>NW_027132509.1:0-2400000 GCF_026122565.2 Emydura macquarii macquarii | reverse complement strand
AGAATAAAAATAAATTTGGGATGGTGATGCAAAAACTTCTTGACAGATACTGCATATATGTGTGTGGAAGGCAGAACAGAGAATGAGAGAGAGACAGAGACAGAAACAGCCTGAAAAAATCAAAGCAGAAGCCGGTAAGCACACTGTGACACTGAGAGAAATCTAAAGAGAGGTCAGGGGTGCTGGCTGAAAAGAAGGTTGGCCTTTGATTCCTCCTGCATTTGGAGAAGGAAGATTTTTTTATGTTCCTTGTTTTAAAAAAATTAAAACTGCATCAAAACAAATACCAGATTCCTTCATCAATTTCTATTCCCACCTGGAATATCCCCAGGGCTCTGAAAAAGTTCAACAATATTATTGAATTGAGTGCTTTTTCAGTTGACACACTCCTGAATCTGAGTGCTTCCTCACTGACACACACTACCAAACATCAGACCCAGTCCAGCTCCAACTCTAGGCTGGATCAGACCTTTTTTATTATTAATTTCTTTTTCAATTTGTTCTAGGCCCCACAAGGGTGTCAGCAGAAGCCTCAAAATAACAATTGGTTATTCTCAGTTACCATTAATGAAGTGACAGGGAACTATATTCAGAACAAAACTGTATTCAGATAGACCATTCCACACACTCCTTTCTCCTCAAAAAGTATGTGAAGGAAAAGTTTGAAGGAGTAGGCATTAGTTGGAATATTATATCAACGGGTGATTTAAGGGAAATATTCAAAGAAACCTTGACTTTAACTCAGTTTTCATCAATACTTTACATTTTACATGGACCAGAGCTGGCAGTTGCTGTTTTGATGTGTTTGGAGTGTTGTCTGTGTCTGCCCCATACTTGATGTGATACTAAGGGTTTGTGTACACTGAAACACTACGGCAACACAGCAGCAGCATAGATGCTACCTACACTGATGAGAGGGGTTCTCCTAGCTGCATAGGTAATCCACCTCTCCAGAGGCGGTAGCTAGGTTGAAGGAAGAATTCTGTCAACCTAGTGCTGTCAGCACTGGGGGTTAGGTTGGCTTAACTAGGTTGCTCAGTGGTGTGGAATTTTTCACACCTTTGAGTGACATAGCTAGGTAGACCTAACTTTTTAATATAGACCAGGCCTAAGAACTGTCAGATAGAACTGCCAAACTCCACCTGCCACAGAACCTTCTCACCCCAGCATTCTCTGACTGCCTCTTTGTCATAGGCTTGAAAGTTTTCATTTTCTATGTGAAAGGTTACACAGGACCCAAAATCCCTGAACTGAAACCACTGCTTCCTATACCAGTTAAATGAAATCCCATACAGAGGCACTTTGCTGAAGTTTGGGTTCTGATCTGAACTCTAGTTCTGATATACTTCCAAAATTAATGGTGCCTATAATTTCTTTCAGTTTCACATCCACTGCTCCCACAGGGTTGGGGGGATGACAGAGATTCCAGCTTGAAATCCTGAGGTCTCATTTAAGGAACTTGCAAGTGGTTAAAATGCTGGGTCTCTGGGGAGCCAGGAGATAGAGGGTCTGCAAAAAAGCAGGCTGCAGTTTGGTCCCCGGAAAAATGGGGGCTAAATCAGACCTACCTCCTTGCAGGAGGCATATGTGACAACATGCTTTTAGGCTTTTGTTATTTTAACCCCTTTTCTCTCTACATGTGATATTCTTATGGATACAGAAACACATCATTTTGAACAAACCATTCTGTCAGTGCATTTTCAAACTGGTCACAGCTTGCAGAGGGAAGTCAATAGCAGGGTCCAAAGCCACTTGCACCTGCTCAGGTAATAAATGTGGTAAATGGAGGTACTGTAGCCTGCTGATCAGTCTAAAAGTGGAGGGAATCATACAATTCCACTCTGAGAAAGACAGGCATAGGCCTTAACTTGGAAAGAGAGCCCATGGAAACACTGAGTGAGGGATCAAAGATACAGCTTACTCTGAACCATAACAGATCCCAATCAGAGATGAGGCCCCTTTGTGCTAAAGACTGCACATACATATAGCCAAAGGATGGCCTTTGTCCCAAAAATCTTACAGACTAAAAATGACAAGAGATAGAGGTGGATGAAGCAAATAGATGGAATGAACAGAAGAGAACAATGAGATGATTGAAAAGTCACAGCTGCTTAGCCACTGTTGACTTTTTTGTAGGTACCATGACAAAGGTGAGTTCTAAGGAGTCATCTGGACAGGGATGGCAAGGTAGCCTTGCAGACTTTTACAGGAGCTCCTCCCATGCATAAGGAGTGGCATGGAAGCAAGCATAAAAGTGCTTGGAGAATATGACCGATGGGCAGTACAGGTCAGCATTGTTGGCATAGTAGAGGTGGGGGTCAACAGCTTTATACATGTCACAACCAACACTTGGGTGGTCAGACCTAGTGGTTGGAGCAGGAGTCAGGAATCAGATACCAGGAGGTCAGAGTCCGAGATGGGCCAGAGGGCAGATCAAGAGTCAGGTGTCAGGAGGCAGGGGTCAGGTTACCAGTAGGTCAGAGTCCAAGACAGGCCAGAAGGTGAATCAAGAGTCAGGAGGCAGGCAGAGTCAGGTTACCAGATGATCGGGGTTGGGCGCCAGGTTACAGACAGCAATCAAATAGCAAAGTCAAGGACAAATCAGCATCAGAAGCCAGAATCTAAGGTATGCTCTGAGTATCCCTAGCCTCTACCAGAAGCTGGGGGTGGACAACAGGGGATGGGCCACTTGATGATTGCCTGTTCTGTTCATTTTCTCTGAAGCACCTGGCATTGGCCACTATTGGAAAACAGGATACTGGGCTAGATGGACCATTGGCACAACCCAGTATGGCCATTCTTATGGCAAGTAGGGTGTGGAGCAGAGACAGGCAATCTGTGTTGATGCTGAGACAGCTTGCCCTCACAGCTTCCGGGTTTAAATACTAGTACTAGCCAATCAGTGAGCTATGAGGGACTGCCACTCAGGTCCTGCTGGGCAGTACTTCCTGCCAATAGCAGCCTCTCAGTGTCCTCCCATGGAAGGCCTCCCCAAGCCTCCTGTTGCAATGTGGAGGTGTCATTGGCTCAGAACCCTTATGGTTCCAGCTTGCAGGGTCTAACAATACATATATGAATTGATTGGTTGGGTGGACCTAGGCAGTAAAAGGCCTTGAAAGTGAAGATGAGTGGTTTGTGTTTGATGGAATGCCAAGGACAGGGTCCTAATATCATGGATCTTCTGAATAGTATATAAATGCTGACTTTCTGTGATGGAGTGGTGGAATTTTGTTAATGATATACATGTATATAGTATGCATGACTTTCCTTAGCAGACTCTATTTATAAAGGTATATCAATTTTTTAATCTAAACAAGTTGACATTTTTCCTTTAGATATATTCCTGTGATGTGAATTCTCTTGTGTACTTTTTCTCTTTATATGTAAAAAGAAAATATTACAGAGGATGGAAATGAATCTGAACTGTTAAATTTGATACAATAGACTTTAATAGCTCTCAGTGTTTCCCTCATGGCAATTATATAGAGAGGACTCGCTATTCTTTCTTGGCCATACATCCTGATCTTTAAAACCATTGAGCTACTATTTTTTAATTATACCATTCTACCTTTTTCAGCTGAGCTCCTCTCTTGACTGATCCCTAGATGTAGAGTCCATGTCATAGGCAGAACTGTGCTACTAATTTATCACCGCTGAAAGTACCAGGCAAAAGAGTTTAAATGGCTGCTCAGCATTTTAGTGAATATGACATCTTTCTCAACTTCCTTCTCAGTGATTTTCACATAAACATATAGTCATATTTTCAAAGGCATATCAGATGTGCACAGAAATGCAATCTAGTAATGGTTTGTTCCATATATGTAATATTAGAAGTCCTGCTTTTTAAGGTATAGGTCCAAAAGAATACATTTAAATAAACACAAACAATCCAAAGCTCCTCTCATTCTAACCCACGCACCAGTACTACAGAGAACTGATTACATGGCCATCAAACTTGTTATAATACAGTATTACCCTCTCATTTCACTAGATATCAAATATACACAGTGAGAAAGGCTGCTTCATTCATTCTTTTAAAAAAATTATTTTATGTTGATGTCAATTGTTGCACCCATATAAGTATTTCACAGGGGTATTGTGAAGATTGGATAATATTTATGTAGTATTTTGAAGATATAGGGCCTGATTCTTCACAATGGACCATGGTGAATAGGTGCCTTAAAAGAGAAATGGGGTATTTTTGATGCAGAAGGAATCCAAGCCCCTGATTTACATACATTGGTAGAAGTTATTGGGTTCTTTGGATGAAAGGTGTTATATAGGAATATAATCTATTAATAATAATCAGATTGTAAGAAAATTAAATGTATTCACATCTGATTTTTCTGAAATGTTAAAAAATTACAGCAAATGCTACTATGGATATTGAATATAAGAGAACAATTTAAAAGCAGAAAATAATTTAACTTTTATAATTTTTACTGTATTCCATAGTAAGCATTGCAACGCTTTCCTTTCCACAAATAACAATATTAATACTTTATGGGCCTGCAAATGCACTTTAAAATATCTCTGTAATCTAGTTACTCAGCTGGACCAGGAAACCAGAGCTAATGTGACTAGTCTTGCAAAAAGTACCATGGAATTTTTTTTTAAATGACCACAAATGGTCAGAATCTCAGTTTGATCTCTCATCTGAAAGACAGCAGGCCAGTGCTCCTAAGGCCCCCAGCTCAGTAAACCACTTCAGTACTTGCTTCACTGTAATCAGTCCATTTGTGTTAAGCAGTGTGCTTACGTACATGTTTAAGGCTCCGGCTATACTGACGGCGGCAAATTCGCCACCGTCAGATCAATTTCTCTGGATTGACTGAGCGGTCAGTGCAGACCCTTCTCAGTCGATCCAGAAATTGACATATTAAGTCCAGCTACACAAGTAGCGTAGCGCTGCGTCGACAGGAACACTGTTCCCCTCGGCACAGCGCAGTGAAGACGGAGCACAGAAGAGAAGCTCAGCAGTCGACAGGAGTTACGCAAGTTTTTTGCGTACTTTGCATAACTCCCGTCGACTGCCGCCGAATCTTGCAGCTAAGTGTAGACAGGGTCTTAGTCCCTGTGGTGGTGTTCACCCCACACCAGCCCTGAAGGGATAAGGTGACTCAGAAGGGGCCAGTTAACCTTATAGGCCACACCTGGAGGAGAGTCAGTCTTGATTCAGATTCACTCATTGAAGAAGAAGCCAGGCTGGGTTTGTATAAAGTTAGGCAGTTGAGAACAGAAAGGGGCTGTAAGGAGAGAGTCTGCATTTGCTGTCTGTGTCAGAGAGCTGGGGGGAATAAAAGTCCTGGGCTTCTGTTCCTGATGGAAGGGGTTTAGCCAGAGGAGTTGCAAGGAAGAAAGCCTGTGGAAGGCAGAGTAGGTTGAAGCCCAAGGGAAAAGCAGTGAGGGTTGAGCCTGTATAGGCTGGAACCAGAAGGAGTGGATGGGCCTGGGCTCCTTACCAACCAGTAGGGAAGTGGCACAGACTGGGAATTCACAGCCTGCCTGGGACAGTATATGGATGTTTGGTCTGGAGAGCCTTTGATACCTTGGAAGGGCAAGACTATATAGTGACCTAGCTTCAGGGAGTGCTGTGATAGACCACTGCAGTAACTGAATGACCACCAGAAGGGGGTCCCAAACCAACTGGTGAGAGCTAATCTACAGCTCTCACTATGAGGAGGTGCTACAGTGGTGAGTGGAATATTACAGTCCCATTCACTTCTGTGGGATTTAAGCCCAGGCTTAAAGCTCAGACCAGGCTTTTGTGCTTTGCCTCAGTCCCCGGTTCTGTAAATTGTTTTGTGCAGAGCTCCACCAGACTCAATAAGGCTCTATGCAAATGCACTGATCCATCCAGGAGAAACAGCCTGCAGGATTGAGACCTAATGTCAATTATTTCCTGCAACTCTGAGGTTTTTAGTCACTAACTGACTTTTAGGGAACGTGTGCATGCCAGTGGATCTGTTATAGCCCTTGGAGCCCTTTAAAACTGGGAGCTGAAGTCCCAGGATACATGACTAGGAGCCAGCACATGACTACAGGAAACCAGATGTAAGGCCTTCTGCTTCCCAGGTGCGGAAGTAGACCAAGACCCAGTGTCAGGGAAACCCCTAGTGTGTGTATGTTTCTTCATAGCAGCCAGAAAGGTTTATCAAGCAGGGAAAGATGGGCCTTTTTCCAGATGCAGAAAGTAGGAAAAGCATTTTTACATGAGTATTCTAAAAAAAATCTATAATCAAATGTAAGCTACTTTTATGAACAAAAGTAGCATTATGCACAGTTACAAATGTCATTCCTGTTCTTCAGAAAGCAACTGGAGCAAGGGGTACTTGACCAAATTTTATAGTGGGAGTGCTAAGAGCCTTGAACCAAACTGTAAACCCTGTGTATAATGGAAACCACTTCAAGCCAGGGGATGCAGCCGCTCCCCCAACATCTATGACTGGAACAATAGCTGTCTTATATCCTGACTCATTTAAGTGGCGAGTAATCTAACTAGCATTAGTCAAACATAATTAGCATTTCCTTACAGTTGCCAGAGACTATGAGCTAGAGACATATATGCCATTTACAGTCACTCTTCCTTAGCTGTAGCAGATGAAGACAAACATTTGTGGAAGACATTGAAATGATCATTATCAATGCTCATCATTAATGTGGCAAGCAGACTGTCTTTTAGTGATGGAAAAGGTTGCTTTGACTAGTTTTATAATTAAGCTTTTTCCAGCTGAGGTGCTAAACTATGATTTCCTCAAAGATAAACAATCCCTTCCAAATTGCAGTTTTCTCTTCTTTGAGCTCTCAGGATCTCCCAAGTGTCAGCTGCAACGTTGACATTTGCAAACATTCCAAGCTATCTTTCAAACAGAGATTTTGCTCTTTCCATAACTAGGCATAGAATACTTTCTTCAAAAGCTATTCAAGGGTATTTGAACAATGTGCCTAGCACAACTGAAATTCTGTAAGAACAGCAGCTGCTTGAAGCTTTGGTTACAAATTTTAAGACTGGAGACATGCAGAGGATGAACAGGTTAGTGCTGAGAATCTTTGTAAAGCAACGCATACATAAGGCATCAGTCCTCCTGTTCTTACACAACCAAGGTGGTTTATACAACAGCTTAATATATTTATTTAAACATACTCTGTGTCTTTATGAAATCTGTAGTCTTTCCAGATAAATTTAGTGCTGCTTTTGACAAGCTCAGTTACTTTGTTAATTTGGATAGTGGTTTCAGCATCCACAGTACATCATTGGTTATAACACACACACCCAAGATAAATGGTGACATTAGTGGATACATTTGGCCACAGATAAATATTGCTGGTTTAGCATAAAGGTGGCCAGGAGGAGGTCAACTGAGATTGTCTATCTTGTTTATTTTGTCAGAGAGACCCACGCCCATTGCTATTATTTAGACTGTAGCTCCTACAGCAGTGATTCCCACATTTGGGCGACAACTGTAACAATTGACCAGGCTATAAGTTCAGCTGTACCAGCAAGAATCACCCAACTCAAATTCAGTTTTGTACTCTTTACTGTGCAGTAAGGCATGGAGTACTCCAAACCCCAAGCTATACTGTGGATTGTAACATGCACCACAGCAAATAGAAATGTAATGATCTTAGAAAACATCACTGTGTAAGTTTCTAGAGGAACTCCAGAACTCCCCCCAGATCACAGTAGAGAGGATGTCAAAAGAAGTGTTCTTCTTCCTCCCCTTAATCCATCTCCTTTATTTTTCTCTTTTTCCTAATTTATCCTTTTTTTCCCCCCCCTTCCTTTCCCATATGTACCTCTTTAGAAAATACATGGGAATATGATACTTGGGCTGAAATGTTTGCATTTCATACCATATGTTCAATTTATTATATAGAAGCTAAGCTGCAATTGCTCAGTGTTTGGCTAAAACATATCTTTTCTTTATTTATCATTTAGCTGTAGTTTCTTCTTTGTTTCCTATTTTCTTGACTCCCTTTTGTCAGCCTCTTCCTTTCTCCTTTTTTCTGTTTTTCCTCCCCCGTTCTCTCTTGCCTGTTTTGTCTGGAATCAGGAAATATCCCTTCAGCCTATTTTTCTTCATTTCTTTCTCTTATTGCCAAGCAAGGATATACTCAGGGCATGGTGCTACTACAGCTGGAAAAGGAAAAACATTTGGAAGACTGAAAATTTATTTCTGGTGCCTGAATAGTATATGTAGAGGTTTCTATGTAGGGGGCTTTTGGAGTGTTGCCACATTCAAACTCCACTTGGAGTAGGTGTAGGAGGGGAGGTGTTACAGCTTCCTCATTCAGTGAGGAATGAGTGTCAAGGAGTAGGTTAAGGCCTGAACCTAGGAGTCACTCTTATGCTACCCTGGGCCTCAATATTAATTTGAGCAGCATTAGTTAGGGGCTACTTTAAGTTATGCCACAAGTGTATGGTCTTTATGGGATATCATGGCAGTGGAAGATCAGCAGAATGGAACTTCACCACACCCCTGCCCCGATACCTCTTCTCTCCATCTCTCTTTAGCCTGGTGCAGGGCTAGCTCCTCTGGCATTACGCTAGCAGGCAGTACCCCGCCACTTGTGCAGTTCTCTCCTGGCCAGTGATTGCTGGAATCTGACCCCTTTATGCTGATTGAAGAATGCAAAGGGACAGGTTGTGATTTAAAAAGAAAAAACAGTCCGTACATGATGTGGCTTTGCAAAGATGAATTTCATTAAGTGAGGTTAAAATTAAATAAAAATAGGACAGAAGATTCTGGTAAAGTACAGGAAAATCTGAATTTAATCAGAGAAAAGGAATGAAGAAAATTTAGTCTGCTATCATAAAAAATCATGCCTGAGTTATTACTTGTATTTTTGCTTTATTAACACAATGGTCTGAAATAAAATACAGAAGGCAAGCAAATAAATAGATGCTGTCAGTAGGTCAGGGGAAGGGAGGGAAGGAGACAGACTGAAAAATGCATACAGCTTCAGTTCAATGGAACAAGTGTTCTGCTAGTGACGTTCTCGCTTGTACTCGTTTCACTCAATCAACAGCAGAGAGACGAATGTGAAACTTAAAATCAAATGAATAGACAGTAGAGCCATGATTAGAGGGGTTGGAGAGACATCTCCTCTCCCTCCAGCAGAAAGTTGTGGGGGACAATGATGTCTTCCTCTCAATTTTGGCTGGCTAAGGAGGGAAGTAGCAATGAGCATCTGAGGTTCTACAGAGGCTGGTCTCGGCAGAAGCCTCACAGCAGCCTTCTGGCAAAAGAGGCTGCTCTGTTTCCCTGCGGGCAGTGAGACTCTGAAGCCAGATTAGCTCCTTCCCTGTCCAGCCTGGGCCTACCCTGTTGTCCCCTTTGCACTTTGGGCTCGGCGGGGGAGGGTCTTACATCAGGGAAAAGGAGATACCTGGGGAAATAAGGCAGAGTCTGCATCAGCCAGCAGCCTCCTAACTAGCTACAGCTCTCTGCCCCCTTAGAGACTGGTTGAGGGAAGGGAATAGGAGCCTTGGGATGGGGGCCAAAGGGGCCAAGACCACTGGAGTAAAGGAAATGTGGGGGATGAGCTAGGAAGCTTTGGGGGGGGGAATAAGGGAAGTTAATCCTTGGTGGGTGTTGGACGGGTCTGAGGAGGGGGTGTGATGAGGAAAGGAACCTTGGGGGCAGGAACAGAGGGCTGCTCAGGGAGAAAGGAATCTGGAAGGAGCAGAGGGACCATAGGGTCACCTTGAGGATAGGGACGGAGGGAGGGTATCAGGGATGGGAGGACACTGGGGAGGGGGATCCTGGCAGAGTGGGGGACAGAAAGAGACCTTAGAGATCAGACATGCAGGAGAGAGCATTATTGCCACTCGAGATACTCCAAATTCATGACTAAAAATAATAAAATCGGATCTCTTTTTATTCACCCCTGGTCTGGGAGCATTTGGGGTGCACTCAGGCCACATTTTCGTGCTTTTCTCCACACCCATTAAAGCTAACAGCTTGCCTTTGTGAAGAAAGCTGAGGTTCTCACACACGCACTTGTCTCTAGGACTCTGGGCTTCAAGGAAAATGTCAAATATCATGAGATTTGTGATAAAATCACAGGAGTTGGTGACACTGAGTCTTATGGAAATGGGGAGGGGGCAGGTAAAGGGAGTGACACCAGGAACTGAATCGCTGGGAAGACGTTTGGAGGAGCTGAGGACCTTGGGGATAGATAGCTGATGAGGGTGTGCGGGGCAGGATCTGGGGGGAGGGGGTGTGTGCATGGGGGAGCCAGAGACATAGGGTGACTTGGTGGAGAGAGATGAAGCATGGAGAATTTTGAGAGGGTGATAAGTGGTATATTGAGTGAGGGGCGACATTATGGGTGAAAGTTTGAGATCTTGGGGAACAGAAGAATATTAGATGCAGAGAAGGAGAGGGGCTCCTTTGAGGGGCAGATATCTGAGGAGGGTTGAACAGGGTCTTTCAGGGAATGAAGGAGGAGAAAAGATAATTAGGGGCTTAAGAGATGAAAAAGGAAGGGGAAGCAGAAGGAAGAGGGATAAAGGGGGGAAACAGAAGGTTTGTGGGAGGGAGGGATGAATGTATGATTTGTGGGGGAAAATCAGAGGACTAGAGAAGTGAGGAAGAAGGGAGGGGATTTATACTGATGGAAGCCTTGTGGAGATGGGGCCTTGTATTCCTTGGGGCTAGGAGGTGGGGATTTGTTCATCTCAATTTTGTAGCAAAATTAATCTACAGTGACAGCTTTAGGAGCATATACACCTACTGATTGACCTGTTAGGTCCTGGATACAGAAAAGCTGCTGCTTGAATTCACCCCAGGTATTGGTTTAAATGATCCACACTGCATGTTCAGCACCTATACATACAAAATATACCACTGATATTCTACTGTCTTATCGCAAAACCAAGTCTGCAAGCTCTTCAACATCATGGTTGTACAGCACCTGGCCAAATAGCCTATGGAGCATTTTGCTGCAAGGCAATATCTGGAATAGAAATCAGTCTACAAGGTACCAAGTAGTTTGTAGGTTACAACTGTATAAAAGCTAGCCTTAAATTTATCTTTTCTGTTTAGAGTTTGACTGTGATTTATGTTACCAATCTTCAGAGTAAAGCAGTGTCCATATGCCAATGAACTTTTAGCTCCACTGTCTGTAACATACCTCCCTATCTGGAATATTGTACTATTCCAGCCCGTGATCAAGTAAAAACAAGAATATGTGATAAATTCACTAATTTAAACCAACCTGTAGAATTCTGGATGAGGGTTGTAATTCTCGGTTCAGTTTTATGTTTTTAGAATAACTTCTGTGGAATCTTTTTGTTTTTCTTTAGAGCCCTACTGGTTTAATTTGTATTAAATTCTATTAGGTGCACAAACATCCCAACTGCTGTGTGATTCTGGGTCTGACTCGTATCTCACTCTCACTGGTGTAAATCAGGATTAACTCTACTGAAATTAATGAAGCTATGCTGGTGTAAAACAGATGTGAGATAAGTATCAGACCCATTGGGTCTTAACTTCTGCGCAAAGTATCTTTAAACCCACTGCTAAGAGCTAGTGCCTGGACAGTAATTCAAAGCTACCACTCTAATCATCTGACTCAGGTGTCATTCAACATCCCCAGTCTGTTGGCTGCTACTACATGGGGTAGCCTGACTAACCAGAAAGATACTGTTTGTAGCTCAAACAAAAACCCAAGTGTCTCCATTCTGCTGATTGCATCTTAAACAAACCTCTGCTTTTCAGACAATTAGTGCAAGCACCTGATCCTTTTGTAACACTGGGCAGTCCGCATTGTAGTCAAAGATGTGATTGCAGCTCAGCTAAACATACCTGTGCCAGCTTTAATCTAGTTAGCACAGCTAGAAATAGCAGTGAAGATGTGGCAGCATGGACCCCAACGTAGGCTAGCAATATAAGTAGCCAGTGGGCTTGTACAGCCTGCACTGAAGCCTGTACCACCACAATTTCACTGCTATTTTAGTCATGCTAGCTAGATTAAAGCTAGTGGGGCAGGAGGGGCAGTATGCCTACCCGATCTGCACTCACCCTCTGATTGGGTAGACATACCCATTGCCTCATTTAATTGAATGAATGTAAGCATCTGACCATCCCCTTGGTTGGGATGCCTGCAGGGATTTTTTTCCCCACCTTTTCTCTGAAGAGACTGGAATAACTCAAATATAGTATCTCTCCATGAATGCATTACATGCATCTATCTAGTACTTGTTCTACAATACCTTTGATAGGACAGTCAGAGGGGGAAATGTCCTTGTTAAATATTAAAAAAAATGACAGTCCTGTAGCACCTTAAAGACTAACAAATTTCTGCGGGCATAAGCTTTCATGAGCTGCAACCCACTTCGTCAGATGTACCCACGAAAGCTTATGCCTGCAGAAATTTGTTAGTCTTTAAGGTGCTACAGGACTCTCGTTGTTTTTATTATATACAGACTAACACCGCTACCCCTCTGGAACTTGTTAAATATTACCACTCAAGACCCAGTTAAGGACCTGGCCCTGAAAAGTGCTGCATACCCAGCAAAGCACTTAAGCACATGCTTAAGTTTAAGATCATTGACTTCCATGGGGTTACTCACCTGTTTCAAGTTAAGTACATGCTTCAGTGCTTTCCTGGACTAGGGCCAGAGTATTCAGCACCTTGCAAGATCAAACCCTAAATTCCTATATCCTGCCTCTTACTTTCTCAACTAGGGTTTTGTGTATTTCCCCTCTTCTATATTTTTCCATCGTTTGCACTAAGATCTGCCAAATATCTTATGACATGCTACATACCTGCGTCAATAGTTTCATCGTTGTTGCATGGCTACCCTCATCTCTGAATTTCACAAATAATTCACTGATTTAGTGCAATATGCATAAGTAGGGCTCCAATTGAAGTCATTCAGAGCTCCACACATGCATTCAAGGGCAGAACTTGTTTTGATCTTCAGTATTCAAGCTTCCCTCCCCCCCGGTGGGGTATTTCTCTGACTTTCACTGTGCTTTCCTTGGATTCAGAGGTAGGCAGGATTTTCATGGTCCTGTCAGCTCTAATTAATGCAAAAAAGAGGGGAGTTTTGCAATTAATTGCCAGTGGTTAGCAGAGAGGAAGTGTGTGGGCTAATAAGATACAAATACTGCTGTGGTATAGTCATTCGTTCTGTATCAACATAACTTGATAGCTTTGTTTTGAATTTATATTTTGATTAAGGGGAAGTGGTTCGATCTGATTTAGCAGCAGATTTTTGAATAGATGTGCGGCTCCAGTTAAAGGGGATAATGTAAAAATGGAAATAAAATGCTGACAGTGTAAAAACCATGGGACCATCGTTACTTATATTTTCTGATGACTAAGAAATATGGGAGGGCTTTTTTTTTTTATTAATTGTTCATGAAATGTTCTGGCTTGACAGTCAGGGAGACAAGTCCTCTCTCAGCAAATCAGGTATAGCACAGGCAGGCTTAGAGCAAACTCCACACCGCAACCTGGCCAAACATGACTCTACAGTCTTTCAAGGTAGCCCCCTTTACAGGTACAAGATTTCTTTGCCTTTCCTAAAAAGGCTATTAGTTCGTGCTGAATGTAATGGCAGTGATGTCCAACTGCCCGTGAACTGAGAATGCAAGCTAGGTTTACATGGCCACCAAGCAGCCATAAGATGGAAGTAATTTTTGGTCACCAAACTACTGACTTATATCGGTAATGTACTGGAGAGGTAAGATGCCATATATCTCATTGCCCATCTGTGACACTGGCAGACCAGGTGCCAGCTCTTGCCAACGCTTTAGGCCTCAGCTGAGCACTGACAAATTCATTGCTGGAAACCAGTCTGTTTCACCCGTGTGTTAGCATGGTAAGATGGGTATTAGACTTATAACAATGTGGGACCTGTCTAAGCCCAGTTCTGATCAAATCTTCTAGACAACTCTATTTAGTCTTGTAGCTAATCACTCCTTTCCCAGCCTGACTTTAATTACTTGAGAGGAATGCCAGCCATCTCCATTTTTACGACACTTAAATAAATTTTGATCCAGGAGAGGCTTCGGAGTAGCTTTCTTCCTGAAAAATGTTTTTGTGAAGTTGCTTTCTTGCACTGTTGAGTGAGGTGATGTTATGCTGTCACTGCATCTGGTCTATGCCCCAGCCTGTCAGCGGTCTCCTGGGAGTGACCCCTTTAGCATGCCAGGTCCCAAGGGCCCACACTGTTCTGCAAGGACAGGCTTGTGGCCTCCAAGACTTAAAGGCTGGGCCGTTGGCGCAAGTGTTCCCTGTCTTTTTCCAGGGCTCCCTGCAGCGAATCCAGCTATGCCAGACTCCTGCAGGAGGCTTGTACTGTGCCCCTTCACGGCACAACGCTCTCTGAGTATTTACAGCAATACAAGCTGTCTTTTCAAAGCACGGTTACCATTGATTAGTTACCTGGCACGCAGACTCTGAAAGTCCCTAGGTTAGCACAGAGAGGCAGAAGTTAAGCCACAGTGCATTTTGGTCAAACCAGTGCCCCAATGAGCCAGCTAATTTTAATGGCCTCCATCTCTGGCACTCCCTCTCTTCCCCCACACCCTGTCCATGCTCCTCAGTTCCTCCAAAAAGCTTCCTTCTTCCAGTCACCTGACTCCTTTGCTTTCCAGCAGATGAGTCTTGTGCGCCGTGGTTTCCTGCTGTTAGGTGTTGATAGTTCAGTTTTTGGAGTATCCTTGTGTCTTGTTGGATCCTCTGTTGACTTAGGATAATTAAAGAACTAGCTGAAACTGACCCATCAGTTCCCCCCCTGACAGCAAGGTGACACATACACTGCTCCTGTGCTGTTCCCGGAGCAGTATTAACCCATTTGCACCCACTGGTTAGCAATGCCACGTGAAGAGGGAAACTGAGGCATGCCAAGGATTCATACAAGTATTACAGAAAATTCCCACTTTGTCACATATGCATTAAGGACCTCATGTGAAAAAAGTAACACTGGAGGCTGTCCTGATTAACAAATCTCTTTTCCTTCGCTTGCTTGTCAAAGTTATTCAAAGCATTTAGGTTACAGCCCTAAAATATACTTTAGAAGCATTTGTAAAGGGTTTTCTTAAATATTTAATGCTGTGAATAATATCTGTTTAATTTCAATATTTGATACCAGAATAATACTAAAGCAGTAGTATCAACCTCAGTACTTGACAGCAATACAAAACCTTGCTCAGCAAAAGGAGAAAAGCATTAAATGTCAGACTCTTGCTCTGAAGTTTATCTGTTGCTTATTTCCATTTAAATGTTGTTTTAAAATGTCAGGGATCAGAAAAATTATTAAATAAAGGAGAAAAATCCATGTTTTTCCTTCCTCCCTACCAAATCTCTTTAGAGTCCCCCGCCAAAGCCAATGAGAGTGTTCCATTTCTTCAGGGGCCTTTGGATCAGTCCTTAGAAAAACAAGTTAACTTTCACATCTAGCAAATGACTTGCCCAGTTATTTTAGTCCTTAAAAGTAATATGTATATTGCTAACATTTTTAGAGTATTGTGTGGATTATGGGTAATGCATTGGTTTCCACATGTTGCACTCAATGTCATTCAAATACTATTTAAAAGGAAAACATATGATATTGTTAAGTGAATTCAATGTGTCTGTTTGCACGAATAAGTGAGAAGGATTTGGCCCTGTTTGATTTGTTTCATGATCTTTTACTACCATCTAAAATTTCCAGTTTTATCTTGCAAACTCTGCCATCCATTGTGTTCACAGGCATAATGATTACTTGGTTTTATTGTGAATATTGGTCTTAGTCCTGCATCCTTGACTTATATGCCCAAAGGATTACTGGCTGGAGTAAGATACTACTTGCAATACTCAAGGGACTACAGGTGTGGAAGGGTTTCAGGATCAGTCCTTTATCTGGATGATGGAATGTACTACTGGACAGAAAAGATGCAAATAACTCTCTAGAGAAAAAAGATTCACCAGTGTCGTTTCATACAGTACAGTACGGCCAGAGCAGCTGGCATTTTGTGCAGTTTGATGCTATGTTTAATTGGTAAATTTCCTAGGGCTGCATTTTTCTTCAGTCTTACTGCAATAAAGTTTACCAAGAACTTACACCAGAAAGTCATCTGTTTTTCCTAAATGAGTTATCTAGGCAATACAAAACACTACAATACAAAGCAGTAAGCTGATGAGTGGCTCCTCTTGTCCAGCAATGAACACTAAGTCCTTCATGAAGTGAGAGGCCAGTCTTTGGTCCATAGCCCTGCCTCATTATTCTTTCTTTAACACTTGCATCAGAGCTGAGCAAGGTATTCACTCCTTGTTTGCTGGAAATCAAGTAGGGCCTCAGCACCCTTTCATACATTCATCCAGGGTTTAATAGTAGTTCTGTAGCTGGTCAGCTTCTCCCAACTCTATGTATACTCTTACATGCTTGCCTGACTAACATACTTTCATACTCCGAGCCTCTCACGTACCATCCCTTCTACACTAAAGACCTGAGTTTAACTAGTGTAGGCCCTTCTGCAGAGTAGGTCTGTCCACAGTTACTTCTCTCGTTAGTGGGATTGCACAGAGACAACTAAGAGTTTGTCCTTTTATAGGTAAATAAAATGCTCCAAAACTTTTTTAGGTTATTGGGTCTGGCTAAGAAAAAGCTTGGTGAAGCTTGAACAATATGTATCAAGATATTTTTGATTGTTCACTATTGCTAGTTATTTTCCTTGGACTTTAAAGTATTTTAGAGTGTCTGTTTATTTATTATTAGTTTGACTGCTTGAAACTATAAATTATTCTTGTTAGTGTAGGGGCTCCAGGGTAGTACAAGACACCATAAATAGAAAACTGTGTGTATTTCCTTTCTTGGCAGAAAATTCTTGTCTTTAAGAGTCCTGTTGAGAGAGTTGGCATCAAATACCTAACGAAAAACAGCAAGGGTTGCCAGAAATCAGGAGTAACGTCATAGCTCTTTTCATCTGTTGTTTACATTGATGTCTGACAAATAAATACCTGGCTTAACCTGTGCCAAAATGTCCATCAGTGGAACATGATGTAATCAACCATCAAGAAATTCTAAACTTCCTTCCTTTCCAGTTATTTTTCTCCTGTTTCCCCTTCTCAAGCCCTCTTAACTGTGTCTTTACTGTGATATGAGCATTTTCCAGTCTGGTTGATATATATCAATGTACTTACATATTCTGTGAAAGTACTAAAATTAGTGTATAGAATACTTTATCCCTTTTTCCCCAACTAACTCTTATTCACATCCTGATATGGAGCAGTGTTGTCAAAATGCCAAAAGTTTTAACATATGTAGATAGTGGTAACAGGAACCTATATCACAAGTTAATCTAGGGCCGGAGTCTCATACCCTTACTCAATGAGCGGCCCAACTGACTTCATTGAGACTCTGTAGAGTAAGGTACTGTACGAGTAATGGTGTCAGTGTCTGGACCTCAATTAATATAAGGGGCTTGGTTTTCTGTTGCCCTGCATCTAATGTAATCGTCTACATCAGTGCAAAATTAGTGTAAAACACTACCATTCTGATCTGGTAATGTTTTACATCCCCTTGGCCCTCCCTTTGCACTGTTGTGAGTGACTACACAAGGTGCAGGGCAACAGAATCAGAGTAAGGAGATGCTCAGAAGATAAGAGGAAGGCTTGGTACTTCGCTGAGCCTGCCTCACTCACATGCACACACACTGCCCTCTAGCAGAAGCCACAGTCATAGAACCTCAACTTTAAACATGTTCATACTGTAAACAACTACAGCAACATTTCGCAAGACAAATACAAACTATATAAAGTTCTAAGAGGAAACTCTATACCTCCTCTCTAAAAGTGGAATCTCTACAGGTGAAGATGCTGTTTAACCTCAACTGTTTTCCCTCAGCTTTTTTTCCATCCCTGTCTAGTGCATAAAAGGCCATGTATGAGAGTTCTGATTGTTAGAACACTTGCTACAGAATTAAGTACCATACTGTTAATTAGTATGTTTATAATTGTCAAAGGACTAAACCAAAAGATTAAAAGAACAGTGTTTTCCTCAGAGATGAAATGTTTGATATTTGCATAATTAGAATAGCTGATCATTGCTATATGGAGGCTAAAATTGTGTATTGCTCCCCTATGCATTTCTTGTGCTATAATATGTAGGTCATTATGCAGTGTAGGGAGAGAAAATGGTCTTGTGTTTAAGATGGATGGCTGAGAGACAGAAAATTTCAGTTTTATTCCTGACTGTGTGACCTTGGACAAGTCACTTAACTGTTATGTACATCAGTTTCCCCTTGATAATATTTGCAGAGGTTTTATGAAGTTAAATATATTAATACGTAGAACGTGCTTTAAAAAGCTGAGTGGGTAAAGGTTAGAATAATGCAAGAGTGCTATTATTATTATAACCTACCTCGTGTGTGGAAACAAAGTAAAAGCACTTTATTTTTTAATAAACATATAAAAAGACAAAAAATATGTCCCATAGTACACAAGATAAAAACAATGGGTATCCTTTACAGGCATGAGGAGACCTCTGCACCCACACACAGACTCCTTGAAGTCAATGGTGCTAGATATAGGTGAATGCGACTCAAGGCCTGTATAACATTTTTGTTTAAATATGTAGATCAGTTTTTTTGCCTTATGCCTATTGTCATACTGTCTAGAGTAGCTCACAGCTGACAGTGTCTATCTCAGGTCAGACTGTCAGAAAACAGGGCAGACCCCTTCCCCCAAAGTGGTGGTATATTCTATAATTATATTTCACCAAGCCAGTAACATGTGTGCACTCCTGGATTACTGTATTCGTTTTACCATGGAGTCACAAACAGTCCCCATAGGCTTTCCAGCATATCTTGCCACCCAGACAAACAAGACTTTGAGATGAGAGGTTTTTAAAACCAAAAGTACCTCACATTAGGTTATTCCCAATCTCAAAGGATCAGTCACTTATCGCAGGTCAACAGATACTCTCGATTTTATACCAAAAACAACACTGGCAGCCAATTTCTCTAAAGGTTTATTATTAGCTAAGAAAAAGAAATTAAAGTTATTGAGAGGTTAAAGCAGGTAAAACAGGTGAGTCCAAGTTTCTAAATCTAAATCTAAAATGGTAGCAGAGATGTCATAATCTGCTAGTTTTCCATAGGCCTCTCAGGATTATAACTTTGGGGATCTCTGTATTGCATCTGAAATACTCCCTGAAAGTGTCCAACCAGATCAGAGATGCAATCAGGATCGATCCCTGGATCCATTCTTATAGCTGCTTTCACAAGTGTTTTCATCACAGCATGGGTTCTTCCTTTGTTGACAAACTGCAAACTGAGCTTGTGAAATTCCATTGTCGAACACAAGAACCCATACTTTGAAGTTAGCAACCTTCTTAATTTACAAGTCCAAGGCTCCAATTGCATTTGGTGGGCAAACAAAATTATCAGGATATATGCTATGTAAATTGTAATGTAACAGCATACAACAGTCCTTCATTAGTTTTCATGAAGTTCACACATCAAGTAAATTCTCATCTTAACACACACTTTTGATGTAGGGTTAATTAAGTACAGGGATATACATATTGTAAATCGATAACAATCAACAGGCTACAGATAAGTGAAGAGAATAGCATTCGCATTTCCTTTGAACTAAATTAACACTCAGGTGATCTAATACACTTAACATTCCTTTTGATATTCACACACAAGTTAATTGGCCTATTGCTCTGGCATGTCAGCATCACGTCTACTTTTTAGCATACTTTTTCCTCCATCTATCACTTGAATTAGGCCACAGTACCGCCCATCTACAGTACCTAAATACCTCACAGATCCATCACATAAACTAGAGGTAATTATAAAACCTAATTGTCTCTAGTGTCTGTGTAATAAAGCTGGGAATTATAAGTATGTTGTTGTTGTTTTAGCAGCCTGAGTCAACATTACCGTGGAGGATGTTTTTGAGACAAAGTCAAAAACATTCCTGAGCAAAATTTAAAAGATATGAATAGACTTGCTTGTCCAAGAAACTATTGATAATCATTTTCTTCTTTGGAAAGGGAGAGAGACAAAGAATTTTGCTTAAAGAATGATAGAATGATATGACTCTATTAAAAGGAATCTTTTTATATTAAATAACCTTATTCAACCCTTCTAAAGATACCTTCAAGAGATGTGATAATCCTTTACCAATCTGGATCCTTGCTTGAGATTTTTTTTTCTTTTGATTCAATTTAACTGCCCGTTCAACCTCTGGTAGAAAAAGGTATATGTCCAGGTAATATTTATTAGTGTTAAAGTCTGTAGCATGGAAATATAACAAAGTTTTTTTCCTCAGAAATCATTATAATTGTTGGGGATGAGATTAGACTTGGAAGAATAACTTTTTTTAAAAGTCAATGAATTTTGCATCTTTCTCTGTTTGCACTTGTCCAGAAGTAGACTGTGATTTTCACAAAAGTATTTGTTTAAAATTGCTTTAAAAAAATCCTCTGAGCAGCTCTATGAGTAGTTTATTGCACCTGTTTGCTGCTTGGAAAGTCTAGCTGTTTTAATTGAATGTATGGGACCAGATCCTCAGGATTGGTTCTTCTGCAGCTAAAGCAGCAGGAAGGACGGGGGCCTGCAAATATAATTTAGAACCCACTTTACAGTTCCCTATTCCTTAAGCTACTCCAAGCATATTTTATTAAGTATAAACTAGAATTCCTTTAAGAAGAACGGCCAGATCAATCTAATGAGCTCCCGTAGCCCATACATTTTGTGTGCTTTTTCCTTTCCACGTATTCTCTCTGAACATGCTCCAATCTTCTCTTCTGACAGAGCTCACTGTAGATCCCGATCTGCTGTCTGCTTCTCCTCCCCAATCTACATCTTTGTTCCTCTCTCAACAAATGACACCTGCCCTCAAATGGAGGCAGCTCCTCCCACAGGCAGACCAACACATTTAGAGTGGCTAAATACTTGCTAGCCAGCCAGAAACTCCTTAAGATCCTTCTGCCTCACCCAATTACCCTTGTTGCTGCTACTCACCTGCCTGCTTGCTGACTCCAAAATCATAGGCCCAGGCTTTTTGAGGTTGTTGGTTAATACAATCCTGCCCTTGACGTGGTCATGATAAGTGTTTCTAGGATATGACCTCTAAATAACCAAAATATGCAAAGTTGGATGCCTGCAATTAGGCACCCAAATCAGTGGCCTGGATTTTCAGAAGAGCTGAAATGCATGGAATTTGCTACTGCTGAGTACTTCTGAAAATCAGACAAGTTCTTTAGACCCTTAAATATGGATTTAAGTACTTTATCCATAGACACCTAGTTTTAAAATGTGAGCCATGTTGTCTTAATTTATTGATCTCTTTCAAGCCTTCGTGAAAGCTATATTTATTGCTGAGCCCAGGCACTGGCACTGGCACTTTCTTTCGGAGCATCTGGTTTTCAGACCCTGATTTTAAACCTTAAGGGAGAGTTTTTGTCAAGAATATTTTGTCCAGAAAGCAATGATTAAGTGGTGCAAAGAAAAATGTTCATGTCCAAACCCCACAGGAAAAAATATAGCTGTCATCCTGTTTCCCCACTCAGCCAGCCCTACAGCATATCAGAGGCGCTATCTATGAAGATGCCAAAAAAGGAAACAACCATGTGCAAACCTCTAAGTAATATCTCTCCTCTGCCAATAACAAATTCTAAAATGAGGTTTCTGAAGCTGTTCAGCTATCCACTCCAATCTTCTTCTTAGCTGATTAACTCAGCCTCAGGCCCGCAGTGTTAATTAAAGTGAAAAGAATAAATACATATTCAATATTTAAAAGGTGCTAAGAATATTTTAAACAGATACCACTACCCAAGGTTTATTCAAATTAATTCCAGCACAATATCTACCTGTTTATGCATTTTAACTCTGGCTGAAGCAGAAGAGGTCATGGATTAGATCCTCAGTTGGTATAACTCAGTGTAGCACCATTAGCTCTATATGCTTTGTTCAATCTGCCTGTGCTGCCTCTGGCAAGTAAAAGAAAGTGATTTTCAGTCAGTGTGGTGTAGTTGGCACAGAGGGTTGGGAGTCAGCTCTGCTGGGTTGTGGTCTTGACTCTGCTACCGAGTTACTGAACAGCTCTGCATTTACACATCTGTGAAACTGGAACAATATGTCCCCACCTTGTGCCTGTGGGATGTTTTGCGGCTTAGTTGATTCAAGTTTGTAAAGTGTTTTGAAATCATAGAATGAAAAATGCTCTGCAAGTTCAAAGTACAGCACGTCAATTACATTGCACAGCAGGAGAGCTGATGAGGAATAACTCCTTTAATTGGGATGAGAAGGTGAATTTTGGGTGGACATTAATTAATTACTCCAATTGGAATGTTGATAGGACACCAAAATGCCATGCCACCAACTGGTTAGGGCTTTGGTTTTATGTCTCATCTGAACTGTAAGGTCAAAATTACAACTTGTACAAACAGGATGAGTGGAATGGCTGCAAAAATGACCATTAGGCTGATAGAAACATGACCTTGTAATTATTGTACTATTTTCCAGTCTTTGACTATTGATTCACTCCTTTGACCTTGTCTGACACGAACTTGCCCTCTGTTTACAGCCCCATCCCTTTGAGGAAGAATCACGTCAGCTAGCCAATCAAAAAAGAACAGAGCAGTGTCATGGGTTTGCTGGCCCTGTAAAAGGAATCTGGGCGTGCCATCCATGACAAGCTAATTTAAGAGAAGGAATTTGGCTAGATGGCTAATTGGGTGACAAGCACCAGGACCTGATAAAAGGCAATCAGGAAGCCGCTGTAGCAAACTGAGCTCTGATGGCCTTTTATCAGGCTCAGGTGCTATTATGCTGTTCAGAGTTCAGGTTAGTGGAATGACTTTGAAGCTGATGTGGAAACACTTTGGCTCCAAGGAAAATGTGCCAACTGTGGATATTGAACTGCCTTTGGTAAATCATGGTGGGGGAAAGAAACAAAACTTTAAAGGGATAACTAACTTACATAACTGAGAGTGATTTTTATAGTGTCAGGGAAATAAACAGGTTGTCCTGCTCAATGCCATGCACTTTGTCATTGTGTATGATGATACCGCTGCAGTGCATCTCTTCCTTTTACACATTAATAGTGACGTTTGGCAGTGGTCTACTAAACATGCCTATTGTAAGAGGATACTTTTAGGAAATTAAAATATAGAAACATGAGTGAAGAAGGCTGGAATCCTACACTCCCTCTAGTTCTTTGTGGTATGCAAGCATCATTCCCCAGCAAATTAGAGGAAAAATTCACCCCTGTGCAGAGTGCCAGACGAATCTTACCTTTGGGTCATGAGCCTGACCAGACTGGGGCTGCATTGGGAATCCTGACAACTCAAGGCAGGATTCCAGACAGTGGAGCATAACAATACATCATGGGTCACTTATTACTTCCGGGGTGGCTGATAAATATTGTTGGACAAAGCATATCCATGTAGCTCACAAACAATACTGCCCCAGGCAGTGGGGCTTGCATCATATGTTCAGTCTGGCATGTTTGTTGAACATACTTCTTAGTTCAGACATGTGCACCCCTGAAGGTATTCACTTCATTTGTAAGTGTAGATGGGACAGGGACCCTCTTTCTGTTTGTACAGCACCTGACATAATGGGTTTCTGGGCCATCACTGGGTATCCTAGGTGCTACCACAGAACAAATTAATAATTTTGCCAGGTGGTTAATATAGTGTGCTGCTATTATTTATATCACTGTACCACAGAGGAGCCCTAGTTATGGCCCAGAACCCCATTGTGGTAGGGACTGTACAAATGGAACAAAAATGTGTTATGCTGACTGCAAAGGATTTGGGGACTGCCTACGCCCTTTAAATCCTCGTGTAATAGCACAGCCTACAGCAGGGCTCTAACTCTGTGTAGTTGCATCAGAATGGAGTCTTCTAGCTAGTTACTTAATAATTATATTTGATGTTCCAAGAAGCTCAAAGATGCATCACCACAGAATTTGTCGTTTTAGATCTCAGGGACAGGTGTTGGTTTAGAAGGCATGATAATAACATTTGCTCTTATGGTGCCTTTCATGAATGACTGTCAAAGCACTTTACAAACCCTAATTAAAACTTTTGACATGTTTGTGATGTAGCTGTATTAGCCCCATTGTACAGATAGGTTAAGGCCAGAATTTCCAAACTTGGATGCTTAAAGTGAGGCACTTACTGTAAATTTATGTGTAGGCACTTAAACAAAAGGAGCCTGCTTTTCAGACACACCGACACCCACCGAAGTTAATGACTGCTGTAGGTGCTCGGCTCCTCTGAAAACCAGGAACCGGGATTCTGGTACCTAATCGTTGGCATGAAAATTTAGACTTAAGTGAATTGCCTAAGGCCACACAGGAATTCAGTGGCAGAGTCAGAATTTGAATTCAGTGACTCTGACAACGTATTCTACTGTTCTAACCATTAGTCATATCCCCCTCCCAAATATTTAATTTCATCGTCAGAAGTTGTTGGTTTCTGTATTAGACTGTAAGCTCTCTAAGACAGGGACTATGTCTCCTGATGTGTTTGTACAGTACCTAGCACGATGAGGCCCTGATCCTGATTGGGTGCTACTGTACTAAGAATATTATATAATGATAATTAGCAGATATGCCATGGCATTGTTTTTATCAAAAATCACAGAAAAGCCACCTTGGTAAAAGTCATGGGCTTCTAAATTTCTTGTGACTGCTCTGTGACTTCATTACAAAGTCTCCTCCTCCTCGCCCGGCAGCGTGGACACTGGCCACTCACAGCAGCACCTTCCCGGGCACTGAAACCCTAATACTGGTTTGATGAAGGGGCAGGCTGAAGAGCAAGTTTGGGCAGTGGGGCCTGGTGCCTCACTCTGGATGTTGTGACTTGGTGCATGATGGAGGGATCGTAACAGAGGGGTAGCTGGGCCAAACCTGAGTGATGCTGCGACCCCACGTGCCAGGTCTCAATGCCCAGAGCAGGACGGGCTCTGGATCCAGCTCCCCAAGATGGGAGCTGCAGGAGCCACCCCTGGGGGGGGGTGAGTCAGAGAGACACAGAAAGAAAAACCACAGCCAAATGGGGAAGTCATGCTATCCATGATGTCTTTCCCACAGTGACAAACCTACAGACCTGAGAATAGTGCTTGTTGTAAGTCTGCCTCCAACTAAATACCATACGCTCCCTTCCACATGACTGAGAACTTGTGATGACATGGCTAGTTTCTAAGACGGAGAGTCTGCCTCAAGGCATCGGTCCTGGCCCCTTTTGGAAATAACATTGTGATAAATCTGCTGAGCAGTAATAGGTCAGCAAAGTGTTGGATTAAGGTTCACTTACTCAGCAGACTGAGAAATAGTCTAACAAATATTTATTAAGGCAAAACACTTGGTGAGCCGTGATCAATTACTCACAAGTGGGAAGCTCATCAGGACAATCTCATTACAGTTGCTGCCAGCACTGAACAATAAAGCTTCAGCTTCCCTTTGTTACACAAACTTATTTATAACTTTTTGTTATCTTCTCTTATACATATGTATTAGTCTCTCATTTCCATGTTAACTAACATGGCTGACAGACTAACATGGCTACCCCTCTGAAAATTTCTTGTTAACACTCTTCCCCTGTCATTACAAGTTTAATGTTAGTTCAAACTAGTCTTTTCTAGCTTTTTAGCTACTTTATGTTTTCTTGTTCTCACAAAGATGATTACTCTGCAATTTCTTACACATCCGCCATACTAAACATGATTATTCTGCAGATTCTTACACAAGTCACAGTTCTACTTATGCTGTTAAATGTTATCAGAACAGACTCTTAAAATCCACAGCTTCTGTCAGGCCTAAATATGCCTTGGCTCGCAGCACAAAGGGCCACTTGATGAGCCTGCTGTTAGTCTTCCCACTTCTTAATGGAGGCTGGTGATCCAGGAGGAAGGGAAAGGTTCCACGGCAGTTGAGAAGACAGTTAGGAAGGGTGGGTGTGAGAGGCAGGATGGCATTGATGGAAGTTGGTGCAGTGCTTCCTGGGGCCCACCTCATGCTGGTGCCTGAGGAAACATTTGTCTGAGTAATGGTACACCTAACAGGCTAGTAAAGTTGTCAAATGACAACTCTCCAGTAATCTGCAAGGAGCAGCAGTTACACTGTGTCTGGTGGTTGATATCATTCGGTTTATGCTCATTGCTTACTGAGGTAAAATTCAAAACTTCCACTGGTCCAAATCCTATGGTCCTTACTGCTGGGCAGATCTCTTCCCCCAGATCTGTGTGTGGAGATGACCCTTGGCATATAAGATGTCCCTGTTTTCCAGCTAGGAGAGGGAGTCCACCCCCTCTTCATATATCTTGTCCCAGATCTGCAGGTGTGGAGAGAACATGGCTGAGGAGATGTATGTTGTATACTTACAATCACTGTGGGGAAATTTGCCTAAAAGAGTTAATGCAGCCACTTGTTCATTCCACTGGATGCAGGCAGCTAAGCTAACTTGACAAGATGGAAATGGATGGGAACCTGGAGTTTGGCAAATAAGATCTATTGGTTGTTGAGTGCTGCTAGAAAATGCCAATTAGGAAAACAATTCTATGACTTTTAGTTACTAAATATGAGTTTCTTCTCATTGATTTAAGACTCAGATAAACACCCATGAATCTTTTAAAATAACTTTTGTTTTTGTGAATTGCTGGAGACTGCAATCTTTGGTTTATCCACTGAACAGATACAACACTGCACGCTTCTTCATACTGCCCAGTCCATGCACCCAGGCAGCCACAAGCGTGAGTAGCTATTTCATTTTCAGTTCTGTTCATGCTCTGGTCTCTCTGCTGACCCTGTCAACCAGGGAACCAATTAGGGCAAATTCTGACAGTGGTTTGTCTTTTGTGTGTGTGTGTGTGTGTGTGTGTGTGTGTACGCTGTGGAGTTAAGATTTAGACTACTGAATCATTTCACAGAACACTGTACAACACTGCATAATGGTGATGGTAGGTGACTCTGATCGCAGGCAGGATTTGAACTCACCAAATGTTGAAAAACTCCATAGCCCAAATCAGTCCCAAACCATGCAGTACCCTTTTATAAATCAGTGCTTATGGAAATAGGATGTGGAGTGAGCATGGAAATAAGTGGTTTTTGTTCTCAATAAATTGGTAGTTGATGTAGAAACTTCTTCTGACTTCTCAGTTTGAGTGTGTCCATCTTTTGTTTTTCTGAAAACTGGTAATAGGATAATAGTAACATTATTTGGAGGGGAAAAAACCCCAAAGCGGTTCCAGTTCTGCAAAGGACAATGGGTATTCAGCACCTAGCAGTACTGTACTCTGTAAGAGCAGGCCTGCTCCTACAATTTGCACATACCCAAACTCCCAGTGACCAAAATGTTAGTTTGAGTGTGCAAGAAACGCAGGACTAGTTCCAAATTCTCTCTTCTTTGAGCCTTTGAAATTACTTATTACTTTAAAACATTCTAGAACAAGGAAAGAAATGTATTAGATAAAGAGAGTTAGTCCATATTCTGCCATTTTCCCAGTAGGCTGCAGCCTTTCCTAAAATAACTCCCACTTGGGATTCCATTCATTAGCATATGATTACATTTGTATCTAGTGTTACAGAACAGTGGACAAGCTGTTCAATTTGCATAGTAGCCTATGGGAATGTATAATGATACCACACATGAATACAGTACTAAAAATGTGCTGCTTCTGTACAGTTAACTGCTGAGAAATCCTAAAAAACAATCTGATTTAAAGAGACACAGCTTTCCGAGGCACCACAAATAAGTTTTATGGTGTTCATGTTTTCTTCATGCATAAGATCCCTTTTTAATAGGAAAGTCTTTTGCACAGACTTTTTGTTTCATATGGACATGCTAAGATCTCTCTTTCAACACAAATAAGAGAGAAAAGTGTTTACAGGATGATATTTGTGGCTAAAACTATGATGTTCAGGTTATAAGGGCTGTTATAAAGATATTCAAAATCCCACGCAGAAAAGTGTTTTAGGGCCAAATGTTGGCCTCTCAGGCACTATTGTACTCTTCTGCAAGTCAGTTAGTGCAAGTACATATCTAAGGGGATAATTTGGATTCATCGTGTTAACATTTACAATAATGAAACTTCAGGAAATAACTTTTTGCATATAAATTTACAGCTGCAAGCTTTGCTATGCTTGGTCCAGCTATTACTGGGTGAAGTTCTTTTGCCTTTGTTATTCAGGAGGTCAGATGTTCCCATGAGGTCAGAGGTCCCATGTTGCCTTAAAATCTATCAGCTGTTTTAGCCTACACTGTATATTATTGGTAGGGCTGCAGATTTGTCACAGCATTCTATCAGAAATCAAGGAGCAGTCACAGTAAACTTAGTAAAAGTCACAGGTTAGTAAAATATGGGGGATATGTAAACAACCAGATTATATTGATTGACAACCTCCAGAAAGTCCAGTGAGATTAATCTTTCACCTTTTCCCCCAGCAAATAAATGCCAGCTACATGACTTCCAACTGTCACATTAAAATATGAACTAAATCATGACCCATGTTACATCCTCATGCAGGGAAGTAAGAGAATGTAAAGTGGCCCCTTGTTTGCCTGTGAAAACTGCTCGCATCACGGGGTAATATAGGGAAAAGCACGATCTCTGTAGTAGGCTGCCATGCATCTATGAGGAGACTTCCTCTCCTTCTGGGTGGAAAGTAGAAGTAGCTTCCAAGCACAACTAAATGGACATGGAGTGGGGAGAAGTAATCTGCACCAAGAAAAGGGCTGAAGGAACTTACTTCCCCTCTGGAGTAAGGGGAACCAGACAATGAATTGTGTCACGATGTGGTCCTTAGTCTGTTTCTAAGCAGCAATAACTACATGCGGTCCCTTGTTCAGGGTCGATTGTAAGTACACAGTGTAAGCCATATGTAAACAGTCAAAAAGCTATATTTATAAGAAACACAATGCCTGTCTGTGGTGGTGGTTTAAATATAGAGAACAGACCACTACTGGCATTTAAAACATCACTGGCTGGGCAAGACAGTGCAATCAGAAAATAGTTCAGGCCTTGGCTGTGATCCTGTCTACAGGCTTCATATATTCCTCTTGCTAGTTGTGAGGGTGTTGTGTGTCTGATAAGTATACTGTAACTTCTCCAATTTTGGGGTCTGTTTTGGAGTGTTTTTTAAAAAAAATATGATTAAATGTAGTGGCCATTAGTTGAGAATAAATAGTGGCAGCTTTGTTACTGAAAATCCTCTGGATATTTTCATTTTTGAAAATGACTGTTGCACATGCAGAGTAGCCACTTCACATCACTAACTGCATACACTCTGCATTCCAAAGCACATTCCCAATTTGCTGAGTATGGCACTACTTGGAGTGTACCGTGAATCGACTGGTAAGGGCAAGTGTGTAAGTACCTGATACTGCTGCTTGTGGAAGTCACTAGCAAACTTCCATAACTAATTACTTAGCAGGGTCACACTCTAGCCCTAATATAATAGCACAGTCATTAGGGGTGGAAGGCACCAACATCATGGGCAGTAACACAGGAACTGAAGCAGGCTCTGCTGAGCTGCGAGCAAGAGGGTCAGAATTGACTTCCTCCCCCAATATGCGGGGTAGCATAGCTATGCTGGTATGTCAGGGTTCTGGGTGCTGTTTATTCTCTCTGAGAAACAGGGGAACTGGGAGGGAGATGATGACATGGGCAACACAATGCATTGTCCCTCGTTCAAGGCAAATCCTTATCTCATGATATAGCCCTTACAGTCAGATGATGATACCATCACTTGCTTTCAATACCTTACCCCACGAGTAATGTTATTGCATTAATGGAATTATGTGTGGAGTAAAGTAGTATTTAGTGTGAATAGAGGCATCTAAATCTGGCTTCTGCTTCACTTGTCAATATATGTCATGAAGTTTTGACTGCACTCTGAATAATCTTAAATAGCATTACATGACTCATTACATGCTTGATTGGCACTGTAATACCTCTATTTCAAAGGCAATTATAACCTTAATATATCTAACTTCTAGTGGAAAAAATAATATGCTTCAGTAATGAAAATAGCCTAAACTCTGATTACTTTTTCAGCTAATCACTGACATTTAATATTGAGATTTTTTTAATGTTCCACTGAGGGGAAAGAAAAAAAGGGGGGGGGATTACTTTCAGGGGTCTTGTTTATAGTTGATTTGCTAGAAGTATGGCTGATTTCCCAGATTTTAATGTTTTTATGATGTCAGAGGTGTGTGGCCTCAGTGATGTAAACATCCAGGAGGAATATGCTACTGAAGTGAGTTCCTGCAAGAATTATGTAGGCAGATGAATTTTCGCACCTTTTACCAGAATGACTACAGTGCTGGTCATAAAGCTAAGAGTAGCCAACTGGTTACAAATTGTTGCATATATTTACATTTTGATTATTAAAATGAAACTAAAGCAAACAACAATATAGATGAACAAGTATGTAGACAGATCATAGCCTTTAGCTATATAATTCTGTTGGAATAAATTATCTAAAGACAACTCCAAATTCTTAATGACTACGTGCCTTTCCAAACCAAGATTTGAAATGGATTTAATTCATGCCACAATCTTAATTGTCAGTCTAACCCCTTCTAATTTTGATCAATTGATTTCACACACATTTACACTAGATGAGTTTTTCCACACATTGTAAATACAAAATGTTTATAATTTTTTTGGTCCATATTACAATTTAAAAGAACAAGTCAGAGACGGTTTGAGAATAGACAGCTGAAAACTCACTGGGGCTGAATCTCTTCTCACTTGCACTGGTTTTACAGTTGTTGGACTCTGCTGACTTTAGTGGATTTATTTCTGATTTATATGGATGTAGCTGAAAGAATAATTAGGCCTGTTGTTTAACTATACAAGAAAGCTGATTGCTTAGAAAAGTGATTGCATTGTAGTGTTCTGTGAGGAACAATGTGTAGCTGGCCCTGACAAACTCACCAAACAGAAGATGGGTTTTTGTTAATCCCACCGATTTGCTGTTTTAGAAATTGGATGTGAATACAGTGTGTGGAATGATTATGAACTTCAGTAGTGAAGACCACTGTATAGCTAGTAACATGGATTTCCTCTGGCAAGATTTCATAAAAAATACTGCAAAAGCACTAACCCTGCTAATACCAGCAAGTCAAGCAGCAGATATGATGTCCACCATACAATGAAAAGTGCTGGCAACATATAAATACAGCAGAAAGAGGATAAAATGAAAAAACATCTGCAAAACCAGTTATGGCCAAATACTTTCTTCTATCCAGCTGTGGAGCAACTGGAAGTCAAAGGGGGTTCTGCAAAAGCATGTCATTGCCCTCATCCGAAAGTAGGTGTAAGCAGACATTACCTAAACCAGAACAGGATATTACAAGAAATCTATTTTTAGATGGCAATAATTGTTTCCAAATACTCAGCTTTCTAGGTTATAAACCACAATACCAAGTCAGATTTCTATATTATTTTATTTCCCTTTTAAAATATAGCATTAAAGTCCTTCACACATATAAATAGCCCTACAATTTCTTACACACTTTCTATGCATCTTTACTTAAAGTGCCGAATTGTGAACAGTAAAAATAAAATATTCTTGATAAAGTGGCTACATTTGGAAGAGGGTTTGGTATTCTGGCGAGGCAGTGCTTTGATTTACAAAAATTACCTGCAGAAGAAACATTAAAATACAACATGTATCAATAGTTCCAGAGGGGTAACCGTGTTAGTCTGTATACAGCAAAAACAATGAGAGTTCTGTGGCACTTTAAAGACTAACAAATATTTGCAGGCATAAGCTTTCGAGAGACTTCAGCTACTGCATCTGAAGAAGAGAGCTGAAGTCTCTCGAAAGCTTATGCTGCAAATATTAAATTTGTTAGTCTTTAAAGTGCCACAGAACTCTCGTTGTTTTAACATGTATCAATGTTAACCCTGAGGTATTTTTTGTACTCAGCTGGCACAAAAGTGTCTTAAGTACTAGACTTGTTCTTGAAACACATCTCTTTATAAAGTGTAAGAATATAGGATAAATGCATCATTTTTATAGCCTCTTTCCCCCACCCAAATGTTTGTGTCCCAAGCTGCTATGTTCATTTAAAAACCAAGTGATGAAAAGCTTCTGAAATGCATGCAACTTAAAATTAACTTAAACACACTTCAAGTTATAAAGTCTGAGAGCTTTACATTTCAGCATGTGGCTATGGTTCATTTGGGTTATTAATTGTGTTTGTTGTGCTGGCAAGATTGGTAAATACTTCTTCCTTAGTTTCAGGCTGATGTGTTTCCATTTTGGTTTCCTCTTTGGCATCTTCTTTACTTGTATCTTTCCTGTTTTTGTCCACCACAGGATCAATCTCCGGGATTTCCTGTGGTGGCCTATAATTCTCCATCAAGTTTGACTGAAGTCCATAAACTTGAACTACCTCTGGGACGTCTTCTGCTTTCTGTTCAAGTCTTTCCAAAATATTCTGGACCTTCCTTACACCATCTCTCCTGGCCTGGCGCACATCTGCACGACCCTCGGGGTCCACTGAGTCTAGGGCTAGCAACTCTTTGGTCAAATACTCTTCAATCATCAAATATTTTTTGTCAGTCTTCTTGCCTTTGAAGGAATCAACTGCCTGTTCAAGCATTTGTACCTGCTCTAGAATTGCTTCCACTTTTAAGACACCAGGATGCTTCTGTGTCTCTTCCACTTCCATCATCTTCTGTGGTGAAGTTTCTTCAGAAGCTAGCCTCTCCTCTGGAAGTGCACTCTTAGCAGGACAGGGAATCTTTTTGTCAACCTTTTCTGCAGCGGGTGGAGGTTTCTGTGGTGGTGGTTTAGAATCAGGTTCTAATTCTTTGTGAATGACTTGAATTGGGATATAAGATGAAGGTATCTCAGTTCCAGATGGGCTTGCCTTGTTCTCAGGTATGCTTTCAGGTGGTGTTTCTTGGGGTGGGATTTGTTGCTGAGAAGCCTGAAGAAGGAGGAAAGTTTATTATTGTGAGACATGGAAACAATGCTACTTGTTTCATTTGTAAACAAAAATTACAACTTTCAGGCACAAATTTGTAAAGTAACTAGTGATTTTGGCTATCCAACTTGGCACCTTACAGGGGCCTGATTTTCAGAAAGTGCTGAGCACCAACCCTTTGAAAAATCAGGCCCTTTTAAGATATCTCAGGTCAGGTATCAAAAAAACTCAGGCACTTAAAATCAGTAGTCCCTTTGGAAAACCTAGACCTCAAATCTTTTCCATCATACTGAGACTTAATTAAGAGTTGCTCCTAAAAATATAAATATTATCACCAGCTTTTTAACAGACAACCAGCACTGGAAAAGAACACATTTGTAAACATTGCCATTATCAACCTAAGACTATTTCCAAAGGTTATTAGCTTTAACTTGGTCTTTTTATTGGGGGAAATACATTCTCCTACTCAGATCCAGGCCCTTTGCATCATTCACGAGGTGCAGTAGGACCAGACACTGAGTGCAATAAGCTAGCACAGAGTTCCCCTCTCCATTCTGACAGATCTGGGTCCTGCATCTGATCCCTAATCCCAAATCAGCATAAGGCACCGGGGGGGAGGGAAGAGATGAGAGAGAGGAGGGAACATGATGTGCCAAGGGCAGGAAGGGACATGGTAGATCTCAGGCAGAAGAAAGATAAAATATAAAATAGTATATCAAGTGACAACACAAAACCTTGAGTAGTTGCAACACTGAAGTTACCCTCACTGACCATACAATAACGTTGAGTATTTTAAACCATTACTGTAGAATACTGTCATTTTTACAAAAGGAATCAGTGACTTATTCTATGTAGTCTCAATAGTACACTTTTTAGCTGTAAAGCTGAAATTATTCCATTTTCTTGTATCCTGGTTTTAGATGTTTTAGTCAAGTTTTACCTAAAATTTTGTTTCCTGTACTTTAAAAAACATTTTGAATGCAGTTTATCTTTTCAAAGAAATGCTGCATTTTACTATTTGAAAAATACTAATCAAAGGACTGCTTCTCAAAGTAAAGTTGTTAGAGATTATTATATTAACTGGTCTGAGGATATTAAGGCCCAGTCCCACAAGCTTTCCTCCTGCAGAACTCTCACTGAAGCAATAGATTTCAATGAGAGACTTACAAGGAGAGGTTGCAGGATTGGGCCTTTAAGAGTGATATCCTGACCCAATTATATCCAGGGGAGTTTTGCCATTGACTTCAATATAATCAGAATTTTACTCTTAGTGTATAACAAATTGAGAGAGGTTTTTCCCCTCCCCCTGGAAGAGTTGGAGTGTTATCGGGTTTTGACAGGCTATGCACTTTTTGTCCCTATTGATTTGACTTTAAAATAACCCTCCAAAATCTTTAACCTTTTGGTAACATTTATTTTACTGACTGTGTTTCAACTATGGAGGAGATTAAGATGCAAAACCTAGTACAATGTAGCTATAATATAGCACTACAAAGGTAGAACTGTCAGAATGAGACAAAAGAGCATCAAAACAAATTACAAGGTATTGCCATTAAAAATCAAAGGTATTTAGGCTTTGCAGTCTGGACACAGGAAAGCCAGAGCTCTTTTCCCATCTCATTCACTGATTCATGGTATGGCACTGGGAAAAAGTCACTTAGACCAATTATTTTGGATACAGGTGCCTAAAGTTAAGTGCTTAAATATGGATGTAGGGTACCTAAGTCAATACATCATTTTCAGAGCTGATACACACTGATGACAGTACTTTAGACTGAATACGGATTGGATAAAACCTGATTAAGGATCTTAGGGTTGACCCTTTAATTAAAAAAAAAAAAAAAAAAAAAAAAAAAAAAAAAAAAAGCAAGCAATGGAACTTAGTACATGTAATTAATTCCGGGTTTTGATCTCCCAATTCTCCTTAACTATTTTGTTCACATTCCAGGATGTTATTTTCAAAAGAGCTCAGTGTTGACTTAGTTCTGCTCCCTTTGACTTCAATGGGAAAAGCCCACCTTTCAGAAGCTTAGGGTTATCTTACCTTTTTTAAGTGATGGAATTCCTAGAATAAGTTAACCGTTGTTTAATGCTGAAGTAATATCAACTCAAACTGTCCTTGCTTTGTGGCCTCAGTAGGAAGCTTAATTTTATTTTACATTTTTCATGTTAATTATATTCAGATCTGTACAAATGGCCAAATTTGGTCTTCAAATATTTGTGAGCAACTGTATCTGATGGCAGAATTTGACCCCAAGTATTATTCCAGAATGGCTGATTGTAAATCAAAGAAACACAGTACTTTTCAAAATTAATCAAAATTCAGTCCACTCCTTCACTACATCAAAAACCACACTGTCTGTCATGTAAGTATGCGTCAGAAAAGGCATGTAAAAAGCACTGTAATCTAGTAAACACTAATCTTGGTCAGTGCTCCTGGGTTTCTAGTCCCGTGTCTTGCTATGCGAGTGTATCCATCTGTAAAATGGATATCATAATAGCCATTTGACTAAGGAGTTGTGATTCTTAATTAGTGAATGTAAAGTGTTCTGAAATCTCTTAGATGACAAGCACTAAATAGTATTATATTTTAGAAGATATTGTCTAGGATACTATACACTGGTACTACATTATAGAATATTACTGTCTCTACGGTGGAATTTCACTATCCTGAACAAACTGGAGAACTGGACACATTGTTCCTGAATGCATCAAATTTAATGAGAAAGTAATGTATATAGAAACAGACTGCAGAGTAGATTTTACCCATCCCCTTTACTCATGACAACTAGTAGTTACTTCCTGGACTCGTTGCTGTAATCAATGATGAATGAGGCAAAGTTGTCTTGTTACTATAAACCCCATGGGCCTGATTCTCCTCTCACATATGCTTCCCTTACACCACTGACTCAAATTTACATAGGTGTGAGAAGAGAATCAGGTTCTGTGTGTCAATGAGAATTGTTTTAATGTATCACTGAACTTTTCTTCTTTATTTGAGCTCTAATTTTGACAGTTTCCCATGTAAGGATTTTACCACCCTATTGTGTGGAAATGCTAGCTTTGATGAGAATATAGTGTCTCAGTAACATGGCCAGATCCTCAGTTGGTGTAAATTGGATTTACATGAACTGAGGATCTGATGCTGGAATTATGTTTGTGAAATTCTATTTGCTTATTAGTATAATCCAAATCTTTAACTTTATTAACACCAAGCACAATAACTACTACAGAAAAATCAGATTTTTCCAATCATCCTACATACCTGAGGTCTGTCCACAACTGTCTGTGCTCTGATGGGAACTGGGGACTGTATCTGAGTGATAACTCTGGCTGGTGAACTTTCACGACTTGACGAACCCTTCTGAGACATTCTGAATGGGGACTGATCTCGTGCTAGCTTAGGTTCCCGTTCATCAGCTTGAATTTTGTGATACACTGGTTGGTGGACATGGTAATCACTTTGCTGGGCAGGGTAGTGTGTCTTCTGTGCCTGATGATAGACTTGTGATGGTTGCTTGAGGCCTTTTTCCTCATGGATCACAGGAATTGGAATATAACCTCGACGGACCTGATGGCTTCCTGCACTGGGCCTACCTGATGACTGAGGGGAAATGGTCTGTGAGTCAGAAGTTGTAGGAGGCTGAGAATGCTGTAAAAATAAGATTCATTGTTAGTGTTTCATGTTTTTATTATATTAATACGTCGAAAGACAACCTCAACAATGGTTTAAAAAAAAAAAAAGTTGGAGTAGTGGTGGAATCTGTGTGCACACTGGAAACAACAGGAGTTGGTTTCCCTGGTTTTTTTGCTAGGGGACTTGCTGGACAACTGTAGGATTAATGAGAAAGCATTACTATAATAGGTGAAACCTGAGCTGTAGCATTTCCTGAGGAGGGAGGGGACATTTACTCAGACTGTCTGAAACTCTTTGTTCTTGTTTCAACTGGCTAGATGTGGGGCAAAGAGTTAAGCAAACTAAGGAGGAAAAAACCCCAGTCACAAAAATTTAAACAATCTTGGCCTTGACCACACAATGACATCTACCTGTGATCTTGTAAGGAGAGGTGTGAACGCTAGATTGACTTTCTTAATTTCCCAGTGGGGCAGCTGCAATGCTAACGTAGTCTCAGCATTAAACCACTGTTTTCTGATCACTGCTCAGACTGAGGCCAGGTCTACACTTACCTGGAAATTTGGCAGCAGTCGATGGGAGTTACGCAAGCTACACAGAGTAGCTTGAGTAACTCCTGTCGACTTTGTAACTCCTCTTCTACGCGGCATCTTCACTGCGCTGTGCCGACAGGAAACGTGTTCCCGTCAAAGCAGTGCTACGCCACTTAAAGGGGTGGTTTTAACGCATCGACTTCTGGATCGATTGAGCGGGTCTTCACTAACCGCTCGATCGATCCGGATAGATCAATCTGACGGTGGCGAATTTGCTGCAGTCAGTGAAGACATACCAAGTGAGTAACATGATAGTTAAAATGCTAGTGGAACCTTGTCTACATTATTGTCAGTACATTACCTTGTCAGTATTATTGATGGAGCTGCACTCTGGCTGGATATTTTAGGAAAATAAGGCTTTGGCTTAGACTTAAAGGCACAGTTGCCTCCTCTGGTTAAAGGTAACACACTTTAATTTGTGCCCACACCCTTTTAGTGCATCCCCACCAACCACTATACCTAACTGTTTGTATCAAGGAATTCTGAGAATCTGAACAGCTGACCCAGCGTGCTTCAGTAAGAGATTGTACTGGGAAGACATGCACATTGAGTGGCATCAATATTACATGGGCAATATACTTTTGGAAGTCCTTTAGCACAAAGTACTGGGAGGAAGGAGGACTGGCCAAAGTGGTTACACAAACATGGCTAAGGGTGTCCTGGCCACTCTAGGGGGAAGAAAAAAAAAAAAAGAATATTGAACCAGCTACTATCATGTGCCAGATGCTTCAGAGACAACACTGTTAGCAGAGACAGTGTTAACAGAATTTTAAATCATGTGGTGTATAGACAAATCATATTTAGAGTGAATCTTGCCACTATATGAGTACAAACTCAGTTAAAAGACGTAATATGGGTAGGACGTCAAATTCAATGTCTACTTCCCACTCAACTCAGGGCTGGGAAAACTCAAGCTCAGGTTTCAGTCTGTTGTGAGGTATTATCTCAACTCTAGCTCTCCAGAGAAAACAGGAAAACCAAGTCCTGGTACTTCTGAGATACAAAGCAAGCAGAATCTTTTTATGGAAAAATCTTTGATTATGAATATATAGTAACAAATTAGTGAAGGGAATAGGCAGAACATTTATTTTTCAGTTCATCTTTAAAGCTTAATTTTTTAAAGAATTCATCAAATGATGTATCTATTTTAAAATAATATGTACTTTAAAAATACCCAATTGCAAACAGACAGTGCAGTTGGGTGGATTCTAAAATAGTCTCATTTATTAGCAAGTAAACAATAGCAGCCTTTATTTTTTTGTCAGGTTTTGTGTGTTTTGTTTTTAGCTTTTTCACTTTCATTGTTTCATAATTATGTCACAGGACACTAGGCTCAGTTCTCATTTACATTGGTGCAAATGAGAAATAATTCTACTAAGTCAACCAGTATCAGAGGAGAATTGGGCTTTATGTGCCTGTGTTTCTGAGACGAGACAGAATCAATCCATGTGCAATTCTTTCTGCACAGTCATTTGAGTGAGAAACTGTGATGCTAGAGAAAATGTAAAGCATTTATGGTGAAGTGTCTGTCAGCAGAACCATTAATAAGTGCATTTTTGTATTAATACTTTGAAAGAACTGGGGGGGAGGTGAAATTCTCTGGTAAATTTGGACTTTTGAGGAATAAATCAGCTGTAACGCCATTTTAGGTCACAAAGGTTGGAGAGCACTGCAAAACATACCCCAGCACTACTGACAAGTTACCTCAGGCCCATGTGAGGCTGGAGTTTGGGCTGTTGCAGCTGCTGTTGTCAGTCCACATTGTTTATCTGTCTGAACAGCTTCAGCTGGTCCTCTAGTAGGGGACTCGGAGTGGATATAGGCCCCCCTTAAAGGTGACTGTGCCCGCTTTGTGGAGGGAACAGTTTCTGCTTTGTATTGCTGCATGCCAGGCTGATGAACGGAGTAACATGGATGCTGCTGTCTGTTCTCTGCACCTTCATGGATGACTGGAATAGGGATGTAGCCAGCACGAAGTTGAGGATATCCCATACTTCCTTCTCTTACTTGTGGCTGCCTTGGAGTATCCCGAGAAGGACCATTTGCTGATGACTGTCCTTCCTAAAAATTAAAGACACCACATAGGAAAGGTTTAGAAGTTAAGACCAATGCAGCTTATAAGAACAAGTAACCATAAAGCTCTATCTTCAGAGCAATGACAGAATTGTACATTAGAACTTTAAAACTTCCTTTATTTCTAATTAAATGTCTTTGCATGAGCAACTGGTATGACATTCTGATGCAGAAGATAACTACAGCAACTAATCATTCAGAATTGTGTGCAGCATTGAAAAAAAGATGAACAAATTATTTGTCTAGGGGTATTTTTAAATTTTCACTTCTGATACACAGTAACTTTAAGCTTAAACATTTCCAAATCTTTCACATTTCAGTGACCATGATTCTGATCGGACACATAGATGTTTTATGCTTGTGTCACTCCACTGATTTCAGTGGAGATATGCCTGATTGACAGCAGTGTGAGATCAGAAAGAGATCCCTCGACATCTTTTAGAATCAAGTCTGTTGTGTAGACAACTAAAGAAATTCTCAAGGAAACAGGAGACTATCAGAAAAGCAATGTTTGTCAGTATTGTTCTTCTCACTGGCTATTTAAAGTGTTATTGATGCTGGATCCTGACCAATGTATCTGCTTTCAGCTAAACATAAATCAGCTGCAATAACTGCTGGGGAGAACAGCAAAAGAGAGTAATAAAGGGAGGATACCAAAAGGAAATCTAACAAAGGGAATGGAAGATAAGTATACATAGTGCTGGATTATGCTTATACTAAAGCATCTGCACAAGATGGAAGAGGTTTGTACAAAGATCCCTCATAAGTCCTCTAATAAAGTTCTTTCTGCAATTGTCATTCTATTCTGAGGCCCTTCTAAGGGCCAAGTTCCAAATGTATCTGAGTAAGATCATATAACAAGCACTCTGTCACATGGAGGGTAAAGTCATTATTCAGTAAAGGCAGAGTTTAATAAGAAGACATAATACTAGATAGAAATGTTAAAAATCCTATTAAGTGTTTTAATCAGAAAAGTTAGTTAGTTTTGTGGCACAGGCACATATAAGCAGACCAATTCACTAAGAGGAAAATTAATTATTTTCCAATCAGATACTGAGTGAGCCTCCCATATGCGAGTTTCTCTTTAAAACAAAGTTCTCAGAAACTCAGCAAGTTATAAAATTGCATAGAATAAATTCTATTGTTTTAACAAACTTAATGGGACCACATATACAAAGTGCTTCCAGCAGGGAAGGGAGTTGAGTCAGAGGGCCTGAATTTACTTTCACTGGTGTAAATTAGGAGAAACTCCATTGAAGTCAGAGAGGAAAACCAGGCCCAGAAAGTTTTCAGAAAAAAATAATTTTAGGTTAGCTTCTCCATACAGTTAAAGACTTATGGGTGTGATTTTGATCTCACAATGGTTTTACATTAGTGTAACTATTAATTATATTTCAGACTTAAACAGAATCAAGAAATGAATCAGCACCTGCATATGGATGGTGTTGGGGCTGCTGGACCCTTAGGACAAACAACTAGATCCTCTTCACCAATTCACCCTCCCTGCTGTATCAATGGATTTACCTCTGCAAATATAAATCTAAATCAACACAGTATGTTCCTAGTGCTACTGGCAGCTATTCTCTGCTAGACACTGGAGGGACATATGTGCTTATGTCAGCAAACTGAGTTTACCTGAAAATCAAGAACAGTCAGCTAAGTGGAAACTGAGGCCATTTGCAAACCAGAATTTCTGCCAAGTGAGTGGAGCCAACCATGCTGCCTAGCAGTCAGGCAAATTGATGATTCAGTGCTGGGAAGAAACACCTTGCTGTTTAGGCTGAGTCATTAGATTCCATGCCTGGTTTCCAGCAGCTGCCCCACACAATTACTCTGAAGAAAATTCCATTACCACAAAGAGAGATCTAAGGGTAGCTAGATATTTCTGCCTGAATCATACTACCCAGCTGACTCATGCAGATCTCCCCACTCTGGCATAGAAGGGAAATCTGTCCACCTTTGTGGTACTGTCCTTTCCTCCTGTGGACCTTGTAGAAGATGGCCATAGGGTATGAGATCAATGCTATGGAGGGGTTAGAGCCTAGGTGGGCCAGGAGGACCCACAAAAATTCTCCAAACAAAATAATGCCTCCTGAAGCTGTGTTGGATCTTTCCCATGGAATATCTATGGCAGGGCAGGCCCTGGTAACAAGGCTCCAATTGACACACTATCAGGAAGCTACTAGGGGCCGGTACAGAGGCAAAAATCATCATTTGAATCTCAGACGTCTGCTGTGTTTGGGGGTGGGCTTTGCAGCCTCAATTCCAATCCCCCAATAGAGCGCACTGGAATGAGGGGAATCCTTGTGAAGGTTTCCTTTATCACTGCCACTTTCCATAGGATTTATCTCCCATATTACCCAGGTAAAGGGATGATCTCATCCTAAATGATCATGTTTGGACCCTACAAATTTTGTTTTAAGGCCCTTCAGACTAAATTTGTGAACCATCTCGGCTATCTTACAAATCTTGCCTCCACAGCTCAGACCCCAATTGGAAATGCAAAAAACCAGCCCAACAACAAAGTGGCTGAGTGTGTGTGTGTGTGTGTGTGTGTGGTTTTTTTTAAATGCAAAGATTTGCCTGGAGTGAAATTTTATGGCACGCTTATAAACCTTGAAATTAGGGTTTATAATGGAAACGCTGACATCACCTTAAACAGAACAGCATGAACTGTACTCATGTAATCTGTCCTTATTATACCTATAGCTGTAAATAAATATAAGCACATCCTGTGAAAAATTATAAAGTTAGTCAGTGACTGTACTCAAATTCTTTTTATGGTCCATTATAAAAACTGTAGCTAGGTATTTGTCTCTCTACCTGTATCTATGAAGGTGTTTATAAGGCCTTCATCACTGTAATGTCTGAGCACCTCCCACTAAAGCAACGAAATTCCAGAAGTAGCATGAACTGTGAATCATGCAGATCACAAACATAAGGAAGGTGATCCAATTGCAACTATTCTTTGTGATCCTGATTATTGTTTTTAACATTTAATGTATACTAACTTAAGCTTACTAGTTGGTATCAACAGGGTGATCCACACTGGGAACTGGCATAGCTATGTCTCTCAGGGATATGGAAAATTCACATGGCTGAGACGCATAGCTATACTGACCTAATCCCCAGAGTAGACAGCGATTGGTCAATGGAAGAATTCTTCCACTGACCTAACTACCACTCTTGGAGAGGTGGATTACCTACATTGATGGGGAAAACTGTCCCATCAGCACAGGGAGTATCTACACTGAAGCAGCTGCAGCATCTTCTCTTCAGTTCAGCTTCTCTTCCCCTCCCTCTTTTCTCTATCATTTCATAACGTCTCCTCTCCCGATGCTTCTAACTTGCCCTTGCAGGTCCACCTCAGATAATAATAAAGTAAAATGTGATGTATGTTGCATCACCAAGACGTCTAGGTAACCAGCTTCAAGCACAATCTTACTGATGTAACTTGTTTTCCAATTGTCACTGACTTGTGTGTAACCAAGTCACTTCCATTTACCCTGTATCAGTTTCCCCATCTATAAAACAATTTCCTGATTCTGGGGTGTTAGGAGGCTTAACTTTTATACAGCATTAAGAAATCAACAAATAGAGTGCATTAATTTATATTTATTTTTTAAAACTGCTTACAGAAAGGTTTTTTTTTTTTTTTTAAACCTTGTTACTGATTTGTGATTTTTAAATGGTAGTAACTCAACAGGCAAAGCAAAGGATACAAATATTGCTATAAAATTTTAACTAGCAGTGTCAATAAATAGCAGCAGGTAAATAAATGTCTTTTCTTGAACTAACTAGAAATATGAAAAATCATTTACCATACAAGTGGCTGATTTTGGGCTGGAGCTATTCCTGGTGCAAACATAATTAATGCTTTCTTTTGCATATAAAAATAAACATGGATTTACATTTAAAAAATAACTCCCCTTTCCCTGTGGTCTTCCAAAATCTATTTGCACAGTTTGTGATATCAGCAACCAGTTAATTCAGCAACTTAGCATGGCCTTGTATTAATAAGGCCTTGTCTACACTTACTTTGCTGCTTTAACTAAGCTGGCATAGTTAAAAAGGAAGAACAAATACCTTTGTGTAGATGTGACTTTACTGGTATAAAAATGCTTATACCAGTACAGTTTATTCAAGTTAAAGTGCCTTACAGAAGTATGGGCTTTTACCAGTATAATTATGTTGGTTAAATAAATAAGTTACACCCCTTACCAAAAATATTTATGCTAATAAATCTTTAAGAGCACAGCAGACCTTACAATATGGCTCTCAAGTTTTGGCCCTCTGCTTGGGGTCTACTATCTCACATCCATAGTAATGCAGGAGAATCTTAAACACTAGTCCTTTTTGTAAGATCTTTCCATGTACATTTTATTTTAAAAAGGAACTTGAAGAGAAGGATGAGATAGATACCTTTTCCAGATTTTCAATGACCTAATAGTAGTTAAGGATACGCGTTTAAGGGCCCAGTCCTGCAAGAGTCTGAGCACTCCTGGAAGATGTTAACCATCAACTCTCATTTACTTCAGTTGAATTACAATTTGAAAGGATTCTTTGGTTTAAAAATTCAATTACTGAAATATTTATTCCATTAAGATGAGCAGATACGTCACTTTGAACTATAAAGTCCAGTGGTGACATCATGGTGTTACTGCAGTCAATAGGCATTTTGTCATTGACTTCAGCAATGCCTGGATTTCACCCTAGATGTACAATGGACTCAAACTCTGCTTGCATTTATTCCTTTCAGAGCAGCTGTTTTCTTTTATGTTTATGGAGACTGAATTTAAGGACCATCAGTGTTGACATTTCAGTCTTTGCTCTTCCTTTCTGGCTGCAATGGCCTGATAATAGCAAAGCTTCACTGAAGTTAGGTTGCTGTGGATTCTCCTGCCAGCTGATGCCCCCAGAATTCATGCTGACAGTTCTCCAGCCTTTCACAGTATTAATTTAGGTGGGGATTTACTGCAGGGTCGGTGGAGAGGCGGGTGAGAGGTAAAATGATTTGCTGACAACATCTGTCCCCTCCACACCTGATGACCTGGATCCCTGTCATCTCTACAGAGAGACTTATTTTTGTGCAGCATGAGGAACAGGGATACCACAGAGTCAGCAATCCTCTTTTCCCTAGTCCCCCAGCACAGAACTCTGAATTTTCATGATCTCAGTCTGATTAGTTGGTGGCAGATCATTCTCTTACTTTTAGGTCCAATCCTGTTCTCTCATTGCAGTTTGGGCCTTGGTATAGATTGAAATAAGATGAGATCTGAATGATAATGTGAAATTCATTAGATCCTTGATTATTCCTCTAATTCAGAATCTCTAGAAATAAAAGGTTTTCCTAATGAAAAGAGAAGTCCTGAAAAAGTTTAAACATAAAAACAGATCTATAATTATGTAAAGCACACCTTTACAAATCTATCCAGAGTGAGTCAAGAAACGATCTCATAAAGAGTGTGGGCTTTTTTAAAAATTAAATAATTGCAAATGGATATTGATTCCATTGCACATCTGGCCTTTTATTATGGTTCAAAATTATAGTAAGTGCACACCTTAAAAGAGAACCAAGATTTCAATAACTGGGTTTTTAGGCCAAAAAGGATCTTCTGAAATTGAAATTCATAATGCTAGACACAAGAGGCTGAGTTTCTCATCTCACGCACAGTAATCTTCTAGCATGTAAAAAGAAGAATAACATCACAGCTGGGATATTGGGATGGGGGAAGTGAAGGTGAATTGGGCTATGTCTACACTGATGGCAGCAAAGTCGCCGCTGTCAGATCGACTTAACTGGATCGACTGAGCTGTCAGTGAAGACCCGCTCAGTCGATCCAGAAGTTGACGTTACTAATCCACCCCCGCAAGTAGCATAGCACTGCGTCGACGGGAACGCAGTTCTTGTCGTCGCAGTGCAGTGAAGATGGCGCGCAGAAGAGAAGCTCAGAAGTCGATGGGAGTTACGCAAGTTCTTTGTGTACTCTGCGTAACTCCCGTCGACTGCCGCCGAATCGCGGAGGTAAATGTAGACCAAGCCTTAGCAACCATAGAATTTTCACTGTAGTACTATGAAGGTGAGAGTGCAGGATCCCCTCTAAAGAATGTTCAGTCTCAGGGTTCAGCTTAGGAAGAACAGTCACGCTTGCCAGTACTGTACTCTTTATTGTTCTGTACTCAATTTTTAAGTGCTATTTGCCTTACAATAAACAATGTCTGAACACTGATGTTTTATACAGGCCAGAATCCATACTCAGGACACCTGCATAAAAAGAAATGATTAAACAAACACAATTAGATAAAAACTTAGTCCATGACCTTCCTGGTTCAAATAAAGCAAGCAGAAATCCAACTCCTATGCTCCAGTGCTGCATAATGGACTAAAATAAATCTCTCTCTCATATCTCTCTGCTGCAAAGGTAAAATGTGCCAGAGTATAAGAACATTTTTATAATACCGATAAAGTCCTCAGCCACAGCAGTGGTTGGGCAGATTAACAGTTAGTACTTTATAAAAATGAACATTATAATTTTAAAAAATCATCTAAAAACTTTATAAAGAAAAATAGAGGTGTCCAAGATAAATGAATAAAGGAGATGGTTAAAAAGTAAGGGTCCAACAGTGGTCTTAATGGCATAGGATAAACCTGATCATCTGCTCTCTTATATTTGATGGGAGGGACCTGAAAAGCAGGTGCAATGTGAATGCAGAAACCCTTCAGAAAGTGGTTCAGAGATTTTAATTATAGCCTACCTCATATATGGCTTTAAAAATCAACAGTGGCAATTTAGACCCAATCCACCACTTTATATGCAACCACATTAAAGAACATAGCGCAAGAATAATGTGATGATCATGATTACTCACATCAATGAGGAAAATGTGTTGCTGCATTCCAAACAAGCTGCAAGTGAAAGAGATGTGTAATGCTGGTAGCTCGGCTAAGGGGCCATTATAATTATCGCACCTCTTTGCAAAAAGGGCTTATGTTGCTGTTGTGAGATCATCACCAGGATAAATAAAGGAGCAGCCAGCACAAATTGTGATTGGAAAAAACACTTCATGCCACCACATCGTACGCTTGGCTTTCCAGGGAGAGGGCTTGATGAAGAGAGTGACTTCAAGATTCTCTACCTTACTCACAGCTTTTAAATGAGTTCCCTCAGCAAGCAGGGCTTGATGGAAGGGAAGGAATCCTTGTGACGACAATCTCTGCACACCAGCACTCTCTTCCTGGGATGGAGGATGACGTAAGGCCAACACATCAAGATAATTATTCAGGCATCCCTTCAGATCAGAGGCCAAAATGATCATAATCAATGAGCCAAATCCTGAGGTCATGCCTGAACTTTCAGTCACTCCTTATTCTGACAAACTCCCACTGAACTCCTCCATATTGCTATATCAACAGATGTTGAAATTTTCCAGAATACCCTGGATTGAAACTATAATGCATGTTGTTATAGCAGCTCTCTTAAATCGGAGACGATTTGCATGAGTAAAAAGAGCAAGACTGAACTCCAAAATGTACAATGCTACAAGGATCTACAGGAAGTTAAAAAGCAACATTTTTGCTTCTTGCAGAACACATAGCCACTAATATTTTATTATGTTGTGTTCAGTATAATTACACTAACTACAGAAGAGAGACCCTCCAAGACGTACATATTAATTATAATATTTAGCTTTTCCATAGCTCTTACAGAGAGGATGAAAAAGATAAGCATTAATGGGAAATGTATGTATGTTATATGAACAGTCAGAAAAACCACTGGGATTTTTCTTACAGGTCACCAAAGGAGAAAGTTTTAAGTTATGTTGCAGACCTTGAATCCACTCTGGAAACCCTCACCACTGACTTCAGGGAGACTATGTATTTGACTCTGCACACACTGAAGCCCATGGAGGCAGGATCAAGCTCTATTTCACATAAACGAGAGTTGCGGAGCCTTCTAAAAGAGCCTTGTGATATTTTAGTAATCTAGTATTCTTTGCATAAATACCTAATCGACTTCCAAACAGAAATGTCAGTATATGATGATAATAGCAGCTCATACACTGAACTAAGGAGGATGCACCAGTTCCATTTGCACGAGAATACTTGTAGCTTACAAGAAGCCAAAAGTGTCTGCAACTAAAAGAAACCCGACTGCTTGCCCTCTCGTAATTAAGTTATAGCCCAACTAATTTTCTTCCAAAATGTATAACAATTGATCTAGCTAGCTTACTTATCAGTGTGTGTTTACTAGAAATACAAATCAGCACATCCCAGACTGTCTACAGTAATTTACTTAAAATATTAATTAAAAGCTTTAATCTAACCAGTTTTCTCACCCATACTGTTTCCATGGATTAATAATAATAAATAATAATAATAATAAGTACTTACAAAGTGCTTTTTATTCATAGTTATCAGATCATTTTACAAAGCTGGCTAAGGGGGAGCTGAAGGGGCAGAGAGGTTAGTTGACTTCACCAAGGTCATGTAGCCACTTAGTGGCAGAATTATAGTCTCCTGGATCCCCATCCAGTGCTCAATCCACTGGACCATACTGCTTCTATTGCTGTAATTCCGAACTTCACCTATGCAGGATTTTCATATTTGCTCACTCGCTTACAGTCAGTGTTCATATACATAGAGTGAGACATCATTAGCTAATGACTGAAGATAGGATAACTCGAGCATGTTTAGTCTAGTTAGCATCTAATCAGTCACATTATTATTTATACAACAGGCTGTTTTTTATGTTTTATTTGTTTAATGTTGGGGTTTTATTTCATGCCTTATGCATGTGCAGGCAAATAGGGCTTGTTTGTTTTTCTGTTAACCAAAGTAATTAATACATACCTTGTAAATATTCCATTAATGTATACTCTGTCTGATGAATAGTGACAACATACTGATGCGGATCAAAAAAGCAAGGACACAATCGAACCATGAGTAAGTTCTATACAGTTCAAAAGTGGAGATCCATGCTTCTAGCTGAATAGTCCATAACTTGGCTATACTCTGACCTAATCTTGTTTTAGGAATTATAATATTCTTGCTCATCAAGCTGATTCCTATTAGGCTACTATGCCCTGGCCTTCCACAGAACATGAAGACATTTGCCCTTTATGTTCCATAAGTAGAAGTTGGCCTGCTTGAAGACTGCATAAGTTGAGTTGAATTGAACATGTTCTGAGAAAACAATGACGTCCACAAATAGGGAAGATCTCTAAGAGGGATAAATTTGACTCTGATAAATTTGATAAAGACTCTGCCAACAGGAGTTTTCTTGCCAAGGATCATAAGAATGACGACATGCTCTACCAAGCTACTTCTGTTCATTATGTGATTTTCTCTAAGAAGCAGGCGGCCAGTCTTCTGTGCTCCAAATAATGGCTGTGTCCCATAAATTTAGGGCACAGGTGAAGGTACAAATCTCAAGAAGTAGCAACATGCTACTACTCGTGAAAAGAAAGCAAATAGCAAACAAGTGACCAGTTATTCACTTTACAGGACATCTCTACTGCTTGAATTTTCATTTTGATTTAATTGTGCACAGGGTAGTCCTCTGATACCACTGTCTAAAAGAGCATTTCATCCACATAGATTATTTTTCCACACTGTAAAAACACTTTTTATGCTGAACCCTATTTACTTATAAGATTTCCCTAGCATCAGTTGCAAAAAAAAGCCTCTCTTTAGCAACCTCTTGGTCTTGCAACCCTTTTTATTTTTGTATTATTTTGGAAGCAGAGTCAGGAGGTGTAATTTGGGGTAAAAACGGCAAGAAGAATGTAATACTGATGACATAGAAGAGTGAAACAGGTTCACATAGAAGAATGGTACTGTAAGTCCATCAAAACATCTCTGACAGGTATCTATGTTTGAAAGTAACACAGGAATGTCAGGGACGGTCTAGGTATATATATTCAGTCCTCTCTCAGCATAAGGGGATGGACTAATTAATCTCACAAGGTTCCTTCCAGACCAACGTTTCTATGATTCTACAACTGGTTCTAATCAAAGACAATGTTGTTTATCACATAGGCATAATGAACAGTCATGCTTGTGCATCAGTTGTAGGTGTTAAAGACAAGACTCCTGACTAGAAGAAATGCTGGCACAGATCTCTTTCCTACACCTGTAGGTAAGAGGGTGTATCACTACTAATCCAGTTCGAAAATGTATAATTTAGGGAGTTAGAAAAATACATTTTCTACACCCATGAAAGGATGAATTTGTGGACCTGATGCTTCACTGCCCTAATTTTCCATTGCCTTGTGTAGTCACCCGCACCAGTGCAAACCGAGTGTAAAATAAAAACTGGTAGTATGTTACAACCACTTTGCACTTACTTTGACTAGACTCAGGCCTCGTCTACACTTACCTTCAAATTTGGCAGCAGTCGACAGGAGTTATGCAAGCTACACAGAGTAACTTGCATAACTCCTGTCAACTTCATAACTCCTCTTCTACACGGCGTCTTCACTGCACTGCGCCACTTGGGGTGGTTTTAACGCATCGTTTCTGGATCGATTGAGCAGGTCTTCACTGACTGCTCAATTGATGCAGATAGATCGATCTAAATTTGCCACCGTCAGTGAAGACGTACCCAAAGTGAGTGTATGAGGTGTAAGATAATAGAAAGAGAACCAGTGGATGGGATTTTCAAAATGGCCAAACTCTGCTCTTATTCCAGTCAGTGAGAATTTTACCATTGACTCAAATAGGGGTAGTGCTAGGTCAATGCTGAGCATTTTTTTAAATTCCACCCATGTGTGGGTCTAGTGAACTAAGATTGGACTCTTGTGCGGATTGAAGAGAGAAAGGTAATACAGTCAGAAGTTATAGTAGTGGGGTGGGAGACTTTGGTAATTTGAGCACATACACCTGTCAGTCCTTGTAAGCAATGGGGACAGACAGTTTGTTTGCATCAATTCTAGGCAATTAGCATTGTCCAATGCTGTGACATCATTGCTGGAAGAGCCGCTTTCAGAAGTGTTATTTTTATGGCAGATGCCATTCAATGTGACAGGATTCTAGGGATTCATAGTTGTGAAAGGTAGTCACAATCTCCAACCTACTATGCCTCTGAATCACTGATGACTATCACATCTGTTCAGTTTACCTCTCCGAATTAATATGTGACCCATCTTTATTTAGAATAAACTTCAAAGGGGAATAGTCTATGTAGAAAGAAAACAAAGGAGTGGGGCATTAGTTAATACTTATTCAGGCCTTGTGTGTGTGTGTGTCTTTTCTTTCCTGAAACCATTCAAGCCTTGCCTAGGTATTCCTTTCCTAAAACCAACCTCCCAAGATTATTTTGGTCCATTTCCAAAAGTCTGGGGGCTCCCACTGAACAATTTAATAGACTGAACCACCATTTCAAATAATCTTGGCAAAAGCCATGCTGAGTTGACATTAATTACTCATGAAAACAAATGACATACACGCAGCAGGGAAGATGATTAAAACAAAGACACTAAAGGAAAAGCAGTGACATTTGTTGGAAAATATTTCTCTAAAAGAAATGTAGTAAGTTATGGGATCCATACTATTGAAGGTACCAGCAAGTCATTCAATAAATTAGAAGTTAGAAATAGGAGAAAATAACTATTAAAGAACTTGCCTTAATGCTCTAAATGCTTTTTAATTATCATTACCAAAAACAGTACTTCTGTTCACTTCAGTCTAGTTGGAGATTTTATATTCCTTGATCCCCAGTCAATGTCTTTATCCATTCAGACATTCCGTTCCAAACAAATTAAATGATTCCATACAAATAACTGGGCCATAAACTGCTAAAGGCGAGAGACTTACCTACTACCATCACTCCTCCCACATATTGCCTATGTTCTTCATATATGTGGAGAAAGAGGGCAACAATAAATAGTGAAACTAACCAGAATGTCTTCATGTGGTAGCTGCCATATATTGTACTCCACAATTAACTGGTAATTGAGGGCCTAATTCCATTAATTTAAATGGGCCTTGGATTAGGGGGTTTAAGGGATAATGGGTCTAGTACTCCATTGAAGTCAATGAAGTAACACCAGCGTAAAAGCAAAATAAATGACAGGAGAATCATGCTAGAAATAAGGGGACTTCATTATCACTAATGGGCTCACAAAAGTTATTATTCAGTTAGTTAGAAAATGACTTCATACTTTGTGTTCCATTTCACTGCTCTAGTCCTTTACGCTAATTTCACTGCACAGGTCACTCAAAGGGCTGAATTATCATTAAGAGGATGTGGATAATTTTAAACTGATGTTTTAGCACCAATACCAGAGTGATCCACAGTCAGTGGTTTCACTGGCTGTTTTTATGAGCTTTCCAAAAAGACAGAGCATCATAGAAGTCTCAGAAAACATTTGGTCTGTTTTGAAGCATCCAAGTGTAGCTTGGTAAAGAATGAACATTTCAGTTCTTGTACTCCTCAACTCATCTTTGAGAACAAAACAAAACTTTTTCTTCAGTTTGAATTGTACTAGGTGGGAGAAAATAAGGAAGGTGTTCGAAAGTATTCCTCCTCCCTGCACACAAAATCTGATCTCGGTCATTCATTAACACAAGAATCATAATTAATGTCCCTTCAGAAATATTTTTGGACCAACAGTTGAATGTGAAGCCAGAAATTATTTGTTCTTTGTTAAATTATGCTAATTAAGTAATACATTTGACAGCCCAGAATTTGTATATAGGGACATGGGGGCCAGAATTTAAAACCTTTACTAATATTAAATAGTACCTTACTCTACAAGTAGTTCCAGTACTTGTGAAATAAAATGCTACCTAAATCAGAGTGAAGGTGCCAGAATCTGCCCTTAATTTGAATATGTAATTCTAAATTCGGGCCCAAACTCTAAGTGCCATATCAGACCATGTATGCAAAACTTGTATTGAAATCAACTGGAGTTTGTGTCTGTTGTCAGTAACAGAACAGAGCACTAAATCAACAATTTTCATTTTCTTCTCATGAAGCATTACCCTTTACCTTGATGAACAGCTCCAAAGCATGAAAATGCCTATTTTTTAGAGTATTTTCCAGGTTTTCCTATTAGGCAAACAATTTATTTCATAATAGCTCTTCAAAGGTAGGTGCAATTGTTTCTTCTTTTTATATAGAAGCTTGTACTTTTTTCCCAAAAACTACTTCCACACTGATTTGAAAAATAATCCTTAAAACCTAGCAGAAAAGGAGTTACTTTCCATGACCACAGATTTCACATCAGATAAGACTGGAATTTATTTTGTTTCAATCACAAAGGAAGAACTCTGATCCACTATAATTCAAAAGTTTCCTGTTTTCAGATGATTATCAAAAGCAGCTTAAATCTGACTTTTTATTTTAAAAAAGTCAGAGGAGACACTTGTTAGTTTCCCAAGAGATGGCACATTTATAATGGAGGTCATTCAAAAATTTCACTCTTTACTCTTCAAGAAAGTGTTATGGTTACACAAAACTTCTACTAATATTTATTATTTGTTTACAGTAGTGTCAAGCCCCATTACATTACACAGACAATCTGTCTGAAGATGAGCTAAAGTTGTTTATATAGTATTTGTTTAATACTGAAAGATTTATAGTTTTCAGAGATCTTCACATTAGTACCAAAATTACATAATTTACTTTGGTCATTAAATTAAACAGTGCCTGTTTGAGAAGAAAATTTAAAAATGAAAATAGAAATGAAAAAACTCTTTTGTACAATCTGGATTAAATAAAGAAATCTCCTCTCACACTGGTTCTATACCCATATAATTCCATTGACTTCTGTGGAGTTACTCCTGATTTACATTGGTGTGAGAGGAAAAATCCGTCCCTCTGGCTTCTCTCAAGTACTGTATTGCTCTTACTCCGAGTTCTTTGTTGTGACCTCCATTCACAAATGAGTAATACAATTTATTCAATTATCATTCTAAAACTGAGGAATTTTAAGGAGTATTCACCTGTTACATTTAGTGTTTCGAGCTCTGAGATTTACATTAGTGAATAAGGTTATAAGTGTCAGATGGCACAAAAAATGGTTGTCATCATTAGTAAACAAAATTCGCTTTCCATGGGCTGGTTTATCAAAATGCATTCCAGACCTCTACAGAATTGTCTATTTTACATGTATTTCAAATATAATTCAAAAACACACTTGGTTACAGTGGGCTGCTGTGTATATATCAACATAGGCAACAGTACTTTCCACTAACAAGGCCTAAGTCCCCTTCCAGTGTGCTGATAAAATGGTAAAACAACAGTTACCTACACCTACAGAGTTAGTTTGAACTGAACATTATCATGATGATCTAACTACTTTGCTCCTCTAGGATAACTCGCTACCTTTACAGGCCTCAGACCACCAGCACTGCACCATTTTTTAAGGGAACACCTGGAGTTTTAGCTGATTTTTCCCTAGCAACTGAAGTAATCAGGCATTCAGGCTACCAGCCCAATGTACAGCTCCATAGAGCCCAGCCAAACTTCTTTCAGCACTGGCCTAAAGAGCACCTTCCATTTTTTATTGGAGGCTTTCTTTCTTCAGATGTGCTGCAGAGTTCTGTACAGCCCTCTTCTATCATTCTGGAACTCAGTGTGTAAGGATAGCAGAATTGGGTCCTATGGCAGTTAGTCCTATGACAGCAAAATTTTATGACCATGAGTAACATGGTTTCAAAAACGAAGGCAGGGACAAAGTTTAGTATATCATAACTTAAAGTAAACACAAGAAACATCGGATAATAAGCTCTTATTTTCCACCAGGCTCTTAAAAACTTTCTAGTTCAGCTAGGGGTTTCCAGCTCCTTCTCTCTCCTGGTTATTGCCTAAATCCAACAAAAAACACCAATTCTGATTAAATATAGGGCTCCTATAAAGTAATTCAGCATTTCTTGAAACTAAGATAGGTTTACTTATAAGATCCATTTATGAAGGCACATAGAAAAAGCAGGACTGCTCTCTCTCTCTCTTCCTCTCAGCTGTTTCTCTTTACATGGACATATCTGAAGTAAGGGGATGGGTTTCCTATAAGCCTGCTTTAAAACACAGCAAAATCAGGGAGCAAAGTTACCGAGACAGTTTGTGAGGATAAAACCCCCTTGATGAGAGGAACAGGGGTTTTAGTGATGTTCCTTGTTGAAGCTATAAACATCCGAAAAATAAATCGGTTTGTGTCTTTCCAGGCAGGCTGGGTGGACTCAACCAACTTTAAATAAACATTACAGGGCTAAGGTATCAAATGATTTAATGCACAAAAAAAGGACTGCAGTGCGTCAGAGACAAAAGGCAGCTCCTGGCCTCACTGCATTGCCATGTACTGAGGAGAGCCGCTGCCCCTCACCCCACACTGCATGGCCATGTACCGAGCGGGGGGCCGGCTTCCCCCCGCCCCGCCATGTACCGAGAGGGGGGCCGGCTGCCCCCCCGCTGCCCTCCCCCCGCCATGTACCCAGAGGAGGGCTGGCTGCCCCCCGTGCCATGGACCCAAGGGAGGGCCGGCTGGGGGCTGCCTTTCCCATCGCCCCCTCCGCAGGGCCCGGCTCTGCCCCGTGCCGTGCTAGGCGCTGCGCACACGCGGCTCCGGGCCCTTCAGCACTAAGTTCCCGGAGAGTCCTTCCCCCCCCGCCCTTCCGCGGCTCCCCAGCGGGCACCTTGGGCGGCTCCCCCAGCAGCCGCGGGTCGCTCCAGGTGGTGGTGCGGCTGTTGTGATCCACAAAGAAGGGCCAGCCTGTCTGCGGGTCGATCTTAACCTCCCATCCCGGCGGCAGAGGCTCGCGCTCGGCGCTGCCCTCCATCTGCAGCACGGGCGAGTGAGTGGCGGCGCTCATGTTCCGCGCGGCGGGCGGAGCGAGGGGCAGCAGCAGCCGTGCGGGTGCAGTCGGTGGAGACTGAGTCAAACGGCGGAGCCGGCGGCCAGGCAGGCACCTTTATCAATCAATGGGCGGAGGGAGGGGGCAGCGAAGGGGGTGGAAGTGTCTGGAAATAGCTGCTGCAAAGGGGCAAGGCGGGCTGGCCGGGGAGGAGGAGAAGGGGGAGGAGAAGGAGGTGGAGAGACAGAGCAACTGGCCGGCCCGGCTGGAAACTTCTGGCTGTGTCGAGCAGAACTTACTTGGTTGCAGCGACGCGGCCGCTGGGCGGAGAGAGCCGGCTTGGATCGCCGTCATCATGAGTGTTCGTGAGTTTTGTGCGTCAGGAGACTCGGCCGGCGCTCTGTGCTGGGCTGCTCGGCCTGGAGGAGGCACGTGTCCCCAGACCTGCCCTGCATTCTCTTGTGGTGCTGGGACAGGGCCAGAGTGAAAAGGGACTGGACTTGTCCCCCCTTCCTCCGCCCCCCCCCCCCACACACAATTGTAACTTCTTATTCGCGCTTTAAAAGTAACAGATGTTGACATCCTTCCCACCCTTTGCTCTGGGGACTGGCTCTTAGTCTGTGGTTGCGCAGTGACCAGCACAATCCTGCTCAGAGTCTTTGGCAGAGGTGGTGCTAAACTAACCCATTGGGGGCCCGAAGCAGGAATATTTCCCCTCCCCCCCAACAGTGACAGCCTGAGCCCTGCCATCTGGGGCCGAAGTTTTGGAGGTCATGTAAAATCACAGAATCCGTGACCGATTCGTAGCCTTAATAATAATAAAAAAAAGTGAATGGGGGAGGGTGGAGGCCTTGAGCAGCTAGGGGTCCTAAACCATTGCTTAGTCTGCCTATGCCTAGCGCCAGCACTGGTCTTTGGGCATTACCATAATGTTAAAGATTAATAAACTGGGTGCAGGGTGACTTTGCGTACAGCAATAAGGCAGCAGTTTCTGATAGATAAAATCTTACATATATCTAAAACACCTAAACAGCTACATTCTCCTCTGAATCACACCGGTGCAAACCCACTGGTCCAACTTCATCCTAGGAGTAACTTCATTGTGGCCAGTGCACAAGAGATAAAGGTACTTGGCCTGATTCTTCTCCCAATTACAAGGTGTAACTTACTTCACTTCAGAGGAGGTACTCAGGCCCTGGTCCTGGAAATGCTTATGTGTAAGCTTAAGTTTACTCTGATGAGTAAAAGTTAAAGGACACGTTCATCTTTGAGATGCCTTTGTCCACGCAGATTCCGCTGTAGGTGTGTGCACCTCCTGTATGCAAGCCTGGAATGTTTTAGCCAGCTGTGTCCTTTGGGGCTGCGCATGCTCCCTGCACACTCTTCCATCCACTAAAGCAAAGGTATAAATTGTGGAGCAGCCCTAACCCCCACTCAATTCCTTCTCACCACCCATGGTAGCATGTTGGAACCCAGAGTGTCCTCTTGCTTCCTTGGAGCTCGTAGGTAGTTTAGGATTATAGTTAGTTAGATATCTTACTGTAGATTTTGAATACATTTTATTTAAGCCCATTGGTTAAAAACAAAAAAACCCAAACTTTTTAGTCTTGCCTTGGCAACAAGGAATAGGTCTGATGGTGCAGAGCAGGTCTCTGGCCTTCAAAATCTGCTCTGCATCAGGTTGCTGTCCTAATGATGCACACTTTAAGTGCTTATTTTTGTTTGGGAGACATAGCTAATAAGCGTGCCAGTTGTAGCTCTTTTTCTGAATGCACACAGAGAACTTGTGATGCCTGTCTACAGTTATTTTTATATAGAGATCTAGGTGCAATATGTCTGATTCCATGGTACCCCACAAGCACAGCCACTACCTGCTGTGAAGCCAGTTTCTTCAAGTGCTCTGACTTCAAAAGATGTCACTCCAGGACATGAGATCTGCTTTTAAAGAGAGCACCAGGTGCTGGCAAACACTCAGAGCCTACTCATCAGTAGTCCTCAATCAGTTGCTCCTGCTGCCCAAAGCAGGAAGAGACAAAGATCCACTGATGGGCTCGGCACTGAATGGGGACAAAGTTCTGCAACTATCTAAGAAACTTCCTTAGAAGACCAGAAATGAACTGAGAGAAGAGGCTTAAGAAGGCCAACTGGTGACAAAAAATGCTTTGAGGACCTCATTGGGTACCTCTGACACTGCAGCCAGATTAACGGCCACTGCAGTCTCTATGAGACTCTATGATTGCTGCAGTCATCAGGAATTTCTAAAGAGGTTTGGACCAATATCGGACACCTACCTTTTAAGGTCATGATCTGTTTAATTCTTAAATGGATACGGCTCTCCGTGTTCTGAAGGATTCCAAGGCAGTGCTCTGGTCTCTTGATCCATAAGGAAGCAAGCAAGACTTATTCATTTTCTAGGCAGAGGCCTCCGTCTTTCTCTTATCAATATTGTGACAGAGTGCTGGGCTACAGCAACTGATCCAGCACTCCAATCACTGCAATTTCAGTTAGTTACCCCATACACACCTGAATATAGGAATTATGGCAAACTGATAGATTAAGGATAAATCGGAATGGGTTAAAAGCTAATTAGCTCACTAACTCAGAGGGTACAAAGGTACAAGAAGGAAGGGTGAAAGGAGAGAGAGAGAAAGTGGAAAATCTGTAGGCTGGTAGAGCCAAAGCTACAGGAAATCTCCCCTGTTGGGCTCAGGAACATTAGGGTATGTTTATGCGGCAATACAAAACCTACGGCACTGAATCTCAGAGCCTGGGTCAGCTGAGTTGGGCTCACGGGGTTTTGGCTGTGGGGCTATAAAACTGCAGAGTAGATGTTTGGGCTTGCACAGGCAGCTGGGCTCTGAAACTTGTCAGACGGGGGGGTGTCAGAGCCCATGCTCCTGCCCAAGCCTGGACATCTACCCGGAAGTTTTATAGCCCTGCAACCTGAGCTTCACAAATCTGAGTTAGCTGACCCTGGCCAGCCATGACCATGCCATGGGTCTTTTATTGCAGTATAGATGTACTCTTAACGCCCCAGGAAACTCTTAAAACTACTGCACAATCTTTAAAGGTGGAGGAAATGAATGTAAATAAATCACTGTGTTTTACCTGAAGAAGGTCTGTGGATAGTTTGTTTGTTTGGAAAGAGGCAGGAGTGGACCATAGTCTGCCACAGCTATCAGGACAGAACTCCTAACCTTTCTAGGAAGAAAGCCTTGTTTCCAGAAGAAGAGAGCTCCTCCTCCTTCTAATGTGACTGTGCCCTCATCATCAGGCTAGAGGTCCCAGACTCGACACCATGGTTGAGAGCCCTGGACCAGTCACAGAGAATCTTTGTCCCTTCTGTCCTCCCTTTGGCTCCCACTTTTCCTTTTTTGCAGCTGCATGGGCTGCAGTTACCACCAACCAGTGGGTCTAAAAATCATCCAGAAAAGCAATCTAATTTCAGTCTCGGCCAACTCCATATCCCCTACCCCTTATCCTCTTTATGAACCCTTCTCATGACACTCTGCTGCATGTGAAGATTGTCTCTCTTCTTCAACTAGGCGCAGGGGTGGAGGTGCCTCCAGAATTTTGTGGCAAGGGTTTCTGTTCCCATTATTCTGAAGAAGACAGGTGCTATCCAATTTTAGATCCTTGACACAACAAGTTCAACCACCACTTTAAGTTTTCAATGGACACCCTTTCCTCCGTAATCTATTCCCACACATACTTCCATGTATCAGGTCATCCAGCACACAGGAAATATCTACAATTCATGTTCAACAGACTTTGCTATCTGTTCAGAATCCTTCTCTTCAGCCTGTCAGTCGCTCCAAGAGTGTTTACAAAATACCTGGTTGTAGTAGCAGCTCACCTAAGGAGACGTGGCCTCCATGTTTATCCCGATCTAAATGACTAGTTGATTTGAGATCAGTTAGCTCAGCAGCTCAACAGGAACATTTGCACAGTTCTTCAGCTGTTCTCCCTGTTGTTCTCTCAGGATCAATCAAGTCAATTCTGCTCTCACCTCTACTCTGTCCACAGAATTATAGGGGCAATCCTAGATTCCAGGTCAACAAGAATATTCCCTCCTGAGGAGAGCTATCTTACCATGAATCACCTCATTTCTCACATTTGGTCTCACCCAAGAACTGCTGTGAGGATCATGTCTCAGACCGCTTGATCATAATGTGGCCTGTACTTATGTGACTCTGCAGGCCTGGCTATATCTCCAGCCCTTTCTGGGCTATTTGTGGACAGTTTATCAGCCAAACATATATAACATGGACCTACCTACGGAAGTTCTTCACTAGATGCTGTCATTTCTCATTTGGTGGACAGATCTTCTAAATGTCTATCTGTATGTTCTGTTTCATCCACTTCCCCCTCAAGGACACAGTTGACAGATGTGTCCAAGATAGACTGGGATGCTCACTTGCACTTTGAATTCAACGCACACGGTCCTGAGAAGAGTCTTAGTTGCACATAAATATGCTGGAGCTCAGGGCCATTCATTTAGCCTGTTGGGCATTCTTGCCCTTCATTGAGGGCATCATCATTCATATTCTTATGGACAATACAACTGTTATGCTCTATATAAACAACAGGAATGACCTTGCTTGTCCCTATCTATGTCACAAAGTGATATACCTCTGGGACTGATGTATCCTACAGCTGCTCAACTTAGTAGCTCTCCATCTGCCAGGTACAAAAAACAATTTAGTTAATTACCTAGCAGAAAAAACTCTAACAATCACGAACTGGATCAGGTATTCAAAACAGGGGTCTGCCTTTGAGTCAACTGTTCACAACCAACATGGATATGAAATATCCAGTGTTTTGCTCCCTGGAGGAAGTAAGTCCGTGTTCTATCACGGATGCAATTCTGTTCCACAGGAACAATGATCTGCGTTATGCCTTTCCTCCTTTTCCTTTAGTCTCCAGAATTTTTAGGAAGATTTGCTAAAACAAAGGTCAAGTGGTAATGATAGCCCCAGCCTGGTTGCTAGTTCTGGTACTCCAACCTGAGGCATCAGTTCACCTGTTCCACTTTATAAATCTACTGGACATAATTTCCCAGAACCAAGGCCTGGGCTTCAGCTGAATCCAGAATATCTACACTTAATAGCATGGAATCTGGCTAGCTGAATTCTGTGGTCAGATCTTGCTCAGCAACTGTACAAGACATTTTGATTCAAAGCAGAAAGAACTCTACTAGAAAGACTATTAATGGAAGTGGAAACACTTCTCTTCATGGTCTATTCAGAATCACGTTTCTTGGACTCTTCTATATCAGTCATCTTGGACTATTTATTTTCTTTAAAACTTTCTCTTGTGTTATTGTCTTTAGACTTTCAGTAGGGTCCACTTGGCTGCTATTTCAGCATATTGTCCACTTGCAGATGGTCACTCAATTTTTTCTCACCCTACTGTATCTAGATTTATAAAAGGTCTGACTCACGTGTTTCCACCAATTAAGGAATCATTGCCCTGTTGGGACTTGAATGCAGTACTCACATCTCTGATGGACCCTCCATCTCAAACAATGACAACATGTTCTTTATTTCAGTCTTCTGTTAAAAGAGTGTTTCTAGTTACTATTTGCCCACAGAGTGGGAGAACTTCAAGCATTAACAGCAGGGCCCCCATTTATTGTCTTTCGTAAAGGCAGAGTCACAGTCAAACCACAACCAATGTTTTTTGGCAAAAGTAGCCTTGGACTTTCATATAAACCACTTTATACATCTACCAGTGATTTCCCTTAAACCTCATGATTCTCCTGGGGAGATTAAACTCCACAGACTAGAGGTATGCAGGGCTATGTCCTTTTATCTTTCTAGGATGAAGTATTTTCATAAATCAGCTCGGCTTTTTGGACTCTTGCTAATAAGTCTGAAAGGCAGGCTGTTTCATCTCAAAATACTTTCTAAATGGATTTCAGACTGTATTATAGATTGCCTACTCACTGCACAAACTTCTATTCCAAGTTAGGGCTCATTACACTAGGTACCAGTTGACATCTGTGACTTGTTTAAGAGAAGCTATTATTCTTGAAATCTGTAGAGCAGCTATGTGGAGTTTAGGTATCTACGTTTTCCTGTCACTACCAGGAGCGCCATTTACAGTTTTGTACAGAAGGTCTGATCATGGCACACATCCTAGCCCCAGGCAACTTGAGTGTGGAATGTGAGTTCTGCAGAGGAGAGGGGCTGCTCCCAGCTTGTGTCCCTGGGACAGCGAGTCAGTATTTTGTTTACGGACAGAGGCAGGGTTATTAAAATAATAAAGGGTTGATGATTAGAATAAGATCTGGAAGTCATTAGAAATCCAGGGGGGCTCGGCCCAGGCAGGGTTGAAGAGAGAAGGCAGGGGACTCAGAAAAAGTACAGCCAAGACTTCTAAGCCAAGGTTGCCTTCAGAAAAAAGGGAGATCTGAGATATCTATGAGTGGAGGCACTGATGGCAATGGAAGTTTTATCTGATTAAGGACTAGAAGATTTGACCAACTTTTTGCAAGAGGAAGAGCTGCCCAGAGCTCCTGTACTTGTTTATTCCTTTTCTGGCTACAGGGGCCCTGATATACCTCAGAAGACTCAGTTTTTCCTCAGCTTTAAAATGTGGAATTTTCTTGGTGTTTGGTTTTAAATATTCTTCTGTGAGAACTGCAACACAATCATTGTGGTGTTGTGTTTAAGAGCGTTCTAGCTTTTAAATAGAAGTGAAAGCAGTGTTGCCTACTCTCATGATTTTGTCATGAATCTCATGATAATTATTATTTTCCTTAAAGCCCTAGCTCCTGGAGTCAAGTGGATATGTGATGATTTCAGCCTTCATTCTTAAAGGAAAAGTAAGTTTCTAGCCCTCATGGCTGTGGAAGAAGCTTCAAAATGTGACCCCAGTGCACCCTAAAGGCTTCAAAAGCAGAAGACAAGTAAAAAGAACACCAAATATATTATTTTTACATAATCTCATGATTTTAAGCCAATCTTATGATTTGGGCCTGACTCATGATCTTTAGTTATTTAGGGTTGGCAATACTGTGAAAGAGACGTGAAAGTGTCAGTTTCATTCCAGTTTAAAATCAGTTTCTTGTCTATTATTTATAGTATGGTAACACCCCTATGATACAGGCAGGTTCAGTATAAACTCACAGGGCCTTGCCCTAATAGGATGTTTCCAAAAGTAAAATGATCTATTCCAAGCTTGGTGAACTGCAAAAAGTAAGTAGCCTAAATGATGAAAAGTAATCTAGATTTTTCTACCATGGTTTCAATTGTTGTATTCAAGAGTTTGTAATAAAGAAAGAATATACATTAAAATTTTAAACCTAATCAATGTCCTTTAAGTGACTTGACACAAGATGTCAGAACATGTTAGTATTAGAGGGGAGTGGGTCTAATATTTATTTAATTTTCTTTCTTTATATAGGAATTAGATATAGTGCTCCTGTCTGCTAATTTTTAAGTTATTATCTGCAAAACAAAAACCAAAAACCCTAGAGTTTTCAGGTGCCTAAGTAGCCCCTGGAATCACAGTTAAAGTTGCCCCCTCCCCCAAAATCTGAAATGGCACCCCTGGCTACTTCGTTGTCACAGCTTCTAGATCAGATGCTCAGTTTTGCAGAACTGTTCTATAGTCATTATTTAGATAGGGACTCAATCAGCCACCTCCTTGGAAGGTGCTAGCCACTCACCTAGCCATTTGTCCATGTGGAGAAGAAAGAAGAAAGATAGGCTACTTATCTTATAGTAACTGGAATTCTTCGAGATAACTTTTCCACACAGATTGCACCAGCTACCTTCCTTCCCTACTGACACAGAAGCCTTACCTGGATTTCTATGTTGGTGAAGGAACTCAGTGGTGGCTGGGGATGCTCTGCCCTTTTATATCTTCACTGTAAGGGGTTCAGGGTGCGTGCACAGCCCAATGGACACGACTGGCTAAAAGATTCCAAGCTTGTGTTCATGAGGTGCACACACGTGCAGTGGAATCTGTGTGGACTAACGTATCTTGAAAAACTCCATTTACTATAAAGTAAGTTTTAAATATTTGCAGGACCAGAATCTTATGCTCGTGTACCTGAAAGCAGTTCTGGCCCTATGAGTTCTTGGGTTTAGCAATACTGCCACAGGAAGATGATTCAGGAAGGAGTAATGTCAATAGGCCAGGCTTTTTGGTGGCTCATTGTAGGCAGTTCAGATCACATGATGTTGGCTTCTCCTTCTTTCCTGTTGCTTCTACAGGTATCCAGGTATCTGGTTTTTATTATATTACTAATATTTATTGCTTTCAACAGTTGGAAATTAGAAGGAGGAGCCAGTGGAAATACTATGGGTTGCTGCTATATAAAAGAAGGAGAAGAAGAAAAAAGATAATCTGAGTTGCCAGCCACCATCAGGAACTCCAGTGGGAGAGGAATATTCAGGGAAAAAAGGAACTGGGCAATATGTGCAAGGGAGGAGGGAACCCGACCAAAAGAAAGCAGACCAAAGGGAAAAGGAGAGCAGAAAGACACATTCAGAAGTAAAGGGGAACAAGCTGTCAGGCAGCATGGGGAAGAACGCAGGGGAAAAAGGAGACAAGAGGTCAGGCAACAAGTGCAAGGAGAGAGGAGGCCCTTCAGCAGAGAAGCATATGAATGGGAGCAGGAAGAGAGAGAGAGAGAACAGAACAGAAGGAAGGGAAAGATGAAACCAGATTCATTATATTGATGGGTGGGTTTTGTCCTTTGTTAACTAAAGAAAGCTCCTTCTAGTTTAGAATCTGGTTTGGAAGTTTAATCTGAATCTGGTATCAATCTGATGATCCAGTATGTTCCTAGAGGCTAACTCTGCTGGTCAGCTGAAGAGATAGGGGGACAGTGATCCTAGCCCCAAGGACAGGTGAAGAGGAGTTGCTGAGCTTCCTGAAACTGAGAAGAACTCCAGGTAGGCTTCCCAGATTAACTGGAGTACCACCATCTGATGGTTTTGGTTGTCCGCTGAAACTGTTAGCTAGTCAGGTTACCGCAGCATTGTCTATATCTATGCATATTTTCCAACCCCATGAATACCACATATTGATGCTAGTAAGAGTTACATACTAATCATGGAGAGAATAGACTTAAGGCTGTACTCCATCAGTCCCATTTGCAGCACTGATTTGAACCATAAGGTTCTACGGATTACACTTTACTCAGTGAAAAGTTCCAGAGGGGTAGCCGTGTTAGTCTGTGTACAGCAAAAACAACGAGAATCCTGTAGCACCTTAAAGATTAACAAATTTCTGCGGGCATAAGCTTTCGTGGGCTGCAACCCACTTCGTCAGATGCATGAACGATGAAGTAGGTTGCAGCCCACGAAAGCTTATGCCCGCAGAAATTTGTTAGTCTTTAAGGTGCTACAGGACTCTCGTTGTTTTTACTTTACTCAGTGAACCTTATAAGCTGGCCACTGAAAAAATTAAAAGGTTCATTTACGTCTTAACCATTAATGACCTTCCTAGTAACTCTCTCTATTCTTACTATCTTTTGCACTACATTTTCTGCACATATTCCTCTCCTTATTCACAGTTTCATAATTTTTATTTTATGTCCCTTACAGTGTCTGAACTAGTTGCGCCTTTAGATCTCTTCTGGAACTTAGCAGCCCCACATTGGGTGGGGACAGGGAAATACATATTGTCTCCCTTTGGCCCCACAGTACTTAACAGGGAAAGGTAATACAGGCTAAGGCTCTGTACCTGTCCCACAGAGCCCATTCCAGGGAGGGGATCTCCCTTTAACGTCAAGTGAAAGACCAGAAGATATTTGTGGAGACATTTTTGTATAATGACAAAATAATCATACAAAAGACAAGTGCAATATTTTCACGTGTGCAGGTGTCACTTCCGGCCACAGTGATGCAGGCATGTTTCTCAGACTGCAGGATTTTTTTCTGAAGGCATTTATCATGAATCACGGAATTTGAGTCATTAACATTCACTCTGAGCAAAAAACCAACTTATTTTCTGTTCACTTCAAACATTTTTCATTACGCTGAACACTCGTTCTTCTGGACAACTTATTCCTGGTACAGACAAGACAAATTCTGTCCTGAAAGAAGTTCCTGAAACACTAGGAACTACATATGATAAACCAAGACAACATATGGTCACTTTAAGAGGGTCCAAGAGGCAGCTATTGTCAGAGGGATACTGTCATGATTCATGATTCCATTAGAGTCATATTGTCAGGGAGTGGGGCAGTGCAAAGCCAGTGCAGAGGGACGGGGCATTTGCATGAATGGCCATGGCCTCTTGTTGATTTAAGGGCTGGCTCTGTGTGGTTCATTCAATGGGGCCAAACCTTACTTAATCCCCTTCTATGGGGTTTTAAGGGGCAATCCGGCCCTATAATATATAGGTTATTCTTACAATTCCTTTTAAAGGGACATCAGGCTGATTTATCCCTGTATTTTAAATAGCTTAAAAGATGCATAACAGTTCTGAATGTCTTCCTGGTTTAGTGTAAGGGCCATATTTTGCTCCATTTATACCCCAGGTAACCCCATTCTGCTCAGTAATGCAGCACAATTTGGAGTTAGTTGTTTATTTTTACAAATAACCACTGCAATGCTGAATAATTATTAAAACAAATGACAACTTTTAGGGGGTCTTTTCTTGTCATGGTATTTCTGCTGCAACATGTATATGTTAGCTCTCATTTGAAGTACTAGTACTTCTAATTATGCTCTCCATTCATGAGAGTTACAGCTGTAAAAACGTTAATGCCTGAGCAGAGCTCCCATTAACTTTAATGGGAACTGCACAATCACTAAAGCAGGAATAAACATCCAAGTATAGATACTACACAGGACCAAAGCTGTTCAGGCCTTCATGTTGTAATCACAGTGCCCCTACACAGCGCCCCTACACAGCTTCCCTGAATAAGAGCTTCTGGAGATTCACAAGGGACACAGCTCAAATTTAGCCCCAGATTTCAGATTTTTGTATAATCAAGTTTTTCCAGTAGAAAATATCCCAAGACCTGTACAAAATATTTCCTATGTTTGTTTCCACTGGAATTAGAAAAAACAAAGATGGTGTTGCAGTGTTTGCAGCCCAATCTCTATAGCACTCAGATCCTCAAAGTGAAACTGACTTTGATTTCTGAAGTCAAAGTGAAACTGACTGTCGAAGCTCAGAGACATGTAAAAAGTAAAGGAACAGCATAGGCAGCAAAAAGTACTCTGGATTTTTAAAATTCTTCCATTTTACTAATGTAAGGTGTTATTAGTAACAGAGGCAAATTAATGTGTTTGTTTACAATATATTAATTTTATGTTGATGGTGTCCCATTCATCTTGGATAATTTGGTTTGCACTCTCTCAGTGAACTGTTGGCTTAGGAGGAGGTATTTGTGCCTACACGGGATGGGCAAGGATTTGCCAGAAGCTGGGAGTGGGTAACGAGATGGATCACTTGATCATTACCTATTCTGTTCATTCCCTTTGAAGCACCTGGCACTGGCCACTGTCAGAAGACAGGACACTGGGCTAGATGGATCACTGGTCTGACCCAGTATGGTCATTCTAATGTACACTGAGATCAGAAAACTCTGCCTTCTTTCATAGGAAATCAGGAGATGTAGGGAGCAGATTCCCAGCATCGGGTTAGTGTTATACGCCTCCCCCTAGTGGATAGATTGCTATTCTATACTCATACTAGAACTGGCTAAAACAATTAGGAATCATTTTTGCCATCCCAGGAGACTACTGCATATTTGGCTTGCCCCAGCCAAAGCAAGATAACTACTGCAGGAGCTCAGCATGCCCAACAGTGGTGATAGCACTGCCTTAAGAAAGACTCAGATCCTAAAAGAAAACCAGTTGAAAAGAGAAAGTGAGAGGTATCTTTCAGCATCCTTAAAAGTAGTGACCGCAGAAGGCTAAAAGTGGAGGCACAAGACCCAGCAGTAATATGTATGTGTCTTTCTCAACATTTCCACCAAGTTTAAAATCCAATCTGCTTGGTACCGCAGTAAATTTTAAGTATCTTCTTTCTGAAGCTGCCACTGTGGTCACTAGTTCCAGAGGGGTAGCCGTGTTAGTTTGTATACAGCAAAAACAATGAGAGTCCTGTAGCACGTTGTATTTACTGTGGTCACTGCCATTGCCCTGGCCTCTGCCTTGCTGCCTTGGCACAGTTCTAAACAATGGTTTCTTTCTGTGAATGGATAAAAAAGTGGTGCCTCTGGAAAGGCTGATCCAGAAAAATGCAGACGAGCACATTCATTGTAGGAATGCAGAAAGGGATACAGAAGGAAGAGAAATAAGGCATGGAGCAAAAGGTTAGACATAAGATGGTGAGAGGAAGGAAAGATGAGAAAACAGAGTTTGTGGACTCTTCTGAGGCAGGGACTGAATTCCCCTAACTAAAGCACTAAGCACATAGACTGTGCAAGTGTAGTGAATGAGGGTAAGGAATGAGAGGGGAGAAGGAGAAAAAACAAGGACGGGAATGGGCACTGTTTTTATTCTTCAGTGAGGGACAAGAATCCCCTGGCAGTCTATTGTCCAGTCACACTGCTGACAATAGAACAGAAGCATTGGCAGGGATTTGGAATATAGAAACAATGGGCTCTCTGTCCCCATCTAGGTGGACCAGATCACTCTCAGGGTTCTGTACTGCTTCCCATCACTGTAGTATCTGAGTGTTGTCCACACAAAATCAGTAGCAATAGTGAAGTCCCTAGTGGACTTTATCGAGTCTCTGGTACCCTTGTCAGGGTCAAAACTCTGGTTGGGGTAAGGTGTGGGTGTTTTGGGTTGGGTGCTTGGTTGGCAGGGATTTGGAAATAGAAAGGGTGTTCAGGTGAGTCAGTTTCTGACTTGTTTCTGGCAGAGCTGGGTCTTTCAGCTTAGGCAGTAGAAGTTCATGTTTTAGAGCCAAATCTCAGGTTCATTTCCCACTCCAGACAAACCACCAAGGGGCATCACATTACACTTGCATAAGTAGTCCCATTGAACTTACTGGGGCTGATGCTGGGTCTTCTTTATGTTGACTCTGTGTGGCAAACATTTGGTAGACACTTCAGACTCAAATGTCCTGGCTCACTTTTTCTGCATTTGGTTTGGTCGGTTCTTGGCCCACAAGTCAGAAGGCAGTCGTGCACTCATCTCAGGCTATGTCTTCACTGATGGCAGCAAATTTGCCGCCATCAGATTGATTTCTCTGAATCGACTGAGCGGTCAGTGAAGACCCGCTCAGTCGATCCACAAATCGACATATTAAGATCACCTCTACAAGTAGCATAGCACTGCATCGACAGGAACGTGGTTCCCACCAGCGCAGTGCAGTGAAGGCGGCGCACAGAAGAGAAGCAGAGAAGTCGACGAGAGTTATGCAAGTTTTTTGCATAGCTTGCGTAACTCCGGTTGACTGCCGCCGAATCTCGGAGATAAGTGAAGACAAGCCCTCTGTTGGGCTGTAATGTCTATAACTTTCTGGGCACTGTGCCTCTGTGGCGAAGGTATTTCTGCAGTGTCAGCTAGAAAGGACAGCAACTGCACACTATCCTTTTAATTATTTCTACACTTCAAGCACTACAGTAGCACCGCCGCAGTGCTGCAGATATGCTGCTGTAGTGCCATAGTATAGACACTTCCTACATTGACAAAATAAGTTGTTCTGTCCATGTAGGTAATGCACCTCACGGAGCAGCTGCAGCTGGGTCAATGGAAGAATTCTTCCATTGATCTACCCGTGTTTATACCGGAGGTCAGGTCATCTTATCTATAGAGCTCAGGGGTGTGAATTTTTCCCATCCCTCAGCGCTGTAGCTAGGTCAATCTAAATGTTAAGTATAGATCAGGCTTTAAAAAATAAGATTTGCAGGCTCATAAATAAGTAATTATTTTCAGAGACTTGTAATCAGGGTCCTTCAGCAATTAAGTAATGCACACAAGAAATCTCAATCTACATAATCTTTAGAAACCAAAGTGAATGTGCTGTGGAAGTCTGTTGAGCAGAACTGCAAACCTAGCACTTGCAGAAGGCCTTCTGACCAGGGAAGGTCTGCCCCACCTACTCTTCAATCAGTTTTCCCTAGACTTTTTTGCCAAGGGAACAGAAGATGCCATACTGGATAAGGCAAATGGTCTACCAAGTCTCATACCATATCCCTGGCTGTGGCTAATACCCGTGCTTCAGAGGCAGACTAAAACCTTGATAATTCTCCTGGCTGATTGCTCACTGCTGCACATAGAGAAAGAATTATTTTCTGACTCTAGTAGTCAATTTACTCACTGAAATGTGTGTTAGATTACCCTCTTAGTTTGCAGAGCTACAGTTATAAATGGTAATAGTCCTTTCTAAAATCCAGTCCACAGTACTATTTCTCTTTGTTTTCAATGCTTAACTGGTTTTTAATCCCCAACAAGACTTTGTTCCTTACCTAGTGATTATTTTTCGGAATAGTCTGTGAGGATGGATTTTAACAGAATCTTTTGACAATCCAAATAAATTATGTTCACCTTTACTGATCATTTTATTAACTTCTTCACAGCTCTCCATCAATTTGCAGAGAGATATCTATTTTCTTCCATTAACCACGGTAGTTTGACGCTACCAGATTAAATTTTAATGCATTGTATAATTCTATCCTTAGTTAGACTCTCAGTCAATGTCACCAGAATTGATAAGTTAGCATTTTACATCAGCTTTGCACTCAATTTTCCCTGGTGTAATTGATGACACAAGATGTAGGGCAATGGAGAAGCAAGTCCTCTGTTTTTAAGGGTATATGAAAATTCTCATGTGTTTGTCCATTTCTGATTACTTGATTTCTTTCCTGGCTGAACACCATCAGTTTTGGGGGCCTTAATGATCTAAACTTCACAGTCAAACACTTAACACCAGGTCCTGTCATTTGTTATGGTCATTTTGTGTTGGTCTGCCTATGCAAAGCCACTGTAAATCTAGTGGCTCTGGCTACCTGAGGATTCCCCCAGCATGGAAGAAACCTTGGATAGCACAGGGCCAGCAGAGCCCCTCTCCTGGTCCCAGTGCCAAGCAAATGGACAAGGAAAAGGGGACATGTCTAGACTTCCTCTGTGCTTCAGTGATCCCTAGTTACTAAAACAGTCCCTTGGGTATTTAGAGCTGCCCAATGGCTTGAGACCAGACCAGTGCCTTACAGCCCCAGAATCAAAGAGAATGTAATGGTGGTATAAAGCCATTTTTTAATTCACCCTTCCTGAGATGCCCTGGGTGGAGAAAAGCTGTATCCTAAGCTCTGTCCTTTTTATTCTTTGGGAGCTCAGATAAGTCAGTCCTGAGTTTCTGTCTGCTCTTCATGGACATTAAAGGTACTATAGCACTTTTCATCAGAGTTAAGGATTTCCTCTAGTGTCATTGGCTGAAAAGTCTTCCTTCACTCCACTAGTGTTTTGTTTATTTGCCACCCTCAAAGTTGGGATCCATCAAAGTGCTGAATAAATGTAATCTCTAGGATCTGAGTCTGCTGTGTTACATCACTGCAGATCAGGAATAATTGTTGGAGTCACTGGACTTACAGCTGTGTAAAACTCGTGTAAGGTCAGGATTGACTACTTATTGTTTTTCACATTGTTATTTTACTTCCTCCTTAGAGGCCTTGGCCTTAGTAGTTATTAGCTACAATAACTTCCAATAAATATGCTCTTGGAACAGGAATTTTCCTTTTGCTCTCTTCACTGCAGACTAATCATAGAAATCGTAGAAATATAGGACTGGAATGGACCTCAGTAGGTTATCTATTCTGCTCTCCTGCACTGAGGCAGAAGTAAGTGTTATCTAAACCATCCCTGACAGGTGTTTTTCTAACCTCTTCTTAAAAACCTCCAATGACAAAGATTCCACAACCTCCCTGGGTAATTTGTTCCAGTGCTTACCTACCCTTTCAGTTAGAAAGATTTTCCTAATGTCTAACCTAAATCTACCTTGCTGCAATTTAAACCCATTACTCCTTGTCCTGTCCTCAGTGGTTAGGGAGAACAATTCATCATGCTCCTCTTTATAACAACCTTTTCCATACTTGAAGACTGCTAGCATGTTCCTTCTCAATCTTCTTTTCTCCAAACTAAACCAACCCACATTTTTCAAGCTTTCCTCGTAGGACATATTTTTTACACCTGTAATCATTTCTGTTGCTCTCCTCTGAACTTTCTCCAGTTTCTCCACATCTTTCCAAAGGTTGGTGCCCAGAACTGGATACAATACTCCAGTTGAGGCCTTACCAGTGCTGAGGAGAATTGAAGAATTACTTCTTGTGTCTTGCATACAACACTCCTGCTGATACATCCCAGAATGATGTTCACTTTTTTTTGCAACAGCATTACATTGTTGATTCATATTTAGTTTGTATTCCACTATAACCCCCCGATCCTTTTCTGCAGTGTTGCTTTCTAGGCAGTCATTTCCCATTTTGTGTTTGTACAATTCCTTCCTAAGTGCAGAACTTTGCATTTGTCCTTATTGAATTTTATCCTATTCATTTCATATAATGTCTTCAATTTGTCAAGATCATTTTGACTAATGCAAACATTCTTTTTTTTTTCACTGCTTCATCCTCCTTTTGAATTGCCCCTTTCTCAGAAAAATGTTATTAAAAGCTCTGTACAGAAGTGCATAGCTCACGGACATAGAGCCAAATCCTCGGCTGGGGTACATTAACTTTGTTATTTTGAATGAAATGAAGGTATACTGATTTACATCAGGTGAACATATGGCCTAGAACATATTCAACATTACTTGTCCCACCAATTTCAGTTTCTTAGTCAATAATAAGGGAAGGAATGCAAAATATATTTAAAGAGTAAATTCCACAAAAGGGCAAATTTAAGGGGGAAAAGAAGAGAATATTTATTATAGTTGGAGCCCTAGTAACATCTACAGTTAAAGCTGCCAAATATTTCCTTTATATCTTTTCAGTCATACATCATTTTCCAAAACTTTTGACCATCAGATTGAAATTTACCAAATTTGATCTCTGCCTGAAGGTGAATTATTTTTTTTAATTAAAGTTGGAGCCAAAAAGATTCAGCTGTGTTCTTGTGTAGGAAGAAGTTACAAAACAATCTTCCTTGTTATAAATAAATAAAAATTATGCTTTTTAAAAAAAATCTCAGACACCAAAATAGCTGGGAAGAAAATTAAATTTGGCAGAGAAATAACCCACTGGGAAGTGTAAATGGGTTATAATACAACTGAATTATGAGTTTTTGAAAAATTTTTAATGACAATGATATTTGTAATGTGTTCTGCTGGGCTGCACTTTGTCTGGTACCTTGCCTTCAACCATGCCACCAGGGTTGACCCTACTAGGAGTCCTAGACTCCCAACGGCATTGCTTTAGGGTCTTTAGTACATGCAAACTTCTCCACCACATCAAGGTGGCGGCCCAACGCAAAGCAAAACAAAAGTTCTCCATCAGCCTGCTCCTGGTCAATCATCAGACCCAGAAAGAAACATCTACACTGACAGAGAGGAACTGGAAAATGTAGAACACTTCGCCTACCTTGGCAGCCATCTCTCACAGAGGGCAAACATAGACGTCAAGATTCAGCACAGAATCCACTGTGCCAGCCTTGCCGTTGGCAGACTGTCTGACTTCAACAACCACAGCATTATAACACATACTAGACTCTTAGTATATAAAGCGGTGGTAATTCCAACTCCTGTACAGCTGCAAAATCTGGGTGACCTACAGAAAACACCTGAAAAACCTGGAACGCCTGCACCAGCACTTCCTCCGGAAAATCCTCAACATAAAGTGGGAGGATCGCCACACTAACCTCAGTGTTTCACAGATGCCAATATCTTCAGTGTTGAGGCCCTGATTATCCAGCAGCTGCTGAGGTGGAGTGGGCAGTGTGTGCATATGCCTGATGCATGCCTACCAGAATAATTGCTGTATGCCTAATTCACCAAAGGAGAAAGGAATTGGGGAGGCCAAAAGAAATGCTTTAAAGACATCATCAAGACAAACATCAAGAGATGTGGCATCGACATCACACACTGGGAGATGATAGCCCAAGACAGGGCTAACTGGAGAAGACTTGTCGAAGGAACAACCACTTTTGAGGAAAATCACCTCGCCCTGGTTGCAGAAAAACACTAGAAGAGAAAGGACAGACAACTGTCATACAGCAGTCGTGGCCCAACCCTGCCTCCCAGCACCACCTGCAACATCTGCCAATGAGTCTGCAACTCAAGGATCGGACTCCTCAGTACCAAAAGACCCATATAAAATAAAACCTGTGAAAGATCATCCTTGACTCGAGGGATCACCGCTGCCAATATTTGTAATGGTCGCTGAGCACTAGGAAGGAAAGAGCAATCTGCGTGTGCGTGCTTGACTAATTTAGCTGCACACACAAGTGTTCATGGAAGGCAGGCTCTATAACTGTGCGTTTCCTATGCTGTGGATTGAATGACGTATTAGCTTGCACTGTTGAAAACTATGCATTAAGGCCCTGATTTTGCACCACTGAATCCATGAGAGCGTTACCGTTGACTTCAGTGGAAACAGAATCAAGACTTTGAGGATCCAGTCCTACAAGGTATTCCATGTAAGTTTACACCTATGCCTCTGCAGGGAGCAGTAAAGATGCTACACATGGATAACTAAAAGTTGTGGCTTTCCTTGACATCTGAGTGCTTTGCTATGAAACCTGCATGCTTTCTTAACATAGTTGCTTTTATAGTGTATACAGAACAATGCCAGAATGGTTTTGAGCTCCCATTTCTATTTTGTAAGCCATTGTGTACAATTGAAAGCCTTTTTTCTCATAGCCCCGCTTTTCTTTCTGCCTGATCCAGCACTGACGTCACAGAGCCAGTTCCTCAGCATGACTTCTGGGAAGTATGGCTGATTTATGCCAGCTGAGAATCTGGCCCAATATGCTGCATTTATAACATTACAGTTCTCTCTGCTGTGGGAATAATTGGGGATCACCAGTTACGTTTTAACTGCAGGATTAATCAGGAAGTATAACTAAGGCATTTGAACTGAGTACAGCGGTTTTGATGCTACAAACATTTTTCATAATTAACAAAATTGGCAAGAACAATTTTGAAATACATATGATAGAAACAAATCCATAAGTATTACATATTTTACAAGTCTCTTTTTATACTTATCTTGGTGTAAACCTGGGAGTTTGGGGAATGGTCCTAAACAGTGTAATAAAATAAAATAAGAGCATATCTGATTATAGTGCCATATCAGACTATTGGCTTCAACGGGTAGTTCTTAAAAATCAGTGGAACAATATGTCCAAAGGGGTGGGAAAATTTTGAAGAGAAGGTCTAAGAAGATCAATATCCAGATCAAGTGTCAGGAGATTCTCAAAGGGATTGGGGTTATAACAGATGCACATTTCATGATCAGACTTGGAGAAATAACATGCGAGATGTTGGCACATTTGGCAATGATTACTTGGAACTAGAGTCAAGAACATGAGGTTACAGCAATCCACATCCAAGCTCTGCGCATATTGGAATTGGCCCATTCCATTAGGATTTCAATAGCTTTACACTGCACTAAGATTTTGGCAGAACACATTTTGGTCCCGTTAACTCTATGGGACTACATCCAAGTTTTGTTTTTGTTTTTTAAATTGTAGGCTGTGATCAAATGGGGACAACATTGCATCTCAAAAGATATTGTATTATATGAGGTCTGAGTCTGGGGGAGTTTGTCATTATGGGAAGCAAGAGATAAAGTACAGACAAATTCTTTTAAACTAAACTTTCATTTACACTGGTGAAATCATTGTTTATTTGTGGTGGAATGACCGTTAGATGCATAAAGGCTCTAGATGTTTCCTGATTAAAATATACTTCCTGGTGAATAACACTTTCAGTGATGAGAAAATTGGAATTGGAAACAGTCATGGAATTATAGAAATGTAGGGCTGGAAAGGATCTTAAGAGCTCATCTAGTCCAGCGCCCTGCACTGAGGCAGGACCAAGTAAATCTAGACCATCCCTGACAGGTGTCTGTCTAACCCATTCTTTAAAACTTCCAGTGATGGGAATTCCACAATCTCCTGTGGAAACCTATTCTAGAGCTTAACAATCCTTATAATTAGATTTTTTTTTAATATCTAACCTAAATCCTTCTTACTGCAATTTAAGCCAATTATGTCTTGTCCTACCTTCTGTGGACATGGAGAACAATTGATCACCATCCTCATTATAACAGCCCTTAACGTATTTGAAGACTGCTCTCAGCTCCCCTGTCTTCTTTTCTCAAGATTAAACATTCCCAGTTTTTTAAATCGTTCCTCATAGGTCAGGTTTTCTAAATCTTTAATCATTTTTGTTGTTTCTTCTGGGCCCCCCTCAAGTTTGTCCACATCTTTCCTAAGGTGTGGCGATTATAACTGGACACAATACTCCAGCTGAAGCTTCACCAGTGCCAAGTAAATTGGGACAATTACCACCCATGTCTATATACAACAATCCTATTAATACACCCCAGAACGATATTAGCCTTTTTTGTATTGCATTGTTGACTAATAGTCAATTTGTGATCCACTATAACCCCCAGATTCGTTTTAGCAGTACTACCACGTAACCAGATATTCCCCAGTTTGTAGTTGTGCATTTGATTTTTCCTTCCTAAGTGTAGTACTTTGCATTTGTCTTTATTGAATTTCATTTTGTTCATTTCAGGCCAGTTTTCCAATTTATCAAGATCATTTTTTAATTGTAATTCTATCCTCCAGAGTGCTAGCAACCTGTCCCATCGTAGTGTCATCCACAGATTTTATAAGTATAGTCTTTTCTCCTTTATCAAAATCATTAATGAAAATATTAAATAGAATCAGACTCAGGACACACCTCTCACAGTTTGACAGAGAACCATTGAGAACTACTTTTTGATTATAGTCTTTCACTCAGTTTTGCACGCACCTTATAATAATTTCATCTAGACCACATTTCCCTGCTTTACTTATGACAATATCATGTGGAACTGTGTCAAAAGCTTTACTAAAATTAAGATGTAAGATATAACTAGGAAACAAAGATCCGGTGTTTTCTCACAGACTCCTGTTATATATTGTGTGATGTTGGAGGGGAACATAAACCTGAACCATAAGATCCAAAGGTAATTTTCTTTGTCCAAGTTGCAGCTTTCATTGCTATCTGTCATCATGGCCAGATGACTTAGAAGAGTTATGCAAAAGGACAGGACTGATTCTTCTTGTTTTGACCTTGCTCTATAGACAAGTTTCTTCCTCACAGTGAAAGGTAATTGATGTTCAAAAGGCAAACAGTGCTTTCATGCAGCAGGTTAGAGCCCTGCTTGTGTTTTAAATTCTTTAATCTTCAACCAGCTGCAAATTCATTTTACTGTCTCTTGTGCAGTAATGCGAACCAGCAGGTCCATGTTCTGACCCAGCTGTGACTTCCTACGTACACGCGTTTAGGAAAGCAATTTGTTCATAAGAAGTGTGTATATCTGTGCATGTACCACAAAGGTGAAATATCCCAGGCTACTGGCCTCAAATCTTTGGAAAATGTCAGCCTTTAACTGGAATGAGATACAGCGTAAATTTGATCTCAGAAGATATTTTATTTAAATCCAGCATTCTGATTTCTGAGAGTGTGATCAAGAAAAAGACAGTTTTGTAGGCAGTAGAGGAGGAGGAGGTAAGTACAAAGTTTAATTTCCTAATTAGGGTCAAGTCCAGGTTCCTTTCCTTTTTTTTACTCCATTACTCTGGTAAACTCCCATTAACTCCCATAGAAGTTTGTGTGAATAAGAACTAAGTAAAACCAATGTAAGGACCTCAGGATTTGGCACTAGATTTTTTTTTGTTATTCCTATGAGATCTCACAGACTATAAGACCTTTATTATATCTCATTGCACATGGGGTCTTTTAAGAGGATAGTTCAGTTGGAAAGGGAATATATACAAAAGTAATTAGGTTTAAGAGAAGGAGCCCCCCAGGTCCAGCCTAGCTGTAGTTGGTACAGGACTTATGTTGGGGTGGAAGGAAAGGTGACTCTTGGGTTAACTTGGGATTGAATTGGCCCCCAGTGTATCACAGAGTACCCCTGCCACTGTAAGTTATGCCTGCCATCTGGGCTGGGGATCACCAGAGTCCAGTGCACTCTGACTCAACCATGTGCCTGGGGGAGCCAGATAGTGTAGAGGCTATGCTGGCTTTGTGTCACCTGAGGATTCTCCTGACATCAAGAGAATTCTAGGTTTCTCTCTTGGGGCAGCTCTCCGTCCCCTTTGACCCAACAATCAGTGCAAAGTGGACAGAGTCAGGGGGCCAGCCTCTGGCCCAAGGTATTGATCAAGACATTATCTCACAGTGGGTCAGTTTCCTCCAAAAACAAGAAATGTGTCTCAGTTTCATCAATAAACATTTCACTTTTTGAGATGAGTGAAAACTAAGACATCAGCGTTGGTAAATCATCTCATCCCAAAGCTACATAATCACAGTGTAGCTTCCAGACCTGTCATGGGTAAGGACATAATTCAAAATGAGGGTGTAGAAGCCAAACAAATTTTATAATATAAACTGCATATACAAAGAGAGACAGAGAAGGTACCCCAAGTGGGCCTTGTAGTGTTATCAGCTTTCCATTAGGATCAACAAGGAGTGGTGCTGGACAACTGATATATCGTGTGGCCCAATGTATGTAGGTCTGGATGACTGATAGATTTCCAGGACTATGTTAACTACTTATTTAGTTCCAGAAATAGAATTAACTGGCATGCATTACTCAGAATAGCTGACTCATTGAAGCAGGGATCTGCTGACCACCAACTGAGCATCCTAGAGACTCTACTTGCTTTCTGTTTGCCAAAGGTTCAGGACAGGAACCACTGATGAAACATTCACCGTGAAAGAAGTCTTTCTCACAGATGTCACCATTTAATTAAGAGATTAGAGACATTTCTGAGTAAGGATCTTAGTCACAGAAGATTCTGTGCTTCCAGTTTTCAGTAGCTTGATATTCCAGCTAAAAGAGGGGGACTGGAGAAAGAAATGATACCAAACAAACTGATAATAATCATTTAAACAGAACAGCTGCATAAATTCTGAGTTCTAGTTCCATCTCTGGCACTCATTTCCTGCGTGAGCTCACGTAACTCACTTAAGCTTTTTGTATGTTTGTTTCCCTATCTGTAAAACAGAGTTAATTATACTTATTTACCTACTTGGGAGGAGCCTTGCTGGATTAATTAATGGGTGAACAGTGTTTTGAAGACATAAAATGCTAAGTGTTATGCAATGAATTAAATGCTGCATTCAGCTGTGTGAAAATGCTCAGTGCACAGTGCTGAAAATGACCTCAAGGCATTTCCTGGTCCCTGGTCTGTCCAGTTTGCACTGCTACAGCAGCGCAAAGAAGGGGGAAAGCTGGCTTAGCCATCTGGTTGGGGACTTCCTCAGCATGGGAATCCCCAGATAGTGTGGGACTGGGGGAACTGGCTCTAGCCATACACCCTCCTGGTCCTGGCATAGTCTGACAGAAGTGGCCCTGGGACTGTTGTAGCTGGGAACAACTTCCAGGGGCCAAACTGGTCCACAGCGAGTCTCAGAATTTGGTTAGGAGGTGGAGGCATAAAATAGGTTTGAAGGCTCCCTTCCCCTCCCATCCCCAGCTGCAAAAAGAGCAGCACCGGTGCAGCTGAAGATCTGCCCCCTTCACTATAGTGGCAAATTGATTATGTTTTCTGCCTCTTTGGCTTGCTGTCAGCCATACTTTCACCCTGGCCTAAGGTAGTGCAATGCTGTCAGGACAATTACCAATCGTCTGGCTAATATTGCTTCTTACTGCCACTACATAGATTGTCGGAACATTATATTTACATAAACATAAATTACTTATCTCTGGCCACTCCAATCATTTTATTTTAACAGAAGAGTAAAAGGCTGAAGCCATATGTACCACTGATTTTAAGCAGAACAGCGTATTTCAGTCAATAGGGAGCAGTAGTTACAGGCTGAGGAATTTATTTGTACACTCTTGCTTTTGCTATGTCTGACTCTCATTGGTCTTGCAGGTTTAGTTTTGTCCTTGCTGCATCAAGTCCTGGAGTGTGCTTTTCTGTAGATGTGTGTATGGGCTTGTTTTGATTAAGTTCATTGTTGGAACCTCATGTTCTACCACCACAGTTCTACAGGACAGTGAAATTAGTGTTTGCACCAGGAGCAGTATATCCTGAAAGGCAGATGTCTCAGTGGTTAAAAGTTGTATTAAATATACCTGTGTGTTTTAAAATTGGAGTTCTGTTAAACTTAGTATCCAAAAAGCAAACAAACACAGCTTGCACAAGCTCCATTTCTGAGTCTCTCTGGAGCATACCAGATTCAAAATTCAGGATCACTCCTACTCACCAGAACTGTGTCCCCTTTGACTTCAGCAGAACACCAATCCTCAAAGGGACAGAGCACAAGTAACTGTTAACCTGACATTCCCTATGACTGCTGCTACCGGTGCACCATTATTTGTGGATTTGATGACATTTGAAAGTAGTTGTAGAGGTAATCACTGATGTAGGGCACCCCCCTCACTGAACACCTGGCAGATTGTCAATTTCTACATTGCCATAATGGGCCAATTCTCTCTTAACACTAAGCCACTGTATCAAAGTTTTGAAACCAGATGAACGTTGGTTACTAGATCCTGTTAAATTTGACACCCATATGTTCAAAGACAGCTTCTGATTGTTTTTCCCCTGCAGTTTTGTCTCCAAGAGACCTTCCCCCTGCCCACGTGTGGCATTTCAGAGCCTACGCTCCAGACCGAGCCTGAACGTCTACATTGGTATTTTTAGCCCTACAGCCTAAGCCCTACCTGCCCAAGTCAGTTGAGTCAGGCTCTGAGACTCACTGCTGCAGGTCTTTTATTGCAGCATAGACACAGAACCCAGAAAGGTTTATCTCTTCAAATTTGCCATCCTTAAGGATAAGTTCTCAGAAATAGGAGCCAGGATGTCTTTCCTTCTTGTGAGTGCGAAAACTGTGAATCTTCCCACACAAAAGAGGCTCTCCTTGAACAATGAAAGAGGCTTCAGTCATAAATTTACAGTGTTCCCACAAATTTCCCTGTCTTGACTGAATAGAATGCCCCTGACTTGGACTACACCAGCCCCATAGCTCTGTGCTATATTCGAATGGGCAACAGCTGAATTATAACTTTTTATCACTGTCTTCAGTGTTAAAAATTAATAAATTATAACTTTTTAAGACAGGGGTCATGTTTTTTTAGATATAGTATAGCAAGTTCAAGTGTATCTTGCTTAAACATGGCCTGCACAGCCTTTGAATAGCTCATATTCACTGCTGTGCTGTCTAAATTCAGACCAACCAGTGTTGACTGGAGTTCTTCTCTCCTGATCGTCACAACTCCTAAAGCTGTTGTTATTCTTATTTGATACCATCATCTGTCCCAATTCCCAAATCTACTGTCTCAGTGAAGAGAACAGAAGTTTTCCCACGCTGCACAAATCTGACGTGCACCAGTTCTTGCTCAGCTAAAGACCAGTCAATGGATCCATCATTAAGCACAGGAAAAAACTCTAGCTTTCTGTATGCCTTTTTGAGACACTTTACCTAAGAGGCTTTGCAATTGCTTTTATAAAGTATTTTATAATACTGAGTGTTAATAAAGTTTTATGCAGGATTAAAGCCATTTTTGGCCTGCAAGTTGCAGAGTGTTTCAAAATCTCTAAAACTGAAAACATTCTTAGTGGCTGTACAAATGGTGTTAAACAATGTGGCAAATTTTGGCTCTTCTTATATTGCATTTTCTGGCAAAGTGCCTTTCAACTAAAAGTCTCCACCCGATCCCTGGGCCCAGACTTCAGATTGTGCCGAGAGGTCTCTCTCCAAGACCCTGCTATGGGGTGAGGGAACTGGTGCTGGGTAAGAAAAGAGATATGGGTATGCAGGGTCTTGTCAATGTGTGGATATAGGAGGCATAATGTGGGACAGTATATACTGAAAGTTTTTTTGGAATAGTTAATTTTGGATAATACAAATTACCTCAGCTCTTAGTAGAGTTCATAAAGTCTCTCAACGGTCCAGTAGATGTAGTTTGAAAGTTCCAAGGTGTACAGCTGCACCATCAGATTTGTCTTGAGTTCAGGTTCCATAAACAACATCAATTATCTCTCTTACACCTCTAGAAAAACTAAAAGACCTGCCCTCTCTAAATCAATGGAAGCTGGGATTCTCCTCAGTACTTACCATGGAGAAGAACATCCCCTTAAGGAACCATAACCTGATGAACTAATTTTCTTCAAAGAGCTTCCACAGAAGCTTCCAAGCATAGTTGGGTCACTTCTTGACATTTCTTTGTATCCACTTTACCTTTTTTACTTTCTATCTTTTTGTCTCATTCTTTCTTTCCCTGCTCATCATCTTTCTTTCTTTTCCTTTCATTCTATTACTAGTATTTTTACTTAACCATCAGCTTGGAAGTTTTAGGTATCAATTTAGGTAACCCACCAAAGTAGCAACCAAGTGTGGTACATAATCCTCGTCTACTGCATTGATATCAGTTATTTTTCTACGCTGTGACATTTTAAATCCTTCAATGGGTGATGAGTGATATTTTTTTTTGTTGGTGGTGGTTTGTAACCAAGTACTATATCTGCAAATATTTCTACAAAGTCTAAAAAAATCCTTATTTGTAAATTTCCTGCTTTTTAAATGTTTATTAACTTTCTCCTATTTGAATTTCCAGTCTTTAAAACATTTTTTCTGTAACTACAGTATTCTCACATATTGTTTTAATATGTTATCTAGTTATGTCTTAACTGTATCCTAAATTTTTTGCCTGAAAGTTTGACAGTTGCTTCTACTCATCCTTATATAGACCTTGACTAGGCATGCAGAAGAATGCCTTTTCAAATGTCTATTATTTTATGAACATGAAGTGCAGAACTCTGGGAAGCCAAACAAATGCCCTTCTTTGTAATTTCTATGGCATACAAATGTAGAATAAAAAAAAATGCCTTTAAGAAAGATCCAACTTTTTGCTAATTGAATTGGTTTGACTTGCTACAAATATATTGTTTTAACAGGTTTTTGTTAAAGTGGATGCTGTTATATTTTGGTATATTTGGACTTCTTAAAAGGATTACCAGCTTTGAACTCAATAAACACCACATCCATCTCCACTGAACATTTGCAGCCTTGAACTGGCACTGCTTTCTGCCATGCACTTGACAAATATAATCTTGGAAATTAAATTCTGGAATTACTTTCCCCTGGAAATCTTTGAAATTATCATTTGTTTTACATTTGCATTAGACAAAAGAAAAAAAAGTCAACACTGAGGACTTATTACAGTAGTGATGTGCAATAATGATGCTGGCAACAATGGATAATACAACACCATTTCTACTTTTCACTGCAACTCATTTTCCATGAAGTAACCACAAGAATGTAGCCCATCTTAACATCTCATAAGAGGCATATGGTTTACACACATCACTATCATGCTGAACAAATAACCAACCACCTCCCAAGTAGATGATTACATTTGTTAACCCATGTGTTGCTTTCTTTAAATCCTCTGACATAATCTTTCTCAGCATCACTTGCAGATTAATTTCTGTATTCAGGGAAGCTGGGTTTAAAATATCATTAAATTAGGAATGTATGTGTATGAAACATAATTTAAACCCGTATGTTTCATCTAATGGGAAGAAGAGTCACATAACAATTGCCATGATTTTTTAAAAATATCTTGGCTACATTGTTCTCTGCTTATAGCTGATCATTCTGTACAATGAGACAGATACGTCAAATATCCTGGGTACATCATATTAACTACAGAGCTACTTGACTCTGTTAAGAATGAGTATGGGTAGTTTAAAAGTGCTGCTGGAAATTAATCATCTCTACTCAAAGAGATAGTTGCAAATCAACCATTTTCATACATGGGTAGCTCATCTGCAGTTGCTGTTTCTAGACTCTGGCTTCAAAAGCTGCCACTGCACCTCTGTAATATCTGTGCCAGGATCTCAGGATAAGCACAGATCCAGTTGCCCATCTTACTTGGAGCATACAGGGGAGTGCACATGCACCCTCACCATGAACATTTGACCAATAACTTCCCATACTAGGCAACCTTGAGTTGCACAGATCTTCCTCGTCAGGGGACAATTTCACTCAGACAGAAGACATACATACTCCATATGCAAAATCTCAGCTGATGTCTGATGAATCAAGACCCATCATTGTTGGTATAGCTGATTACACCATACCAAAAATTCCTTGTGTCTTCATCCCTCTTGCATTTTTAAACACTTTTCCAAAGAACCACCTATCCACTTTACACTTTCAAAACCCATACTGCTTCCAGCTAGAATGGCTTCTTCCAGAAAGGTGGATTCAAAAAGTCTAGCAATTGTGATGTGTGTTTGGAGTAATGATGTGAAAACAGCGCATGAACAGCACAACTTGTAAACGTCCTGTCTGACAAACCTCTTTACAGATTGTTTTCTTTATTACGTCACTATTTGGGGAGATGGGAGAAAGTATTTAAGGGCTTGTCTACAAGGAAAGTATTCCAGAAGAAGGCAGGGTGTGAATTTGAAGTGCTATATCTAGTCTAGAATAACTCCCTTCTCCACTTCCAAAGTGGATTAAATTAAACTAGAAAAAAACCACTCGTATTCTAGAATACAAGCATCCATACAGGAAGCTAATGCGATCCATTTCCCTCTGTAGACAAGCTCTAAGTAGACATGTCATTAAGTAAAGAAAAATAAAGATGTTTCTATGCTAGTTCTTATATGGAGCCTTTATTCAGAATTTTCATAATGAGAACGTTTGAATGTTGCCAGTAGTAGTTTATACGTTAGGTATAGGAATCTTAATCCTGCCAAAAATGTGTTTCTCTCAAAACTGCCTTTTTAGAGGGAGTGGGAAGAGCAGGACAGAACACCCTGAAAAGTGACTATAATATTACAAAATATAAAATATATAATATATATAACCTAAGTAGCAATAGCTTGCTAACTCTTACTTTGTTTTTCATTTTTACCTTAACAGAGATTGTGTTTATATACAACTCAGCACCTCTTAAGAAAATCATCCACAGAGCACTATATTTTGTCCAGTATATTTTTAACATGTTGTTGTGAATTAAGTGCTTCTGAAAGGTGCCAGAGGACCAGCACTGAAAACCAAAGTTCTCTATTAGTCTTCAGCACAGGCTGAAGTATGCTTTTTTTTCCCCCACACGACCCTGCCAATATCCCTGAAACTTAACAAAGAAAGACAGCACTTCTAGGTGAGCGAAGAAAGTTCCATTTCCATGTTCATTTATTGCTTGTTCTCTCTGCTGAAGTTGCCATTAAAGGTGACAGTCGTGATGCAGACATCTCATTCTTAGAAACCAGACTGAAACACTCTTATGACCATGAATGAATAACTTATTTGCACTGAGTTTGAATCCTTAAATGTAAGGGGATAAGGTGAAAACCAATTTGCTGATTCAACTCAGAATTTGAATGTAGTTTTTAATTTATTTGCTCAGTTTTAAAATGACAGTATAAAAAGGGCCAGTAGTTTTAGTACTGTACTTTCCATTTTTGCTTGCAGGCACCTCAATTTCAATCAGCATGGGCTTTGAGGCCTTTTGAAGTGTGTTGAGTCTGGATTGAAATAGAAGCTCTTGAAACCATTGTTAATATTAAACAGTAGTAAGATACACAGCACCAACTCTTTTGGAAGTACTGTGTCAGTTTTCTGATACCTAATATGTTACAGTGTTTGGGGTTACTCAGTTGTAAGGAACTATTATGGTAATAATATGAATACAAGCTGGAATCTATATTCAAAGAATCGCCATCTAAAACTTAGCACGATCTAGATAAGAAACCTCCCAATATACCCCAGGCTTTCCGCAACCTTTAAATCATGCAATCATGTCATTATATTAAAAAATTGTCGGGACTCTGAAAAAAATGACAGAAATATTGTAGCATCAAATTTTGGAATCTAAACACAATATGTAAAGATCCTGAATTTCTGATGTTCTTTAAACCACCTCTCTGGAAGAAAGACTGAGAACATTAGAGATTCTGGATCTTACAGGTGTTGCATGTAGGTGGCATAAAATCAAAACTTTGGGTCACATACAGTACTACCCTCTGCTGTATAGAGAGGAAGGTAAAAATCTACCAGAAAATCCCTCAAACCTTCAGCAGGAGTGGGTCTGAGCAGTGATTGTTGCATTTTCCATCCTGTATACCCAGTTGAGGAATAGCTGCATTCTATCGCATGCTTCTCTCAAATCTTTATGGATTTCCAAGCATCAACTCACTTAGTGGTTACTGCTAGATAAAAGTAACTCCCCTTATGTTACAATGCTGACCCATTGCTCCAAGTGTGGATTTCTGTGAAGCCTCAAGTTGGTGGTTGTATATGAATATGTGCTGCAATGGGAGAGCGTAAGGAGCCAGACATACGCCTTGGGCTTCTGCATGTATGTTCTGGGCCTTTAGAAATGTCTCATAATCTGTGAGGATCTTGAGGCATCTATGGGTTTTGTGGACCAATCCCCTTGCTAGTTCCAATGCCTCCTCAGATGGAACTATTCAGAAGAAACTTTGTAAGAAAATACTTGCACAGTGTTCGAACTCCTGTGTGGGAACCCCTACACAAGGGTAGGATATGGCTCAGTAATTCTAAGACCATTTTGACATACTAGTTGTTAAGTACTATAAAAATGCCAAGACTCAACATAGCTGAAAGGTACATAGAATTTGATGAAACTAGTGAGTTAATTATCACCTTATTAATACAACTGAAGATTTTAATAAAATGGTCTCACTTTCTTGACATGTAAGATTAAATAGCATATGTTGCTGAATGTATTTCTGGCTCCTATGATGTTGTATACAATAATAGAATGTCCTTTATATTTTCCTGTGTACTATTGCCTGTCATAGCTGTCATTTATATCTTCCCGTTTCCCTGCTTCCCCATACCAAAAGTTTTCAATGGGATTTGGGATTACTACCCTCAATTCAGCATGCTGATATTCTTTTCAATGTAATGACTGACATTTTCAGAAGGCAGAAGAAGATATTCACACTGGGTTCTGTCACATCTACCAGTCTTTTAAAATTTCATTAAACTTGGCTGTAGCACAATGTGTATGTAGCGATAGCTAACTTTCAATTGTTGACATTTAAATAATAAGGCAAAGCAGTAAGTAAAAAATGCTAGCAAAAATGGAATTAAAATATTGTTCAGATCTCAACATAAACCACTTTTTTTCTCCCCTTTTTACCTCTTAGTGTATTTATCCTTCTGGTGTTAAGTTATTTTTGTAACTATAGAATTTAACAGTGTACAGCACTTTGAGGTTATATGGTTTGTAGAAATAGACTATTCAAAATAAGAACCTGATCCTGCAACAGTACCAACAAGACTTACTACTGTGACTTCAGTGAGACTGTAGAAAGCACACCACTTGTTAGTACAATAAGTGTTTACAGGATCAGCTCCTCAAACTGTATTATTTTGTACTGTTAAGTATTTATACATACAAACTGGCCCTGGTAGAGGCATTTGTTTTAGAAATGAAATGCTTCACTGCTTCCAGACAATGCTGTGAAGCCTTTCAACAATAATCCTTCTACAAAATTGAAAATGTCCGTCACCTTTAATTAGACCTTCCAGTACCTTGGTCGTCCAGTAGACTATTTTTCTGAACTGTTTTATTTCTAACTATTATCTATCCAAGTTAAAATGTAAGACAAAAGAACTTACTGTGTGTTTTGTATAGAGCCAAGCATAATGATTATCAACAAATTTATAAAAATAATAAACAATTATTGATTTCATCTTATTGCAGTTTTCTTCCCCCACAAGCCCAGGTCTGCCTAATTTTAGGTTGCCAAAACAACAGACAGTAATATTTACATTTATCAAGCATTTCAAAGAAGCCCAAAACAATGTATTATAGACATCTAAAGTTGTGTGTGTAAATGTCAGTGGTAACTTTCACATGAATAAAGTTACTTCTGTGTCTTTGGAGGATCAGGTCCAATATACTGCACAGTGGATGTTTTTCTTAAAAAACTCCCACCTGTGGTAGTAAAATTTATCTCCATTGTTTACATTCTAAGAATAAGTAGTATCACCAATATTGCAACCTAGCAAATGGCAATGTTTTTAATGTTCTAATTGTGCTGGTACATGTAACAGCATTAAAATAGATTTTTAAAAAAAAAGATGCTCTAGTTCAAAAATAATTATTTGGGGGTAAATTCTATGGCTTATGTTATACTGGAGATGAGACTAGATGATTACAATGGTATCTTCTGGCTTTGGAATCTACGAATCTGATAAATGCAACCATGTCTGGGGTGGAGGCAACAGTCAGGTGGAACAACTGGTAAGAGGGGAAAGATAGCAGCATTAGAGCAAATGCCCTTTTGTACAAAAAGTGGGCTATGGTATCTTAAACACAGCATTACAAAATTTCCTGGACTTTAACCAACCTACACCTACTTCGTACTTTGTGGGACATGGAAGTAAAATAACAATAGGGTCATTGGGTGGGCGGTTGTGGCTAGGTCGGTAACATGGTCATGATGGTTTTGCAGGGTGCAAGGTGTCTTCGCCTAGGTTTTCAAAAGCAACTGGTGATTGTAGGTGCCTCGCATGGGACCCGCTTTTCAGAGGGCCGGTGTTCAAAGCCAGGGCCCTTTGCAACGTATTCAGCTGGCAGCCCCAAACGCTAATTGCTTTACTAAACGTAGGTGTTTGCGTTTCGGATTCTTTCTGCCCCCTGCAGCCCTGACACTGTCAGGATGGGCTGGAGACGGGTTGGGGCGCCTCCCTTTCCTGCCCCGTGGAGTGGCTGGAGTCTGTGGGGTGGGGGAGCCGGAGTGCGAAAGTGACGTATTCCCCCTCTGAGGTCACAGTCAGACTTTTGGGCCAAGCACGTTCCTGGCCCGGACGGACTCGGTCCTGTCCCCAGAAGCAAAGGCTGCAGCACACGAGCGAGGGGAGCGAGTGACGTCACCATCTCCCCCGCCCTGCAGATTCTCTGGTAGCCGCGGCCGAGGGGAGAACAAGTGGAGTAAGCCCAGTGCTACCCTCGCATCTGGGCTTTCACCACAAACTTGGCCTTTCACTCCGGCCAGGAACGATCTGAAATATAAAAATGTCTATATTTATTCAGTCCAAACAGGCCCATTTACTCCAGGTTTAAAGGGCCCAACTAAACCTACCCGCGAGTCCGGGACGAATCAGCTACTATTAATTATCGCGCTGCTCAGCGGGAACGATGACTGCGGCACCAGGAGGCATTTCACAGAAGGGTCAGCGCCAGGGAGTCCCTGAATGTTCTCCCTAAAATGCCTGGTCGCTCCGCCGCTGGGCATGCTGGGAGTTATAGTCTTTTGCCCTCCATCCCCTTCCAGTTTTGTGGGGTTATTGAGATGGTCCCGCCTCCTAGAACTACAATTCCCAGAAGGCCGTGGGGCTACCTCCCCCACCTCCCCGAGTCTTAGCCTCTGTGACTACGTCCCCCAGACGGCACCGCAGCGCTGTGGAGGGAAATGGAAAAGAGAACCCGGCCGGAGAGGGAGCGGGCTGCGGCTGCGCAGTTCGCGGCTTCCTGAGTGGCTGGTGGCGGCGGCCATTTTGTGGTGCTGCCTCTCTCTCTCCCCTGCTCGGACTGCGGTGTCGGGACCTGGCGCGGGGGCGAGACGGAGCGAGGGGAGCCGGGGCCCTCACCCTCACTTTCCCTTCTCAGTGCGCGGCGGAGCCCCCCAGCGCACCCCCCGAGACAGCTGCGAACGGCCTTCACGCCGTGATGGAAGACGACGGGCAGCCCAGGACCCTGTGAGTGAGGAGGGAGCGGGTGGGAGCCGGGCGGGGAATGGGGCCCAGGGGGACGGGGCAGGAGCAGCCCTCGGGTGGAGAGAGGCTTGGGGAAAGCTGGGGGCTAGGGGGAGGATATTGACGGAGGGGATCAGAGGAGGGGGAGCCGGACTGGGGGACCTGCTGCCGGAGCGTGAGGGGCTTGGCCGGGGGGGAGGAGGAGGAAGGCGGATATTGACGTGGGCGGGGGGGGGGACTGGAGAGAGGGAGGAAGGCAGAGGATACTGACGGGGGGTCTAGAGAAATTGGGAAGTGGGGAGAGAACAGAGGCTGGAGGAAGGGGGAGGATATTGACTGGGGGGGGGGGAGGAAAATGGATGATGGGCGCGGGGACGGGTCCCAAATTGGAAGTGTGGGAAGAGTAAAATACTGGTGGTGGGGAGGGTCCAGAAACTGAAAGGTGAAGTGAGGGAGGAGGAAAGGAGGTTGGATGATACTGACTTTGGGAGGGAAGGGGGGAGCCAGAAGCTTGTGTGAGCATAGAGGGAGGCACTGGAGAGATCCAGAATCATGGATGGGGTGCATAATCAATGGTGGACAAGTTTCGAGGACGGTATGCTCCTTACTGTACTCTTGAGGCTACGTAGAGAAAGAGTAAGGTAGTGATGTACATAGGCCTCCTTTGCTATTGCGACCAAAACTTCCCTTCACCCATATGAATTGTATATATGGCAGAAGAATACCCACTGTTGCTCCAAGATAAATGGATTCTTCATGGTTAAAGTTTGTGGCTGTCATGAAACAGAAGTTCATTGTTTCACCTCCTTTCCTGGAGTGACGTGAAGAACATTGTGAAAAAGAATTATTTCCTTAAAACTGGGTGTTTGGCAAAGACATTTTTTTTTCTCCAGTTCTCATATAGTATGTTTTATGCTAGGCACTGTCATGAGAAATCACTACATCTTGAGTGTGTCAGTGTGTGGTTACTTACTAACAACTTGGTGGTTTCCTTCTAAGCAAAGGAGCTTAATCTTAAAAAATTCCTTAAAAATAAACAAATGTGAGCTTTTGAGCGGCTTGGTTTGCTAATGGTTAAATTGAAATCTGTTGTGCCTTAGTTATGTTACAACAAAATACTCTATTTTTAAATTAAGTCGGGGTTCCTGGAATGTATAAATAGGCACTCTTTTTTTTTTTTTTTTTAAACACATATAAATCTAAATAAAATAAATTCTGTTCAAACTATTTTCCACTAGTTTATAAACTCACCTCCCCCTGCCAGTTTTGTGAAGAACAGTACCTACTATCTGAAATACAAAAGGCTAAGACTGTGCACGTGAGAAAGAAAGATGATGTCTTTTTTGCCTGCCTTTGGGAAAGTACATTTAAAATGAGCTTGGAGGGCTAATTTGGGTTGTTAAAATACACTTAAAAATGCAGACTGAGTTGGGAATAAAATCTGTCTTTAATCAATTTTATTTTTCTGGGTAATATTGTCTGTTTCCCTCCTCTCTGCCAATCCACAAAAATTGGATTTGATTATGCCTAATTTAACATAACAATTACCAGGCTTGCCTTTGTTCTCTAAGGTGCATACTTTGAGTCATTGCACCCTAAATAACTTTTAGGAATGGATATTGACTGCCCAAAGGGACTCAATTCACACGTAAATGACAGGGAGGAATAATCTTAAGAATGCTGCTTTTTTAGCGGAGGAAGGAGAAAGAATAAGGTGTACAGTGAGGTTTAATTTAGTTTTCTTTTAATGAATCAGATATCATGATTTCTCCCTTCCCCTTTAAAAACAAACAAACAAAAACCCGAAAAACTTCTCAGAAAGTTAGAACTAGGCTAAGTTTTAAATGTACTTTGGTTGCTGCTGCTATCAAGTTGTGGTTTTGAGTTAGTAGTTTATACTTTTTACTAAAGCGTCTGGAAGTGACCTGGTTTAACCCTTAGCCATTTTATGACAAGATTACATTTGTGCTAAGATGTCTGAAATACCACGTCAGAAGAGCTGCAGAAGAAGACTGAATAATCATGTATGATTATATGTCTGCTTAATTTCTCAAGTTAATATACAGTAAGTGCTTTTCTTAAAATACAAAGAATTTTCTCTTGCACAGTACTATAAAAAATCCTGCTGTAGAATTGCTTACACATTCCACTCACCTCTAGCTTTACCTGAAATACGAATAATGTTTTAAAATTTAGGAATCTCACGTAAATGTTCATTTTATGTTTTTTATTCTTTTTTTTTTAAGATTATTAGCCTACATTAAACCATTCATGTGTAACATTCATGCCCTTTCATTTGAACAAGTTGCTCATGGACATCTAGTAACAAATAGTAATATTGCACTTTGAAATCTTAAGTAATTTTTATAAAGTAGGTATTTTATCTTTAAACCCAACTGACCAGTTAATTGTGTAATCTTGTGGTCAATTAAATTAGTGTCAGTTCTGTGCCCATGTTGTATTTCACTTACCGGAGAAAATGTATCTCAGGAGTTCTTTTCTACTGCCACACTGTAAATTCTATATGTTAGTGTTTTTGCCCCTATAGACACCTGCAGGCTGGGAATCAAATGTTTTAATTGGCAAAAAACCCCAAAGGCATTAGATCCTAAGTAATTATTTTAAATATTCATTGCCTACAATATTGACTTATTTTGTCATACTTCAAGTGGTATTATAATTTTGCTTTCTGATGTGTAATTACTTTTTTAAAGTTCCAGGGGGGTAGCCGTGTTAGTCTGTATACAGCAAGAATAATGAGAGTTCTGTAGCACTTTAAAGACTAACAAATTTAATTTCTGCAGGCATAAGCTTTCGTGGGCTGTAACCCACTTCGTCAGACAAAGTTACAGCCCACGAAAGCTTATGCCTGCAGAAATTAAATTTGTTAGTCTTTAAAGTGCTACAGAACTCTCGTTGTTTTTACTTTTTTGAAGTGCAAAGTATCTGAAAAATCTTAATACTAGAAAATAAAGACCATTTAACTTCTCTCTTATATAGAAGGCTTTTATATAAATCTGAAAAAAATTTTAGTTGGCTCACTTGTCAGTGGAAATGGTAGTATTTCGATCAATTTTCAGCTTATATTTATAGCTCATCATAACATGACAATATGGTAAAGAAGAGAGAATTAACCCTAACTCTGTGCAGTGTCTGGATTCTGATCAAAGCCTCTCCTTATTAACATAATATAGAAAGTAACAGCAAAGAGGTACTTTTGAATTGATCCTCAGTGCTACACTGGTTGAGACTAAAATCAGTTTTCAGTCTAGAGATAATAAAATATATTAGACTAACACATTTTAATACAAGTTTTTGATGAGTACTTTAGGACTTATTGGTATCACATCTTGTTGTTAGGGAAGTTTGGGTTGGAATCAAACTTATTCTTGTAAATTCTGTGAGATCCTGATCCTTCAAAAGTAGTGGACACTGAAGTCCTATTACTTTGATTCTCTCGGAAGCTATAATGTGAGTCCTGCCAATGATCTCTAGTCTGACATCTCTACTCTGACTTGGGACTGCCCTTTTTGCATACTAAACTTGTTCATTCTCCATTTTAGCAGTCCTTGAATAGTCACCACTATACACAAAGGTGTTATATCACCCACTATGCCAAATTATGTATTTTGGAATGTGGAATCTGATCCATGGGGCACTGAGTGAAGACTATTAAACTTTGAATCTCAAGTTTAACTTGAAGTGAAGTCTTGTAGATTAAACATAATTTCTTTTTAATTGAAATTTTGTATAGATAGCTTCCACTTCTGGAATTTCCAATGCTTTTCCTTCAGCTCACCAGCAGTATCTGTGAGGTGACCTCCCTCTTACCAAGTCAGAGATACAAAATTCCTGTGAAACTTTCACCGTATCACTTGCCCCTTTTATTACCCCTTTCCCTTCCTTTTCCTCCTTTAAATACAGAATTTGCCATTTTTGCATATTGTCTGCATTGCTTCACAAACATTCAGTATCTTTCTTTATGGAAGAACTTTGACAGGCCAAAAAGGAATAGATGAATATGGCTGTCCTCTTCACTTTTCTGCTGTAAAGCGATAAAAAACACATCACCTTCATAGAGCTCTTTTTCTACTTGAGTTTGATCCTCAGCTTAGTTGATTGTTGGTGTACTCTGTTGTTATGATTTTTCTTTCCAGTTTAACAGGATCTGTGAAGCTCAGATATTGTTTCTTGTTCTGTATACGTTGTCAAAATCATTCAATAGTACAATATCTTGGAACTTATGTGTCAGAATATAAATCACTTCTGGTATCTGGTCTAGATTTTTAAACTCTGCCTATCAGTGTAGTAGCTAAGTGCCACAAATTTATAGAAGTGAACACACAGAGATGTTAATATGCATGAAGCCACAGCATACATTGTATTGATGTCACATGAACTAAGGAGACAGCTTATAGAAGTATAAGAAGTGCCTTTTTCTGTTGTTTAATGTTTCAATTTTGCAAAACCACAATATTCTCCTGTGGGTTATAACAACATAAAAACATGGAAGACCATGCAAATAATATTTTTAAAAGCACTTGCTTTGCTCCAAGCATTATATTGCATAGTTCTGCAAGCTTAGTATTTTATAGTCTAAAAGGTGTACTATATTTAAACTATACACAATTTAGATTAAAAAACCCTTATAGGCTGGCTGCTTGTTGCAAGGGGCTGTTTCCCTAGCTGTTGTGAAGTCACAAATAATTGGCTTGCTACTCAAGCCAAGCTGGTGATTTGTGGCTTCATGGGGAGTGGATTTTGGTAACTTGTAGGGCTTCTATTCCAAAGGTGCTGAATGTCGTCTTATCCAGGTTATTTGGGATATTCCAGCACTTTACACCAAAGTTGTTTGATGTTTGTATTTTGTTTTAAGTCATCTTTGAATATATTGGAGGTAGTACTAATATTAAGTGCAAAGACTACATAAATGTTGAGGTTAAATCTTCACCTTTAACTCCCACTGACCCAAATTTATTGAAGTTTGCATGGCCAAATTGCTCATGTAATTCTAGAAATCAGGACTCTATGCAGATATTACTATGTTATTTATGTTATTTAACATTATATTACAGATTGGTCTGAGTGTACGTTTACACAGCAAAAATAACAAAACCACGACTGAGATTCTCAGAGCATGGGTCAGTTGACTTGGGGTTATGGGGCTTGCGCTACAGGGCTAAAAATAACAGTGTAGACGTTCCTGTTTGGGCTGGAAGCCCAGGCTCTGAAACCCAGCTCCAGCTCAAATGGGAATGTCTACACTGCTATTTTTAGCTCGATAGCATGAACCTGAGTCAGTTGAACTTGGCTCTGAGACTTGCCGCGGCAGGGTTTTTTTGTTTTTTTCTGCAGTGTGTATGACATGTACCTTGAGTCTACAGTACTGCAGTTTCAGAATGGTAGCAATTTGAGAATAGCATCAACTGCTTTTGTCTATTTTTTTATAATACTAAAAGCTGAAAGAAAACATACTACCATATGGAGTGATACAATTATCTAATATGCATTTTTTGAATTTTTAAAAACTTGTTCTTAAACCAATAAAACATTACACTTCCTTCTAATCTAGGAATAAATTGACCAGAGTAGTATTGCTTTTTTCCATAAGGAAGCAGCCCACTTAATGGCTGAAACATGAGTTACAGCAAGTTCTTAGAACTATTATGAAAAAGTTTAGTAGTTTTATATAACTACCTATTGTCCTTTTTAGAAATTTATTAAATTAGTGTGAAGAATTCCTGAAGAATGATTTTCTAGTTTCTTGCCAGCATGAAAAAGATTCTGTTTTGTATAGTTTTCCACAATATTAATATACACCTTGGAATATGAATGATGCTCTTTCTGACCTTTTACTATATTGCAGACATTGTCTTCTTCCCTCATTTCTTTGTCTGAGTCAATAGAGATGAAGCCAACAGGACTTCATTGTGTTTACTTTCATGTTTTTGTAGCAGCGCAATTGATGATGGACTATGTACACCATTTGGGAATTGTGTTACTTTATACTGCTGCAGAGCTTGCAGAGGAAACAAATGCTAGTTATGTAGGTCCTGCAAAAATAATGGTTTTCTTGACAAGGATTTTTTATTTATAATCTGGAGGTTATTTTTTCATCTGAGTCTAGTAACTTCCTCAAAGATTAAGTTCTGGGTTCAGACTATGAATAATGTTTCAAAAATTTATACATTAAGTATTGTTTAGTCTACATTTTTTTTAAATTTAAACTAATTTTAGTATGGCATATATTTATGTAGTTTGAAAAGATAATTCATGTTCTTGTAGCGAGGTAACATAGAAGAAAGTTTTAAATCTTATGTTGCATTTCAGAGAAAGATGTGATATGTATCAGCAGTGATGTTAAAAGTAGCAACAGAAGTGCAGTTCTCAGTGTTTGTGTAGCTGGTTGCTGTATATTTTCTCTGTCTTTTAAAAAAAAAAAAAAAAAAAAAAAGCCAAATAGCTGGTTTGTCTCAATATCTTTTTAAAGAAGTTATTAGTTCAGTGAAATTTATTCTGAGTAAATTTTCCCTATTAAAGAATTTGTAAATATGCATGCATATTCTAAATGGGAAAATTTATAACCAGGTGGTATCTAAAAAAGTTATTCTGGACCCCAGTTAAAACTTAAGACCTTGAGAGATAAGCAAAACAATAGTTAACAAACACTTCTTTCAAACCTAATAGGTTTTCTCTTGATTTAGATTTGTGTGATACTGGTGTAAAACCAAAGAAGTAAGTAGTGTTGATTTCAGCTTCACTGGAGTAAAAGACTGACCAATAGGGAACTATAACATTGGTAAAGTGTTTATTTCAAGTTTTTCAAAGGTAATAAATAGACAAAAGGGAGTAAAATATAAGGGTTTAAAAAGTGAATTGAAAGATATTTGGTGTTTCTCGTTTGTTGAAGGAAATAACTTTTCAAACAAAGGCTTTAAATAGCTTTCACTTACTATGTAGTGATATTCCTGCCTTCGTTTTTATCCATATGTATTAAACATCATAGTGAAGTTGTTTGAAAATGACACATAAAAGCGAAACTTCTGTGATTTAACAGGCATAGTTGAATACTTAAAGTTAGGTGTCATTTTGACACTCTTAAGTTGTAAATATACCTAAATGATGTGAATGTTACTGAGCTCCCGATTGGAGACTTTATTGACAAATGAACGCACTGGATATCATTGTACAATTTTATACAAATTGGAACAAATTCAGTTCCATACCTGTGCATATAATTACTGAAATTTGATCGTTCAAATTTGAAAATGTCGATTTTCAGCAGTTTTTTGTGATATGGCTTTATCTTTTGTGGAGGTGAACTCTAGATACTCTGCTAGCTTTCAGTATTGAAGAAAGTAAATGAACTTTTCCGTTGGTGTTTGAGTAGGATTCTTTTTTCATCTGAAATTGACAGACTGATACGCTTTTAAATGTGGACTTTGACTTGGTTGTGTAAGTACTAAAAAGTTCCTAAGGTTTAAAAAGGAAACCGTGACAAAGGCAGTGTAGTAGTTGGTATCGGAATGACTTTTGATCAAAACTTGCAAGGATTTGTTTTGTTTTAATACACTTACCCTCCCTCTGGAATGCCAAGTTACCACAATAGGTGTGAATGGAACACTCCTTGTCTATAGTACCCTCTCCTCAAATGACTAGATGCAATAGAGCAAAAGAATTGAGCTCTCGAATTGTGAGAACTTGCCATCTTCACATGTGGCTGAGTTATATATCAATAAAATATTAAGAAATATGATGATGATGGCTATATAAAAGAATAATTTTTCCTACCCTCAAAAGTGGTGTTAAGTGGCTAGTCAGTGGCTAGCAAAACTTGATTTTAAATATCCTTCCCAACTTGATTGTCTGCTCTCTGGACATTCCAACATCCCCCTCCAACAATTTTTGTTTCTGAAGAGTTTTGCTGCTGACAAAAATATTTGTCTAGAATTACATGACTATTTATAGTTTCATTATCTCAGTTGCATTGCCAATCTAATAATTTAGAAAATTTTGTTAATTTAGTAACAAAGAGAATAAGTTCATATGCAAATACTGTAGAGTATTTTGTTCAGTGTGGGATGTTTAAAAGGTTTTACAAAGAAATCACATAATATGTAAAAATCTAATATAAACTTGAAGATATAAAGTTGCTGGATTTAAAATATTGTTTATTTTCTTGTGTAGCTATGTAGGAAACCTCTCCAGAGATGTGACTGAAGTACTTATACTTCAGTTATTCAGCCAGATTGGACCATGCAAAAGCTGTAAAATGATAACAGAGGTAAGGCCTTCTATTTCCAAATGGTATAAAATATAGCATAACTGGCTTTGCATAAAAATGCAGAAAATGGGAGAGGCAGCATATCTCTGCAACTCAGATGTATGGTGGAATGTAGCTTCCTAGGCAAACTGTATTTGGTCTTGACTCAGCAGTTGTCAGCTTGTACTCATGTGACAGTTTTTTTTGCCATACACTCTTTAGGTTCCTTCCAAGCCAGTCTTCAGCTTATATAATTGAGCATCGGCATCATTTGGTTTCTTGATAACCAAATGGGAATTTCTAGCACCGCAGACACCTTACCCAGTCTTTGTAGTTCTACATTTTTAATAACCATAGAAAGAGCATGTAAAACATGCACTTCAGTTGAATTATAGTAATAAACCTACTATAGATAAATTCTCAATCACGCATGTTCACTTACTTACCTATTGACTTTAGCAGCTGTCAATAAATAGCCTAGAATGGATAAGGGTGTGAGATACTCCAACATCTTTCACTGATACAGGACTGGTCCACCAGTCTACTAGTCTGTCCTTCAGTCATCTGTATAGGAAAGAAAATAGCTCAATAAGACTGGAATCAGTGCCGTTTTCTTAGTCAAATTGTGGGTTTCTCCTGTAATAAAGTATCCAAATAGTGCCCAGTTATGGCCTGTAAAATGTGTGTACATTCAAAGTTCACTCTGAATTCGGTGGTCTGTAGTAGTACCAAATTTTAAATGCTTGCTTTTAGAAATAATTAACTGGCATTTTCATCTTGTCTGAGTTTCAGGTATGCAGATTGAGAGAAAACAGAAAATGGAATGTATGATGTGTTTTCTGTTAGGGTGGTTCACTACAAACAGCATATTAAAACTTGTATTTTATATTATGTTTAGTAGGCTGCAAATATCTGTCTAGTAATTAATCTAATTCAAATATAGATTGAAATATTGCATGGTATACTGGTGGTACAGTAGGAGTACAACAGCTTATGGAAATGCATTTCAAACATAGTTTGGGTAATAGATATCTTAAACACTTTTACTCCTTGTTTCTATTTGTACACCTGGAAAATGAGTACATAATTTAAGTTCAACTGTCAGACTCTCTTCCAGAACTAGAGTAGTGTGTGCATTCGCAGGTGCAAAAGCTATATTGTATATAAAGCTACACTGTATACAGGTTGGACTGCACCTGCCCGCTCTGTCCTTGTCTCTAAAATCAGTGTTTAGTCCTCATCTTTTCATGGGCACTAAACTGGCTAACCATTTAAGTGCATCTTGCTCAAGCCCTCCTCACATCTCCTCTATCATCTTTCTCAGTGGAGATAGTATGGAAGGTGCATTCGTTTCTTCCACAGGGCTAATTAGCATACTACTTTCCTTTGCTCTCAGTTCTGTGCTTCCATTTTGTTGTCCTGCTTGTAAAAGACATGGCACAAAGTCGAAAATGACTAGAGATTTTGAGTGCTCATCTTCAGATGCCTTGAATGGGTTTGATTTTTTTTCAGTGTGTGTCTGCTGAGTAATTTTTGCAATTTGGGACCCTCTTTAAGGTATTTTGAATTGGACACCCAAAAACTGAGGTACACAAAATCACTCTTTAAAGGGCCCCTCTTTTTTTTTCAGTGCTAAGAGCTACCCTGAATGAGACCTTCGTTTGAAATTAGGATGAAAACAGGGCAGGTTCTAATGGAAGAATAAACTCTAATACATGCATTATGGATCCTGAGTTTCCTTCATTCTTGCTCTTTATGCAGCTGGAATGTGGAGGGGAGAGAGAGAAAGGGGGCTTTAAGCTTTGCTTGTATCTGTGGTGTTCTGGGGCATCTGGGGACCTACCCCACCACTGGTTTTTAGAGCAGTCTCATGGCTTCTCTAACTTAAAGCTATGCTTCCCGAGCATCCTGCAGCCACATCCTGTTCTCCTCCTGACATGCCCCTATCAAAAGGGCTAAGAGGAGGGCCAGCGTAGAGCCCATGTGCTGGCTCTGCACCAGTTTGCAGGCCCCCTGGATTGATGGTGTTTCGGAGGGCTGTTTCTACTCTCTCTGTTGTCCCTTTGAATCACTTTAGGGCCAGACGATCCAGTTCTCTTATGTCAATATCAGAGATGTGGGTGGATGGTTTCCTTCCTTTATATCCATCTGAAAACTATATATGAGCGCTTACGATCCCTTAATCAGGATTTTTTGTATCTGATGCTTCGTGTCTGAAACTACATATTGGCAAATGTGGCTAATGAGAGGTAAAGCAGTGTGAAACAAAGACCCAATCTCCACATATTTGCCGGCACTGCTGGAGAAAGTGCTGCTGTGCAATAGGACGATGGGGTAGCAATTAATTTACAGCAGAAATTTTCCTATACATGTGAGAGAAGGCAGAAGGGGAAATGGGCTTCTTACAATAAACTTAATTTTGTTTTAGATTAGCTGTTTTTCAGAATTTGCTTTATGAGCTCTTTGGTCTTGGGATTGTACATGAAATATCAGTAATGCAGATATCCCTGTGTAAAACTATCCAATTTAGTGCATACTGCAAACATTTTTTCACAAAGCCTAAAACCTAGTGTTTGAATTTCATATGTAATGATGGTTATGATTTGATTGGCTTCTCAGAAGTCATTGGCTTTCTTTATATTTAATATTGCTGTTGTATTTAATAAAACAGTTTATCAATTAGTATGATTTAAAAGTGTACCTATGGGCAAATGCGGGCTGTTTGCACCCTTCCTTTTCCCTGTTTCATAATGTATAAAGAAAGTCTGACAGGTTTGTCTGCTTAGAAATTCAAATCTTTCTAACCCTAGCAGTTCCTATCATACTGTATGGATGATTGGAGACCATGTAGCATTATGATATCACAAGTATTGAGACTAAAATTTGACCAGTTGTGAAAAGAGAATTTTTAGTCACTTTCACACTGTGTTTTACTACTGTTAACTCATTGACTCCTTTAAAAGTTATTTGCTCCCAATTGTTCATAAGATTCAATATTTTCATTTGTTGGGGCTAAGAAAGCTCTCCTTGTTTTCTGGTCTACCAAGGAGTCTTTTGACAAAATCTTTCCTTTATTTGCCAATCAGGAGGAGGAAGAAGAAAAACTTGGAAGGGATAGGAGGGAAATGATAAACCTTTCAGGCTTTCTTTATACCTGTTAAAGATGCAGAATTTCCCAAACCCATTTTCCCCTCTGCAGGTCACCTTTAAGGTAGCTAGGTATTATAACTAGGTATTTATTAAATTTAGTAGACTATAGCTAAGTGAAGATTTAAAAAATGGGTTTAATCTGTATAAGAAGTGTCCACTTTTTTCCAATATAATTGAAGTATCTTCAAAAAGAGTTGAATTTTAAAAATTATAGTTCAATATATTATGTTCTTAATGTTGTTTTAAAGGTTATATCATAAACTAATGCAATAACATTGTTAAAGTTTCTCGCTATAAGTAATATTTTTTCCTGGATTTTCTTCTCAGCAACCCGATAGCAGAAGGGTCAACTCTTCTGTTGGATTTTCTGTTTTGCAGCATACAAGCAATGACCCTTATTGCTTTGTGGAATTTTATGAACACAGAGATGCAGCTGCTGCATTAGCTGCTATGAATGGGAGAAAAATTTTGGGAAAGGTAAGTTCTATATAAAAACTCTAAGGTTTAAGAAATTAGGTTTATGTAAAAATATTTAAATTATGATGTGAAGAATTTCACTGAAAATGATTATTCACAGTCTTATTTAAAAAAACAAGACCTTTACATTTGCTGGTACCTTAAAAAACCTCCAATTATTTCTTTTGGAGGAGAACTTGTGTAGGTTAACATTTGTAAGTAGCCTTTGAGTTTACGTTAATTTCTAGTTTTATGAATTTATACTAAATCTTACATTACTTTTCAGGAGGTCAAAGTAAACTGGGCAACAACACCAAGTAGCCAGAAAAAAGATACATCCAGTAAGTAACGCCACAGGATTATATTGTGAAATATTTGTATGGAAATTAGTGTAAAAATAGGTTGCATTCACAAATGTCTAAATACTATATTTTCCCTCTCTGTCTTGTTGAGTTTTAATGACAAATACCCACATTCATGTTTTATAGTTGAAGTCTTAAAATGTTCCCTGTGTTTTACTCTATTTTACGTATGAGGGAAACAAAAGAATGTAACGGCCATACTGGGTCAGACCAATGGTCCATCTAGCCCAGTATCCCTTCTTCCAACAATGGCCAATGCCAGATGCTTCAGAGGGAATGAACAGAACAGGGCAATTATCAAGTAATCTACCACTTGTCCAGACCCAGCATCTGGCAGTCAGAGGCTTAGGGACACCTGGAACATGGGTTGAATCCCTGATCATCTTGGCTAATAGGTTCATGGAGGACAGGTCCATCAATGGCTGTCTAGTTCTTTTTTAACCCAGTTATACTTTTGACCTTCACAGCATCCCCAACAATAAGTTCCACAGGTTGACAGTGTGTTGTGTGAAAAAGTACTTTCTTATGTTTGTTTTAAACTTGCTGCCTATTAATTTAATCAGGCGACCCTTGGTTCTTGTGTTATGTGAAGGGGTAAATAACACTTCCTTATTTCACTTTCTCCACATCATTCATGATTTCATAGATCTCTATCCTACCCCCCTTGTCTCTTTTCTAAGCTGAACAGTTGCAGTCTTTTTAATCTCTACTCATATGGAAGCTGTTCCATACCCCTAATTATTTTGGTTGCCCTTCTCGGTACCTCTCCCAATTCTAATATATCTTTTTTGAGATGGGGCAAGCAGAACTGCATGCAGTATTCAAGCTGTGGGCGTTCCATGGATTTATATAGTGGCATTAGGACATTTTCTGTCATCTGTCCCTTTCCCAATGGTGCCTTATATCCTGTTAGCTTTTTTGACTGCCGCTGCATATTGAGCACATGTTTTCAGAGAACTACAATGACTCCGAGATCTTTCTGGAGTGGTAACAGCTAATTTTAGACCCCCATCATTTTGTATGTATAGTTGGAATTATGTTTTCCAATGTCCATAACTTTGCATTTATCAACATTGAATTGCATCTGCCATTTTGTTAACTAGTCACCTAGTTTTGTGGGATCTTTTTGTAACTCTTCGCACTCAGGTTTCGGTTTAACTATCTTGAGTAATTTTGTATCATCTGCAACCTTTGCACCTCACTGTTTACCCCTTTTTCCAGTTTATTTCTGAATATGTTGAACAGCACTGGTCTCAGTACAAATTCTTGGGGGGATTCTGCTATTTACCTTTTTCCACTGTGGAAACTGAACATTTATTCTCACTCTTTGTTTCCTGCCTTTCATACAGTTACTGTCCACGAGAGGCTCTTAGCTCTTATCCCATGACTAAGCTTTGCTTTAAGAGCCTTTGGTCAAGAACCTTGTCAAAGGCTCTCTGAAAGTCCAAGTACACTCTGCATTGGCTCTCTTGTCCGCATGTTTGTTGACACCCTCAAAGAATTCTAATAGATTGGTGAGCAATGATTTCCCTTTACAGAAGGCATATTGACTCTTCCCCAACAGATCATGTTCATCTATGTCTCTCATAATTCTGTTCTTTACTATAGTTTCTACCAATTTACCTTGTACTGAAGTTAGACTTACTGGTCTGTAATTACCAGGATCGGCTCTGGAGCCTTTTTAAAAAATCTGAGGTGGCAAAGCTAAATTACTGTTGAATGTCTGATAGAATCCTTTAATTAAATTTCCTGGGGATTCCTGGTTCCCACTCCTTTGCTCAAATTCACTTTCTCAAAAGTATGCAAGGAGTTAAATTATTAGATAGCAGTTAAATATTTGATTAGATAATGCTTTATTTGCAGATCACTTCCATGTGTTTGTTGGGGATTTAAGTCCAGAAATAACAACAGAAGACATCAAGTCAGCATTTGCTCCTTTTGGTAAAATATCGTAAGTATCATAATGAATACTGCAAACATCAGTTCAAAGAAAACTCTAGCACAAGTTTGTTTTTTGTCTGAAATAGTATTAATCTTTTTGCAGATTTTTGTGTGATAAGGTTTTGATTATATTGGGGTGGGCGGTGAGAGATGTCTTCATTTCATCTTGTGCATCACATGTTTGTAAATACAATTAATTCTGTTCTCCAATCTTGTTGAAAGCAGTTTGCTTTTAACCTAATTTATATACTAAGGTCCTTCTGGTTTTTAATTGATAACCAGAAAAATAACAAAGCAATAGCTTTTTTTAGTGTGACTGATTTTTTTGCTTAGTGTTTGGATGCAGAATAGTGATTTCAAAAATTACAAGTATTGTGTATTCCATCTGATTTGCCAATAGACAGTATAGGAAAGCAGGTAAATACCAAGGTATACTCTTATGATGCAGTAAGTGTAGTTAGTTGTAAAACTTAGTTAAGTTGTGAAAATATCTTGTTTAAATGTAAGTCTTTTTCCTGGAATATGAAAGAACTTTTCAATTAATAGAAGGGGGGTTAAGTTAAAAGTACAATATTTCAATGAAAGAATGCTGTGTTTATTATAATTGTGCACACTTCTGCCAGTTAAGGGATAAATATCTATCTATATTACATATTTGAGATTAGATTTTAAAACATCTGTTGTGTTTTAATTGAACATGTTAAATGTTACAAGAGTTCTTGGAGTGCTAAATCATGTATGTCTGTTTTTGGTTGAATAAGCTAGCTGTTTCAAAAAGTATCACTTTCTTCTTAAAATCCTTTAAAAAAAATTACACAAACATTTTGTGTTACTTTACAGGACTATATTTCTGCTAAGAACAAAAATTATAATTTTTCTTGCTCTGTACATTTTTAAATGAACCATAAACCTTATTTCTTATCTTCTGCTATTTTGTTGTTTACTTTGCTTTTTATCTCTAAATGTGGTAAGTAGTACTGTTTTAAAAATCAATATAAAAAGAATACAGGTTTCTATTTCTCAATCTATATTTATACCTGAGACCTGCAGTTTTTCTAAAGTCCAAGTCACAATTAAAAGTAATAGCATTCTGGTTATTTTGCAGAATTGCTCATAAGAATGGACAGGATCTTGAAGGCTAACTGCAAGGAACTGTGCACACTGGAACTCAGTTGTAGATTTTTTCTCATTTCTATTTATTCTTATTATACATTATTTATATATACATATTTTAGTATTTACATTTTAACATTCTATATTCAGTGCAGTTCTATATTTTCCAATCATTTTAACTTACTCACTAAAAATTTCTGTGTAAATTTGTTGTTTTCGTACTGGTGTGCTTAGCATTGTTGTTAGTTTTATTATCCTTTCTTAAATTTCTGAAAATGTCAATTTTTCAAAATTTACAGCTGCCCAAACTCCAAAATGATGGTAGAGAATTGACCAAGAAAAATAAAGAAATCTGTTAACCAGGCCATGTATGCCTTTTAATTCCTATTTTTTTTCCTCTTTTTCAATTTTTTAATATTTCATATATTTTGTATCACTAGGCAGAAGACATTTAACTATTTAGAAAATGCATGGTAAAGTAGATAGAATTGTTACAGTAATTTATAGAAAAGTAAACCTTAGAGGACCCTAGCTAATAGAATATTAGAAAAGGAAACTTTGTTCCTTTTTAAACTTCGAATTTGAACATTTTAGTTTTAGCCAGAAGAGGTTATGTGGATAGGTTGCATGTTTATTACATGTTATTTTTTTGTCCTACTGCTTTTTTCTAACAGGTAAAGAAGCAATAGGGAGAGTTCAGGAATGGCTATAGTTTTAGGGCTAACTGAATTTATAAAAAAAGAAAAACAAATATGCTCACAATACAGTGTGTGTGGTTCCTTTTAGTTTTTATTTTGAAGGTTAATAATAATTCCCTTATATAGCTGTGCTTCTTTTCACAGGGATGCACGGGTAGTTAAAGATATGGCAACTGGAAAATCAAAAGGCTATGGTTTTGTATCATTTTATAATAAACTGGTGAGTAACTGCACTGCAGGATTAATTTATATACAGACCAGTATTTATACAGAACAGTAGTTAAAGATACAACTTGAAATCATCTATATTTAAAAAAAAAAAACATGAAAAAGGTTGAAAATTTCAGGTACTAACCCTGCCAGAGACATCTTGCCAATTTTTGTAATTTTACAGTCATTTTCCCCCCCTTTATTAAAAAAAAAAAAAAAAAAAAAGTTTTTCCTCCGCTTTTGCTGTGGTACTCTTACTAGGGATCCCTTTCCTCAGGGAAACTATTGAAATTGACTATAAACAAAGTACTGTCAAACACAAGGTAAAAATACGGTAAAAGTGAAGAGATCTCCCCCCTTCCCATCTTAAAAATAGTAGTATTTAAATATTTAAAAATATTCCAGACAGAAGTGACTTAAGTTCAGTATCACTTCAATAGAATAGCTAAAAATCTTAGTTTTCAGAATGTATTAAATAAGTAAAATGTTCCATACAGTTAATGATATATCCTCATTATTTATGGTAACAAGGTGCTTTTTATAAAGAGTAATTTTAAGTAATAGCATATATTAACTAGAATATCTGAGAACATACTGTGAAATGAATTGTCCACACAACATAGCTATGAGAAACAGAGCTATTTTTATACACAAGTACTTGAGAGATTGTTTATATAGCCCCTCCATATTGCCTTCCAAAGCTTGTTCTGTATATTGAAAAAGAGACAAATGTACAAATATTTCAGGGGCTTGGGATTATAACAAACATGTAGTATGTTGTTACTAGAAGTATTTCACATTGAGATTTTTGTAATGTTGTGATTTCATAGTTAAAGGGACTTTCCATGATGAAAATAATATTTAAAAAAGCTTACCTGCGTTATAGATACCTTGGTTTTATTAAAATTGAGAACATTGAAACTGTAGTTTACATTTTACCACTTATGCGCTGTCTAATTTGCATTCCTTAATAGAGAGCAAACTAGATATGTCTGTTTTATTTTCTGATTCTCATGCGCTATTCTCATGCGCAGGTTTCCAGACCTGCGGAGGAAATGCTTAAAGTAAACCATTTATATAGAAACCTAAATTATTTGATTGTTCCTTTTAAGAGTGTACCAGTGAAAAGTACAGTTCAGTTTGGAACTTGGTATTTTCTTAGAGTCAAGTAGGAGCGCATAATTTTGTAGCAGCTTCTTTAATTAAAAATACCCAAAACTCTAATGGATGACAATCCTAGAAAAGGCTGAGTTTGGTTTTTTTCTTGAGCTATAGTCTCTGTAGATCAGTCGCTGTTTATACTGCATGTGTCCTCCTGCTCTTCTTAGGTGTCCCTCCCTTTCTCTATCATATTTAAGAGTCTCATTTCCCCCACAAAAAATATGAAACCCTTTGATAGTTTTAGGGCCCAATCTTACAAGTTCCTGAGTGCTTTTCACTCTAATGGAAGATGAGGCACTTGAACTAGGGGGAGTGGTAGGGAAGGTAGGGATAGGATTCAGAGTGACCTAAACAAACTGGAGGATTGGGCCAAAAGAAATCTAATGAGGTTCAACAAAGAAAAGTGCAGAGTCCTCCACTTAGGAAGGAAGAATCCCATGCACAGCTATAGACTGGGGACCGATGAGCTAGGCAGCAGCTCTGCAGAAAAGGACCTGGGGGTAACAGTGGATAAAAAGCTGGATATGAGTCAGCAGTGTGCCCTGGTTGTCAAGAAGGCTAATAGCATATTGGGCTGCATTAGGAGGGGCATTGCCAGCAGGTCACGGGAAGTGATTATTCCCCTCTATTCGGCATTGGTGAGGCCGCATTTAGAATATTGTGTCCAGTTTTGGGCCCCCCCACTACAAAAAGGATGTGGACAAGTTGGAGAGAGTGCAGTGGAGGGCAACAAAAATGATTAGGGGGCTGGAGCACAGGACTTATGAGGAGAGGCTGAGGGAACTGGGCTTGTTTAGTCTGCAAAAGAGAAGAATGAGGGGGGATTTGATAGCGGCCTTTAACTACCTGAAAGGGGGTTCCAGGGAGGATGAGGCTAGGCTCTTCTTGGTGGTGGCAGATGACAGAACAAGGAGCAACGGTCTAAAGTTACAGGGGGGGGAGGTCTAGGTTGGACATTAGGAAAAAGTTTTTCACTAGGAGAGTGGTGAATCATTGGAATGGGTTACCTAGAGAGGTGGTGGAATCTCCATCTTTAGAGGTTTTTAAGCTGAGGCTTGACAAAGCCCTGGCTGGGATGATGTAGCTGAGGTTAGTCCTGTTTTGAACAGGGGGTTGGACTAGATGACCTCCTGAGTTCCCTTCCAACTCTAATATTCTATGATTCTATGATAACTCTTGAAAATTCTCAACACACTGCAAGACCAGGATCACTGTTATATCTCATCTGCTACCGTTCCTGCTTTTCTCTTTAAATTCCTCCCAGTCTTCTCTGATTCATCTTCTCAGATTCTCAGTTTTGTACCTTTTGCAGTTCAGGGAGATAGAACCTATCCTAGCCCCCATGCTTTTGAAACAGCCTTCCAAACTGTGCCATGTGCCCCATTTCTCCTCCAAAAATCCTTTTTTTCAGTATACTACTTCTGTATCTACGAGTAATTAAACTCCCTTTATGGTGTCTGCATTAAACTGTTCAGAGTATGGATTGTCTGTTTTCCCTGTCTGAATGATGGTGTCTGCTCTTAAGGCTCTGTAAATGTTGGACTACATTCAGAGGTGATGTAAGTTGTATATCACGAAGGGGCAAATGGGAGGATGTAGCAGGAAAAACAGATAATAGGACAGTATAAGGGTTGGGTGGTAGAGAAGATGGGGCCCATTTCAACTTTGCAAATTCCTCTAAGTTACAATTCTGCCTTCTCAGGATGTGGTATTTCCCCTTACACCACCATTTGCTAACAAAATTTAACCAATATGCAAAGCAAGTATTAAATGGAAAATGGTCTTGAAGATGAAGATGCAATACACTTTTGCAGCAATTCCTTCTTGATAAATAACTTGTTCTGGAAATCTGTAGGTCAGAAATGTATTTATTACAAAAATTCTAGATTAAGCAATAAAATCAAGGAAATTCATGATTGATTATTGTTTTTCTACAGTCAAGCATAATATGTTCTTGTCACTTTTCATCTTACTATTAAATGCTTTTTTGTACACTACATTCCCAATATAGTTATTGGTAACAGACTAATTTTAGTGTCCTTTGAGTTTTGCATAACTAAACACCTTATATTTTGGTTTAATTTATTTTAGTTAAGACTGCTTTTGATAGTCAGGTGAACTTTTTGTATAACTTTGTGGTCAGGGGATAACTGGGTATTCAATTAAAAGCTTTGTTTTTTGTTTGTTGTCTAGCTATCATATCTTTGCTATGTACATGGCTTCCATTGTCTTCTATTGTATATATCCTGTACATTGGAAATAGCAGTTCTTTTACCAAAACACTGTTTACTAGTGAAGTAATTTTTTTATTACTGTATTTTGATAGTACTGCAAAATTTTATGATGTAGCTGCTTTAATGTATTTCTTTCCACAAGTCTTGAAGACTGCAATAACTTTATTAGTAACTGGTATTGCTGCTTATATGTAAATTAATCCCAATGACAAATGCCTACATTCTCAAAAGAAGTAGGCTTAATTATCTTCTCTCCTTGTTCTCACATGTTGAGTGAGTCTTAATTCTGATGTCCTTCAGGATGCAGAAAATGCAATTGTGCACATGGGAGGACAATGGTTGGGCGGCCGTCAGATCAGAACTAACTGGGCAACACGAAAACCACCTGCTCCTAAAAGTACACAAGAAAGTAAGATGCTCATGTTAACCTTGTATTAGCTCTCCAGAATATGTGTTCTTATGCTGGACTTTATAATGTTCAGTTAGCAATACACTTAAGCTACCAAATTCACTTCACTTTTAATTCAATATGTGTTTGATTCCCAGATATTCAGGAATAAAAGGCCTAGTATATTAAAATCATTATCTTTTTTTCCTGTTAATTTGTCTTAAAACATTGAGCAAATTTGTCAAATGTATAATTTTGTAATTCTATAAAAAATTATTGGAAAGCAGATCCTGTCATAATGTTTTAAAATGGCCCTTTCTGTATATAGATAGCACGAAACAACTGAGATTTGAAGATGTAGTAAATCAGTCAAGTCCAAAAAATTGTACTGTTTATTGTGGAGGAATTGCCTCTGGACTAACAGGTATAATTTATTTTATTTTATTTGTGGGGGGGGGGGGGAGGGGTGTTAAACAACTAATGCATTTGGCGCTCCAAGGTTGCTAATAAGTTGGTTGAAAATATCATCTGTTTTAGATCAACTTATGAGACAGACATTTTCACCATTTGGACAGATTATGGAAATAAGAGTTTTTCCAGAAAAAGGCTACTCATTTGTCAGGTAAGGCTGTTAAACTAAATCTATGATTGTTTGATGTATTAGTGTTTCATGTATTGTTCTGTAACATGTACTTGAATTAGCAGTGCTGTTAAATTAAAAGCTGTCATTCTGCAGTATACATTTGTAGGAGAGATTGAAGCTTTTAAAATGGGTATGAGCATTTCTCCTTAAAAAATAAAGGCCTTCAAAGGCAGCCACAGTTTAGTGTAAGATTTTTGCATTTCTTGTGATTAGAACTGTCATCCTTCTCAAAACTTGTCTAAATTTTTAGTTTAAAAAAATTGAAGTAAATTTCTGAACAAAATAGTTTTTGATTTTTTTCACATAATTTGGTGAATTCAATACAAATTCACATGAGTCAATTGACCGATATCTGCATTTTGGGGGTGATGGGGGAGGAGAAAGAGTTTCAGCCAACAGTTTTCACCAAACTCTACTTGTGATGCATAAGTCACAACTTTAAGGTAATAGCACTATCAATTATATTAAAACATGGTGTTCTTTTCATTTCTATTTCATCCCTAGGTTTTCAACCCATGAAAGTGCAGCACATGCTATTGTTTCAGTCAATGGAACCACAATTGAAGGACATGTTGTTAAATGCTATTGGGGTAAAGAATCCCCTGATATGACTAAAAACTTCCAACAGGTAATTAAATTTTAAATGTTTTTAGTAGTTGGAGTGTTTTTGTATAAGCCAGCTGTGTTAAGTAAGACCATTATTTCTCTCCATTGATAATTACTAATTTATTAATTATGTAATACAATTAGTGAAATTGCATTGTCTGGTCTTTTTGGTAGTGCACATTGCAGTTCATTACTAGATTCAGCTTGCGGCTTTGTAGGAACATAACTTACTGCCATTTGGTATGATTCAAGATTGGGGGGGTGAGAGGGAGACCGCTCTAGCAAATATCTGTATTCTTGCTAATTGAGCTATTGAAGACTAACTCCATATCCAGCCAAATATTTTATGATGATAATGAAATCTTAAATTCCTTATTGCAAAAACAATTCATTTTTAGTAATTAAAGCAAAGAATTGTAAATCCAGCAGTGTCATAACACTGTAGATTTAAGGTTTTGCCTTTGCCAGCAAACATAAAATTTAATATGTCCATAGGACCTGTGGTACTATGAGCTATTTTTTGTCTAGGTTGATTACAGTCAGTGGGGGCAATGGAGTCAAGTCTATGGAAATCCACAGCAGTATGGGCAATATATGGCCAACGGATGGCAAGTACCATCTTATGGAATGTATGGTCAAGCATGGAATCAACAGGGATTTGGAGTAGAGTAAGTGATTATACTTTTTTCAAATATATTTTTAAAAAGGTATGTTGCATTTCTCCAGAAATGTTAAAACTCTTCATTGATCCTCACTTAGATTAATTTGGCATCAAGAGTACTCAGCTTCAAGCCTTTCCAGCCAAACCCTGTGAACTAGGAAACTTAAGTCTCTTGCATCTCATGCTCCCTGAGGAGTTTATTCAGTGCATTATGATTTACACTTGTTTCAACATTTGGTGCAAATTGGTGTTCTGACATAAAAGGTAGACTTTTTGCTTCCGTGGTGGACTCCACTAGTCTTGATTCAAAAGAATTTAACAGATGACTTTCTGTGCTCTTGGATGGGGATTATTTAAAAAAAAAAAAAAAAAAACACACTTTAGCTGAGAACAATCATAATGCCATGTGACCCAAAAGCATTTACCTAAGTGGCATACTAACTCTGAAGGGCAGGGACTGCATAACTGATCATTCATCCACCCATAAGAGTATTTAAAATATTTTTCTGAGGACTCAGGACTTCACAGTAATATTTTTTCACTGCTGACTTATCAGTATGTTCTCCCACTCCGACCCAGATGTGATACTTATGCATCAATGATGTTGACAGAAATTTGCACAGCTCTTGGAATAATGTTAATTCTTGCTGTAAAATCAGCGGAGAAGTTCATATTGTTTGTCTGTACCCAAGTGTGTTTCTTCAATTAAGTGACTTCAGACTGATTGTTGTATTTATATTTCCATTTGAAATAAAGTCAGAGAAATGTAAGTATAGCTATAGTAAGAATTTATATTTAAATTGTAGGTGTATCTAAGTAATACACAAAAATCTGTCTAATTAGACTAAATTTATCTTTTAATGCTATATTGAAATCTTTCTTGCATTTGAATATTAATGGAAAAGTGCAATATATATATTGCTGAGCTTATAGAACTAAGTTGCTCCAAATACTGAAGTTGCCAAGTCATCAGCTCTTGTAGATAAGAAAACTGTACTGGGTCCAGAGAGCTCTTTAAAAGAATGGAATGTTTCTTCTCCATATGAGCTAAACCAATTCTGTCAGATTTGTTTAACTTGAAAGGGGTGCATTTAAAGTTGATTTCCTTAAGAACTATCTTTTATGTATCTGAATGATACCTTTTTGCTTTGGCGATTGCTAGCTCATACAGCTAGAGTGTAGGTTTCTTGGATTGTGGTTTTCTAGAGACAGGCACATTTTAGCACAAAAACCTGCTCTAAAATCTTCCTGGATGTGCATTATTTTTGTGAAGAGAAGTTGGAAAGTTTTTTACCTTGGCAGGATTAGAAGGTAATAGAAATAGTACCAGATTTTGCATCTCTTTAAATAACTTGATTGGCTTGCCTTTTTTGTTTTTGTTTCTTTTAAAGCCAATCTCCATCTGCTGCCTGGATGGGTGGATTTGGTGCTCAGCCTGCCCAGGGACAAGGTGCTCCTGTAATACCTAACCAAGCTGGATATGGTATGGCAAGTTACCAAACACAGTGAGCTGGGACTCTGTTTAAACGTGTGTATTTCATGATAGGCTTCAGTTTCCAGTGATACTCTGAAGACTGGAATGTAGACACCGGAAAAAGAAAATATTTATTTTAAAAATGGAAATGTTTGGAACCTTTAGCACAGCTTTGCTTTGGTGAAGAACACAAATGTCTTCTAGTTCTGCCTTTTTAAGTTTTTGTTCATGATGGATATGAACATGTTTTTCTTTGTGTACAAAAACTAAAATAAAGTCAATAAAGACAATTCTGACTACAAATTTTGATATAGTAGGATAAATGGCTAATGAATTTGATCCTTAGATTACCATTCCATTTTTTTGTTCTGTCTTCAGTATTTTATATCACTGTGCTTTTTAAGAGAAATGACATTGAAATACAGTAAGTTGCTTTCAGTTAAACACAAATCCTGAAATTGACGGTGGACCAATCATTACACCCTGTAAGACAGTAGTGCTTTTTCAACAAACATGAGGGCGTCATTCAGAAAACATACATGCTCTTAGAAATAATTTTTTAAAAATATTTAATTTTTCTATATGCTTAAAGAAACTGAAGTCTGATAAAATAAACTTTCAATATAAGCTGAAAAACATTACTGTCTGAGCTATTTGAGCAAAATTTGCTGTCCACATTCAGGCACATATTAAGACTTTTCAGATCTGGTTTGCTTATTAAAACTGTAGTAATTGCATTTAATTTTGAGAAGCAAAAATGTTTTTTGCAAGTATGGTGTTTGTATTAGTCAGGCAGTCATACTTGTGCTTTTACATAAAGTTTGAAGGCTACACATTGTAAATATTTAATAACTACAATGTTTCAAAAGCATGCTCAAACATAGAAGTAGCAATGTAATTATTCAGAGTAATACTTAATATACTCTACTGCTTTAAGTGCAGTAGACTGACAAGAATGTGCAAGACTGACATTTCCAAAGTTGGCTATTATGTAAAGTTACATAAATTACTATACAAAGAGCCTTAATTTTAATTTCATAATTCTTTAATGCATTACCATTTGTCACTAGAAATCTGAAGTTTTTGCTTTACATTATTTGGTATGTAAATACCTTCGTTAACCTTGTAAACCTATTTCAAGGTTATTATAAGTTGTATAGTATCTTGAGTGTTTTGAAAAATCTTGGGATGTTTTTTAAATCTAGAAATATTTTGCCCAAGAATTTTTTAAGATTGTTAAAAACATCTTATTTTACAGAGTATTCAATGTGCCATTTGGTAAATGGAGATGCAGTTGAAACAGTACACTGAGTTGTGACTTATTTTTAACTAAAGTTTTTGTCTTTATGGGTGGTTTGCATGTGATGAACCTGTACAGAGGCTGGGTTGTTTGTGTACTGAGTGTGTAAATGGATAAATCATGAAGATGTTTAAATGGTATAATTGGGTTATTTCTGAATTATTTTATGAATACATTGATATAAACTGCCTCAATAAATTTGAAGTTGAAAGTGAATGTAAGTTAGCTATAAGTACTGTGTTTTACCTCTGACAGCTAGGGGGTGCAAATGTTTCAGCTGTATATTTGAATACACTGACACAGGCACTGATTTTAAAAAGCATATAGGACATGGTATGGTACTCCAGAGAAGTAAATTTGCATTAAAAATCGATTGTTGCATTTAAAGGATTTACAATTCAAAAAGTGTCTGAGAATCTGGATATTTTAGTCTGTTCTATTTCTTTCATAGATATTATTTTAGTTTCAGATTAGAATAGGATTTGCAAATGGAAAATTGCAGTTTAATATTACAAATCTAGCCAAGTTGTAAAAATGACTATACATCTTACTGCTTTAGAGAATTGAATGATTTATTCATTTCTTTTTGCAGCAAAATCACTTACAGAATCTTTACCTCTTAGATCAGTTTGAAAAGGAGGCGTTTTAAAAGAAATTAGACAATGAGGTAAATTATACCCACAGATACATTTAGACAACTCTGATGCGCACCATATGCATGCAATAGTGTCTGAAATTAACGTAGAGCCCCAGTGCTTGTGATGGCAGAACTTTGCCCTTAATCTCTCTGCTTCTCCTTTACCTACTGTTCTACTCAAGCTAGAAATCTGTCTATGGAAATCTTGTTTCTAAATTTTGTATATATGTATATCTTAAATGAAGATCGGCCAATACATTATAGTCTAAAATTTCACAAGTACGTCTGACTTTTTATAACACTATCTAGTTAAAAAAATTTCATGAATCATTAGTTATTTGCATTTGCAAGTTATTTTAAGGTTGGTTATTTGCTTCCATGTGAAGTGTGGGGTTTCTCCATAATACTAGGTGTTGGAATATAACTAAAGCAGTAAAATCATTGATGTGTTTTGGGTTTGTACTGTGACTTGCGCAGGATGTTCTTTCATGAGTTTACTCAATATTTAGATGCTGCAGGTATAGCACCACATAAACACCCAATTGAAAATGGGCAGAAAACTAAGGCCTTGATCCTGCAAAATCTCAACACACAGAACTCCTTAGAAGTCTGGTAACTGGGCCCTAACTCATGTAGCTCTCAGGAGGAGGAGACACAGTATTCTTCTCTCTATTCATTATTTTGTTCTGATTGTTTGTTTTTTATGCAACTTTTCTTTAACACTAATATTTCTTTGCAGAATACGCAAGGTACAAGAGTCTCCAGTGTCTTTAGGCTAATGATTCTATAGCATTGTGAGGAAGAGTTTGATTTGATTGCTTTTTTCTCAGTAGCGTTCATAAAATCATCACTGACAGTTACCTTTCACTTTTTTTGGCACCAAAGAGCCTCTTGCACCATTTTGTTTTTATGAATGACTATGTTGCAATCCACCTTGCTCTCCAGCTGCAGGAGTCAACCACTACATTATCCCTTGCCACTAGGATTCTGGATTTCAAATAACATTGAGTTTTCGTGGCTGAAGTTGATTGATCAACCTGAGGCAAGGTTGTTATCAACATTTTCAGAAAATATTTAAATAAAAGCAAAAAGTTATAAATGGGTTATCTTCTATTGTGATTTGTTAAGTTATCTTCCCTCTACCTCTTATTGTAATTTTTAACCATAATACAAGACTGACCTTGTAAACTATGCACATGCATTTGTGTTTAAGATGTTTTATATACATATAATTTCAAAATTTTTATTTCATATTGATGACTGTTAAATACATTAATGTTGCAAAGTTTAAAGGTGCACATGAAATCTAACTCCCACCTCCTTGAAAATATGCATTCCAACAGTCTTAAGTTACTATCTTTTTCTGCAGGACTGACTCATTCATTGTGAAAGGTTGATGAGATCATTATGTTGAAACCACTTCCCTTTTTTCATATATCAGCTAACTTTTGTGGTGACTGAGACTGGGTTCTGCAGAAAAAATAATACAATTGGCTGTCCTATGCTACACAAGGGGCAGAGTTAAGATTCAATGGAGAACATTACCTTCTTGCACTTTGAGTTTTTTCAGCGCTTCACATGTGAATAGTGATAGAATTTCTTTTATCATTTAGAACTATTTCGTGGACAACATTGAGATGCTTTGTCCTGCACAGTATGTACATTCTGATGAAACAAGCAAGGGCTCTCCATTAGTGGATAAGCCAGGGTTCTTTCAAAACCCTGGTTTATTCCATTTGAGCCTTCAGAAATAAAGTCCCTGCATCTACGTATGATATAATGAATTATAGTTTTCCTGCTAGTGCAGCATCAGTTGGAAGCTGTTACATTGTAAGGTGACTGAAAATGTATACCATGTCTATATTCATGTGCAGTACCTTTCCAACATTAGCAGATACTATTTTTACTGCATAACTATACCTTAGAATCTCTATGGATAGTAATTCCATGCTTGAATAATAAGAATATAGCAGTAGGGATATACTACCGACCACCTGATCGAGGTGGTTATAGACTGAAATGCTCAGGGAGATTAGAGGCTATGAAAATAAACTCAATAATAATGGGGGATTTCAACTATCCTTATGTTGACTATCACCTCAGGACGAGAGGCAAAGATAAAGTTTCTGGACACCTTAAATGACTGCTTCTTGGAGCAGCTAGTCCTGGAACCCACGAGGAGAGGCAATTCTTGATTTAGTCCTAAGTGGAGCACAAGATCTGGTCCAAGAGGTGAATATAGATTAACCATTTGATAATAGTGACCATAATATTATAAAAATTTAACATTCCTTTGGGGAGGGACCACCAAAGCAGCCCACCATAGTAGTATTTAATGTCAGACAAGGGAACTACACAAAAATGAGGAAGTTAGTAAGACAGAAATTAAAAGATACGGTGCCAAAAGTGAAATGTCTGCAAGCTGCATGGAAACCTTTTAAAGACACCACAATAGAGGCTCAATTTAAATGTATATTCTGAATTAAAACGCATAGTAAGAGGACCAAAAAAGTGCCACCAGGGCTAAACAAAATAAAAGTAGCAGTTAGAGGCAAAAAGCCATCCTTTAAAAAAGAAGTTAAATCCTATTGAGGAGAACAGAAAGGAGCATAAACTATGGCAAGTGAAGTGTAAAAATATAATTAGAAAGACCAGAAAAGAATTTGAAGAATAGCTAGACAAAGACTCAAAACGTAACAGCAAAAAAAATTTTAAGTACATCACAAGCAGGAAGCCTGCTAAACAACCAGTGGGGCCACTGGACAATCAAGATGCTAATGGAGCACTCGAGAAAGATAAGGCTGTTTTGGAGAAACTGAATTTTTTGCATTGGTCTTCCTGGCTGAAGATGTGAGGGAGATTCCCCAAACCTGACCCATTCTTTTTAGGTGACAAATCTGAGGAACTGTCCCAAATCGTTGTCATTAGAGGTGGTTTTGGAACAAATTGATAATCAGTAATAAGTCACCAGGACCAGAAGGTGTTCACCCAAGAGTTCTGAAGGAACTCTAATGTGAAATTGAAGAGCTACTAATTGGTATGTAACCTATCATTTAAATCAGCTTCTCTACCAAATGACTGGAGGATAGCTAATGTAATGCCAATTTTTTAAAAAGGATCTAGAGGTGATCATGGCAATTACAGGCCGGTAAGCCTAACTTCAGTTCCAGGCAAATTGGTTGCAACTATAGTACAGAACAAAATTATCAAACACATAGATGAACATGGTTTGTTGGGGAACAGTCAACATGGTTTTTATAAAGGGAAATCATGCCTCGCTAATCTACTAGAATTCTTTGAGGGTGTCAGCAAACGTGGACAAGAAAGCCAATACAGAGTGTACTTGGGCTTTCAGAGAGCCTGTGAGAAGGTCCCTCCCCAAAGGCTCTTAAGCAAAGTAAGTGGTCATGGGATAAGAGGGAAGGTCCTCTCATGGATCAGTAACTGGTTAAAAGATGGGAAACAGGGTAGGAATAAATGGTTAGTTTTCAGAATGGAGAGAAGTAAATAGTGGTGTCCCCCCTAGGGGTCTGTATTAGGACAAGTACTGTTCACCATATTCATAAATGATCTGGAAAAGGGGGTAAACTGAGGTGGCAAAATTTGCAGATGGTACAAAACTCAAGATAAGTCCAAAGCAGACTGCGAAGAGTTACAAATGGATCTTACAAAACTGGCTGACTGGGCAGCAAAATGGCAGATGAAATTCACTGTTGATAAATGCAAAGTAATGCACACTGAAAACCATAATCCCAACTATACATGTTAAACACTGGGGTTTAAATTAGCTGTTACCACTCAAGAAAGAGATCTTGGGAGTCATTGTGGATAGTTCTCTGAAAACATTCACTCAATGTGCAGTGACAATCCAAAAACTAGCAGAATGTTAGGAACTATTAGGAAAGGGATCCCCAGAATCACCGCTGGCACTGGGGTGTTCGCCTTCAGTCTCCTTGTCAGCTCCACCACTATCCAGCGAGGACTCAGGTAGTGACCAGGATGATATGCTCACAGCATGGCCCATCTCTACATTAACCAGAGTGCTCCCAGTCATACCCTTGGTCTGAGCCTCAACCTTCTTGGTATGACCATCTGTGGGTACCACCACCCATGCCCTTTCCACCATCCCAGTGGCCATTCTGGGACCTGTAGGCAGCCTACAAGCACCATACTTCCCTGGCAGCTAGTGTCTCCTACCAGGAATCAATAAGATTGTCTCCTTAAGCCTCTGCATCCAGAGCCCCAGAACCTCAAGAGGAAACTTTTGAGGAGCAGGAGGCCAGACTAGAAGACAAGGCTACACCACTAATGAATATCTCCTCCTCCCCCAACCTCCCCAGATGAGGTGGTGATGCCCCCTCCACCATCCATGGTGGATGATTTTAAACTGTTTCCAGATCTCTCAAAAAGAATGGTAGACACGCTACAAATTCCCCTCAAGGAGGTGAAAGATACCCACCACAAGTTGGGTATCAAGAATCGCTCTCCCAGTCGTCAAAAGTACTTCTGGATCCTGCTAAGGTCGTTTTGGCAAACACCAACCTCTATTACACCAACATGTAAAAGGGATGATAAAAAGTACTATGTGCCTCCAAGGATGTGGAATTCCTTTTTTCACATCTTCCACCTAATTCCATTGTTGTGGACACTGAATTCCTTTGGTGGACAATATCATATTAAATCCATCCCTTATGACAGAGACTGGAAAAGATTTATTTGATAGGAAGGCATACTCCTTGGAGACTTTGCAATTCAGGATTGCAAATTACCAAGCCTTAATGGTGAAGAACGACTACAAGAACTATGCTAAATTTAATGCATTTATTGATCACCTTCCAGAAGCACAACAGGAATAATTTCAGGCCATCATACATGAGGAACAGTTAGTAGTGAGAACAGCACTCCAGACCTCACTCAGTCATAGATTGATCATGGTGGTGGATTGCAGGCAGCCTGCTCAATATCGATGGTGGTGATGCAGGTTCTGTGGCCAACCTTTTTGCAGACAAGACTGACACATCACTCCATGCCCTCAAGGACTATACTTGTTAGGGATCTGCATACCAGGACAGAAAAGGAAATTCAATTCTGAGTCATCCCATAGATCCTGACCACCCTAGTACCTGCCATCATAGCATTACTACAAGCCACAGCGAAAGAGGCCTACAATTCAGAGACAAAAACCATAAGACCCTCGATCCTCAACATCTTAGCCCTTGTCCTCGAAACACCAGTTTTGACGCATTGGTCGAGGCCCCAGAGACCAGTCCTCAAAACATCAGCTGCAACCTATAGACTTTCACGCTCCTTTTGAATGTTGCATCGCTCTTTTCCTCTGAAATTGGGAAAACTTAACTTATGACAGATGGGTCTTGGAGATCATTTCCAACAGGTACTCTATCCACCACCTTCCCTACCCGTCCCTCTTCAGGGATCCGTCTCATGAGAGACTGTTAAGACAAGATATAGATCATCGGCTATGCCTAGGCACAAAAGAATTCGTTCCTGTATATCTCAGAAGCAAAGGCTTTTATTCCCAATATTTTCTGATTCCCAAGAAAAAAGAAGGTGGAAACCCATACTAGATCTAAGAGCCCTGAACAAATACCCGAAGGTGCAAAAATTCAAGATGTTCACACTAGCAGTGATTATCCCATCTCTTGAGCAGGGAGATTCGTTCTCAGATCTCGACCTCCAGGACGCCTACTTACATATATCAATCCAGCCATCCCATAGACGATTCCTGAGGTTTACCTTCGGTCAGAACCATTACCAGTACAGAGTACTTCCCTTCAGCCTCTCATCTGCACTCAGATTATTCTCCAACATCCTATCTGTATTAGTGGTTCATCTATGTACCTTGGGGATCATGATTTACCCTTACTTGGACGACTGCCTCATCTGAGCCTGCTCCTTTAAAGACTTCCTATGGTCACCCAAAGGACTATGAATGTATTCACGTAATTGGGTTTGCAAATCAACGCCTAAAAGTTGACATTGACTCCAGTACAGGGCTTGGAGTTTATAGTAGCCAGTCTCAACTCAGTACAAGCTAAAGCACTCCTCCTACAATACAGATTTCATACCCTGACCACTCTCATAGAGTGAGTAACTTCCTCTTGTAGCCATTACAAAGCATTCTTCTTGTAATGTATTCCCACAAACACCAGGCAGATGTTGCCTCCAGCTTCTTGGGCACATGGCAGCATGCACATTTGTGATATCTCATGCCAGATTACACATAAGGTGCCTACAAGCATGGCTCAGGTTAGTCTACACACCAAAGACTGGACAAACCTCTGTTGGTGGCCTCCATAGTCAAACACTCTCTGGAATGGTGGAAAAACCTGTGAATATCTGCATGGGAGTCCTGGTCATGAAGCCCTCTCCTCCACCAACATTGTTTCTAACAATGGACTCATCCCTAATAGGCTGGGGAGCACATCTGAACAACCACAAGTTCAGGGCAAATGGTCCTCCACGGAGTTGACTCCATATCAACCTCTTAGAACTAAGAGCGGTCAGAAATGCTTATGCACATTTTCTTCCACTAATCAAGGACACTCACATGAAAATCCTGACAGCATGCATGTTTTACATAAATTGACAAGGGGGCGCTAGATCATCCTCCCTGTGCATGGAAGCACTAAAGCTATGGAATTGGTGTATTTGCCACAATGTTCTCATATCAGCAGCTTACGTGCCAGGAGTATGGAATATAACGGCAAACTGTCTCAGCCGCACATTCTCTCACGATCACGAATGGGAAATGAACCCAACAGTGCTCCTCCACATATTCTATCTCTGGGGAACGCCAGCAATAGACTTGTTTGCCACTCACTTGAACAAGAAATGTGCGCTTGCTCCAGGGCTGGCCTCAGAAAACACTTGTTAGGAGACACTCTCATCCCACGGGACAGAGGCTTTATATATGCTTTTCCTCCGTTTCCTCTGATGCTGAAGGTCCTGATAAAAATAAAGAGAAAAAGCAAAAGTTATATTGATTGCTCCCACCAGGCCAAGATAGACCATGATATCCATACCTGTCATAGCTAGTGACATGTCACCAATCCCTCTTCAACCCTCTCCTCTCCCAGAACGAGACAAACCCTTCATCTCAACCTACGGATCCTCCAGCTCAAGGCTTGGCTCCTTCATGGTTCCAAAACAGAGAGCTGCTGCTCCAAAGAGGTGGAAGAAGTGTTATTACACAGTAGAAAATGTTGCACGTACCTGCATAAATGGAAAATATTTTAGATTTGGTGTAATTCCAAACAAATTTCCCCGGTATATTCCTCCCTTCCTTTCATGTTGGACTACATACTAGACCTCAAGAGGAAAGGGATTTCTTAGTTCCCTCAAGGTACATTGTGCAGCCGTAACTGTCTTCCACCAACAGACAGAGAGAGATTCGGTTTTCGCCCTCCAACAACAAAGAGATTCCTTAGCGGTATAGGAAACCTTTTCCACAAACCAGGTACCCCACTCCAATATGGGACCTAAATCTAGTTCTGAAGAGCTAACTAGACTGCCCTTTGAACCTATGGCCAATTATTCTTCTACACATCTATCAATGAAGACAGCGTTCCTAGTAGCTATCACCTCTGCATGAAGAATAGGGAACATAGCAGCATTAATGGCACACCATCCCTTCACAATTTTCTTTAAAGACAAAGTCATTCTGAGGCCGCACCCAAAGTTCACACCCAAGGTGACTTCATCTTTTCACATGAATCAACATTCACCTCCCAATCTTTTCCCAAAGCCTCACTGGGACAAGAGGGAGGATATACTACATATGCTTGATGTTAGGAGAGCCTTGGCCGTTTATTTGGACAGGATGAAGGTCTTTAGGAAATCTCCTAAGGCCAAGCTATTCCTTTCAGTTGCAGACAGGTCGAAAGCCAAAGCGATGTCATCTGAGAGACGTTCCAAATGGTTCTCGAGCTGTATTAACTATTGCTAGCACGCTTGTAATTTGCTACCTCCATCCAGAATCCAAACACATTCCATGAGATTGGTTTCCACTTCTGTCACCTTCTTTAAAAATGTTCGCATGCCAGAAATCTGCAGGGCAGCGACTTGAATGTCTACTCATACTTTCGCAGAACACTATGTGATTACTAAAGACTCAGCTTCCGATGCTATCTTCGGCTCCACAATATTGTAATCCATAACGGACTCAACTCCGAAGCCCCAATCCTCCATTGGGGATATTACTCTGGAGACACCTACAGTGGCGCACCCATAGGGACACTACTCAAAAAAGAAGAGGAAGTTACTCAGCTTGTGCAGGAACAATGGTTCTTTGAGATGTGTCCCTATGGATGCTCCACAACCCACCCTCCTCCCCTCTACTTTGGAGTCCTCAATAGGAGCTCTGTGATAGAAAAGGAACTGAGGATGGTTCATTCGCACTGTTACTTAGCCTTGGGGCAGAGCATGAGGGAGGGAAAATGCATGTGTGGGCCAAACGAACACTGCTGCCTAAAATCTCTGATCAGAGATGCAGGGACACAGACAGCCTACTGTGGAACACCCATTGGGGGACATATCTCAAACCATCATTACGGCACAAGGTGAGTAATTTCCTCTTGCAGGCATTACAAAACACTCTTCTTATAATGAAACAGATACAGCTTTTATACTATTCTTTATAACTACAGCAAATCTCTGCTGTAGCAAAGAGAGGCCTACAATTTCCATCATATTCAGCTGAAACATAAATGTAGAATTCAGCTTGTCTAAAGAGTAAGTTGAACTTCTGGTCTTTTAACTATGTATCTGGCAATTGAAAACAACATTATTAAAAAGCATGTGCTTAGTCCTGATTGCCTAAGTACACAGGCATTAAAGCAGCAGTCTATAAACTGTCATGCAAAAAAGAATAATTAAAACAAACCCACAATGGAAAAATTAACTGACGCTTTGGTTATAAATCATGAAATGGGAAGGCATTGTTTACATTTGGAAATAGTAACTGCAGCTGTGATGCTGCTTTAAGATTAATCCTGCACTTCCCCACTTTAAATAGCTTATGGTAGTGCATGTTGGTTGGTTTTTAAAAAGTTCAAGTCTGGTTGTTTAGTACCATGATCAGGGCCCCATGCATTCCATGATTCTGTGCTGTAATATATTAAGTTTTCATTTAAAACAAATTCTCTAGTCTTTGAATGTAAACTGATGGCATTGTCTTTCTGAATCTGCAAACAACCTCTGACGATTCTGGGAGGCTTACACTGCCTCATTTCACTCTGAGTGATAACTCTGAAATCTAATAATGGCAATTTAATGTCAGTATTAATTATTTAACTACTGAGCACTTAAGCTGCATTATCCAGCAAATGAGTTTACTTGTCAATCACCTTCTGAGGGGTTGTGGATTAAAAAATTGTGCAATCATCCTTCCAAAATTGTCACATCCTCCTGAATTCCCTTTTCTCCTGTATTAAATGACTTTTCTAATTAGATCACTTTTCTTTTTTAACAAAAATTGAAAAAGCAGTATGCCATATAGATACAAACAGCTGTCATTTTTAATCTTCAATTTGCAGCTTGTGTATTAAAAGACCACTGCTTAGAATTTTACAAATACTTCTTAATCCATTGGCTCCAAATAAACAAATTTCCCTTTATAGGGAATTTTTGCTGATATTTTCTTGATTAACATTCTAATAAATGTGAACACTTATGCTTGCATGGCTTCCTGGGCCATGATTCAATGAGAAATTTACCAGATAGTATAAATGGAATAGGATTTACTATCTTGTTCCTTTTCATTACTAATATATTTTGTCAACACAGTTAAGTTTAACTTTTGTGTACAAAAAGGGACAGTCTTGGTGCATTAATATGTCCTTAGCAGCCATTACTGACTGCTTGTATTGAGATAACATTTGTAATGTTTTCAATGCAGACTTTGGTAAATGAAGACGAGGCTTGTCCTTTCCACCCTGGCCCACAAAAACCCATATATGGATTCTGATCCATATGACTGCTCTGTATGTTTGTAAATTTATTTTAAAAAGGGAGGTGGAATGCCTCACATCTTTAACTTTGAATCAGTCTGGACATGATAATTCATGAATTTTGGAACATATTTGAGGTGCTTTAGTCCTCAGTCCTGTGGCTAATTTAAAGGCCTTTAGAGTGTGTGTAAGCATTTGCCTCTTACCTCTTTTAAGTAATTCATTTACAGCTGAAGCAACTGCATTGACTCATGGAGTTGTTTTGCATTGAGGTTTCTGTTGGCTATTTGAAGCATTATCAATACTATGAAAATAGCTGATGAGCAAAGGTCTCCCCTATCCCTTCCTCCTTCCCCACACTGTTTGTAATGCACTGTGCTACTCTGAGTTTTTAAAAGGTTGCTTTGAAGTCTTTTAGGTATATTGGAGGAAATGAAACAAACCAAGGTTGTAGAGACATCGCTGATCCTTGGAGAGATGTCTTAAATGACTCCCTCTGTAATTCAAAGGTAATGAAAAATAAAAATAAAGTGCTTTCCCCTCAATCTTTTCCCTCTGTTTAGTCAGGATATGAGTGAAGGCTCATTTCAGTTAATGAGAGAAGCTGCAGAAAAGTAAAGGTTGATGTTATTTTTAGTAGAGAAGCATTTAATGAGCATGACTAATTAGTACTTAACTAACCTATGGAGGTTTTTCCTTCCCTCACTGGCAGGAACAAATAAGAGCCACAGAACTTCGCTCTGAAGGGGATACCTGTTCCTTTATTCATTCCAATGATGAGCATATTTATGGAAATGTCTGTTAACCAAACCAGATGTCCTCTGGAATTAGGCACAAAATTAAAGCGAGTGGAGTGTGCTTTTTATCAAATTGTAGAAGTCTGACAACTTATACATTTGAATAACTTTTCAAAACCATTCTGCACTCAAAGAATTCTCAGACTGGCAGGCCATGTAGTACTTGGCTTATCCCTGTTTCTAGGTGCTTCTGCATGCTGCTGCTACATCAGAGGGGAGGGCACAAGAATCTTGTCAAAAACTAAAGCCAACGAGAGGGACTATCGCTGCCAGCCACTAGTGGGATCTGCCAGAAGAGGAGTCAGGAACTGGGGTGGAATACAAGGGGAGGAGGAGATGAAAGGTTAAAGTAGTTAGTTTTAGAAGAACAGGTGAGTCAATGCAACAAAGGGTCTGGGCTGTATGGGCAGCACATGGGGAAAAACTAGAGTACCATCTGCAGGGGAATGGAGAGCCGGGTGACAAGGAAGCATTTGGAGGAGAGCAAGACTAGGTGGCAGGAAACTGTGCCAGGAAGCAGGGAAGAAAGAATGGAGAACAAAATTGATGGCCTATGATTTTTGTTTTGGAAAGGACAAAATCTGGATCATACTAAGGTCAGCTATAAATATAAATACTTTACTGATATTTTACTTTTCCATGTAAACAGCGATGTACGATTGTGGCTGAGTGCTGGGAGATGGCACAGTCCATGCAATTGCAAAATGGGTGTGGAGATGATCAGATGATCAGTCTTTGATCCACATTGAAGAAATCCAGAGAATTTCTGAGCTAGAGATTCTCAGAAGACTGAGTATGTTCAGTGTGAGTTAAGTGTTGATAGAGTGAATAGTAATCCTATGCCTCCTCTCCAATCATGCTGCCCTCATGAGTGCAAAACCAAATATTTTTTACTTGAGAATTTGAGCCTAATAATCATTAGAAAGATTATATTCCCTCAGTTTGCAGCAAGGTCTCAGGTTTGACCTTTGTCAAGAGATATTTATGAGGTTGATCTCTGGGGGCATAAGCTACAGGCCAAACAAATGTACATGTAATTTCTATAACTTAATCATTGTACCTGGATAAACTCCGTGGCCCAGCTCATTCACTTATAAAAGTAATGTACTGACATTGCAAGCTCAGTTTTCAAATTTGCATTAGAGATGTGAAGTACACACTCCTTCCAGTACCAGCACAGTGCTAAAGGAATTGAGCTCTATGGGGAATGCCTGTGGAGACTAGATCCCTACCTCCAGACAGACAAGCTACAAGATCTGTATAAAGATGTCTTCACTGCCTCCCATCCCCATCTCCCCCTGAGAAAATGTTAGCAAATTTGGGTTAGCTAAATTAACTCATATTAAAATAGCAGTGAAGGCACAGCATCTCGGGTTAGCAGCTCAAGTTAAAGCCTATAGGGGAGGCTGGGGTTGAACTTGAACTGCCTGAGTTGCCATGTCTTCTGCTATTTTAACCTGAGTTAAGAACTTTTTCCCCAGTCAAGCCATACCTCTAAGTGTTGATCTGAGTAAGTAAGCTCTTCTCAGCCATGTTCTGAGCAGCCTTCTGTCTGTCAGCCTGTTTGATATTGGTGTTACTTACCCCTTCTCATTGCCCAAACTCTGGCATGGTATTGCTATCCTAGTTTTGCTCTTCTAGGAGCCTTGTGTGGCTCATGCTACTCTTCTTGAATTTCACCCACTTCAAAGGTGGCTTCAGGCTGCAGACCTGGAACTCTCAGATTGAGATCAGGGTGTTTTGCCCATACTCCTGTAAACATTTTATGCACATGAGTAGCCTTATTGACTTCAAGGAGACACTTCCATGTTTAAAATGGCCTACGTGTTTGCAGAAGCTGGGCCTTTGTACTGATACTCAATTGCAAGAGGTCTTTGAAATAAACAAACAAGCTTGTCCAGTGGGATAAAACAGAGAAGGAAAATGGAGAGAGGAAAGAAGGGTAAGCATGAACAGAACTCCTTTTAGATGTCCCAAGCACAGCCTAGGGGCAAGGCAACAAGCAAGGGACTGAGTGCAGGCTGTGAAAACAAAGGGAAAGGAAGAGAAACAAGCAACATTTCTAACTCGCCCTGAGCCATAAACATTGCTTTTTCTCAGGGGAAGGAAGATCCCTATAGCAACTTCTTCCCAGCCCTTCCTCCTGTGACTGGAGCCCAGGGTCTCCCTGGGGCTGAGCTCCATGCTGTGCTGAGTCGCATTCCCCACATAACTCAGAACTGACAACCCCAAGCATTCAAAAAATCATGAGTTGGGATTCCATAAATCATGAATTTGACTAAATTGAAAATTGATTAATGGAATTTTTAAAAATAAGTGATTTTTCTTTGTTTTCTGGGTTCCAAAACTTTAGGGTGTATTTGGATCACACATTCAAGCTTTTTTCCACAACCGAAGGGCTAGAAATTCTTTGAAAATGAAATGTGAGCGTTTCCAGTGATTGTTTGATTCCAGGAGCTGGGATCTTATGAAAAAGACCAAATATTGCGACAGTTGGCTTTCTACTTCCAATGCAGTGAAACCTCGCTAATCTCACTTGTGGGGAATTTCCACAGCCACAGGAGAAGGGATATGCCCGTTAAGTACAGCTTACAGGAAGGTCCTGAAAGTGTAGACTCTGGTCCTGCAAATCCTCTGTATGGCTGCACTCTCATTTGAGTCTGCTAGCTGGACACCAAAGGCTTGCAAGATTAGCCTCTTAATGAACCCATAGAGAAGAGAGAGGTCACAACAACTATGCCCCATTTCACTAGCCACCTGTTTTATCCTTTGTAAGTGGGGCTCCTGACTAACCTCTCAGTAGCAGATTGAGTCTCCATCGTGTGTATGGTACAGTACAGGAGGAAGGACAGTCTTGTGGTTAAGGCTGTGGACTAGGAGATCTATGTTTCAATTCTCAGCTTTGTACAGACTTCCTGTGTAAACTTGGGCAAGTCACTTAATCTCTCTGTGCCTATGTCTCCAGTCTTCGCTGTTATATTCCTTTTCCCTCATCCTGCGCCTGTCTACTTAGATTGCAAGCTCTTCAGGACAGGGATTCTCTCTCTTGCTGTGTGTTTGCACAGTATCTAGCACAATGGGGTCCTGATCTTGGTTGGGGTCTAGGCACTTCTGAAATACAAACCATAAACAACAATAAAAAGAACTGTGAAACTGTAATTAAATTCCTTCAAATTTAACATTTGATTAAGTAGTTTGATAGCAAGTATTTTGTACGTCTAACATGTCATTAAAGCATACATTGCATACAATTTTATACCTCAAACACACATGACAAGTCCAACTGTAATGATCGTGCAGTGGATAAGATAATGCTGTTCATTGTTAGGACTGTTTTAAAATTAAAAAAATATGTATCAGCTACTCCTTTCCTGTTATAGTTTTGTGTACAACTACATGAGCATCTCAAAGGAGTGGACGCATTTTAAACTGAGATCTACAATATGAAACTGTAACCAACAGATGGTTTGCTCTTCCAGGGTTAACATTTCCAAAGAATGGCTCTTGGGCCTTGAACATTGACACTGGAAAATGGGCAACGCCTGGGGTTGTGGAATACACTTCTTTCTTCAAGAGGAGTATGCTTTACAAACCCACACTCTATCGTGTATTCAAGCAATGAGCCAGCAGCGATCTGTCACTGATTCCTTTGTATGTAAACTGAGAATATACAGGAGTGATTTTTTACTCTAAATATTTTTAGTCTCACTGGATACATGGACTATATGTATATATTTCAGCATTCATTTTCCTGGAAGACAAAATGTTTTAAAGGAAGTTTGCCAAAACAACAATGGATACAAAGATACATTTAATGCTTTGAAGCAAACCAATAAAAATAACATGTCTAGAGTTTGGGCCAGAAGCATATTTTGATATAACTAAACCTTTATATCTCCAAGAACTATTTATGCTGTGATATCAGTCAAATTAAACTAATACCAAGATATGTTATTTTATATCATGGATTAAAATGACAATCTCTGATTGATATATTTGGTATAGCATGAACTGATTACTCCACACTTTTTTTAGGTCACCAGTAATCAAATCTGTTATGACACAACCTCTCTTTCACTTTACTCCTCTATAAAATGAGTGTAAACAGATATTTCTTTCTATTGAAGTGAACAGGTTATGGATTTGAGAGCTAAATATTGACCAATTAGAAGCCTTCTTGAAAAAGTTAGTCTAGAATCCTATTCAAAGCTATAACATGATAGCCGTGTTTTTTTCCTTTGAAACAAATGTTTGAGTAGTGAGGATGAAGTTGTTAGTCCTTGGGGGTTTAAAACAAACAAAAAAAGTTGGGAGGTGAAAAGTTTTCTTGCTACTCAATACAGCCAATCAGGATATAATCATTTACGTGTGTCTGAGAGCGTGTTGGCTACTTGAGTATTCTTGTACTCTGAGGTAAATAAATATGTACTGTGTCATCAGTTATGACTCTCCTCAGTCAATTACAAGCCAAGATTTTTATCTTGTCTGTAGCAGTCTCACAAGGATGTTATGGTTTAATTAATAAAAAGTAGGAAAGCCTCAAATAGTGTTACTGAAGTATAATATATGGTCGTGCATACAGGGTCAGATTCCCTTCAGAGTCTATGCTGTCGTGGCAGTGAAAGTGGTGCTGGGACAAGCAGAGTGTAAATCTCCCTTGCACTAGGGTAAGGGAGCCACAAGGGACAGTTCCAGCTGAGAAAGTAGTATAGCAAGGCAGCAAATGTGCTGACTCAGCAGCTTCTGTCAATGGTGCCCTGGTGGGAGTTAAAGCAACCTTCCCTGGCAGGTACTTGAAGGAAAGTTGGCATCAGAAACACCATCTGCTGATATGAGCATCTCCTGTGGAACAGATGACTTAAGTGTAATACAAACCAGTTTTTCTGCATCAGGCCCAAAACGTGTATATAGTCCTAATGGTCCTGAGGTGCTTTCCATCCCATGTTCTCAGAGTGCCAAACCCATAGTGTCTCTGTTCCATGTTCTGCCATGTTGCAGGAGAATTTGGATCTAAAAGATTTTCTATATAGTCTAGAAAGGAAGTCTCTACTTCAGCACCCGTCATGCCACAATGCGATTCCAGCCCTTTTTGGGGAGCTGGAATGGTGTTTTGGTACTTCTCGTACTATTCTTATTACAGGGATGCTGGGGTCATGGACTGGATGGTTTATTCCTGCCCACCTCACCTCAGTGGATCTTGTAGCCAGTTCCCCCTTCCAGCTCTGACCTCCCTGCTGCGGCACAGTCCCTGCTTTGTATCACCTGCCGGGGCTGCTGGCTGCGGACAGGGTCCCTGCTGGCTCTGGACAGAGAGGCGTTTTGGCAGCATACCAGATGTGGGTGCCTCTCACTCACTTGCGCAGTCCCGGGCCAGAGGAAGGAGAGGATGCTCTATCTCCTGCTGGGTGACACTGCTGATGGATTGGCCAGTGCTAGCAAGGAGCCCAAGTGGGTGTCAGAGTGTTATGTAGCCCTCAGTGGGTGGTACTAAGGTGCATTGGATGGGCAAGAGGGTGCTGTGTGGAACCTGCTGCTGTGAGGTGCATGGGGCTTCCTGGATCCAAAGCAGCTGTCCCTGTTTGCATTACTATCACTTATGAGTGATAGTACCAGAAGAGTGTTCTGGCACTTTTATTTATTTATTTAGGACTTGAACACAGGACTACTGAATCTTTTCAAAGACCTATTTTCCTTTTAAAAGAAAACCAAATTGTTTCTGATTATAAATGTATGACCTGATTCTTCTCTCGCACTGATGTAAATCAGGGAGTAGCTTCACTGAAACAAAGGAGTTATACTGGTGTAATACATGTACTGTATAAGTGAGATCAGGCCCGTAAACTGACATCTCAGATGGCTGATATTACATGTTGCTACAGTTGCCAGTGCATCCTATAAAGTTTTCTGAAATCTCCAGTTGGAATTTGGTCTTTAAATCAACCATCTGCTGTTCTGTAAATTTTCTGTAGCCTTACTCATAGTAAATATTACCAGAGCAGATTTTATATGAAAGATAGCCAAGCCAGAACTACTTTTATTTCTTTTCAATAAGGAAAGTGTTTAAACTCAAATCCTTATACCCAGGGTGTGAGTAGGATTTTTAAATGATAGAATCTGCTTGCATTATAGCACAGATGGAAACAACATATGCCCAATCTTGTGGGTGTTTTGCACATGTTCATTTTTTCTCTAGTTGGTAGAGAAGCTATATTTTTATTATTCAGATTATGTACTTCATTTTGATTAGAGAGTCTTGGAGCCAGAGCACACTCCCATTAATGTCAATGGCAATTTTGCCCTTGATTTCAGTGGGACAAGGAGCAGGTCCAAGGTTACATGTCTTACAATGTTTTCATGTACTGTATTTACATTAGTTCAGTGGATGCTGTACTCTATACCCAAAATGCAGAGGGAAAAAATGGGTTTACAAACCCTAAAACAAATATAGCATTTTAATATTTCATTTAAAATGGTAACAATCCAAAGGAATTTTTTAAAATCATATCTAAACATTCCCCAGAAGTGCTTTAAATGTACCCTGTATGATAAAATAAATTCAGACCAACTGGTCTGATTTCACTGTAGAAGTTGAGTTAAGTACAGGAAATTAAATTTTCATGCTTTCTGATTTAATAATCTGCAATGCTTCCAACAGCATCAGTAAATAAGGATAATGTTTTTAAAATGGGGCCAGATCCCAACCCTAGTGCAAACTGGCGTAGCTCCATTGACTTGTGGAAGTACAGTTGCTCCTGTGCATTTGTGTTTTCAGGATGAGGCCCTAAATTTCTAATCTGTAAAAGACTTATTCCATACCACAAAGATGCACCTATCAAGTTGATTTGTCAATGGCATTGGGATTTCTCAATGTAAAATTGGGAAATCTGGCTGCTGGAGGCCAGAGGGTCATTGAAGAGAATAGCTCCATTTCAGTTTGACAGATGAGAATTATCAAATATTGTTTTGGGATCTCTTTAGCTTGATGTTTTTTTTAAGGGTCAGTTCGGTCTATGAAACTCAGTGAGAGGCCTTGAGTGGATTAATTATCTACACTTGAAAAAAAAGATATGATAGATTTAATTTAAGAATGTGTAAACTCTGATTGTTAATGTACAGTAAACTAAATCACCATGTAAAACTGAACATAGCCAATATCATTCCATTTTGCTTTACGTGTACATGAGTGCCAGATTGTAAGAACTAAGTCAGTACCTCATCACTTTAGTACCAAAACACTGTCTGTATTTTTCTCAAGAATTTAGAGGATTTTTAAATAATAAAACTTGCCCTTCTATACTTTCTTTCATGAGTTTCATGTGCTTTACATAAAATTAATTAAAGCTCGCAACCCTACCATTGAAAGAGGTGATATTATACCTCTTTTAGAGAGAGAAGATCGAACAAAAATACAGCAAGTAAACTGTAATATGAAAAAAAAAACCCTTTTAAATTAGATGTATACATTTATTGCTAACAAATCAAATATCTAAATATATTCTACAACCTCCCCTTCTCCCTTTCTTTTTGGTTGAACAGCATTGTATCTAACTCTTCTCTCTTCCACTCATTCATGTTGCTGTCATCTACCATCTGCCCAACTCCTCCCTATCAGCCTTCCTCTCTGATTTCAATTCCTGGTTCTTTTCCTCCCCTCACAATCTTCCACACTCATTCCATGTTGATGAACCATCATCTGACACCCCATCGCTGCCCATTTCCTCCCCTCCCCTCTTCATTTGCCTGGCAACACTGGGAGAACTTTCCTACTCGTCAAAAGAGCTGTTCACTGGACTTGATCTTCACCAAGCACTGCTTTCTCTCTCTCTGATCTCTCTGTTACGGAGTTTCCCTTCTCTGACAATCATCTGGTCTCTTTCAGCATTGCCCATCAGCCCCCTCCACCTTTTCACTCATGTTCTGTCACTCAGCATTTCTGTGATTTCCAGTCAATCAGCATTGCTCTCTCCTCCCTGCTCTCTCGTCCCGTTTCTTCATCGATATGGTTGTTTCTGTCCAGGCTTAACTCTCCTCCACCCTTGACTCTTTTGCCTCTCTCCAATTGCAAGGTATACCCTGCCAACCCCCAGCCCAGCTCATCCCCAACATCTGCTTTCTCCACTCCTCTCTATGGAGCATCTCTAACAAAAATCCTGTGACCCACCAGACTTCCTCTTATACTCCTCTTCTCCTTCACTTCTGCCATCTTTCTAACTACACAACTCTACTTTTCCAATTTAATTAAATCCCATGTCCTCAACCCCAGCTGCCTTTTTTGCCATCTTTCACTCACTCTTTAGCCTTACCCCTCCTCCTGCCCCCACTTCACTCTCTGCAAAGGATCTCACCAATATCTTCCAAGAGAAAACGGATACAATACATGACCTTCCTCTTCCCTCCCTACAACTCTCTCCTCTTTCTCCCTGGCACATACAGACGTTTCTTGTCTGCTGTCCATCTCTAACCCCTCCACTTGTCTGAGTGACCCTCATCCCATATCCTGATCTCCCTTGCGTCCACTCTCATGCCCTCCCTTATTCTTCCCAACCTCTCATTCTTCTCTGGCTCTTCCCCCTCTTAAACATGATTTCCCCTCTCCCATCTTAAAAAACCCAACCCTCAGCCTCACTTGCCTCTTTCACTGCTGCTCCATCTCCTTTCTCATGTTCTTTTCTAAGCTCATTGAACATGCAGTTTATAATTGCTGTCTGAAATTCCTCTCTTCCAGTTACATCCTCTTCAACCTGTATTCTGGCCCTTGAACTCCTCTGAGACAGCTCTCACCAAAGTCACTAATGATCTCTTCTTAGCTAAAGGTCAGAACCAGTACTTTGTTCACAACCTCCTTGAGCTGTTGGCCACCTTTGACGCCGCTGTCCATGTTTTCCTTCTTGAAATCATGTTCTCACTTGGCTTCCCTGACTCTGTCCTCTCCTAGTTTTACTTCTACCTCTCTAATTATTCCTTCAGTGTGTCCTTCAGAGGATTTTCTTCACACTCCTCCCCCCCCAGCTTTCTGTGGGGGGTTCCACAGGGCTCTGCCCCTGATCCCCTTCCCTTCTCCCTCTACATCTTATCTCTGGTTAATCTCATCTGCATACACACATTCAATCACAGTCTCTACACTGATAACTCACATATCTACCTCTCTGTTCCAGAACTGTCTCGTTCTGTCCAAACTAAAATTTTTGCCTTTCTCTCTATCAGTGCAAGCTCAATATGGCTAAAACACTGATCCTACTCACCATCACCCCTCCCTCCAAATTCTCCCTGCTACCTTCTTTCCCAATCACTATGGACATCACCACCACTATCCTGCCTGTCACTGAGGCTCATTACCTGGGCGTCGTCTTGACTCAGCCTGGATGTGAGGATAATGGAGAGGGATATGTCTAAATCTTTCTGCATAGCAGCTGTTAAGATGTGGCCTTGCCTATCTATCCACACAGCTGAAACTCTCATCTAAGCTGTCATCATCTCATGTCTTGATTACTGCAACATCCTTTTCTCTGGCCTTGACAAATAGTCTTTCCCTGCTCATATCCATTCATAATGCTGCTGCAAAGATTGTTTCCCTAGGTCATTGCTTTGACTATCTCACCCCTCTATTTGTATTCCTCCATTGTCTTCCCCTTTGCAATTGCATCTTATAAGCTACTTATCTTCACTTTCAAGGCTTTCAGCCTAGCCCCTATAATAATCACCCTATAATTCACAATCAACATGTTGACTCACACCTCTGTCTGGTCAATGACGCAGCCTCTATTGGCCACTTGTTAAGTTTTCAAACAAGCACATTTGTGCTTTCTCCCATGCTGCTCCTCACACTTGGGAGGCATTCCCCATTAACAGCCACAAAGGTTCCTCATTATTATCCTCCTCCTAAATGCTCCTTTGCCATGATGCCTACAAGCAACTTGACCATGATTAGGCTGCTGGCATGCTCAGATCACGGCTGATCATGCTAACCAACATTGAATCATTGTTTCCTTGTACTCTCCAGTCTGTCTGTGTCCATCTGTCTCTTGTTTTATACTTAGATTTTAAGCAGAAATCATCTTTTTGTTCTGTTTTTGTACAGCACCTAGCACATTGGAGTCCTGGTCCGTGACTGAAGCTCCTAGGCACTACAGTAATACAAATAATAAATATAATTTTATTAGGATTTTGGAGATGTGTCTTAACCCATCTTCACCCTTATAGTCTATAAAGCTAGTAGATACCCTTGTTAAAACTACTGACCTGTCATACTGTTTGATGTAGTTAATGCTATAAATACAGGATTAACATGTGCAGCCTTAAAAATTAAGCCTCCTTACAGTCTTGTTTGTCATGTTGATTATAAGAATAATTCCTAGCTCTTACAGAGTGCTTCTCAAAAGTAGATCTCAAAGTGCTTTACTAAGTAAGTTGATATCATTATCAATAAAATGGGGAAACTGAGGCACAGAGGTGTAGTGATGAGATCCTGTTACAAAAATGACATTTCTAATGGTCCTCTTTCAACAGTCACAGATGTAACCCTTTTTCAATTTTCATATCAATTATACTGCAAGGGGGCAGAAGCATGTCTTCAAAACCATCCAGACTGAATCATTTGTTCAAAATCACAGCTAAAATGTATGAATCTGCATGCCCAAACGTAGGTCCTCAAATCTATGTTTAAGCATCTAAACAGAAGCTCCCATTGATTTCAATGGGAACCGCAGATGCACTGAACTTTAGGGCTACCATTCTGCATCTAGAGCTACAGAAGCACAATGTTGTAGGATCACCATATGGATTGTGCTAGATCCTGTGGTAGGCCTAAATGCTCAACTTAGGGTTTTTTCTTTGTTAAAAACTATAAATATTTTTAAAATAGCTTTGTCTTTTTCACTACCCTTTATAAAACTGAAACTTTAACAAAAATTCCTGGACTTGTTTATTTCTGTACTGTCTCTTGCCCACTTATAAAAGATTGCACAATAACTAGCTAAGATATGGCACACCACTGAAATGCTGACTTGGGGAAATAAAACACAGAAGGAGATTTCTCTAAACCACGATTACTGACTGATTAAAGAGAAGATCTTGGAGGTGAGATGGTGCAATGTATTAGTGCACAAAGCTTTTGGTTCCATAGGCGATAGCTCAATTTTGATATTAGACCATATCTAAAATAGGTTTAACAATCTCAAACTAGTTTTAATGCATTTATTGTATTAATAACCAGGCACTACAGCACTAGTTCCGTGCCACTGCCAGTCTCTATTCAGGAAAGGAAATGGGGCTGGAAATTACAAGAGTTGCATGCTCAGTTTACAAGAAAAAGCTTTTTCCACCTGTGCTCTGGAAATCAAGCTAAGTTAGTTCTTAATCATCATCAGTAAAAATAAGCTTCTACTGGCAAAAAACTGCCTACAGTTGCATCGGTGCAACCTTGTGCACCTCAGAGGGTTTGCACAGTTGTCAGTGATGACAGAATTGAGACCTGTTCATTCTGCATTTTGAACAGGGGACCTAAAACATCTATTGACTACAAAGAGAATTGGATTATGTTCTTAGTTGGTATTTCTGCTGAGGCCAAGCCCAATGCCCAAATATCTCCATTGATTTTTGGGAGATCAGAAACATAATCAAGCTCACTCTTCCCTAGCTGTGTTGGCTCTGAATGTTCACATGAGTAAAAAAGTGGTAAGACTCTTTTTTGGGGTTGGTTTGTTGTAACTCAAGTGGATCTGACGTGTGATGCAGGGAGCAGATTTGTGATGAGTAAGAAAGCTATTGATATATATAGAGATGAGCTATTGATCTATAGTCACTTTTCCAAATAGAATTGTATTTTATGGCTATGAATATTAATATAAGAATGATTTTATAAGAGGAAAGTTTTAAACTGATGGAAAGATTGCTTTATCGGTGAGATGATGTGCCAGTCAAGTGCCAAGGCAAAGTGTTTGGGTTTTGCCCCCTGAATCATTTAGAAAGGCACCATCAGAGCTAGTAGGCAGGAAGCAAGCCATTCTCTTCAGAGGTTCTTGGTGTTTTGGACCATCTGACATAGCTTTAGGGATGGATGTGTCTGGAAAATGCCCCAGGCATAGCTCCAAATGGTGGGCTCCTAAACACTGGTACAATGTACATTTCCTCTTCCTTTTGTCTCCTCTGGATGTAACTCTCTGGGCCTGTGGGTGCTCTTTGTATCTTATTGTTCTGGGTATATACCTGTATCACACATTATGCTGGCAGTTTCACAGAAAGCTGCAATTATATTCCAATTATAGGTGCCAGGGTTACTCTTACATCTGCTTGGGAATGCCACTGTGTAGCTCTTTTGCAATTGTCCCTAGCAGTTTGTTCATATTCCCCTTACTCCTCTCCCCCCTCCTTTGTTTTCAGTCCATGTTGAGGAGCTAAGAAATCATCACAAGCTAACACTGCTGTTAGCCCTGGTACTCAAAGCAAAAGTCCAGAATTATAAAGGCAAATCATTGCAGATAGTGGGTAAAGTGCTATAATTTGTGTGGCCAAGTGGAGGTATAAAAAGTCATTTACTTATGGATTCAGCATTCTGATGTCCTCAAACTCCCAGCGTGATGTCCCTGCCCCAATCAAGTCGATGAAAAAACTGTCCTTGATTTCAGTGGAACCAGGATTTCCCCTCCAATACTCATACTGAATAGAACCTGGTCATTAATTATTACATTTTAGAGCCTGAAATTTGACAGAGGGGCTGCTCTGGTAACAGCAATGTGCTTTTTGAAAAACTGTTGAAATTTGGCCAATTCATAATCCTCCAAAAGGCATCAGCTCATTTCTGCTCAGTAGTAGAGACTTTAACTAGCGTCTAGCAGGTGAATTCTCTGAAGAGTTGGGCTGTGCTGTTCTTAGCATGCTCCAGCCATGCGCTCAGTGCTTTACCTGCTGGTGCCGTCGCAATATCGAGGAGGAAGCTGCCTGACTCAAATGCAGAGGGGACAAGAGCCGGACGGGCGGGGCGGAGAGAGTAAAGTAGGACAAGGAGCCTATGAAACTGAGTCCAGAGTCAGATGGGGTAGAAGGAGATAAACTGGATGAAGAGCCTGGGGTGAGAGACTGGGATGGAAGAGCAAGGGGGGAGACTGGGACTGAAACAGGCTATAAGGTTAGAAAGGTTAGACAGGGGCAGAAGGGTTAGATATGGGAGGGAACAGGGGCCAAAGGGCAACACTAGATACACTCTCTTTCAGAGCCAGACATGGAACCTAAGATTCTGGTGTCTTGCCCATTCCTCTGCAGTCAGCAAATACCTGTGAAACCCCTGGGCACACTGCTTGTCTCATCCCGCACTAGTTCCTGGTCTACATAAAGGATGGCAACGTACTACTGCTATCAGTTACTCTGTTAGCTAAAATGGCAGAGGTCTGTGTGGTGGATTTAAAGGTTCCACTTGTTGTGCTGATGCCCCTTGTGGCTGTCCATCTGGTTCCATGTGATGAATATGGTTTTTTTTAGTTTGCCTCGTTAAAAACGTAGGAAATTACATACACAAAAATGTCATTAAAAGAATGTTAAAGTTGCAAATTCAAGCACGCAAGTCAGGCAATACCAGAATTAAGGCTGCCTGTGCAACCTTAATTTGGCCTCTTTGTGTGTGCGTTAGGATAATCTAATTACATGATTACATACTATTTTCCCCAAAGGACCCTCATTCAGTGCACAGGATGGATGATGCTCTGGGGTGAATCAGTGTAGTGAAGGAGGCTTTTGGCTGTAGGACGCCACCTCATTTGTTGCGGAAGTTGGGAGATGTGTAGTGGATGAGTCAGGGAATGGCAGGAAGACAAAGTATGGTCTAATGGTTAAGGCAGTTGAATGCTGCCCTGGGAAACTGGATTCTACCTTTGCCTCTGCCCTATGGGATGCTGGGCAAAGTCATTTAAACCAAACCTTTCACAGTTGGACATTAATTGTATTTTTTTTCTGGGTACCAGATAGAAGACCCAGGGTATGAGCTGCAGAAGTGCTGAGCACTCACAACTGCAACTGAAGTTAGTGGGAGCTGTGCTTAGACTATGATCACTTTACATGTTCAAAGTCCTCTGAAGAATCAGGCCCCAGTCATCTCAAATTTGGCTCCCAAAATTAGTGGACACTTTTGACTTGAATCTCTCTGTATCTCAGTTCCCCATGTGAAAAACGGGGATAGAAATACCCACTCATCTCACAGGACTGTTGTGTAAATAAAATCATTAATGTTTGTGAGCCACTCAGACTTGATAGTGATGAGTAGTCTAGAAAAGCCCATGAGGAAATTAATCATTCTGGCTCGGGGGTAGGGTGAAATAACGAAGGCATGGAACTGCACATTGCACAACATGGAGTTTTTTCAGTGAGCACCATCCAGCCACTGCACTGTGGAAAAAACGTCAGGTGATCCTATATGTAAAGACTGTCATACAGTCAAAGAGGCTGCATTAAGGCCTCACAGGCAACTTTAAGTGTGGCATTTCCTAATTGCCATAAGTTAGACTTTGCAACCTTAACATTCTTGTAAGGTAGTTTGTGCATTGATAGTTAGGACAGTAGAGACTTTTTGTTCTTTCTCTGTCTACTTTGCACACAAAGGTAAGGTGAAGACTGGGTACAGGCAGTCATGTCCCTCCTGAAAAGTACTGCAGGTTGGCATTTGCTATAAATGAATTCGTCTTGCCTGTTCCTTGACTGTCTCTGCAACAGCAGCAGGCACTATCAAGGAGGGTTTTCAAACCTCCCTGCAGCCTGGACAACCTGTGAGTCGAGTCCAAACTGCTCTAGTCCCTGATCTAAAATGTGCAAAAAACTCTTAGCTTAGCAGTTCCAACAGAGTTTGCAGCGACGAGGAGGAAACAACAGCGAAGGGGGCAAAAGAGGAAGTGGGAGAGAAGTGAAAAATGATTCAGTGACACGCGGTGAGCACCCCGGGCCAGGCTGGGCGCTGGGCGAGCTGATGGGGGCAGGGAAGGGAGGGTTGCTAGATCTTGGGGTAGCGCTGCGATAAATAAAGGATGGGCTGTAATAATTCAGACGGGGGCCCGGCCAGCCCCCCCTTGCTGTCCTGATCCCAGACCCTGCCCGCAGCCTGTTCCCTTTTCTGGGTGTTGTAATCACTGGGCTGCAATCCGCGGGGCTGAACGTAGAGGGGCTTTTCTCAGCCTCCTCCAGACTGGCGCCCTGCACTGGTCCGGCTGCCTGGGCTCCGGCTCCCTGGAGGGCGGGCGAGGGTAGCTGCTTGCAAAGCTGCCCGGCCGGCCAGCTCAAGTTGCTCAGTCGGTGCACGGCTGGGAAGTCAGGGGGAGGGAAAAGGCGCCCCGACCCCGCCCCGCTTGCAGGCGCCCCTGGCGGCTCCTCGGTGCGTTTCGTTCCCTCGCTCGCCCCTTTGCTGGGCTCGGATTTTTTTTTTCTTTTTTAAGCAGGCGGAGGAAAGGAAAGCAGCAGCTGCGCTGCGCTTCACACGCGGCTCCTCACCGCAGGGAGCCTGGCGGGGGCTGCGGGCAGGAGGATGCGCCCGTCCCCTGAGTCAGCGCCCGGAGCCGGAGCCGGAGGCGGGCAGCTGCAGAGCGCAGGGCGCCGCCCAGGGGAGCAGGAGGGCGCGCAGGGGCCGCGCAGCCCCGGGCACCACGACAGGGCGCACAGGCGGGCACCGGGCTAGCGCAGGGGGCGGGGCTGAGGCGCTTCTTCCTCGCGCTGGCCGGGCGCAGGCAGAGCGCGCCGCGGGAGGTCTCCTGGGAGCAGCCGGGAGCGCACACGTGGGGCGCCTCCTAGCGGTGCCGGGGCGAAGGGGGGGCGCCCCCCCTCTCTCATTTGGCTGCGAGCGCAGCGTCCCGCCCCGGGCTCCGGGCAAGCAGCGGCCGGGACCAGAGGGCGCGCAACTGGAGGCGGCTTCTGGAGGAGCGGGGAGCGCAAGGCGCGGGCCCCTCCTCGTGCTCCTGGCCGGCCGGCGCGGCCCCGGGGAAGACGATGTTTAACCGGGCCGTGAGCAGGCTCAGCAGGAAGCGGCCGCCGTCAGGTAAGGGGGAGCCGGGCTCCGGAGCGGGCCGGCGTCGCTGCCCTCCATTCATTCCGGAGTCAGGCGGGGAGGGGCGCCCTTAGTGTGAACGAGAGCGAGCTAGTCCCCGGACGCGGAACAACCCCCCCCACCCGAGGAGCAGCACCCGCCTCCCCAGGCAGGGCACGGCTCCGGCCAGCGCCCGCCTTCTGCTCTGCCGCTGGGGCCGGGTTGGAGGTGAAGCTCCCCCCGGGCACCTTCCTCTCAGTGCAGCCCAGAGGGTTTGTGTTGAACCCTCCCCAGGAACCCCAAGCAGGGGCAGGAGGTGCTGGCGCCGCTCCAGAGCCCAGGCTCCTCTGGTTTGCAGAGCTGCTTTCTCAGCCGCAGGAAGCGTGCCGCGGGGTGGAGGAGACGCACAGCAACTTCTCGCTGCCAGCCGCAAGCGGCTTAAAAGTTGAGCTGAAAGAGGAAGGAGGGAGTTTTGTTCTTAGCGTGTCTGAAGTGGAAGCCGGAGCCCAGCTTCCAGATGTGCTTGTTCACTGTCTTGTTTTCTCTCCGCATGAGTCATAGCTGCCGGGCTGAGCGCTGTGGCACAGGGACCAGAATATACAGTTATAAGAAACTGTAACAAACGCCAGTGAAAGTAATAACACTAGGTTCAAACAGGGCCGGAGTCTTAGAAGTGCTGAGCACCTGCAGCTGTCGCTGGCTTCAGCTGGAGTTGGGGGTGCTCAGCACCTCTACAAATCAAAGTAGATAAAGATTCAGGTGCCTGCGCCCGCTGGATGATGCAGGTGAATAGAGAAAGGTCTGAAAGTATGGCTTCACCGTGTCAACCTGAGATTCATTCTCACTGATCGTCCTCTGAGTTCTGCATGAAGAATGACAGCTTTTTAACGAGGTTCAGGGTGATTGTAAGAGTACACTGTAACTTTCTCCAAGTATGCAGCGGTGCAGTTCTAAAATAACCAATAGATGGCTTTAACTGTCTTATTCTAATGTAATGGACTTGGTCATAATTATAAAGCGAACTACAATATGCAATAGCTGTAAGCAGTGGTGGCAAGAGTCTCATATCTGACACGTCACTGTATCTGGATCTTTACAATATTCAGATACAATGCTGTTAATTAGAATTAAAATGACTAACAAAGGACATTACTGATTATTCATATTTCTGTAGACCTGTCTGTTGCTTTTAAGATCATGTTTAATAGCTCCCAGCGCAAAGCAAACTTTGATGGGAAGAAGGCATACATACTTCTGACATTTGTATTTGCCCTCACTCATGCAAGATGGACACAGCCCATGTAATATTCTGTCTTTATGCATCTTTTAATGCGTTGTATGCTTCTGAGGCTATAATATAAAACTGATAGGTTATGTTTTAAGTGCAAGATTCAGAAAGTATATTTTAGGCATAGAGCATAGTCTTTTCCATTGTAGAGGCTCTACAGGAGAGGAAGTTGGATTCTGTTGTAGCTCATACATCAACCAAATCTTAATTACATGCTGATTATATAATCTGTGTTACTGGTAGCCAGACTTGCTAGCCAGAAAGAACCTAGTTTGACTTTTAGATCCCAGGTTGACTTTGGAGAACTGTCATTTAGAACGACCATCTTCTTACATTTGATATCTAAGTCATTATTAAGGTATCATAAACATAGAACCCTAGAATGCCATTTTTACAGACACACTTTCAGAGTATTACCGCACTTTAATACAGAACATCTCACCACAGCGTTTCACTGACACAGCAGGTTCAGTGGCTCAAGGAAACTAATGTAACATATGTTATTCTGTATGAAATAATTTGGATAAAAATAAAAATAAAAAAATAAGAATCCTGGGAAGCAGTATTACTTCTGGAACGTACAATAAGATTACGAAATTGCAAGTTCCTCATTAAAGCCTTCTTAAGAAAAACTGAGTATGGCTTTTAGTCTAATTTTTTTTAAAGTTATGTGCTTGGTGAATGCTTCCAAAGATGGTACAAATGCAGAATGTCCTTTTAATTTCCTTCCGTATAGTTAAAACTAGAATCCAGTTGCCATCTGTTGTTGGAGACCCTCAAAAGAGGATGTTAAGACTTGTACTTTGAACAAACCAAAACAGGCAAAGGACAACTCATGTAGCCCACATGTCCTTTAAAATACAGCAGCTACTGGAAAAAGTTTATATATTGGACTCATCAAGTGGCATTTGGATACATGGAAAGTAAGGGGATTTTCCCTTGTTATGTTGAACAGTTAAAAACAATTTATCATTGTTTTAAAACCTTGGTTTATTAATTCAGGACTCCTGCTTGCAAGTGGAAAGGCATTCTGATGATCACAGAGAAGTGCAATGGGTTAAGAGCACTTTTAAAAATAAAAAGCCCATCTGTCAGTATTCACAGCTTTCCAAAGGCCCCGGGCCTGATTCTGTGTGAAGAAAGAGAAAATGTACATGGTGCAATCAAAGTTCTCTTAAGTTAAGTTTATAGGAAAATAGGAATGATTTTTTTAACTGTTATATATATTGATGCTATTTGTTTAAACACTGGGAGCAAAAGAAGGAAAGCTATTTGTAAGATGCTATACTGGTACATACTTGGCTGATTAACTGTTTTTTGTTAATAACTTCGCAGAAAATGTATATGGAAAAGGATCAGCAAAGAACAGGCATTAAATAAATGACTGACGTAACAAAGTTTTGTAAAATGCATGACTTTTTGCTGTTTGATATATTGCCGTGAGGCACAGTTTATTAAAGATTTGTTATATGTCTATAGATGCAACACTTCAGAATTATGGGTAGGACTTTCCAAAGTGCCTATCTAACAGGTGCACAAGTTTTCACTGAAATTCAAAGGGGACTTGCGCTGCTAAATCACTTAGGAGTGTGCGAAGATCTCACCCTATATAATGAATTAGTTTGTTATTTGAAACAGTAAGCATGTAATACTAACATTTCTTAAGTTTTTTGCCACTGTCCTTTCAAAGCAAGGTCCAGCGCCATGAGTTCTGATTTGCTAATTAATATTGTCAATGGGAGGTTTCCCCTACAAAAAATTGCAGATTTGAGTCTCGTTTGAGGACATTTTAGGATGGAAGGAGACTGGAAATCTCATGTATGGAAAGTCCATTTCTCACCATTTCATCAGTGATAATAGGTTGTTGCTAAAATTTCATATTGTGGTGTGTGAATCAAAATTCAGTGGTTCCATGGAACTTGTTGTTTGTATGATACAAATATTTGCTGTTTCAGACATTGATAGTATCAAGTGCGGTAGCTAGAACATTAAAAAAAATTAGATTTGCCTTTTCATTTATCGCTTACAAAAAAAATCTTTATTTACAAGGTGTTTTTATATTTTGTGTACTAGTACTATGTGATGGACAAAAACAGCTTATGTAGGGATTCCTCCCTAAAATAATACTGCAACTAGTGTAACTGCCAAATATTAGCTTTTGTTTGTACAAGCGACTGGCCACGGCATATCATATAAGAAAATGCACTGTGATCCTGTAGATGATGAAAATTTAGTTGAAGTAAAAACTATATGGTAGGGTTCTGTGTATACCTGAGTTGCGAATGTTTATAATAGTATTTTTTCCACTTATTGGTTTCCTTTTCTATCTAAAAGATAGTGAGTGTTTTTTCCACCAAAACAAGGAAGATCTTATTTTACATCTTTATCTACTACTGTACATTTTTATCTTCTACAAAAATTCAAATAGAAAAGGTCCCTTTTTCTGTAGTTCCTTTGCATTCCTACTGGAGCACATAATTATCTGCTGATTTCTAATAGCTACAAAGAATGTTCTCTTTTGTTTAAAAAGAGTGAATTAGCCTAAGTCGTTTGGATATTAGGTGCTGGTGGCAAGCATGCAGTTTCAGAGTATAAACTACATGACAGCATAATTGCAAAGCTTCTGATGGAATAAGATGATCTTATAAATGACAAGAAGAGGGATAACAGGATGAGAGAGTGTATTCCATATACTAAAATATATTTCACTGTTATATTCTAAAAATACATTGGTTGAGAAGAATTGTATATAAATTCCACAACAAGTGTGATTTTTTTTTTTTAAAGATAGCTCAGTAAAAGTTTAGTAGATACCCTTGGGTAAGGTCCAGTCAAACCTTTTGCCTAGTTTAAGACATAAAGATGTATTCCCTGTATGATACATATGAACCCTTGAATCAGATGGATTTAAGCAATTGTGTATAGCGTAGAGAGCTATGATCCTATTGAGGGCAATTCTTATACTAGAAATATGTATGAGTGTCCAGTAACTGAGAGGAGGGGTGCCTTAGAACTGTGTATTGTGAAAATACAGAGCCACAATGATTCTAATATTATCAGAAGTATTTTGGGCCTGTTTTCCCTTGGCCTTTATCTTGTGCAGCCATTTACACTTGTGCTGAAGGGGAAAGGGACCATTATTTACTATTACAGAAGTGACCATCCGAAAATGAGGCTAGGGTCTGTGCAGCACTGTATTGGATTGCCCCTGACCGGACGAGCTTCTGTGAAAGTAGACAAGACAGACAGAGACTAAGGGGAAGGGAATTAACATGCAAGCAGAGTCAACAGTGGTGGTCTGCAAATGTCATGTTAGTGTGTCACAGTATTTTTGGGAGGGGTGAGGGGAGTATGTGTATTTTCATTTTTAAAATTCTTTGAGTAGGGTTTAGTGAGGAAGAAAATAACTAAATGAAAAGATGAGAGGGGACATTGAGGGGTAAGGCAGAGGAAAAGGAGAAGAGAAAGGCTGAGATGAAGAGACTGGGAGGGAGGAGGTTGGAGGGAATGGCCAGTGAGCACAGGGGAGGGAAATTGTAGAAAGCAGTCTGATGACATTGTCTGTGTTTGCTTCTTCTGGCTAGAGAATTTCTTTTTGCCCAAGCCTTCCTGGCTTGTTGGGGAAGGTGGCTGCTGCATGGGATTGTAGCTCCACCCCTCCATGCCCATTTGGCGGAATTCAGCATTGCCAATGTCACTGCTTGTGTGATCCTTGAGCCTAATCCTTGCAGAGAGGCATCAGCTGTGGAGGAAGCTCTTTGCTCCCTCTTTCATCCCCAGCGCAGTCCACAATGTGGTCTGGTCTGGTCTGGTGTCCTAGAGATACCCTGAAAAAGAGAAGCACAGCTAGCTAGGGGATTCTAAGGTCCGTCTGCTTCAGAGTCCTCTTAGAAGTGAATATCCATTCCTCTCTCAATTATATGCTTCTGCCATGCTTTTTTTTTTAAAAGTGGATGAGTGACCGTTGCAATGCATTTTGCTTGGTTGAGCAAAGAAGACCAGACATAAAATATAGCTCCTGTAAAGAATATATCTAATGGGTCTGCTCCACTGCTCTGCCCATTGTGTAGTCATTTACACTTATTGGTGGAAAACATTGCCATTCTGATTTGGTCCCTGTACACAGACAGTGGATATTTGCGGAGCATGAGAATCTGACTCTATACATGTAACAATATTTTTCACATTCCATCCTTGTATCTCAACGTGCCTTGCAAAAATGTTCAATAAACCTCATAAATTCTCTCTCTTTTGAGGAGGAAAGTATTATTATTTCCATTTCCCAGATGGGGAAACTGAAGCATAGAGAGGTTAACATGCCTTCTTCAAGTTCACACATCAATTCAGTGGCAGCTGTCAGGAAACAACCTAAATGTTCTGATTTCCAGTCCTGTGCTTTTATCACTAGACCACAGTTCATCTCTGGGGAAACCTTTCTTCTTTTTGTTTATATGTACAGCATCATAGATGTTCCTAATGTTTTACAGACAAATAAGTTCCAGTCCCTGTCTGAAGAGGTTACAGTCTAAGGCTCAGACCCTGAAGCTTCTTATGCATGGACAGACTTCTGCATTTATATGAAGGAAGTTGCAGGATTGGGGGCTTAGATATTACGAAAGGAGAGATCACAATAGATGGAGGGACGTACTAATGAGATGGCTTGTATTTTATAGTATACTCCTAGTGTGTGTTTCACTTGCTTGGTTAATTTAAAATATTCTCCTTTTATTTTTCTTTGTTTTATTGAGTTGGTGCATGAGAGTGGGTCTTTCCTTTTCCTTAAGCAACTATAGGTGAATGGAGTCTATGCAACTTTAGATTCTTCGACCCTACTGCAGAGTTGTATTCCCCATGGAAAGGAAACTCCTATGACCGATGCCTTGTGGAGAGTGGATGATTATTATCATTTTATAACCAGATGTCCATCTGACTGTTTTCAGAGGGGACTCATCCAAAGGCCTCACAAAAGCCCCCAAAAACCACTTAGCACAAATAGGCTTTTCTGGAGTGCCAATTTTCCATAGATTTTCAGTCTTGACATTTATCATTTTAACCATCTGTTGACATTTGAATCTCCACTCTGTATAATGCGTTTTCTTTTCTTCTTTCTTTCTTTTTTCTTTTTTTGTTTTTGGAAAACTACTGTAGTTTTAGCTCCAAACTTGAGGAAAAGCTCTAACCTAGTTCCAAATATGTATTGAGAAGATCCATGTTTTTGAACACTGGCTTTGTTAAGGTGAAATGAAGGACTTATATATGCCAATAAATAAAAATGAGATACCAAGCTGTTCATAGAATAGGGACCTGATCCTGTTCAACTTCCTTATATGCACAGTCTTATTGACTTCAGTGAGCTACGTGGATGAGAAAGGTGAGCAGGATGAGAAAGGATTGGTCTGTACTTGCATAGCTTTCAATTACAAATGCCCTTCGGTGTTTATTATTAATAAGGTGACCTAAGTAAGAGCTTTATTGATTACAGTGGGGTTTTGTGTGCAAGGAATGTGTGATTAGACCCTCAGTCTTATAATGTCTCGTGATCTTAGACAGAGTTTTAGGCCTCACCCTGAATGGCTGAGACTCCCGCTGTCTTTACTTGAAGTTTTGGGCATACAGAGAAATGAAGATCACGCTCTCTGTGTTTATTTTAAAGCTTTTCAATTCATCAGTAAAATACTTGGAGCCCTTTCAAGAAGTGGGACTGCAAAATGGTAGCCTGTGAAGAATCTGTTTCTGTCTGGCCTCCGCAGCCTGCGGTTTCATAAACCCATCTCTTGGCACAGTCAGCCCGATGTAAATTCAGCCGTTAGACCATCTCTTCCTTCTCATCAGACTTCGGAATATTTGTGAGAATGCTGGCTGGCATACTAGTCAGGGGTACAACCCTGCACTCTTTATTCAGGCAAAACTCCAATTGACTTAAGAAAATCAAAAGTAAACAGCCCGACAGCATGTGTACTCCAAGACGGCACTAGATCATTCCACTACCTATCTAGCTGCCCTCCCATTAAAATGGTTTGATTTTTATAGGCCTCTTCACTCCCTAAGCAAAGCATCATTTTTCTTTTTCCATCCGTAGTCTCCACCCTACCCTGAGAGTGTGCATTTCTAAAAGAAATCACATTTAGGCAGCTTACCAAGATTTGTCTCATAACTTTGGTGTGGGTGATCTAAACCAGCCAATAGCACTGACAGTGCCAGAAACAAGCTCTCCGCTCTTTTACAGCTGGGGCTGTGGTAGTAATGTTCCACGTCCATAAGGCAAATTCACTCAGATAAAACAATGACATTATCCGCTCATGAGTTCCCTGACTGTAAAGCAGCTTTTACATTCCTTAGGATTTGACTTCACTGCATTGTTAGCTTGAGGTTTTGCCCCAACCAGACTCCCATCCTCACTCAAATATTTCTAGTTCAGGCTAACTGAACCATCGTGGTGGGTAGAAGCTTGTGTGCTGCTGATGCTTGAACTTGTAGCTGTGGGGATGCAGCAACAGGAGTTACAACAGCTCATCAGCTGCTAATCAAATCACTCTTTGTAGCCAGAGGGTATGTCTACACTGCAGACTAAAGTCAAATTACTTTAAATCGACTTTCACCCGGCGAATTTTAGAAGTCGCAGGAGCGTGATCACACCATGCTCCTTGCGCTGGGCTCTTGCGTCCCTACTGGACATGCTTGGGCCAACATTCAAAGTTATGCACCGTGGGTAGCTATCCCACAGTGCAACTAGCCACAGAGGCTTTTGGGAAGCTTGTTGTCCTCCCATGATGCAACGTGCTCCCTCCCCTTCTTGTCCAAAACAAACTGCAAACAATTTTTTTTACCGTTTTTTCTATGCCGTGCGCATACGGTTGCCGGAGAGATATGGAGCCTGCTCAGCTCTGCACTATCATTGTGAGCATCACAAATACCTCACGGCTTATTCTGCAGTATTTTTAAAGGCAAGAGAGAAGCCGCAGCATAGAAAATAGCGATGTTACTGAGGCCTCCCTGCTACAAGCCATAGAGCAAAACAATTCTCGTTTGCTGCAGGCTGTCATGCATCATCTTCAGTTCATGGAATGCCGGTTCTGGTCCCGGGAAACAAGCACAGATTGGTGGGATTGCATCGTTATGAAGGTGTGGGATGATGAGCAGTGGCTGCAGAACTTTCGTATGTGAAAGGCCACTTTCTTTGAACTTTGCGCGGAGCTGTCCCCAGCCCTGAAGCGCATGAATACTCGCTTGAGACCAGTTCTGACAGTGGAGAAGTGAGTGGCCATCACTCTGTGGAAGCTGGCAACCCCAGACTGCTATCGGTCAGTTGGGAATCAATTTGGAGTTGGTAAATCCACTGTTGGAGCTGCTGTGATGCAAGTGTGCAGGGCCATTAATAGACTTCTGCTATGAAGGGTAGTGACTTTGGGAAACGTGCAGGACATAGGGGACGGGTTTGCCGCAATGAGGTTCCCAAACTGTGTGGTGCAATATATGGCACGCATTTCCCTATCCTAGCACCTGACCACCTTGCCACAGAGTACATAAACCGGAAGGGATACGTCTCAGTGGTGTTGCAGGCTCTTATGGATCACAGGGGACGTTTCACTGACATCAATGAGGGGTGGTCTGGAAAGGTGAATGATATGAGCATCTTTAGGAACTTGGGTCTGTTCAATAAGATGCAGGCAGGCACTTTCTTCCCTGACAAAAAATAAAGATTGGGGATGTGGAAATGCCAATAGTGATCGTGGGGGATTCTGTCTACTCCTTGCTCCGTTGGCTAATTAAGCCCTACGCTGGGCATCTGGACAGCAAGAAGGAGTGTTTGAATAACAGGCTCAGCAAGTGCAGAATGGTGGTGAAATGTGTATTTGGCCGTTTAAAAGCCAGATGGAGATGTCTGCTTACTAGGCTTGACATCAGTGAAAAGAACACCCCATCAGTTATATCTGCATCTGTGTGCTCCATAATTTGTATGAAAAGAAGGGGGAAAAGTTTCCCCAGGGTTGGGGCGTGGAGGCTGATAGGGTGGCTGCAAATTTTGAGCAGCCAGATTCCAGCACTATTCTCAGAACCAACCGTGGAGTGCTTCGGCTTCAGGAAGCATTGAAAAACCGGTTTTGCAATTAACTGCAGTAATGTAGGTCTGTGCTGAGCCTTGATTTCCTATCCCCCACCCTTGCTCCAGTGGCCCACTCCCCGTCTCTCCTCACCCAAGCTATGAATGAATAAAGACAGATGTTTTTTAATAGTATAAAGTTTTATTTGTGACCCGTTTTAATGGGGGGAAAGGAGGATAACTTAACATTGTAAAGTGTCACTGTGCAAGCAACTGTGGTTGCGTGCAGTTCTTAAAGGGACCATTGCGTCCATCTACTCGCCTCCACCGGTGTGTAGTGCAGCACGTACTGCACCCGGCTCAGTCACCTCCTAGACCACTTGAGAGTGGGGGCTGATAAAGCGGTAGGCAGTGGAGCGTCTTGGAGAGGCTGCAGAGAGAGTCTGTCCCGCCGCTGCTCTTTCTAGAGCTCTACCAGATGCCTCAGCGTGTCAGACTGATCCCTCATAATACGCAACATCTCCTGTTGCGTATCATGCTCCTGCTCCTGTGCAGACCTTCTGTGTTCCATATCCATGTCTAGTTTTTCAGACAAGGACATCCTCCAGGCTCTGCGCTCTGTCAGCAGCCGCGGAGGCGTTCATTAGTTTGTTGAACATCTCATCCCACGGGTTTTTTTTCCACTTCCTAATCTGGAAAAGTCTTTCAGCTGGAGTTCGGCAAGGGGGGCCGAAGGCTGAGGTGTCTACTGTAAGATAAACAAAGCACAAAGTTGCCATTGTTAGCTGACCCAAAGTAATAAAGGAAATGCTACAATGTAAAAAGTACTCCCCTTCGTGTTCACAAAGCTAAGCTAGACCCGCATTCCATTCTTGGAATGGTCGGACTGGCATTACAGACATGGTAAGCAAAGGGCCCTTGCATCTGTTAGAGAGAGTCTTCATTAGCACTAAGATCCACAATCCACACTTGAGCAAAGAGAGGGATCACCGGGCTCCCCTGTAACATGCCAAAGACAGATTTGGGGGGAGGTGTGCAGAACAGATTAGAGGACACTGTGGGCGAATTGTAGCGGCAGAAAACATAGAGCAACCAGTGTCCCAACCCATAATGCCCATTGCAACAGTACTAGGACTAGGAATAGTCTTGGGGAGGCACCCAGGGACCCAGAGGAATAAAATGGAGTGACTGTATTGTCGCAAATTTAAAGAACCCAACCATCTTCCCTAGGTGACCATGTGTAATATCAATCTCCTGGTAACGCAGACGGAAAGGGAAGATTTGCTGCAGGCATCGGGGTACAGGTCTGGCCCTTATGCTGCTATGCTGTGTTCCGCGATGATGCCTGCTCATTTAAGAGCAGAGTGGCGGGGAAAAGTCTCCTGCCGTGGCAGAAGAAATAAGACTGCCCTCCCCAGAAACCTTCTGCAAAGGTTAACATATTACCTACATGAAAGTTTCCTTGAGATATCCACAGAGGAGTCTTGGAGCATACCTCTGCACATAAATAGTCTGTGCTGGGAGTAATCCTCCACTGAAGTTTGCCACCATACGGTAAGACCCTCCCCTCAAAAACACAAACTCCTTTTAAGAAGCTGGATTGGGGACATAACCGCTAAAAAAAGATTTGCCACACATACTCACCGTTTGTGCCTTCCCCTGCATCTTGATCAGTCCCACTGTCTTGTGTGTGGCAGGGCTGCTCTGGGGTAACGAACAGGTCCTGGCTCCCAAGGAGAATGGATACCCCTCTTTCCTGCACCCTGCTCTCCTCATCCTCATCCTCCTTATCCACAAAGTCCTCCTCATTCATCCTGGACTGGGATTCTTTGGAGGTGTCAATGTTAGGTGGGGGCACAGCGACGGGGTCAATGCCGAGAATTGCATGCAGCTCCTCATAAAACGGCATGTTTTGGGCAAGGAGCCAGAACGGCTGTAAGCTTCCCTAGTTTTCTGATAACCCTGCCTCAGCGCTTTGATCTTAACGCGGCACTGCGTGTGCCTGTTGCGCCCCTTCTCCAACATGCCGCGAGATATCTTCTCGTATGTATCTAAATTTATTTTGCTGGCTCAGAGCTGAGCCAGAACAGACTCTTCGCCCCACAGACCGATGAGATCCAAGACCTCTGGTTGATTCCAAGCTGGAGCGCATTTGGGCCATGCAGTCGCTATGAGCAGTTCAGCTACGAAGCTCTCTCTCTCTCTCTCTCTAAACCAGAATTGGAAATTCAAAATTTCCCAGGCTTGAGGGGAGGAGCTATTTTTCCTGTTTACATGGCCACATTACAGCAGAGCATGAATGTCCAGAGCAGTCACAACGGGGCATCATGGGATACCTCCTGGAGGCTAACAGCGACGATTTATGTTGCACTCTGCTCACACTGACGCAAATTCGACCCATGGAATTTGAATTCAGCGCTACGCCATTTGTAGAGGTAGTTTTATTAGCTCGACTTTTTCTGCACTTTAAATCTACGGAACTTACGTGCCAGTGGAGATGCATACTTTAGGGGGTCGACGTAAGAGGCATTACGTTGACCTGGTGCCAGTGTAGACCAGACCTATGTGTTTTGCAGTATGGTCACTCCACTCAAGTTAGGTTAGCTTGAGTGGAATAACTAGAGGGTGCTACTCTGAGCTAACTATAGCAATGAAGACAAGCTCTGAATGGAAAAATACATGTTTCTTTTCATTTCAGTCACATCACCTTTTAAGAAAGCAGCTATGACCTGAAGGTGTTGAGGAGGGTATTGATGGGATCAGAGAAATGCATGTGATACTAATCATTGTTTTAAAGCTGGTGTGTTTATCTTTCAGAGATAAACGACAGCGATGGCAAGCCAAGCAGCAGCCAACAAATCCTAAAAGGAACCTCAAGATGGACTACGTCACTAGAGAACCTCCTAGAAGATCCAGAAGGAGTTAAACAATTTAGGGTTGCTATCTTAACTATTAATTTTTGCATAGACTTTAAACAGCATTTTAAGCTGGATATGTATCAGCATTAAATAATGGTGATGTACCAATGACATGAGTGTATACATTTGCATATGACTAGATGTGTGAATTAAGCAGTGGTGGCTTCTCAGGGTATCCTATGCCCACAGCCTATCCTTGGGTGCAGGGAAGATGCTTGGTTGCACCTTTCTAACCAGATGAGAGGCAATGTCATGGGTCCCTCAGTAACGAGGGTTGGTTTAGCAGCGGGCTAAATAATGGGGCACAAGGGAAGCTGGTGTTTTCTGAAATGTTACTGTCTCCTGTCATGCAATAGTCACTACTGGTGCCAGATCCTGTAACCCTTATTCATATAAATCGTTCCAATGACTGCTACTGAGCAAGAGTAACTCAGTTCAGGCCCAATCCTGCTTTGTGACCCAAGCAGGTGAACTGAGCGGAGCCCCTTTAATTTCAGTAGGGCTCCATGTGGAAGCAGCAGTCTTGTGCAGGATTGTGACTTAAGTATGTTGGGGATGGCCCATCAGCTGTCCATCTTGCCAGTCCTCTATCATACTATTTTGCTAGTAATCAGTGGAACTATTTGCATGAGTAAAGATTATTTGCTTGAGTAAGGATTTGCATGATCAAACCCATAGGCTGGAGGGAAGTGATTTTATATGTGACTATGCTGGAAAGTGCTATTAACCAGGATTTACTAGACTGATCTAAATGCTTTTAGAATTCCGGATGCCAGCAAATTATTTAATCTTTTTTCTTTTTTACATTTGACATGAAAATTGAACATCTCAAAACTATAAATATTTCAGTCATTGCTTTTATACACACATTAAATATATATATTTTCCATTTTAAAATATGCTTCACTTTAGGAGGAATGTGGGTTATTTAAACACTGTCTGGCGAGTGCAAATACATCTTTTGATTTAATTTACTTTAAGATAAGTTATTGTTACTGATGATCATGTTTAGAAGCACTTTCATTTGCAGTTTTTTCTGGTAAAGAATGTCAAATGAAAGTAGACTAGAATCCCAAGTGATCCATGAAGCTCATTAAAGCAGATCTTTATGCTTACCACTAATGAGTTCATATATTTCCTGCATTCTTTCTGAGTAACAATTTTAAATGGCTGAAGTTATTTAATGATGATAGATACATTCCTTTCGTTAGCTGGCTGACAAAATTTAAGATTAGAATTTAGCTCAGTTAGTTCTTATGGATTATACTTTTTAAAGCATTGAATGTGTTATTTATTTATGTTCCACCTGGTGCTCCCAAGATGGTGGCCTTATTTTGTGCTGTACAAAAAATAATAAAAGACAGTCCTGGACCCACGGAGCTTCCAGTTTCAACAGACTAATAGTGGGAGGGGAAACAAACGTCTGAAAAAGCAGATCCTAACATTTCACTTTTTTTTTTTTTTTTCTTTCCCCAGGAATTTTTAAAGAAAGAATTTAGTGAAGAAAATGTTTTATTCTGGTTAGCATGTGAAGAATTTAAGAAAATGCAAGAAAAGAAACAGGTATTTCCTTCAGAATTAAACATTACCTGTCAACAGAGATTCCATGGTAGAGTTAGGGGATACAGCCTGTCTCCTGCCTGTGTAGTTAATTAGCTGTATTTCATGTATGTGTAAACAAATATATTGGAGGAATATATCAGAAGTCACCATAACTGGAGCTAGTGGGTATGTCCGTTCCCAAACATATTTGTTTTAACGCTGAATCAGAATGAAAAGCGAAAAGTTTGAAATTTCCTGTGAAACAAAAATTCTCAAAAATTTCAATTTGGAACCACTGAAATATTTTGATAATGTCTAATCATTGTGCTTTGATAAGTTAAAGATTTTTTTCAATAATGATGAAACTTTACAATATATAATGTATTAATATTTTTATATAAAAATGTAACATTCAAATAATTTATCATATAAAAGTTGAAATAAAATGAATGAAAACAAGGAAGTTGAAACAAAACTCTTTTACTGTATCAAAATGAAATGTTTTGACATTATGGATATTAAAACAGTGGAAACAATTTATTTAGATTTTTTTTCCTTCAGAATCAACATATTCCTGTGAATTGTTTAGATTTTGACTGCATTGCATTTTCTGATGGAAAACTGTTTGGTCAAATATGTTTTGGCCAGTTCTAATCTTAACATCTTTCTGCTCCGTAGGTCCCAGTCCTGCAACTGGATGCACTTGAGCACAGGGGTCTAGTTGCATTTCCTGATTGCAGGATCAGAACCACATTATATAGAATCAGGCCTGAAGTGTTTACTGGATTTCTGTTTGTTTGCTCCTGTAAATATTGCAGAATTTTTTAACAATCAAAACATCTAATTAGGTTAATGTTTTAGACTGAGACTTCCAAAAGAAGTTAGGTGCCAAACTGTTGAATGTTGATGTCGGGGGAGCTGGGTGACTAATTCCCTTAGGTCTCTTTGAGAATCCCAGCTTTAGACTTTTTACGTGGACACCAAAGGCTAAATTCTGGCCTTTGTTGTTGGATGGGCACTTTGCAGCTGCATAGTCCGAGTGGTTGTATTCTGCTGGCCAGAGGCAAGCAGAGTGCCATTGGGAGATGGGCTAGGGAGTTTGCTGAGCAGAACTCTTTACACCTGCCATAGGAAGGTGCACTGAATACTCCCCACCATTCCAGGAGCCATCACAAATAGGAGGGAATAGGGATACAGGTCACAACCTGAGCCTGTTGGCCAAGTCTCCCTTGGGACCATGAAATAGTCAACCTTCAGGGAGAGTCTTGTAGGTTGGGATTGGATCTAGACTCTGGAACTCGGTCCCACAAGAAATAGGAATTACTATAGATCGAGGCTGGTTGAAAATTTTCCTTTGGAACTGTTTTTTGATGGAAAATTGGGAGGGAAATTTTGATTTGTCATAAAAAGAAAAAATGAACACCTGAAAACCAAAATATTTTGGGTTTTGGGTGAAATTTTTCAGTGTTCAAATTTCTGCCAAAAAATCAAAATTTTCTGCAGGAAAGGAGACACATTTTCAGCCAACTCTACAACACACCTCATCATGCTTAGAACTATCCAGAACTAATGTCTTTGGCTTGGCTTTCCCTCAGTAAAGTCTATGCATACACACATGCACAGACACACTCAAAACAAAAACAACTAATCAGACTTTTTCTCCTGCAGTCTGAAAAGAAGAGAGAGAAATGGGATGAAGGGGGTGATTGTTATTTCTATTTTAAATATTTCAGTTCTGGGTTTGGGGAAAAAAGATGATAGTCTCATCATATGGTGATAACACTTTCCATTCTGTTAGTATCTCTGGGAGATGTTAAATAGAAGCTACTAAAGTTAGACATTTTAAGATCAGAAGATCCTAATAACTTGCATCCAAGAGTTTTAAAAGAGCTGGCTGAGGAGCTTGCTGAATCATTAATGTTGATTTTCAATAAGTCTTAGAGCACTGGGGTTCCAGAAGACTGAAAAAAACCTAATGTACCAATTTTTAAAAAGAGTCAGTGGGATGACCTTGGTAAATACCTTGGTAAAATGGCATAAAAGCCATTATACATAGCACTGTACAGTCCTTGTTGTTACTTCCAGCACTGATTTGTAATCCAGAGCATTCACTGTATACAATATCGCCTAGGTGTGGTATATAAGGCCTGGTGTCTAGAGATACAGGTTCCCTTCCCTCTTCTGCCAGAGAATTTACTTTCTTCACTGGTGGATGTGGATTTGGCATTGCAGCTGGTTAGCAAATAGGTAGTATCGTTTTCTTCACACAGGCTAGCTGTTTTCTGTCCAGATGATGCACAGTGTTCCATCTTAGGAGTTAGGTAGCCACCATTGTTGTTTAAACAGGTACCAAATTGGATTCTTAAATAGTCACTGCATAAAAAGTCCTTATGAAGGATTTTGCAGCAGGATAATGACACCTTTTTTTCCTTTATAAAATAATCTGCATAGTGTTTTCATTCAGTTTCTATTTTAGGATTGTGTACACAGATACAGGAAATGGTAGACAGATGTATAGAGATAATAGTGCAATGAATCCTCAGATGGATTGCTATATTGAATGGACAATGATTAACTAGTTCCCATTTACCTTCAATTATTCAGTACCGGTCTTTCTGCAATGTATGCAGTCAGCAGTCTAACACTAGCAAAGCTTCTGGAGGCTAGCAGAATAACATATGCATTGTAATACATTATGGATTTGCAGTAGGTTTTAAAAGCTATTGCACATATTTTAGATATATAGCTTTGTTTACGTCCTTTACAGAATGAAACAGAAACTTTAAAGATAGACATAATTCTCTATAGCATTTATTATAGTCTGAAATCCTAATCCATCTCCAGAAAGTGATTTCTGCAGCAATCCACTGGAATACTACATCAGTGAGGCAGTTAATGTGTATGTTATACTAATGTGATGCTTCCCGGGGACACCCAGGGTTGTGAGGCAACCACGTGCCCTTAGTGTGAGGAAGCCTTGTCTGTGTCTGCTAGGGGCCTCACTGTCACTCTGCAGGTTGGCAATAGGCCCACTCCAACTCCAAGTGTCTCCCTGGAGCATCCAGCCCTTGGTCCACTGGACAATCAGAGGATTCACAGATTCACTGCTTCCAAGAAGCAGTTCACCCAACTGACCAGTTCCCTTCAGATCACAGCGCCGCTTAACACACAACACTTAGCTGTGTTTATAATGAAATCAAAGATAGGGTTATTTAACAGCATAGAGATTCAAGTAACAGCTAGTAGAAGTATTGGAAACAAAAGGCTACATATGAAATAAAATCATAACACGCATTCTAGATCCTAGACTTAATTAACAAGATACTCCCGTGTCTAATAAACTGTTGCACATCCGTGCTTTGCTGTCAAGCTGTGACCCTCTTTTCGTGAGCTAGCCACACCATCAGCTTGCTTCCTCAGTGGAGGATAAAATCTTGTCCCCTCTCCTCTTTTTTCACGCTGTTGCAGACTACTGTCTCTTACCCAAGGCGGTCCCTCTTCAGAGCGTTATCTTGGGTTTCTTTTTTCTTTGTAAATCCTTAGGCCTACACCTGGCCTACACAGTAAATGCACCCGGTCTCCACAGATGTCCATTATTCTGTATGCGGATTGAGTTTCCCCCAAGTCTCACCTTGACTCAAGTGAGAAACTTTACTTCCGCAGTTTTGGGACCTAATATTTTACAGCTTAGAAATCTCTCTAACTATTTCCAGTACAAACACCTTGCAATAATTGTGATCACCCATGGGCTACTGACTCTTGATAGAGACCTCACATGCCACCCTTTGGTGAACTATTATATAGATATCTGACCCAGAGGATCCCTGTAAATCCCCCTGTGACCCCTGCCAGTTGGCATCAAAAGGTCCCTGGGTCACAGCTAACAAAGGAACTTAGTATTTTTATAAACCTCATTCAAGCAATGTTGCAAGGGCATCTGGATTTAATAAAAGGAGTAAAATTGTACCTTAGCTTTTCGGCCTATTTTTCTTGTCAAATGGGGCATGTCCTGAGGTTCTAGGGGTCAGAGCCAGGTTTGAGGAGTTGTACTGCTAGCAGTAGCTGCTGGAGACCTTATGCCTGCAGAGACAAGAAGCTGGCATGATACCTCCAGGTGTACAGTGGAAAGTACGCTCATGAGTAACAGTTACTATGTATGCTCCTGCATTGTAATCTTGCCTACCTGTGTGTAATGGGCAGGGACACCACAGGACCCACAGTTTGTCCAGATTACCCGAACATCACAGTACAAATGCTATTCACAAGCAAAAACGTTTAGAACAGAAGTAGAGTTGTAAATAAGTGCCACTTGGTTACAACGTTAAAATTCTAAAAGAACACAAGTTGGTGGCAGAACCAGGAACAGGACTCCTGGCACTCAGCCCAGTGCTCTAAGCTGCTCTCCTGCTCTGCTTCTTCCCGTGGATTATAATGCTTGACACGGCAGAATGGCACCTTGCATTCTCCACCCCTTGGGCAGTAGTGTTCACTATAAACTCAGAACTCCAGTTCATGCTCTTTTAAGGCCTGCTCCAAAGCCCATTAGAAACAAGAGGAAAGACTCCCATGGGCATTGGATCAGTCCTGCATCTGTTTAAAACATTCAAAGAAGGAGACATCCTGCCCTTTCCTTCCTTAGCTGCCTAAGTCTTTTGTATCTATTTCTCTACATCTATTTATTCAAAGTACATTAAAGCCATCTCCCACCTCATTTTACCTACTTGTCTCCTTCGATAGCTTCTGTATGCACACACTTGCATGGGTTTAACCTATGGTGTGATTTTTAAATCAGTTTAAACTGGTACAGAAGGTTGTGTGAACACTTGCACTTTGGTTTAAACCAGGCTTATTTTGGTTTAGCTTAAACTCGTTCCTTATTAAATTAAGCTAAAGCGGAATAAGCCATTCTTTAACCAAAAACAAAAACAAAACAAAAAAGTTCACACACACAGACTTATTAACCAAACTGCTGCAAATTTGTGCGCAGACCACCTCCAAGTGAGCTCAGGCTTCCCTAGTGCCCTAAATGGCTTAAACGAGCATCTCCCTGTGGCACGATATTATTGTGTCCCATTGTGTCAACCTGTAGCATAGTTTGGCTTTGCACAAGTCTGTATAATGTCAGGATGATGATTACATAAATGTGCTGGTAAAAAGTTTTAAAATATCGTTATTGCTTGTATTCATTAACTGAAGGACATACTACCTCTCCCCAGCTTTTCACTGTCAGTGCCCTCCACAACTGGACTGAGGACTCTTGCAGTGTTATTTCCAATACCTCTTCCACATTAACTCTATTTTTTTTTAATAATCATCCCTCTGTTAACTAGTTAATATCAGTAAAGATCACAGGATATGCTGGGCTGATTGGTGTTCTTAAATAAAATAATTACGTTCAGTGGCCAGCTTTCAAACAACAGTTTTAAAAACAATATGTTAAAACCAATACCAGCATACCCCACCACGAGTGCCTGGTACACCACCTCTAGCACCTAGATACTATTATTTTACAAAGCAAATCTGATTCTTGTTTAATTAATGAGGGTTTCTTGTATTAAAAGTAATGGTGAGCATTTGATTACAATCAGCTGTGAGAAGTTGCTGTGTGTTTATGATTTAAAAAAAAACAAACCCAAAACATCATGACCCGTTGTGTCTGCTCACAATTGTTAAAATATTTCTTCCTTTTCAAATGCACTTCAAAAGTAAACACAGATAGGGAATAAGATCTATCCGGTCATGTGGAATGTTTTTCATTTTTCAGCCATGGGAAAAATTTAGCAAAATGCTTCAGTGAAGGATCTTCTGTTGCATATGGTAGCAGCTCATTACAGCACCTTTCATCTCAAAGGGTCTCAAAGCACCTTGCAAACTTTGTATGTTCAGGAATCTTTGCTGCTACTTCTAGGTGGAACGTGGCAGTGGTTGAACAGAGCTCAGCAATGCTGAACAACAATTTAACTACCAGAGTCTGGCTTCTGATGAACATCTGGTGCTCCCCATTCACTTTTTTTTTTGTGAATACACGTGTCTGAAAGCAGAACTTGACTCTGGGAAAGGAAGTAAAGAGGAATATTGTGTCTATTTGAAACAGCAAGGGGGATTTCTGTAGAGAGAACCTTATTGTCCAAATTGGAATTTGGCCAGTACGTTGGGGCTAGCGCATGTATAGTAATGAAACGTTCCAAGGGATCTTTAATGACCACACATGAGTAAGATTTCCATTTTACTTCCTATTTAAAGGAAGACTTTTCCAGTGGCACAGCTCTGTTTATCACCCAGCTGACAAAGAAGGAAGGAAAAGTGCCATCTACTGAATAACTGACAGGGCTTCCTTCCTGCTCACACTGGGTTTTCCTGGAAGGTCTCTGAGGACATGTCTACTCTGCACCTGGGAATTGTGATTCCCAGGCTGGGTAGACAGACTTAGGCTAGCTTCACTCAAGCTAGCATGCTAAAAATAGCAGTGTGGGCATTGTAGCACAGGTGGCAGTTTGGGCTAGCCACTCGAGCTGGGACCCAGAGTGTCAGATGAGCTTGGACTCAGGTGGCTAGCCTGGAACGCTGCCTGTTCCACAACATCCAGGCCGCCATTTTAGTGCACTACTTCAAGTGAAGCTAGCATGATCTGTGCACTCATGTTGGGAATCACACCTCCCATCTGCCTCGTAAACATACCCTGAGGGCTTGTCTACATTAGAAAAACGTTGCTCTAACTATGCCGTTATAGTTAAAGTTGCCCACCCTTCCTGCCCCCGGGTAGATGAAGTTATACTGATATGAAAGTGTTTATATGGGTATAACTTATTCCGGTGCAGGAAGTGAAATAAGTTATACTCATAAAAGGCACCTTTATATCGGAATAACTGCATTCACACTGCGGTTTATATCAGTATAATTATATTGGTTAAAAAAAACATGTCTAACGGACATAGTTATACCAGTATAACTTTTCTAGTTAGAGCAGGCCTGAGTGACCCTATCTTCTCTAGTTTGTGAAGTTGACAAAGATCATAGCCCTAGGCGGTATGGCTCCCAAATATAGTCCTCCAGTATGATAAGCTGTATCTATTATATCCTGATGTTTCAGTCAGGAGAATGAAACTTCTCTTTTAAAAAGAAATGTTGCTGGACAACATGTGCGTGCCATCAGCTGTGAGAGGGTTAATTCTTTCAACCTTAGGAATACAGTAAGATAGTCAGACATATATAACTTCCTTTTAATTATCCCCATATGTCTATTCTGAGCTGTAAAACATAAAAGTATTCCTGTGATTTGTTCGTGGCCAAGAGTTTAAGTGCTTTCCTCCTCAGTTCCACTTCCCATCACAGATGCAGTCTTCTGGCTCGTGCTGTTCTATGAATATTGTTCCTCATTAAATATACAATACAGATTATTTATGGTTACTCATTGCTAATTATCTTCTAGTGTCTGCTGGTGCCCAGCTCTAAGTATGAAAAATTTAGAATAGCAGTTTGAGATTTACATCTCATACGGCTTTAAAATATAGTCTCACACTGTGCTCATTCTCTTATCTGCTTCCATGAACTTCTTAAGCAAGGGAGTTTTGCATTTGATTTCAGTGGGAGCTGAATTGGGGTCCTTAATAATAAAAAAGAGCTTTACAGTTGAAGAGTGATGTATAAGTGCTAAACTTCATCATTATTCCCAATTTATGAAGAGAAGGCCACTGAAACAGACAGAGCAAACAATGACAAATAAATTACCTCAAATAAGCCCCACCTAACCTCTTCAGCTACAGTGAAAGGCTTTCTCTGTGCAGTTTTATATGTGCTTGATGAGGGCCTGATCATTACAAGGTATGACTTGAATGAAGTGCTGAGCATTGTTGGCTGTCATTAAAGTCAATGGACACCCAGCATGTTGCAGGATTGGGCCTTTAAGACTTAAAGTTTAAGGAGTATCTCTTTCCTAAATGATGAATGAAATGATCTGTATGTCACTACTAGATGTAGAATGCTGTCATAAGGAGACACGTACCTGATTTCTGTTTGGTTGCTTTCTCTGCATGTTTGTTTCTACAATACAAAAGAGAAGAGAAAATTTACTGCATGATTTAGCATTCTGGGGCCTAATTCGCCTCTCCTGCCAGCTTTATGCCTGATTTACACCTGTGTAAGTGAGAGGAGAATCAGGTCCTTTGTATTTAATCATAAACATTTCAGAACAGAAGTCAGGAGCTTGGGTAGTCAAAGGAACCTAAGGGAGTGAGGTGCCCAAATAGGATCTGGGTCACTAACTCCCTTGGGTTCCTTTGGAAATCCCAGCCAGAATGTACATGAAAAATTTGACCTATTGTATGCTTTCTTTCTTTTGACTATATATCTTATTTCTGAGATCCTGCCCCGAAAGAGGCATCTCCCATGCTGTTAGCATGTCTTGAAGGAGGACTCTGGCAAAGTTACATGTTCCCATTGTAAACCTTTCACAGATGCAAGAAAAAGCTAAAGAAATTTACATGACTTTCCTGTCCAGTAAAGCTTCCTTCCAAGTCAATGTTGAGGGGCAGTCCCGTTTGAATGAGACGATATTGGAAGAACCTCACCCACTAATGTTTCAAAAGCTGCAGGACCAGGTAAAGTTATTAAATTTACTCTGCTCACTTGAGGACATATTTTATGGCTGATGTGGAAAGATGCAGTGAAGGTGGCAGAAACAGGGAGGCAGCAGGACAGCAGAGCATGGGCCATTGCTGTACATATAGTCTCAGTTCCACCAGAGCAGGCATATTGCTAGCTAACTGTTAAAATGAGCTCCCATGCATATGTGTATGAAAATAGATGATCTTACATGATACACAGTGATGCATGCCCACTGGACTCAGGGTAGAATGAAGGCTTGGATGCCATGTGCTGTACTCTTTGGTAGCTTGCCGAGTTGGGCGCTTCAAAGGACAGAATTGCATCTGAGGGAAAGTGAATTAAGTAAAAGTGGGCACAGGAGTTCTGCTCTGGCAGCATACCCTGGTAATGTGGGGGAGAGGACACTGCCCATGTACTGGCTGGAACAGAAGAGTCTGGGCTGCAGTTCAGTCTATCCTGTGCTTGTTAACTTTTTAAAAATGACAATGAAAAGCCGCTAAGAATAAAATAGCTTGGTAAATACTCTATTCTTCTCAGCTGCCCCCCATACTCTAAAAAGGAACATTGCACATTGTATGGTCCTTCCAGAGTGCCTGCTGCTGCTGTTCTTGCTTGGGGAAAACTCATGCACTCTGTGATAGCATAAGGTGCCCTAATGAAGTTGGGAGCAGGTGACTGGATGCCACTCTGCATTTGTTATGGATCAAATCCTCAGTCCAGCACCAGGACTGGGCACTTGGCAGATGCCTGGAAGGTGGAAGCGGAGGAGTCCTGCCCCCATCAGGCATGGAGAGGTGCTGCAGCTCTTCCATGAAGGTTACTTCTGCTGAAATAATGTTCATATGGGAGGGAGCGTCCGAGGATGTGGGAAGTGGCAGATCGTTTCTCCCCAACTCTGCCACAACCCTGTAATGTGATGCCCCTTCCTTTTCACACTGCATGACACCTGTTCTGCTGTAGGGGCTTTTAACAGAGACTTGGTAGGATTTGCCCCTGTGTTTTTTGTCAGCAGCTGGGGAACCCATCAGCTGACTGATTTCATGCCCATGTTTTCCTGTGCACTCACTGACTGATGCTGGTTTCAGTACCATTGTATTCTGTTACTAGCTGCCTTGTTGTCTCTGGAGTCTGCTTCAGGACTTTTCTCCCTGCTTGATTTCAGCTGCTCAATTATTCAAAATGGAACAGACTTTCTGGAATACCCCCTCTTATCTCCTTGGGCTTTAGAGAGGGGGACTGAGCTGGGAAGTGAGCCTCTGTATCCGAATCTAGAAATCTCTATAGCTTGAGGAAGGGTTTGGATCTGCTAGTGCAGATCTGAAATTCCTCAGCGCTCGAGAGGGGTCATTCCTGGGATTCCAATTCCAGCCCATCAGGCAATGCAAGACTTTGGGCAGAATTTTATAGATGTCCACTTTGGAGGCAAGTTCTCTTAATTTTTTAACCCGCTTTACCATAGACTGAGGAGCCATTGATTCTCATCAGCAGCTTCCAATGAAGGTGGCCATTGCCCCCCTACCAGTTGCACCCTCCACAGCACTTTTGAGTATTTGTATTTTCCCCTTGTTCACATCTTTCACAGCAAAGCAGTTATTTGATTTAAATAGCATGTTCATCAAAGTTGACATCACATGCTGAAAGCATCTGCCAGGTATTAAAGTGGGCTGAGGAGCAAAGGTTTAGCTTCCCTTAAAGTGGATTCCAGATGATTAACAGTGGAAATGTCTAAAGCCCAATTTCCATGTGATAAAGCAAAATCTTTCACAGAAGAATCTGTTTGACTTAGGGGGAACTGGAAAGAAAGTATTCTTGCAAACCCTGTTGTTACCATTCATCGCAGACGGTTATATGATTGTGATGATGAAATTGGAGAGAATGGAGAAGACTTTAACTATTCTCCATTTCAGCAGAGGGATATGTGCAAAGATGGGAACAGCCAAAGAGGCATGAATTCCCAAACCAGGTTCTAGGGGAGTCACATTAATGTGCTACTCAAGGATGTCTGTAAACATTGTAAAACTAAACACCTGTGGAATGCTGCCAATTTCCACTGTACAGAATGCAGTTTTTGTCTGCCGTTGCTACACAGTACGCCAGCAGCAATCGTGCTCTTCTCTGGTTTGTTCCCTTATTAAGTTACAAGGAGTGGTATGATTTGCTTCCACAGGACAATCTGAGAGACGGCTGGCACTGTTTATGAAATATAAAAGGGGATATAGCTTGGAGACCATATTCTGACCATACTCATGGTGAGTAGCACTTTTCTTCTCGAGTAGCCCTATTGATTTCAATGGGACTTCTTGTGGAGTAAGGTACTACTAAATATTATGAGTATCGGTATTTGGCCCTATGTGTGTAGTTATTTGGATACAGCTTGAGCACAAAGGCTGCTATTTACAGGGGAGGGGGAGGGACTGGGACTTTAGTGGTTATTAGAAACCTGGTGAATTTCTACCTTTTTGGCCAGGTATGCGCACCTGTTTCATGCAGAGATTCCAGCAAATCTCCATCCATTCAGCTAAAAAAAAAAGAGAGAGAGAGAGAAAATTCCTTTTCTGCACCTGTCTATAAAAATCTCAGAAATCTGTGTAGTTGTCACACTCCAGGACTGTTACATTTACAGATCTCTCCTTTTCATGGTGGCAACTGGTCACATCCCATCAGAAGGCAAATGCTGTAAGATCAAAACCTAGTTTGTAAGTCCCAAACTCTGGCTCATGAACCTCTGCAAAAAAAAAAAAAAAAAAAAAAAAAAAAGGTGTACTTTTCATTGAGATCGCTGTCTGAATGTAGAATGCTAGTGGAGATGTGGCATAGGTCGTTTTTGTAGTCAGTCAAGGTCAACCCCAAGTGGGAGGTATAGGGTTAACTTCAACTAGCCCCACAACAAAGTAAAAACTACCTGTGCCTTGTCACTGATAGGATTCTATGTCGATGTAGCTAACTTGAGTTAAAATTCATTTAAATCCATTCAGCATTTGAATTAAAGCAAGGAGGTTTTAATGATTTATATATAAAAACAGTTAGTACGATAGCCCCTGTGTCATTTATTTTGCAAGCAGGATATTAGAGCTCATCCATGCACATGTTTTATTAAGAGTTTTTTGTAGCTAAGATTACTGCAGACATGAAAAGAACAAGCTTTCTCTCTACAAACCAGCCAGCCAGAGTTGCACTAACAGTTTGAAACATTTTAAAAATGAGACCCATAAAACTACAGTTTCAATTATCCACACATGGAATTTGTAACCCTACTTATTGAAGCAGCTGAGAATCCAAAAATTCCTCTTGGAAACTTAGTTTAGTGACTTTGGGCACCATAAAATGTAATCAGTCACGAAGTGTGACTCAGAGAAGCTACTCTGCTGCACTCATTGCCAGAGGGTGATGTATGCTTTTTTTGTTTTGTTTCAATTAGGGTTTGCAGTTATGAGTTGCAGTATTTGTTTTCTCCCATAGCTTTTTTAGCCTAAGCAAAATAGTCACGGTCTAAACAACTCAGAGCGCTACAGACTTTTTGTTGGTGGTAGTAAAAATCCAAGGGAGTTGTAAGAGTTTGCTCAGAAATAGATGGAAGTAGGAAGGGAGAAAACAACTGAGTTGGAGGATGAGGCTGAGTTCAAGAGCAGCAGGGAATTGGAAGTCCTGGAAGAGAAAAGACAACATGACTAGCTCCCAAAAATACCTAAAAAAAGGGTGGTGGGGAAATGGGGATAAAATATTTATTTTAAATTTTATTTTAAAACAAAAACCATGAAGAGTTTTCAGGTGAAATATTTATTATATATATTTGTTATTAATTACTAGAAGAGTAATAGAATAATGCCTTGTGCTTCTATCTCCCTGAAGTCAATGGCAAAATTCCATTGGCTTGACTGGAACCAGGCTGTCACCCCTCAGGTGGGTAACAAGTGTTGGCTAAGCCGGTTATAAGTGTGAGCTAAACTAAAGGAGTGTTGGACAAGCTAGCTATTTCAATCCAGTGACACATTTGCACCTTCAACTGTTTGTTTAAATTATTTAGAGGCTCTTTTGTTAATATCTCAATGCTGTGTGTGCATACTCAGACTCTACTGTGAATGATATTAAAGGGTGATTGTGATCAGAAAGGTGACTGTATACAGCTCTGCCTCCTCTGTGCATTCTGAGTTATATTTCTCTACTGAATTTTCTGAATGCCATCGTCACTATGTTTTTTTTGTTTTTTTTTTTGCTGGTGGCCCTGCAGAGCCAGCCTTGCTGTGGGTGGGAGCTGGGTTATGTCCTGGCTGGTGCACCATATGTAATTGTTAACTAGTGCCAGCTGCAGGCCCATTACTACAGATGGTGATGTGTGAACCCAGCTTTCAAATATCAGGTTGCGTTCGCAGTGTGTTCACAGGCAGAAAAACCATCATTTGACTCATAGGCTGATCAAATTTGATATGGACATTATTGAGAGACAACAAACATGGAATCCCATGATTATACACAATCACTTTTAGAGTATATAAGATTTATTTTAATGTCATTCTTTCTGGCCAATCCATTTTAGTGCTGAAAGGCACACATTTTAGAACTTTCTTATTTTCCTTCTGGTTTAGGATCTATTTTATTTGAGTCATTTTTTTTTTCGTTTCCCCCTTCCAGATATTCAATCTCATGAAGTACGACAGCTACAGCCGCTTCTTAAAGTCAGACATATTTTTAAAATATCAGAGGACTGAGGAACAAGAAGAGAATTCATCACAAGCTCAGACTGTAGCTAAAAGAGCTTCAAGGATTTACAACACATGATCCAAAGAAACCCATTCAGACAAGCAACAAAAAATAACCCAACTCTCAGGAACAGTCTTTGGGTCTGTAATTGTTGCATTTAAGGCTTGAAAAGCACAAAACCCTTTGAGGGGATATTTATCTTCATACTTGCTTGAACAACTAATTGTTTTTGCATGATGGTTAATACCAAATACTCTTGAAAAGGCCGTTTCCTAAGCTAAAATGCTGAGGTATCCCTGTGTAGCATGAATTACATCACATAGTTCACAAGTTAAAATGTTTTCCAATAACTGTGTTTTGTAAGGCATCACAAACATGAGAAATGGAAAATAGGGTTACTTTTGCCTTCTATTTTATAGCTATCCTGCATTTACTTTTGTGAATCGTTGTGAGCCAATGCAGAGTAGCATTTCAGATTACTCTGTGGATGAGTCACACATTGATAACCACTAGGAGGCAGTATCATTTAGGGTTACTCCTAATGAAACTCGGTTTCAGTCCTCCAAAATGTAAATCTCTTCTTTCAAACTAATCTCTCTGTGAGACTTTGAAAGGCAATTTCAGTTTTGACTTTGGAAAGTGTGGATTTGCCTTTATTATTGAAGCAGAAGGCTTATTTTTTTAGATAGGATTTTCATTACTGTATTTCTTTGATTGCATGATGTTTCCCACAACAGCCAATCAGCTTCTTCAGATGACAGAAGCTAATGGCAGCCTTGACAGAAACAACATGTCAACTTTAAAAACAAAATAAAATTTCTAGCGTTTTCATAGCACCCTAAACGATAATGGGGAAAAAAGCACCAAAATAGGAAGGATCCGTTCACAGTACTCAAAAAGCAATAAGAGAACTGACACCTATTATTGCCTGATTCTGGGAATCATATCTTCAAGTGGGCTTAGCACTTCAATCAGCTAGCACACATATTCTGAAGTCACACGCAAGTACTAGTATGCCTCAGGTCTTCCCCAGTCCTCCTGAGGAGTTGTGCCCTGGCTGCCAGGAGTCCTTCTGCAGAGGATGCACCAGACAACCGTTTTCATTTTCAATCAGGCTTTGCTAAAATAATTTGGTCTCATTCTACCTGATTTTGTTTTTCCCCAATAAATGTTTCAGGGTTTCCTATGTGCAAATATTGGGAAGTCCAACAGAACAGTGAATTCACATTGTGATTTTAGTCATTCCCACTCCATGCTTGCGTGAAGGGTAGTTTAGTTTATGTCTGAGAAGATCAATGTACAGTGATGAAATGTTAGGGTAATAAAGGAAAATGCTGGTGGAAATCTCCACCAAAGAGCTCTCTGTCAGTCTGGAGCAGTTTCAGAGCTGAAAAGCATTTTTGGCATAAATTTTTAATGTTTATATTTTTTGAATTCATTAATTCAATGCCAAACTACTAACTTGCCGTTTAGAGTTGGGAGAACATATTGGCTGGCATGTTTTATTTACAAGCTTCGCCATGTGTAGTCTAGCTCTGACTCACATTGACTCACTATTTACTCTTTTTTTGTGTGTCTATGCAGGCTTTTCTTGAGCTTGTATTTATGGGCTGTCTACTCAGATTGCACAGTTAGCTTTTGATTATTTTTAAATTCTCTTTAAAAGGTCAGTTATGTATTATACATTACTGTTGCTATCAACATCTTAAAAGCCAGGACTAGGCTGTCATTTTCTAGGAGGAGAATTCTATATATAGCTTTGGATATAACACTCTCTTTCTCTAAGCCACCTTTACAGCCCGTGTCTAAAGAAAATGGCTGCTGTGGTCTCTTCTCCCACTTAACACATTCACATAATGGTAGTGAGAGTTCTGAACACTTTTCTCAAGGGATGAAGGGATTTGTTAGTTTTTTTTAGGAAATTAAGCAGGAGGGCAGTCTCTCAATTTGCACTTTCTGAGCTTTAGGTCAGATGCACTGAGTACATTTTCCCATCATATTTACAAAGGAGCAAATGACAGAACCAAAGTTTTAGGACGTTGATTCATCAGTTTTCAGTGGAACATGGGAACATGCTCAAAGTTAAGCATGTATTTAAATGTTTTGCTGAAACACATGCTTAATGCCTGGCTGAATTGGGGCCTAGGTGAGTCGTTATAATCCCCTGAGGGATTATACACACAGTCTACTTCTAAGGTTATATATATTCCTTAACAATCAGTTTATTTTTGTTAGATAGAACTTACTAACTCTTTTCAGTTTATGCAAAGGTATTTTTTAAACTTTGATGGAATAAGCCGGATTTCCCATGCTGAAAGCGTTTGCCAGATTCAGCATATTTGTGATGAGAAAGTTCGTTTTATTTTTTATCTTTTAGACAAAGGGTGGCATTGGGTGAATTGTATCTTTTGTCCAAATGTTTGCCTGTCAAATCTTTGAAGTGATGTGACCAAACCGAGCACCTGGAACTCAGGAAGGAAGAAATCTACATCCAACATTTACAGTTTGGACACTGGTTTTTAATTCTCATTATTATTATTATTATTTATTTATATTAGTGTAGTGCTGAAGTTGGTGGGAACCCCTCCCATCATCCTCGGTGGTGTACAAACATACAAGAAGCACAGTCCCTGCCCCAAAGAGCTTGCAGTCTAAAAAACAAGACATAAGTAATAATAGACAACAAACGAGCAAAACATTAGAGTTGATGTTAGATACACCTCTTGGGAATAGGTAAGTTAGGCCCTGATTCTACAAACTCTCATGCACAACTATAACTTCATTCATGGGAGTAGTCCGTCAATAGAACTTCTCAAGTGAGTAAAGTTACAGATGTGACATCCATGCTTCGCCTAGCTACAGTAGTTCAAGCAAAGCAGAGCGGATGTCTGCCTATCCTGGGAAGTATGCTTCTGGTTGCAGTGTAGATATACCATAAACTAAGGTCCAGATCTACAAAGGTATTTAAGCATCTAAAAAGTTAGATGCCTAAATATCTTTGAGGAGCGGGACTTTAGGGCCACATCTTGCATTCCTATTGACTTTGGTAGGTGTGTTGGGTGTGCAAAAAATGCAGGATCAGGTCTTATGGAAAAACTAATACAAAATGAATACTTAACCAGATACAATTAAACATATGTGAAATAGGTTTATGATTATGCATATAGTTTTAAAATGGATGGGCAAGGTAGAGAAATCTTCAACTATAGTTTTTCTCAAAATTAAAGAAAAAATTAAAGCAGAAAACTTAAATATGAATCTATGCATTGTGAGAAGAAATCAGAGTAGTAGAAATATATTTATTTGTGTCTAATTTTTTTAAAAAGATAACATGTCTAAAACTTCACAGTCCTGTTGTTTTAAAAATATCTTTCTCCCCTCTGCTGTTGAAGTTTGTGGTCCTGCTCTCTGACTCATTCAGGTTTGAAAGATTCCAAAAACTTTGCAAGATTCAGAACTCCAGTGTATTCTCCCTGCTAAGAGAACCTGTACCTTCCAGCCCAAGAGTAATCAAAGTGCAGGATTGCAAACCGGTGAATATTATCAGGGATGTGGATTCAGGAGGGGTATCTTGTTTGGATCCGTGCTGCATATCTCTTACCATATTTGCTTTGTAACACGTACAGATACCTTCTATCCAGTAAGAGGCTGATACAAATTGCATGGACGACCTAAAACAATGTAAATTTCAATTTGCATAAATCCTTAAGTCTAACAATGGCTGCAAGCCTCACACCTCCCCCTGATTTTCTAAGTGACAGGCTGAAATACGTGGGAATCAGAAGGGCTAACTCTTCCCCAAACCCCCAAAGGGCTACCCTGCCGTATGTTTCTGAGAGAAAAATGAGATTAATTCACAAATAAGCAAGAGCTATGTGTTGACGCTTGCTTGATGTTTTAAATATCAGTTGGGAGGATGGTGCAGTGTATGATGTGCCCTTCAGCACGTTTTCCAAATTCAGGCCTTCAGAGCCTGTGTTCTTTCACTTTCCCATCACCACCAACATTTTTGTAATGGAGGAGGATTGGCGCCTAGATACTATTCTGATAGGGGTATTTTAGATTTGCAGATACTAGATTGGGTGGGACTTCCTTCAGAGCTAGCGAGCATTATTAATTAAATAGCAATAGGGGCCACTGATGAACCATATGAGGTACTTCTTGCACATCACCTTCTTTGTCTCTATTCATTTGCTTGATTCCACTGCGTTCCTCCTACATTGCTAACACATTAAACTGGGAAATTGGGAGTGGGAGGCAGCGACCATTTTTTTGTTATGTGTTTATACAGTACAATGGGGCCTTTGTCCATAAGTGGGGCTCCTAGCTGGGGTGCTGGAACAATTTTTATAGTGGCAGTGCTGAGAGCCATTGAACGAAACCGTAAACCCTGTATATAATGGAAACCACTTCAAGCCGTCCCCCCTGCTAGTTCCAGCACCTATGACTCCGAGGTGCTACGATAATATAAATAATAATAATTAATACAATGTCAGCAGGTGCATGAATTTTGATTACTGCAGCATAAATATTTTATTAAGATAAAGTTCAAGATACTTTAAATCAATTGTAGAAAAGACCTTTTCCTTAGCTAACCTGGTAAATGAGCAGCAGCCATGTTAAAGCTCGAAATTGCAGATTAGTTCAAATCCCATTCCCTTTAGGGTGTGAGGGAAGAAATAGAGATAGGTATATTGCAGGTTTGTTTGGCCTCTGGAAAGGAAATAATTGCCAAATTTAACACCACCCTATACTGGCTACTGAAAGAACAAAATAGATAACTTTTGGGAGATACTGATAAGATTACAGTAAGGTGGCAAATAAAGAGAGATCACAGTTGTTTTTTGTTTGTTTCTTAAAGGTGGTAGAAATATCAATATATTTATTGCCTAGTTAGAATTCACCTTGTCAAGGTAATAAGACTGCTTAATTGTGTTATTGAAAGGTAATGAATAATAATATTAAAATGTACATTGGGTTAACATTTTTCTGTACTTTGCTAAGTCCGATGTATCTCTTAATACATGAAAACTGAAATAAAAACTCTTTTGAAGCTGACAATGTAAAGTGTATAATATAGACCTACATAGAACATTGTAGATCTGATAAATCTAAAAATAACCTTAGAATTGGAGTGGCATTTGTTTTTCCACTGTTGTTCTTTCCTTGCATGTGTGTTTATATTTGACATTATCTGTAAGTGCCAATACATTTAAGTAAAGAGTGATTGGCATGCTGATTTTTGTTAACCACAAAAATTATACACATTATAAAATTAACAGATTAAATATTTAATAGCATATATATTACTCCTAGCTGCACTTTCTCATTGCTTTCCCTGTTTTGGATGTAAAATATTTCAGAGCAAAACTATAGCTATCTGCATGTTTGTGATCCAGTCTGGTCTCCTGAGGCTTGTTTAATTGGCTGTCTAAACATGATAACCAGAATTTTGTGTTAGAAAAATCTAGCTGAGAAATGTTGGTTAGAAACGGGGAAATATCATCCAGTGTAATGTGTCCTGAGTTGAACCCATTTCAAAGAGACTCTATGGAAATTTCTGTGACCGATAGGGATGCACTAGGGCCAGAAAACTTCTGCTCTTCTCTAATGAATCTGAATATGAATGATCCTGATACTCAATACGCTGAAGGTGTTATAAATGGAATGTCATAAGATTAGATGTCCCTTTATTTAAAAAAATAAAATAAAAAAAGGCACCCCTTCATTTCTGGAATAAACTTCCTGCAGATCAGCATGGTCATTTATGCCAGCATTACTTACAGAACTGCAGCTGCAGTGTTCACTCTGCACATGTGACCTAGAATCAAGCCCACAGTCTCTGATGTTTCTGTAACAGCAAATGTAATTCCCACTTTTCAATACCCAGTGAAGCTGCCCTAAGGCTAGCAGTGGTGTAAGCACTAGAGTAGACAGGGTTGAGGTGTTTTTCAAGTGTCATGAGGAAACAATGGCAACAATGCCTGACCCTGTCTACACCAGCACTTACCCCACTGGCAGCAGTGCAACTCTACTGGTGCTGAAATACAGGGACAAGGCATAGAGTGAATTACCAGCTTATATAGACTGTAGGGGCGTGCTATGTGATGTAGGGACATTCTAATGGGTAGGGTTTTTCACTGTTCTCCTTCTATGCTTTTCACTTTTACTTTTTCAAGGCATGGATACTGCATTTAGACAATCAACCGACAAGGGTCAGCGTTACATACAGCAGCGATTTTTGATCAGCACAATTTGAGGAATTTGTTTTGTGTATTTTTGAAATGCGATAAAGGTATGAAAGATAATAAATGGGGTAACTGAGAAGGGCGATGGGGTGCTCCTATTTGCCATCTCACATAATACACAAACAAGGGGACATTAAATGAAATAGAAAAGCAGCAAATTTAAAGGTGCAAAAGGAAATGGTTTGTACACAACACGCATTGACCTGTGGAACTCATTGCCACAAGATATCATTGAGATATCAAAGAGCTGAGCATGAACAACCCATTCAGTGGGGTAGAAAGAAACTTCTCCTGTGGGTAAGTCATTCCATAATGGTCCACTACAGTTTCTTTCACTTTTCTCTGAAGTATCTTGTACTGGCCACTGTCAAGAAACAGCATACTGGGCTCGCTAGACCACTGTTCTGACCAACAGTGGCAATTCTTAGATTCTTATCTCTAAAGTCACATTTTACCTATTAAGGCAATCAGCAGCTTTCTCCCTCTGAAAGGATCAGATTTTACGTGCAATTCTCTCATCCCTGAAAGGGAATCAGCAAGAACTATGTTTCTTTCTTCCTCTCGCTCTCTTCCCTAACCCCCTGCCCACTTTCTATTTCACTGCAGAGAAATCAATTAACTGTCTGTGATCTGTGCTTTCATACACTTCCATCTCCCAATTTGGTAATAGATTATCAGTGAAGTCTCAGCAAAGAGCTGCCTGGGAATGACCGCAGCATTGCAAAGAATTATGTGAATTATTTCCATCTTGGGTTGGTCTTGTTCACTACATTATGTTTAAATCTTTTAAACATTTTCCATTCACTTGGATGAATATTTGTGTATCATTTACAAAAACATGAACAAAATCCCTCTGAACTGAAGTTTCCAACCTCAAGGAGTCTTGTTATTTTTGGAGTCATTGTTAGGCCCTGGGCAAATGCTGAAGGGAAATTTTATTCTTTGTAGTTGAGCCAATAACGCTGTAAATTTAAAGATGCAGTCTTTCTCTGAGTCCAAGAGTAGGCAATGAACCAAGATCTCACTAGGCCATACACACCAGTCACAAAAACTGTTGAGTATGGCATAATTTTTTATTGTTCGTGTTTGTTATTTTGACTCTGCTCTGGATTGCTAAAAATCCCTTTAGTGTGGAATGCTGTCCTGTGAGAGGAGAGATGACTATGACTAAATCAGTCTTTTTCCAGTTTGGAAGGAGAGCAAATAGCTGGAAAGATGGAAATTGGAAGTGGTGAGCTTTTTAAGGTCTCAACTTTGTAGAACAGGGAAGTCTGTGGCATACTTGCATTCCATCATGCAGAAGTGGAAAGCCAGGGAAGGGAATTCTGAGTGAATTAGCACAGCTGAACCCTGCCATGTTTTGTTATACTCAGTTATACTCAGTATACTTTGTTATACTCTGTTAAAGTTAATTCAAGTGTCAAAGGCTCATCTGCCTTTGCCCTGCTTGATGGGGTGAGGTGGGAAAATTCAGCCTATATATAAAAAGTTTCAAGATCCATCACATATTACTGAGACAGCTATTGCAGTGGCTTATGGGACCCAAAAAGCTGGTCTGGTACTTCCTGCAGATCTGGGTTCAAATGTCGTGAGTGAAATAAAATTGGTGGGATTCCACTGGTATCTGTGACGTCAGTGTAAAAGCCACTACTCAATTTGGCAATGTTGACGGCTTCAGCTGACAATGCAGGCGATTTGGGAACTGAAGCCTGGCTTCAAAGGAGAGTGCAAAATGAGAAACCCTTTCTAGCTAGTGTCCTTACTATAGTTGGGACCATGGCTGTCGTTCTCAGCTCTGAGGCCAAGGACTGAATAGGCAAGGTGACTACAACTATTCCTAGAGCTGGCCTGGTCCAAGCCGGGCTCGAGGTGTGTCAGCAAGGCAATATGGAGCAGGCTTGCACCACTATACCTCACAACTTGCCAAGGCCCAGGAACCAGTTGAAGTGTGTGACAAAGACACACAGAGAAGAGGCTCAAAATGGATTCAGGTAAGAGACCTATTAGAATGCTGAGGGCTTCACTCCTTTAGGGGAAATAACTCAGTACACTAGTTATATGAGTGCAATTTGGAGGTAAATCATTTTCATCAGTCAAAGTGCAGGGATACCACATACATGTGAATCACAGGGAGTTTTGTGATTAGAACGAGTGATGTCCCTCATGCCACTGGATGATAGAGTTATGTATACAGCTGGGCCCATGCTGTTCCTATTCTGAGGGGATTGGACTTTGGTCTTTAAGGCGATCAGACAGACACCTTTCACAAGCAGTAGAGACATGAAAAAACCCTATATTGAGAAAGCTTCTTTTCTGTACTCTTTAAAGGCACAAGAGGAGGAGGATACGGTGTGATCAAACGGATGGATCATCCCATCCCCGAGGACTTGCAGATGTCCCCCCTCACATAATATCAGGGCCCCATTTTTTTCCCTAGTAGTACTTCCCTCTTCCCTTGTCTCCATAGAGACCATGTTCCATCAAACTGGGCCATGCTGAGCCTTAGTCATCTCTGAGAGACTCACACAGAAGAAGGCCACTCAGCTGCCTGCTGGCTGAGCCCTCTCCCTCCCCGCTTGGAGACAGAGGCACCGTTAAACAGAACTCTGGTCAATCTCCAGCGTCACATCGCAATACAAGAGGAACACTGTCTGTTCCACAGAGTGGAAGACACCAGTCACCCTTTCAACAACAAGGAAGGTTTTACAGAGTGTGTGTGATTCATTATTTCTATTGGTGAGCTCCTCTGGAACATTAAGGGAATGAGAACAGAGCAGGCGCTAGGGACCGATAAAGTGACTTGCCCCTGAGAAGAGAGTTTCTCTGAAAGAGAGAGGCCTTTGCTTATACTTTTCTTATTGTCTAGGGCGGTTGGAGACTAAAGGTTGTATTTAGCCCGGGTGTAACCGTGTTGACTTTGATGGAATTACAGCAGGGATACACTTTCCCTTAGCTTGCATGTCTGTTATCGTGCTACGAATCAGACATGGAGAAAACTGATCTGCAGACTGATCAACACTGACTGCCATTACTAAATTCACTATGAATGGATTCTACTGAGGTGAGTATTGTATTTATTATATTATATTTATTCCTATAAATAGCTGCCTGGATTTTAATTTGATTTTTGAGTAGTTAATTCTGTTTTTTTTCAGTTGTAGGTTTTATTATATCAACACTTCTACCAGCTGTTGCCCTATGGAAACAAACGAATCCAGATTTGCATTCTAGTGGCTTATTTTAGAGAAGCCCTTTTCAATCGATTTGAATTTCTAGGGCCCAGATATAGAACTTCCATCATTACACTGAACCCGGGATTTTCAAAAGTGTCTAAAAGATTTTCAAAAGTATTTAGGAGCCTAAAGATTCAGATAGGCACCTAGTGGGATTTTCAAAAGCCCTTAGGTACCTAACTCCCATTAACTTCAGTGGGAGTTAGGCACCTCCCTGCTTTTCAAAATTACACTCAGTGTCTATCTGTATCTTTGGGTGCCTAAAAGTCTTTGAAAATCTGGTCCTAAGAGAGGTAGATGCCCAAATCTCACCCAAATTCAATGGGAGTTGGGTGCCTAACTCCCTTCAGCTCCTTTGAAAATCCAGCCTAATTGGTTGATAGGCAATGAAAGAAAATAACAAATCACTCATTTTTTAATGTCCTTCCTACCATTCCTATAGCTGACAGATGTAATTAATGGAGTATTGGATTTTCTTGCTGTTGTTTCTTCAGTGAATCCTGGTTCACCTATTGATAACTGCAACAAAGTTCAAGGCTGGAAGAGAGCCGTCATCAGGTTCTGATGCGTTCTTCATGCCATTGAAAGAAGATAAAAAGCTGGAGTAGACTCATAGACTTTAAATCCAGAAGGGTCCCCCAAAACATCTAGTCTGACCTCCTGTACATCAGAGACCACCACCACCACGCAGCATCCACACACTAAACCCAGCAACCGAAATTAGATCAAAGTATTACAGGTCACAGGAGGCTAGACTGTTATGTGCCAATGGCGAGAATAGGAGGGCCTGAGGTGCACCAACACCTGATGGCAGGGAAATGATTAAGTGAGAAATACCCAGATAATCCTGGCAAGTTACCTACACCCACAGACTGCAGAGGAAAGTAAATAGCCCCCAAGGTCACTGCCAATCTGACCTGGGGCGAAATTCCTTCCTGACTCCACATATGGTGATCAGTTAGACCCTGAGCATGAACCAGCCAGCCAAGCACATGAGAGAGAGCATGCGCAGTGCCATCTCAGAATCCTGGGCTTCCCCCTTCAACATTGGGGCTCAGTCTCCAGCTGTGGCCATCCCTGATGCTTCAGAGAAAGGAGAGGGAAAAAAACCCTCCCAGAATACATTAGGGAGGGGGAGAGAGAATCCCTCCCTGACCCTTGCAGGTGACTGATTGAAATCCTGAAGCATGATCTTTAGGAACACCAGATGTAAACCAGAAGTGAGCCCCAGTTCTATTGAGCCTTGCCCCCCACTATCATAAGTGACCCCATCGTACAAGTGAGATTATGTGTGGGATTTGCGTAAACTGTCAGAAAGTTCCCTGTAGCAGAAAATCTTTACATCTAAAAGGTCTAGTTAAAAAGACAAGTGAAACACCATCAACATTTTACAAGCACTGTCTGGTTTTTAACCCCTAAGGCCATGTCTATGCTACGGAGTTAAGTCGACTTAAGTTATGTCGACTATCTTAAGTCGCTTTTATAACATCAGTTGAGCACGTCCACACACTTGCTCCTTTTTTTGGCTGAGCCCATCCAGTCATTGCTTTTGCATTGAAAGAGAGAATGTTGCATCATGGGTAGCTATCCCACTGTGCAGCTCGCCACCCTCTGTCCCCCTCTGCTACTGGGAGCTCTGGGGACGGACGCGGTGCATCATGGGGATGCGCTCGCTGTCCCATGATGCAGTTCTTTCTGTCCCATCATTCCATGGGCTTCCAACTTCATTTTGTGCCATTTTTCAACAGACCTTGTAAACTGTGCGTCTGCCATCTCTGCCTGACAGCAGGGATCCTGAGCTGCTGATGGTTGTGGTTCTAAGTATTATGAACACAACGTGGCTGGTCCTACAGTATTTCAGGAGCTGTGAGACAGGGAGTGAATCGGCGATGCCTGCCCTGCAGTCTGCCATGGAGACAAATAATTCAAGACTGCTGCTGGCGTTCATGCAACAGCTTGCCACGGTGGACCTTTGGTACTGGGCTTGGGAAACAAGCACTGAGTGGTGGGATCGCATGTATGAGATGACGAGCAGTGGCTGCAGAACTTTCAGATGCGCAAATCCACCTTCCTGAAACGGCGTGTGGCTCTCACCACAGCACTGTGGCGCAAGGACATCAGAATGACAGCTGCCCGCGCTGTGAAAAAGTGTGTGGCGATCACTGTGTGGACGCTGGCAACTCCATGTGGCTACACCAATCAGTAGCGAATCAGTTTGGCGTTGGAAAGTCCACCATGTGGGTTGCCAGGATGGAAGTGAGTAGGGCCATTAATTGCCCCCTGCTACGAAGGACTATGGCTCTCGGAAATGTGCAGGAAATAATGGATGGCTTTGAGGCAATGGGATTCCCGGACTGTGGCGGGGCGCTGGATGGAACGCATATTCCACTTTTGGCCCCTGACCATCTTGCGACAGAATACATCAACTGAAAGGGCTACTTCTTCATGGGCTTGCAGGCGCTGGTGGATCACTGGAGCTGTTTCACTGACATCAATGTGAGGTGGTCAGGGAAGGTGCATGACGCGCGTGTCTTTCGGAACATTGGACTGTATAGAAATCTGCACGCTGGGACTTCCTTTCCAGATCAGAAGATTCCAGGGGGGGATGTGGAACTGCCCATAGTGATCCCACGGCCATGAAGCCTTACACCAGAAACCTGGACATCAGCCAGGAGCATTTCAACAACAGGCTCAGCAGGTGCCAAATGACCGTTGAATGTGCCTTTGGCCGATTAAAAGGGCTTTGGCGCTGTCCTTCTGGCCGGTTAGACCTCAGTGAGGAAAACATTCTCATAGTCATTGTGGCCTGCTGCACTCTCCATTATATTTGTGAATCAAAGGGGGAAAAGTTTCCCCGAGGACGGACCGCTGAGGCTGATCGGCTGGCTGCTGATTTTGAGTAGTCAGATACAAGGGCGGTTTGAGGGGCAGAGCGGGAGGCTAGTCAAATCAGGGAAGCTTTGAAGGAGCATTTTGACAATGATTCCTGTGGAAACGGAGAGAAAAACTCTCTGATAGGTTCGGTTTGGGATACGGGGGGTTAAGCGAGACAGTGATGATTCTAGGGGTTTGCTTAACCAATAAGCCCTTTATTTTATAATAAACAATTCTATCCTTATAATAAACAGTTCTATTTCTACAATAAACAGTTTCACAGCAAGCAATTGCACAGCAAACAGTGATAGCAAAGGGCAGGAGAACTCCATGCATGAAAGGACAAAATGTGCCACCCAAGACTTTAGCGTTTTGTGATCTCTCCTGGATCAACGTGTGGCTGCCAGCATGTGACACTAGGGTGCCCAGTTTTGGAATTCCCCAAAGAAGTTACAAGACAAACACAACAGAAAACAGTTAATCTATACTCACAAACATTATATACAGGTATACTATGCTGGCCAAATTCAGTTGCCGTTTGCTTTAGATACTGCAGACGGGAGAGAGCCACTGTGAGTGATCAGTTCACAGTGAAGCGGGCTAGGAAAGATGCGTCAGCCCACCGAGCCGACACAACCAGGAGATATGCAGGATGCCGGGTAGATTCAATTCCTCTCTGCCTTCTGCCACCTGGGTTTGAACTTTTATATTTTCCCCTGGTCAGCAGAGGCTAAGCCCCATTGGTTGCTATTTGCTGCATGACCTTCTAAGGTCATGGCTTGGAGTTTAGCCAACCAGGTGCTCCTGATTTCCCGGGCAGGTATGAACCAGCCAACCAGGTGATTACAATTATCCTGGGCAGTTGCTGACCATGCACCAGCATGTGGGGTCATTTCATTTCCTTATAAGGAGACAGGTACATGCGGCTCATGCTGCTGAGTCAACCCTCCCTAGGCTGCCTCTTTATCCACGTTGGGGGGAGGGGGGGCAGTGCATGTGGTGCTGCAGACGCCACTATGCAATTCAGTCTCCACAATTCCCAGTAATGTGTCTTCCTGTGATGCATTGGGCTGAGTGATGTTTATTTGCCACCTTGAATTACCCTGTGATGCTTGCTTCCTGGGCGTTAATTGCAAGGAGCAAATATTCCTACCGATGGCCTATCTGACGGAGGCACTCTGCCGGTGTGGTGGAGTGGGTCCTCACGTGAGCGCGCTCACAGCCGTGAATCACAAAGGTTACACACACACTTATTTCTCGCTGTCCCTTGGCCAGCACACAGGTCAGTGCGAGTCCCAAATATGGTGAATTCTCAGGGAGGGGAGAAGAGGGTTGGTTAAGGGGTAATGGGCAAGAAGGGACAAAGGGTGGTTTGTGAACGGCATTACTATAAGTGACTAGGGAGGCTATTTTGAATATTGGTCCCCTTTTCCACAGGTGAGGGCAATCGAACCCAATATCTCACTCCTAAGGTCACCCCAGTATCTCCTGCATGCGTGTGGCTTCAGACCAGTTCCACATGCTGCTCACCTGTGTGCCATTCTGGTCCCTATAGAAAGAATTGCCGGGTGACGCAACAAAGTTTCCTACAGTGGGAGGAAAAACAAGGCAGCACTTCCCAGGAACCTCTGACAGAGGATTGCAGAATACCCACATGAAAGTTTCCTAGAGCTTTCTATGGAGGATTCCCGGGACATCCCCATGTACGTTAACAAACTTTTCTGCTTCTGCCATGGCCCCACTGTGTAGCTGGACAGGTTCAGTTCTTAGTTTCTGTCCCTTATCCCTCCTGTAGCATATAAAAAAGTACATGAGAATTCAATCTCCTCTCTCCGTGCAATATCAAAGCAAAATGAGCACTTACTGGAGCCCCACTCTTCTGCATCCTGCGCACCACAGCCAGAGTGCTGGGACTGGCTAGACCCCTCTGGAGTGGAAAAGAGGTCCTGACTCGCTGCGCCACCAGATGATCCTACCATGTGCTCCACAGCCTCCAGCTCCACTTCTTCATCCCCCGCTTCCTTGTCTGGGCTAAGGCCATCCAAAGTACTCACGGGGCTCTTGGCGGGGGAGGTGGGGTCACTCCCAAGGATGGCGTACAGCTTCTTGTAGAAGCGGCATGTCTTTGGCACCGCACCAGAGTGATGGTTGGCCTCCCTTGCCTTCTGGTTCGCCTGCCTTAGCTCCTTGATTTTAGAACAACACGGCTGAGTGTCTTTCTCCTGCCCCTTCACCTGCATGTCACTTGCAATCAGTCCATTGAAATTCCTACTGGAAATTCCTACTGGAAATTCCTACTGGTGCGAAGCTGCGGATGCACAGCCTCCTCGCCCCATAGATTCAGCAGATCCAACTGCTCCGGTGTGCTCCTCGCGGGACAGTGTCTGGTGTGTAAAGTCGGCATGGTCAGCTGGGGAGATGTTGTGTGGAGTGTGCACACTGAGCAAACAGGAAGAGGAATTTCAAAAATTCCTAGGCTTTTAAAAGGGGGGAGGGACGCATACCTGAATACCTTCGGGGCAGCAGAGTTAAACTGCTGACCAGAGCGGTCATGATGGGCATTGTGGGACACCTCTTGGAGGCCAATTAGGGCGCCATAACCAAGCACGGTGTCTACACTGATGCTGCATCAGTCCAACTATGTCGCAAAAAGCTCTATGCCGCTCGTCGAGATAGTTTTATTTTGTCGGCGTAGCAGGGGGCGTTACTTCAGCGGGAGGAGCATTTCAGTGTGTACAACTCAACTGTTCTGTCAACAAAAGTCAGTAGTGTAGACAAGGTCTAAGTAACAAAATAAAACTTCTCTGCTTAGGTCAAACTCTGCTAGTTTGAACGTCTAGAGTTTTTGATATGGAGTGGAATAACTACCAGACATGAGAGGAAGGATGATCTTGGGGTTAAGTCTGGCACTCAGGAGAATTGGATTCTATTTTTGGCTTTGCCAGATTTTATGTGTGACCTTTGACAAGTCACTTGGGCACTTCCAGGCCAATCTGGAGGATAATTGGGTGATCTTGGTTATGCAAGAAGTGACTCAAGATGATTCTTGATTTGGCCAGTGGGATACCTGTGCTGTTACCGGTCACAGAATATAGGTCAGGGCTGTGATCTGTTGTACACCTGGTGCAGATTGAATCACATCAGGACATCTCATGGGAAACATGGACAAACCCTCTTTAAATGGAAAATGAGGCAAACACCTGTATGTGACTGTGGTAACCAGTCACAAATGATGGAGCACATCATATCTGAGTGTCCCCTTCATTCTTTTGCTGGAGGCCTGAAGAACAGTCACCAGCTCACTGCTGCAGCAATATGCTCGCTATCAAATCTAGATATCAATATGTAATTGTTGCTACCTACCCAAGCCATGCGAAAGAAGAAGTCACTTGGGCTGGGTGTTTCTGAGCCTAAGGAAACTAAGTACTCAAATCTTAATGATATTAAATGAGAGTTGGGTGTCAAACTCTCTTAGACCTCTTTGGGAATCCCAGATTTAGTATTTTTGTGTCTCAATTCCCCATCTGTAAAATGGGGATATTTCCTTCTTTCCTCTAAGTCTGTGTCTGTCACGCCTATTTAGATTGTGAGCTCTTCAAGGCAGGGGCTGCCTGTTAGTATTTGTTTGTACAATGCCTAATAAAATGTGGCCCCAATATTTGCTCACACCTGTAGACATCACTGCAATGCAGATAACAACAATATACCTGGCCAGTATCTGGGGCAGAGCAGCAGTGTATGAAACTGTGCTCATAAGTAGAACTTTTTGTTTTATGCTACAGCACAAACAGCACTAATAGAGGGCATTTAGGATGGGTAATAGCACTAGATAAGGGTTTCTGTATGGTCCACTAGTCAAAGAAAGTGTGCTGATAAAGCCATTAACCACCAGCAATATCCAAGGCAGCCTGTAAAGTTTATTCATTTAAATGGTCTAAATTACTTTACTCTGTCTTGGATTTTATGCAGTTTCTGTTGCATGAGGACTGAGGATGAAATGCTGGGCTTGTGCAGAAGGAAGGTTAAAAAGGAAATGCAGAGATTATTAGGTACTTTTTTCACATGGGTAAAGGAAGCACAAGTACCATTTTGTTAAAGATGCCAGGTTGATTGAGAGATTCCTGTTAAGCAAAATGAAATAGTTTTGCACAAGCTTTAATCATTGCCTCTGATTCAACCTCCAGCTCAGAAAAGGTTGATTCATGGCTGTTTCTTGGCACCTTGTCTAGTTTTTTTCTCCATCTGCTCTGTCCGTTTCCCCCCTGTTCTATTACTCAGCCCTTCAGAGAGATGAATCTCTGCCACAAAAAGATTTCAAGTATTGGGCTAACTGCTCTCGTCTGATCCTGCCTCACAAGTTCAGGCTCCTGCTCCTTTCCCTGAGAGTCATCTATTCTCACCCTCAGGCTAGGTTAGTACTTGGCCAGCTAAGGTGTTATCTTGTTTGCTTTTGCTTATGAAAGTGCTCTTGCCTTGAAGCTGCACACTGCATCGTCCTGAGGACATTTTATTGGAAAGACAGAGTGAAGGACAGCTCGCCATCAGCAAAAGTTAGCCAAGGCCTGAGGTGAGGATTTGCTGTGAGCTGGACATCCATGAGTTAAGGTGCTTTAAAATGCAATTGGAACAATTCCCTTGGTTCTTCTACTTCCCTGACAAACATGAAATGGTCTGGCCATCTTTACAAACTCCTCCTCCAAGCCTCCATAACATACAGTTCTCACAAAGGGCTTCACTTCTCTCTACGAGCTCAGGCTTGCACAGCTACTTACCTGGTAACCTCTTAGGGGCAAGGGCTGTCTTTTTGTTTGGTGTTTATACCATGCGGAGCACAAAGAGGTCCCGGTCCATAACTGGGGCTCTCAGCTCTTACTGCAATACAAATAAAATAATAATATACTTATGCTATTGTAAATATAAATTTAACAAACAACAACCCAGGAAGGCAACATTGTAGCTGTAACCATCTGCACTAGGGGTCAGGAAACCTGAATTATATCCCAATCTCTGCCACTGATTTCTACGTAACCAGGTGTAAATAATGTCATCACTGCATGACGCTTTCCCCCTTTATCTCTCTTGTCTAATACTGTAACGTTTTTCAGGGTGGGGGGGTCTGTCTGTTACTACGTGTTTATAAAGTACCTCACACAATAGGGGTGTGTGTGTGTGTGTGTCTAGGTAATGATAATACACAAAAAAGCATCTGTGCAAGCTACTGCCTGGCTTAGCTGAGGCAGCGGTGCAGACAGCAGGTGGCACTCTTGCCCTGTACAGTCAGCAAAGATTCGCCAGCCTACTCACCGGTCAGGTTAAGATTTTGTCGTGGTTATTTTTAGTCAAAGTCACGGAGAGGGAACGGGCGATAAACAAAAGTTCACCGAAGCCGTGACCTTTCCCTGACTTTTACTGAAAATGACTCTCTATGACAAAATGGGGGGCAGGGGCCTCCCCACTGCCAGCAATGGGGGGGCCGAGGCTGGGAGCTCTAGGTCTGTGGACCTCCCACTGCCCTGTGGGGCCTACGGCTCAGAGCTGCGGAGGGCCCCACCACCCGGGGCAGTACGGAGCTGTGGGCCCCCGCCGCCTACGTTGGTTCTGAGCTAAAAGGGTCGTGTGCGGCGGCTCTGAGCTCCAACAGCTCCCCGCCACCCACGGCGTGGATCAGAGCTCCAAGGCCCCCACCACCACCTGGGCGGGTGCTGCAGGAGCTGCCAGCGGCAGCCGGGAGCCTTGGCCACCCGCAGCGAGAGGGAGCTCCGGGGATGCCGCCCATCACCTGTGTTGGCAGAGATCTCCTGTGAAACCCCCTGTTGCCCTTGGCATCTGGGAGCTGCAGGAACCACGGGCAGCAGCAGAGAGCTCCAGGGTCCCCTGCTCCCGGCTGCGGCTCAGAGCTCCAGGTTCTCCCCTTTCCCACACCTGAGAGGGCAAGGAGCTGCTGGGCCTCCCAGTGGCTGACAGCTCTTACCCCTCCTCCCCCCCAGCAGAAGCAGAAAATGTCACCAAGGTCGCAGAAAGTCACCGGTTCCATGACTTCCATGACATAATCTTATCCTTACTCATGATGTGCTGTCAACTGACATTGGCAAAGCGGTACTTGACTGTGTTTAGCAGTCTGTGTTGCCTTGACGCATTCTTGGCCAATAGTTAGCCCACGCACAGTGTGATATAGAGCTGCTGGCTATAAGCTGTGTGTTAAATTCAGGATGAGAATTGTGAAATGCATTTCTCAGCCGCTGAAAATTCTTGGGGTTTTTTTTTTTCAGGGTAGTCCTGGGTTTATTTCAAGGTGTGGGACTACATCGTCGGTACACACGTTGAATCAAATATCACATTAGTTATCCTTCCCTGCACTCAACATTGCATGGCGTGGTGTCTCAGAAACTCACTAGTAGCCTGATGTTCTACTCATAGCAGGCTGGCCTTCTGATTAAGGCCCTGGGCTAGGTTTCATGAGACCTGGATTCAATTCTGGGGTCTACCATAAAGTGTCTTTGTGATCTGGGACAAGTCACTTAATGTGCTTCACTTCCTCCTCTGTATCATGGCGATATTTGAATCTCCCTTGTCTGTGTTGTTGCTTTAGATGGTAAACTTTTTAAGGCAGACACTGACTCTTACGCTCTCTTTGGACAGGGCCTACCACAATAGCGCTAATCTCAGATGGGGCCTTTGGGTGTCCCGCTAGTAAAAATAATAAATGGAGGCTGGTAGCACTTCCAGAGCCCAGTGTTAGTAACTAGCATGAGATGCCAGAAGCACTAGTAATTACTAGCGTTAGGGCTAAGGAGTGTTTCCAGCATTAGACACTGAACACAGATACTGGGCGCATTTATCCAGATGGGACAGTGTACTGTGCAATTCAAAGGGCAGGGTAAACATCATGTGCTAGCTGCTTGACCTTGTGCATCCATCACACAGTCTCACTGCCAGCATCTGCCCCTTCACGAGAGAGTAGCACATTTGCTATCATTTAATGTTAAAAGCACAGCAAGGGGAAGGGTCAGAGCTTGTTAGTGGCTCTGAACGGTTCAGACTGGCACTCGGCCGTGCATAACAGCTGTATCAAACTTCTGAGCAATGCTACATATGTGTATAAAGCAGCAGATGATCTTTGCTAACGGTCACCCTATACCTACACATATGTGCAGATATCCATATCCTTCATAGGGACCCCGTGTAATAAACAGGCTGTTTATTCTGTGCCGTTATGGCAGGGCCCGCTCCCTCCTGCCTCTGCTCACGTCCACAAACAGCTCCGAGACCCGCCTGTTGGTAAAACACCCAGCACAGCTTATTTACAACGTTGGTTCCCACCACCCTTGTGCACTGTTCAGCCTCACTCCGACAGGCTTTCGGAGCCCTCAGCTCCTGCGGCAAGAGCAATCAGTCACTCGCTCTCGCTAGCTCTCTCTGCTTTCCCCCCTCCCCCCGACACTTCTTTCCTGTGCCTTTTTGTATTCTTTGCCTAATGGCTTCATTCACCTTCCAGCTCTCCTCCACCCACCAATTCGGCACAGCTCTTCTTCACCAGGCCTGGTCTGCAGTGTTTCATTGGAGCTGCAGTGACCGGAGTGCTGGCTCTGCTGCTGTTGCCGCGCACTCGGTCACAGATGTATTCATTATTTTGCCTCTGTCTCGAAATGGCCAGAAATCCCAGTGCACTATCCACCCCTTTCAGTCCCACAAGACACCCCCTGGCCAGAAAAAGCCCCGTACAAACAGAGGCAGAACCATTTGGCACGTCACCCATTAATTCTGTTTTTAGGTCTTCTGTGCATTTGTCTCCAGACTCCAGAGGCCTGATTTTCAGAAGTGCTGGGCACCCATGAGCCCAGCAGACGTTAATGGGCCTGGCTAGTGCTCAGCACCTCTGAAAATTGGGCCCAGTGAGCATAAATTTGTGCCATCAGTTAGCAGTGAGAAGTAGAGCTAAATACATCTCCAGCCATTGTCCATCTGCCTCTGGCTGTCCTGTGGTGAGGTGGGGCTACACAGGCTGTTGCCCAGGACAGACATATAGTAGTTCCATCGCCACCAGAAGCAGAAAAGCATGTTGAATGCCCCCTGCTCCCCATCTCCAGTTCTCCCCTGGGACCTGACTATGGGAGCCAGGCCCAATGCCAGGATGGGGCATGGCTGGATGGGGAGAAAGAAGACAGCAGCTGGCTGGTGGAGTGGAGCAGTCTGGTGGATGACTGCCTGCTTGGCGGATGAGCAAAGTGCTAAAACAGACTATTTTTGATGACTCCTCTGTGTTAACACACCACTAACTCAGCCTCTAAACAGAGCTGTGTGGCCATGTGAAGCTGCCTGATTTTAATGGTAGCTCCCTTACTAATGTCAAACTTCGACTCAGCATACTCATTACTATTGATGCTCCCCTGCCAGATACTCTGGCACCAGGGGAAGGAAGTAAAGAGACCAGCCTCATAGCTGGCGGCGTTGAAAATAAGGGGAATTTATGTGCAGTAAGCTTGGAGGACTGCACCCACCATGAAAAGGGAGAGAGCTAATTCTGTGGCCCTTCCTCCCACCTCTTCTGAGCCACACCAGACAGAGAAAGTAAGCTTTCCTAATGTCCTCTCCCAGGATGATTGTGCGGCTACTGGAATTCTATAAGCCCAGTGACAGAAATTGTTCTGAATGCAGAGAAAAATGTCCCAGGGAACGCAAACCTGGGCTTTACCAATTGCTAATCCTCCCTGACCCCTGGCATTCCTGTGCTTTGTTGCCAGCTTCTTCTTCAACCACCCACACTCTTTTTTTCATTGAGGAGTCTAGACACCTATAGAAGTAGTTCCCAGTGAAGAGGAGACCGGCCCATGGGCCTGCCAGCTCCCTATGGCCACAGCTTGTAAACTGCTGCTTGAGTGATTTTCACCAGAAGTTGCTTGTAGAGAGGGGAAACCAGTGGAACCATGTGTGGATTCTTGCTCATCTCCATGATAATAGCCTGCAAGGACAATGTTCTCTGCTCCACCACCAATAACTAGTGGATGACTGAGATTCCAATCGTCTGCACACCACAGTGATGGTTCAGGTCCCAGACCTATTTCGCCCTAAATAGAAACAATATATTGTGATCTACGGCATCAAAAGTTTTTGAAACACCCGTCAATGATGTCATCCTTCTGAGTGCTACTGAAAATAAGAGCAGCCCGCCCCTCTGCCACCATTAGGGGCTGTTACTGCATAGCAGGAGAGGAAAAAAGAAATGCCAGCGGGGAGGAGCCAGGAGCGGCAATGGAACCAGAACTGCCAGTGGGAAGAGAGTGTCCATGGTGGCAGGGGAGAAGAGAACCTATCACCAGGGGAGCAGGCAACAGGGGAACAGGTGCAGGGCAGCAGATCAGAAGGGGAGTATGTGACACCAAAAGAAAAGGCAGAGAGAGCAATAGAAATTATGTGAAGAGGAGAAAAAAACGAAGAGCAACAGTAAGCTGTGTAATCATGGGTTTCTGGGTTCAAAAGAGAAAAAGTACAGCTAAGGATGCACAGATACTTGCAACTAGATTTTGCTTGTCTCCTTTATAATTCACTTGGCTCAGGTTATATACAATTTCCCCCCCATCCCCTCACCTTGATTGTATATTGCTCACAGCTGCTCTTTGGAGGGTTGATAAGCTTGTCAAGGCTACATTGCTTTTCAGTGTTACCATTAGTTAAATTTGTCCCTGGGATGCAGCATAGGCTATGGATGAGTGCAAGGGCCTGGAAGTCAGGGGACTTGACTCTGCTACTGCTTGTTGTATGACCTTGGTCAAGCCACTTTCCAGCTCTATGCAGTAGCTACTCTGGTGGAGCAGGAGGGAAATATGGTGGTGGCTTCATTTCAATTACAACCTGGAGATTTTAATTAAATAAATATAGCCATGACTGCTACAATCAGTACAGTAGCCTGGTGTTAGTTATTTTGAGAGAAAATGAATTTAATTTTACTCTGTTTCTACGTTTTCATTTTTAATATTCCATAGAGTTTAACATCCTAACATAAGAACAGCCATAGTGGGTCAGACCATCTAGCCCAGTATCCTTTCTTTCGGCAGTGGCCAATGCCAGATGCTTCAGAGGGAATGAATAGAACAGATAATCATCAAGTGATCCATCCCTTCGGCCATTCCCAGCCTCTGGCAAACAGCAATCCCTGCCTATCCTGGCTAATAGCCATTGATGAATCCATCCTCCATGAATTTATCTAGTTCTTTTTTGAACCCCTGTTATAGTCTTGGCCTTCACAACATCCTCCGGCAAGGAGTTCCACAGGTTGACTGTGTGTTGTGTGAAGAAATACTTCCTTTTGTTCGTTTTAAACCTGCTGGGTATTAATTTCATTTGGTGACCCCTAGTTTTTGTGTTATAAGAAGGAGTAAATAACACTTCCTTATTTATTTTATCCACACCAGTCATGATTTTATAGACCTCTATCATATCCCCCCTTGGTCATCTCTTTTCCAAGCTGAGAAGTCCCAATCTTACTAATCTCTCCTCATATGGAAGCTTTTCCATACCCCTAATCATTTTTGTTGCCCTTTTCTGTATCTTTTCCAATTACAATATATCTTTTTTGAGATGGGGCAATCTGATCTTCACGCAGTATTTAAGATGTGGGTGTACCAAGGATTTATAAAGAGGCAATATGATATTTTCTGTCTTATTATCTCTCTGTTTCCTAATGATTTTTAACATTTTGTTAGCTTTTTTGACTGCCACTGCACATTGAGTGGATGTTTTCAGAGAACTATCCACAATGACTCCAAACTTTCTTTCTTGAGTGCTAACAGTTAATTGAGATGCCATCATTTTATATGTATAGTTGGGATTATGTTTTCCAAAGTGAATTACTTTGCATTTATCAGCATTGACTTTCATCTGCCATTTTGTTGCCCGGTCACCCAGTTTTGTGAGATCCCTTTGTAACTCTTTGCTGTCTGCATTGGACTTAACTATCTTGAGTAGTTTTGTATCATCCGCAAATTTTGCCACCTCACTTGTTTACCCCTTTTTCCAGATCATTTATGAATATGTTGAACAGCACTGGTCCCAGTACAGACCCCCAGGGAACATCACTATTTACCTCTCTCCAGTCTGAAAACCAACCATTTATACTTACCCTTTGTTGCCTATCATTTTACCAATTACTAATCCAGGAGAGGACCTTTCCTCTTATCCCATGATCACTTACTTTGCTTAAGAGCCTTTGGGAAGGGACCTTGTCAAAGGCTTTCTGAAAATCCAAGTACACTATATCCACTGGATCACCCTGGTCCACATGCTTGTTGACCCCCTCAAAGAATTCTAGTAGATTAATGAGGCATGATTTCCCTTTACAAAAACCATGTTGACTCTTCCCCACCAATCACATTCACCTGTGTGTCTGATTATTCTGTTGTTTATTATAGTTTCAACCAATTTGCCTGGTACTGAAGTTAGGCTTACCAGCCTGTAATTGGCGGGATCACCTCTGGAGCCTTTTTAAAAAATTGATGTCACATTAGCTATCCTCCAGTCATCTGGAACAGAAGCTGATTTAAACGATAGGTTACATACCACAGTTAGTAGTGCTACAATTTCACATTTGAGTTCCTTCAGAACTCTTGGGTGATTACCATTTGGTCCTGGTGACTTATTACTGTTCAATTTATCAATTTGTTCCAAAACCACCTCTAATGACACTTCAATCTGGGACAGTTCCTCTGATTTGGCACCTAAAAAAGAACGGGTCAGGTTTTACAACACCTAACTGCATCACAGAAGCTGTTGGAGAAGTAGGAGACAGCTAGTGATGGGTGGGAGGCAATTTGGGATTGTGGGATAAACTTATTACTGGATGCGTCTGCTAAAGTGACCCGCAGTCAAAGCACTGACATTTGGATGGTCACCTTTCAGTTTTCAGAGTTCAAACCTGATTGAGTGAACAGGGCCCTTTGTACCTTTCAACGCCATTTGTCTGCAGAGTCGGGGCCCGGAGACAAAACACTCGCTGCTCTCGACAGGCACGACGGAATTAGTGCGTGATGCAGGTTAGCAGCCAAGACAAACCATGTTCAGCACCGTTTCAGAAACCACGGCATGGTCCAGCTGCATCTGGAGGAATTTTCTGTAGAATAGACAAGACCAAGTACATGTCAGTGCACTCTCCCTTCATGTTTTTTAGGGGCACCTTCACAGTCTAGAAACATACGTTCTAAAAACCAAATTAGAACATCATTCTCAAACACAGGGTGGAGTCTGTGGGAAATGTCACGGCTGTGGAATCCCAGGATCGCTAGGGCCCCGCTGAGATTATTCACCTCCTCGCTTTGAGATGCTCAGATGGCAGGTTCTATAGCTGTATTAATAACTAATATTCATAGAATGGAGACAACCCTACCATGGTGAAAATGTCCCCTATATTGCAACAGTGACGGTATTACACACAGCACCTTTGAGTAGACAGGACTGTGGTTTGAAGTGGCTTCTCCCAGTGTGAAGAAATTCAAAATAAAAGCCTACTATGCATTCTGCTTTTAAAGGCCAAAAAGGCAAGTACCAGCCGCACCGAGAGATGCCTCTCTTCTCCCCTTGTAACACTAGTGCTCCCGTGACAGAGCTCCTTTCCCAGGATAGCAGTGATTAAGGCTGGGATCCACAAAAGTACCTAAAGCCCAATTTTGGCTCCTGGCCAGTTGCTTTGCGCCCAGGGGTCAGTGAGGCAGAACGGCTGGGCCGCCGCATTGCTTGGGGGCAGGGGCAGGGCTAGGGCCGGCACTGAAGCAGCTCCTGGACAGCCGTTTTCTGTCTGGGGGTCAGTGGGGCAAAACAGCTGGGCCACCGTGCTGCTTGGGGATGGGGTCAATGCTGGAGCAGCTCCTGGCCAGCTGCTTTGTGTTCGGGAGGGGAGGGGGACAGAACTGCCAGGCCACCGTGCTACTTCAGGGTGGGGCCAGCGCCAGCCCCAACCCCAGGCAGTGCGGTGGCCCGGCTGTTCTGCCCCCTGGACACACAGCGGCTGGCCAGGAGCCGCTCCAGCGCCGGCCCTGCCCCCAAGCAACACGGCGACTGCTCCCCTCTCCCAGCCCCACCCCTTCTGGTGGGGGCACTACAGGTGGTGGTGTTTTATGTTGGAGGTACGCACCGTGGTCGAGTTTGGGAACTGCTGGTATAGGGCACCTAGGCACCAAACTCGGGCTTTGGGGATTGCAGCGTTGTGCCTACAATTTTCTAGGAGCCTAAATGTTAGGCACCGTGACGCTCAGCACTGCAATGCCTAAGTCCCGCCTTTGTGGCTTCCACTTCCAAGTTCCTCTTCCTTGCTCGTGCTTTATTTAACATCCTAGCCTAATATTTTACTTGTTGGACTGTACGCATGCCTAGTTCCTTTCCTGTACTCTGGTCTACGACCTTTTTGGAACACACAAACACTGCGACATATAAACGTTAGCACGGCTCCTCGTGATCTCTGAATGTTTGCTTCAGTTTTTAAGCAGGTGATTACAGCAAAGGGATAGCTGCCGGGTGGAAATCCAATAGTAAACACGCCACGTGAGATGTGCTCTCGACCTTTGCAAACAAGTACCATCTGTTTCTCCCTATAAGACTATTAGCCATCTAATAAAGGCAAAGCGATGCATGAAAGTTGGCATGAGGTGGAAAATAGCCTGAGATTAAAGGTTGGATTGCAACGGGAGATGTGGGGCGTGTGTTTTTCTGTGTGTGTGTGCGTGCATGCATACGTGTGTGTAAAACTCTTTCCCTGAAAGCACACTCTGGTGCACGGAGGAAAGGACAATTCTACTGGAGGTAGGAATGAAGCAAAACGTCTCCAGCCTTTTGGGAAGCGTGAACACAGATCCCACTGGCACAAAATATACACAGCTATACTCCAGACCTCAGTCTGCCCTGAATGAGGGGCACCATGCAGCGGTACTGGACCAGGCGCAGACCAGAGGATGAATTTTGACTCAAATTAATAATTCCTCCCATTCTTCCCTCGTTGCTCTGGGTAGAGAATAAGTTACTGCACCCCTTTGAGCTCCGGTTCAGTTACTGTGGCTGGTAAGTAGAGGAGCTGGAACCATGGTTCTTGCTGCTCCCGGCCCCTCTTCACCTGCTCTGCCCACTTGTTTGCAGGGGAACGTTCAGGGGAGTAGCCCTTCATCATCCTTTTGCAGTCAGAGGAAGATCCAGCTGGGAAGTGAGGGGGAAGCCTTGTGTCCTGTCATGGCCAAGTAAGCTGTAACAGTAACAGCTGTGACAGAGAATAGCTCAGCCGGTTCTTGATACTCTATCGCTTTTCCTGCACTCCCAAATGACTGTAGTTTAGTGCTTCTTGGCCTTTTAAGAGCTAAGATCAAGTGTAGTATCCAGATCCACGCCTTGATCGTCGGGGCCCTGGGTGCCTGGGACCCCTGCAACGAGCCCGTGCTCTGGGCCTGCGATGTGGGTCGGCGCTACGCCAAGCTCATGCGTCGCCTCATGGTCTCGGACTCCATCCGGTGGTCTCGGGACATCTACATCGAGCACATCACCGGCCACCGGCAATACCAGAAGGAGAGGGACGGAGCGCCACCACAGGACCCTTCTTCCGGACCTACGGACCCAACCCACCACCACCACGACGGGCGCGATGGGGGACATACCAACGGACGCGGCGGGCGACACACCAACGGACGCGGCGAGTGATAAAGCATTGGACACAATGAGGGACGCACCACTTTGTATGGACTTATTTGCTCTCTTTGTTAAACACCCCTAACGTAACCCACATACTTAGTAACGTTCCCCCATTCCCATATATCCCCTTGTATCTCTTAGCGCCTACGCCATCACCCCCCCATCCAGGATCCCACAGCTTATCCCTTGTTGTTCTCCCCTGACTTCCAATCACACACCTGCATATTGTCCCTGGATGTTTTATAACTTTGCCCCTTTAACTTTATGGGTTACCTGTTTGTTATTTTTTTTGAAACATTCACTCAATAAAAAACTTTAAATCCAAAGGCTGATTCTGTTTTTTCCCATTACATATTGTAAAAGATTCTCAGTCAATCTTTCACTTCTCCGTGGAAAGAAGAAAACATCTAACGTAAAAAGCTCTCTATCCTAGCGAAGGGTTTTATTTTGCTGCCCATCACCATGGTATTTGAGCACCTTCGGAGTAAAATCAGTGGCAATAGCAGAGTCCCCAGTAGGCTTTTTGGGGTATTTGGGCCTTCTCCCTTTTCAGGGCAAAAAAACTGCTTGGAGGGGAGTTGTTTGGTTTTGATGTTTGTGTTTTATTAATTTCCCCTTTTCTTTTCCTCTTCCTTTTGGTTAGTCGGGGTTTACTGGGGAGCCGGGGGGTGCCCAGGGCTGTGTGTGCCATTCTCACAGGGGAAAGGCTTTTCCAAAGAAAGAGGTTTTGCAGTGTTTCCTAAAGCTGATCAGACTCTGGCTTGGCCTGCTCTCCTCTGGGAGCTTGTGCCAGAGCATTCTCTGTCAAGGGGATCTGGCTTTGTGCCCAGCTCTCGCATGCGTCACCCCTAGCTTTGTGCTCTGCATGGTCCCAGCGGGGGCTCAGCTGTCGCGGGTGAAATTCAGTTCTTGGTGTAGCTGAGGCTTGATCTGCTAATTGCTTTGAAAATTAGGACCAAGGCTTAAATTGGCATTGGAAGCTGACTGGAGCCAGAAGGGGGACTTGAACTCAATCTTGATGTGCTCAGGACAACCTAAACCATGGAGTTACATTCTGTACCAGATGGAGCCTGTGCGTCAGGTTCAGACACAGCAAATTACCATAATCCAGTCCAGAGGCAATGAATGCATGGATCAGTGTGTCCAGGTCCACATCAGGGAGGAAAGGACGAAGTTGCCTAGCAAGCTGGAGGTAAAACAAGGTATTTTGAGATACTGCTACCACCTGGTCATCCAAGCTTTGTGAAGAATCAAACAGGACCCGAAGGCTTTGCACCCCTTGTGAATGCAGGCTGTATGCCTTTGACGGAAGGTGGGGATGTCTTGTATAGTTCTTCGGAGCATTTCCTCTTTCCAACCTTGGTCTTTCCTGGGGTCAGCATGAGCCAGCTTAAAAATATAAGCAGCTTGATTTTCCCAGGTGATGAGCAGCGACTGCCCTCCGCACTGCCCATTGAAGTCATTGATACCTGTGGCAACTCCAGGCCACTTATTTAGGTGCCTAAATATGGATATAGAGGCCTACCTTAAGCATCCAAGTTTGAAAATTTTGGCCTAAAAAAGGACCTTTACTTCTCAAGTATCAAGCTTCATCTTACCCTCGCAGTACATTGCCCTTCCCCCTCACTAACAGATTCCTTTAAAGGTGCAAGGACAATTTGTTCCCTACAATGGAATCAGCACTGCAGCAGGACATCATTCAGCACTAGCTAAGGTCAGAACACATTTGTCTCAAGACATGTTCCACAGTTCTGCAGGAAACAGCAGCTGGGTCAGTTTCCTAGCCACAGATAAGACAAGGGAAAATACTACATCATTGTAAAAGAGTCAGGCAAACACCTCGCTGGAGTACTGGTTTGGACGCCTTACCTTTACAGAGCTATGTATTCCAGATATGGCACAGAACGAAGCACTCGAATGCTCAGAGGTATAAAAGGTCTCCACTATGGGGCGTAACCCTGCATTCCTTGAAAAGCGTCTATCACATTGATTTTGGGCTTGATGCTAGGCAGGCTCTTGACAACCGCAGACTTGCACATTGTCTGCCCACATCAAGCCCTCGCCTCTCTTCTATCCAACCTGTCTCTAATTTTTTTTTCAGAGGCACCTCCCACTATGTTATTTTGAAAGTAAGAGAACTGACATGGCAGGTGCTTGACCCTTGGCACGATGCAGTCACCTTGCTTGTGCCCACCTGTAAAGTTAACATGTGCTCACAATTTCACAGCAAAGCAACATTGAGTGTTGCTAACTCTCATGATTTTATTGCAAGTCTAACAATATTTGATGTTTTTCTTAAAGCCCCAGCTGCGGGATTCATGTGATTGGGTGAGACCCTCAGCTTTCATTAAAAAAAAGTATGTTGGTGGGCCTCACTGTTGTGGAGAGAAGCTGGAATATGTGAACCATAAGGACTGCAACACCAGAGGGCAAATAAAAAGAAACCAAAATGTATTAGTTTTAAAATCTCAAGACTTTTTAGGACCTGACTCATAATTTCTGAACCTTTTGGGGATTGGCAATACTGCAACAACTATTCCTCACAAATATCCTTCATTTGAGAGACATTTTGGTCCCCAAACTCTCTATGTTCCACACTCCCTTCTTTGCTTTTATAGTTGAAAATTATTTACAAGTGAAATATACAATCATGAAATGGAGGTTACAGAAAGGTGTTACGGAAGGAAGCCCATGGCATTTAACATTACTGCATGAAAAATATTTTTCTGTCCCTTATTCTGGGTTTTTGTCACATTACACAGCCCACATTCAGGCCTGGCAAATTGAACAATATGGCAACAGCCTTGTACTTCCTGCTGTGTGCAAAGACGAGCTGAGATCTAAGCCAGGCTGTTGTGTGCTGTTCCTCTCCTGTTGTTACCTAGATTTGAGTCCCTGAGGCTGTCAGTTCAGCACCTTTCATGACCACTAAATTAACTTAAAGAATTTAAAACAACACCAAAAGTTCTCTGCTGAGAAAAGGCCACCTTTCCCTTACAGTTTCAGCAATGTAACGCTGAAATGTCTAGGAACAGCAATATAGCATGAGATACTGGATTTTCTCAATATCACATTGTGAAATATTTGGATTTCCTGCTTCAGTACCACCTTACCATTCTCTGTGCTCCCCAAGACTAGGTTTTGTCACTACAGGCTCCTGATGAATTGATTCACCCCATCTGGTTTGATGAAACAAACATCTGGGATAAGCAGCTTTTGCTGACGGATGGTTTCAGCCTAACACTGGAGAAAGTGTGCAGGAACAGTTCAGTCTTACCTGATGATCATCTCTCGAGTGCTGCCAAAGACAATGTCGACTCAGGATACTGGCTGCATTAATGTTAGTTGGACAGGCAAAAGGTGCATTGAAGCTTCTCACATCCACACATCTGGGCCCAAATTATTACTATAATTTGTTAAGCACCAGTAAGATGGTTGGTGCTGCACAAGATGCAAAAGGACTGCAGTCTCTGCTCAGTAACTCTTACAATCAAAGAGCTGGAAATAGAAATGACAGAGTGCAATGGGAAGCCCAAAGCCAGGGATAAAAGACTGGTGAAGGAGGAAAGGATTGCCCTCATACCTTCCTCTCCTCCCCCTGCCCTGTTCCCCCAGAATGCAACACAGGACATTTGTCACGCTTCATTTCAAAGGTCCCACACTGCTATCACCTAGCTTCCATTTAGGCAGAATAGTATTGGAACCGAGTCATCGTTACCGCTACCGTTGGGCACACTTGCTCTTGGGTGACATGAGGCCTGCTCTGCACACGTGGAGCTGAGCTGCTGTGTGCTGTCTTTTGTGAAAGACGTTTTTAAATGGTGTTCCAGCTTTAGATACAAATTACTCATTTGTGCCCTTTTTTTTGGACGTACACAATTTCCTGTCTCCCGTGCCCTGGCAGCAAATTCTACAGCATGGTTAACTGCATATAAACTAGGTAGGTTGGAATACCAGGTGTGCCGCTAGCTGATTTACTATCAATACTTCAAAATTACAATAATTCATGTGCGATATGCCATGTCAGGTACCATTGGAAAGATTATGATTTGCTAAATGTAATAATATTGTTTATCTGCATGTAACATCTGTATGTCTGAAGTTATAGCTATGACTGTTCACCAGGATTTCAAATGTGTTTGCTCCTGGAGTCATTCTTTGTATCCAGTCTAGCTGGTGTGTGAACGAACAATGCCAGTTGCTGGCCCATCAAAGGATACTTAGGTTTCACAATGGGCCATAAAAGGAGTTCATTCCCACCTGGAGAGCCTTCCTGTGGATGCTTTAGCCAGGTAACAAGCAATGGCTGCTCCTGGGATTCAACAAAGCATGCAAGGACAAGTGATTTAGACCTTGTCAACACTCAAAAACCAACTTATGGTGGCTGACATCCACACGACCCTCCTTAGGTCAGTGGAGTGCATCCTCACCAGGAGCATGTCCACCCAACTAAAAGGGGCAGTGTGCAGAGCTGAGAGACTGGGCTATCAGCTCCCTGCTGAGAGCCCCACAGGCTGACTCCCAGGGGAGCTGTCCCCCTCTCCCCTCCGTTCCCTGCCAGGAGCCAGCCCAGGCTTCTCTCATCCTGGTTCCCCACCGGGAGCCAGGGGAAGCCACAAGGGCCTTCCCTCCTCCCTGTTTTCAGGGGGAAGCAACCCTGGGGAGTGGGGTCCAGCTGCCCCGGCTTCTCACCCCCCTCTTCCCTGCTAGGAGCCAGCAGCCTTGTCAATTTCACAACTGAGCCAGTCCCAGCTGGCAGCTGGGAGGCGGAGTTCAGCCACCCATGCCCCAGCTCGCAGTCGGGAGGTGGGATGCAGCTGCCAGGGCTTGGGCTTGCTTGTTAATTTCACCATTCGGTGAAATTGACAAGAATGACAGCCCCACCACCAATGTAGGGGGACAGAAAGTCTACACTGACACTGCGTCTCCCTAGCTATGCCAACAAAAGCCCTGCGCCTCTTGTCGAGATGGTTTTATTTTGTCGAAAAAACAAGGCAGTTTTGTCAGCATGTGTGTGTGTGTGTGTGTGTGTATGTGTGTGTGTGATTGCAGTGTGTACACCAGCACTGTTTTGTCGACAAAAGCTGACTTTTGTTGACAAAACTCTCTATTGTAGATCACATCTTACTCATGTGACCCTGGACTCCAACATGTTTCTGTAAATTTCCACAAGCAGCATGGCAAAGGGACATAAAAGGCAGCTGCACCACAGCCATATATTGTCTTCAGTCTCTTAAGTCTTCAATCTTGCTTCCTACCTCTGGATCAATTCATTTGTAACTGAAGCTGTGAAACAAAGGACTGAGACACATCCAGGTACTGGATGTACACCAGAGGGACTGTACAAGCCTGCAACTCCACAATTCTATGGAAAACCTGATATATATATGGACTTTCAAATCATTTGTATGTATCTGATTGCTTTAATCATATAACACCTCTCACCTTGTTTGTTTCTTTCCTTTTATAATAAACATTTAGTTTTAATTACTAAAGGATTGGTTGTCAGCGTGGTATTTTGGGTAAGATCCAAACTCTGGTAATGTGGCTGACCCTTTGGAGCCAGGAGAACTTTTTGATAAAGAGCATAGATTTTTAAATAACTTCTCTCTTTACTGGACCTAGTGACTGATTGGGAGCCAGAGACTGAAATTCAGTAAAGGGGGATGTGTATAGTTTGTTTTAACTTCTTGATAACCAGCGTGGGGAATCAGAAGCACTGTTTGTGGCTAGTTGGGGAGTCTAACATCAGTGTCACCTACCAGTGCTGGGAGAATCTGGTAGCCTGCCTTGGCATTTTCAGGTGGTCTACCCTAGGCACAGATGGGTCACACCAGTGACACCTTTGGATAGCCACATTTTGCCGATTTTTGTGTAAAAAGTGCACAAGTTTTGGCTTGTGTTTGGTGTAGGTCTGCTCAGAACCTAGTCCCTAGCCCAGGTGCATTCAGTCTGTAAAGGGAGGGAATGCCTTATTCTGTTCAGCATCAGCTGAGATATGGTACATTTTAGTGGTGTGAGAACATGCCTGGCATCCAGGAACTCCTTCCTAAGTTCTAATGCTGGTTCTGCCATGGACCCTGTGAGTTTTAGACAAGTCATTTGCCATTTCTGGGAATCAGTTTCCCAATCTTCAAAATAGAACTAACATCCCCACTTCATAGGGGAGTTGTAGGCTAGATGAGGGACTAGATGAGTGATAGGGTGGTCCAGTGGTCCTATGAAACTCCGGTTCAGTTCTCTCATCTACTACCGACTTCCTGTATGACTGTGGGCAAGTCACTTAGCCTCTCTGAGCCTTAGTTCCCCCTCCATAAAATGGGGATAATAGCCCTAACCTTGCAGGCCTATTGGGAAGATAAATACATTAGAGATTGTGCTGAGGTATTCAGATACTGTGGTAATGGTGGATAGGAAAGCACCTAAGAGAGACAGAGTCACCTCTGGGCTGCTGCTGGTGGAAGCCAAGTGGCAGGAAGTCTGGCAGGAATAGGGTAAAGTGCCTTCACTCCTTCCCTAGAGCTGGCTGGCGCAGCTAACAAATTACAACTCCCTGCATGCAGGTGAGTTAATCTAGCCCCTTTTTTCAGTGCGGTGAATCTGAAAAATGCTGTGAAAATTAAGCGCCTGGTACTTAGCGACATGACAAACACCTGAACCGGCACTGATTTGTACCTGAATCTGCCTCTGAGCCACGAATGGACTGGCTGCTGCACCCTGAGAGCCTGATTCCACTCACACTTACGCTGGTGCAAATCAGGAATAATGCCATTGAAGTTATGGGAACTGCAGTGATGTAAATGACAAAAGAATCAGATTTTCCTTGTTTGTTGCACTCCTAGATTAAAGAAATTAGTTTTGATACTTTAACACTGCTGGCATGTTAAAAATGAAACAGTACCTTCAGACTACTATCTGGAAATATCTCACTAGTAAATATTTATCACAGTACTATGCAGCGAGCTGTTAAATAAATATTGCTTTGAATTAACTTTTCTCAGCAATAATCTAACCTTTTATACAAATTATGCAATGTGGCGTAGTGCCCTGTTTCAGGTTTAGTGCTGAAACATTTGTATTAAACTACAGTTTTTGGCATCCAGTGATTCCAGAAAAAGTAAATTAATCACTTCTCTAGAGCACAGTATGATTTATTATTAATTATAATTGCTGTGATTACAATCCTTCTCTCTGATTAAGTGGTGATGTCAAAAGGCTCCAACATGAATTTATCCAGTTCTAATTGGGCAGAAGGAAAGCGGAGGTAACACAGACTTTGTAAGGGATGTGAGACTGAAATTGTGTTTGTTTATATTGCTTTTTACTAGTATTTACAAGGCAAAAATAAGGAGACAGGTCCGATCTTGCTTGTCTCATTCATGCTAGTCGGGCTATTGACAATTAAGTGCAACTCATAACGGTAAGGAAATAAGACTATGGAGTTCCTTTTAGGGTGACCAGATGTCCCAATTTTATAGGGCCAATCCCAATATTTGGGGCTTTTTCTTATATAGGTGCCTTTTGCCCCCCCACCCCCATCTTGATTTTTCACACTTGTTATCTGGTCACCCTAGCTCCATTTGAAAAAACAACCTTTCTTTGTAATAAAATGCAGAAAGTGAAATATAAGTAAAGTAACTAATGAGGCCTACACATTGCAGAAATCCATGTTTCTTTTCACCTGAGGATAAAAGAATAATGTAAAACTTCATATTAAACAGGATTGAGAGCTGTACTGTAGAGAGACATCCATTGGCCCCTCTGTATGCAGTAATGACATGGTACAGGAAAGAACAGGAGATTATAAGAGAACAATCAGTATGGGCTCTGGTTTTAATCTACAGGTAGCAGAATCAGAACCTCAGATTAAAAAGGGAATTTGTAATTTTTTTAAAGCCCTATGCAAGTGACACACTATGTGTGGTTCTATCATGCTCATTAAGTACAGTGAGCAATTACAGATAAAAGCTGCTAGTGTCTCACTAACAGCCAGGCAAATGCTTATGGTGAAGGATAGGGAATGAATTTTGACAATAAGAGGCATTTGGGCTGCAGGTTTAGCTGGAAAGAGGAAACTCTTTTCTGTGTCTACAGTAACTGCCACATTTGTGGAGGCTCCTGTGAAGTCTTTGGGCTTACAACAGGCCACCTTTCATAAAGCATCTCTGTCAACTGCAGCTATTTTGTATAGCAATTAATTATTCCTGTGAAACAGATGACAACTGTGAGCAGTAACATTAGTACCGCGATCTCCTGCTTTACAGCAGAGAAATAATACTTCCCTGTCTCACATGTGAAATTAGCTCCTTCTGCTGCTCTTTTTCGCCTCCTTTGCTGTGTAGAGCGCCTTCTGTCACAAAAAGCTTTCACTCTGCTTGTTCCTACTTGCTGACGCAATTCAGACATGTCCGTTGTGACCCCTAGCACAAAGCCTCCTGCCCACCCACGTAGACATGGTCAATCCTGGTTTGACTGGAACATAGCCAGAGAATTACATAGGCTCTAAGAATATATAAATACAATGCCTACCACCATTATTCATACAGCAGATATGTGGTGGTGGGGAGAAAAATGAGGACACATTTTCTAACTAAGTTGAACTAGGAGACACTTTTGGAAGGCTCTAGTAGTCCAAGAAATTCAGTGTCGGGAAGCCTTTATTAATATCCTCTTAAGGTCCTGCCGTAATGCTAATTAGGTCACAGCGTATTTATATATGAAGGCATACAGGCTAACACCACATAGCACACAACAACAACACTGAAGACTAGATATGCATCAGGGATGCGTCATGATTATATCACTTTTTTTGAACATCCTGGGTATGTTTAGTATGGCTGCGGCTGGCCCAAATCACCTGACTCAGGCTTGGGCTGTTTTGTCTATTTACATTATAAGTTCTTCAGGGAAAGGAATATCTCTTCCTATGAGCATGGACAGACAGAGCCTGGGTTAATGAGCTCCCCACCTTGCTTGAGGCCTCTAGCCCCTACTGTAATAATGCTAACCTTTTGGCACTCTATCCCTCCATGCACACACAATGATCCAGCCCACAAACAATGGGGAAGTTTGGATTGGATCTAACTCTACCTTTAATGAGGAGCTCCAATGGCCCTTGATTTCTTAGGAGAAACTTTACATTGCAGCTATTTATACTGTACTTCTTGACCTACTGGTTAATAGGACTCACATGCTCACGTTATCTCTTAGCAAAAGCTCTTAATGTTTTGCTGATCTGGATATAAATAGTCAGAAAAGCAGTGATCTGTCTGCACCAATGTCATCCAAGTGCATCAGCACCCTGCTTGCACGCGTTGTCTGTTGATTCCCTCTAATTGCTATCACGTTGGCAGGCTCATCAGGTTATATGATCAGATGGCAAGGGACTTACATGCCAGAAGGCAGACCTTTCATAATCCTTGTAAATTCCCTGACACCTAAACCCCTCTTGCATTGGTGGCTTGGCTTTACTGACCTACCATGGACAGTGTTCAGCTGATAAATACAGCATCTGCAGCTGCGGAGGTTTCAGAGGCTACCAAAGACACTGTTTGTCTGTGACCTCTAAGAGATCAGTCAAGCAAATGCTCTCCTACCCCTCTTTCACCAGCCACTGGAGCTCAGCATCGCAGATTGTCAGGGACTCATCCGTGCTTTTAAATGATTACGGGTTAGGTGAAAGCTAGGGAAAAAAATTATTTCAGAACATAAGACAACTGGAACAGCACTGAAATGGAGCTGTCTGACTCAAGAACATACCTGAGAACCTGTCCTATAAAAGATTGCAGAGTATTACATTTCAGTGAAACGCCAACTGATCCAGGACAATTCCCTCTTTCCAGGAACCGGTCTCGAAGGATGATGGCACGGAGACGGTCTAATAGCGTCAGCATGTGCACCTTACCCAGTATTCCAGAGTACCCAGGCTTCCAGGACATTAAGGTCTGTATGCAACAAGTCTTTTTGCAGTAGACAGTAACTATTGTTACGAAACCAGTTATGGTTCTATTACAGTTGATTCCGCACATCCTGGGGAGTTGATATGATATTGTGCTCTGGGCTGAATCTTGATATGGAAGCGCTGCATCTGCAAGGTTTTCTCCATATATCTCATAATCAATTTAGCCATTGTTTAAAAGTAAGAATGAAGGGGAAAGGTGCGATGTGCTTTTAAACATTCTCATTTGAGATTTATTTTAAAAAATGTGATTTATGCAGGCATCAGTATTTTGCTTGCCTTCTTTCAGAAAAAAAGTGACTGAATTATTATCAGTCATAAATTGGCTGACTTTCATAGACTGTAAGTTCTTCCCCCTATATTTCAGTTTGCCTTACATAATACCGAATACACTTCACCCGTCACCATACATTGTGCTGACGCCAATGAACAATAAGCCACACATAGGGGGCAGAAAGTGCTGTAATGAGATCCTTACAGCCAGGGGTAATGTAATGATTCTTGAATCCTGGTCTCAGCCCAGACACTGACTGCCAGTGCAACCTTGCACAAGTCACTTAACCTCTCGGCGTCCTTTTTGCACTACTGTAAAGTGGATTTAAATCAGATTTTCCTAGACCACAGGGATGTTGCAAAGCCTAATTCAGAATTGCAAAAACTTTGTCTCCCTTGTATGAAAGGGTGTTTTTCCCTGTACAATGTTGTCATAATTATTACTTTCCGTTTGGTTAAACGCCATGTCATTCCGGGGTGCAATCCAGACCAGCTTGAGGTTATGTCACCTGGGTTCCTCACAATGCTTTGCTGCTGTAGCTCCCAATCTGGGCTCCTCACAAACACCACTCAGGTCATACCCTAAGTGTCTGTGTATAGCCACAGCCCTAGTCCAGCAGCTCTGACCCCAGCATCCTGTCAGCAGCACACCAGCCACACACTGGCCTCCAGCTGCCTTTGTTACTATTTGCAGGGTGCCCCCAACACACTCCCAGTCCTGGATTTTCCTCAAACACCATGTGTTTTGCACTGTCCAGTCCTCACCTGGACAGTCCAGATACATTCAGTCCTTTGCACCTCTAAGGGGATCAAGATATACCAGTGCTACATTAAATAGAGTTACCCCAACAATTCACAACCACTGGATGAGTTTTAATTGAAGAATAAAACAAGTTTATTTAACTATAAAGAGAGAGATTTTGAGTACAAATAATGAGGCATTAAAGTCAGAAATGGTTACCAGAAAAATAAGTTTAGAAAGTGTTTTATCTTTAACAACAAATCTTCATTCAAGGTGAAGTTCTTACCATGTTTTCTGCACATTGCTGACTAAACCCTTCGGCCAGGATCTGCTCCCAAAGGCCATAAGCCGTTCTTTTGTCTTCTGAGGTGGAAAAGAGATCTGGATATAGAGAGAACTTGGGATGTTTTTGCCCCTCACTTTTATAATTCAGTCACCGTTTAAAATATATTTTCCTGAGAGTGACCCCTAGATAAAGTTCCTGAGCAAGGAGGCATGGAGTCTGGTGCAGGAGGGGCTTTATGCTGTTGCTTGCTAAGATGCAGATCTGTTTGTTCCTGCCTCACTTTTCATGCCAAAGAGTAGCCACTTGATAGGTGATGGCCAATCAGCTTTGATGACACCTGGCTAGAGACATCAGCTTTGTCCTTTGGTTACCACCTGCTTAACTAGTTTTGCCTAAATGGGGCTATGTGCGTTTGAACCTGTGCCACCAACGTCATCTAGGGGAGGATTCATAACTTTACATATAATGTTGCTATACACATTTTACCACAACATTATTGAGAAGCAAATGATTAGTTTTCAAATGATACCTTCCAAGGCATATTTTGTACAAAGTTTATTACAATCGTGTATAGGGTGTGACCTCAGGGGTGCATTCCATCACAAACGCAAACCTCAGCAAAGCAACCGAAGAAAAATAAAGTTCTCTGTTCTAGCCCAACTGCAACATTTTTCCAGAAAAAGCTCAACCAAACCCTAATTTTGATCAATCAAACGAGCGGATGCTCTGTGCTGGTCTGATGCATGCTAGGATGTCTTGGGGTTGCTGACAGGAAGTTAGCAATTGCAGAGCAGTAACTTTGGGAGCCAACAATGCAATAACTAAGTAAATGACACATTAAATGTTGGTGAAATCTCAGCTAATACTCTTTGGCCCTCATCCAGTTCCATCTAAGTCAATAGAAAGACTCCCACTGAAGTCAATGGGGGTTGGATCAGGCCCTTTGTTTGGCTATTCAGCAGCTCAGCTCAAATTGTTTAGTTACCAAGGTGATAGATACCGTAGAAATACCTAGGATAGAAAGAAAAAGCTCCATGCACAGCTATGATGCTATATAAAATAATAATAATTAGCACGGTAGTTTTGGATCATATAATTAAATTGCATTATTCAAACTGTAATTCTTGTTATAACTACCCTCAATTCATAACTAAATTGCTTTGCGAGAAATAATATAAAAACGATTTCTTATAAGAGGAATCCATTTTACTGCAGTCCTGGAAAACTGCAGCAGCTATGAGCTACGGCTATCTGAACAACATAAAACCAAAGGACCTAGCTTGGTACAAGAAGGTAAAGAATAAAAATAATCAGAATATTAGGAATGGATGTAATGAATGTCATTGATGGATAAAGAATCATTGCCAAAACTAAAGCCTCTTTAGTGGTTTTTTTTTTCATATTCTGTCCTGTTGTATAAAACATCTAACTTACAACTAGGCAAATAGTTGTTATAGAGATAGGGAAGGGAAGAGGATGACAAATACTAAGTAAAAGTATTACAGATAACCCAATACTATTCAGAATTCCTTCACCTTTTCCAGTCTACAATGTGTTATTTAAATGATTCATCTGAAACAGGTGTACATCGATATAAATAGCTTTTGATCCATAGTGGCCTGACTTTCAGAGGAAACCAGTGACTGTGATTTCCAATGTCATTTAGGAGAGTTAAATGCTCAACGCTCATTCAAGGGGAACTGTGCCTCTAAATCACAGCCAGTAGGATCTGCAGCTGGTCAACACTTGCAAACCTCAGACAAATAGACATGTTCTAGGGGTGGGCCTGACCCCAAAGCTTAGATCCAAACAACCCTGAGCTTTAGGGAAACCACGGTCTTTGTTATAGGCTAAATCAAAACCCCAGATCCAAGCACCCTTTGAGCTTTGGAGTTCACAGGGGAGTCTGGATCTGGAGCCAAACTATGTGGTTTAGACTCACCTGTGTGATATTATTTCATATTTGTATTTCAATCGCGTCCAGAGGCCCCAGTCAGGATCATGGCCCCATTGTACCAGTTGTTGTAGAAATATAAAGTCGCAGACTCTGCCACAGAAAGACTATTCCCAAATACTTATGTTGTTGACATTTTGCAATGTGTATAGTTTTTGCTAGCATGAAACTGACCACAACGCAGGTTTTAATTCAGATTTTCTTTGCCCATGTTTTAAATAGTTATCAAGGAGCTATTCTAGAACTTCGGACTTCAACGTGGCTTGCCAGGATTTAGGGAGAAAGAGAAATGGTCCTGTGCTAAGGGTTGAAAACCCTACAAATATAAAATCTTCGGGCCAAAACAGTTTCCAGGTCCACTCCTTGGGAAACTGCTGCACCAAAGGTCATCACAAAACCAACAGCGGTTTCTGTGACAAGACTTTGCAAGAGTACTTCAATGAGAGGCTGATGGAGTTTAGGAACTATGAGACCAAGAGATCTAATAGACTGGCAAGAGGGTATCCAGGTGAGAATGAGCAACCCAACATCACCAGCAGGGGATTAAGGCGCAGAAGTAGCTGCAGTGCAGTGATACTGACCAATCACATGCAGGAGATTGCAGAATCCTGCGATCTCGCAAATCAAGTCAATGAACAAGGGATAGAGTGTAATGGCCGGGGGGAAACCCAGAACGTCCTGAATTTCTTCAAGAGTGACTACTTCGATGTTTTGACTATGAATATCAGCGCGCCGTTAGAAATGTTTGTGCAGAGGAAGTGACATCGGAGCAGATAGCAACTATGACTGCAACTGTGAAAAGCAAAAAGAATGACTAGTGTCATCACTAGTCTGACCAACGTGGGCTTCTTGTGCCAGCCAGTACCTTGAATCTGTTTGTTTGTGGATACAAATGTTATACTGTGTTATGTTTGTGCTTGATCTCGAATGTCTTCACCATCAGTTATTGGCGGCAGGTGGCTAGGGCTAGCGGGGAGTCAGTCCACTGCTGCCCCACCCCCCCCGGCAGCTGTCAGCCCCACATTAGGCAGTGCCAGGACCAGCAAGGGAGCAGAGGAAGGGCCCCACCTATGTGGGGATGGGGGTGTCATGTTACACTGTGGTGGGCTCCCAAAAGAGCCAATTAGTCGGAGCGGGGAGCCTGCCAGGCCCAGCCCCATGGGACAGGGGCTGCTGCTGCCTCCCTCCCCGGCACTGATGCCCCTTTGGCAGCCAAGGCACCATGGGGGGGCTGGAGCCAGGGACCTGCAGGGACTGGGCCAAGCATGCAGCTGCTCCCCAAGTCAGACCCCTGCCCCATCTGGACCAGAGGCTCCAGTGTCCCAGACTATGGGAAGGCCCACATCCTCTACATTGACCTGGGCGAGTCCTGGAGAGGGGGCCATGGCCTGCTGGGTCCATTCACACTAGCCCCACTTGAACGGTTCCACAGAGCTAACCTGACTGGGGAGCATCTCTGGGGAGTACAGAGTGGGTCTCTTGCATCCCTCCTTGCTAGCCTGGGAAGTTGCTGGCCCAGCTCCCAGGGAGGAGTGCAGGGTTGGAGGTCCAGGCCTGCTCCCGGGGGAGCTGGATGGAGAGATTGGAACAGTGCTGCCCGTAGCTGGGGCCCAATAGGGCAGGCAGGGTCCCTGTGGCCTGCAGGGTGCAGCTCCACCAGGTCCGGCCTTCCCAGCATGCTCCCTTGTCATTAAAGGAGAAAGTGGGGGAGGGAATCTGGGGGTTCAGGCTTCCCAGAGAACCCGTGAGGAGAAGCCTGGCCATGTCCCCACCCCCCGCCCCCAGTGCCCAGCTGGTTGGCTCTTTCCTCCTGGATCTCCCTCCCCACAAAGCCAACAGGTTTCAGGGACCTGCCCCAGCGTTGTCCCTTGCTGCCGCCCTCAGCACTCAGGGCTGAGCCCAGCATGGCAGCCAAGGGACCCTGCCTCATGGGCTTGTTTGGTTTATTTGCCACCCGTTCACTTGCTCAATGGCAGGAGCTGGGTCCAGCCCCAAAGCAGCGGCGAGCTCGTGGTGGGGCAGGCGAGGGCACCCCAAAAGGACAAGAAGCCAGTGGTGGGGGCCTTCAGAGCCCATTGGCTTCACCCTTTATCCCATTTCCTTCCAGCATCCAGGACCCAGCCTTTTCACAAGGGAGCAGCCTGAGACCCCTCCCAGAAGCTGGTTTCCAGGAAGTGCAGGGGAGGGGGATTTCCCCCTGAGGTGGTGGTTGCAGAAAATGGGGCGTTTGGGGAGTGATTGCCAAACAAGCGGCGCAGGGCAACCTCAGAGGCACAGACCTCACTTCTGAGCGCTCAGTGTCGGGGTAACAGCGGGGCAGGCTCACTTTCCAACCTCCCTCCCCCAGGACTTCCTCTCCGCTCTGCACCGGACCAGCCAGGCTAGAAACTGCAGTCACAGCGACAACCCCCACACTGGCATGGCCCCAAGAGAGGGGGGCTCTGTCTGCGTGTGTCCAGGGGTGGGGACTTGGCCACCTACCCACCTCGAGAGTCCTTTCTCTCAAAGCTGGTTGTTTTACTCAGCAGCCCCCACCCTCCACCTATGAATTATATTCAGCAGTGAGCCTGAAATTGTAGTCTTTGGCTCAGTGCTCTACAGAAATAGCATTGGTCTACATATATTCCATGTATTATCTGGATTTTTAAATAGCAGTTTAAGGATTTAGAAGTGTTAATATGGAAGGTGCAGTTTTACTTTCTGCTTATAGGTTACAACCTGTAGCTCTATTATTTACTCCAAAGCAAAATATTCCTTTCTAGTTTGCTTGTTTGAAATCTCTAAAACTGTTATTTACATAATTATTTCCTAGTGTCTTCTTTTCGGTGCTGTTTCTCGTGACTGTTAAATCTGATGCGAAATGCCTGATTGCCCCATTTGTGTGCACCCTTCTTAACTGACCTATGGCAACTCACCATTGTAATAGTATCTGGTGACGGAGGCAGTAAAGCTAGATTTCCAGCGCACTCTCAAACGCAAACAGCATCAGTTATCAAGGCTCTGTAGACATCACAGATGCCGCTGGTTTAAACGGCACTGCACTGGCAAAGATGAAAAAGGAAAGAATTCTAGAGACACATAAAAGTCAGGAAAGACATGATAAAGGTGTGCTCCATCCGCCTATTGTAAATATCAGGGCAAAATATTTTGAAGAGCCTTATCCTTCATGGAGTCTGATTTTTCAATTGTTTTATTGCATCATATTGTTTAGATCAGTCGCTTAACGGTATTAAAAACAGCAACAGTGGAATATTTTGGTTATACAAAACTTCACTATCTTTTTCTATGATGCACTGAACTAGTATCATGTCCAAAGCCAAGTAATTATTGCAGACCTACAATAAGTATTTCTGACTTTGATGACTCTGGCAATAAATTTCTTACTGCAATTTTGATTTGGCTCAGTGTTTCTTTATTTGCTTTTTTCTTTTGAATGTTGTCATCAATTTTCAAATAGGTGGAGCTGGTGGACTTCAGTAACGAATGGATCAAGATGCAAATTTACCTTTGAGAAAAGCTGAGTAGTTAGAATAGCCTCCCAGCCAACATCTTCTGACAAAAACCCTGCACAATGAATTTACATCAACTGGAATTTGAGTATTTGCTGAGGGTTCAGACACTTCTAGTTTCTCTCCCCTGATTTGGGCGAACTGCCCAATGGTAGCATGTCCCTACGCCTCATCTCATTAGGACCCACACGAAGGGAGATGAGCTGGAATTCCTGCAAGGGTACTCTGTGATTGTGTTGATGGGGGGAGTTTTGCAGGGCCTCTGAAGATATGGGTGCTCTTCCTCCTTAGGGCTCCCCCACCTTTCAATCTTCTTCATAGTGTAAAATGGGGGAGAAAAGGGAGGGAAATTGGCCTGGTTAAAACATAGGGGGCAGTCTGGCTAGGAAGCAGAAAGAGATGATGGGGTGGGGGACATGGTGAAAGAGTCACAAGCGGGCGAGGGGGGAGGGAGCGATTTCTCGGTTCTTTATCACAATCCCAAAGCTCTCGTTCCTTCTCCCGCCTCAGATCCATCAACCCTGACCTCCAAACATCATTGCTTAATTCTGCTGCCCCGCACGGTAATCCTGTCCCTCCCCCATGCCCCCGATGACTCTTGCCCTGCCTCTACCTCAACCCTACCCCCTCATATCCCAATGAAACTAGCCCAACCCCCCACAACCCAGTGACTCCACCCTTCATGTACCAGTGAATCCTGCCCCACGCCCACGAATCCCACCCCTCGCACCCCAGTGACCTACTGCTCCCAGTCACACACCTGTTCGTAGAGCTGCTGCCGCCGCCCATGTCCTGTTGCTCTCTGGGCACTGGGCCTGGGTGCTGCATCCGCGGTTGCTCTGCTCCCTCACACCTGCGTTGAGGCTGACTGTGGTCTGGGACACTCCAGGAGGTTAGTTTGTTAGTTAGTAGAACTGGACACAATCCTCCAGTTGAGGCCTAAGCAGTGCGCAGTAGAGACGAACAATTACTTTGTGTCTCTTGCTTACAACATTCCTGATACATCCCAGAATGAGGTTTGCTTTTTTTGCAACAGTGTTACACTGTTGACTCATATATAGCGTGTGATCCAGCTATGACACCCCCCTCGTTTACGCAGGTTCATAGATTCCAAGGCCAGAAGTGACTACTGTGTTCATTCAGTCTGACCTCCTGTATAACACAGGCACAGAACTTCCTCAAAATCATTCCTCGAGCATATATTTTAGAAAAGCATCCAATCTTGATTAAAAAAAAAACCACTTCGACTCTTGGTTAGTAGTTCCAAGGGTTAATTATTCTCACAGTGCAAAACAATGATGCCTTATTTCCCAGCTGAATGTGTCTAGCTTCCATTTCTGGCCATTGAATCATGTTATACCTTTCTCTGCTAGATAAACTGCTCTTGAGGCGTTCCTTCCTGGTAGTTGGTGCAAACACTATTTGCCATCAGCAGGCTCCGTTTTCCTTTACACCTTGTTAAAAAAAGTTTTAAGAAGAAAAGTAGTTGGAGAAAAGAAGAAAAATTTCTCTCTACTGGGTGGCAGCTTGTTTGCAAAGTTTACTGGTAAATATGCAGCTGAATGCAAAGTTCCACTTTAGATGCATAAAGTGCATGGCAGTGAAAAGTGTGTTTTCATTTTTCTGTCTACAAACACTCCCGCCATAACCAATGGTAATCTAAGTAAGGCTAGAGATTCATGGGTATAATAAAATACATACGGATGAAGATTAAATATAATCTTTCTTTGCTGGACATTGTATCACCCACACTGTCCCCTCCTCTGGGTACCATCATGCCCATTTTAAGGTCTCCAAAGCTTGTGAGTTTGCTGGGAGTTTGTATTGCACTGTGCATCAGGAGAAGGAAGTGGGTATCAAGGGAAACAAATGTGGCCAGTTCTCTTTATAAGAGTGTGAAATTTCATGAAGTAAATCAGAATGGCCATTCATTTTTGAATTCCCCCCACACTCCTTTGTATCTTTGACCAGCCATGCAATTTAATGTGGGATCTTGTTCCACAATCCTATTCCTTTTTAAGATTTCAGGATGATAGAGCATCTGGAAGTTTTATTTCACTTCAAAAAAATGTGTGTGTAAGGTGCATGGTGGGGAGAATGACGTTGGTTATCATCTTGGCAGAAGATAGAAGGCCAGATTTTCCGCCTTGTTTCATCTTGTGTAGACTACACCAATGCTAAGCCGATATTAATTGCAGACCGTTCTGATTGGATGGTGTGTTCCACCCACTTTGTACTCACTTGGGACAGGTGCAATTGACTACACGAGGTGTAAGGTAGTGGAAAATAAGCATAAGAGGGCCTGAGTCTTTTCTCACTTACAAAAGCGTAAATCAGGAGAGCGAGTACAATCGAGTCCAGAAAATTCCCTTGAAAAGGCACTTGCAGCAAAGGTTGTCAAGGTAACAGCTTTTCAGGGTAATTAATAACATAAAATAACAAGCACTTACACAACGCTTTGCAGCTCCTAAGCACATTAATTCTCACACTATTCCAGTGAGGTACATAAGTGGCATCATCCCCATTTCACAAATATGGTGAACCTGCAGGAGAGAGGTTAAATGACTCCTCCATGGCTACACAGTGAGTCAGTGGCACAGCTGATAGGGGAATTTAAGAATTGCTGGCTCCTGGTCTGATTTAAGAATCTTGATCCCATCGGGAGGGAGATTCATTTGGAGGGCAGACTAGGGGCTTTTCTTCTTTGCTTGAGTATTGGCCCTACCCTGGTGCCTGTGCTCAAGTGCTGCTGAAGTCTGAGCTACTCGAGAGGAGTTAACGCAAGCGTAGATCCCTTGAATTAACCCTGCAGTGAAGAAAAGCTCTAGATGACTGTCATGATGCCTTCCTCAAAGTCTTTGTATCTAGTCTCCAGTCCAGTTTATTAGGCCACTCTGCCTTGTTCCATGCTGGTCAAGTCACATAATTGTTTGGAGGCTTTGTGAATACAAAGTGCATGTCTGAGGACTTGTATACACTGGGTTTTTCAGTCACTGGGGTCACAACACTGACCTTGCCCTATTAGTGCAAACCTCTAGCATAGATGTGCCCCACTGGTTCAAATCGTGGTTTACACCATGGGGTAAGCTAAAGCAGCACAAGCCAGGGTTTAATCAATACTGCATGTTCACACTGATGCAGCTATCCATGGCTAGTAACCCCAATGTAGACATGGCCGAAGATGCTGAACTATGGCAGATCAATTGGCCTGAGAGATGAGGTGACAGAAAAATGTATTATAATAAAACATACAAAGACAGCAGATGTCCCAGCAATGTATGAACTTGATCCTGCTCCCACTGAAATCAGTCCCATGGACTTCAGCTGGAGCACTATTTGGCGCAATATGAGCTCATGTCCAATAAAATAAACATAGGAAATAATGCATCAGAATGAGTAATTTTAATGTATTTAAATTAAAGAATTTATTTTTTTTTTAAAAAAAAACCCCGAACAAAACCAATAAACAAAACAAAAGTGGTTTGATCTAGATACAGCAGCACTGTGACATTATTAGACATTATGTACGAAGAATTCAAGCAGCCATAGAACACAGAAGCCATTATCTTCAGTAATAACCTCAAAATGAAACTAGTTTTTTAAAACAATGTTAGAATCTCCCTGTAATAAAAATAACAACAAAAAATCCTTTGGATACTAGAATGATTTTTTTTTTTTTGTACAATACCAACAGCCACTAACTCTTCTAATTGAGAACATTTGCTTTAATTTATTACAAAATTGATTTGTTGACTGAATTATGAAAGACAACTTTAACATTTCTTTAGAAGTGTCTGTTCCTCTTGCAGAGATTACAGTATTAGCAGTGTTTAAAAACACTGACTCCTGGATACGCTTTTGAAATTAGATCAGAAGAATACCGTGTGTGTGTGTTTATACCAAATATGAATTTTAATTTTCAAAGCAGGTGAAAAGACTAGTCTTAATATGAAACTCTGCAATTTTACAATTTCATCATTAGTCAGATATGGGCAAATACAAGATGGTTCATGAAATCTTTAGCTCTATCTACATTGCTTGGAAATGCAGAATGAATTTTTTTACATCCTCCACCTTCCAAGTAAAAGCTAAAAAGTGGAGTCTTTTAGAAGAGTGTCCAGTATTTAAAAGAAGTGCAATCAAATGAGATTGCACTCAACACATACAACATAACTCACATGGACTGGTTCATAAGCACACTGAACAGCTGTGGGATGACAAGAATGGAAAATACATTTGTAATCCAGGCACTATCTGAAATGTTTCTTCTTCCCTGGTAGTGATGGTTCCTTGGTGGCCATTTGATTTCCAGAAGGCCTGGGATTCCCTTTTGAAGTCCTTTGATCCTAGAAATGTGATAATCTCTTTAGTTTTCATATACGGGCCAGTGAGTTTTCCCAACGTTTGTCCAACATGCATAATTCTGATTTAATAGAGCATTTCAATTAGTCAGTATCTAGGAATTTTGTCACATGCAGAACAACTATTCAGCAGGCAAAGAGAGATTTTGAAGTTTAACTGGTGAATGTTATTTTTGTCCCTTCACTCAGACCAATTTTTTTTTTTAATATAAAAAGGGGAGGAGCTTGAATGATTGCTATTACTGATTAGCTCTGAAACAAGGAAACGAACACTTCAAAGTTATATCATCAGCTCTGCAGGAGGTCTCACTGCTGAAGCAAAGTGCATAAAATCTCAGCATCTCAAAGGAACTAGGACAAAGTATTTGAAAAAAATCATGAGCTCTTATTTACATGAGTTGTCTCACTGACGTCACGTAAGTAAGAGCTGCTAGATTAGGCTTAATTCATTCAAATAATAAAAAAGTAATTAATATTGATACTTAGCATCTTTTTCCATAGACTTTCAAGTGCTTTACAAAGGTGGCTAAGTATCATCACTCCTTTTTAAGCACAGGGAAACAGAAGCACATAGGTTAATTTTGTTGCCATGGACAAGACAGAGAATCAATGGCAGAGCAAGGAATAGAACCCAGCACTCCTGACTCCAAGTATAAACAAACAGACAAGGGAAACCAAGCCAGACACAAGGAGATAATCTGAAATCAAATAGCACTCTGCCAAAGTAAGTAATAGGTTGCTGTCTCTTTAAGAGTCTTTCAGGGTACGTCTCTTCCTTTATAAAAAAACGTTTGATAATATTCTGCAGTAACAGACCCCAACATGTCAGCTTACCTTTGTATTACTGCAGAGGAGAGGGGCTATTACTACAGAATGCTGTTGGGTGGAAGACTAACTTATTTTTAACAAAGATTTTGCTTTTGCAGACAAAGGGGGGAAACTATCCTCTCACAGCACTGTATAAAGGATATTAATTGTTATCGCTAAAGGAGGTTGTTGTTCTCCTGATACATGCAAGCTGGGAAGTTGCTCCTGGGGTGAATTTGATTTAACCCTGTTTTCTCAGCTTTAGCACAACGATGCTCAGCACTATCATTATTTTCTAAATTGTCAGTGGATTTAGTGCTTGTGAAAGGTTTCACATTGACAGCTCTGGAAAATGATGTCCTCTGCTTAGCCACATAACAGGCCCACCTTCTCATGTACATCCCTGCTAATGTTTCTCAACTCAGCCTGGTATAGACCAGGACCACCTCTAAGGATGAGGGCAGGTCAATCTCTGAGTCCATTCACCCCTTGGCCTCCCTGCTTCAGCTGCCCTCAAATGGGCCAGTGATATTTTGGTGAAATGGGCATCTGTTCACTAGGCATTTATTAACATTATTATTTAAATTAAACTAGCAGCCCCAGGCCCCATTCAAGACCAGGTCCCAATGGGCATGGTGCTTTTCAAAAACACCATCTGAAATCCAATTTTTCCAGTGCTGTTTAGAGAATACTCAGGAGTAGCTGATGAGCAATCTCATCTTGAACATGTGGGAGGGAGTGTTACAAACTTTGAACCACAAGAACTTGTGAACTTTTAGAACAGCAGAGGCTGGAACACCGATGCTTTCGTGTATACCCACTGTATAGTCAGACCTCATGAGCCACATCCAGGCCACGTAACCCCTGGATGCTTATGCTTGGGGGATTCTGGATGGAGAAACAAGTGTATGGGAACACAGACCCTCATACATGCTATCTGTCTAGGATTGGTGTACACCTACTTGGCTCTTAAAATTGTAATGGAGTCTGAGTTTGGTTCATAGGATCTATTTTCTCTTCTATACCAAGTTACACCAGTTGATGATATGGTCTCATGTGCGTAACTCCAACAACTGCTGTTACTTGCCCAACGAAGGTAGAATATGGCAGCTTTGGAATGATATTTCAGAATTGCCCTTTGCCATTTTCTGAGAGCCTTTTACATGTACACACCCACACACTAACCTAGTTCTCCAATTGTACTAAAAAGATCATTGATACTGTATCTCCATGCTTATGCTTATTTTGTTTGTACTATAGAAGTTTATCCAAGGCTTCTCTACTGGAAAGGATAATAGCAACTGGCTTTGAAATGTGAGACTTGGATGGAAAAAGTAAAGATGCCAGTTGGATCTAGCTTTGAAACATGACAGTTGGCTTAATAAAAATAGTCCCTGCTGGATTTTTGTGGGTTCTATTCTATGTCTACTCTGAAGAACAAAAAAAGCATCTATATGTGGTAAGACACCAATCAATCAGCAAAGTTTGGCTATCTGTTTCTTACAATGAAATACATAGTTACCAGCAGAAGAGAATGATCACAAGTGACTTCAAATATTTCTTAAAGACATTTCAAATTTTCTTTGAAAATGGAGAATGGCAATTGAACAGATCCCTCTTACTATCTACATTGAGTAGATCTGATGCAGTACTGCAAGAACAGTGTTCACCAAAGTTCATTTTAATTCCTATTAGCTGCTTGGTTTGATCAGCTTTGAGTATTTTTTCATTTGCATGAACAGGTTTTTTGTTCACATATGTCTTAGGAATGACCATGTGTGCACAAACACCCTTATTTTTACATGAAAAAGGTTATATGTGCACTTTCAAAAGTATTTATTTGCTATTATTTTAATGGTTTAGAAGTTTCAATCAGAGAGCAGAAAAAATGCCATGTGACTCCTTCACACACCACTCGTAAAGAACAACAAAGCACTGAACTGGAAAGTTCAGGATGAACTCATAGGCTGAAAATTATTCATCAGTCTATTTGGAGAAGACTTACAAATAAATCCATTTGCAGAATTCAGAACCAGTTTGTAAATGATTCCCAAACATTAAACTAAGCTAAATTTGCTCCACGGTCTACTCATCCAAATAGTTCAACCACATCTAATCATGTGCACTTCCCAAAAGGATCTTTGCTCTAACAGGAAAGATAATAGATTAAATGAATTTTGTGCTGGAAAACCATGAAATAACTATTTCTTCCTACTCTTTTGTTATGTACAAACCCACCTCAAAGCTATTCATTATGATTCAGAGTACTAAACACTCTCTTGCTAGCAGTATACTCTCTCCAAAGTAATATAAAGAAATAATAGGCCTGGTTTTCAGATGTGCTGAACGCCCACAGCTCCCATTGACTTCAAATTGAATTGTGAGTATTCACCACCTCTGAGAATCAGGCTCCATGCGTTTGGGAGAGTTAGGTTGTACAACAAATAGATTCACTAGAGTTCCATCCCTAGAAATCTGTGTTCCAATTTTTACTGGATCACACAAGTGAATCTGAGCACAGTGCGTTCTCAACCTAGTCTCCAGTGGGATATTAGCTGCATAACAAAAAATACTGCACAGCTTGGCACGGTAGGCAAGTCCTGTTCCGGAGAATCTCAGGACTGGCGGTCGAGACTGGTATTGACTGGCAGGGTTGTGGCCACCCATGATGTTCCTCCTCGCCAGCATTACCAATTGGTCATTTAGCCATAACAAACAGCCTTCAAGAGTGGGTTTGTTGCAATTATGGTTTTAACCATTAATCCATTGGTTCTCAAACTGGAGGTCACGTTCCCTCAGGGGGTCGTGACATGGTTATGTGGGGATCACAAACTGTGAGCCCCAACCCCTGGCGAGGTGCAAGGCTGTGAGCCGCCCTGTTTCCTCCCAGTGGAGGAACATGGGTGGGGGAGATGAGCAGTGACACACAGACACTGCTCACATACCCCCAGCATCAAGAACTGTTGCTCTCTCCCTTCCGCTTACGCACCCCAGATGAGGAAAGTGACCTGGATACAAGGAGCCCTTAGATTGCTCATTGCTGCCCCCCTTGCATTCCCCTAGGGGTGCGCAGAGGAGTGTTGTTGGAGGGGGACCGAGCAGCAATATTAGCTGCTCCGTGCATGCAGTGGGTGCAAGCCGAGGGTGGGGGGGAGTGCAGGGGAGTGGGGAGCCCATGGGGGATGGGGGTTGCACTCAGGGGCTTGCTGTGCGAAAGGGATCACCAATACAAAAAGTTTGAGAAGCACTGAAAGGTGAAGCATTCACACACAAAAAGAAAAGTGAGCTTCATAAAAGTGTAGAGAATGAGGTCTTCACGCAGAAGCTCAGCACTCACCCACATTTAATGATGAATATTACCACATGGCTCTTATACTGACTTTTATCCAAGGGCCTCATCACACTTTACAAACATTCATGATTTAAGCCTCACAAACCACAACGTGAGCGAGTAGCAGAGCTGAAAACGGAACGTAGGACCATGCTCTATCTATCTATCGCCCAGTGCTCCCTTTGCTTAGCATTTGTGCTTATGAATTAACCTGTTTGAGAGAGCACTAACATACTGCACACACAGATGAATCAGAGTGTATTTCTGGCATGTGGACGTCAGCCGCTCCCTTTTAAAAAACTTGGCCCCATAAGAATATTCTAGGCAAAGCAGGTAAAATTCTACATACAAAGCTTCTCATATACGTTTGTACTGAATCAGTGTGCCGTACAGTAAGCCCCACAGATCCTGAGGTTCACCTTAGATCCACACTTTGAAGTCTCACCTATATTTCTTGAAATTGGGTGAAATCCACCTCGATGCAGAGGGCGTGTGCAAGGCCAGCCACAGTACTTAAACTCTGCAATAAAGACCTAGTTACAAAGCCCTCTAAAGTCAGTGCACGGATTCCCATTGACTTCAGTGGGCTTGTGTCAGGCCCTCAGAACATCAGTGGAGAATTTCACTCAGATGGTACTTCTCTCTACTCACGTCCCATGCCTACTAGTGAGTTGGAACTATTACAACTAAACTGGAGACCTAATTAGTCCAAATTCGCACCATTCACTTCTCAACATCCTTTCACCTCTGCTAAAATCTGCAGTGGCATCACTGGCACAGGTGAACTGCTGGAGCTCTCTCTGTTGGATCTCTGAATTGATAAAAGTGTGGGGTAAACACCCTCTGTGCCACCCCATCTTCCCAGAACATCAGTCAAAAGGAAAAGGGAGGCAAATTTCCATTGCTGTTTTGGATTGTTTACACAGTCTTAATTAGCTGTATCTCTACTCGTGACTGAGAACCCACAACCTTATTAGTTGCCCTTCAGGGTGTCTTGGCTTCTTGGCATACTGTAATCCATCACAAACGCATATAAGCCCAATACATACATACATAGCCCAGTATCTCCATTCCTTTTTCCATCAGCTAAGTTACAAAAACCCTGACCCTGGTCTCTGTCCCTTACTGACCTTAAGTTGTTCTAGAACTTACTTTATTTTGAGTCCTTATCCATCATGGCTTTGGCTGTAAAAACCCTCATTGCACTCTGTTGCCCTTCCTGTGTTGGCCAGGGAAACCAGGTTCACACCAAACTAATAGAAATTCAGGGTTGGAAGGGACTTCAAGCGGTCATCTAATCTATCCTCCCAGGCTGAGGCAGGATTAAGTACCCCTAGACCATCCCTTCCAGGTGTTTGTCTAACCTGTTCTTAAAAACCTGCCGAAGTAACATATTCCTTGTAGTTAAACATACATGTAGTTCTTGCTAGAAAGATGCTAACCCAGTTTTCCTGGGCAGCACAGACATGGCCTAACCTTTGTATAATCGTTTAATTCTTAGACATGACTTGTTGGACATCAGTTGTCCAAAAGATACAGGAGAACTCAATCAATTCAGCAACTATGGCCAAAAAAACCAAACCGTGGTCAACCAAACTATTTTACAGCAAATGGTGAGTTCAGCAGACTGTCTACAGCAGTGGGACAAATGTTTTCCAGCATCAGCTGAAATGGGTGGAGCTGTATTGGACACCTGATGACCCACATGGCATATTTAAGCACAGATACATTCCTAGTATACAGTATGCTTTTGTTAACTGGTTCGCAGTATGGATATTAAACCTGACTGAGCTTGTCTACACCAGTGAGGCAGTTGTTTTAAACAATGATTTAGGGTGGCCTGAGATGAACCACTATAAAATTAAAAAAGGGCAAACTATGCAGTTTTACAATGTGCACTGACCTCAGCTACCTGTCTGTACTGGGACAGTCATTTCATCACTGATTGAGGAGGCCAGGAAAGGAGGCATGCTATGTTTGGCGCAGCCTCGGGGCTCTAGAACAGCTTACTTGAAAGTGGGCATGGGCCGGAATGGCTATAATGGACGTGGACAAGTTGAGATCCAGAGCCAAACCTTCATGGCTTGGTTCTGTCCCTACTAGAGAGGTGGCATTATAGCTTTCTTGGCCAGCACAGACAGGGGTACTGAGTTAATCTCCTGATAACTGTTTGACATGAGCAACTGCTTGTAAAAGCCTCACTTGTGGCCTGCACCATTGAAATCAATGAGAGCTTTGCTGTTCATTTCAATGGGTGCAGGATTTCAGGCCTTTGAAGAACTGAAGACAACTTGCCTTCCTTATCTCCTCTTGCTAGCTTTGTTCTTCCTCTCGTTAGTAATAGTAAAAAAGGTTAGAAAAGGAGGGCGGCTTAAAACAGGGTTCCATTTCAAACAATAAATATTCTGATGCTCTAACAACAAAAATAAGTGCAAATCTCAACAGTGCTGGTCCCATGACATTACGAACCTCAGACATAGCAAATAGTATTCTTAGATGCGGCAAAGTCTTGATTATGTATTTCAGCATTTAATACAAGACTTTACATACCAACAGAGGAAAAATGTATGCAGTGTTGCTGTAAACCAAATATACAGATGTAAAATAATTAAGAATAAACTGTGCCATAAAAATGCATGTCAGTAAAATCAACTTGATAAAGTGAAATATGAATAATTTTCTACACTTACTAAAAAGGTTTCTCATTTGAGGCTCTGGAAGTCTTGAGTCACATTTCTTTTTAAAAAAAAAAGTCTTAAAACACATGGCTTTACAGCTGCTGCTCAGAAAATATACACCCCCAAAGTCTGACTTTCTTTTAAATACAAATGTACAAAATGTAAACTGAGACAATAGAGAAATTTACAAAACTTTTCTTTAAAAATAATAAAGACAAAATTCAGTTCTAGTATGATGCTATTTAAATACGTGCAAGTAGTCATGTTCGTTGAATTTCTATTGCAATGTTCTAAATAGACAAATCTGATTCACACAATCTTGAGTGCCACCTCCAAAAACAGACCTGAGTGGAAATTTCTTCATAAAATGTGAGGCTCCACTGGAAGGAATAGATAGAATATCTCCATTGATGGGAGATCATTTATTTTTTAACTCAACGGTGGATGCTCTCTCATCCTTAGAAGCTCCATAGATTATAGTGGAAGGATGCAACACGTTGTTTCATGAAAGTCGAGTTCGAACTAGCTGCTTCCGGTGGAGTTTGAACTTACATGGTTTGAATTTATGTGGTGATTTAAACTCGCCTTTGAATTCGGTGAACTCTTTGAATTATTTTGATGCTGGAGAAAGGAAAAAACAATAATTATATCCCCAAAACATTCCATATCTGCCATCTCTCTCACAGTTTGATCATTTTCTTAGTCATGTCATATTATCCTGTCTGCTTCTGGTCTTGTAACATTGTGAAGATTCACTGAAATAAAACTTATTTGGCAGGTTTGCCCTTATTCTCCATAGGCCAGGAGAACCATGGGAGCTCTCCAGGGTCACAGAGAAGAGTTTACAAGTTACAGGAGCCAATTCAATACAGCACAAACTGTTCTGGTCTTCTTTGCCCTGCCTTATTCAGAGTATACCTGCTACCATTTAGGGAGACATGCCTTGTAACTCCAGTGTAATATGCTGGGCTTGAGATGTGGAAAAATGGTCAATCTTTCTCTAAAAAATAAGGCCTGTTGCTCATAAATAGGGATGATGGGTAGGCATGTCAGAGTCAGCACAGCAAGGAGTCAGGAATAGCATATGGGGGCCCAGCATATACCACTGCAAAGAGGACACAGAGCTGCGCATGCAACACAGTAAAATACGAAAGCCAAGTCTAAGCTCCACACACGCAGTAGGGAGCCCAGGTGGAGAGAGGCAGTGGAGGTGCTTATTTTGGGAGGGAGGCAGCAGAGTTTGGGTTCATTAGCATGACTAGTTCTCCCAACCTGGCAGTCAGCTTTGCTAATGCACCATTCTTAACAGGTGTTCTTTTCATGGACTCTCCAGTAGCAATCAGTAGGGGTGGCAGAGTTGCCCTCTGTTGGATATAGGTGCTGAGCCAGGGGTTACTGAGAACCTGTGAGGATGGAACTAAAACCAGCGTGTGGAGTAGAGAGTGCCCTTGCTAAATGCCAGCCTCTTAAACAACTTGCAACCTGTTGAGGAGAACATGATAAATAATAGAGCTGGTCAGGAAACGGGATTATTTTCTGCAGAAAATTTAGATTTTTCAGCGAAATTTCAAACACTGAAATATTTCAGGTAAAAATCAAAATATTTTAATTTGGAAATGTTGCTGTGGTGCCTCTTGGGAGTTGCGTTTTCGATGTCTCTTGCTCCCATTCTCCTTTGTGGGCTGGGTTCTCTAGTCGGATAACTCTCTTGTGTTTTGGGAGCTCATTTATTTAATGAAAAGTTGAAGCTTTCTAGGAAAAGCATGACCATTTTCTCTCCCCCACACACACTACAATTTAGCTTAAAACCCCAATTTTCCATTAAAAAGCCAGTTTGGATGGAAACTTTTCAACCAGCCCTAATAAATATCAGACTAGCTATGGACAGACCTTGGAATGTTGAAAGTACAGAATCAAATAAGAGCTCCCAGGTGCAGACACTTATTTACACCACCTGAACTTACGGAATCTGCAACATCAAAGAGAAAATTACAAGGGAACTGTGAGAACAGGCCCTCTCTGGTATTCCATGTCTCTCTCATGATGGAAATACCATAAGGGTAGTAAACATATCATACAGGAAAGTTCATTAGGACTCAGAGAGGCTCCCTGTGTTACACTTAAGATCTCACCTGACGTTTAAATATTCTGTGTAGTAATCCTTTCTTGGGTGGTTCTGGGGGGTAGCTTTTGTTTAGGTCTGGTGAAATAGTACCATTTGGTCCAAACACATTTAGTTCTTTAAAACACTCTGTTTCTATCATCTGGTAAAATACAGAAAGAATAAAAGAGATGATGCATTACTATTAATTATTAATTATTATTATTATTATTTAATATTACAAGAGACTCCAGATGCCCCAATCAGGATCAGGGGCCCCATTATGTTAAGCATTGTACAAGCATGAAATAAAAGACAGTTCCTTCCCTAAACCGCTTACAGACTCAAGAAAGACAAGATGTGACAGCAGGATGTAGAACACAACCAGGGCAAAATCAGTAACAGGACACTTGTCTGGCTATTATCATTAGGCAGTTTACCGTGGATGTAGTGGCAGAGATGCACAGTCTTCTGATGGCTTGTTAAATTGAACTGAATAACTCTAAGACCACAGAGTGGGAAAATCAGAGTTAACTTCACAACCTAAATACCACATCCAGTTTTCCCTGGGAGCTTCCGTAACTAAGCAATTCTGACAGTTGATGCTGTCAGCCCAAGACGACCTGACCTTAGTCACCTTGGGGAAGAGTCTCACTGTTCAAAATAGCAAGACAGTTTATTCAGCTTTCCCATCATATTCATCACCTCCCATGAGGAGCTGTCAACATACTAAGTAACCAATACAGTGTAAAAAGCATCTTTTGCCATCAAGGATTTGAATGGGGAAAGTATATTGTGTTTGAGCAAATTGTGCCAATAGCTGAAGCTCTACTTGTACTGGCAGGAGGAAAACGGATGGCTTCAATCTCTAATGTATATGATTCTGCACTATTCCAGTAAGTCTCATTAAGAGAATGCCCAATTAAATTTTGCATTGTTTTTCTTTCCTATGTGAGAGAATATAAAATACAGATCGTCCTGACCCCAAAAGACCAGTTCTGAGACCCCTAAATGATAGGGAAGTTTAGACTTGGATTTGAACTTTGCTGCTGGCTCCGTTTCTACGGCAGACAGAACAAATCCCCCAATCAAAAACCCTCGCACTTCAGAAAAGTTCAGATCCAGATTCAAATACTGCAGCTGGGACCCATCAGATACAAAATAATAATGAGATGAGTGTCACAAACAGAGCGCCCCATTAACACAGCAATCCATTCTGCGGAAGTTCTTTGGAGCTGTTATCAGAACATCTCTATGGAGACCAGCAGGAGGAAGTACAGGAGGGCCCTTGCCAATTTACACAAACGTGCAGAATCAGCAGATACAGTCACCTGAACCTGACATCTGTGGTGCTTTATAGATCTTGAAAGAGCGCATTTGTAACTTATGAATGCATTAGAGTCTGGCAAGTTACCCAGTGGGTATATATTACTGGAAGCGTACAACTGCTCTTATGCAGACTGGGTTAGAGATTGCATTGGGGTGATATGAACATGATGTACCCTTACCTCATTCTGCCATGGAATAGATACTGATCCTGTGGAAAACTTGGAATAGAAATCGTCATCGGTTTGGTCCAGGTTTACCCCTTTCACTGTTGAGAATTGCTCGATGTCCAGCACATCCTTGCAGTACACTGCTCTGGGCTGTCTCAGCAGAAAAAGCAGGAGAGAAAATGTTTTTGAGTCTGGCCACGTGTTTTTATTCACACACTCATTCAAGTGAGAATGTCTAACCACAAGTGACTAGCCGCATCCTGCTTTCCTATACTTGCTCTGCCCATGCATTTATCGTCAAAGGCTGACTTGCTTTAAGCATTTAAAGCTGTTCTCTTTGAAGTCCTTACAGCCTCAGCAGAACCACAGTGGGCTTTACTCATCCATGTAGCACATGGATAAGAGGTGAAGTGAAGAGCACAGAAAAAATAAGATAAGGTAAAAAGAGGGAAGGTGTCTTTTCTTTTAGAGAAGGACACACACACAAGCCATTCAAAAACTAGAAAAGCCATAAAAAATGCACACCTGAGATGGCTCTGTCTGCCCCAAATGGAAATCTCATTCTGGTCAGCCAGCTGTGGTGTTTACAGCTTGAAATTTTAAAGGAATTTGTACTAAATGCTGGAGAACACAGAAGAGCTTTGGAGTTTTTCCGTTGTTTGTGTTAATAGCTCAGCTCCTTCTCAACTGTCGGAAGCTCTCTAGAGCTATACCTATTAACTGCTATAATTTTCCACTGCTGTATTTCTAGAGATGCAAAGTCAAAATAACTTTAACTATTTTAATATAGTACTTAGCTATATCACTTTGAAATAACATTTTCCTCAGCTGACAGACCAATACTCAGGCCTGGTCTATACTGCCAGTGAAAATCGGTGGCAGTCGACGGGAGATATGCAAGCTACATAGAGTATCTTGCGTATCTCCCGTCAACTTCCTAACTTCTACCTAGTGCGGCATCTCCACAATACTGTGCCTACAGGAAATGCCCTCCCGTCGACGCAGCGTTAATCTTTTTGTGGGAGTGGATTAACGGCATCAACTTCCAGATCGATTGAGCGGGTCTCCAGTGCGGCTCAATCGATCCTGCAGAATCGATCCAGTGGCGGCGACAGTGCCACCATCAATATAGACATACCCTCAGTCATATTAAACAGAAATACTTGCTAGTGGTTACTTAACATGGACTCAGTGTGGCCACATTGCACGTCCATAGCATGTCCATAGAATTGCACAAAGTCACCCTTTAACACAGGCATAACCCAAGTGCAGCTTGCAGGACCACAGAATTCTACAATGTGATCCACTTATGCTATCATCGAAGTGTAGCTTCCCAAGCCTAGAGATCCCAGCATGCAATGATTAATCTAGAATTGAGCAGTCTGGCCAACTTAATCAAAATGAAGTGCTACCTTATTAAAGCTGAGGACAGCTGCAGTCTACTTAATTCTCTGTGGAAGCAGTGCGGTGCAGTGGCAGAGCGGGAGACATGGGTTCTCTTCCCACCTTTGTTCCTGACTGTGTGACCTTGGGCAAATCAATTAACCTCTCTGTAGGTATGTCTACACTGATGGCGGCAAAGTCATCGCCGTCAGATCGATCTTTCTGGATTGACTGAGCCGTCAGTGAAGACCCTCTCAATCGATCAGGAAGTCGACCTAGTAAAACCACCTCCTCAAGTGGTGTAGCACTGCGTTGACGAGAACACAGTTCCCATCGGCGCAGTGCAGTGAAGACACCGCGCAGAACGGAAGCACAGCAGTCGACGGGAGTTACGCAGGCTACTCTGCGTAGCTTGTGTAACTCCCATCGACTGCCACCAAGTTTCCAGGTTAAGTATAGATCAGGCCTGTGCTTCAGTTACCTTATCTGTAAAATGGCTATAATAATACTGTACCTATCTTTGTAAAGTGCTTTGAGATCTCTGGATGAAAAGAATGATGTAAATGCTGAATTATCTAGCATAGATCTAGCCCTTGAGTTACCAAAAAATTGCCAGGCTGCCCTTAATGGGGCAAAAAATTAAGCAGACACAGGTATAAGAGATGCCCTCTAGCCATTACATGCTACTATTAAGCTTTTAGTAGGCTGTAGCTGATCCCATATTTGAGCCCAGAATTTTCTAATTTTCTTTACGAGAAAGAAATACTACTTTGTCTCCTATTTCTTCCCACTGAAGCAGGTCATAACACCCTGGGCTAATTGGCAGGAATAACTAGGCCACATAGTAAATTGCAATGCCAACCAGAGCGGCTAAAGTAAACTTTTGTAGCTTTTAAACCACTTTGGTTTGGTTGAATTTGCAGCAATGAGACAGTTGCCAAACTGTTACTTTCCCTAACATGTTAAAAGTACAATGTTTACTTAGAACCATATGGGAACTTTAAGGCTAGAAGACCTACCCAGAAAGACAGGCTTGGAAGAGGAAAGTAATCATGGAACTCTATGCACTGGGGAGGAGATATATACCACAGAGGGCTTTGAAAGTTTTATTACTGTCACTGCAATACTGACCTTCAATACGTGCAATAGTGATGGGCAAACCTCAAGGGGAGGATCAGAGTTGTGATTTATTTCAAATAAGCACTAGAGAAACACTGTCGTTGGGAAGTGTTTGATATCCGAACCTATTTCTGAATTTTTCAAAGAACAGCTGTCTTTATAATGGCCAGACTTATTCCCCCAGATCAGAACATCTCAGAACTTGAATTCTGGATCCAGATTTTGAGGTTTAACCTAAAAGAAAAACTATCTATCTAAGGCACTTATATAGCCCTTGTTACTGGCATATCTGAGCACCTCACAATCTACAATGGTATTTATCCTCACATCACCCCCTCTGAGATAGAACAGTGCAAATATCCCCATTTTACAACTGAGGCCCAGAGAGTGTAAGTGACCTGCCCCAGGTCAACCCGGAAGTTTCTGGTGGAGTAGGGAATTGAACTCACCTTGCCTAAGGCTGGACTATTCTCCCTCTCTGTACAAATATACATACGTGCTTATCTGACCTTTCTGAACCTCCTAAGTCTCCAAAACTGGACTGGGAATATTTTGTGAAAATCTGTCTCCTTGTGAACTCGTTGCTACTTTGCAGGAGGGCTGGTGCCAGCAGGAGGTGCTTACAAAGCCCAAAAATAGAGGAGAAATAAAAAGAGTTCTTTTGGAACCCAAGAAAAGGTTGAGTTTAATTTGGGGCTCAGAAAAGGGTTTTATTTAAACCAGATCACCATCCTTAGTGGATATCCAAAAAGGAAATGAAACAAGGCATTGCCAGCTCTGGGAAACATAAGGGAGCAGTGATTTTAGGAAGAAATCTAAAGAAGGGGTGTGTGAAACACGTTCTGTCTAGATCCAGTCACGCTGTGTGATTTGTCTATCATAAGCTACTCACATCAGGGACAAAGGGAGGGTCCAACATTCCTGCTTCTAATCGTTTGAAGTTCATACTTTTGAAGAACGGGTGCTTCTTCACTTCCACTGCACCTTCCCCCTGACATCCCAGCCTCTGCTTCACATCTTTGGTTAGTAGCTGAAACAGACCAGGAGAGATTGTAAGAAAAGTCTGAAAAGCAATAGCCCTACAATAATAATTTTCCTCCTATTTGTACTTGAATGAACAGGGGCATGGGGAAAAAATTATTTTCATGACTTAACATTTACATTGTGGTACAGCCTAGTGGCTAAACATGTCAGGACTCCATTGTTCTAGGCACTATTCAAACATATAGACAATGATCTGCCCCAAAGAGCTTACAATCTAAATAGTGTTGTCCGCTGTCCTATAGCCTCCTCCCACTTATTTTCAATGGGCAGCTGAAAGAAGAGGGTGTTTGACATAGTCCCATATGCTCTCTGAACACTCATTCTCGAGTTGCTGTTGTCAGAATGATGCCCCTTTGTTACTTTGGCCTGTTTATCCCTGTCCAATGTAATACTTTCTAGTATAGTGTGTAATACTGAACTTTTAAATCACAATTTTTCTTTACTAAATGTACTGGGGCCCATTCCTTCTCCTGGTGAAGTCAATGGGAGTTTTGTCAATGGAGCCATGCTGATTCACACCAGCTGAAGATCCAGTATCGGTATATGTCAGTATCAGCAATGTGTCCAACCCCCATCAGTCCAAGCCTGGACTTTTACAGGGTAGCACAAGAGACAGACTCTGCACTGCTACATAGGTTTTAGAGTGAGCTCCTAGATCCTGAATTCAGGTGTCTTGTGATGCACTGAGAGACGTTCACGTGCAACACTGGAGGAGATCTGGCAGAATTAGTTTGACTGCAGAGGATTTCACTCTGCTTGCTAGGAATCCTTAACAGGGCAATGGGGATTAACTGAACTCAGCATAATTGATAAATTAGATAAACGTGCACAGGAAGACAACCCTCGGGGAATGTGTGTTAGAACCATGGGGAGGGCTCTGTGTTTCTGATAATTGGTCTGGGAGAGACCAGTTAGTTCAATGAAAGATCGGCATTGGAGTGAGATATTTTGGTGGATGAGGGAGTAGAATGTCTAGGCAAATGTTGCCTAATCCTTTTAAATCAAGTACCTGTAATCACTTAGAACAAGCCAATGAATTATTACATGGTGTTTACTCCATCTAATTATTGTTATTTTTTAGCATCAAAAGACAGGCAGACCTATGTGTGTAATGACTACCTTTGTGCATCAGCCTACACCCATTACAGATGGCCTTTTTTATATGTTGCTACTGCATCACAAATTTCAGACAGTATCCTGAACAGTAAAACTGACAGTGACCTGAGAGGTTTGGGTGGGGAGGGGTTGTCTTTCATTTCCTTTAAGTGGCTTTTTGTGCATGGATGCGTTTTTTAGCCAAAGCGGTGAAACATGAGTCAGAACTCATCAGAAACTCACACGGCCCAAGGAGACTGCAGTTGGCTAATATAGTGAAAAAGACTGCCCCTTGATAAGTCAAAGGAAAATAAATATGCAATAAAAGCAACTAATTTTACAAAATGATTAAAGTTAGATTTGTTAGCTGATTTCTAATGCTGAAAGACTAGGGAGAGAATAAAACACCTGTCCTTTTAAATGAGAAGGGGATACTTACTAGAGTCTGGGGAATACCATATGGGGAATATCTGACTGGTGAGTTAACTACAGACTCTCCTTTGGGTGTCTGAGTCCAAAAAGGTTGCCAAAGACACATGCTACACTGACAGGTCAGGCTAGCAAAAGTGTTAGGTTAAAAAGTTTTAACTTTTATCATGCATTAGAAACAAGGCTGTATAAGGGGTACTCCCTCCTTCTCTCCAAACACTGAGAAAAGGAGGGAAAAAAGTAGGATGGGGGAGAAATATAGCTTCATTCTCACTATGGAGGGAAATTATTACATAGGAGGGTATAGAGGATAGCGCACACAGCTCAGCTATTTTTTACCTAAAACATCTCAATCCACCAGGGGGCAGCAGATGAAAAGCTAATTGCAGCAACTACATAGCAAACATCTAGTATTCTGAGCAGCATTACACTTTCAAAAGCATCAGAAAACCTCGCTGAATAAGTTGACAGACCTCCAGCCAAATACACTCACTAGCACCATGTGATTCTATGATTCTATGATTTGCCTCTTTGAATAGTCAAGTTGCCCATTCCCAAAACGGGTTCTGCCCCCCGAGCAGGCAGATGATCAGCAGGGACATGGCTCCCTCTTTTGGGAAACTCTCTGGGGAGACTGCTTCCGAAGACGAAAGCACTGATAATTCCCAGAACAACACCACATCTTACTCTGAATTGAAGGGCTGCTGGAGCTCCAGCCTCGGGAAGGGCTGGAACCACAAGCCTGGATGCTCAGAGAAGAAAAGCCAGCAGGTCTTTCTTGATCATCTCCAACTTTGCCCTTCTACAGTGGGAGTTCTGCTGCAGTGAAACCCACAGGGAGGGACATGTAGATAAACCTCGCTGAGGCTAACATATCATGCTGAGAAATGGCTGCCACGGTGGACTTCCAGGTCTCCATTTTGAACTGTGATGTCTCTATGGATTTGTTCAGGGTCTTTGAACCCAAGCAAGCCATGCTGCCTGGGGAACGATCTGAACTAATCACTAGACATCTCTCCAACCGCAGTACTGAGCTAAAAGCCTCAATAATCAGCAAATGGGGACATAGTCACCATCATCTGCTTGTGCTTTCCCATGTCCCAGGAGCTAGGAAGGGGACAAATCACTTTGGAGGTGGATGTGAGGGAAACGGAAGAACTGCCGAATTTACTACACAGCCCGCTGGACTGACAATCAGAGGAGGATTCCTGCAGGGATCCCAGCACCTCAAAGATGGGGAAGGAGGATGCAGAGTCAGGAATCTTTGCTGCAATGAGAGGGTTGTCTGGAGATGCAACTCCCAGGCTTTCCACCTCATGATGTGTTCCCGTGCCCTCTGGCTGAGTTACCGTCTCAGCTGCAGGACCTGGCTGAGACAAACCTGGCAAGGATGGCTCGCTACTGATGGAAGGTCTGTAATCTCTCCTCAGGTGTCTGGCTAATGACAGGGGTTTCTCACCCTTCTCCTTGGCTTACAGGATAACATGTCCTAAGGCTTCTCCGGTTTGCTCCCTGCCTGGCACCAACAGTTTGATGATTTGCCTTCCATTGCCTGATCCATAAATAGCTTTTCACTTGTCACAGACCTAGTCACAAAAAGTATCCAGTGACAAGTCTGAGACCAAAGCCACTGGCTTCTAGTTCCTAGGTTGCATGATGCAGCCCCTGAGAGGGAGCCCATACAGCCCTGAACAGCTCAAACAAGGGATGCAGAATCAGCAGAATCTTAATGTTGCAGAGGTGGAATTGCCATGCCAGGAAGACTGAATCTGGCAATCGCTGGGATCCTTGGGTAAAAGATCCCCTCCCAACATGAGAACCTTTTCATTCACAAGGTTAGCAATGACAAAGTTGCCCTTTGTGAGGGTGACCGTCTGATTCTGGCACTGAGACTGCAGGAAACCGTTGAGACAGCTTAATGAGCCTCATTGTTGAGTAGCTCCACCCTGAACTGATCACCTTCAGAGCTCTTTTGGGGTAATGGATGGGGTTCGAAGGACAGCATCTATTTATTATCTCACCATCCTATGTGCACAATAGATTCAAGTGATCAAGGTTCAATGGTTACCTTGTGCGACATCATGCTGAAACAGTCCAGGGGAAAGAATCTTTCCTGGGACTCTTCTGCTGGATCCAAACAGACAACTTGCCTTCTTCAGATGAGGGGGAAGGAGGAAGTTTTGCTTTTGAAGGCTTGGATGAGACTCTGAACTGGGATGTCTTGAGGCATGTTTCTCTGCATTTGTTTTTTTAACCACAGCAGGATTCTAGATTTAGCCCTTTATAGGGAAAGCTCACTGAAGTCTGATGGCCTGAAGGGTTTCCAATCTGAGTCTGACTTTTCTCTACCCAGTTTCTGTAGCTCCGGGGCAGGGTGGACAATGATAACATCCACTTCCTGCATTTATGCTGCAGGTATTCTCTCCTTGTATGAGAGGAGGAATCCGAAGGCAGAAGGCTCTGTTCTACTCTTAAGTTCCCTCTGGCTCGTGTGCTTTACTTTTGCTGGCTTTTTCCTGGAAAATGTTGTCCAGAAGCTTTCAGGGTCAGGGCTGCTGACAAGTGAGATGCAGTGGGCAGGGGTAGACTTGGAGCAGCCTGTGTTAGACATAAAACACCTGCTGCTCTTGCTTAGAATGGAGGGAAGACAAAAGGGTCCTGTTGCCTGTTTACACTTTCCAATAGTCCTTGCAGGGTTTCAACCTCTAGGCTGGCTGGGGATATTAAATCAATCTGGGAATTGATCCTTGTCTGGCTGAAAATATTGGCTGCTGTTTGGTACATGTGGTCAAACGGTGTCGGGGCTGAAGCAGGGTGCGGCCTGCTGAGGAGACCTGAATCCCTCAGCAGTGTCCAGGAGCCAATTTGCAACAACCTTTGATGCAGAAGGCGGTCTCTGGAGCAGGAATGAAGTTGGCAGCTGGTGTATTGCTGCTTTTGGCCGCTGAGGCATAGCTGGAGCAGGCAGCTGGGAGTTGGCTGAAACTGCTGGTCACTGAACAACTGTGGGATCCTCCCGTCTGACCACTGCTGAGACACTGCCTCACAAGACCCACTGAGCTTGAAGCAGAAGTGCCAACAACTGTTCCTCCAGCTGGGGCCACTGCCTGGAAGCTGTTTCTGCGGGTGCTCTGGGGACTGTTTGAGAGGCAAGTGCACTTGCTGGGGGAGCTCCACCTGGAAGCAGAAAGAGCAAGATTCCCCCACCTGGCCAGCTTCAGGGAAGCAGCACTCGAGGCATTGCCTCCACCTGAGGCAATAGAGGAAAGCTGTTGTACACTGCTGAGCAATCGCCTTAGAAAGGTGCAGCGAGTCCCAGCAGGGACAAACCTGGAGCCATGTGAAAATTCTATAAGGATTTCCCAATGCTCTGTAGCTCAGGTGAAGTAGGAGACAGCTTATCTGTTGCTGTTGGCAGGAAGCAGAGTGAATTGGGGAGTTTTGTAGGAGGAGGACAGTCCACATGCATTGACAGGTCTGGTCCTGCCTCTGAAGCTCCAGAGCACTTTAGCAATGGCCATGCTGGATCCAAGACTGAAATGTACATCCCGTTTAGATATGACCAGGAACAGAGATGACAATTGTCATGTTTTGAGCTCTCTCTCTAGGTTGCAGGGGTTTTTCTTTTTAATGTTAAATTTGCAAACGATGCATTTAATATGAATAAAGCAGAACAAAAGCAAATGCATCACTACTGATGGCAAGGCCTCTTGGGACATTAGATACATGATACAAGCAATGAGACTTGAATTTAGTTCAAAGCCGATAATCTATGAACAGAGCTACAAGTCAGAAGGTCTCTTAGAGACCCTCAGTCCAAGCAGTGAAGTTCCTAAGCAGGAATACTTTCCATCAGGGTGATACAGGCACAAAGTGGGACAGCATGAGTGTGAAGGCACAAATTAATCCATAGCGATTTACAATGACCAGTTTAGAACTATCACAGAGTGGTCTGAAATGGCAATGTCACACTCATGTTAATATTTCTGCTTTGATACAAAGGATTCTCTGATCTTCTGATGTCACAAATTCAGATCCCAGTTGGGGATTCAAACTCTGTAATGTCAGAGACATTTTCTGTATAGTTTCCCCCTCTACAATAAAATAAATCACTGGAGCAGGGATTATAAAACAAATAAATCCACTATATACATTTATGGATTAAATATGTGTTAGGAAATTCAGTCAGTCAGATATAGATCATATCGTATGACAAAAAATGCTTTTCAATTCTAAAGTGACAGGAATAAGGGAAGCAGTTTATGAGATAATATGGAAAATGCTGATCATGGGGAAAAACAGTGAAAGGAGTCATAGCACCCTTTAGGTCAATTAATAAAGGGGGCCCATTAGATTAATTTTGGTCTCAAAATAGAAACAAGCACACAAAGGAGAGACTTTGTCTTAACTAACTTTTTTAAGGTTAGAAAAATAAGACAATAGGCACTAGGTCAGCACTCAGTGAATGAACAACAATGATAGTGAATGGGTTAGGTTATGAAGATGCAGGGATAAAATAAAACACTGTATATTACGCTAACCAATGTGCATGATGAATTTAACCCCAGCCCCATCAACCTGGAGGAGACTGAAAGTCTCTGGACAGAGTTAAAGGGGAGATTTTGTGATATTTTACAGTTCAATATCTCATTATTAGTGATTATTATTATTATTCTGTATTATTATTAATTTTGAAGAGTGCCCTAAAGTGTGTGAGGGGCCTCCCATGACAGATAAAAGAGATTATCAATGCTACCAGGCGTTTACAAGTTAATATCAGATATGACACAATGAGGAGGTAATAAGATGGTGGGGAGGTGAAGGAGTTGTGAAAAGAAATAAAGGGATCAGATCAATAAGCTGACCTGGTACTCAGGGTGATCTAGTGCACAACATAGTGAAGAAAAGGCTGGTGGGTTTATAAGGAATACAATATGCCTTTGTTGATAGTTTCTTATAGGTTTCACAGAAGAATTGTGTCATAAAATGGGACTTCTACGAGAAGAGGATATTGCGTGTGTGGAACACCTCAGCATGGTTGTTCTAAGCAGAGGGGGCAGCATAGAAGAAGGCACAATGGTGGTTGTGGGAGAAGCGGACAAATAAGATATCAAATCTGGGGTGATTGGCAAAGCAGAGAAGCAATGTAATAAAGGCGCAATCCAACACTCCCTGAAGTCAGTGGAAAGGCTCCTATTAACCTCAATAAGCACTGGATCACATCCTAGATTCAAGATTGCATTTGCCTTTGAACACATTTGTAAAGGTGAAACACGTATGCATGAAGGGCTAATGGACATTGCCTAGAATAAACAGGGAGCATTTTTAGAAAGATTTGAATTTTCACAGAAAAGAAAATATAAAGCAGCTTGTTATATAGGAATTGCACGTATGGATGCTTCCCACCAAGGCCGGCTACCCCTATTCCTAATAATTTATTATTCAGATCCATTTCATTCCACTAGAAGCTGGAGGGGTTGGCTTATGGGCAATGATTACAAAAATGACATATGCATAAACTGGCTGAATGATGACTGATGGGAGTTGTGAAATCTGCCTACAAGTATGTGAAGGGTATAAATATCAAGGAGGGAGAAGGATTAGTTTTTAGAATAAGTAATAAGGTGAAACTGAACAAAGGCACATTACATTTCCTAACAGTGGTTATTAAGCTATGGCATAACCTCCCAAAAGAAGTGGTAGAAGACTCATTTCTCATCACTCAAATCATGTAAAGCTGGACAAAGCAGAGGGGAAGGTACTGTAGGAAATAATCCTGCCCAGGGAGCAGACAAGGTGATCCCATATGTATTTTCTATCTTTAATTCCAACAATTCTACTTCTCATTTGCAGGTATGGTAGAACCTTAATTTCCCCCCATTTTAAAATCTTTTGACATCACCCAGACATAGCCCCCCTCCAAGAGGGTTTTGTTTTCCTATAAAATCAGCCAAAGGGTATGTGAAAAAAATCTATAAATCACATGTGTCCAAATTATACAATCTTAATAATACCAGCTGAGAATGGAAACAACTTTTGGATGAATCAGGAATCGCATATTCACTCACCCTCAGTACAGCACGCAATGTGCTCTCATAGCCTGTCATAATGGACTGTTAAAAGCATTACTGCCCCAAAGGACAGCATTATCTTTATGCAGTGTAGTTGTAGCCGTGTCAGCCCCAGGTTACTAAAGAGACATGGTGGGTGAGGTGATATCTTTTATTGGGACAAACTGAAAGCTTGTCTCTCTCACCAGTAGAAGCTGGTCCAGTAAAAGATATTACACCTCACCCACCTTGTCTCTCTAATATTATCTTTAGATACATCCATTGAGAGTTTGTGGAAACCACATGCCCAAACATTCCATCACATTCCTGGGACAATAATACATGTAAATGACTGCTAGTGGATCCGACCCATTACCAACAATCAATATTTATAGTATGGTGGCACTCAGACACCTCCATCAAAATGGGAGCCCCATTATGCTAGCACGGTACAAAACACACAGGGTATGTCTACACTACAATTAAACACACACCGCTGGCCCTTGTCAGCTGACTCTGGCTTGTGGGGCTCGGGCTATCGGGCTGTTCAATTGCAGTGTAGATATTCAGGCTCAGATTGGAGCCCAAATTCCGGCACTCTGAGCCTGGCCTGTAGCCCGAGCCCAAACGTCTACCCCGCAATTAAATATAGCTCCATAGCCTGAGCCCTTTGAGCCTGAGTCAGCTGGTATGGGCCAGCCGTGAGTGCTTAATTGCAATGTAGAGATACCCATAGATACACAGTTCCTGCCCCAAACAGCTTACAATCTACGAAAGGTGGTGGGAGAGGGATAAAATATAACACATACACTTTTTATATGTATGTGCTGTTTTATTATTCTCATAAATAAAGTAAGTACCAGCTACCTTCCACTGTCCTTCAACCTACTCTACATTTATTGGCTGATTTCTGATATGCATGACATCAGAGATGGGACAATTCCAGCACCGTTCCACACACCCTCACTTAACTCTCCTCAGCTTTAACTTTTCCTGGACAGTGGCTACTTCATTTTATTCTGAATGACACTTTTCCCCATCACACGCCCAGCCCTATAGCTAGGTGCAGAAACAGCAGTAAGAATAATTTTTGTCTCTTATCCATTTCTTTTTAACAGGCTTGGAGAAGGAGAAGGCCGGCTGTTTGAGCACATGACACCATCACTGAGGAGCCGCATACCGCCCTTGATCCTTGCACTCGACTCCGTGGGAGTTGACATCAGTGGGAGTTCTGCAGGCAGATCAAGAACTGTATATGGCATCGAGAATCTATCAGGAGTGATGCCAGTTAATTACCACGCCATGGGATGTTAGAGCACTGTGAGTCAATGACCTGCAGTCATGATACTTGGCAATGATGCCGTTCTTAGCTTGCTGGGAGACCTCAGTAGCTCCGAACCAGTCCACCAACCAGAATGGTATTAACACGCTGCTTGCCTGCGTGTCGCACAAGACTTTGGTGACGCTCGTGCTAGCTATTCATTAACCTTTCCTTTTCCTTCTGTCTCTCTGCTGATCTGCATTATCCTGCTATTGCCTCCACAGGACTCCGCACTAGAAATCAAGGCCAAGGCAACACCCCTTTCCAAATTAAAATTTGGCCTTCCGAAGCCATGCTCTGGAATGGCACCAATTAACTCTTATGTGGTTTGAGGATTTCCCACGTGGTCTGGGGATTTCCATTACCAGCAATGGCCGTTGTGCTAGAAAAGAGCACTCTCAGCTGATAGGGCAACAGAAGGCATTTTAAAGGACAACCCAGTAGCTATTTAAAAAGCTGATCAGCATGGCAGCCCTAGGGATAACTGATAGTAAAGGTAGTGGGGTGAGGGTGAGGAGTTTCATTACGTCATCGAGGTGCTGGGTACCCTCAACTCCCATGGAAGACAATGGCAGTTAAGGGTGCTTAGCCCCTTGCAAAAGATACTCAGAGCCCTGCAGCATCAGGACCCTTCTTCCCACAAGGTTATGAGAGCCACAAGGTGCATTCTTGGATAAAATGTGATGTTCAAAGTCTCCCAAATCCAGGAAAATATAGATATTGCTCCCCCATCCAAAAACCGATGAGATAAAATCAAGCTGATTATCATGAAACTCAAAACCAGCATGAGGGGAAAAAATGTCCAAATGAACCACTCAGCACAATCTGGATGAACAGAGGATGTCAACCTCCTGGCCATGGACCAGTGAGGTTAACCCTGGAGCCTGCAGCCCTCTGAGCTGTAGTTTATGTTCTACTTATTGGACACAGCCTGCTAACATATCTACCACAGTAAGTCATCAAATACCCTTACCATTTTACAGACAGACTTGGCCTCCTCAGAAAACTTATGGGAGTACACCTCTTCTGTCTCCAGGACTCTCCTGTCCACCTCTTCTCTCTTTACCTTCTCTTTCCTTCCACGAAACGGTGATTGTCCAGCAATCATTTCATAAATGAGGCAGCCTAGCCCCCAGTAGTCAGGGCTGAGGGTGTATCTCTGATTGTTCAAGACTTCGGGAGCTATGAGAAAGAAAGACAGATCTTGTGAGAACACTTGACATTTCTACTGAAAAATAACTAAAAACCCTAATCCTCTTATTTCAATGACTGAATACACAGCTGCAGAGAACTGTGGGGAAAATATAAGAGTCCCTCCTGGCTTCTACTAGCTGAGTTACAGAAAATACAGAATGAAGCTATTCATGCAGATGCATATATAAAAACACAGCTGGGATTAAAAAAAACAGCATAAAAAAAATCAGTGGAAGTTAAATATTTTTGACTGGCCCAATCTTAAAAGTTCTTTAAGACTTTAAATTTAAAAAAGAAATTACAAACAAACACATATTATTTAAACAAAAATGAAATTTCCTAAAAAGCAAATTCTATCCTTTGGATCAGTTTGTATATACTTTTTTATTTAAAAAGCAAACATTTACTGTTTGCTGTATATATACTCACTCTGCATACACACTATCACGCAGTCACTTTCCAACATGCATGTTTACTCTTTGAACACAAACAAACACATGGTCCTGATCTACACATAAATGTGCACCAGGATATCTAAAGGTCTGATTTACAATTTATTTAGTTACTTAGATGTAAGACTACATATGGAATAAAAGTGGCTAAAGTCAGTTCGTTTCCAACTTTAGCCAAAACATTTTCAACCACTTTTATTCCAAAATGTGTGTCCACGTACAGATTTACACTGAAATAATAGTTGGTTTTAGGAAACTGGGTTAGTTATATCCGTGCATGTTTGTGTGTAGACAATCACACAGACTCTTTCCTTTTCACACAAAGAAAGTCTCTCTCTGTCTGAAACATACAAAGATACACAAAGACTTGCTCACTCTATCACAAACACACAGAGACAATCTCTCTACCTCTCCTCCCGCCCACATGCTCATTTTAACCTAGCTATTTTATAGTAGTAGTGAGAGGTGGTGGCACGGGCTTCAGTACAAGCTAGCAACCCATGTACAAGTCCGCTGGGAAGCCTGGGTATATACTCTGGTTGTTGGACCGTGCTGCCACATCTTCCCTATCTGGTATGCCTACTGATGTTACAGCCACACCTTCACTTGCAGGGTAGATGTATCCTCACACTCTAATACACATACACATACAGCTCTCCCCCCTCTAGTGCACGTACGTGTGCGCACGCACTCTCTGTAGTTAACACTAGTATAACTCTGCTGATTGCACGGTTAAGTTTAGCCCACTCACACTCTCTCTCACTCTCCTTATTTTGAGGAGCTCTGAATTTGTAATGTGCTAACAGAATGCTGACTTGTTTTGTATTCTAAAATAGGAGAGAATTAATACTGCACTCATTTGAAGACCACTGCAAAACTTGAAACCCCTTTGGCAATTACCAGGAAGGAGGAACAGCTGTCCCTTAATATAGCACCTTAAAAATACAGGAAAACTCACAGACATTTCTTCTGGTTTGAGGCACGGGTCCTATAGAACAGTTTCCTGTAGGGTTAGTTAATCTTCACTCCAGACAGAGCTCCAAAGTCACAATAATCAATTAAATGAGTTACTGGGGCACTTACCCATATACCCTACTGTTCCTACCCTTCCACGGATTGATTCACCCTCAGGGATTTTAACGGCTAGACCCAGATCAGATATTCTAATGTGGCCTAAGGGGAAAAAAAAGCAATTATTATGGTACAGTCCTAAAATGGCTAAAATCACAGAAGTTATAATCAGTGGACGACTTTTGAAATTCATCTAAATAATGTGAGAAGAAAAATGCCACGAGCACTGAATTTAAAAAGTATAATCATTCAGGAAGGGAGAAATTATTGTGTGTGATGAGAAGGGATTTAGCTTAGAGTAATGCAATGGAATTAAAAAAGAAAGAAGGTTTAGGCTGAATGGCAGTGAAAAAATCAGAACAGTGAGGTCTATTAGACTGTGCACTAGTCTTCATTGCTTAAGACACTTAAAACTGGACTGGGAAAAAGCAATGGTGGGTATGCGGTCAGGAAATACGTTGCATTGACCTCAGTCAACTGACAAGTTGACCTAATTGGTCTTTTCTATCTCCAACATGTATAACTTTGTGATAGTTTACCTTGTAAGAGTAACTAAATGTAGTCCTGAGTCTATAACTAAAGGTCAAGTTTCAGGTCCTGTTTTGCTACATAGACTCTGTTCCTTGAGAAATGCTATTTTATTTAAGCACCTTAAAAAGCTGGAGGCTATTACTCCTTATATCCAGATCTTGGAAAGGCAAAGATTGGGGTGCATGTGAGCAAAGGAATAGGTTTTGAAATGATATTTGCCCCCCTCCCAAAGACCATATTTTTAATTAAAACTACATAAAATTATCTCAGAAAGGAAACCACTCAACAACTATAGAGTTACAACATAGCAATCCACTCAGGACTCCTGCATTTTACCGCAGTGTTTTTGTCAATAACTTTACAGATCCCTAGTCTATTGCACACAGTTCCCTGAGAAGGATGGGAAAGAGTCAAGACCGAGATAACTTGGGTAACAATCTATTCTGTCTGTTTAGGTCCCTATTGCAATCCCGTCTCTGTGGAAGAGGACCCATGTAGTAGCAATTTGACAGTACACTGCATTCCAAATGGTCTAATGATTTAGTAATGGTCTGAAGGCGGCGTAGGCTTGAAAGCCCCAGCTGAAATGGAAGCACATCATATACATGATGGTAGTCACTCATATCCTGTGCCAGGAAACGTGGGACTAGCAGGTCCGTGCTGAGCCAGAGTCATAGGAACACAGGATTTGCTGTGTCTCTGGCAGCAAACCAAGATTGATGCCTCAAAGAAAGATATTGGCTAATTCTGCAATGCTGTAAATAGGGGAAATTTCCTACCTGACTGTAGCAGTGACCAGTTTATGCACTGAAGCATGATACTTGATCATGGCAGATTGCAGCTAGCAATGGGTGCACTGGTTTGGATAAAATGAGAGCTGACCCAAACAGCGGGTAAAGTACCTCTGAAAAGGTATCTGGGAGTATAGATTTCACAACTTTCTTCATATTGTGGAAGCCTCCTTCCACGATGAAATGTAGGGAAGACGGTGGCAAAGGCATACCCATTGCTAGGTAAGACACTGTCCAGAGGAACATACTGTGCTATGCAGCCTGGTTTCCTCAGCTAATTGTAGTCCTTGTGCAAAGTTCTATCGCTTTATGCATCCAAAGACACAGGCATTAGTATGTGATGAGCCTCTTATTCACTTCAGAGCAGTATTTGCCTTCATACAATATGTGTCCTAAAACTAACTTAAGATACTTTACAGAGAAAGAATCTTTCTAAACCTCTGAGACTTACCATAATCATCTAACAGGATATTTTCTGGCTTCAAATCTCTGAAAATGAAAGATAGCAGTTATTTGTGTGAAAGCAGTTCATAAGCCCAGTGCAGTGTGTGAATACATATCCTGCTAGCGACAAACCAGTTGGGAGTCAACTGAAACAGTAAAGAACTTGTAAAGCCAATAAAAGACTCTATTACTTATTTCACAGTAAGACTGAGTCCATATACGTCTTTTTCTTAACTGCAGTTAAATTGTTTCCCTAAGCAAAGACTTCACTTCATAATTTGCTTTCTAATAGATTCACCCTGCCTTCTGATAGTTGGTGCGGCACATGTTATAGGCAGAGCTGGTAGCTACCCGACCGGGAGTTAAGGTTGTCTGATAATTCCCATTATAAAACCCCATTTTCAGTTGCTTATAAATTTGGCCAGCTGTAACCATTCAGGCTGACACTTTCCATGCCTGGTGTCTGCCTGAGCCTGAATTCTTGTTGGAAAGATTCAGCAACAATGGTTCAGCCATTTGAGAACAAGATTAGGGAAAAATATGTTGTTTTGCCCATGTTAAAAATGTTCTTACAACCATCTCACTGAGAAGCTCTACCACCCTCTATAGTTTGGAGCAAAGGCTTGATAGGTGATAAAAGGCTTGCCCTGGTGCCAGGGATGCGTTTTTTGCTATTCCTGTTACAAAATGCCCAAAGATTAAAGCCATTGAAAAATCTCGGTTCACACATACTCAGTAGAGACGTGTTAGAATTTGTCACTTTAATTCTTGGGATGTGACTGGGACTGGCTGGGCAAGAAACCTGGGACTGGGAGCAGTGGAGGGCAGAAAGACTAAGATTGGATAAGGATCCTGAAGGTGAGGGAGACTAGGACTATCTGAGGAATACAGGTTTGGGAAGAGGCACTCTGCTGCTCCTAATAGACCAAGTTCTTCCAATAGACCAAGTTCTTTCCTCAGTAACTCATTAAAGTAATGGGGTTGAACCAGGTGTAAATTCAGGTAGAATTTGGATCACTGTTTTTTAAAGGCCACCTGGATTTATGAATGTGTTAGATTCCCCGGTAAGAAACATTTCTTTTCAAAGTGTGTATGTGCGTGTGGGTGGAAGGTGTCAGAAGGAGAGAAATCTGCATTTCAGGAAGCCCACCCATCATAGACAGTACATACAAAAGTTCTCCCTGATATTTCAAACTGTTCTATTTGAATATTTGGAGTTTTATATTCTGACAATGCCGAGGGCACATTTTCATAACCTATCGTGCTCTCATTTATTATTTCAAGTAGAAACACATGGTGCCACGAACATTCCTCTCCTCCTCCTTTTGCTAGTTTAAAACCCTCTTGACCTCACAAGATAAACTTTGCTGAGTACCCAGTGGTACCCAGCCTACTTTTCAAACAAACAATACTCAAATATGTGAAGGGCAGAAGAATGCTGTGGAGAACGCATGGCTTTATTTTACATACTACTGTGTGCTTATCTCTCAGTGTTAACAAAAGGCTCTGAGTGTTGGAGCAATGCGACACAGGTCATTTCCCACATACTTTTTCAATCTAATTTTAAACTCCTAGAAGCCATTTCCTTAAAGAGCCTAGATTTCATCTTTACTTTTGTTTTCAATCCTGTCAGTCATCAATCACATTTCATGCTGCAGCTACAGCCAAGTGAAGTAAGAAAACAAATTCTGCATATTCAGGCGAATTCAGAAATTAATTTTTAGGTGAATAGGGGGCAAAGATGGTCTTGTGGTTTAGACTCTGGGCTGAGACTCAGGAGACAATGATTCAAGTCCCAACTCTGTCACTAGTTCCGTGTATGACAAGGCACTTTGGGTGCCCCTGTTCCCCATCTGTAAAACAGAGGTAATAATACTTCTGTTCTCCCAGCCTTTATTTGTCTTTTAGATTGCAAGCACCTCCAGGGCAGAGACTGTCTCTTATGCTTGGTCTAGACACGAATATTTTCATAGTATAACTATCAATTTTTAAAGTGGTGTGATTTTTTACTGAAATAGTTACACTAATAAAAGCCCTACTGTGGATGCAATTATAGAATCATAGAAGTGTAGGACTGGAAGGGTCATCTAGTCCAGTCCTCTGCACTGAGGGAGGGCTAAGTATTATCTAGACCATCCCTGACAGGTGTTTATCTAACCTGTTCTTAAAAACTGTCAACGCTTAACTACTCTTACAGTTAGGAACTTTTTCTGAATGTCTAACTTACTGCAATTTAAACCCATTGCTTCTTGTCCTATCCTTAGTGGTTAAGAGAACTTATCACCCTCCTCTTTATAAGAACCTTTTATGTATTTGAAGACTGTGTGATCATATCCCCTCTCAGCATTCTCTTCTTCAGACCAAACAAACCCAATTTTTTTCAATCTTTCCTCATAGGTCATGTTTTCTAGACTTTTAATCGTTTTCATTGCTCTCCTCTAGACTTTCTCCAGTTGTCCACATCTTTTCTGAAGTGTGATGCCCAGAACCGGATACAGTATTCCAGTTAAGGCCTTATCAGTGCTGAGTAGAGTGGAAGAATAACATCTTGTGTCTTGCTTACAACACCCTTGCTAATACATGATGTTTGCTTTTTTCGCAACAGTATTAGATTGTTGACTCATATTTATTTTGTGAACCACTATGACCCCCTGATCCTTTTCTGCAGTACTCCTTCTTAGGCAGTCATTTCCCATTTTGTATTTGTGCAATTGATTATTCCTTCCTAAGTGTATTATTTTGCATTTCTCTTTACTGAATTTTATCCTATTTATTTCAGACCATTTCTCCAGTTTGTCAATATCATTTTGAATTTTAATGCTGTTCTCCAAATCACTTGCAACCCCTCCCAGCTTGGTATCATCTGCAATCTTTATAAGTGTACTCTCTATGCCATTATTATTATTATTATGCCAAATAATTTATGGAGATGTTGAATAGAAGTAGACCAAGGACAGACCCCTGCAGATCCCACTTGATATGTCCTTCCAGCTTGACTGTGAACCATTGATAACTACTCTCTGAATATAGTTTTCCAACCAACTAGTTGTGCACCCACCTTATAGTAGGTTAGTCTAGGCTATATTTCCCTAGTTTGTTTATGAGGTCATGTGAGACACTATTAAAAGCCTTTTTAAAGTTGAGATATATCACATCTGCTGCTTCCCCCCATCCAGGAGACAGTCAAAGAAGGATATTAAGTTGGTTTGACACAATTTGCTCTTGACAAATCCATGCTGACTGTTATTTACCACCTTATCATCTTCTAGATGCCTACAAATTGATGGTTTGATTATTTGCTCCATTATCTTTCTGGGTACCAAAGTTAAGTTGACTGATTTATAATTCCCTAGATAGCCCTTATTCCCCTATTTATAGACATGTACTATATTTGCCCTTTTCCAGCCCTCTGGGATCTCTCCCCTCCTCCGCAAGTTCTCAGAGATACTTATTAATGGCTCAGAGATCTCTTCAGCCAATTCCTTAAGTATTCTAAGATGTATTCCATGCCCTGCCAACTTGAAGACATCTAACTTGTCTAAATAATTCTTAACTACTGCTTCCCCTATTTTACCCCATTTACACTGAAGTTCATTATATTAGTCATCTGACCACTGCTAACCGTTCTGGTGAAAACTGAAACAAAAATGGTATTTAACACTTTGGCCGTTGCTGCATTTTCTGTTACTGTTTTCCCCTCCCCATTGAGTAATGTGCCTATCCTGCTTGGTCTTCCTCTTGCTTCTAATATATTTGTAAAATGTTTTCTTGTTACCCTTTATGTCTCTAGCTAGTTTAATCTCATTTTGTACCTTGGCCTTTCTAATTTTGTCCTTAAATGCTTGTGGGTTTTTTTATATTCATCCTTCATAATTTGACCTATTTCCTATTTTTTGTATGACTCTTTTTTGAGTTTCAGGTCATTGAAGATCTTCTGGCTGAGGCAGGGTAGTCTTGTACCATACTTCTTATCTTTCCCACGCAACGGGATAGTTTGCTGTTGTAATAACGAGTCTTTAAAAAACTGCAAAATCTCCTGAACTCTTTTTTCTCTTAGACTTGCTTCCCATGGGATCTTACCTACCAATTCTCTGAGTTTACTAAAGTTTGCCTTCTTGAAGTCCACTGTATTTATTTTGCTGTTTTTCCTCCTACCTTTCCTTAGAATGGTATCATTCTATCATTTCATGATCTCTTTCCCCAAGCTGCCTTCCACCTTCAAATACTCAACCAGTTCCACCCTATTTGTCAGAATCAAATCTAGAACAGTCAGCCTCTCCCCTAGTCACTTTCTCCATTTAGGCAGGCATAATGATACCTTGTACTGATATAAGGTTATTCCCCTTCCCACATAGGAATAAGTTATACAGGTATAAGCACTCTAATACTGGAATAAGTGCATCCACAGTAGGGAGGTTGTACTGGGGTAGTTAAAGCAGTACAACTTGGTAATAAAGAGAAGGCCTGACTATATTTCTATCATGCCCAAAACAATGGGGCACTGATGTAGACGGGAACCTCCAAGCACTAATGTAATATCAATAATAATTAATAATTCAACTGGGCCAACACCATGCTTGCTTTCCATGAATAGTTGAGCAGTTGAGCACAAATATGGTTGAAAAGTGAAATTTAAGCTCAAATGTGTGATTAGTAACAGGAAGTGAACTCTGAATTGTGTCTGACTATAATATTCCAAATTACAGTTTCCTTTGATGGTTTGTTATATAAGTCACCCAATCAGGTAGCAAAACCAATAACACATTACTAATGTGACTGCCCCAAAGAGTGTGAGGTATTGGTTTCAGAGCTGTCTAATAATTAATATATTTTGGAATTTTTGTGAACTACTTGCAAATATTTTGCAAGTAGAGTAAGAAGTGAAATTTGATGAAAAAGTGTTTTGTTATGAATTATTCACTCAGCTCAAGCTGTGGCATTTTAGTTACTATATTTTATTTGCAAATAGTGCCTGAGCCTCCTTGTGAGAGCTAACAAGATCAAAGCCACAGCTGATATAAAATTGCAATAAATACTCTATGCATTATGGCCTATTCCTCACAACAAAGATAGCACCAGAAGTTTCATGATTTAGATGGCCACATTAATGATTTAAATTATGCTCTCATTTCAAAATGCATTATCTTCCTGTAAGTAATGCCCCTTGGATGGTGTCTTATCAATACACTGGACCTCTGCTGTATAGAATGCCAGTAATTATTTCACAAGCGAGGCTCAGGAAGACAAACATTACATATTATTTTAAACTATATTAGAGCTCCATTTAAAAAATAATTTCCTGGCATCCATAGGGCAGAAGTCATGAAAACTGGCTCTGCATCCAGCCTGCTGATTCAGCAAGAAATCCCTCAGCTGTCCTGCAAAAGCACTTGTACATGGTGTCCTGGTGCGATCAAATGCTCAGCCAATATGGAGATGGAGAGCTCAGACACCTTGTCTGTCCTCCTGCTCTGCTCCCTTTGTGCCATAAAGGAATGTTTAACCCCCATCGAGACCCATGTGCTGAGTTTTTCAGGTTGGAGTCAGATTCCGTCTGCCAGCTGCACATAGGGCCCCCATTCAGCTCGAAGCTCCACACATGGATCAAGGTTATGACATGGCCTATAGAGTGCCTCACATGCATGACTTCTATGAAGCTCAAATCAGTGTTCTTTCTTTCAAACATATTGTTTTATTCACCGTGCTGGAAGGAAGAGGAATAAAGCCCTCATCTACTGGAGGACCACATGCCTTCTAGTGTCATTATTCTTTTCTCTTCCCTGCTTATAGGTCTCCCTGTTAACTGACCTGTCTATTTTCAAGAACAGTGTTGCTGCTTGAGGGAAAGAAAGAAAGAAGGTTGGGTGGAGAGGGGAATTCGGTCTCTAATTTTCTCATGTTGCTGCTGATCCTGAGTACACTTGTGGTGCTTCTGAAGTCAGTATGAGAGGAGGGAAATTTATAGCTTGATTCTCATCTCACACCAGGTTTAAACCTCTTTGTTCATTAAGAAAAAAACATATTTGGTTACCTTGATGGAAAGAAGAGGGATAGCTATCCATAGCTTCTTTTGACTTTAGTGGAGTACCTCCTGATTTATACACTCATTCGTGATAGGAGAATTACGCCCAGTTAACTTAAAAAACTATATCAACAAAGCTCAACCATGTAATTAACAAACTTCATGTCCATAATCACTCTGATCACTTTGTTTGTATGTTATATTCCTTTCCATCATCCTTTGCCTTTGTATTTTTAAACTGTACCTTTCTTTGTGGGCAGGGAATGTCTTCCTCTGTGTTTGGGAAGTACTTAGCACATTACAGTCACTGCCACAATCTAACTAATAGAAATGGAAGTTTGATGTTCTAGGATGATCTCTGTATAATACTGACTAAGAAATAGCTTCGAATAAATAACTCCTAAAGGATCTAGCTTTAATTAGTTCTATAAAGTTAGTTCTATACTATCTAGACAGAATGTGTTCAGTAAAGCTACTGCTTCCTTCCAGTATTAGTGAGTCTTATTATGTTCCTCCAAAGCTCTGAGAATCCAAGACACAGAATAAACATCTAGGATGTATTGCACTGAAATGGGCCCTAAAACTCAAGATTCCACTGATGAATATCCCAAGACACTGGGGAAAGCTTACCTGTATACTGTGTTTTCTCTGTGCAGGTCTTCCAAGCCACAAAGAATCTCTGCTGCATAAAACAAAGCTCTCTCCTCCTCAAAGCCCGGGTTTCCCATGTTGTAGATGTGGAACTTCAAGTCACCCCCATTCATTATGGTCAGAACTAAACACAGTGCATCCTTTGTTTCATAGGCATAGGCTAAGTTAACCTAGAAAGATATTTGTAAAACAGCGCTCACAGTTCTGTCATAAGGTGGGTTGAAGCCATTGCTAACTGTAGTACATTAAAAATGACAAAATTGGACAATAGTTTGCGGTAAACAGAGCAAAGTGAGTAGAAGATGATATGAGCCTTCTTGCAACATCAGGCTTGTTTTACGAAACTATGTAAAAAAAATCAGCAATTGGAATATTATGGATTGATGTATTGAATCCTACCTACACGTATCAGAAGTCAGTGTTCAGTGGCACAGCCTCTTTACAGGTTGGGTAAGTTGCACTAATTCAAGCCTGCCTTTCCAGATAAATGGGATGTAGTCTTAATAAATCAATGGATGCACCCCTACAACTGCATTTACTGTCATCCAAGTTTCACTTTGTCATTGACAGTTGAACACAGAATCCAAATGCTAAGTCAGCTGTAGGAATCACATTTAAAGGGATCTGATCTAATTGAATGTATATATTTATTTACTGTTGTCAGGGGACATGTTCAGCAGTTGCACAATTCATGGTAAAGAGCATCTCAAAATTTGCGGCTTCACACAGGCAACCCAATAGGGTTTTGCCAACAGTGTAGTTGAGTAGAGCTTTGAAAAGAGCGTAACAGGGAACACAAAGCCCAGAAATGAGAGCTCTCTGCTGGAAATAACCAGCCATCAACTTCCATCTAGGAGCTGTCAGCTGAAGTCTATCAATTGACAAGAACTGTTACAATGGGCGTGGGGAAAGAGGCAGTTTCTCAGCTAACTAGGACACATGATACACAGGACTTCAAAAGCCATTGCGCCAAGAAGCAAATAGGCAGCAGAGAAAGTCTTTGCAATAGAGACTCATGTAAAATGCTTCCTGTGACCAATCCCAGTAAGCAAGGGGTTATCACATTCTGCAAAGCCTATTGTTTCTGAGGGCATGTCTACACTGCCGGCAGCTCTGTTGGCGCTGCTGGATCAATGACGTAGGATCAATTGAGTGGGTAGTGTAGACCTGCTCAATCAATCCCGGAAGTGCTCTCCGTGCTCTGTAAACCCACCCGCACAAAAAGCATAAGGCTGCGTCGACCGGAGGGCGTCTCCCGTTGGCACGGTGCAATGGAGATACCGCAGTAAGTCAAAGTGAGTAAGTTGACAGGAGATATGCAAGCTACACTACGTAGCTTGCATATCTCCCATCGACTGCCCCAGGCAGTGTAGACCAGGCCCCAATGGTCTTCAAGGAAAACCCAAATAGAGAGCATTGCAGTGGTCAACCTGAAGATCACAAAAGCATGGATTCGTCTGGAATCAGCCACAGTGGCTAGACTAAATGCAGATAAAACAAGGCACTTCTGGCCTACAATACCACCTGGGACTCCAGGAGCAATCAGGCATCTAGAAATACGGTGGTCATGCTTAAATACTTGCCAGTTGCCTTTGCTCATGCCTTCGATAAATAGGCATGGGTACCTCTGTATTTGCAGGATTCAAGGTATTTTCTAGAGTAATCCTATGGGATCCTGCAAACATTGAGGTAACTGTATTTATTTCTTTAAGGCAAAATTGACCAGTGTTTAAGAATGACCACTCTACTCTGAATGGCTGATCTCACTGACAAGCCCCTAAGGGCATGTCGATGCAGTATTTTGGACAGAGTGGCAGAAAGGTCAATAGACTTGGGCTAGAGGGGCTCAAACTGGTGTTTTAAAGCTCCAGCTGGAGCTCAGGCTCCGAGGCCCATACCACGCCTTAGGCTTCAGAGCTTGAGCCACAGCTGGTCTGAGTCTGTCAACCCATGCTGGAAGGCTGGCTCCCACTCGCTCCAAAACCCATGTAGACATACCCTCAGCCACAGGAGAGACCAGACCCACCATGCTGACTAGATGCTTCCTGCTAGCCAAGCACCATCACCTCTGTCTTATCTGGACTGAGCCTCAGCCAGCTTGCTCTCATCAAAGTTCCTCTCTCACCCAGGTGCTGGGAAATCAGGTGATCACTGGGGATAGAAATAGCTCAGCCTGATGCAACCCCAATAAAACGGGAGGCTGCAAACAGTAAACATTTAAAGTTCCCTAACTAGAAATACCCACCACATTTGGTGCACTTCTCACATACTGCAAGCGAAACTAGAGTCAGTTGAATGAAACAGAGAAGGGCTCAGGTAAACTGACTAGGCATCTAACAGTGGAACAGCTTCAGCTGCCACTACAGGGTACCATGAAGCCAATGGGAGGCACTGAAATTGACAGGAATTATGCACAGGGACTGACTACATTACCGGGCCCAGAAAAAGGACTTCAATACTCACTACAAATTGACTATTGACTTTTTCTAAAATCTGCTTTTCATTTAGTGCCATGGATTCGCCTTTCCGCTTTTTTATTCTCTTCTTCTCTAATCTTTTGCAGGCATACATTTTCCCTGTCGCTCGGACTTGGCAAGCGCAGACCTAAACATTAAAGAGAAGGGAAAAACAATTACTTGGGTAACTTAAAGAAAATACCCTTTATCTATAAAGTTTAATATCTCACTGTCTTATTTGTCTGCAGGCTTTTTAAGTGCATGCTACTGGTGTGAGAGGCAGTGTGGCCTACTGTGTATGGCTCAGGACTAAGTATCCAGAGACCTGAGTTCTCACCCCTGTTCTGGAACTGTGACCTGCTGTATAAACTTAGTGTAGTCACTTCACCTTTCTATGCCTGTTTCCAGTCCCACCCTTTGTCTGTCTCATCTACACTGCAGAAAAATCCCCATAGCAGCAAGTCTCAGAGCCTGGGTCAACTGACTCGGGCTTCCACTGCGAGGCTAAAAATAGCAGTATAGACATTCCAAGTTGGAGTCCAGCAGGTTCTGAGACCCTCTCCAGGTTTCAGGACCCAGGCTCCAGCCTGAGCCAAAGATCTGTACTGCTATTTCTAGCCCCACAGAGCAAGCCCGAGTCAGTTGACCTGGTCTCTAAGACTTAAGCTTTTTTGCTATGTAGACATGCCCTTAGATTATAAACTCTTAGATTATAAACTCTTAGATTATAAACTCTGAACAGAGGCCTCCAGTTGCTATTGTGATACAGATAATAACGGCGTGAGCATAATTCAAAGTAACTGTAACAGACAAAACAAAAGAGTCATTTCTGTAACGATTGTAATCTTATGAAATGTTAACAGAAAACTGTCAGCAATTAAGTGTAAAACCATCTTCTTATCAAAGATTTTTTTAAATCTACAGTGCCTGTGAGGTGAGAAACATTCTTAACAGAAGCTTTCAGAATTACTCACCTCCCCAAAACCACCTTTTCCTAGTACCCTGTATTGTCTAAATGTGTTTTTCGTTACTGGTTGCCTGCAAGAAAAGGAAACATAAAAAGAAACTCTAAACATTTAATGCACTCTCTAAGATGTATTTATTTCAGATCATACTTTTGAAAGAGCAAAATAGGTAAATATTATATAATCACATTATTTCAAGGTAATCACGTTACCTAATAGACTATATAATTATGTAATCACATTACTGCAATACTATGTATGGCTTGAACTTTTCAATTCCAACATATTAAGCTGTAATAAAATACAACACATTAGTGAGTCATCGGTGTGCAGCATAATTTCTGACTGAGTCTAAGGACTAAATGGGGACCAGACTCTCCATCATATAGTTTGTTTTTTTAAAAAATATGAGGAGTCAGAAGAGTCTGAAAAGACACAATCATTCTATGAATCATCTGATAGTTCACAGGTATCTATGAAGGGTCAAATCTTGCCCCTTTCTCCATGGGCGCAGAGTGCCCTGCCCCAGGTGGAAATTCTTCAGGCTCACTGGACTGATCAGAATCCCGTCTCCCATTTGTGACATGGCACCAAGCTTGTCAGGAGCTTTTTCCATGTCCCCATGCAGTGGGATTTGGTGAGGGGAGGCAGGAATGGAATGGGGAAAGAAAAGGGAATTGAGCAGCCATGTTTGCAATTTACTTTCCCACTGACCCAACTCAGTCTCCTGTAGTTGTCATGAAAGCCTGTTATTGTAGTTGTTGTTGTTATTTATTATTTGTATCACCATAGCACCTAGGTCATTGACCAGGACCCCACTGTGCTAGGCGCTGTGCAAACACAGAACAAGGAGATTACGATCTACAGACTGGTTTTCCATTCAGGCGTGTTTCTATAGTTATTTTAGAATAACTCCTATAGAACTCTACAGACTTCATCTCTATTAAATGTTATACAACTTTCCCATAAAAGTCAGGTCGGTCTCCAACTCTAATTCTGACATTTACCCCCCTCACATTTTTATGATATGCTGGAGAATATTTTATTCCAAATATCTTATTTTTTATCCATCACACTGTCACTAAGGAAATAAAGAAAATGACATTAGTAGCCACTGCTAATGAATATTGATAAGAATCTGATAGTAGTTTTGTTTTGTTGCTGTAGGGCAGCTGGCTGGCCAGCAAAGAGAGTACAAGTTAAATAGCATAGCTGTGAGAACAACACTGAGGATGTGGCTGATGACAATAAAGGAAATAAACATTAAGGTGAGCCATGCTCATTTGCGCTCTATTTAAAAAACAAGCGTGGGGAAGGCAGAAGGAAACCTTAGATAAACCAAGTGAGAACGGACCAAACTGGAAGGGGAAAATGTTATTTTCAAGCTTCTAAGAAAATATTGCACACACTGGTAGGGTTACAAGCAACAATTAACAGTGATAACTACGTCCCTGGAATAAACTGAATGTTTAGCTGCTCTGCTGACGCCAACAGGCTGTCAGAACAAGTGTTAATCATTCCATGCTAGTGAAGTTGTCTTTGTTTAATGATGGAAAGTGCTCTTCAGTTTCCTAAACAGAGTGGGCTCATCTGATGTCTTGTCAAGTTTATTTGTGGAGGAGGGTGGGAAAGAGAGGGAGAATAAAAATCTTCAATACACTGGACAAAACTCCAAATCCTAGGTGTGAAAAGAGGCTGAAAAAGGTCAGACTAGATAGGAAACATCTGATCTTTTTCAATTTACGTGTAAGAAAGAAAATAGAGCAGCACAGTGAATGTTGGGTGCAGTGGTTTTCCTGTGGAATATGGCATGTGCTGTCCTGAAATGGTTGACCATCAACCAAATGGATTTGTTGGTTTTTAATTTGAAAAGCTAGATTTTTAGCTGGTGCCACTGGCACATCTCTGATGACTTCATCTGAATTATGTTACACAAGCTGAGAATCTGGCCCTAAATCTTCTCTTTTAATTCAGTTGGTGTAAAGGGGGCAATTCCTTTAACTCACAGTGAAAGTGACCATTACCCAGCAGCCCCTGCTGTGGCACCAGCCAACAAAGAAAACATATTTCTTTGTCTTGGCAGGTCAAAGCCCCTAAAGATTCCTGAAGATGAGGTGTGTCTGGAAATGTGCATCCAATAAATTTGGCTCTAGGACACACATGCTGTAGAATTTTCCTCTGTTTTATAAAAACCGTAATAGTGGGTCCTCCAAAAAAAACAAAATGTCATCCTAGATCTGTCTTGGTCATCAGCATTCAAAGGTTGGCTATGTAAAAGGAAGGCTCAAATTGCAGAGTATATTTTTAAGTAGTACCCAGTGAACTGGAAGTTAAACACTACAACACACTAGCCAGAGCTGGGGTGTTATTCTGTTTTATTATTTATTTTTCTAGCAAGCAGAATCTGGTTCACATTGCTTATGCAGTCCATCTGTAAATGTGAAAACTGGAGACTTGACTCACATCTAAAACTTAGCATCATAGACACATGCAGGTAAGATGTAACCATTAAAATGGGTCATATAAGCATTTTCACAACAGGATGCAAACTTCTATTTGCCTGCAATGAATAACTTTTTGTGACAGGGAGCTCAGTAACTATTCGGGCAGAGATTTTTGAAACCACATAAGGAGATTTGGATCCCAGTTCCCATTACTTTTAATGAGAATTGGGTGTCAAAATTCCTCAAGCAGCTTTGAAAATCTCATCCTAAAGGTCTATGGCACACAATCAGAGTTCTGCACTGTAGCTTCCCAAAGTATTATCTGTGACTTATGGCCTGGCCTATATATTAAATCAACCTAGCTACATCACTGAGGACTGTAAAAAATGTCATGCTCTGTGCAACATACTTGGGTCAACCTACTGTAGATGCAGCAAGATTGGCAGAAGAATTGTTCCACAGACCTAGCTACTGCCTCTTGGAGAGGCGGATTACCTTCATCAATGGAGAAACCCCTTCCGTCAATACAGGATGCATCTACACTGCAGCGCCGCTGCAGCTGTGCAGCGGTAGCACTGTAGTGTAGACACATCCTCACTATCTTGAGGAAAATGGTACTCTAGAGAGTGGAGGGAAGGGGAGATTACTCCTGCGTGTGTGCATGTACATGGAGGAATGGGATCTAGCACCAAGTATGATTCTGATCTGTTTTCATTCTGCAGGACAAAGCCTCAATCTGCTTTTTTGGCCTTTCTAACAATGGACACTTATGATGACCAAATACTAAGCTTGGGGAAGTCTTTATGAGAGGAATGGAGATCCTGAAGCTCAGCTCAGGGCAGCAGAGAGCATGGCACGATGAGTCTTTGGGAAGGGGAAGAAGGAGGAGAGCAAAATCCAAGCACAGGCAAGAGGGAAAGCCGATGGGACAGGATGTCTAGCAGACGTCTGCACGGTCAGGTCAATTCTCACTACAATAAATTATTTCTTTCCCCCCATCCCTCTCCTCATCCATTGTAGTTTTACATTCTAAAATAATTTGTAACCCAAAGATAGGGCCAAATTCTGCCTTTGATGTAAAAAACAGAGGGAGCAACACATGCTTTTCTAAGGGCAGATTTTGACCCACAGATAGCAAGCTTTGCATAGAAACTGAAAATATATATATTTTTTAAAACAGCAATGCTTACCTTTCCAACCACTTCCACTGTAGAAACCTATCAAAGTACATGCTGTCAAGGTATTCTTGAAATGGCTCCCCGCTTAGGTAGTCAAGGACAGATCTGTCTCAGATGAAAAAGATATATAAGCATTTTATAATCCTGAACTTGGGAGGGTGGGGAAGGAATTCCAGTTTGGTTTTGAAGCAACGTTGCTTCATTTATTTCCACCTTGTTTTATTCATGGTTTTAATCAGTAGGAGCTACATTGGAACAATGTGTCATGTACACTGTACTTCACGATGTGTGGTATTAGTGTGGCAACATGGGTGGCCATGGTTAGTTTGACAGTGGCACTGGTTCTGAAACTCTTTAGCTGGCTGGCACCAAGAGAAGGTACTAAGCAGAGCTAACAGTGAAGTCACATGTAGTGGGCTTATAGGTCCTGATCAAAAGTGTATTGAAGACAATGGAAAGGCTCCTATTGATTTTAATGGACTTTGGATTAGGCCCTTAGCCATGAGGACAGTTAATAAGTTGAGGAGTAGTCCAAACCAAACCCCCCACCAGCCAGTTCTCCTGAACTCTGGATAATGTTCAGACCTGTATTCAAACTTTCAGGCATGACATCATCTCAGCTATCAAGTGACCGTCAGGGATGGCTGTTAGCTACAGCAAAGGAATCAGACGTAACTCATGCTTTTGGGAAGAAGTCATTTGAGTTCAAAGAAAGCAAAACATTACTGTAATGAAGCCAGAGGACCCTGCCCAGCAGCTATGTTGCTGGTGGCATGAAACAAATGAAGAAAGGAAGGACAGGCTTGTGGATCTGGCCCTGTGTCAGGAAGGGGCGTTGAGTGGTCATATCATGGATGCAAAGCTTTGGTAGAAAGCCAGTGTGACAATGTGTCAGAGAATTAGTGTGTGACAGGCAGCAGTGGCCAGAGGTAAAGAGAAGTCCTGTCAGACTGGCTGAGGGTCAAGGCTGAGAGAAATAAGATGAGCCAGGCCTCAGACACTGATGTGCATGGTCTGCTGCTGTACAGCTGGTGGCTAATCTGCCCCCTCAGGTCACTGCTGATTGGTGTGCTAGTGCCTCTGCTGGCATGCCATCAGGGGACAAAGTCAGCCCAGAGGAGAGGAGAGACAGCACAGGGAATGAGAGTCTCTCTCCCTGTGCCTCAGAATCACATGGCAGTGGCCCAGAGCGACCTGGGGGAAAAAGGAGGCACCTGCTCATATACAGTTTTGAGATAAGTCAGTCAGGGCTACTTTGATAGCTTGTGGTCTCCTGATTGGCTAGCTGCTGGAACCAGTCTTACCTTGTGACCAACCAACCAGCGCAATGGTAGGTATTGCATGCTTTCTAGCCAAATACACTTTAATTTAGAAGCGCATTTCAGAGTCAGAAAATGACATCCAGAAAAGCACGCGTCTAAACTGCTGGCAATGGAAACATAGCACAAGTGTCTCTCTGAGAAGAAGGCTGCCCTGAGAGAAAGGAAACATTTCTAGGGTATTTCCCATTGAGAAACAATCCTGCTTTGGGACTAGTTCTTTTCATTATCAGATATGGTTCTAGAGCCGAGCGAATTATTCACTGTTATTCATTTAGCTCCTGAATTTAGCTTTTCTCCATTCGTTAATTGCCCATGAGCCATTTTTAATTTTCTGGAGTTTGTTGGTTTGAAATTGTTTCCTAATAATTCTTGGTCTGCAGATTGTGAATGAGCAGTTAATTGCCAGTATTTTACATTCAAAAATCAAATTCAAGTTGTCTTGGTTAGTTTTGATAGGACACACAGGTGTATGTGGTATATGACAGGAAATATTTTTCCTCAGAAGTGTAAAGTTTACAGAAGAAAATCTCAACATTAGCCAATTACTACCAAAAAGAAACAAACAAAAACCACATCTAGACCCAACAAGATACCAGTGGTAGGAGAAACAGTATCTACTAAAAAACAAAACAAATACGTGCAAACATATATATTTCTACTGGGGATCAGTCTAATCCATGGAGATGTATTTGAAATAAAGTCAGGCAAACATCTCATTTGTGTGTCTGTTTTCCCTCTTTGGGTTTGACCATGCACACTTCCAAAATTAACATGGTTTGATACATTTAGCAAACACCAACAGCAAGTTTTTAAAAATTCCTTTTGAACCCATTGCAGTTCATGTGAAATGATCAGCATTTTTATTAATGAGGTGTCATAACTGGCTAATTTATCTGTTTCAGTTCATAAATGGTTATCACAAACTCTTCTGAATACAGCCTTAACTAAATGACGTCCAAAGCTAGCCATTTAGCAATGAAAAGCTTCACGAATTGTAACAAACAATGGCTGCCTTTCACCAGTTATTTGCTTTTTAGTTCCTCAGGTCAGCATCAATAAAATACATTTTACAGTAAACTGTCAGGTTAGAAATTGATATCAGAAATGGAAACCAACATCAGGTTTTTTACGTCAAGCACAGCTTTGCCTTTGTCATCATCAGGACTTGTGTACTCAATTGGTATAAGTTATATTAGCATCCCAATGGACACAAAGCCAATGCAAGTAAACAATTTGTTATAACAGAGGGCCAGAAATAATCCACAGCTTTTCCCAATGCAAAGCATAACTGAAAGCAGAAAAGGTCAATACCAGGAGTCAAAACAGTGAATGACAGCAGAGCACATTTTACAAATCCCCATTACATCATCGAGGGAAAACAAAATGTGCTTAGCCAGAGACCACATAAGATGATTCCTCCTTTTCGTATTTTTGTTGGTTTGTGATCTACTGGCATTAAATATACTAGGATCAGTGTTTGCAAATGCAAATTGCATATTGGGAATTTTAGGACAATAGCTTCACCTCTGCAAAACTGATAAGCCATTTTCCTGTCAAAAAGATTAAATAACGCACATACATCTCAACTCTCAACTGATGGTATTTTTTTGTAAAGCCCCATCCTTTTGTTGAAGGTTTTCAGGAAAAGCCATGCAAGGCAAAGTTTGCACATTCCACTCGCTAAATGGACTGTATAGCCACTTAATTTTTATTCACTTTTAAACAAATGTTTTCTTTGGATTCATTATCATTTTACCTCTTTTCACACAGCATGAAGTCTATGGCTGGTTTACTTGGCTAGAACATTCTGTCAAATACATGAAACATTAAGTGCCTGTATGTAGTCTGTATAGTGAAAGGGAAATATTTATTGTATTTTATATGGATGAAACAATTTCATCACTTGTCAGTTATTTGTCTGAGAATGTAAATTTAAGAAAATGCAAGCTGCAGATCCAAATTCCTCCCCTTCTCTGACCCGGTCTTTTACAAGCCTGAAGACTGCAACTGTGTGATCTTTGGAAGTCAAGTTATACTTACTTTGCACAGTGAGAAAACAGCTCTTTGCAGGGGCTGATTTCAAGTTTTTCTTCAGTCTGCTGGACAAGATCTTGACTGACTTCTGCAACATAAACTGGGGACTAGGGAAAGACAAAAGGAGCAATATTATCTTTGTGATAAAGAGCAGCGGATTCCCTGCTAGGACATTAAGTCATGTTCATTAGCCAAACTCTTGGCCATTCAGCTCCTTAGCCAAACTCTTGGCCATTCTAATTCAGCTCCAAGGGTTGTACAAGAGCAAAGGCACACTGAGTTATGCTGCAATAAAGTAGGATACTATGGTGATTTGCCCTACATGCCACTGTACCCCGACCCAAATGCGATGACCTTTCATGTACCCTTCTGTATCTTCACCCTTTCTTCATCCCCATGGATATGCAAAAGATCCTGGCCTGCCACCTCTTCTATCAGTTAACAGACCACATTTTACTTCCTTGAAAAATTTGCTATATTGAACTGCATAGGGACTAGTTCTGCATTCATAAAATCATAGAAGAGTAGGGTTGGAAGGGACCCCAGGAGGTCATTTAGTCCAACCCCTCCTCAAAGCAGGACCAATCCCAACTAAACCATCCCAGATAGGGCTTTGTCAAGCTGCACCTTAAAAACCTCTAAGGATGGAGATTCCACCACCTCCCTAGGTAACCCATTCCAGTGCTTCACCACCCTCCTAGTGAAAAAGTTTCTCCTAATATCCAACCTAGACCTCCACCACTTCACTTGAGATCATTGCTCCTTGTTCTGTCATCTATTACCACTGAGACCAGCCTAGCTCCATCCTCCCTGGAACCTCCTTTCAGGTAGTTAAAGGCTGCTATCAAATCCGCCCTCATTCTTCTCTTCTGCAGACTAAACAAGGCTAGTTCCCTCAGCCTCTCCTCATAAGTCATGTGCTCCAGCCCCCTAATCATTTTTGTTGCCCTCTGCTGGACTCTTTCCAATTTGTCCACATCCTTTCTGTAGTGGGGTCCGCAAAACTAGACACAATACTCCAAACGAGGCCTTACCAGTGCCGAATAGAGGGGAATAATCACTTCCCTCAATCTGCTGGCAATGCTCCTATTAATGCAGCCCAATATGCTGTTAGCCTTCTTGGCAATAAGGGCACACTGCTGACTCATATCCAGCTTCTTGTCCACTGTAAACCCCAGGTCCTTTTCTGCAGAACTGCTGCCTAGCCATTCAGTCCCCAGTCTGTAGCTGTGCATGGAATTCTTCCATCCTAAGTGCAGGACTCTGCACTTGTCCTTGATGGACTTCACCAGATATCTTTTGGCCCAATCCTCTAATTTGTCTAAGTCACTTTGTATCCTATCCCTGCCCTCCAGTGTATCTACCACTTGCCCCAACTTAGTGTCATCAGCAAACTTGCTGAGGGTGCAATCCACCCCATCTTCCAGATCATTAATGAAGATGTTGAACAAAACCGACCTCTGGGGCACTCCGCTTGTTACCGGCTGACAACTAGACATTGAGCCGTTGATCGCTACCTGTTGAGTCTGAGGATCTAGCTGGCTTTCTATCCATCTTATAGTCCATTCATCCAACCCATACTTCTTTAACTTGCTGACAAGAATACTGTGGGAGACCGTATCAAAAGCTTTGCTAAAGTCAAGGTATATCACATCCACCGCTTTCCCCACATCCACAGAGCCAGTCATCTCATCATAGAAGGCAATCAGGTTGGTCAGACATGACTTTGCCCTTGGTGAATCCATGCTGACTGTTCCTGATCACCTTCCTTTCTTCCAACTGCCTCCAAATGGATTCCTTGAGGACCTGCTCCATGATTTTTTTGGGGACTGAGGTGAGGCTGACCGGTCTGTAGTTTCCCAGATCCTCCTTCTTCCCCTTTTTGAAGATGAGCACCATATTTGCCTTTTTCCAATCATCTGGGAGCTCCCACAATCACCATGAGTTTTCAAAGATAATGTCCAATGGCTCTGCAATCACATCAGCCAACTCTCTCAGCACCTTTGGATGCATTGTACCTGGCCCCAAGGACTTGTGCATGTCCAGCCTTTCTAAATAGTCCTGAACCTGTTCTTTCAGCACTGAGGGCTACTCACTGCCTCCCCATTCTGTGCTGCCCAGTGCAAAAGTCTCGGAGATGACCTTGTCTGTGAAGACAGAGGCAAAAAAAGCATTGAGTACTTCAGCTTTTTCCACATCATCTGTTACTAGTTTGCCTCCCCTGTTCTGTAAGGGGCCCAGACTTTCCATTACCTTCTTTTTGTTACTTACGTACCTATAGAAAACCTTCTTGTTACCCTTCACATCCCTTGTTAGCTGCAACTCCAGTTGTGATTTGGCCTTCCTGATTTCACTCCTGCATGCTCAAGCAATATTTTTATACTCCTCCCTAGTCATCTGACCAAACTTCCACTTCTTGTAAGCTTCCTTTTTGTGTGTAAGCTCACCGAAGACTTTTTTGTTAAGTCAAGCTGGTCGCCTGCTATATTTGCTATTCTTTTTGTACATTGGGATAGTTTGTTCCTATCCTCAATAACATTTCTTTAAAATACAGCCAGCTCTCTTGGACTCCTTTCCTCCTCATATTAGCCTCCCAGGGGATCCTGCCCAACAGCTCCCTGAGTGAGTCAAAGTCTGCTTTTCTGAAGTCTGGGGTCCATATCCTGCTGTTCTCCTTTCTTCCTTTTGTCAGGATCCTGAACTCCTGAATTCTTTAACACAAAAGAGAATTCTCCCAGTGTTTCACCTCATTGATGCTTCATTGTGCTGTCTAAAAGAATCCCAATTAGTAGTACAATGAAATCTCAGAAGTATTAAAATAATCATTTCAGATAGGCCAATTCCCACCCAACTACCTACAAACTCCTTTCCAACCCTTCATTGCTGTAGGAAACATACCTTCAGCACTCTCCAAAATCCCTGTCATACAGATGTCTCTTGCAATGTACCCAGAAGGTCACCAAATCGGTCTATTTCAGACCAATTAACAGAAGGGACTTGTTTTTAGAAACATTTCATACATTTGCAAGTTGATAAGAAAATTGTGTAATCATAACATATGAACGAAATCTATCTATAGCTATATTTCATTCACGTTGTTATTTGGGCCTTATTCTCATTTACACTAAAACCACCCCTTATTTATTCAAATCAGTAGGATTTGAGCACCTCCCTCCCTTCAGCTCCTTTGAGATCCCAGCCATATGTATCGATTAAACCCTCTCAATATACGTGCAGGAGCTTTAACACTTTTGTAAAGCAAGTTTTTCATTCATGACCATGATCACCAGATGGTGCTGAGTGGGAGGATCACAGCACTTAATCACATACTTCTGATCAGATTGTCTGGGCAGCTCACGCTTGGTTTGTGATGTCCTGACAAGTATTGCAATAAATTGCTGTGATAATTGAACAAATGATTGGGGTGAAGGAGAAGGGAACAGGAGTAAGTAGGAAAAAATCTCCAGATTGATGGAAGCTGAATTAAATTGTTTTTTTTTCACTGCTGAAATGAGAGTATGGTCCTGATTACAACATGGAAGTATACCCTGTGCTCTGCCAGAGTATTTTTAAACAGGGCCACATTCTACAGTATTGGGCAACGGAGACTCAGAGTTTAGCATTTTAATAAAATCAGTAGAACATGATGACGTGTTTGCCCTCAGTGGAAGATTTCCTCCTTCACTCTGTATGTCTATCTGATCTTCCTTAGCCAAAGAAGGTTAGGTGGAACGCCCTGTAGAGCTCATCATTACCACTCAGCTCAGCCACAGGGTTTCTATGGAGACCAACATGAGGTGCACTTTCACCTGAGCTGGAGCAGACAGTCTCTACAGCATTCCCAGCACCGCCAGGAGGAATAACAAGAGAGGAGGCCTGGGAGGCGACACTGGTCAGCATCAAGTGCTACACGCAGGACCCATTGACATGATACGAACATTTTTAACTCAGCAAAAGGACTTCTAACCGATGCCATCAGACTACAACCAACTAAGTAATCCTCACGGCGCCCTGTGCGGTAGACAGTACTACTGTGCTCATTTAACAGATCAGGAAACTGAGGTAGAAGGAGGCTAAAGCCAAATTTTCTCATCTTGATTGCTCACTGCAGGCAATGGGAATTGTCGGGTGCAGAGCACCATGGAAAAAAATCAAGCCACTTATTTAGGTACCTGAATAAGGAATGAGGTCTCTAAATTTAGCCGCTCAATTTTGAAAATGTTTGTGTATGTGGCTAACCTGAGGCATGAACAGTGAACGAACTGAGAACAAAACCCATCGCTGCAAGATTACATTTGCTGAGAAAACATAATGTAAATTCTAAGGCATTCAGGAATACTCTTGTAGGGCCTGATCCAAAGTAACAGGAGTTTTTCCATTGAGTTGGGTTAGAAAAAATGTTAACTTGCATGTTTTAATTAACATGTGGTTAACACCCATTTAGTGTAGACAAAGGCAGCAGTGTTTAAAATGTGTTAGTTGGATGTGGTTAACCGAGCTGAATGGCGAGGCAATGATGTAACACAGTGGTTCCCAACCTTTTTGGCTCGAGGGCCACAGATATCATTTATACAACCCTGAAGGGCCACCAGTCTCCACCAGCAGCGCCCCCCCCCCCGCCCCCCCACACACACACACACTGCAGCCAGACAGAAGGAGTTCAGCGAGGAGGCTGCTTCCTCGCTGATCTCCTGTCTCCCTGGCTGCATAAGGGAAACCGCACATGTCCCATAGCCCTGTGTGCTCCACCTGGGTCCTTAAACAGTGGCTCCCATCTGCAACTAGTGGGAGGGGAGCTGTGGGCTATTTTGAAAGCCCCCGCAGGCCACTTTTGGCTCCTGGGCCACAGGTTAGGAACCACTGATCTAACATATTACAACATTCCTGTCCATAATTAGACAGCTAAAAAAAACGGCCTGATTCTTAGAGGTGTTGAGCATCTGTATCTCCTATGGGCTTCATGGGACCCTACACTACTCAACACTTTGGAAAACAAGGCCTTTATTTAAGTGTCAAAATACAGATAAAGGTGCCTAGTTTTAAATATTCAGTTAGAACACTTTGGCTCTCTTTCTATCCCCATTCACATAGCCATGCTCTCCATTTCTCCTCCTTTGTCTGGGATCAAGTTAATGTTATGGCACTCAATACATCACTTTTTGTCCAGAACCAAAGTGCATGACAAAATGGGGCCCAGCCGGGGCCCAGCTTTCCCCACCAGTACACACATACGGACACGGAAGTGTGCAGGGGAGACCTCTTACATAAACTCAGGGGAAACTAGGACTCAGGTGACACCTAACCTACCCTCCTTGGGGAAAAACTGCAGAGAGCAACCAGACACTAGGAGCAGTCACAGAAGCAGCCCAGGCAGGAACTTTTGCACATTCAAAGAACTTCCTGCAATTTTGACTAGCCATTCTCTGCCCTGTGCTGATTGGCTGTTTGCTCCAACCCTTCCTTTCCTCCTGCCTCAGTTTCTTCATCTCAGCTTCACTCCACACCTGCCCCTCATACCCTCTCTTCTCCTGCTCTCTCCCCCTCCCCTTCACTTCTCTTTCCATTAATCTTATCTCCTCTGAACTAACTCCTCCCACCCCGAAATTGGAACTAACCATGTTTGCTGCCCTCACACTGTTCATGCTGCTTGTATGTCATAGCTCTTCCCTGCATCCTGTGTCTGTCTGGTCCATAGATTGCTAGCACTTCAGGGCAGGGACTGTCTGATACTCTATTTGTACAGCGCCTAGCACCATAGGATCCCATATATCATAAGTACAATTTTAAGAACCATTTTAATACACAAGGAGACTGAATTTGGGATAATATGAGGGGAAAAGGAAGGGAAGAAAAAAGATTGTGAGAACTTTGCCATTCCACATTGCAGTTAATTGCCCTTTCCCATCCCAAGTTCATGAGAGACAAAGTCAATGCTTAATTTTTCAAAACCACTCGCAATTGACCTTTGAATCACTCTTTTCTTTCCTCCCCTCTTAACAAATCAACAGCAGACTCACAATATTAATGAAAGTAAAGCCATCTAAGAACACTAACATTCTGCACTTTTTAAAAGGAACCATATGGATGGACTGATGCCCAGTATGTAATGCAAACAGTTTTACTAGACCGTTTCATTTTCTATAACAAAATGCATTTTTTTCATGTGCAGTTCATTTTCAGAGGTATTGTATGTCTATGAAAACACGTTGTGTAATTGTGCAGTCATTGAAACCATTCAAAACCAGAGGCTTAAAGCCAAAGGGACCAATCCAACTCAATTAGTGTAGCCTATCCTTCTGTACAATGTATAGTTCCAAAGAGTCATCTATATATAATATAGACTGACATAATTCATTAGATTTTTCTTGTGATTTCATACCCCACAATGATAGACCTAATGTGTTGTCCATCTGGATTCTTAAACAGTCCTCACTGTCATTTTTCCTTAGCTTTTGCAATTCAACACACATTCACATCGATTGGATTTAAAAATAAACAAAAAAAAACCCTCTCACTCCCAAAAAACCCACCAAATCACATACCTTATTTTTGCTTTGGGGAACAACAAATAGTTAACAAAACTTTTGAAACCAAGAAACAAGCATTTGGGTCCCAGCAACTGAAAGTTACAAAACTAGCATCTTGTCTGACTAAAGAAGAGAATTGTTTCTTCCCTAGATAAGGAGAATGACAAACAGTTTGTGTAGCTTCAATGAAAAGTGCTCAGTGGCACTTATTTCATGCCACTCTCCCAGGATGCCATGGGCAAGGGCTGTAAAAGTAGATTTGGCTTTCGTCAGATGGTGGTGTACTCTCTAGTCACGTACACCACTTTTGCATACATTAAATGTTCTAAAACAGCCAGGAGATTAATTTATCAAAAGTAAACCTAGATTGTATAGATTAATACCATACATCTTGAATCTTGTGACTCAAGATCTTCTGTTAACTCCCCAAGTTCTCATGTTTTTCTTGTATTAAACCAAACAAAAAAACCCACCAAACCTCCACAATCCTGAACAGACATAACTGATGCATAGTATTGCATTTTCCCTAATGACTATTACATTTTCTCAAATGCTTAAAAGCCCAATTTTGGTCTCACTTGCACCAATGTAAATCAGAATTAACTCCACTGAAATCAATTTCACTGGTGTAAAACAGGAATTTCACTGGTGTAAAACATGTGTAATTCAGATCAGAATCACGTCTTAAGACTCTGACAGTGCATGAAGCTGCTGAGTTGATCCAATAAAAATAAAACTCTCATCAAGTTACACCTTTTGATTCATAAAAGTCCAAAGGGTAATCATTTTTGCCAGATTTTTAACCAAAGTAAAAACCATTATATGCTGCTCTGTTTGTGTACAGATGCATTTGTAATGATGAAGGTCAATAGGTATAGACACCTCATTATGCAAGTATTGAAGGGAAGCTGAGTTTGATTCACACCCCAGTGAAAGCTTCCAAGATGATTCTGAAGTCCCCATTATCTGTTATTTTAAACGTCACATTGTATTACTGTGCTTTAAAAGGTAAACTGGCCTGTTACGACAGTGCCGTATGTTTTGCTACAGGATGCTTCACTCATTATTTGTTGTCTACTGAACAAAAAAGGAAGCAAATTCCCCCTTCATTTCTATATGTTTTGTCATAATATCTGTAACATTTCTATGATGAGGAGATATTTTTCATGGGAATCTGTGCAATTCACATGGCATCTTGTCATTCTGCCAGGTGGTCAAACCCTTCAGAAATGAACAAATGCATCTGCTGTATTGGGTAATTCACTTCAGCAGTAAATGGCTGTGATTGGCGTATTAATTTCTCTTGTAATTATATTACTTTGTTAAGATGTGTTAAATGTGCTACTGCTCCTTTAAGATGGGGAACTGCTAAATGTGGTACTACTTTTCCTTTGAGACATGGAAACTTTGGTCAGGATGTAGTGAGCTGGAAGGACATGTCTGGAAGTTTCTGGGGGCTAATGGAGGCAATTAATTAGCTGAGGCTTGGGTCCTAAACCTGTTCTGTGGATAACAGAAGTTTCTTGTTCATCTGGGTCAGACTGACTTTTTAACCAGCAACAACAATTTCTTAGTCCATAAATAGGAATAATTAATACATTGCATTTATACCATGCTGCTCATCTAAGAACCTCAAAGCACTTAAGAGACACTAAGTAATTAAGCCACATCCTGCAGAGGCAATGTGGCTTAGATGGTAGAACACCAGACTGGGTCTCAGGAGACCTGCATTCTGTTCCTGGATCTGCTGCTTGCCTGCTGGGTGAAATTGGGCAAGTCACTTCACCTCTCTATGCCTCACTTTTCCTATCTATAAAATGGGGATAATGACAATGAGCTCCTTTGCAAAGCACTTTGCGATCTACTTATGAAAAGTGCTATATGGGAGCTAGTTATTATTATTACAAGCATTTTACAGATGGGTAAATTGAATATAGAGAAGTTAATGACCCCCCCAACACACACACACATCTTTCAGAGGAAATCAGTGAAATCAAAGAAGATCCACTGAAGTAAAAGCTGTGGGTGTTCAACACTTCTAAAATGCAGAGCATACATAGCTTGCCATTGTCACATTGTATGTTAGTGGCGACATAGGGAATAGAACCCAGGAATACAAGCTCCATCGTATGCTGGCTCTAGGACCATGGATGACACTCCTTATAGAACCTTAAACCATGAATGTTCATATAAAAGCATATCTAGACGTGAACAAAAATATCTTTTTGAATAGTACTGATTGCATGCAAGATCTCTGAGCATAAATATGACTACATTGCTAGCAAGTTTCAGAAATGCAGCAATGATGTGATATTGAACCATTATATGTTATTTTAAATGTCGCTGGTATAAAACAAAGTTCAGCATATGTTACGTTTCAGTTTCTGAAAACATTCCACAACAAACTAGTCTAAAATTAATTTAAAATGGTTCAGTCCATGGACAAAAGGTCGAGCCATAACTTTTCCTAAGCTGTCTCCAGACCCAAGCACTTATTTCTTAATAATGTGTATATTTTCAGATGTGGGCAGCCGACATTCCATGTGTAAACAATTTGCAAATTCTCTTTGTGGACTAAAAATTAGAAGAGGTATGAAAGCTCTGAAAGGAACAGTTTAAGATGAAAAGCAGACGTCCTATAGCATGATGAGATCAGAATGGTCATGTGAAAGAGAACCTGGAAAAAATGACTTTGTCCAACTGTCCTGCAGCTGCACTTGACCTGCATTTGCATATTTCACACAGCTGTGCAGCATAGAAAGCAACAGACTGTGTCAATGCTAGCACAACCTTGGCATGCAATATATCAATTCTGCTGCTGCTGCATTCATCCCGAATCCACTTCCAGATGTTTGTGGAAGGTGCAGCCATTAAAGGATGTGGTTAATGATGCCTAGTGGTGCTTAAGATTGTCCCCACTGTACGTCAGATGAACATGGTGATGAGAGGTCCTGCAATCAGAGAAGGGATTGGAAAGATCGGTGGTGGGTGGCTGGACTGAGTGTGAGTGCTTCTTGGATGAATGCATGGTCTCTGATGGCTGCAGAGAGGAGCACCCGTGTATGTGATAGTGTAGGAGGGTAGGAGAAGGCCCTTTAGATGGATACATTGGGAGTTGGGGAGCGGAGATAGTGGGCTGGTTTCACCCTGCTGACCAAGGCTAGCATTCTGCTTGCCAGTTGGGATTCACCCCGGAGAGGGCAGATAGTATTTCCACTAGGGGCTCCAGTGGTGCCCCTGCAATGGGAATACGCTGACTCTGCATAACCCAGGCCAGGCAGGGCCCCTCACTGAGGAGAGGGTACAGCTACTTTCTGCCACTGCAATCTCCACTTCCACCCCAAAGGGCAGGGAAAGGCCAGCACAAGCCAAGATTTAATGTGACCCAGAGACTGAGGGGCTGGGAAGAGGTAAGTAGGGTGAGGGACAGACTGAGGGGGCATGAGGTGAGAAAGGCGAAGGAGAGCGCAGTCAGAGAGGAGGCAGTAGGGAGATACCCTAGAAACTATTTATATTTCACCGTGGCATGGATCAGATATGTGTCTGTCCCTGAGAGAAGAAGGGATCCCAGTACTGTCTCATCACACACACATTTCTTTGGTCTCTTTGGTGAGGCACAAAGATGTTTGGAAACATCTGGTTTTTTCCCTTGATCCCCGAGTGTGATCCCGCCCGTTCAGAGCAAGTTGCATTTGTAGAAAATGGCCAGTTTCAGATCATGAGCAGCTGCAACATTTTAAGTAATCAGCTGCTGGGTTTTCTTTTCCTACCACAAAGTCATCTGGGTCCAGCTCAGGCAAGCCAGCTAAGCACAAGGCTTCATAGTTCCAGAGTATTTTTGTTTGATACACAGCCATAGGAATTGACACTGGGAATGGATAAGGAGCATGAACTGCAGCTGTGTTATTATTAGTATTAATTATTTATATTGATGCAGAACCCCACTGTGATACCAAGCCCCACAGTGCTAAGTGCTGTACATACACTTGGCAAGAGATAGTCCCTAACCTGAAGAGCTTACTGTCTAAATAGACCACAAAGAATGGGAGAGGCAATGAAGGCAGAGAGAGGTGAAGTGACTTGCCTAAGGTCACACAGTGGATCAGTGGCAGAAGCAGAAATAGAACCAGACTCTCCTGACTCCCAGTCCTGTGCCCTTAAATTAACATCTTCAGTACTGACTACAGCAACATGTATGGGCAGCTAAATGAAGCAAATCAGCACCTAGTAGCAAGAGTAAGATTTGTTTCATAGTCACATAGCTGATTTGAGACCATGACGAGATATAACCCGTCAGATAAATTTGCTCTAATATTCCACCAAAGGAACCAAAACTTTTGTTACCATGTGGAAAAAGAAAACAATTGATCACATCAGACCCCACATCAAACAGTTTGCTCCCCTCTCTGGCATCTTTGTTTCTCTCCTGAGTCTGACGTAATCAGACGTAATCTGACGTTCCAAAACATAGCCTTCCCTCTTCGGGGCTGGTTTAATAAAGTCTCATTTACACAGGAAATGTATCCCAACGCTTCTACAGGAAACTCTCACATCCTAGTCTTCTCCTCAGGTTTGAGTCACCCATCTGTTCCAAACTCAACAAGCTGTCTCTGGAGCCTAGTGTCAGGGCAAACTCCTCTCCTTGCATCAGGGTTTCCTACATCCTTCCTCTAGCTCTTCCAGGGGTCTCGCCATTGGTGCAAGGGTTCCAGACAGTTGCTGTCTCTCCCTGCTGGACCCTTGCTTGGAAAAACAGCCACTGTCACTTCCCTTCAGCCTTCAAGGGAGAAACTCCCAAGCATGCCACACTGTCTCCAACTCTCTTCTGGACTGGGGGACAGGATCTGTCTTTTAACCTTGTTTATCCCTTCCCAGCAGACCTTGTTGTAACCTACAGTTCAGAATTTTTTATTCCATGAATGTTTTCAATATTTCAAATTTTCCATTCTGATTCAGAATAGAAATGGATTTTAAAATAGCAAAATTTCCCATGGAATGAAAATTCTGTTTCCTGACCAGCTCTACGTGCAATGCAAGTGCAGTGAACCAGTTGAAAGACTTTGAACTCCACTGTCATTTAAAGAGGAAAACACCCCATTCATCCAAAGCAGTTAAGTGTTTCTTTTATAGAGTTTAGATTAAGGTCCCAGTTCTGTCATCATTGAAGCCCAGTGTGAGTTTTGCTGTGAACTTCAAGAAGGTTGGGCCCCATAGGAAGCTGTCAGCAACAGACTTTTCAACAACTTTCACATCTAACCCTTCCTACCCACACTGTTTTAATAGCACTTTGGAAATCTGAGTCTAGTTATTTCCATCCCAAAAGGTGTTTTATCTTCATTCTGTGTATATACTGGTTTATTGATATAGGGTTGTTCATGAATCAGAATACTGGAATTGTTTTGTATGAACTTCTTTTCAGAAATGAAAAAGAAAGTCTGGGTTTTAGCTGGGTTATTGTTTTCATTTTAAACAGAACAAAAGTTCAAGAGCTTTGCAAATGGCGAAAATGTAGTTGAAACATGGTACTTACTCACAACCAGATACCACAATTAAAAGCAGTTTAAGAACCAGAATAGAAGAGAAATAGTAAATAGAATTTTCAAGCTAACTGAAGTTAGAATACTCACAGAATCCAGATTGGTTCTGTTAGGTTACAGTCCAAAGGAGCTTATGGATTCTGGGAAGGATCCTTTGATAGCCCAATTACTACTAGCAGCTAGATGTGTGATACCTCATTTTTGGAAAAGGACAGATTTCTCAACATTTGTAGAAATAAAGTATGGGAAATCCATTCAATGGGGTCAAAAATGACAGCCTTTTGTTCAAGATCAAGTAGATCTGACAATATATGGTTGCCATTTTTGGAATTTGAATAAAATACATACACATATAATGATAAGATTCATTTATCATAAAATATGATAAAGATTCATTAGGTCTTTTAAAGGTAACAATTGAGGTTATGAATGAGATTTGTTAATACCTGTATGAAAAAGTTAATGTGTGTTAATAATGATAAAATAAGAAGTTAAAAAAGAGAATGGAATAGAACAGAAAGTGCTCTTTCAAAAACCTAATTTTCCTGACACACCTTAAAGGTTTCAGCCAAAAATCAAACATCTGTAAGAAAAAGGCACAGGATACCTTACATAGTTGGAAGAAAATCAGAACCAGTCTAAATTTTCCTGTTTCTGCTACATTTTGCCTGACCTAAGCACAAGCACCAGAATCAAATACCATTAGAAAAGTCTGGATTTTAGAATCCCGGCTTGTCATCTGGCCCTCCTATGTATCATAAAATAAGCAAACCCAAGCCCCAGATCGGAAGGCTCTGACACTTGTGGAAAGTTCAGACCTGACCTGTCTATCTCTAGTTCAACTGAACATTTTTCTGGGTTAAAAAAAAAAAAATTTAGATGACTATCGTCAACAATCAGTTTTCTTTTGTGCATGGCTCAGATTTCTGTTCCCATACAAGACCTGGCAACAAGAGTGATAAGACAATACAAGAAAGTCTGTTCTCACAAGCTTTCCTATACAGTTTAACAGGCTCAATAGGTTTGGATATGCACCCAGACGCTCAGCTGCTTATTGGAACTTCTCTACCTTTTGATGTTCTCCCATCTCTAGTGAGTAGTCTAAACATTAGCAAACAAACTTAGGTTGCAATAGTCACAGCTTGGCTTGCTTTGGTAAACCAAATGTCATTTGTTCCATTAAAAAAAGGTCTCTAAATCTATAAACACTCACTTACAACCTTACCTTTATTTAATGGCTTTCTAGTGGGAAAACAAACAGACTTCTGCTCAAATTAGCTCACCCCAAACACAAGAGTTTTGCAACTTTTATGCATGTGAGTAACCCTTCCCTTGCAAGCAGCACCACTGAGGTCTTTGGAGCTACAGTACTTGCACTGACTAAGGTTCGCACGTGTGCATGTGAGGCCTGATCCAGCTGAAGTCAGAAGCTTCCATGCTACCAACTGCAATGGGAGTTGGATTGGGCACAAAGTTTGCGGGCTCTGGCCCTCTTTAATAATGAACTTTATTAAATAATAGGTCAAAATCCTGAGAGAGAGAGTGAGTGTATGTGTGTGTGTGTGTGTGAGAGAGAGAGAGAGAGAGAAATACAAACACAACAGGCAGCTAGCTATTTGAGGGTATTAAAACAACTTGGAAATGAGTAAAATAAAAATAAACCAGGAAGCGGAGTGCCACTTTTACTGAAAGACTAGAAACACCCACATGAAAGCAGAATAAAAAAATCACACTAACACCCACCCCTTTTCAAAAGGGAGTCCCCTGATCATGTGTACTATGTGAACCAGCAGTGAGATAACACGCAGTAACTGCCATCAGAAGCGAACAGAGAAGGAAGATGTTTATTGTTCAGGATGACATGCTGTTTACAGCAGCATATTCTGTTCTTTCTCAGTTTTGGTCTGTTGGACAAACAACAGCTGTGTTAGGCTATTTAAATTATGATGCTAGGATTTTGAATTGGGTCCAGGCTTTAGCCTGATTAAATGATATTAAGTTAATTTACAAGCAGAGGCTTGGCATGCAGGTCAAGTGCTTTTTGCATGTGTAGTTTCCTTCTTCTTTTTTTTTTTTTTTTTAAATTAATTTAAAGTTGAGCACTTTGAGAGCCAACTTTCCACAGCATGAATAAGCTGGTTATATTTTAAACCCACCTGCCATCAAAGGAATTTTTGGAAGCTCATATTTTTAAAAAAAAGATTTTTCTCCAGTGAGGTTTTAATGCTTTTAAATACATTTTGTGTATTTATTACTTGTGAGACAAAAACAGTACCATAAGATGCTGCTGTGATTTTTGGATCTTGTTTAAATAAAACACTCTAATGTTATTAACAAAATGATTTTCTCACTTGAATTTTACCAGATAAGAGCATAATTCTCATGGCTCACCTCGTAAATCTGCCAAGCCCATTCATAAAAGGCTATTTCTAGACAGAGAAATTCAGAGGAAGGCATCATGTTTGACCTCGCTTTAACAGTCATTCATTCTTAAGGGAGATACAGACAGCAGGTAACAGCACAAACAGGCTAAGTGTAATCTGCATTAGTTCTGTTTGAGTCTTTGTCTCCTTCTACCGGCTGCACCACGTATGAGGGTTTATCAGTCTGCCACTGCTTCTAAGCTATTACAGATGCTCCTTTATTTCAAGAAGTAGAAACCCCCCTTCATGCTTTTAGATCCAGAGATTCCAGGTTCTAGTCCCATAGATGATCTCCACCAGCAATGTTGTTATAAGTGGTGGCCCGTATGGGGATTTGAACTGCTTTGGACCTTTGATGCTTAGGACACGTTTCCTTGATCTATGTGTGACCCATATATACCAGTCTAGGTTATGTGGGTTATTCAAGCATGGTGGGATACTTGCTTCTCTTCCGCACCCAGCACCATAAGACGTGAGCAAGCTGTAATAAAAGAATCACTTATCTCAGATTCCCCTGCTGGACAGTACACTATTATTAGTATTAATAATCATTTGCTGTTCACTACTTCAGTCACAGGCATCATGGTCTTTAACTAACTTTATACACTTTGTCTATAATATAGGAATCTCTTCTTCATCAAGCTAATTGTGAGAGGAACAATGTCATCTGCATAATCTCTGCAGCCCAACTTTTAGGAATGAGGTGAAGATTATCTTCTCCCAGTGGAACTGCAGGGGGGGATTTTGTATAGATTGGCAAAGCCAGGGTTGTCTTAGATTTGTAAATCCTTGTTACCTGGGTTTGGGTTTTGAAAAACAAATCCAAGGGTTTTGTTGGAGTTGGATCCGATTTTATGCAAAGTTCTATAGTTCAGGGTTTGGGAGTGGGGTAGAAACTCAGACAAATTATTAGTTTTGGCCCATTGCTAGAATGTAGATAGGCGGACTAGAATTACCCTCAACCTAAGCTGCAAATTGGCCTGTTACGAATGCCATGGGATAATGGTTTAGGAACAGAGCAGTCATTCTGCCCTCCTAGCTAATAAAGGAAAGGTTACTGCAGCAGAGATTACTCCAGGGTAAATGATGTGTATCCAGATATTAGGGATAAAATTCAGCTTTACAAATTGTTGGTTAAACATCCAACAAATGCAGCTCTAATGCTGACATCCGTAGAAAACAACACCATCTAACTTCTCAGCTACATTTGCTAGAACACAGTCTCCATGACATGAGTCACTGTGAGTTAAACAGCCTATGAGGCCTGTCCAGATCGAATGACTCCTATGTCGTCCAGTTGCACACATTTTGCTAACATGATTCAGCCGGCACAAACTTTTAATTTTTCAAAGGCTCAAACTAGAGTAGTTCTGTCAAACCTGAGCCCGATAAATGGCCTTTGGCCGTAGACCAAGACGTCTCTTTGCCTTTCCTGACCACAAATGACAAACGGTTGAGAAGCGTCTGCTCGGCAAAAAATATATGAACCTGAGAATTTAACCCCACTACAAAGACAAGGAGGGGTCCATCCTCAAGTGACATTTCCATTTAAAATGTGAGCAGTGCAGTTATTGTACCTGGCCCAACCTTTCAGCCACACAAAAAAGTGTCATACAAGTATAGCCCTATTGAAGTCAAATGAGCACAGAGGACTGCTCAGAGATTTATTTCAGGACAGTGGACTAGAACAGACTCCATATAATTTTCAATAGGATATCTAGCAGTTTGGGATCATTGCAGGAACCAGAAGTCCTCAGTAAGTGTTTAGTTAACTAGCATATATATTATAAACAGTAAAAACAACGTGAGTTCTGTAGCACTTTAAAGACTAACAAATTATAAATTATAAACAGTGGGTAAGGTATTAGGGAACAGGGCTTGACAAACCATGGGAAAATGCCATTTACTCTGAGACCACAGCAAGGGAATTCCTCATCAAACAAGTTGTATGATTTTTTTTTTTTAGAGCTTGTCCCCTGTAATTTGAAGAATGCTTATTAATAATAAAGCCTGATTATAAAGCACTAATTTGAGTAGCAAGGTCACCAGGCTGCTGTTCAGAACCTTTGCCAAAATGGGAACATCCATGTGACTGTATGAGATGTGCTTGTATAGAAAGCACACTGCAAAGTTTACTTCCCAACTTCCTTAGGATTGAGACACACTGATCACCAGAGACATTGATTATGCTGTTTCTGAAACAACAACAATTACATATTGATTTCTCTGGAGCCTGGATTATGTATTGATTATGCTCCATATAAGATGGAGGCTCAAGTTACACACTCACCACTGGATAAAACTGTCAGTGTATAGTAGCAAAATCAATACAAGGGGGAACGGCAAATTCATCGAGTCAGAGGATGAAATCCTGGCCCCACTGAAGTCAATGACAAAACTTCCATTAACTTGATTAGGGTCAGAATTTCACCTAAAGTATTGGGCATCCTAAAGGTCTTCTGCTAGTTCTAAAAGCCACAGTGAATCACATTCTGAGCTGGTAAATAACCATAGCCAGTCTCAGAACCAGGCAGCATGTTGTGTACACATAGGGCACCGCACTGCACGCCTCTTCTGTGTCAGAAATCAAGTGCTCACGGCTTTGCCAGTAATCTGGCTAGGGGACTCTTGTGCAGTCTCAGAATAGTTCTGTGACCAGCTCTGCAGATAGCCACTCCCCTTTGCACAGGCTCCTACCTCCAGCACGACATGCATCATGTATGTTCTGTGCAAACACTGCAGGAAACACACACAGGGAGTCCAGTGAAAGAGCACGCACTGTACTGTATGGTGTTGCTCTCCTGTTGAGACATATAACGGGAAAAAGAAAGACCAGCTGGATATATGGCCAACCGGCTGGATTTGCTTGAGAATGCAGTATTCTAGAAAGCAATTCCTGGAAGTTCATATCTCAGAACACTAAGCCTCTGTCTCACACTAAGCTTTCTAGATTTTACGGGAACTTTAATTTCTTCTTTCTGAGCATCGTTTCCAGTAACTTTCAACTTCTGTTCATGGCTGCTCCAAAAAATAATTATAGCATCTTTCCTACAAGGCATTTAGCATAACTAAACAGACAGGGAGCAAGAGGTCTCAGAACTATAGTGCAGTTCTCAGTAGGATGTGACCTGCCGTTCCATAAATGGGATACAGCCAAAATTATTAAAAAGTGATACAGTGAGCTTTCTTCATGGGAGATGGAAGGCAGCAGTGATCAGAGAAGATGATTAATCTAGCGAGTTGAGTGCCTTGATTTTGCATTTATTTCACCAGTGGGGAAAACAAGAAAGGAAAAGAAATCTCAAGGAGAGGATAATGGATGTATTTGAAAGTGGAAAATAAAATCCTCAGTAGCAGGATTAAAATGATGCTGTGCAACAAGAAGCTTATTCTACGACAATGCACAACAGAGACAGGCTCTGGGAACACTAGACTCAAGTGGGCGAAGTTTGTCCAGCAGAAGATGTTAACATACAACTGTAATTTCCTCCCATCCATATTAAAAAGAAGTTGACATCACTGAAAGAGCCTAATGTGAATGCAGAGCACTCCTTAGTTGGTATGCAAATACAAGGCCAGACACTGCTGATCAGCAATTTCCCCTTCATAAGACTGAGCCCTCCCTTCCTTATCCTATAATTGTTTGTAAAAACAAAGGACACATTTTTTTAAACAAAATACCCATTGCTCTCCCCTCACTGGAATATGTGGAACTATACCCTTGTCCTATTCACCTTCTGAAGAAAAGGGAAAAAATGGCAAACATGGCCTTTATTCAGTGCATTTCCTGAAGGAAAAGTAAATGAATAGGAATTCAGATAAGAAAACAACTGCAGTTACCGTTCTGCAGATTCTGTAAAGTATATTAATGGGAATAACAATGCACATTAGCCATCCCATTCAGTAACATTTTTAGTACCCAGCTGAGTCCAAATATAAACTGTAATGGCATATGGAGAATGTCTTAAGAGACATTTCAAATCAATTTGCTTTTATATAGCCTCTCTCAGACAAACTTTGCAGTGAGAGAGAAAATAATGAGCTAATGATTTAGTAGATTTGGGTAAAGTGGCTCTCATATAGACAGCAAGGCAAAAATGATGCAGAGAGATGAAATGCAAAGCTCTAATTTAAAAGCAGTACTGATGTAAATATACCTCTTTGCCTGCTATTACAATAGGTGGGGGGAAGGAGAGGGAAAGAGGGTGGGAGGAAGTCAGGTACAAAAGGAAGCTAGATAATGAAGTAAAGCTGTGTTGGGTTTTGTTATAACTGATCTATGACTACCCCTGGGGACTTTCTATCCATAGATAAAATGGAACTTAAATCTCAAATATTCCCATTATATCTGGATTTAGTTTTATAAAATTAAAACCCAGTATGAGCTTATGAAAAACCAAAACAACAGCCTGCCAGTGAAATCAGGAAAAAATGTTTGTGAAAATTCACAGGAACATTTTTAGCAACTGATGTCACAGCCTCAGAAATTTGCTTTCCCTTTCAGACTTCCAGGGTGCGTCAGCCTGTGCTCTTTGAGTTGGACCTGTCTCTCCAATATCTAGTTAAATCAAACAGGAAGGTGTTGAATAAAGCTCATTAGGAATTTTTAGACAAAATATCTTTTGTCGAAAAATGCCAATTTGACAAAACCAAAACTTTCAATGGAAATGTATTGGTTTTGTCAAAACTTTCATTAGAAAGGTTTCTCACATCCAGGATTAAATTTCTAGACAAAACCTGAAAGAGAGAGAAAGAGAGAGAGGTCTTTATTTTGTTCTGATGAGGAATGAAACAAAATTCTGAAACCTCAACATTTTTCACAAATCAGAATTCTTGTTTTCTGGTCAGCCCTAGTGTTGAATACATTGTTTGTAGAGATTGTTAAAGTTTTCCTACAGAAAGTAAGGTGTCATCCTCCTTCAAACAAGTCCCTAGGCAAGAAACTCTCTCAAAGCTAACTTTGCAGACAATTATTGCCCAGCCTTTAGCCTTTCCTTTTTGGTGAAGATTATGGAGAAGGTTGTGGTGAGACAACTCTGAAGTCATCTGGAGTCTTCAGATTTCCTAATTCCTTTCAGACGGATATTCTGCCAGGGTATGTCACTGGTGTTGTATTATACAGGTCTCTTCTTAGTGATGGACAAAGGCCTTGTCCATGCTAATTGGCTGGCTCTGTCAGCAGCCTTTGATTCAGTAGCCCATGAAATTTTGTTGACTCACCAGTGGTGCCTATCTGGGGAAAAGGGTGCAACACTGGAGTGATTCTATTTTTTCCTCTTCCATGTAAACTGGGTGAGGTTTAAGGTAATTGCTCCTCTGCCACAGGAGATCTCATATGGGGATCTCAAAAGGATCTATTTTATCTCCTCTCCTGCTCAACATTCGTGTGATGCCACTAATGAAGATAGCAAATCTTCTTGCACTGAGGCAGCATTAGGCTGTAGATGCAGTTCTCTGCATTAGTATGTCTTATTTCCACCAGAGCCAGAGAGTGCAGTGCCTCTGTTTTCCCAGTGCCTGTCTGAGACTGGGACTTGAATGTGAGTGTGGTGGCTTCCGCTTAGTTCAAACAAGAGAGAGGAGATGTTAATGCATCAGGGTAAGGTGGAAGGATGGAAGTACCTGGAAGTACACCTGGAATTACACCTGTCTTCTGTGGCCAAAGGAACCTATTTTATCTGCATCTGGTTAGGCAGCTCTGCATCTTGCCATGGTGAAACATGCTTTTGTGGCTTGCAGATTGGATTATTACAGCATGCTCTAAGTGGGCCTGTTCATGGAGACGATTTGGTGGCTACAGCAAATGGTCAGAATGAAGCTACTCAGTTTCTTTATCATATTAGCCATAGCAAACACATTAGAACTCTTCTCCATGAGCTGCACTGGTTACCTACTTGCTTCCAAATGCAATTCCAGATGTGGACTTTGATCATAATCTGAGTCATAGTTATCTAAGACATTGCCTCTCTCTTCATCACCTGATGTGAGGTGCTGAGCTAGCACAGCCTAGGTTTAATTGTCTGAGGGCTAGTGCTGAATATTCTCAATACAGGGACTTTTACTCTGGAATTCACTTCCCCTACTGCTCTGAGGACATAGTGCAGGGCTCATCTCTCTGCAGGGGTAGTGAGATATGGTCTGTTTATTTTGGGGAATATTTTCTTCTTCTTGTTTCTATGAGATGTGTAACTGAGCGTATTTTAGAGTGATGATATATTTTATTTTGTTATACTTGTAATTCTTTCTATCTTCATTCCTTATACTTGAACTCACTTAAAATCCTATTGTTAATACATTTGTTTTAGTTTTACTATAAAGCAACTCAGGGCAGTGTTTGAAGGGAAGGGTATATTTACCCCAGTTAAGTTAATAAGCTGTAATGTGCTTTTGTCTTCGGTTGTAGAGAAATTCAGAACTTGGGGCGTTTGGGTCACATTGCTGGTTGTAAACAAGGCTGGGAAAAGCCAGAGTGTAGATACGTCTGCTGGGGTCAGAGCTGCTGAAGCAGGGCTGTCTAGCACACAGACACTTAAGATGTGACCTGCACGCTTGCAAACTGGCTGTGAGCATCCCATGATATAATGATGATCTGTTACATATATTGCATCCTAATGGGCATGACACAGCTACAGCAATACTTAAGACAACTTAGAAATCTAAATAAAATATAAAAATAATAATGAATAGCCAGAATAGGGAGTCTGCATTTTAGTTTGATTTTGCTTCTGATCCTGCATTCCAAACGGCAACAATAACAAATGTACTCTGATTCTAAATCTGAACCATCTTTCAAAGAAATAAATCAATAACATCTACAATTTTCTTCTATCAATCAAGTTTTATGTCAAACTATTTTTATACCAAGATAGTGAGGTTCTTTGAAGCACAGACATAAACCTTCTTAAGAGAAACATTCATCTGAAAGCAGAAAGTGTTTGAATCTGAGATTACTTTTCTTTGCTGGCTTGGCTGGTCCCCCATCTGCTCTATGTATTTAGGCTACATCTACGTTTACATTGCCTCACAGTTCGGACTATCAGGGTGTGAATAGCAATGAACACTCTCCACTGTAACTCCCCCAAGTAGACCCTGCAGGCTTGAACTAAAAAGTTCCTAGTTTGCATTAATTTAATACTGTTTATGGGGGAGTGTAGACAAGCCCTTAAACTCCTTGAGGCATGAGAGGATTTGGTTTAGTAAATCTAGTAGCCAATCTGCAGAGGTGGCACAATTAGCCTAGCCTCTGGGAAATAATTTCTGCTACATATCGAGTTGCACTGGTGTCATCTCCAGAAAGAAACAAAAATGCCACAGTCAACTTCTTCCAGTAATAACAAAGTGAAGGGCTGAGGCTAGTGCAGTTACTAATCTCCCACCTCTGGAGACCCAGAGTTAGGTTACAAGGGAAATAATATAAGTTTGCATTTCTATGACCCCTTCTACCCAAGGATCTTAAAGGAATGAAGCCTCACTATACAGTTAGGTGGGTAAATATGGCAGGGCACAGGATGGAATCCCCAACTCTTGAGGCCCAATAAACTTCATAAATCTTGATATATCTTGATTTTAATAAGGCTTTTGACATAGTCCCCCACAACATTCTACATAAACAAATTAGGGAAATGTGGTCCAGATGAAACTACTATAAAATGGATGCACAATGGTTGAAAGAATGTACTCAAAGAGTAGTTAACAATGGTTCATTGTCAAACTGGGAGGGCCTATGTAGTGGGGTCCCTCAGTCCCTGGGTCCAGTTTTAGTCAATATTTTCATTAATGACTTGGATAATGGAGTGGAGAGCATGCTTTAAAATATGCAAATGTCAGCACTGGGAGGAGTTGCGAGTATTTTGGAGGACAGGATTAGAATTCCTTGACAAACTGGAGAATTGGTCTGAGTTCAACAAGATTAAATTCTTGTGACTGCAACACTAATTCAAATAACAATAGCAGTGAAGCCATAGCAAAAGATGCAGCAACATGGGCTGCACAAGTCTGTCAGTCCCGGACCCCGGAGATGTACTCAAGCAGCTTCACTGCTATTGTAATTCAAGTTAGCTAGATCAAAGCTCGCTTAGGTATGTGTACAAGTGCTGCAATCACGACCGACTGCAACGTAAACGTATCCTGGGATTGCAGTGGTGCTGTTGGTCAGCACTGAGGTGGATTGTCAGAGATGTGTTGGGAAACTGCACAGTTCCTGGCTGTGCTTAACTCAAGCCAGTGAGGACTGACCTTCTCTCGCTTTGCTAAAATCATAGAATCATACACCTGGAAGGGACCTTGGTCATCTAATCCAGTCCCCTCCACTTATTATCTAGACCATCCCTGACAGGTGTTGGTCTAACCTGCTCTGAAAGATCTCCAATGATGAAGATTCCACAGTCTCCCTAGGCAATTTATTGCAGCCTTTAACTACTCTGAAGTTTTTCCTAATGTCCAACCTACACCGCCCTTGTTGTAATTTAAGCCCACTGCTTCTTGTCCTATCCTCAGAGGTTAAGGAGAACAATTTTTCTCCCTTCTCCTTGTAACAACTTTTTATATACTTTAAATGTCACAGACATCACCAAAGCTCATTTCTCCACTCCAAAGAAAAACAAAACATGTTTCTGGGGCAAGATGAGAATGATGGATTTTAAATAGTCAATCCTCGCCCCACATTACTCTGTAACAGAAACTTTAAGCTAAACTACCACATTGGAAAAATAAAACGCAGTGTTAAACTTAAGGTCTATAATGAATGGGTAGCAGCAATTCATACCAGCGGCACCTCCTCTTTATATACCTGAGATATCAGGTTCAGTCAATGAAACTAAGTTCCAGACAGAACTTAAAGTACACAATAAACTTTATTGTAGGAAAATGATTGACTGGAAAAAAAAAAGCGGTCTGCCCTGCCTCTCCACCTCCAAAACGTACTGTATCATTTAAATATTTTAAAAGGCATTTACTATAAAATGTAGTATGTTATCTTTGGGGTTAAATGCATTCCTCTTGTAAAAATCATCTAAGCAGTGTTCGTGGGACTCAGTTACTCTTTAAGCTTTCAGCAGCTTAAAGCCTACGCTAATTTATGTGTTTGAAGATCAGCATTTGTTACGTACTGGCACAAACTTCTGCAGAAGGTTAAATGTGGTCAGCAAATGAACAAAAAAACAAAAAAGAACTAGTCCCAGCTGCAGCCTGCCCAAAATTCTTGCAGCAGTCTTGTGGTCCAGTTCGTAATGCCACCCAGTGGACACAATGTTCACATAAGCTTTTCTCCTTCATGAATACCAAAGATTTAACAACAAGGATTTGATAGGGAGGAAAGAAAAAAATGTGATTTCTGAGTATGAATCCATCCTTAAGAAAGCAGCTGAAGAACAGCGTCCCATATCTTATGCCATAAAGCCATATATACCACATAGCTCCATAAAGCAGTATGCCGGGGATATAGATACAACATTAAGGAGTCTAATTCACCAAATGATATACAGCAATTGCCACTAAAAAGCCATTATTCGCCAATGCTCAGCACATAATTGTGTCTTTTCCCTTTGATTAGGATAGGAAATAACTGTGGAATCTGCTGGCAAATGTTGGCTTCTTAATAGTGGCCACAGTGTGAGGATTGTATTATAGTGTATATGTGTAACTTCTACATAAAGGGAAGAGAAACCCTCTTCAATTGATGCATAAGGCCCCTAAATCAATTGATGCATAAGGCCCCTAAAAAGTTCATTATCTTTCAAAGTCAACTTTTGGACTGAAATTTGAACTAATTTATACCTAGCTGTTAACTTAACAGATTAAGTTTTGTTCCCTGGAAGATATTTCCATTAAACTGCATAACACTGGTTTAAGATCTTGAATCACTCCATTTAGCAGAGGAGTGCCCTGAATTCCTTCAGTGATATCATTTTGGCAGCTTCTTACCTCTGGGGTGAGGTATTTCATCATGATTTCCTTTCCTTTCTCCCCCAGTTTTTCATCTGGAGCAATTTCATATTCTGCCTGGAAAAGAAATAAAGAAACCATCAATATTTGTACTCACGCTTCATCATTATATCTTCATTTTGGAGTTGGCCTTAATTGAACATTCCACTTGAATTATTTGGAAGGCAAATAAAATCTTCTGATAGAGGTAAAAACTGTAGAGTTGATCTAATTGAAAAGCAAAACATTGCTGTCAAGATGTTTGGACCAAGACCAAGAAAACAGTTCTCTGAAACCAGCTCTCTTTGACTAGGCCCACATATGAGTAAATTTCATTTATTTATACTTTATCGATTTGCCAAGCCAATGTTTTGAAAATGTTTCTGATAATAAAGGACACCTCTCATGGAGCTTTATTTGTTTTCGCTCACTGTCTGCTTAGATGTAGGGAGTGGAAATTAATTTTTCCAAATGATAAAGGAGGATTATTTGTTTTGTCAGTCTCTATCACAGCAAAAACTACTTTATATAGGCATAAGGAGAGCGCCCTCAGCAGGTTGGGCTTTTGGAATCTTGGGTCCTCCTGTGGATTTTAAATTTTTCTCTCAGTATAACACTCATTCCTCAAAACTGTTTCCCTCCACAGAGTTTTTGCCCATTACTTTCAGCACTTCTTGATGCAACCTCTTGAAAAAGGGAAAGCTCAAAAACCTGGGTTATTCCAGAGCTTAGAAAAATAAAAGGGACTAAATGTAGAGTGAAGTTCAAAATATACTGGAACCTTGTTTGATTTCTACTGTGCATAACAAAAGAGCATATACATTGTCTGCATTTTTAAAATATTATTAGGAGGGTTCTGCATATTGTACCAGCACTGATCTGTGATAAATTTTATTTAGAAAACAAAATATTACTTAGGCATCACTGAGACATTAATCATTTTACTTAAAATTCGTCAGCAATGCAAGTCATTAAAAGACAAGAAAAGAAAAACCCCAAACACTTATAACTTGCAAACCCAATCGAGACAATAACTAAACGATAATGACAAATTCTTAGAGACATCCTAATTTGTCATTGGTTGGGGTACAAGACGTCAGTCTTACGATCAAAAGCGCTTTCCAGAAAAAAAAAATCAGTTCAACATTTTTTTATGAATGCTCATATGAGAAAAAGAATCCCAGACCCTCTTGACAAACCAGTTAAGTAAGTTAGTCCAATCAATACAAGCTGTCAGACGATAAATGAGGAGGAAGTAAAAGAAAACATGATAGATCAGTCTGAACTGGAATTTGGAGGAACGAACTTCAGAACTGTTGCCCACTTTAGAATATATACATTGCTCTCAGACTGATACAATAAAGAGGAATAGGAAGGATAAATAGGAAGGATGTAATAAATACTTTACCTACACAGACTAAGGAACAACATGAAAACCACAAAAGTAATAATAATGCTATTTCCCATGTAGTCAGCCAATGAAGATTATTTAGCCATTGTAGCTTAAGGCTGCGTATTTATACAGCAGGTTGTTCAAACAATCAGATTTAGTTTGGTAAATGACAATGGTCACAAATAAAAGAAAACAGTACTGCTGATGAGAAATACACTGATGGTTAAAATCCACAAGTACAGTACTTCCTTCTTAGTAACCATGTTGGGTTTGAACCGATTATGTTCCCATAAAATTTAATACAAGGTTTTTTTTTTAAATCTTTCATTCAATTTCCTGTCTATTTAGATGGTATCTGACTATAGGTCATTTCAGCTCTTGAGAGCATGAACACTTGAGAGTGTTTATAGCATTTTAACAGCATTTTTCTCCCAGAATCTGTGCTGAAGGATACAGCAACAGCTGAAAGAAGAGCAATTTAAAGGTCAGAGAAGTTGCATTTTATCTAGGCACTCACAGTTTCGGATAACTTCAAAGACTGACTAGGGAATTTCTAATTTAAAGTAAAGATTTAAATACAAAACGTCTTTTAAGAAGAGAAAATATTTGTATTTAAATTTAACTTTCTGTGCAGAAGACTGCCCCCCAAAAAGCCAAAATTTATTGGTAATGTCTCAATGGAAAAGCATTTGGGAGCATAGCTAAGCCCTCAGTTCAACACAATTCATAAATCATGTCATTATTATCATTCATTGTTCCATGAGTAGCTTTGAGATGCTACATATTTTACCATATAAGAGGTTTAGCAAACAGATCCTTTAAATGATTTTAGTGGAGCTGAATTCATATCAAATTTGGCCACATAGTTCATATAGTTTGAATTAATATCGCATTTGCTTCAGTAAAACAGAGATCAGGAATTCAGGTAGTATTCTCAGTGTAAGCATCGTATATTGTGATTGGCTGACAAGTATCATATTCTCTACTGGATGTAGTTAGACTTGGGTACGTGTGTGATTGTCTTGTTTTGTGGCTTAAACAGAACAAACAGAGATTTTTTAGTTCATTTCAAGTGGAAGAAGCCTGAGTTTCTGAAACAGATCACAAATTCCGATGCCCATGCCACATATATTCAATTTATTTTATGACGTTAGTGTCTGTATCCAGCTATGGACCATGGAACTCCTGTCAATCCTAGATGCCTAAAGATAAGCTTTGCATTGACTCAACTTTGGAAGTGAAAGGAGTAAAAGGAATTATGTCATGTATTTGTTGGGGGTGTATATAAACCACTGCCCTCCGCTAGAAAAAAGCAAACCTCCTCAAACAGCTGTGATTATCCTCTCCTCATGGTGTGATTATTGCAACTTATTTGATCTAACAATGAATTCTCTCTCCTCAAGAACACTACATCTGGTACAAAACACAGCAACTTGTCTGCTTAGCAGCATAGGGTGCTGTAAACAAGACACCTCAGCTCTTTACTCTCTTCACTGGCTCCTGACTAACTGGAGTCTAGTTCAAAGTCTCTGTTCAGATATTCAAAATCCACCATGGGACTGTCTACAGCTGCCAGGAGAACGACTCTCCCTTTGCAGCCATGACATCCCATTAGCGTTACCACCACAATGACACTGTTGACCAGTAGGCAAAGCAGGGAAAAAGACAAAACTTCAACAGGAGCAGGACATATACGACAGAACTCACGCCGTAAGAGATAGGGATGACCGTGGGCCTCACCACATACAGAACTAAATGCAAAACTCATCTCTTTGACTAGCTTTCTGGCAGCAAGTTGCACTCACACACATTCTACACTAAGCCAATTTCTCCTGCAGCTGGGAATGACGAAAGAGATATTTTTATAGTTATTTCTATTTTAAGTTCTCAAGAGGGGCTCAGATACTGTGGTGAAGGGAACAGATAGACAGATATGAGAGTGATGATCTTATATGGGCCTATAAACGCTAACACTGGTGAGCGTTAACAAAGATTCTCCTTTAGCTCAAATGTTAGAAGCTAGGTTTTGATTTTTGGAAGGAGATCATGAGTTTTATCTCCCGTATCACTTTTGTGCTAGTCTGCTCGCCATGGGCACCTGTGCATATTCTGCCATAGATGGTTACAACAGGAAGAATTATACAAGTACAGACAGATGAAGTGACATGCCCACTCAAAACTTGTTCCAGAGCATGGAAGAGTGCTCGGGGCTGCTCACTCACAATCTTGTGCTTTCACCACCAGACCCAACCCCTTTTCCCCCAGCACTAGAAAGATTGGTGATACTTTGAAAGGACATAATTAATAGAAATAGCATCATTAGTTAAAAGTGCGACATGGTGCGCACTCAAAGTTCCTTAGGGTGCTTTCACATTCATTAAAGTCCTGTAGGGAACTTTTAGTGCACACAGCAGAGTCTGCTTGGCCCAATTAGCGCACAATACGTTAGTGCACTTTAGAAATCACACCTCCGTAGCGCGCAGTGCCGCGCCCTGTAGACATGCCCTGTATCTTACTGCACAAGGGGGTCAAATTAAGGTTATATGAGGAATCTTGATTCTGGCATTTCCTCATCAGGGTGCTTGCCTTTGAAACCTTAATAATATTCTTTAGCGTAGGTTTTTTATTGTGTGCAATTTCCTAGCTTAAAATAAAAAAAAAATCCAAAATGTGAATGTCACAGGGAGCCATATAGATCCTCCACATGGGTCATTGGTAGGGTTGGGATCCAGTAACTGGCAGCAGTAAAAGGCTGTTATCTTCCATGCGGACATATTGCTACAGGGGCATGGAGCTGCACACTTTGCCCATGGGTTTCACAGCTATTTGCCAGACAGCAAAGGAATGTGGTGACTCAGGAATAATGGGTTCAATTCCAGGTCCTGAAGACCCTTCTACCCCATTCCCTCTAGCCTCTCCCTGTCCCCATCTACTCCTATTCCCCTCTCCCTAGCTCCTGCACTGGTCCCGCTCCTTCTCCTGTCCTGAGCCCTGGCCCTTCCCTCAGCTCATGCCCATGTTCCTCCCTGCTCTTATCCTCCCCCATCCTTGGTTCCTGTGGTTTACCCACCTCCTTCTGCTCTTGGCCCTCCCCCCCCCAGCTCCCAGCACCTGTTCCTAACCCCTTTCCCCAAATCTATCCCCTGCAGCCATCCATCTCTTCCCTCTCTTACAGTCCCTGTAGCCCAAGAATGGAGCGTGCTCAGGCCCTCTGTGGGTATGGTGCAAGAGCCATGTGGTCAGCACATAGACACTGGGAGGGGATGGAACATGCTCTGTAGAGATGAAATCTTTGGAGAATCTGAGAGAGCAAAGGGAGTGAGGACAGAGCTGCCTGCAGGAGACTTGAACCCTGGAGCAGGCTTGCTAAATGAGCAAACCAGAGATGCCTGGCACAGGAAGGGATCCAGAAGCAGCTGGTTCTGTATGAGAGAGCTGAAGCAGATGTTTGAAGAAATTGACTCCAGGAAGTCTATACAGGAGTCCGATCTGAACGGGCCGAACCCCCAGGTGGGTCACCCCCTAAGAATCCATAAAAAAGAAAAAGGACTAGATGAAGGAGCCCTTTCACTCACCCAGGCTCTGAGGACAGATTATTTAAGGGATTCTGAGTATTACTTTTGAGTTATTGCCTGAATAAACCCAGACCCCTATAAAGGTGGTGACTGGACAAACAAGTGTGTGGAGTCTCTGTAAAAGGGCCTGGAACAGGGAAAATAAAGGGCAAAGCAGAGGCCCCCCACCCACAAGATGGCACATGGGAGGGAGGGGGGGAGGAAAGGCAGCTCATTCTTCCACAGAGAATTTAGTTGCCAAACTCTCACAAGTGTCTACTGCGTGTGTGCAAAATGAGATTTTGGCCAAATTTTGGTGGATTTTCACAAGGACAACAAAAGCCCATTCTTGATAGCAGGGCAACCCCCCTGCCAGATTTTAAGTCACTGACCCACAGCATAGAGATACGTCACCTTTTCAGACACATGGTTGTCACAATTTTTATAACATGGGCTAAACAACATATTTTCCCCTAACCGCAGTCTATGAAATGGCTTAACCTGAGACAGACATCCAGAATGGAAAATTTCAGCCCAAATGGTTAAAGTTTGGCAAAGTGATAACGGGAAAAGTCAGGTAACCTTAACTGTAGACATGTGCTGCTTACCACCACCCCCACCCCCTCTTCCACACACACACACACTGCAGCTTGTACACCATGTACGGGAATCAAACTAAACAAATTGAAATCTGTCTAGACAAAAGGGTAACTTTTAATAACTGGCATTAAAGTGAATGCTTGTTCATCATTTTACCCCCCCAAATGTATGTCTAGGGAAGCATTCAGCTGAAAAATTCCACATGAGGTAATTGTAACCCCCACTGCCAACCCCTGGCTCCAGCAGGAACAACCTAGACAGGCATTTGGGCTGTTCTCTATTCTTAGATCATACACCTCACATTTCAGTGTATGTAAGTACAATGTATCTCTGCTCTTCAGTGGGTGAAGTGATTTGGGACCTATTTCCCTCTTGGCCCAAGTCAGCCAGAGTCCGTTCACGACTCCCTCCTCAGATCAATCCTGGCTCATGTTATAAACTGAGAAGCTCCCAAAATGACTAGGAATCTTCAATGTAGAGGAAGAGGGGGAGGGAACTGAGGGATGCTGCGCAATGGGCAGACGACCAGACCAAAAGGAAATGATGATATAGCAGACACCTGCTGAAAGTCGGAGCACCTGTGCATGGATATTATTTTATGAAGTATTCATGTAGAAATCCTGCACTGCATTACCATATGCTAGTTCTGCAGATATTGGCTTTGAGAACAGGAAATGTATACAGCTACCAGGTCAGCTGCTTATTGATCCCCTCTCCAGCACAAGAAATGTGCCCCATCCATAACACTTTATTTTAAGTGGTTCTTTCAACAGGTCAGAAGAGATGTTCCTTTGCTACAATATTTGTAAGCATGCTAGGATTAGTGATAGGGCAGCATATGAATAAATTACAAGGGTTTGCAAGAAAGTTAATTTCATCACAAAGCAACTACACCATGCTGCAGTAATAAAAGCTTTCATTGTGTATAATGCCTTCCTCTGAAAGTCTACCAAAGAGTTTGGCAAACGACTGTTTTATGCACAGGAGATATTATATACGTATGCATATGGATACAGTGGGGTGTGTGGTGGTGGGGAATTGGTAGCGTGATGTGGTAGAAAGAGGATGCCTGCAATTCAAGGTTGGGGTGCTCCTCTCACATTTAAGGGAGGGACCTATTTTGATGGAGTAGCTCAGGAGGCCAATGGAAGCAAAGAGATTTCAGATGACTGGAGGGGAGTCCTTTATTGCCAGCTGATCACCACATCATAGCAATCTTGTGCCCATGACTGTTGACAGTGGCATCTCAATGCTGTGTCCCTTGGCTTTGCCAGCCCCGGGCACTGTGGTTTACAGGTGAGTTGGGACGGGTGAGGTGAGAGGGAAAGCTGGTTAGAGTGCAGCTGGGGTAGGGCGTCTCCTGATTTTCAGGGCTGGTCCTGGGCTCCCTGTTGGGTTTATAAAATTTAGTCAACTCTCTCTTTGGAGTTTCAGCGCGTTTCACTAGCCAAAGGTCTGGCAGTGTTAGGCCACCACATGCACATTGAGCCATGTCCCTCCTGCCTGGTAAAGACCAATGGTAAGACACTCCTGTCGTTTATATTACTTAGCCAAGGTCACGGCCCCACTCCCCTAGGTGCTGTTCGTACACGTAGCAGAAACTGTCCTGTCCCATAGCGCTTACAACATAAATAGTCAGGACAGACAGTGGGTGGGAGAAAGAAATTCTTATTATTCCCATTGCACAGATGGGGAACTGAGGCACAGAAAGACTTGCCTCGGGCCACACAGGGAGTTTATAGCAGAGTTAGGAATTGAACCCAGATCTCCCAAGTGGTAGTCTAGTTCTTCAGCCACAGGATCATCCTTCTTTTTCTGTGTATATTAAAACCACCAGTTTTATTACAAATGTGGGACGTTGCCACTTGCAAGCCACTTATACATATCCATTGTTCATTTTAAGGGCCGCCAATTTCACTCCTAAGGGCTCACAGAACGTATCTAATTTCTCTAGACACACATGCCGTCCTTACAGAGAAGCACATGGACGCAGAGCTGTAATTCTTCTGTGTGGCAGGACAGACTGACACATTCCTGCACATTTGGTCCGACAGCACACCAGTCCCCCAGTGCATAACAGCATCACAGTCTCAACCCCTTGCAATGCATTGCTAGGAAACATTTAAAACACAGGGGGACCAGTTTTAACTTTCGGATAGTTTATTCTGTTTGAGAATGGCTTACATTTACAAAATTGTGGCCCAGTTTTCGGTTAAGAGCCACAGCTACCCTTTTGGCAGATGCACTTCTTAGCAATGGGCTCTAGCATGCCATTTTGGTTAGCATCACTAAGGCTATGTACACATGAATTCGCCGTCATCAGATCCATCGTTCTGGATCGATTTAGCGGTCAGTAAAGACCCGCTCAATCGATCCAGAAGTTGGCGCACTAAAACCACCCCCTCAAGTGGCGTAGCGCTGCGTCATTTCCCGTCGGTGCAGCGCAGTGAAGACGCCACGCACAACAGACGTTAAGAAGTCAATGGGAGTACTCTGCGTAGCTTGTGTAACTCCCGTCGCCTGCCACCGAATTCTCAGGGAAGTGTAGACCTGGCCTTACACTTACGGTGACCATACGTCCCGGTATGGCCAGGACAGTCCCCTTTTTCAGCTCTGTCCTGGCCGTCCCAACTTTTTTGCCAAAACTAGGCATTTGACCCTCTCTTGCGTAGGCAGTGCTGCCTGCCAGCAGTAGCAGGGAAGTAAGCTTCTCCACTGCTCCTGGTGGGCAACGCTGCCTTCAGAACTGTCCCCCGGGCAGCAGCTACTGCTCTCTGGCTACAAGGGGTCAGCAGTGCTAGGTTAGCTCTGGGCTTTGCTGACACCACCTGCTGAGCAGGGGACTCCCAGTAAGCAAGACAGAACTAAGGGAAGTGTTGGGGATGGGCAGGAATGTGACTCTGCACAAATGACCCCTCCTCAGCCCATCTCTGCTCCCCCTACATCTGTCACTCCGAGAGCTGCTGTCCTCACTGGCACACACAGGCTCTCGCTCCCATTAGGAGGAGTTGATAAAGCTACAGAAAAATGCCCCCTGGGATTGGGACACAGATCAAGTGTTCCAGCAAGGAGGGAAGCAGTTAGACAGGGAAAGAGGAGAGAGACACACTGAAAAAGGTCTGCAGGGGAAATAACTGGGGAGGGAGATTCCCAGCTCCCAAATCTGCCCAGTTCCATTTACTGCATCAGCCCTGGGCAGATTCCTCCAGTGCTGTGAGCATGGATTTCCCCCTCTCTGGCTTGCACAGGGGTTTCTTTTATGCCAGGCACCTGCCTCACTGAATAATTGCATAAATTTATTGCTGCTCCTCCCCTTGCTTCTTTCAGACAGACACTTTTGTGATTATTTTCTCTTCTGTAGGAGGCAAAGAGTGTATCATTTATCTGTGGGGGGAGGTAGGAACCTCACACTCTCATGTGCATTGTTAAAATAATAACCAATGATGCCATGATTATTATATTATCCTCCTGAGGCCAGTGTTGCCCCACTACTGAGCGAGAGATGGCCTAGGTCTTGTGGGTCAGTTTCCCAGTGAAGGAGAAATCAGTGAACAGAGTTAAGGTTAAATCTCAATGTGATTTGCTTTATTTACACAAATACGCCAGCCCTGGAAGAGGCAAATAGCATGCAGGCAGCCCTGTCCTCCAGAAATCTCAGTACACATCGATGCCTGGTTCCCAGGAAGCTACTCTGTGCCAAGCATTGCTGCTGCATACAGAGAATAAAGCAGTGCAAACTCTGCTGTCTGCCACAGCTTCTCTCCCAGGACAATTGCATCACTGAATTCACAGTGATGCGCTTGTCTTCCAAAGACTGAACATTTGCTCACATGCTAAGAAAAAGAACCTGTCAGCCAGGGTAGCAAGCAGAGCCAGCTGGTGCCTCCCACAATTCCTGGTGGAAAGAAGCCAGGAGCTCTTGGGGGAGAGGAGAGTTCAGCCTCCAGCACCTCTTCAGCCTGGGGCTGTTCTGCTGAGGCTGTGGAGCATATTGTTAGCGAGGGGCAAAGAGGCTGGGTGAGGGATGGTTCTTGTGAGTTCTCAGAGCTCTGTGCAGCTCTCAGATGCCCCTTAACATGCCAGGTGTGTGGGGGTCCTTCTTTCAAAGCCACTCCATAATTGAGGATTCAGATCTGGGGTCTGTCAGTTTCCTGCCCCCTCCCTGGCAGCAAAGGGTGACAGGGATTGTGAAATAAAGTGAATTAGGCAAAAACCCTCAATGAGAGCAGCAGGTAGAGAAGCTTATATCCCCGCTGTCTCTCCGCTGCCTGGCTGGAGGTGTCAGGGATTCTGGTGTTACTGCTGTGGGACCCTGAGCTGCATTGCCAATCGTCCAATAGCCTCATCCCCTGGCGCCAAGATCAAAAGCGCTCACACCCTGCTTTGCTGCCCAGATCCCAGCCCACACCCATTCCTCTTTGCCCTCTCTGCCATTTGGCTCAGTTGGGGGTGCAGAGGAACATTTGGGCAGGAAGGGTCTTGGGCCACCCCGTGTGTCCCATTTTCAGTTTAGGGAAATATGGTCACCCTACTTATATTCCTCTCCTCTCCATTCCTTTTTCTGTCCTTATGATGGAATTGACCTCTCTGGAACTGCTCCTCTCTATTTGGCACTGGAGTAACCACCACTGGAATAATGTGCCCAGTTTTGGTGCACACAGTTCAAGAAGGATGTTTGTAAATTGGAGAGGCTCAGAGAAGAACCACAAGAATGTTTAGATGATTAGAAAACATGCTTTATATAATGCTTTATATAATGATAGACTCAAAGACTTCAATCTATTTAGCTTAACAAAGAGAAGGTTAAGGGGTGACTTGACTACAGTCCATAAGTATCTACCGCAGGGAACAAAAATTTAATAATGATCTCATCTTTTCAGTCAAGCAGAGTGAGGTATAACGTGATCCAATGGCTGGAAATTGAAGCTAGACAAATTCAGATTGGAAATAAGGTATACATTTTTGACAGTGATAGTAATTAACCATTGGAGCAATTTATGAAGGGTTGTGGTGGATTCTCCATCACTGACAATTTTTAAATCAAGACTAGATGTTTTTCTAAAAGACATAATATAGGAATTATTTAAGGGAAGTCCTATGGCCTGTGTTATACAGGAGGTCAGAATAAGTGATCACAATAGTCCCCTTCTGACCTTGGGTTCCAGGTTTCTCTTCCATTTCAACTGCTGGTTTATTATTCCTTATTTCATTATCATTTCTTATTACTAGATTTGGAAGAATTTGATATCTTTTTTTATCATTTCAACTGATAATATCAATGTTTATTTTTAAGCATTTTTTTTTTTCAATTTTGATCAATTTGAATTTTCGCAGTTTGCGGGAAATTAGGCAGGGTCAGACAATTATTTAATGACAGTTCCAGACATGACATTCAAGAAGTTAAAGCTCTATAACCATTAAAACACAAATTATCAACATCATATGTCAAAATACACAATAGTAAATAGCCTTAAGTCAAACTCTAATAATTTTTCAAGCAACATTTTTCTTATACTTCAGCTATCTGTAAATTTTTATCACCATCGATGGAAATATTTTTTGATGGTTTGTGTGTGTGTGCGGTGAAATCGATATTTAGCTACAGTTACCAATTTACAAAAACATAATCCTTCCACGCCTCATTATTACAGTAATATTGTCCTTTCAGATATGCATCAGTAAGTGAACAAACTGCTCTTGTGTGGAGAGGACAGATGTGAGACCAAGTGTGGAGAGTTCTCCCAATACATTTTTCTGTACGGTGGCCAAAATTTCTAAACTTGGCTGCTAAAGTTAAGCACTAAATTCAAGTTTAGGCACTCTGGAAAATGGCCCTATTTTCAGGAGTGCAGAACATCCACATTTCAACTGACTTCAGTGGGAGTGACAATCTCCTGCAGAATAGAACCAGTTAAAAGTAAGTATCTAAATCCGGATTGAGGCACCCTAGTTTGGAAATTTTGGCAGGTATGCCTGTCTGTGACTGAAACACACTGTTTGATAGCGAGGACACTGTACAAAGAAGATAAGCGTTTGGATCTTCACATTTCATCTCTATGTTCAATGCTAAATCCAGCCAGTTGTTAATTTCAAGAAAATATTGTATTAATGTATGCAGGTGGGATTTTCAGAAGGGCTCAGTGTTGACCTAACTCTGCCCTCATTGATGACAAGGGGGTTTTGCCCTGGATTTCAATGGGAGAAGATTTAAGCTGATGCTGGGAGCGTTGGAAAATCCCATCCATTGTCAATCAATGCAATCATGTGTCCTGTCACTGCCATTCAAATCTTCCCCACTCCACCCCATGGTTCTCTACCCACATTGTAACAACCTGCCCCAACTGACTTCAGAGGGTTGTAGATGAGGCCCCGAATTAGTAACACAGATAAATCTATTTGAATTTGTAAGCCCTGGTTCTCCTTTGCCTTGTGCCTTGCGTAGTCAGTTACACCTGGGCAAAGTGCTGGGCAATAATGCTACTATTGTGATTGAGCAGCATTTTTTTATGCCCATGTAGCACTGGGGTGGCAGAGATGTAAATGACGGTGCAGTGGGGAATCAGGCCTGTGATTTGTATCTTGTCAGTGTCCCTTGTCACAATCTAACTGTAGCAACTTGACAATTGTATCAGCAGGAGGGATCTGTTTCCAGTTCTAACTTTAGTGATTGTGGAACTTGCTTTATTATAAAAATGAATACTTTAAAAATGCAAACAAATATATAACATGCCATATAATCAATCTCCCCGGGAGATCAGGTTGGGTACTCATGACAGCTGAAATAAATGCCATGCAAAAGAGGATTTTTTCTCAATCTGTAATCCAGGTCAATACTATGGATGTTTGAAATAAGAGGAGTGAGAAAGTTCTCTCTAAACTGCATCTGACTTGGATATGGAAAAGAGAGATTATGAGTAGGCTGCTGACAGTCTAACTGAACTCCTCACCTTCCAGTTTCCTCTCCTACTTGTGTTTGTAAATCACATACAGCATTTACTGTTGCCTGCTTTTGGAAGCAGTAGTGGTTAAAAAGGGGCCTGGATGGCGGGGGACATAGGCATATTCCAGGCTGTGCTACTGATTTGCTGTGCAACCTTGGGCAAGTCACTTAATCTCTCTGTGCTTCAATTTCTCTCTCTGTACAACAGGGATAATAATACTTGCAAACCTGAAGAGTGCTCTGAGATCTTCTGATGAAGAGCTAAGTATTTTTACTTAGTACCAAATAAACACAAAAAATAAGTAAAAACAAAGCTTCATTGTGTTTGCTGCTTTAAAAAGAATAATGAAGTCACAGAGAAACCGGAAGGCTGCACTTCTCCTGCTGCAGATCCTGGGGCAGCAGATGGTCTCTAACAAGGTATGATTCACATTTCTGGTGGTCTCAGAATGGGGCTGTAAAGTCAAACATTATGGTCCTCTTTTGCCTAACCTAGGAATTAACCCACGCCACACAGAGTGACTTCGGTGGGTGAAATTCAGTAGCAATCATTCAATGTAATGGATGTGTGGCTAGACCTTAAGGTTGGATAATGTAGGAAATTCCACCAGTTGTCAACAAACTTTAACAAAAATTGAAATCGATTAACAAAAGCCATCAAAATGCTTAAAGATCAGAGAGTGAATATTCAGATCTCCATGTAGCTCAATCATTTTATTCAACCTATTGTTGATCACAGTTTTTCTGTGAATACAGATCTCTGGGCTACACAAAAATATTGTAATAGCACTCAAGACAGTTCAGGTCCAGAGCAGCAAGCTAAGGGTGTTTGCCAAAAGCATCCTGGCAGAAGGATCTTGGGTTATTTGCCTGGGGTCATTGGGGTTTGGAGCTTTTAGACACAGCCATTTCCCTTACTGACACCAGTACTCTCTCAACCTTTCACAATATTGTTGTCCAAGGATATGTCTATCCTGCAATAAAACACCGGCGGCTGGCCTGTGTCAGCTAACTTGGGAACGCAGGGCTGTAAAATTGCAGTGTAGGGGTCTGGGCTCGGGCTGGAGCCTGGGCTCTGGGATCCCATGATGGGGGCGGGTCCTGCATCTACACTGCAATTTTATAGCCACACAACCTGAGCCTCCCACCCGCGAAACTGAGTCAGCTGACATGGGCCAGCTGCGGGTGTTTTATTGCAATGTAGACATCCCCCCGGGCACTGCACTGCATCTAGGAGAGTATTGAAATGCCATAGCTCTCTCAGTGGCTGCTAAGGATGTCTAGCTAGGGGTTGCAGAAGGGTGAGGCAGTTTGTTGCCCTAAATTCCAGGAGTGAGACTGACTGCAGCAATTCTCCCAGTACTTTATGTAAAGGAAGATTATCATGTTGTATTGTAAAGTTGATTGTGTTGTTGAGACGAGATGATATACACCCAATAGGGATAATAATACTTCCTTTCGACCAGCCTTTGTGTATTGTTTATTTAGACTGAAAGTTCTTCAGGGCCAAAGCTGTCTCTTACTATGTGTCTGTACAGGACCAGCACAAGGCGACCCTGATCGCTGAGGCTTCTAGGCATTACTGGAATACACATATTACAAATACAGAATTCAATTTTTAAAAAATAATTGTGACAGATAATATCAATGTTTATTTTTAAGCTTATCTTCTGCTTTTATCGATTTAAATTTTTACAGTTGCAAGAAATTATGGGGAGAGACCAGTCAATGGTGCGGTGTAGGGCAAGAGGGAACGACAGGCAATTATTTAATGACACTAGATACTGAGATTTCAAAAGTTAAACCTTTATAACCATTAAAACACAATTAGTCAACATCACATGTCAAAATATACAAAGTAAACATCCTTACACCAAACTCTAATAAATTCTCTAGCAGCACTTTTCTTACTTTGCCTGTCTGTAAATTTCAATTATCATCGATGGAAATGTTTTTTTCCATTGGTTTGTCTGTGTATGGTGAAGTTGACATTTACAGATAAAAAACTAATTCTTCCAGCCTTATTAATAATAGATAATAGTGGCGCACAGAGCCCCTACATCGTGTAACCGCTCTAAATTTTAAAAAAACTTCCTTTTTTTGGTTTTTATGGAAAATACACAGAAACGGAAGATCATTCTTTTCTGTTGTTGTCTCCCAAGCCAAAGAGTAAGAAATAATTTATACGTATTTTAAATGGACGACTAAAGGCACTTTCTTCAGGCAGACAAAGACCACTGTACACATCTGTCCCCACTTCCTGAACTAACCTATTGTGGAGTGGCCAAGAACACCCTTGTGTTTCAATGGAGGATGAACAGATTCATTCTATGACAGCAGCTTCTGCCTGCCCTCCTACTGCAGCCCCCAGATTTTCTAGCAGGCACTGGTGTAGAGTAGCTAATAAATGTCACTATAGGCACAGATTTGGCTGCACAGCCAGCTGGAGCTCAACATGGAAGCTGTCTGGCTACCTTACAGAATCTACTCCACTGCTACTCTATGACAACTACATGATAGCTACGTCTAGAAGGTTTAGAGCCAGGCACTGAACTTTCCACTCTCCTTCTTTGACAGGGATACAGCATAACATAACATAACACTGCAATCTTAGATATATTCTGATATCTCGTTAAAGAAAATAGTAACGTTTTTGCTCTACTCAACAATCTGAAAGTTCAGACGTGAGCACAGGGGGTTGCACGAGGAAACTATGAAATGTATTTGCAAGGAGTGAACCCAGAGTTCAAAGGGATGGCAATCTGGCCTCTAAAACTGCACCAACAGCCCTTCACATCTAAGAGTCTGAGTGTGCAATTCTCTGATGTTCAAATGCATTTATGCATGCCACTCCGAAGTTGGCGCATCTGCAAAAACACAAACATAAAAGTGGTGGAGGCAATTTTAAGGCCATTTATTACCAGTGGGTCTCTGTGCTCTCTAGGCACAATGTAGAGCATTTCTGAGCCTGCTTATGAAAGAAGGTATATTGCCAAAGGTTGTTTATTACCGAGGCAAGGCACCATGGTAGTCCAACACATTACATTTAGAACCAATTGCCATCCTGTTTAATATTGGTACAAACAATCCAAAGAAAGACTTGATGTTTAATACAGGGTGAGCAGATGTCCTGATTTTATAGGGATAGCCCCATTATTCAGGGCTTTTTCTTATATAGGCACCCATTACCCACCACCCCTTCCTGATTTTTCACACTTGCTAGCTGGTCACCCTAGTTTAATAAGATCCTGATCTTGCAATACATTCCATGGGCTCAGCAGTCTACATACAGATTTTGGTCAAACAGTATTAAAATTCTTTTTATGATTTCTATCAGACTAAAAAACACTTACACCCTCTTACATTGGGTTCACAGATGGCTGGTACAAAATGTTTCTTTTCAAGTATCATGGGATCATAAATGCCAATTAAATATTATTAAAAACCCTGCATTTTCCAATACATTTTATAGTCAAGGTTTACAATGATTTCTGGATGTCAAGAAGAATCTTCTGGAGAGGGAGCAAAATATTTTGACTATTTACCTGATAGAGATGTTAATGGTGACAAACAAAATATTCTGCAGGAGCATACTACAGGAAAGGCTCACATCTTTGTGCCATGTAGAGCATTTTACTCCTAAAGAACAATGGTTTATTTTTTGTACTCCTACACTGATGTTCTTCAGTTCATTACCAAGGAACAGAGTGCAATAAAGAACTGAAAATATCAGAAGAATTAACTTACCACCGCGTCAAGGAACCTAATGCAACACTCAAGCTCCAGTCGAGTTTCACAGAACTGCCGAAAGAGAAGCCTTCCAATTGGCTGCTTGTCACATAAACTGTAATAATCTCTCTCTAGAGGCAATAAAAGAAGAAGAAAAAAAGAGTGTAAAAACCTGAAGATCCTCTTTATGTGTTTTGGGCTGGTTAGAATTTTAAAATACCACAAGTGAGCTCAGTATAAGAAATCCAAAACATAACCCCCCTTGGAAAGTCAAAGCCAAAAATTCTGGACCCAAGAGGCAACACAATGAGCTCAATTCTACAGTCCTAGTGCAGGCAAAAAAGTCTCACTAATGCCATTCAGCTGTGATAAGATGACAATTTTTGGTCTTTCATTTCTGGAGCTATGTAGACTCAGAGAAGGCAATCCCCATATTGGTTACCATTGCAGGGAAAAGAGAAAGGAAAAAAACCTTGAGGGGAGAGTCATCAGAAGCCTTGAAAAAGTGAATTTGTACATGCAGCTGCATCAAAATTTGGAATTAATGGGAACTTGCAATAGCCCTATGCCCTACACCCTATGCTAGCTCCCCCTGTATATATTTAAATATTGGTCAGAATGCCACGAAACTCTGCGAAAATTAGGATTTGACTTTGTAGCTAAAACCATCCTCTAATATACATATATTTATAGGATACATATTTTTAAAGTATTTAACATCAGTGCTATCCATTCATGGGCGGTAACTAGAGCTTTGCACATACAGCACCTGTGACGGGTGAGACTGAGTTTCACATGCCGTCCTATTGTATGTTATTTTTAATTGTAGTTCCATCACTGAGCAGCAATCTGACTCCAGTGAAAAGCACTTTATGAGCCAATATCTAATAGGAAAATGAGGGAAAAGAAAACCACAAATTGTAGTCAAATATGGTGTCAAATATTAGTTTTGCAAGATGAGCATTAAACTCTGGTCAGTGTGGAGCTGCTGCACACACTTAAGATATATTATTCCTTTAAAAATACACAAAATGTCAAACAACATATTGTGTTTCCTTAAGCGTTCTTCTCGCCCCCTTTCTTGCTGCCATATGGCAGTCACTGTTATTATGGAAACAACTCACTTCCAAACACATAACATAACACTGCAAGCAGACATACAAAACCCACACAAGTTGTCAGCGCCTCGGTTACTTCGATTTTACAGCTATACTAGCTTGTGCAGCACCCTTTATTTCCCCCTCATCCCTCCACTAGTAGGAAAAATACAGGTGAACACAGGAATCTACGAACACACCATCCATTCGCTGGAGATTCTATAGACACAGAATAGGTTTTTATCCACTAGAGCTGATTTCATCATGCTCATCCCTGCAAGAAGAGGATGTAATCCCCAGGCGGAATACATATCAGATATTGGACTGGCTCACATATGGCCAGATTGCAGCCATCTTTTGCATGGGTGTGTAAAGGCAGGGGGAGCCAAACACCCTTCCCCTCCTATGCAGGGGCTAGTGATTGCATTCACCCATGTATATAGATTGCAGGTTTTCTTGCATCGTCCTTTGATGCATCTGGTACTGGTGGCTGTCAGAGACAGGATACTGGACAAGTGGGACCATAGTTCTGATCCAGTAGGTTCAGTATTTGCCAAGCACCCAAAGATAAATGGCGCATTATTATTTTAATCTTAACTGATCCTCTGGACCACCCACTAGCAACAGCTTGTGGTTCCGGTGTTTGTATTGGCTGGGGCATGCGGCACGGAACGCTATGACACAGACATGCCCTGAGAAAAAGTCAGCACGCTGAATGGTAGGCCTAACAGCCTGGACGGTGGCCCTTTCAAGTGCTGCATAGCTATGCAGCTCAAACCTGTAGATGTCTGGAGAGAAGACATACGCAAAGCAATGGCAACCAAAAGAGAATTTGCTAAATTCAAGTGAGGACAGAAAAACAAGAATCCTTTGATTGGAATCGGGAGGGGAAGAAATAGATGATGGGAAAGGAGAGTCAGATGGTAGAGAAAGGGAGAAAGGCATAAAGGGAATACCAGTATGCATTGGGACGATGACAGCTGGAAAGCAATCATGCTGAGACATGGCACAAACCCTTCTCCATCAAAGCACTTAAGTAAGTGCTTAACTTTAAATATGTGCATACGCTTTAGGCATGTGATTACATTCTTTTCTGGACCAGCGTCATAGTGGGCAGCAAATTCAGTAGGAGTTTGCAGTGCAATAGGGGAGTGGAAACAGAGACCTGTGGCAAGCTAAAGGTGCTGAGCCTCAGATGAGATTTAGCTGGAGTTCTGAAGGTGGAATTACATAGGTTTGTTGCTGCTTTCATTGTCTCAGTGCAAGGTTAACAGTAATTGTTTATTTATTGTGCGTAACATACACCCAGAAAAAACATCCCAAGTCTCTGCGTCACTCATCTTTCTCCCAAATTAGAAATCAATCCCTTCTAAAAGTCCCAAACTCTGCTATGATCGCTCTGAAGCCAAGACAATATAAAGTGAACACTGCAAAAAGTAATATTTCTTAATACAGATTAAATATATGAATCTTAATGTGGTAAAAAGCAGTGTAAAAGTACAAATATATGTAAACACTTGATGCATTTTAAATGTTTCTTATGTAGTCTTATTTTATGTATAGCATAATTATTTGTAATACAAAAATATATGCTGTTTTTTTAAATTTGTCAAACAGTATAGTAGGGGTAACATTCACCCTAAAATGCTTATAATATCACTAAAGATTAATATCTGAGCATATACATTGCCTGAATAATATACCAGAATCATACATTCAACAGCTTGACATCATGGCATGCAAGATACAGAAAACACTATTAAGAAGCAAGTTAAACATAATATGGATAATATGTTTATTGTTACAATCAACATAGAGAATAAATGAACACACACACCTGCTGCTACAGCTCTATAACATGGCCAGCACATGAGAATTGTTAACCCATTTTTAAGAAGGAAAAAGGAAATACCAGTAGTAAACCAGCTAAACACAAGAGTCAGTCCAGTTCCCCTGAGCCACCCTATCTTTGATAATCTCCCCTAAAAAACGGGATATACTTGATAAGTAACATAAATAAATGGCATCGTTGTTTTAATTCCTTTTAGGTGACATACATTTTTTCTGTAGGCCCTGATCTTGCAATTGACCCTGCTCAGTCAGTTGCAGGATTCTGGTCTTCATTAGTATTTTGTGATATATGGACCATGTACTGTACTAAGAAGTAAAACCATATGTCTCAGTTCAAGCCCAGAAGGTGACAATTTTGTTATATTAAACAAGTGCAAAGCCAATGCAAACAGTGCTTTAATTGCATGTCCAGATTCCTGACTACAGACTAGCAGGGAAGGGAAAAGACAGACTGTGGGGCAGCTCAGATGATCAGAAGCCTATCTTGGGCTGGGTTTAATTATTGTGTCATTCTCTGTACGTCTGCCAATAAAGATATCCATCCAGTTTCAAAAGTTTAAACAACAGAAAGAATGATTTCCTGAGGAAATGGAAGGAAATGTTAAACATTTGGAAGTGAAACCATATGTTTGTAATGACGCAGTGGAACTAAAACAATTCTGGGAGCAATATCTCTAGCAGACTGCCTCTCCCATTTTGGAAGACTCTTGCTTTAACACCTGCAAGGTCACAGAGGTGTGAAAACTATAGGAGGTCAGTTAGTTTTAACCTTTCTGTTTCTTTATTTAGAACTGGCAAATACAGTAGACTGCCAGTGAACTATTTATCATCCCAAATAAGCAACTGTCCAGATTAATAGAGGAGGCCATTAAAAAGATGGCAGAAAAGATTTATGTCAATAAAATATAGTCACAGAAATACTAGATGATAAATTATATTCATTCCAGGTTTATTTTATATTTATTTGATAACTTCTATATTAAAAGATCAGAGTTTCACACTTTAAACACCACTTGAACACTTGGAACTGGCCAACAGTGTTTTCACTGAGCTAATTATGTCTTGAAAAACAAAAAAGTCTCTGCCATTCACCATCATAAGGCTAAGTTTGTTCCCTGGGAAATGTCTCAGTAAAATAGGACTTCTGATTAAGGCCTCAGTTCAGCAAAGTATTTGCCTAACTTTAAGCATGTGAATAGCCCCATTCCCAAAATTTCATTTTGGTCAAACTTTTTGTCACACACACAAATAAAAAAACATTTTTAAAAAATGGTTTCCAGTAACTTTTTTTTACCTTTGGTAAAACTTTGTTAATGGAAACTGGTGGTGGTTGTTTTTTGCCAAATTGGTTTGCAAAAACTGAAACAAAATCATCAAAAATATTTTCTGAAAACTGATAAAAAATAAATGGGCTTTGATTTGGGGGGAAAAAATGCATCCCCTACCCCCGCAAATCTCTTGAAACATAATTAGTATTTTCTTCCAGCTCTAAAGATGGCCTCAGCGTTTTTGGAGGGAGATGGGGGGGAGGAGGATTTTTTTTTTTTTTTAAATCTTTGCAGTGTAGATTGTTATTTTTTGGAAGAGGAAGGACTGAAAAACTGGAGAGGGATAATGACATTAGGCCAACAAAATTATACTGATGTTTTCAGGTAAAGTGTAAATTGCAAGTGTCAAGCTGAGAAATTCTCTGCCACATTGCTGGAGAAGTTACACTTCTGCTTTTGGACAGAAGTCCTCAGTTTCATGTGCCACTAGTCAAGCACTTGTCACCAATTTTCCTCCAGTAACAAGTTTGGGAAAAGTTGTTTTTTGTTCAAACCTCATTGCCCTTTAAACTCACAAAATCCAGGACCAGCATTCTGGCGCTACCGCAGCTGCTGATGTGACCGATGGTTGTGCCACATGTTATTCATTCAGCAAGAAGATGGTTTTCTTTAAAAAAAAAAAAAAAAAAAAAAAAAAGTCCACAGAAGAGATATTTTTCAACGCTGCATGAAGGCTCAGCAGAGACTATGTGCCATGCCATGGCAGATTTGAGTTTGGATGTAACCTCTGGATCTTTGCTCTCCATGGCAATTGGAAGGGCTCGGTTAAAATTTAGTGGTGCGCAAATTCAGTATAATTCTGAGTTTATTCTATTCATCTAAAAATAAATATATAAAATACAAAACCTGATGCAGGAGGAATCACTTTGTCTACATGCCTATTTTGCAATGGGCGGCAAGGGGACGTTCTTAGTCTGATTAAGACAAGGAACTGTCTGCCAACTCCAAGGTATCGTTTTCCAAATGGAGAATTAAAATAAAATGTATCTTCCAACTAGCTGTCTCAGCTCCCCCCATCTGCCATAGCATCCCTGAGGGGAGACGTTTTCCAGCCACACTAACAAAAGGCAGAGTGAAAACAAACAAGAACGCTAGAAGAGGTGGGAACCCTCGCTCTCTGCCCTCAGGTCCAAAATGGCAACCAATATCAGAGTCATGACTGGATTATAAATCAGATTTCACAGGTCATCATCACACCAAACTTGCAACTTTTTCCCAAGGTGCCGAAACCTGTCTGAACCAGCAATAGGCATCTGTGGAACATTTATCTAGAAATGGGTTAAAACCAGAAACATTTAGCCAGCATCTCTGTCCCCCACTCAAAGTTAGGATGGTTGAGATAAAAGAGATCCTGACTAGCTTTCGTTTTGGTTTTGCAAACCTAAACCCCAACTAGATTTTACAAAACAAAAATCACTTCATTTTTTGCCCATCTTTGCTTACAAAATGTAATCTTTCAAAAGCACAACAAATGACAAAAGCAGAAATTAAAATAAAGTATTAAATGAATATATTGCATTACTGCACTAAAGAGACTGTTTTATATCCAATAGTGCAGTGGGTACCAACGATAATTAGCTATTTGTTTATCCAAAAACCAACACAGTGCTTTTAAATATATACATAATTGTTATGCGTATTGTCAGCATACTAATGGAAAGTACCTTTTACAACCTTGAATAACCCCATTTAGAGACACATTAAAAAGGAATATGGTTTTCCTTTTAAAAGTAAGTCTAACACTAGTGCTTACCTGCTATAATTTACTCTTGCCATTCTCCAGTCAAATGTGAAATTACAACTGTCTACATATAAACATAATAAACAGACCATACTAAGCCATCTAATCTTTGAGGGTGATGAAAGTTGTTTCCTATCAAAGGCTTCTTTGTGCATTATTTAAAAGGAACTAGAATGCTTTGATTGCATTATTAACAGTGTCTGTGTTGCTGTTATATTTTAGAATAAGGTACAAAGTTGGAACATCAGCTATTACAGTCTATAAAATATGGGTTTTCATCTCCTATAATAAATATGTTTCACTACAAAAGATAATCCTTGTGTTCAAAAGTAAAGGGCCAACTTCAGCCTCATTTACATCAGGGCTATCCCAATTATTCTGTTCTATTCTATTCTGGTCTTTATCACCACAGATCTGAAAGCCAACAGAAGCTGAATAAGGCTTACCGGGGACCATGTATTTGCAATCTGTAATAAGAAAAGCACCGTACAAGAGTTCAGCATTGTTATCTCTGAAAAACCAAAATACAGGTCCACTGCTCATACAGTTTTTCATTCTTAATAGGAACACAGGGGATTGTTGCCTCAGCTCTGCCTGCTGGAAAAGTATTTACAGTGGGAGGGGAGGATTTCATTTGCTTGGTGACTTAAGAAGAATACTGCAGGCAAGTTGGTGGGATGTGCAACATATGTCTCACTTGTTTTATCATCAGGTGAATGTGGCAGTCTGTGGGTTCAGATAGGGCTGAGAATTCACCCTCTGAAAAGAGGCCTCTCTAAGATGTCTCAAGCTGGACACTCAAAATCACAAGTTACTTTTGAAAATCTTGGCCTAAAAATTAACCAAGTGAATTTGAATATAAGATCTAGTCTAGGGTGACCAGACATCCCGATATCATTAGAACCATCCCGATATTAGGGGATTTGTCTTATATATGCAATTATAACTTATACCTCCCCCGGGAAAAAAAAGTATCCCGATTTTTCATACTTGCTAGCTGGTCACCCCAATCTAGGCATTTTAAAAAGAGAACACAAGAGGAAGAAAAAGTGATATCTCAGTTCGCCCAGGAGATCCCAGAAACCGTGGTGATGATCACATTATAATTGCCGAATGTAGACAGATTCTTACTGGAATCCATTCACCACTACAGAAAATGCTGCGTACACTGCTCAGATGTGCACAATATTTCCATCTGCAAAATGGGGAAAATAGCACTTCCCTGCCTCACAGGCATGTTGTGAGGATAAATAGCTTAAAGGTGAGGTGCTCAGATACTATAATAGGACCACATAAATGTGATAGATTAGATTAGATCTGTGGTTTTCAACCTTTGCAGACTAATGTACCCCTTTCAAGAGGCTGATTTGTCTTGTGTACCCCAAGTTCCACCTCACTTAAAAACTACTTGCTTACAAAATCAGACACAATAATACAAGAGTGTCACAGCACACTATTACTGAAAAATTACTTACTTTCTCATTTTTACCATGTAATTATAAAATAAATCAACTGGAATATAAATATTGTACTTACATTTCTGTCTGATACTTACCATATAATAGTATATACAGCAATACAAATAAGTCATTGTCAGTATGTAATTTTAGTTTGTACTGACTTTACTAGTTCTTTTTATGTAGCCTACTGTAAAACTAGGCAAATTAGTTGATGTACCTCCTGGAAGACCTCTGCGTACCCCCAGGGGTAGTACCCCTGGTTGACAACCACTGGATTAGATTATCTGTCAATCAGTCAACTTCTTTAGGAGCAATTGACATAATATTGTTTCAATTGCTAGTGTCTCTCAGAGAAAACCCTCCTATAAGCATGCTGCTTTCAGCTAGCCTGAAACCAACATAGACATTGGTGATTATCTAGGAAGAGAAGGAAATCCAGCCCCATCTTATCCAGTTCTAAGGAATACTTTGGTGTATGAGTGAGTGTCTGAGCATCTATCTGAGATGCACATTGCTCAGATTGGCTAAAGCCATAAAAAATCCAATGAATTAAGGTCCAGTATAATAAGGCCTGAACAATAACAACAGGTGCAACACAAGGAACAAAACATGTCTGTTTTTTGAAGAACTGAACTGGATACTCAGAACTCACCCTTCCATATAGCACAAAGTGCTACTAGATAGTCCTAAAATTTCTTGCTAATTACTTGTAATCGAAATCCAGGGGTAGAGATTGCGTCTAAAATCTTCTCTTTTTATATTAAACATCTACATTTAGGCTTGGAAGGATTACAGTTTAATTGGTAAATGTTGATTTCACCACACAAACAAACAACAAAACATTACCATTGATAATAATCAAAACAGGCAAGAATAGGAAATGAAAGAAAAATGTTGCTTGAAGATATTTATTTTGTATATTTTGACATGTGACATTGAGAATTTGTGTTTTAACAATTATAAAGCTTTTACATTTTCAATCTCAACATCTACTGCCATTCAATAATTATTCTGACCCTCTCCACCTATAATTTCCTGCAACTGTGAAAATTTAAATGGATAAAATAAGAAAAAAAATCACTTAAAACCCATCATTTTATACAATTGTGAAAATTTAAAATGGATGAAAATTAAAAAAAATGCTTAAAAATAAACATCTGATATTATTAATTGATATTATTAACATCAGATGTTTATTTTTTACAATTATTAAAAAAATAAAAATCGAGTTCTGCCAAGCCTATCTATAAGGCACCATAATTTTGCATGAACTTTACAGAGATTTAAAAACAAAGATATGGACCAAGATACTCAAAAGTGCTAATTCCCATGGATTTCCTAAGGAAGTTAGGTGCCCAAATACTTTTGAGGATCTGGGCCATGGTTCCTGTCTTAAAGAATGCACATATTAATTAATACAATGTTAGTACTGCACAAGTGCATAATACAAATCCTAAAAGTAAGGTTTCTGAAGGAGTTACTTTACCAGTAACAAAAGCACACATTTTCTAAAATTCAATACTTCATCCATTTTTAGTTTTATTTAAGATAAATATTAAAATTGATTAGACCATGCTACAGATGAATGGGTTGCAACATTTTTTATTTTAAACTGCCATCATTTTCAGTTTGCTACTCAAGCACTCTTATTTTTTTCCACAGTTGTGTAACTTAAAAACATCCAGACAATGTATGCTAAATTTCAGCCTGGAGCACATTTTTATGTCTGAATCATTTCCCCCTTTGTATGTGGGATATTATAACCAGAACTCAGACAGCCCCTCAAACAATCCCTTAAGAGTGGGTTTTGTTTTTATGCAGACTACACTGGTCTAATTAATTTAAAACACAAATATAAGTAAGATTATTTGTAACAATTAAATTATTTCAAACTGGTTTCAAGTCCTGGCAATTTAATTTTCTGTGCTTGTCAACTGTCTCTTAAAACAAACAAAAATAATCTTCTGATCTTTAATCAACCTATTTAATTATTCAGATTCAGACAATGCTTTGTCTACCTTCCTTTCCTTCTCCCACCCCTCACGCTTCTCCGTGCTCATAGTATTCAACTACATAGATAAATTCCATGCATCACAGAAGCACTACACTAAAGATGGAAATGTTCCAAACATGAGAACTAGGCTGATATTGCAAAAAAATTGTTAGGGGAATATTTCAGCAAATTCTCACAATTACATTCGCTGCAATGATATACGTGGTCCCTGTTATTTGTTTCCTGTGAACAGATGTGGTGAAGTTTTTCCCATGGACATTTCTGTGGAAAGTCAAATCCCACAAACAGCTGCATGAATATCTTTGCACAAGTATTTGCACCAGAAATGTTTATGTGGCCATCTGAAAATCCTTTTGTTGATTTTGGAAAAATTTTTTGGATGAATAGCAAGAGGGATGACAAACCATTACCTCTTTTTGTAATGTGCAGCAGCAGCAGTCAAAGTAAATGACAGTGTTGTGGGAGCTGTACAGGGGCCACCACCACCAGAAACATCACAGGGTGTTGAGAGCATGGTGGCACTTCATTGGCAGGAAGGCATCTGGTAATCCAGTCCTGTGTCAGGACTAGAGCCCAGTAGTGAGGCAGGGGAGTCTAACCCCTGGGATTCAGCAATGATGTGATAGCATGTGTAGCCCTTCTGCCAGTTGGAGTTGGAAGCAACAAGGGCCGACTTCAATATCTAGGGGTTCCTTTTTGACAGTACAACACAAAACCAGCTCATTCCAAAACATATCATTCCTTGGGTACTTCTAGAGGCAATACTTCCCCTCTTGCAAGCACAGAGACTGAGTGTAGAAAAGAAACTTTTAATAAAAGGGGAAAAATAACCTGGCATTATCTTGGGAAAATGCCGCAGACAGGTTTCACAAGCATAAAACCACAAGCAAAACACCCACCCCAGAATACTTTGGGCAGTTTCCATTTGCCTCAGTTTCTTAAGTCCAGCATTGCACCCCACTCACAGTTGTTGTCATTACTCAATGCAGACCCAGAGTTCAGAGGTGCAGCTTCAGAGTCTACCTCATACCCAGTTGAAGGATGGCGGGGTGGGGGGGAGAGGAGGGGGAGAAGAACCCTTTGCTCACTCGGCTGTCTGCCTCTGCTGACCACTCCCTGCTCCACTGGCCACCCTTCCAGTCACTCTGCTGGCTGCCCTGCCAGCCGTCACTGATGCACGCCATCACCTGCTGCCATCTGCTTTTTGCTTCTGATCTCTGCTGGTCAGTTCCTTGAGGTTCCACCCAGCTCATATAGATTGTCAGCTCTCGGTGGGGAACTTGATTACTGAAGCAGGCTGGGCAGAAAACGCTGTCTCACAATAAGTGATTTCAGCTCCAGTGATCACTTAACAAAACAAGGATTCCTAATGGAGCCTTAATTAGCTCTATCTTCAACCAGTTAAAAGCCAGTTAAACCATGCCTAAGAGGCAGAGTCACACCTCCTGGCAGGGACACCTGTCCCCACCCCCTCTACCTTTCACCGGGGTCTGCATCTGAGCCCCCTGCTCACCGAGTTCAGTTCAGGGGAGGATGACCTCTCAATCAGGACAGGCTAAGCACAGTTCTGCTGCCCTTTACCCAGGCAATAAGAAAAACAACATTTCATTTACCCTGCATTTAACACTAAAGTGATTTGTAACCCAACACCAGCCAAAGTGATCATTTGGGAAAAGCAGTCCCATCATGCTGAGCACCTAGGCAGGGTGGGTGTGCTCATGCAAATACAGTCTGGTCCTGAAGCCTTTTGCCCTCCACCCAACCATCCTCCTCCCCGCTAGCTCAGCCAGGGAGAGCTCATTCAGACCCTGCTTACACATGTATCTTTCTACTTAATGAAGCCGTCTGTCCACACTGGCTGCAGACAGGCAAGTACATCTTTCAATGACAGTGCTAGAAATCCTTCTGAGTTATTCCATCCCTCGTCCTCTCTCCAAAAGTTCTGTCCCCCTGATTTGATTACCATAAGTATTACCACGTGACTTAGGTGACTGATAACACAGCTCATATAATGAATTGCAGATACTGTAGAGTCAAAGTAATTGTTCCAGAGAAGAGAATGTGAACATTTGTTCATACAAAATATTCAAACCATTTTGAATCATGCACCAAAAAAAATTTGCTTGCTGACGATTTGTGAAGAGGAAAAGGGGGTGGAACAGCTGAATGAACTGTTAGTTACAAATAATGAGCCTCATCCCAAGCCCATGGAAGCCAATGGAAAGACACCCATTGATTTCAAAGGGCTTTGTATCAAGCCCAGCTTGCCCATCTCTGGCAAGCACACTTTAAATGAGTAAAACACTCAGGACCTCTCTCAGCTATGCATTAACGTTAACACAGTGATGAAAATGCATGGGAGGTGACCTGTAATTGGGTATCTGTATTCTGAGTAAGCAATGTTTATTTAGCTTTTTTTTTTTTAAAAACAACCTTTTCATCTAATGATTATCTAACTCATTCTTAAACAAATCCTACACTTTAGGAATGCATTTGGTTACCAATTAGAATTTAGTGCATTGGAAGGAGTCAAAGAACTTGAGAAGAGCTGGTATATTTTTGCACATCTTTGTTAGTTCAATATCCAAATGACTAGTTAGGAAGTGGCTACTGTACCTGTAAATCACCCTTTATAAACATGTCACTGAATCCATGTCTCTGAGGGAAGGTTTCTTAGGCCTGGTCTACACTGGCGAATTAGGTTGACTTAAAGTCACTGAAGTCGACTTACACCCACGTCTACACTGGTACCACTGTTAATTCAAATTAAGGTGTCTCTAAAATCAACTTAATAAGACCACCTCTGCAAGTGGCGTAGCGCCTAATTCAAATTTGTTAAATCGATTTAGTGTCAGTGTAGACACAACGGAACTTAAATCAAATTAATTGACCTCTGGAATATATCCCACAATGCCCCGTTTTGACCACTCTGGACAGTCACGCTGTGCTGCTCAGTGGTCACGCTAGCAGGAAAAGTCCCCTCCCCACAAACCCCGGAAAGATTTGAATGTTCATTTCCTGTGCTGCCAGCATAGAGAGAGCTTTGTCACTGTTCTCCGCATGGCTACTGCAAAGCCCAAACGCGCTCCAGCATGGAGTCGACCAGAGGTCTTAGATCTCATCGGGCTGTGGGGCAAGGAGTCCCTTCTGGCTCAGCTCAGAGCCAGCAAAAGGAATCTGGACATTTACAGGAAGATATCCCAGGGCATGCTGAAGAAGGGACACAAGAGGGACGCTCAGCAGTGACACGTGAAGATCAAGGAGCTGCGCCAGTCGTATCAGAAAGCCCGGGAAGCTAACAGCCGTTCTGGTTCCTCGCCCAAAAAATGCCGCTTCTACGATGAGGTGCATGCAATTCTCGGTGGCGATCCCACCACGGTGCGACTCTGCAGCATCGATACCTCCCCTAGGTCACAGTCCATGATCAATGATGAGGACTCCGTGGACGAGGAGGAGGAGGAAGCTGAGGATAGCAGGGTGCAGAAGAGCGGGGTGTCTGTTCTCCCAGGAAGTCAGGACTTATTCCTGACCCCAGAGCAGTCCAGCAGCACACAGGACAGCAATAATGATCCCAGGGAAGGCACATCTGGTGAGTTTCTTTTCTTCTTAGCATTTCTGTCCCTTTACATTGGATGGGCGGGGGGTGGGGGTGGGAAGGGGATCTCAGGCGTTTTAGTGACTGTACTGGGGGGTTACCCAGGGATCAGTTTTTTTATGTAATGAGAAATGCTACCTTTATCATCAGTTGATATCTCACAGAAACTTACATGTATGTAATCTGTTATCCTTTGCAAAACTTTTCAGGGGAGGGCTGCCTTGTTCCTCCCTCCACGGTAGGATACTTCGCTGTAATCAAGGGAGCCTGCATCCTGGCGGAACCCTGCTGGTACCCCGCTGCATCCAGCAAATCTGTGTTTTAAACATAGCCCCCTCCCCCACGCTATCCGCAGTTCTTCTCTGTAAGGGTTTAAAATACAAGCAGAGCTTGCCCCCCCCCCCACCACATTGTCCTCAGATCCTGTCTGAAATGGCACAGCGAGCAGACTGTTCTGGGACTTCAGGAATGGAATGAGCTTCTGTGTTTGCCCTGTGCACTGCATGGAGACTATTGTCTATATTGTAGCAGGGGATCATTGTCTACATTGTATCACGGGATCATTTGCTACATATTTTCAGGGGATCATTGTCTACATTGCATCAGGGGATCATTATCTAAATTGTTACATTTGTATCATTTTCTTCACTATGCTAACTGTGGCTACCTTGTAATTTTTCTTTCATTCTGTAGAAACTTCGGCACTGGACCGACCCTTAAGAAATGCTGTGGAAAGACTCTCAAATTAGAAAGGGGGGGGGGGGGGGAAGCAGAGATGACATGTTTGGCGAGCTCACGAATGCCTCAGCTGCTGCAGAGACAGAGCAAAGAGTGTGGAGGCTGCCCTTGTCCCAAAATATGGACAGGAACAGGGAGAGTCTCCAAGAAATGATGGAGCATGATTGCAGCACCATGCAGGAAATGCTGCGAATCATGCGGGACCAGGCAGACGTGCTCCGGCGGCTTGTGGAGCTTCAGGAGGAGCGGAGGCAGGACAGAGTCCCGCTGCAACCCTTCCATAATGCTCCTAAACCGAGGGCTTTGCCGCCCTCCCCGGCCCCAAAGAGGTCTCAGAGAAGAATGGCCAGGCTGCAGTGCAGGCAAGCAGAGAGCAGCGGTGGACACGCTGATAGCTGGCCAGCAAGCTACCAACCTACCCCTTGAGACAGTGAATGAACACTCCCCTCCCCCTTCCCCCATTACTTGAATGTTAAGAAATAAAGTTTTGCATCGTTTCAACACGTTTCTTTATTAAATCGTATCTTGTTCAGGAGGGAGTTGGAGGACACAGATATCTATGGGGAGGTGGGGTTTCAGCAAAGGCAAACAACATACAAGAACAGCAATCAGTCCTGCATCTCATTGGAGAATCGGGTTTTCAAAGCTTCCCTAATGCAAAGCGCTCCACAGTTCGCTCTCAGCGTAGTGCTGGCCTCTGGCTGCTCATAATTGGCGGCCAGTCTTTCTGGCCCAACCCTGGAGGAACCTCTCCCCCGTCGCTTCACACACATTATGAAGAACACAGCAAGCAGATATCACAGAACGGAGGTACTTCTTACTCATGTCCAGCCTAGTGAGGTGACTCCTCCATCTACCCTTTAAACGCCCAAAGGCACATTCTACAACCATTCTGCAACTGCTTAACCTCTTATTAAAACACTCCTTGTCACTGTCAAGGTGGCCAGTGTATGGCTTCATTAGCCAAGGGAGCAAGAGGTAATCAGGTTCCCCCCGGATCACTATTGGCATTTCCACACTCCCGATGTGAATTTTTTGGTCAGGGAAGAAAGTGCCCGCCTGCATCTTAGAGAACAGCCCCAAGTTCCGAAATACACAAGCATCATGCACTTTCCCAGACCACCCCGCATAGATGTCAGTGAAACGACCCCTGTGATCCACAAGCCCCTTCAGGACCATGGAAAAGTACCCCTTGCGGTTTATGTACTTGGTCGCCAGGTGGGCAGGTGCTAAGATAGGGATGTGCATCCCATCAATGGCCTCCCCCCCCCCGCAGTTTGGGAACCCCATCGTGGCAAACCCCTCCACTATATCCTGCACATTTCCCAAAGTCACTAGCCTTCGTAGCAGAAGTCTACTTATGGCTCTACACACCTGAATCACGGCTATGCCCACTGTAGATTTACCAATGCCAAATTAATTCCCAACTGAGCGGTAACAGTCGGAGGTTGCCAGCTTCCAGAGAGCGATGGCGACTCTCTTCTCCACAATCAGAGCTTGTCTCAAGCAAGTATTCACGTGCTTCAGGGATGGGGCCAGCTCCGAGCAAAGTTCGAGGAAAGTTGACTTTTGCATATGAAAGTTTTGCAGTCACCGATCATCATCCCACAGCTGCATAACGATGCAGTCCCACCAGTCAGTGCTTGTTTCCCTGCACCAGAACCGGCGCGCCACGGACTGCAGATGATGCATTACAGCCTGCAGCAATTGGGAATTGTTCTGCTCGATGTCTTGTAGCAGGGCAGCCTCGGTGGCATTAGTGTTGTCTCTGCTTCAGCTTCTTGCTCTATTTCTAAAATAATCGATGATAAGCAGTGATGCATTTGTCACGCTCACAATTATAGTGCAGAGTTGAGCTAGCCCCATGTCTCTGCAGCAATGGCGATCGCAGGGAGTAAAAAAACGGCGCGAAAATCCTTTTCCTGTTTGTTGGGGGGGGGGGGGGAGCAGCGTTGCATCCTGGGACGATGACACTCATCCCAACAGCCACCATGGCTAGTTGCACTGTGGGACAGCTACCCACATTGCACTGCTTTGCAATTCAAATTAAGGCTGGTCAGTATAAACGCAAGAGACCAGCGCAAACAGCGTAGTGTGTACATGCTGCTGTGATTTCTAAAAATCGGCTGCTGAAAGTCGACTTCCCACGGCAGTGTAGACATAGGCTTAGTAAAACTTGAAGAATTGGTCCTATGGGACTGGTTGGGACGCTATAGAATGGACAGCTGACTTTTGTATTCCCTTCATGTATCCTGTAGCAGCTCATGACACCAACTGCCTTGGCACAGAATACTGCCCCCAGCCCTGTTAACACAAACATGGTTATTGTTATATAGCCTTTGTGAAACTATTAGCAGTTCCTTGATAACCATATCCGATCTACTCAGTTAAGTTTGGCCAGGAAAATATTTTTTGCCTTCTTAAACAACGCCCAATAATGTATGAGCCACAAGGACAGATGGATGGAAAAATTCCCTCAAAGAAACATGAAAGGTCAAGTCAGACTAAAGGTGTCCCTTGGAGTAGGGAATAAAGGTTTGGTTATCCCTATTTTGTAGTGATTTTGGTAGTGGTGACTCAGTTAAACAGTCCTAAAAGAAAGCAGCTAATGAGTTTGTCTTTTACCTTGGGGCTTTTATGTCTGGTCCCAGAGATCTGACTGAAATACCCAACTTATTTTCTGTGTAGTACTTTTATTTAGTCGTCGTTCTTGTTATATTCTGAGTAATATATGCTGAAAGAATTTCAATAAAAGTTGTAATTTGAATGTTTAAGGTTATGAATTCTACAGAACTGTTGCTGTTGTACACAGCACAAAATAAACATCCCAGTTCCAGGAAACTAAAGGAGACATCTTGTGAATCATTTTCTTAACATTAAAAAGAGTTCTGCAAAACCACTCTTTGCCGTCTGAATCAATGTAGACTAAACCTTCACCAGATCTATACAGTGGTATAATGGCCAAAGTAATATGCCAAGGCATATATAAACAATATAAGTTGCTACTGTGCATATAATAAAATTCCTTATGCAAAGTTGTTACTGTGTATACTATCCAGTAGCCACTTCAAGTTTTAAACATCTTAGCCATTTTATTAATGATTTTTTAAACAAAATATTAGGGTCTGTTAATTGCTCCCCGGTTGCCAGCTTTCTCTCTTTCTTTTATGTTCTTCTCCCTCTTTTTGAAATACGCTATCAAAAGCCCCAAACAAATTATTGAAATCCCAGTCTTACAATGGCAAATTCTTTTTTAAACATTTGTCACCCCCTCATCTTAATTTTTAAGTAAAAACTATTGAAAAACAAACCCAATAATTATATTAATCAAACAGTCAGTAACACACAGTAAAATAATTTTTTAAAAATCAATTACTTTCACCAATTTTGAAGAAATGGATATAATTTTCGCTCTTTAACTGATACCAGTCTTAACAAGTTAACACCAATGCTAATTTTATGGCCTACATATCAGCTTTTGAAAAACAAGGTCTCTCTCTATAATCAGAACTCTGACATAAGCTTAATTTATGCTCTCTGTCTGCTTCAACTTCCTGCTGAGTGATAACCCCAGCTGAGTGGGTGTGAAGGCGCTGGTATGCTGGGTAATATTGGTATTAATAGTGGAAAAGTGATTTAAAAGTCATTTGGAAACTCAGAAGAAACTAAGAGGAACTTGTGCTAAAGGGGACCGTTAACGGAAAGTATGTTGATTTTCTTTTTTAACGGACGTATGCAGTACCAAGCTCCTCTCTTCACTGAATGGTGTGATGGATCAAGAGGGCTCAGTGGCGGGTGTCCAAACACGTAAAGACCTTGAACAATATTAAAGAGAGCTAAAAAGAGTGTATTTTTAATAGGGAAACTCCTTCGTGTGTTTATGAAAGCTGATTTGTTTCAGGAAACTGACAATGATTTCCCTCTTGGCGATCATCCATACATTCTCTACACTGATCTGAACATTATTCTTCATTTTATCTCCTTTCATTCTTTTCTTCCATTTCCTGGTTTAGTTTCATACTGTAATATGAATCTTACATAGTGCCTTTCATCCACAAGCACCTTAACACATTCTTAAGCACATTCTTAAGCTGCAGTATACACAGAGATCACTGAAAAGCAGTTACTGTTTAGCAGCATACACGAATGCTACACAGCAGCGTACAGCAATGAGCAAAACCAACAAGGAGTTTCAGTAAACAGACTATAATTACCCCCCTAGGAAACTGGCATGAACACCAGTCGTAATTAACATCCCCACCTCTGTAAATTGAATCACAAACTATGAAATGTTTAAATCACCACAAGTGGTCAGGAGTTTTGATTTACCTCTCATTTGAAAGGCAACACCTCAATGCCCCATGCGTACTACTGATGGTAAGGAAAGTACCACCCAGTGAATCACCAGCCATACCTCCTGCAGCTAGCTCCTACACATCCCTTGAAGGACTCCCATCCAAGTGCTGACCCAGCCTAATCCCCATAGCTTGACAGTGATAACAGGAATGCTACACAAAGGGCTATGACTATTTGCAAACTACCTCAACAGTTTCAGAATATTTGATGTTCTATGTAGTGTAGTGTGCCTGCTTATGCCATCATGTGCCAGCAAATGCCCCTCTGCCATGTACATTGGCCAAACTGGACTATCACTACGCACAAGGATAAATGGACACAAATCAGACATAAAACATAACATCCATAAACCAGTGGGAGAACACTTTAATTCCCCAGGGCATTCTGTCTCTGACCTGAAAGTTGCTGTACTTCTCCAAAAAAACTCCAAAAACAGACTTCAAAGAGAAGCTGCTGAGTTAGAAATGATCTGCAAACTTGACACATTCAAACTGGGTTTAAACAGAGACTCGGAGTGGCTATCTCACTACCGAAGGTAAATTACTTTGCTCACCCATTCTCACCTCCTACTCAATGGTCATTTAGGTCTTAAGTACCGGACTCCACCTCCACCATTGTTCTCAATGCACCTGGATACCTATAAGACGCCTCTGTGTTACCTATTTTCTGTATTACTGCATCTGAAGAAGAGAGCTTAAGTCTCTCGAAAGCTTATGTCTGCAAATATTAAATTTGTTAGTCTTTAAAGTGCCACAGAACTCTCATTGTTTCTGTGTTTACATTGTTCATGTAAACCAGTGGTTCCCAACCTGTGGCCTCCTGCTGGCTTCAGAAGGGAGCCGCTGCCTAAGAACCCAGGTGGAGCGCACTGCCAGTGCAGGCTCCTTGCTGCAGCCTAGGGGACTGGAGATCAGCACTCCTCTCCCCCTGGCTGTAGTAGGGAGCAAAGCAAAGCACTCACCTGGGTCCCTAGACACTGGGTTCCTGCTGGAGCCAGAGGGAGGGAAGCACTGATCTCCCGTCCCCCTGGCTGCAGAAGGGAGCCACTGCCCAGGGGAATGTGAGATCCTCCTCGCTGAACTCCTTCCCTCTGGCTGCAGTGGGGGAAGGAGGGAGGCTGCTGGTGGAGACTGGTGGCCCTTCAGGGTTGTAAAAATTGTATTTGTGGCCCTCGAGCCAAAGAGGTTTGGAACCACTGATGTAAACTATTGAGTTTCAATGAGCAAGGAGAGATGCGGGGTTATCTCACTGTTACAGTATATTTATATTTTTTACATATGCATATGGTTTGACTTTAATGAGGAGTTGGGTGGCTAATTCCATACATCTCTTTGAAAACGTGAGGCTGAGGAACGCACAACACTGCTCGTGAAAACAGGCATGCTGTGTGCCAGGCTACACCCAGGCATATGATAGAGCAACCAGAAGTCTGCTCTAAATTACACTGTCTGCTGGCAGTGGGGGATCAGCCAGGCAAACAGAGTTATGGGCATAACAGAGTCATGGGCATGGCCCCTTTGCTGCAGACACAGCACCTGTATGAGTAGTAGTAGAAATAAGGTGGGAGTCACCAGGTCAGCTCTATGGCAGTGGAGGGCGATCCTCCCTTTGTGCCAGCATCTCAGTGCAGATTTTAGATTAGTTTTGTTTTTTTAGTGTGTGTACATTGTACTTCATTATCCTGTTTTCCTTACTGATGATAAGAGCCCATTGCATGAACATAAGGAATTAGGGAGCTCAAGCCAAAGGAAATCCTATGGGCTTGAAAGGATTAGATTTTTATCGTAAATGGTAGCAAACGGTGATTTCACCATACACACACAAAGCTACAACAGCATACCCCTATCAACGATAATCAAAATTTACAGATAGGCAAAGTAAGAAAAATGCTGCTTGAGAACTTATTAGAGTCAAAATCTAGTGATTTAGAGTTGTGAATTAGGCTTGTTACAAATGGACTAGTGAGAAAACAGGTATGATTTGTTGACCTAAGGATATTTACTTTGTATATGTTGACAATTCGTGTTTTAGCAGTTTATAAAGCTTTAGCTTTCTGAATCTCAATGTCTACTGCCATTAAATAATTGTCTGACTTCCCAGAATTTCCCAAAATTATGAAAATTTAAAATGGAGAAAAATAAAACAAACAAACAAAAAAAAGGTTAAAATTAATAATTTTTCACAACTGCGAAAATTTAAATAGATAAAAATCTTTTTTTAAAATGCTTGAAAATAAACATTGATATGATTCATCAAATAACAAAAAATAAATAAATAAAAAAACCTGAATTCTGCTAAGCCTATTTATGGTTTGTGAACAGAGCAGAATCACTGTTCCCTGGTGAAAAACCTGGGGGAGGAAAGGAGATGCAGTGTTTCATAGTGGCTTGGATACTACAGCGACAGACATCAAGAGACTCTAGAGAGCTAGAGCTTGTTCTGCACCTTTAAAAACAACAGAAAAAACCTTAATATCCTGTTCCTACCACAGATATAACCATTCTAGCTACTACTGTTTATACACAGTTGTTTCTAGCATGATTTACTATGGGTTTCCAGACCAGTATGGGTCAAGTTGGGTGGGTGGGGTTAAAAATCTATACTAGACATTTAGAGCAAACAGTTTCCTCTGAGGTAGTATTTCTTAATAGGTTAAGAGGTTGCATGAAATCAGGCTGCAGATTCCACAGCAGGGTGGTGCTGTAACAATCGTAATGAAATAGAACAAAACAAGTGCATCACTCCAAGATCCATCTAGGAGCAAGAATCCAGGGACTGAGTTGTGCTATCTTCTGAATCATCAAGCGAGTCCCTGAATTTAAATGAAAACTCGGATTTCCTTTTCACTGGCCACATGAAATATGTTTGTGAGAGGGGAAGAAAAAATTGAGGTGGAAAAAGAAGAACGGCATGCCTGCTCTGAAAGGAAAGCATGTTTGTGCCGACACTCAAACATTAGAGACATTGTTCAAGAGCAGTTCATCCTTGCAAAAATATTATCCTCGTAATTTTGCCAAGGTCAGTGAAAGTATGGGATACCTGCCATGGACGTACTGGCTATGTATGCTAGCCCTGCCCAAGGGTTTATTTGCACTCTGCACCCAACTTGTCAGACACTCTCAAGTTTAGTGTTCATGTGCTGGCATGATCTGTTTACTCATGCATTTTCTCCCCTTCCCTTTATTTGCCCTTCGGGGAACCTTTGGGCCCCTGACCAGGCAGTGTTTGAAAATTCCATTGCTTGCCAGAGAAACCCACACTGATTAATTTCATCCCACGTGCATGGAAGAGGCAAGGTATGCAGCTTTCCAACTAGGGACAAGGAAATCCCTGCTGCTTACATGCCACATCAAATAAGTAGCTCCTGGATAAAGCCATCAGATTTCAGAATGTTTCACTCCACCCGCAGGAAAAATGCAAACTGCCACTGCAGCATGAAAACAGACAATATTACAAAACTGCTCACTTAAGGATAGGGAACAGCAATGATTTTCTTGGTAACAGTATAAACAAGGAAGAATTCAGCCATTGCCCCACATATATGTCACTTCCTTAGATTATTCAGTTACTTTACTTACAATTACACACACAATATCGAAGTTAAAATAGTATTATGAAGATTGTAAGTCAAGCATTCGAAAATTAGGAAATGCTTAAATTAAGGTGACCGGTGAAACCCGATTTGGCCCCCTTGTGCGTATGCGTTATCATATGGTCTTTAATTATATGATCTCATATTATTTTTTCCATAGGACCTCTGCCTCATTCAGTGCACAGGATGGATGAGACTCACTAAATGATCAGCTATTCAATATTTTGTTTTCTCCTTGTTGCTCAATGTGCGACCCTAGGCCTTGTTTACAGCACATTATAACCCTACTATGATGACAGAATTTATAACTTTCATTGTGGTCTTTTCTACGGTGCTCATCAGGGCCCAAGCATAATTTTTTCAGGTTTAGTACAAACTTGTAACACGAGCCCCCTCCCACACACATACCACAATCCATCATCCCATACATACAACCTCATGAGCCATGAACATTTTTTTCCTCATGGTAATGAGGGTTGCAGCCTGGGCCGGGCCCCCCAGGGCCTCCGGGACCCGGTAAAGTGTACCCTTCCCCTTCTCCCCCCATGTGGAGGCCCTGGTGTTCATCACTATTGTATCTGAGTACTGCGTCATAAAGATTCATGAGCTTCATCTGACAAAATCCCTGTGAGGTGAGGGGGTATTATTCCCATTTTACAGGTGGGCGGAGCAGCACTGGGGGCAGGGGGTTGTGGGTGCTATAGTCACCTCAAAATTTGCCTTAGCACCCCCCTCTCCTCCTTAACCACTCTGTAGCAGCTGCTGCTCTCCAAGAGTGGAGAGAGCGGCAGCTGGTGGCCAAGCAGCCAGCTCCAGCAGCAGTGCAGGAGTAAGCCTGGGGGTGCGGAAGGAGGGGCAGAGGTGCCCGACAGCAGCCTCCAGCTCATGTTCCCACCGGGGCACATCACCCAGGGCAGGTGAAGGTTCCAGGGCATGCCACAGTGGCCCAGACTAACCCACTCCGGCCTGGGTTCCACAAGGGCAGCACCGTGCACTGCCTGGCTCTTGGCCTCCAACTGGACCAAGAGGGGAGCTTCAGGAGGGAGAGGGGGAGTAGAGGGCAGGGCCACGGAGCAGGGCGGGGGTCTCATGGCAAGGGGGGCTTAAGGCCCACCTCAGCCGCCCATACAGATGGGCAAGTGAGGCACAGAGAAATTAAGATAAAAAACTTAGTATGTTATAGAAAGTATATGTTCCAAGCATAGCTTCCTTTGACTTCAGCAGCAGCTGGGAGTGCTCAGCACTTCTGCAACAGAAGACACCAGGATCCAAAGTGAGGCACACAGAAAATGAAGAACACACGGTTAATGACCGTCTTTGAAATCAGGCACACTTTTGAATGTGACCACATTCGAAGGAGGCAGCTTCCCTCTTCATACTGCCTGGGCCCATCAGGTGTCTACCTCAGACTGGATATTTTGAGAAAATTTCAGCCAAAACATTGCAGCTGTTGCAAGAATGGGGCTAGAGGGAAGTACTTTGTTTTGCCCATGTTAAAAAATGCTGGTGACTTTGACTTTGAAAAAAGCTTTAGCACCTCCACGCTTTGAGCAGGGCCTTGAAATTCGGAAAGGAGTGGCATTGACAGTCCCGTAGAAATCCCCCCATATTTGGCTAAGTTAGATGTTTTTGAAAAACTGCAATTTGGTACATGCTCAGTGAGACTTCTGAGATTTCAGCAGCTAAATTCTCTCAAGATTTCATCAGCACTGAGAGCATGCTCCAGCCCGGGGCTGAGCAGGACTTTCCCTGCAATTGCAGCTTTGAGCTGCTGAGGGCTGTGAGGGGTCCAAGTCTGGGCACTTGAGATCAGGGAGACGATCTCTCCTGTGCCCTCAATGCCTCCCTGGGGCAACTGAAAGCAGGGTCTTATAATGGAAAGGTTGAACAACCTTAGTAATAGACAGAACTACCAGCCCCACCTATAACAACAACCGTTACTCACAGATTTTGGCTTTCGGAATAACACGTTATTACATATTATCTGTGACGGGCCCATTTCTGTCCAGCCCTCCTTATGCTGAGTAGCACATTGCTCTGCAAGGTCTCAGGGGTCTCAGCAGGACGGCTTACAAAATAAGGTGCCGCTGAACGTGTGTAATGGAGGCAGAATCAGGCATCAAAATGGCAATCCCAGGCAGTCTCTGCCCCAATGACCATAAAATACAAATTAGACAGATGGGGGGAGGGCAGGATTCAGTGGAGAACTAAGAAGAGAGAATGACCAGGATTTTGAAAATATTCTTACTATTATGGCTTTATAATAATTATTAATCCTCAGATATTTATTAATGCTTAAATTATTCACACTCTTATCTCTAAGAAATTCATTCAATCCTTGCATTTATAGATATTCCATATGAAGATTTTCTGCTTTCTCAGAACTTGAACTTTGGTAAGGACTCATTACGATATTAAAATCTGGAGACTCTGATTTAAGAAAGGCCATTTGGGGCTGAACCATTGACCACTGCTGTAATATGCCAGCACAGGTAAAGTATACGATGTCAGTAAGGAACTAATACATTTTCTTTCTAAATCATGAAAAATCACTGGTAGTAAAACGTGTAGATAATATTTTGAGAGATTTTTTTTTTGAGTAACTTCTGGTTTAAAATATTATACAAAGCTTTGCATTGTGGCCTCCAAAGAGGCTGAATTGTGAGTTGTTATTGGTATCCTTGAACCCACTTCAATCAATGAAAAGTTTCATTGGCTGATGGATTTGTTGCTTTGGGTAGCTGCCTGGCTACTAGCACAAAAAAGCATGTAATACTGTCATCGGATAAACAGGAATGTACTGTCCAGCAAGCAAGAAATGCAGGGAAAAATACATTTCCCCCAGCACATTTTGCAATCTCCACGTTATTCCCTTCTCCATCTTGCTTTGTACCAATCTCATTTGTGGAGGGCCAGAAGAGAGAAGAATGCAGGAAGTAGCACATGCTGACCAAGAACATTTTAGTCCCTATGGTCTGACCAACACAAGTCACCAATACAAGGCCTGTGCATCACACAGTTCCTTACAATACATGGTGTGTTGGCTCTGTGTTGGGATCTCACACAGGAGTGAATTTCACCCCATTAAACAGGAAGCAGGCGTCTTTTGCAGAGCTTTTCTGCAGTGGTTGTGAGGTAGGATGACAAAATCCTCCCCCATCTTGGGAAGTGTCAGCAAAGTTGCTCCTTGCCCTTGGCATCTTCCTACACAAGGATTTTGCTCAGTAGATCCATGATGTCACTCTTCATTGGCTAATCCCTTCTTCTCCACACTGCTCTGCCCCGTCTTCCTCTGTGCTATGGTGGAAAAAGGCCCCTTATAGCAGTCTGTGGAGAGCAGAACCCCCTACTTACACTTTCCATGGCCTGCCCAAACACAGCAGAACTACACCCTTTTCACGGTCATTCAAGCCCGATGTGCTTGCACTGGGGACAAGAGGGGGCAGGATTATGGCCTTAGTGTGTTGGTAACTTGGGACAGTCTGCAGATTACCTGTTTAGATTTCTAAAATCAAAAAGTACATCCATAGCTCTAGGCACTGTGATATCAATTCAAATATCAACTTTGGCCACCTGGTGCCCAGTAGCTACCGAAATGGAGGCAGTTTTTTCCTTCTGTCCCATGTTCCTCCCACGTATACTCTCAGCCCTACTTCTCATCAAGGACATTAAATACATTAAAAATAATGCGCCTGAAACATTTAAGGTTTCACAGTCAAAATGCCAAAGTTAGAAATGCAAAAATGACAGATCCAAGAGTAGTGGTTCTTAAATGGTGGGTCGCATGCGGCCCAATCAGCACACAGCGGTGGCCCATGTGACATCCTCAGGGCCATACAGGTAGTATATGTAAGTGTGTGGATGTGGCCCACATAATGCATAGAGAGCTGCATATGCAGCCCACAATGGTAAATAGGTTGAGAACCACTGTCCTAGAGCAATGCTAATTCACCCCCTTGTACATATTCCAATTCTTTTTAATGTGTAGCTGAATATAATACTCATTCTGCTAAACCTATTTAAAATGAAAAGAAAGGATGTGCAAAGGTTGCTACATTCACAGGGCTGCAGGAAGCTTATCTGTTGAATTTGCTGTTTAGTGTGGCATGAAAGTAGGTTTTTTCGCGTTAGGTGTGATCCATATATATGTGATGGTGATAGTTACATGAAAAACTGCATGTACCTTGCACTTTGATCTCTCATTTGCCGTCTGCCCAGTCTGCTATATTTCTAATATTCCAAACTCCAGAGAGGCTTTCAGAAAAGCACTTAAACCCCTTTGACACCAGTGGTACTTGTTTAAAGTTAAGCACGTGCTTTGCTGAAAGAGGGCACAAACAGTTGCCATTTAAAAAAGAACCCAAAACAAAAATCAACCATCCCACAAGAATATCTTCCCCCCACAAATGTGGACTCTTCCCTGCAAATAAGACTGGCCTGAGGCGCAGGACTGACATACTCAGTTCCAGCCTTGTGACATAGTAAGGTCCAGCATCATGCGGCCCCCACTAGGGCTAGCAAAAAGGGCATTGCTCCCAGTAGATATCTGAGAATCACCTCTGTGTAATGGGGCAGAACATGTGTTTCTAGCTCTGGCACAATAATGGAGCTGAAAATGGCAACATTATGGTTTATGCAAAAGTTATTTTTAGATGTACTTCTCAGGGATTAGTTATTCATTTCCTCTCTCTCTGAGGTAAGTGCTGTTGGCTTCATGGTAGTGACCCAACCTGGAAGAGGCACTCCAAAATTGCACGGTCTGATTTCAGTTGGATGACTTGCAAAGCGAGGTAGTACTCAACATGAGACGGGGGCACGGCATTAGATGCACAATAAACAGTCCATTAGACATTTTGCTCTTCCGCTTGCCTACCTGTTCTGTCTGTGCTGTAAATCCAGTCTCAAACATGTCATGGCATCTTGTTTAGTGACACAGTATACACTGAATGCCTGGGTGGTATCTTTTATGCAAGTTCCAAGACCCTACTTGTGTTGTGTAGCTTGCAGAAGACATAGAAGAACAAGTTCCACAGGCATGAACTCTAACCTCCGATATGTTATGTATGAATGTGTGTGTCTGAGACTCAGGACTCAGTGTCTAAAAATATACCACTCATTTCACTTTTTCCTTAAAAGACCATTGTTCTTGTTCTTTTCATGAGGATCCAAGTATGAGGAACAAGATTTTCCTCATTTAATTGACGAGAGCACTATCTAAAAATATAACAAATGGAACCAGTTCCTTGAATTAATTATGTTTCAGTTAAAAATAAACCTGAAATATAAAATGACATTTAGAGGCATCTGGTCATGCGCTGAATAAACCTACAATTCTTTCTGACCCTCATGCCAACTTTCAGGGTTTCTTTTATGAGGAATCCCAGAATCTTGCCACCAACCGTTGGGTCACCAGGCCTTGCCTGTCTGAGAGTAACCTTTATTGCTACACCTTATTATATAGTTCTGTGCATTTAGAAGGAAGATACTTTCATCAATGTTTTTAAAAGAAATGGGATTTGTTCTTTTTGGCACTCTGCACTGCAAAGCAAAAACATGTCCGCAAAGCAGACCTCATATAGGGGGAGCTGCAGACACTAAGCCTTAAGGATTCCTTAGCGGTTCAGCACCCTTTTAACTCCACATAATGGGATTCAGTGGGATGTCTACGGGGACATTTACATATGCCATTTAGAATTTAAAACAGTGAGACCAGCGGGCTCAACAATAAGGGGTCACCTGGTATCCTTGCAGAGGAACTGCCGACTGGACAAGCCAGCCACCGCACAGAAAGGGGACCCAACAGAGTGTGGGGAAACAAGGCTATTCCCTGGAAACCTACTGAAAGGGGTAAGGAACTACCTGAAAAATCCCCCAGAGAGCAGCAAAGCATTTAGAGGGAGGCAGGGCCTGCTATTATTATTATTCATTATTTGTACTGTGGTAGCACCTGGGAGCCCCAGTCATGGAGCATGACCCCATTGTGCTAGGTGCTGTACAAATACAAGAAGACAGTCTCTGCTCCAAGGGCCTTAAAGATTTAGAAAAAGTGGATAAATGTCCATCCCTTTGGATGCCTGTTTAACCCACCTTTCAAGCCTTCTCAGATTCAACCATTATGATTAATTTACCAAGAGAAACTTTAATCATGATTTACTTGGGTAAAGGAAGGGACACTCTAAAAACACATGTCCTGGTGATTAAGTCAAAACAAACAGAACAAATGAGCCTGTTACGTAAATACATATTCAGAGAACAATCCTGATGTAAAAGATTATTTTTCCTTCAGATCTGTGTTATGCACCAGCTCTAAATAATGTACAGTAGCTACTGTGTTGTACAGCGCTCTGATGCTATGGTGTTAGCGGCTATAGAAAAACCTAAGAAAAGTAGATATACTAAAAGGTTAACAAATGAATCCAAAGTCATGGAGAAAAGGGAGAAAACATAAGGAACTGGTTTTTCATCTAAGTGTATGTGTTGTTCTTATTAACATTATTTACAGATTCACGTTTCTGAGGGGAGAAGAGACCCCACAGAAAGCAGAACCAGGGGATGCGATGAGTGATTCATTATTAGCAATGGACAATCTTCAAAAGTTTGGCGGCTTGTTTTACTTAAGTATCCAACTGGGATATTTAGGTGGGCAGAACGTAAACACCATGATGGAATTTGGAAAGGACACTAGGTTTAACACCCTATTCCTAATGGGGAGCACCATGCATGCTGTAATTTCCAAGCAGAGCAGACACAAGTTCAATGTTAAGGTCTCCTTTGGAAGACCTACACACAGCAAACTGCACAGACCTCAATTTGTATGCCTGGGAAGTATGAAAGGTGGACCTGGCCCACATCTGCCAAAGGTGGTATAGTATTTTGAGCAACATTTGGTTTGCATAAAAGCAAGTAAGGCAAGTGAGCTTTTCCTAGGGGAGTCCAGGGCACGTGCCACAGAAAAGAAAATTGTCTGCTGTACGCCCTGTCTCCCCTCCCTGTACTGTTGACTTGCCTCTCTTCTTCGCACTCATTTAAACTCGCTCACAAAGTAACGACAGCCTCCCTACCCCGCTGGACACCAGACTCTCAACTAAAGGAAATGAGGTGTTGGGAGTGTTTTCACCTTCTCCTCTGCCAGAGGCCAGGAACATTTTCTTCCCTTTCTATTTCTTTCTTTCTAGGAGCAGCCAAGATACTGTTAAATCACAAGCTTTCAATAAAATACAATTATTTTACTGCCTTGTTTCTTCCTCTTTCCCTTCCCTTTTCCTACTCATCACTTCTGTTTTATCTTCTTGTGTCATTTCTTTACTCTCCCCGCTTCCCTTCACCAGTATTTTTCCTCAGACTAAATTTTCTTCTATTGTTCACTAAAACTCTGTCTTCTCCAAAAACACCTCTATCTTCTAGTATCTAGTATTAGCTTCTGTGTGTTTATCCTCCTTCCCTCTGTCTCATCTTTTTCTACAACATAGTTTCCCTTTATTTTCTCCTATTCAACCCTCCCCCCCAGGTCCTTTCTTCTCCCTTCCAAATGTCAGAGTTCTGACATTAGTTTATTTTAAGGCAATTTACTGTGATTTGGGAGAATGTCATTGACCCCAGTAAGTGCTTTTACAGTTCCTTACATGGTGTGCGGACATCATTTTAGAGATAATAATGTGATGCCTTAAGAAGGTAAAGACCACGGGCTACAATCAACACAGTATTGCTCAAGTTTTGTTGGTGTGAATCCACTGAAAACAATGGAGTTGCACTGACATAAACTGGAGTAATGTGATGATGAAAAAGGCTCAGAGGTCTTTGTTTATTTCCTATATGCTCCAGTATTTCCGACGGGCCCACATTGGCATGTGGGAACTAGAAGACATGCCTTCTGTGTGACTGTTTCTACTCACATCGTGTTCTTCCCATCCTGCTCTATCTATAAACTAGCCGTGACCAGCCAAGCTGTTTATGTTCCACTGATAACAGTTGGAGGCCTGCTTTCGTAACAAGAACTCTACTATACTCAGGCTACTTCCTTCCAAAATTAGTCTTTGCCTTCTGTGCTGCTTAAGCTCAAGGAAGTTTGTTGATCTTGGATTTTGGTACCCAGACAACATAGCCTGTCTACAGAGATCTGAACAGAAAGGACATGAATGGAAAAGAGTCCCACAGAATTAATTTCAACAGACTCTCTAAGCAGTTCAGAGGAGTCTGTCATATCATCTACTTCAGTGGTTCTCAACCAGGGTTACATGTACCCCTGTGGATGCGCAGAGGTCTTCCAGGGGGTACTTCAATTAATCAAGATCAGTGTTTCTCAGCCCAGGGAGGTCACAGGGTGAGTTATGGGGTGCAGGGGTCACAAGTGCAGGGCCAGCATTGGTGGGAAGGGAGGGGATCTTGACAATTGCCCGGAGCCCCATGCCACAAGTCATATGCTTCAGCCCCAGGCAGCAGAGCTCAGGCTTCAGACTCCTGAAAGGGGTACAGGAGTCTGGAAAGGTTGAGAACCACTGATCTACTTAATGCCTTTCATCCTAGGATCTGAAAGTGTTTTAGAGCATTAATTAAGCACCACAAAAACCCTATGAAGTAAGTATTAGCAAAAAGACGTTTCATTTGCATCTGTCATTACCCATATGGTGGTATCAGCAAAATATTTAGATAAGTATATTGCACGGGAGCTGGTGCAAATTATCAGTGACAGGGCATCTGATGAAATGAAGGATATTTGGATGATATACTTTATATACTTTATATTTTATGAAGTTACATTATTCAGGTGGAAACTTATAACTAATATATTTTGCTTTTACCTTTTACAATAGCAGTACTTTAAATTTAAACTTGCTATTTTAAACATTTACACCAATGGAATATTTCTGTAAGTAACTGCTTAACAATGAGAATAAGGGGGCACAATCTGGCTCTGTGTGCCTTGCTCAAGGTCAAATTAAAAGTCAGCGACTGAGTCAAGACTAGAATCCAAGACTCTTGAATCCCAGTTTGCTGCTAAGACATACTGACCACATTCCATATAACACAATGGCCACAGGACTGGAAGGTGTGGGTGAGTCTGTGCAAATGGAAGTGAGGTTGGGGCATTCAGCAAGGTGACAGATTCTCCAAGGTGAGTATCATAAGCCTTTTTCAAGAAAAGGCTCGAATCATGGTTCAGTCTTGATAGATGCCAAAACGCAGAAACCTTCATGTCCAGCACATTAAGCCTTTCAGACGGCTGGCACTTGGAGAAAGCGGAATTTTCTATCACGTTAGTCTAATAGAACTATTCCAAAACAAAATCTGTGTCTTGAGAAACACTTCACTGATTATACATTTCTGAAGGTTTGTTTTCAGCCTCTATCAGCCCATGGTGCAGTAGCAAATATCATAACAGGTGGACTCTGAAGAAACGTAAAGTGCAGCATTTTTTATTTAGACCCTTACACTTCATTTTAACAGGAGATGGGCTATGTACAAAAAATAAATAAAAATGTTTCATTTAAAGTTAGATTAATAGGAAAAAAAGTATGTTGCCCATTATTTCATCAATCAACCCAGTAAGACCAACAATGGCCAACTGGACTATTAATATCCAAACAACCCAGAGCCATCTGCCCTTTGACATTTTCAAAAGCCTGGGAAAACAGGTGGCCATTACATGTCTTAGAGTGACAGACTCAAGAAGCACAATCTATTTAGCTTAACAGTGAGAAGGTTATGGGGTGACTTGATCACAGTCTATAAGTACCTGCATGGGGAACAATTATTAATAATAGTCTATCAGAGAAAAGTATAATATGATCCAAGGGCAGAAGTTGAAGCTAGACAAATTCAGACTGGAAATAAGGCATTTTTAATGGTGAAAGTAATTATCCCTTGGAACAATTTACCAAGGGTCATGGTGGATTCTCCATCACTGACCATTTTAAAATCAAGATTGGTTGTTTTTCTAAAAGAGATGCTCTAGGAATGATTTTGGGGTAATTCTATGGACTGTGTTATACAGGAGATCAGACTAGATGATCACAATGGTCCCTTCTGGCCTTGGAATCTATGAATCATACCCTGTGATGAAGCTTGAAGTGCAATTTTCTGCATAGTTATATTTAAACCTGCAAGATGTGTTATTTCTACAAAGAAGTTTTCTATATCTGCAGCAATTATGAACTTAATCAAACGCTGCTTTCTGGCACACATTAAATTGCCAAGTAAAATCTGTTTGAAAAGGGTAAACAGAAAACAACAATTGGCATAGTGAGATGCTCCCCAGTACACATTCTACATTCAGTCATCAGTATACATTGTTTGTGCACCTAATTAACTGAACTGGAAATAAACAGATCTATATCTTAGACCTTATTACGACTCACAGCATAAGCTTTAATGAGCACAAATTACTGTGTAGGCAACTTTTAAAAGCCAGTTTAATATTTGACTGTTCCTAATTACACCTTAAAGATATAAGAGAGCTGGCCTCAGACGCAGTGACCAGCAAATATTTAAATATGCAAACTGCAATTAAACTTTTGCCTTGGTTTCCTTTTACAGTGAGAAATAGGTTGACTAGCGTAAACTTGTTAGTTTGCTTAAAATGCACAGCCCAGCTAGACTGAATATGCATATATTAAATGGTTCCATTTGGCAGGAATTGGCTCTAGATTGGAAAAATGACATTGTTTATTTTATACAAAACTCCTATTAATATTTACTTTGTTTTGTTTAATGTCACACTGTTAACATGCTCAGTTTTTCACCCAGTATAATCCCAAATCCTCCCCTTGGTATCACCACCTAAGTTATTTTTACCCACATCTACATTTCAATATTCAAATTATTCCCTCCTTCATTTGCCACACTACATATCTTTAGGAATGCTGAGCACATGCAATTCCCATTGACTTCAGTGGCAGTTGCAGAAAATCAGTACCTCTTGGGACCAGACAACTGATCTGATGTAATTGATTTCAGACCTTTTTTTCCAATTCATCCTGATCATGCTGTATTTTAACCCTATATTCTAATGTATTTTGGGATCCCTCTCCATTTCATATAGTCCTCAGTTGTGATTAGTTTTTTTTCTCCACTTCATCCTCCAATAGTTTGATTGAATCGTTGCATAGTACTGAACCCAAAAGAGGCTCAGCAGGATCCTACTGGATATCTCGCAACTCAACACAACCTCTAATTATTTCCTCGTTGTGTGTTGCATTGTATTCAGCTTTGCATCAAATCTATATTTCTCTAGTTTCCCTTTGAGAGTGCCAAGTGGAACCATATCACAGACTTCTACTTAAGTCAGCCTTACTATATTGACTGCAATTTCTTTCCCCATTGCTGCCACTCCTTCTCTCTGTATATGAATAGGTAACAAGTGAGTTTTGGGGAGGGGAACTTCTACAGTATACCATTATTAACAAAGAAGTGTTGACATTATGTCTTCAATGCCCTTTGTGAGTTTTCTCTAATATCCGCTCTAAAGTCTATAGGGGCACATAATACTCTTACAATTTAATATGACACTAGAGGATTGTAATTCCAGAGATGACCTACACAGTCATTCCATAGTGATGTAGTGCTGGCAAAAAGCATGAGAAGAGCACTCCTTTTAAATGAAGACTTTCGTTTAACCAAAGAGCAGGTACAGCACAGCTAAAAGCAGTGCAAGCCTCCCATTCCACTCTGCTAATGGTCCTTCCTTTCATTTTCTAGGTGAGAGAAAATAGCTCCACTCCTGGGGAACATGCAGTCCTTGGCCTCTATTGAGACTGATGCCAAGGGAACCAGTTCTGTGTCCGTTGTGATGGTGCTTTTTTGTGATTTGGATTTTGTTTATTTATTGCCATGCTTACATGATGGCCCTCTTTGTTAATCACTAAACTACAACCTAAGCCAGATACAATTTAGTGACTGAGAAGTGAAAGATGAAAGGCTTTTTGTCCCATTGCCAATCTTGGATGTCCAGGAAGAAGAAGTTGCCAGGAGTGCTATGCAATTGACAAGGTTACCAACCTTGATTTTTTTTTATATGGACCTTGTCATGGTGACTCATTCCGTTGTCACCTTCAGACTAGACTACAGAGATGCTCTCTATGTGGGACTCCACTTTCCAACCACTGAGAACTGATAGCTGGTGTAGAATGGAGTGCTCTTGCTGGGTTTCCTGCTCAGACAGCACATTACATAGGGCTCTGCAATCCCCACTAGCTAACACGTGACCTCCAGGTGGAGTTTCAGTCATTGACAGCTAAAGCCCTAAATGATTTGAGACTTTTGGCTACCTTCTCCATGTATCATCCCATGTCAAATGCAATCATCCACAGTGCTCCAGCTAATAATTGCAGTGGTTTAAACAGGAGGATAGTTGCAGAGTATTCTCAGTGAAAAAGTGTACTCAACTCTGTAATGTACTTCCCCACTTAAGCCACCAGAGCCTAGATTCTGTGACTTTCAGATCATGGTGCAAGGTCCATCTGTTTTCCCAGGCTTTGTGGGACAGAGAAGTTTGAGAGGTTGTGAGGCTGCAGTGGGAAATGTTTAGTTGCAGGGAGGTTGGAAACTTTGCAGTTTGGGCACATTGTTCCATTGGGTATAGATTTTACCAATATTGTGTAAATGCACCCACGATGCAGGATTTTAATAAATCTAAAGACAAAAACACTTTTTGACTTTGTTGATAGACCAGATGATAGAGTATTTCAATAGTTTGATAAGCAAAGTAGCACTGATTCAAACTTACATTTCTATGAATAAAGCAAAGTGCAAAGAAAAAAATACATGCTAGTAGGAAACAGATCTTGGGATTGTAATAAAAGAACATGAAAAGAAAAGACATTAATTTCTTTAAGAGTTTGTTCCAAAGAGATTAATTAAAATATTTAATGTTGTTCCCTTTGCCTTTTAACTCCTTAAAAGAAATAAACATTTTAAGTAAATTATACTTTCAGTTTTGCCTGTTTTCTGCTATATTTATATTAAACTATTACAATGTACAAGAATCCAGAGAAAGCAGCTCATCTTACTGAATGTTGCCGGGAATGGTTTTCTTCAGATGACTTTAACATAGAAGGCTTTTAACACAGGTCAGCAGATTACCCCAAACAAAAATATTGGAATTTAATCTCTGCGTGTATGAGCACTTCACTTACATGGCCTTCAGTGCTCTTTAATTACATTCCTACTGTAAACGAGAGCTAAAAAAATCCCTTTAAAATGGCAGTTCAGTTTTCCCTGACAGACTAACTATAAATACTGTATTAGGGAGGTGCCAAGTTGCTTGCTGAGGTCCTATGTCATTTTACCTCTTTCAGGGATACATGTTTAATTAAAGCATTCCACAAGCTTTGAAACAGATTTCAGATGGGAAATGAGTTCGGTGTTGTGGATTTTGATTCCCCTTCCCCCTTAATAAACCGTTTACTTCTTTTTCCACAAATGGTAGATTCAACTCATGAGAGCTAAGAAAGTAAATGTCAGCTCTACTGCACAGCTTTACCTTCCAGACTGATAGGGCAGACTGAAAATTAATCTTTCTTGGTTTCACTTTCTATTTAAAATGTGTTTCTTAAATGAGATTATTGGAGGGGAGGGGGGAAACATCGGAAAACTGTATTATTTAAAAGACTGTGGGATTAAAAAAGAATCTGAATAATATGCTGGTATGGCACTTCTGCTGTGGCGCAATTTGTGTGGGCAATTGGCAAGTTAGAAAAATATCACCGTTACAGCTGCCACCTTGCAGTCTCAGACAAGAGGCCAAAATAGGAATCGGATTGGGAGATGAAATATTCTCCCTCTCTTAGCTGTTTGCCTTTCAGGGCTGAGGAACAATGGCATGGCAGTTTACCTGTTTGGTGGATAAATATAGGATTTCTCTATCCAGTGCTGTCAGTTCACCATCTGTCACTGGAACTTAAATTTATATACATTAAGAAACAAAAGAGAAGTGGTATATTTGCTTTCTAGTTATATAGTCTAGATGATCTGTGTCTTACAAATGGAAGCTTGATTTGAACTCTCAGTAGCATCTGACTGCAAGAATTCAAACAAGGAGGCTTCTGGTTCATCCCACGGTACGCGTTTGGGCCACATGTTGTGAGTGGGTGGTTGACAAGTGTGACTTTCTTTTCTTTACTCCTACCCCACCAAAAAGTGAAACCCTGGGAGCAGTCCGATTTGGGGACTTGTTAGAGAGATGCTAGCTTGCTGCAGGAAGGGAAAATGATAGGGTAGAATCCCACCTGTTACTTTCAGATAAAACATTTGCATTGTTCTAAGGACATCTGCAGCTACTTTAGACACAGGACACAGGCTTTCTGTAAGATTTTTTATTAATTATTACCTAACATTTAGCAAGGGAGTTGGTAAAATCATTAATAAAGTACAGAGGAACTACCAGCATAGATCTCTTTTCATTGCCAGTGATGAGCTTACAACTGCTGAGCTTACAAACTGAATGAGAAAAGAAACCTGTATCTTTCAAATACCATTACTTACACTAAGCATTCATAGAGCCATTTACAAGTTCAAAGTGCTGTGCAGGTGCTTAATAATTTATTGCTACGGGTGGTATTCACTTTCCTTGCACAGAACCCAAGTAATTCAGCTGTGCTAAGGAGCAAAGGATGAAACCTACCCCCGGTTCTCAGCTCAGGGTGAAAATGGGAAGATCCATATCCATATCCATATCCAAGCCCACTGAATCTCCAGCCCCACTTCCTGCACCACCTAGGTCTTCCCTAAAGGCGTCCCACACAATTACTCACAGAATGACCATGTTCAGCTGATGAGATCTGGCAAGGACACAACTGGAGCTGGCTGCTGGTTATAAAACTATGAAAGCATTTCATATATTGGATTGGTATAATAATAAAGCTGGCTAGTGTGAAACTGCCATAATAGGCTACATACAAATTAAATACTCTGCTCCACACAGTAAGTATCATCTGTGCTTTGGAGTAAAAGCTATATAATAGTGTTTGCCGCTTACTATGGTGATCCAATTACTTCCTAGGCCTACAGTGGACTCTAAATGTTGAAGTTCTTACTAACATGATGTTGAAAGTTTTAAAAATGTGAAGGATCTTGAGATTTCAGATTATTTGCTCAAGCCTCAAGCATTTGCACTGAGCTGTACCCATTTCAGGACATTTTATAGCCTTTGATTGAAGACAAATACATAAAGGCAGTGGGCTGTGCACAATTTGTGTTATCACTGCTTTGCACCACTTGTGTACCTCAGTAACTTAGGTAGCCTGATCCCTCTCTATATATATGTCTGTCTTTATTGCCCCTTGTCTTGTCATGTCTTCATCTAAACTGTAAGCAAGTAGAGGCAGGGGGCATGTTTATTTCACACATCTCAGAAGCTATAAAACAATATATAATGTGTGTAACCACTATTAGCCGGTACAGTATTGGCAGAACCAGGAATGCTATCAAAAAGTGATATTCGGATCTGAACCCCTTTTTACTTGACCCACACTCTACTGCTGAGAATGTATTTTAATTCCAATTCTCACATTTTAATCTGCAGTGCATTAAAAGCAATATCTTTATTATCAATTCCAAGAAGTTTTCAAAATAGCATCTTAAATGACTATTAGAAAAGTAAGTAGAATCTGTGAATAACTGTCCCGATGAGGCAGATGTAGTCCCATCCCACAAAAAATTCTTTAGTACAGTTAGGCCAAATGATGGAAAAATCAGGTATTTAATATCCGCCAAATCAGTTTGTTTTCATCACTTCTTAAAAACAGGGTGGTAGCAAAGAATGGAAGAGCAAGTCTTTGTAGGTTCACCATAAAAATCTCATGTTTCTCTCTTCCCCTTATAAGACTAGAAATTGGGAATCACCACAATATAATAGGCCAGATTTTTATTTACACTAAGGTCCCTTTACCCTTCCTCTTGCATTGTAAAAAGGCCTTAAAGTAGGTGTAAATTATATTTATTATTAATATATTTATTAATTTAAATTGGCTGTATATTTAACAATAACATATTTTTTCACTGAAAAAGTGTTTCAACACAAAGTTTCAAGCAGTTCTATTATCTCCTATATCTACATTTGTGTGTGTATGTAAAATAGGTGAGTATTTCAGAGAGTTGAGTTAGATAATACTAATAAGAATAATAAACAGCAACTATTCCAGAATAAGGTGGTGTGTGAGTTTATACCAGAACACCAATTCTGGAGTAACTCCCTATGTGTGGGCACTATTATTTTGGAATAAAATTGTCTTCTTCTGGTTTAACTTAATCCACTTCTAAAGTGGAACTAATGGAGTTATTCCAGAATAGCTATTCTGGACAGAGATGGGAAATTTTTAAGACAAAACTTTTTTTCCACCAAGAAGATGATGATTTAGGTCTGTGACATTTTGCAGATGTGTGTCAAATTCACCAAATTGTTTCAGTCAGAAAAAAAAAAAAGTCCAGAAAAGCAAAAAAGTTTTGTTTTGACTTTTCAATTCAAAATGACTTTTCATAATTGAATTTTACTTCAATTTTATTTTTAAAAAATAAAAAGGTTAAAAAAAATCTAAAAAATTAGAGTAAATGTTTTGTTTTGGGTCAAACTGAAATAACTTTTTCCCCTGTTTTTTTGTTTCAGACATAGCACTGAAAAATCGGTTGGTGACACAGCTCTAATTCTGGAATAACCCCATGTAGACAAGCCCTTAAACTCCACTTTTACCTCAGTGGAACTGGATCAGCTCCTCACTGCTCACAATGTTAAGGGCTTCCTCTGTCGTGCTCCTTCCCTTCAATGGTGTCAATGGCAAAATTCCCATTGACTTCAATGGGAACAGGAGTAGGATTTTAGCATAAATTCAGCCACCCTTCTCTCTCCCTAAAACCAGGATATACTAACTCCAGTTTAAAGAAAATTTCCTTAACAATTAGGTAATAATACTTAACATGAACACTGAGTACTTAGATAGCACTTTACAATTTCAAAGCTCTACACAAGTATTAATTAGTGTTAATGACTCATATTACCTAATAAGATAATGACAAACCCTGCAGCTCACAATATCTAATTTCTATTTTAAGTGATAGATAAGAGGCATCTCTTAAAGGATATATTTTCTTCTAGCTCCCTTTCTGCCTATTACTCTAATAGCTTTTGGAACATGAGTGTGCATTGTGGCATTTCTCTTTTTAATTTGTGGACAAGAATTCATTGCACAAAACACACTTTTTTTCCACAAAAAAGGGTTTTAACTATAGTATCTCTGGTTTGGGGTTTTTTGTATAGAATGACACCAGGTCAACGTGCGCTCCTAAGCAATATTGCGTGAGGAGAAGGGGATTCATGGCTGCCCTTTATGGGAAACAGCAACGGCTTTCTTGGTTTCTTGCTGGGTTGCCATTGCCAAGGTAATGCTTAATGGATTAAGTCTTGTGAAATAAATTCTGTAAATAGAATGTGGGCTGAGATCATTTAAACTCATTTCCCCTGTGTCCCCTTACAGTCCTGGAAGCTGTCAAGTGCAGGCAGCCTGCAAGCAGACTGTTTTCCCCCAGTGTTAGTCTTGAGTCTCAACAGATGCATAAAAGAGCTTGTTTTTCACATACTTTCTGTGATGGTATTAAAAAATTACAAAAAACACGTCTCAGTTTCACTTATTGCCTTAAACTGCATACAGCTAATCCCACAAGGGCACCAAACATTGCTCTATTTGTCCATCATTAGAACATTAAAGACATGTGTTAATGGAAGAATTATATGCGAGTTTGCAGGATTTTAAATAAAGGAACTGCACCAGAGATGGGTGTATGAACAAACAGTAATTTTAAGCAGTATCATTTCAAGTGCTGGAAGCGCATACAGCATGAGGCCAGGCTCTTGCCCTGAAGAGTTTATAGTCTAAAGTGGGCGATCGCATGACATGGAGTAACATGTCAAACCTGAGAAAATACTCTCAGAGCTGGTGCTGTGGGCAAGATCCACCTAGGAAGAGTTGTGAAAGAAACGGGAGAGAACATTCAATTCATGGAAGGGGGAGGCTGTTCCAAGTGCAGAAAAAGGAATAAACCTGAGGGTGGGGAAGGACTGTGCAGAGAACCTTGAGAGACAAGACCCTGGAGGACAAGAAGGGGGTGATCTTCATTTCTTATTTAGAAATAAATCAGTTTCATTTTTCAGCATTGATGAAATCCATAAATCTACATAACTTTTTCCAGAGTAATAAATCCTTTCGGAGGCTTTTAGCAGTTTCTCTAATTTGGACGTATTTTGATTTCACTCATCCACAGACTCCTCTCTTTCCATGCTGAGTGTTGCAGAGGAAACCTTCTTATGCAAGCCAGGGGAGGTAGGGCAGGATTTCAACTTGAGCAGGGAGTGAACAAGAATAATGCAGACCCATGACGCTAGATGCAGTTGCCATGAGAATGTCATCACCAGCTAGGCTAAGAGAAGCAATTAATCTCCAAGGACACCACCACCAAGTAAGCAAGAGTTGTGCTAAGCAAGCCTTCAAAGATGGGAGTTGGGCATCACTGGCTGTCTTGCCTTTCACCATCATATTATCTTGCCATGCAAAACTACTAGTCTAGACATTCTGCCTTCTGGAGGTGCTTCTTCCAGAAAGGACAACTCAACATGCTAGATCATTGTGTGTGGGATTCTCAATTACCTATCATTACAGGCAGGAAGTCCACATTATATCCATCTACTAATCATACCACAGCTGAGTAAAACACATCCTGTAGCTACCACTGGGCCTGAATTTACATATACTTCCACCCAGGGCACAGTGCTATTAACATGTAGTCCCAGTTGATGTCAACTGAGTTCAATCGGAGTACTACTCATCTGAGTAAAATTACTCATGTGCGTGTTTGCCAGATTGGCCCAGAAGTGATATGGAGGAAAGTCATCGTTTTCTTGAAGTTCTCTGGAAATCGATAGTTCAGTGAATTTAATAATTGTATGATTATTATATAGTATTTAGTACATACATAGTGCCTTTTATCCAAAGGCTTCACCAACTACAGTGGAAACCGAATCACTCATAGCAGTATCTGAGGCCTCAATCCTGCAGGCCCTTATATTCATGCTCAAATATAAACACGTGAGAAACCAATGGGATCAGCAGGACTGGTCACATGTGAAGTTAAGCATATGCCTACATGTTGGAAGGACTGAGGCCAGAGCTAGTACAAATGTGGCCCTGTTTTCAGTGTGTCTTGTGTATCACAAAACTTCAATCTTATAATTTAGACCTGGTCAGAAAATATTCCCCATGGAACATTTTGATGAAAATAAAAAAAATCATGGAAAGATTTGCTGAAAAACAATTTTTCCAACAAAAAATGGAAAATTTTCAAGTGAAACAGAAACTTTCTCTGAAAAATTTTGTTCAATCAAAAACTCAATTTTCCATCAAAATACAGTTTTGATGGAAAATGTTTGATTCACTCTACTTATAATATTTGATCACTACTTTTATAAAATGATCATGAAAATCATGCATTCCTTAAGCACTCAAAATGGAAAGATAATTGCAACTCTTTACTAAGATAAAATGTTACTTGGTAATTAATGGGAGTCCACTTTCTAACCTTTGTCTTCAGTCATTATGAACATTTGAATTGAAAAAATAGCTGAGAGAAAATAAATGGACATGAAGATGTGATTAGATTTTAAAATGAACTTTGAATATTATTTATTTCTATTACCATAATGCCTAGGAGCCCTTGGCATAGACCAGGTCCTCTGTACAACCAGAGAACAAAAAGACAGTCCCAGATTGTGATCTTTTTGCACACTGTTCTGTGAACATTTCAGCATTTGAGTTCTCTGAATACAAATGCTCACAGAATTAATTTTATACCCAAATGCTCAATTTCTGAATTGTGTATTTGATTGTAAAATGTGCAGTTTTTACTGTGTTGGTTGTTTACTTAAGTCATCCAATCTGGAAACAGAAAGCGTCTAATGTAACTAACTGAGGCCCTGACCCGGCAATTTGATCTGTATGGAACCTTACATCCAAGCCAGAGCAGGGGCATAGGGTCTGCCCATGAGAATCAGATTGCAAGATCTGGGCCATGAATTGTAGGGACTGAAAGTGTGTATCATCTAGTAGCTAGTTAGTAGCTTATACAAAATGAGTTGCCAGTCTCAGAGCGGTTCCCAGAGGAGAGGAGGAGATATTGCAAAATATCTGCACAATTGCTATTAACTGGCCAGTTGGCCAAGAGTAAAATTGACCCAGAAGACTAAATTGAGCTTTCATCCTTAAAGACCCAAAACAGGATTGAAGGTGCACAGTGGGCAGGAGAATGGGGGTAGGAAGTGATATAGAGACATGTGCATTTCTTTTGCCTGTGCGGTACTGGTCTGTGCATCATCAGAGAACTTCAGTCTGTCTGTCAGGCACTTTCAACAATTCCATTTAAAAGGTAAAGAAATCAGATTTTCTGGAGGCTTGGAAGCCTTTGTAAAGAGACCAGTTCTTTGGGGGGAAATCTCTGCACTAACAGAGATAAAAAACAGAGGGAGGGTGTGGTGGTTGAAGCATATGTGATGTAGGTTCTATTCCAGCCTCTGCCATTGACTTGTTCAGCAACCTTGGGCAAGCGTCTCTACCACAGGTTCCCCATCTGTAAAGAGGGTGTAATCATACTTCCCTTCCTCACAGAGTTTAATGATTCATTAATATATTTCTAAAGTGCTTTGAGATCGTTGGAGTAAAGGCATTAGAGAATTATTAGCGGGACTTCATTAAGACTCATAAAAGCCAAAATATTTGAAAAAATCACCCATCTGAAGGTCTCGATCATGTCTGAAAAAGTGTGAACTTTCTTTTTTAAACCAACTTTCACAAAAGAGCCAGCCTGTGAATGGTAAGATTTGACTTTTGACCAACTTACTCTATTCATCCTGCCCACAAAATATCTCACACTTAGAAGAGTATTTTTAATAGCACTGAACCCACTCCTGCCAAAAAAAGAAGTTCAGAGTTAATTTTACCCTGACCAAGACAGACACATATGGCTTGCAATAGGTTAACTGCACGGAGAAGAATTACTATTATTTTTTAAACCAAGCATTACAAGTGGTAAAGCAAAGTTAGTGTTGAACCTTTTGATTATAAACCTCTAAGTCTAAACGCATAACAAGATAAAAACACCAGAGTTATCCTTCTTATAGTGTATAATCCATGAGAAGAATCCTCTTTACTGAAGGAGTTAAAGTTCTTGCAATAAATCTAGTATGCCACAAGCTAAAATTCTTGACATCCAATCTGGTGTAATGCAACAAATCAGTGTAACATAACAAACAGCAGACGCATTCTGTGGCACAGCGTCCCCATAAACTTCAATCTCTGGGAAAAAAATCTTGATTTATTATATAGCTTTTGGACTCTTACGAAAGAAAATTTGCCAAAGATCAGAATAATCAACTCTTTCACCCAAGCAGTTTTTTATGAAAAAATAAAGCACAGAATGGGTCTGAGCAAAATAAATAAAAATTCCACACTTTTAACCCACAGAACCTTTTGCGTCATTCAGAAATATTTGCAAGACATCAACAATCTTTTATCATAAAAAAGGCACTCAAAATTAGGACTTTTTCTTACATTTTCTTTTATTTATGGCCTTCTAACTATCCTGTTTGTGCCATCTCAAACTTGTACACACTTACTCAGGTTACATTTGTCAAAGAAGGGCTTTTTAAAGATTCATGTAGCTAATTCCCCTGAAAACTCATCTGTTTTGCTAAGCTATTATCTGCAGGTTATAAAAATAGTGGTATACAATTTACAAATAATATCTATAATAGGATTCATTGTTGTGAATGTCTGAACCACATATTTTCATCCACTGAAAGGGAAACTAATACTTCAGACTCCTTGGAAATGCTAGATGTTTTAATGTAGTTTGCTTCTCCTTATTTTGGACCCATGAAAAGGAACAAAATCATACATTAGCCATTCATAATAAAAATACTAGCCCCATTCAGGGCATGTAAAGGCATTACTGTTGCATCACTCTGAACAGCCCTGCTGTTCCAGTTGCCCATGTAATTATCACACAATGCAAGCCAGACAGTTTCCTTGTGAAAGGCACTGTGTACTTAGGACAAAATGAAATAGAAATGGTAAATAAATAAATAATGGCTGTTTTGAAATCTGACCCACGAAATGGCTTCTTGGCTTAATGGCACTTTCATAAAGATATTCCCATTGTTTGTTGATTTATGGAAAAAAAAACATTGCTACTCACTGCTGTTTAGATATTTGTATCTGTGCAGAAGAAGAAGAAGGAAAAAAAAGGGGTTATTAAGCAAGTCTTTCAGTAAGACACCAGATGATGGATAGTCAAACACAGAGTCTCCTGTAAACACAGGAGAGAACCAAAAGGTTGAACTGACTCATAATTGTGTCAACACAGGTTGCAGACCCTTGGTTTATTTCAGCTTTCCTGTTTTTCACAGATTTCTTTTCACGCCACACTGTTTAGACACAGTCTCTTTTCAATACACCCCGGTGGGGTACAAAAGAATACAAGTTTTCACACTGCAATGCAGGCATTTACATGCACACAGACTGAGCAGCCACAATTAGAACAGCAGAACTACTCTGTCGCTGGCTCGTGTTTGCACAAATTAAGCAGTGCACTTTTGCACAGGAGCCCTTTGCCAACTCTAATCAGAAACTACAATCTACTAATCCTGATCCCCCTTGTATTCCAGGCTGGGCAGCCGGCTATCAGAGATCATCCATACTAGGGAGGGGTTAAAGCGCACGCACACAAACACAAGTAGGTATTTATACTTTTGCCATCTCAAGAGCCCAACCCTTCAACTGCTCCTTAAGCAATTAAACTCACTAAAGTCAATGAGGTTTTTCACCTATGGAAAGGTTGCAGGATTGGACCTGTGGTTTGAAAATAGGTAGTCACATGGAATGCCAGATCTTTTTCAAACATTTATTTTAAAGATCTCACAAAAATATATCATACTAAGCAATGCAGAGCCAAGAGAACTGCTCCATCAGATCTTCATCCTCAGGAACTTACAGAGTCATATATTAGGCTTAGGGCCAGATTGTGATGTACTCATGTTGAGTAGTGCCTTAGCGCTTGCATAGTCTCATTAAAGTCAATGCGTAATGTGCTACTCAACATGAATAAAGGTGGCAGGATCTGGACTTCTTTATATCTCCATCTGTACCAAAAATGCATCAATTGCTATCATTTTTAATCAACAAATAACCTTTGCAGCAAATCCACATCTGACCATTTCGTCCCAAGGGAAACTTTCTGCCTGCATTTTTTTTTCCTGGTCCATTAATAAAAAGATAAAAAGAAAACAATATTTAAGAGGGAACTGCTACAAATAAATGTCAGAAATAACACCCATAGAATATTTCAGAAACAATAGAAATTCAGACAGATTGAATTTTTTTAATGGTCTTCCTTTAAGGTTATTGTGTGTTTCTCTGTAGCAGGAAGTCTCATGCACTGCAATTTTTCCCTTTAGGAACCAAGGTTAATTGAACAGCAGAGATAATTCCATGTGCAAATGACAGTATAGTAAGTTCCCTGTGCTCTCAGCAGGTTCCCTACCTTTAGAAATTGTTCCAAGGTTGTGTGAATATAGAGTAGGAAACTATCCATGAACTAGAAAAGGTTTTTTGTTTGTTTGTTTGTTTGTTTTTAATGTCCATTTCCCCTCTTTAGCACTCTTCAGCCACATACTGAGGGAACTGAAACAGTTTCATAACTTTCCATATATTTTCCCTGCACAAATACTCAGCAAATTTGGAGCATAAATCATGATACGGCACATTGGTCAGGCCCCATGAGCACCACTGAAGTCAGACAAATTATGGCATTTGCTATCTAAGTTGTTACAATTTCTTGCCTTTCATTTATTCATTGCCAGTATCTGGATTTACATCACAGGGGAAAAATAGGAGTTTCATCAACTAAAGTTAACCCCTTATTGCAGGAACAGTAACATGTTTTCCAATAGCAATTTACAAGGATATACCCATTAACATTGCTTTAATGATGCAGTTAAGAAAATGCTGAAACTTTCTGGACGTGAGCAGGACAGATTATACTCTGTGGAAACGGCAATTGAAAACTCCAATTCCAAACCTTTAATATTTGTTTTACATCAATAAAACAAATTAAAAAAATTTACAAGCATATGTAAAAGAGCATAAAGGCAGTTCTCTGACGTGTATGCCGGTTGGTACTGCTGAGCGGCTCTGCCTGGCTGTACAAAGTGTTTACTGCTTGCATATTACCTCCAGAATAAAGTAAGTTATTAATGTCCAACCACATTAAAAGGCTCTCTGCTTTTACCAAGTCTCCTATTCCCTGATATAGGGCTAATTCTTTCAAGGCAATGCAGGGTGATGCAGAAAAGGGTCCATTTCCACTCTGTAGAGCCTGTTATGCACGAGGTTGCCCCCCCCCCATGGACCAACCACAGCATCTGCTACACGTACCCGGAATAATCTAATGGAGATACATCTTGTAAACGCAAGTCCCTTTTGGCTGCTGGGGCCTGCACATGCAACCAGTGGGGCATGGCCTCCGTCCTCCCAAGCCTCTGCCATGCAAACGTGCACCTGTTGTAATGGTCAGTGTGTCTGATGCCCACAACTCCGAAGTTAATTTATAACGCCTCCTTCAGAGATAGAAAATGCATAGTTTGCACAATGATGTTACAATGATGTTGGAAGTCACTTAGGTGAGGAAGTGGTGAGAATATGTACTTTCTTTCCGTAACGTTTCTAAAATAGAATAGGCCTCTTACCTATTGTTCTTCGGAGATCTTCACACTGGCTAATGTGAGGGAATTTCAAGATTTCCTTCCACTTTTTGCTTTTGCCTTTGCGCTTTCCTCCACCCCCTGCAGAAGAAAGAGAAAAAATTATAGTCTTTTTTCAGTGCCAGGCCCAGTGCACAGCTGGGTTGTCCTCTCACTCAGACTTACTAGCCCACTAGCCCAGTCACAGCCCCCATAACACTTTTTGAATATCACAACTTTTTGATAGTGGCAGTCAGAGTCATCGTTGTGTTAGAAAATGGCCCAGGCTACACTGAGATTTGAAAATTATATTGGCAGAGATACAATGGAGGCAACATTAGGATCCAGTCTTGGATTTCTAAAGTCTGGAGTTTAGTTTGAGCCACAAGCAAGACCAGGAAGTTTGAGAGTGCTGAACTGAGCTGTTCTCATGGCATTTCAAACCAAAGTGGCAGCCATTTCATGAAAATCAGACATTCTTCTGACCTTTCCACTATCTTAGACTTCATCTGAGGCAGATCTGAATAACAGGCCCTTTCCAGTTTTGAATCCAATCTAAGCCCCATATCTAAGGAAGGCTTGGATCTGGAGATCAAAATTCAGCACCACCTGTCCCCACCTCAAATTATTTATACAACCATAATCTCAAAGTGGCATTGTCATTAGGAGTAACACTCATGGATCACAGCTACCTGAGTAGGATTAGTATTCATTTAAAAGAAAAAAGAATTTAAGAGAAAACTGTCAATTCCCCCAACTACAAGTACAAAAAGAAGAGATTATTTTCTTATCTTGATTATATTTTAGCCCAATTGCAAAAAAATAAGAGGTAGTTTGGAATTAATCTGAGGCCTGTTTTGCTCCTAAATACCATTTTAAAATGTGGATTGTAAAGCAATAACAATGAATGCTTTCATCAGTGGGTGATGAAAATGAGCAACAACAGTTTATTTAGAAAATAATAAAGTATTTTTTAATATATCACTTCATCACAAAGAAAATAGTTCCCAATGAGGACAAGGGACAAGGGCTCTGAGGGCAAGTGTGAGATGCTTTGTGAGCACTGAGCTACCTGACATGTACACAACTCCTGGCAGCCTTCCACATAGCTACACGTACCCCCCACTGAAGTGCAGCCACCTCTGGAGAGGAACACAACAGGTGTTTAACAGCCACACACTACAACAGCACATTGTTGTGGAGGGCAGGGTTTCACCTGGAGTCTGGGAAGTTCCTAAGCAGAGGCAAATTAAGATTTATTGGGGCCCTGGGCGCAAGGAACATTTGGGCCCCCCACATCCTGGAACCACGCCCGCCTTCTTTTTAACATGGGGATAGTAGCCTCAGGCAGGCATGGAGCAGCAGCAGCAGCAGCAGGGGCTGAACTTCACGGCGGGGTAGCTGATCATCTTATGAGTCCCTCGCCGTGAACTGCAGCCCCTGCTAGCAGCGCCAGCCTCTTCTTGGTGGGGGGCCTGAGGTGGGCCTTATCCCCTCCTCACCACGGGGCCCCTCCCCCTGCTCCTCCTCTTCTCCCCAAGGCCCAGCCCCCTGGCCAGGACCCTCCACCTGCCCTTGGTGGCATGTCCTAGAGGGGTGGGGACATGGGCCAGGGGCTGCTCTCAGGCACCCTGACACCCCGCCCAAGGCTGGTGGAGAGTCTGGGGCTCACCCAAGCAGCCCGGACTCCCTAAGTGGCTCTTACCACGGCCCGGCTCCAGCTTCCAGCCCGGCCAGGGGGCAGGGCCTCAGGAGGAAGAGGAGGAGTAGGGGGCAGGGCCACAGTGGTCCCCCCACTTCTACATGGGTTCTGACATTCCTGCAGCAAATTGGCCTGTGGGTTAATCTGCCACTGTTCCTCAGAGCCCATGGAGTACAAGTTGAATTCTGCCTCTGCAGCCCCAGCTGGGGCCAGAGCATCAGGGGTTGCTGCCTGTGCCTCTGCTCCCACTGAGACCAGTCTGGGGTGGGTTACTAAAGCCGCCAGAGCACTGCCGCTGAAGCTCCAACTCGAACCAAGTCACCAAGGGCTTGTCTACTTGGGGAGGAGAGACAAGTTAACGAAAGCTGTGACGTTCATCCCCGCCCCGTGGATGCTCTCGTTCAGGAGTAAAGTGACCTTAGTTTACGTCTGTACGGCCACTTTGTTTCCGAATGAGTGCATCCACACGGGGGTTTAATGTGCTATGTGCTTTAACTTCACAGTTTTAGTTCATTCGTCTTAACTTTTCTAAATGTCCTTGGGCAGACAAGCCTTAGGGTTGAGTGTGGGCCACTCTCTTTCTCTCCCATAACCCCACCAGACACCTGCCCCCAAAACCACCTTTACAGACTCCACTGCTGGCATCGCTAGCTTCTCTGAACAACCTCTCTCGTGGGCATGTTTAATAATGTCACCTCCTGCCTTTTTATTTTTTGTGCTCCCCTAACACCATCCTCCCCTTTTCTTCATCTCCTTTTCCCCCACAACTCCACCTAACTGCATCGTCCTCCACACTCCTCTCCTTCCTCCTATCTTCCCTCCATCTCTTGCCTTCCTACATTCCCAGCTCACCTTGCTCTTCAGTTTTGACACAGTCATAACTATACCTGATCCTCCTGAGCGTTATCTACACTACAGATTCCACCAGTAGAGCTGCACTAGAATGATGTCTATAATCAGATTTTTTTAACCCAAGATCTGGGGACAAGGAATGCACGGGCTGGGGAAACAGTCCTATCAGAATTTAGGGCAAAGAAGAATGGTAATTGTGCCATCTGTCCAGGAATCAATCAGATGAGGTTTTGGACAATCAGTATCAAAAATAAGTCCTGGTCTAGTGAAAATTAAATAATTTTAGGTCACTTTCTCTCTTAGCCTCTAGAGTCTCCTACACGAGAGTATTTTTAGAAGAGCTCGGTTTCTTGCTAGGATCTCCAGAGGTTGTAGCACCTATGACTCGCTCCTTTCAGTGCACGGAAAAATAACTAAACTAAATGTGCAGTAATTATTGTCTTGTTGTGTAATGCTAAGTGATTTCTCAGCCTACTGAGGGTATGGTTAATACTGGGTCTCTTTTTTTTCCCTTTCTCACCCAGCATTTTTAATTCTAACTTTTCTTTCTCTCCATCTTTTTCAACTTCCTCCTCTCCCAGGATTATACCCCACTCTATACAATGGGGTAAGGAGAAAGATGTAAAAGAAAGTTGCCACATCCACAATAATAAAGGATATAGGAAATGTGATGAGGAGGGTTTCACTCTCGTTGCAGTTCCTAGTATGTGTCTATCCCAGTTAGACAGACTGTGTAATCAACAGAGAATGACTATTCTCTGAATATTCTGAAAATCTGAAACCCCAGCTCCTTTTCCTGAGATTTCCCTCATTGCTGTATTTATTGTGTTTCAGTCTCTGCACACAAAATCTGATTCACATGATTCTACTTTAGATGCCATGCCACGTCAAATGACTAATTCAGAGCTGAGTTCATTCTGTTGGTGAGCAGGGAAAGTCGCAATCATAGATTGAGAGTATGTTAGATACTTATAATTTCTGCAGACTAAATAAGGGGTGGATTGATTCAACATATATCAGAATATTACATGGAAAGCTTGAAAACTTTGAAATTTTGCAAAAATCATGTAGTATTTGGGGGCACTTCTGATCATGTAAATACAACCTTTCCACAATATCAGATGGAGGGGTGTTCTTTCTTACCCGTGACTAGCACACTTCTCTATTCTCTTGCTAATGGTTTTGTCGTTTAAGGGCTTGCCTTAAACTTTAAACTCTTTATTGACAGGAACTTAGTTATTGTAATACTCTCCTTTCTATCCTTCCCTCTTCTCATCTCTTCCCTCTCCGGTCCAAAATGCTATTGCTAAAGAAATTTTCATTTTCTAACCCTCTGACCATGTCCTCCCAGAGTCACCTCCTTTGCTTTCTGGCTCTTACACATTGAATTTTCCTCACCTTCAAAAGTCTACATAATCTTGTCCCTGCTGATGTAATACCCATCTGCACCCACAATCATCCTTTCTGCTTCTCCCACTCTTCACACCTTATGCTCCCTCCATTGCATCTCTTATTATGCTGTCCCTGCATGCATATCTCCCACTTCCTGCCTGCTAAATATCTTCTCTCTCTTCCTCTTCAGACCCCATTGTAGAAACCACTTCTTCAAGAAATATTTTCTTCTTTCTAACCACAAATAATTTTGATTGCATTCTCTTCCCTGAACTACTGTCTCATGTCTTGTCTTGTGTTTGTTTGCCTTGTGTACTGTAGACTGTAAACTTTTGAGTGTCCTGCTCTGTGGTGGTATATCTCCATGGGAATTTACTGCACTATAATAAATATTTATGAACTAGTTGTGGGTGCAGATCCTCAGCTGGTGTAAAAAACAGAGCTATGATAATATATACCAGAGGAGGATCTGCCCCACTGAGTATGAATGTGCCAAAGATTTTAGGATCATCCCTTTTTTTTTATTATTTTTTAAAGCCATCTTCATGGAAATTCTCAAGATGTGGTTCCAACATTAGCAGCACAAAGCAGTGTAATACATTATAAAGCAACTCTCCACCTTAAAGGTCAGTTTCAAGATTGTGTTGGGGGAACCTGACCACTATTGTTGGGTCAGAAGGACTTTTAAAATGCATTTGATTCAAAATATATATTGATACAGAAAAGAAATGGATGATGCATTTGGACAATTGGCATCACGATCTGGGAAGGGCTCCTAGATCCCCAGTTACAACTGTGACTAATGAATGGCCTAACCAGTGAGTTCTTTCCTTTTCTGTGCCCATCCTACAAAAAGCAGCAGCCTCCTCTGATGAATGGTTTGATCTTAGCCAAGCACAACGTGGGGTTACTATTTTGCCTGTCACATTTTTATGTTAAAGATTCTGATCAAGTGCTGTAATCTACCCGACCTTTCAGCTCTCAGCCTCTCTCCCAGAGCTGGCTCCAAATGTAATTCTAGGGTGTTTGAAGGACGTAATGCACTGAGACAATTGAGACAGGCTAAATTGTCTGGCAGAGCTAAAAGCGAAGGTTTCTCAAAATAGTTTGGTAATTGTGCAGGTTGCACAAGTAAAGACTTTTCACTTGCCTTGATTCCTGTCTTTACACTGAAAAGTTCCAGAGGGGTAGCCATGTTAGTCTGTATACAGCAAAAACAAGGAGAGTTCTGTAGCACTTTAAAGACTAACAAATTTAATTTCTGCAGGCATAAGCTTTCGTGGGCTGCAACCCACTTCGTCAGATGCAAGAAATAAAAATCAGATGGGGGGTGTGTATATATATATACATCCAAGGGTAAGGAACAACAATGGGGAGGGTAGGTGTTAGCAAAGTCCATTCAGTTAGAGTAGATGAGGCCTATTCACAACCATTGATTAGAAGGTGAGACTGTGTGAACAGTGACAATTATTTCTCGCAATGAAATAACCATTCCAAGTCCCTATTCAGACCCAGTTTGATTGTGCCAAGTATAGGGACTTGGAATGGTTCTCGAACGCTTTAGAATTTAGGATGTTTAAAATCCAGATCTAGATTTTGCAGCTCTGGCCTGTCTGGAATGATTATTGCCACTCTACAAAGGCAATTATATGCATTGCTAACATATATATGCCCTAGGTAAAGATGGGCCAGAGTTGAAACACTCAGGTGGATTTTAAACACTCCAGAATTTCAAGGTATGCAGGGTTAAGGTTTTGGTTCAGGCTTATCTATAATTATAATACAGGCTAGCCTACGGCTCTCTGTCAATCAGGTTTCTTCCAATCTGTGTTCTTCCAAACACTATACCAAGATAGTATTAAACTGCTACGATGGGGCTACTTTCTCCCCTTGTGATAAATTATGAAATGATGCTACTGAAGTTATTTCCCCAACCACTATCAGACAAAATTCTTCCCTGGGTGAGCATGACTCCAATATTTTGCTCTACCTCCATGTAACTCTGTTGACAATATGAATTCCAACTCTGGGAGACCAGGACAATGGAACCCTGCTCCACCAGGTGCATCTGCGAGGAGCCCTTAGATTCTAAACAGCATCACAGCAACCTCTCTCACTAGAGCATTCTCCACATTTCAGTTTACTTCACTGGTAGCCTTCAGAATACAATGAAGGGTGCATTTATTTAGCTTTTGGCTAACTGGATTTTTTTTTTTTTTTTTTTGTATCTGGCTGAAGTAGCTATGCTTTTTACACTACACATTACAGGGAGCTTTGTATAATTTGTGTCTTTTTGCATCAGTACCAAAGCCCCAATCAAGCAAAGTACTTAAGCACATGCACAGCTTTAGAAATGAATGGTCCCATTGAAACTGGGGTCTGACTATATGAGCACCTTTCTCTAGACGTTTCAATTGTCAGAGAAACATAAAAATTACCATACACTGTATCAGACCCATTGGTACATCCAGTCCAGTATCCTGTGTCTGAGAGTGGTCAACTCCAGGGGCCTTAAAGGAAAGTGTAAGCTACCCTGCAATAGGCAGTTACTGGATAACTTCCACACATGGAAAGTTTCCTCCCAATCCAATTAATTAGATGTGGTTTATTCCCAGAGGCATGAGGGTTTATATTTCTATGTGGGGCAGGGTGGGGTTTGGTGGGATTTTTTGTTTTTTTGTAATCCATACAATTGTAATTCTGGATGCTCTCATTATCCATATAAATGTCCAGTCCTTTTCTGAATCCCACTAATTATTTGTCCTTAATGATATCTTGTGTCAAGAAGTTCCACAGGCTAACTGTACATTTTGTTAAAAGGAATGATTTTTTTATCCATCTCAAATGTGGTACCTTTCATTACAATGAACATGCTCTTTTGCTTGTATTATAAGGTAGGGTCAGAGGAGTTGCCAATCCACCTTTTTTATCTCATTCATTATTTTGTGCATCTTTTACATGTCCATTCCCTTATTTATCTCCTCTCTAAAGTAAGTAATCCCAGTCTTTTTAGTCCCTCCTTCATCTGGAGGTTTATCCATGCCTCTAATCATTCTTGTTGCCCATCGACCCTCCCCACTCTGCAATAAAAATGTATTGTAAAAAATAAAAATGGTTCCTGTTACAAACATGAAAGTCATTCTCTCCCCCACAATCCCATCCCTTTACCCTGGGAAAAAGAAAACAGGAAGCTTGTTTTATCCGTACAACATATTAGAGGATCCCCGTGGCTAATCTGGTTTTGGAAAACCTTAGAGAATCATTGGAATCTCCAAAAGAATCCCCCAATCTACTATGCCCAAGAAAAAGAAGAAAGTTAGTGTCTATGGCTTATGAAATACTATAAAAAGCCCAAAATATGCTCTCCAAAAAGAATCAAAGCTACCATCATCTATCACAAATGCAAAAGCCAGAGTCACAATCTGTCAGGGGCTTCTAAAGATCTCTTTTTGCTGAACATGGCTCTCAGACTAGTCCAAGATTTTGTTAATGTGTTTGTAAATATCTTCCCTGTTGTCACGGCACATTTGCACGCAAATCCATCTGCATGTTGCTATAGATATACATGCTTGACAGCCTCAGTTTGGAAAGTATCCCATAACTGTTTATTTGAGAATTAACGGCAGACGCAATTCACGTTCAATCCTCCAGACCTAGAGAGGTGTGAATTTCCTGACTAACATCCTAATTTGTGTCTAGATGATTACAGTTGTGTTATGATAATTCTCTGTCATCTACACCGCTGCTAGAGGACCAAAAGACACACATCACAATCTTACTACTGCTATTTAAAGCCCTTCATAATTCTGGCCCAGGTAGTCACTGTTAAAAAGCAAACATTTATCCACAGAAAAAATTCGTTATATCTAGAACAGAAATAACTGTGGTATCTTAAATATCAGAGCATGGAAACTCTGGGTAAAGGACTCTTTAATAAGAAATACTTTACCTGAGTGACTGCCACTCACCTATTCCTCTTGCCCACAAGTCCGATCAGCCATAGCGGATTGACTCCTGGGGCTTGATTTTCATTTACACTAAAGGCCCTTAACACCACTCCAGCAGTATAAAGTGGCCATAATGTAACTTACATTTTACCCCCATTTTAAGGCCTCTTTACACAGCCAGAGTCAAGTGACTCGTGTATAAATGAGAATCAGGTCCTGAATTTTTAGTGTTGGTCATGATCAGCTCAGCAGCAGAGCTTGCTTTGTTGAGGGACTGGAGCTGTGGAACTCTCTGCCACATGAAGTCTGTCTGAATCCCTCATTGGCTGCTTTTAATCCATATTTGAGGTCCATTCATTGTAGCCAATTTATCTTTCTCCACCTTTGGGCCCATTCAGTTGTTTTGAATAGATGCTTCCCTGTGGAGTGTGTTAATTGGGAATTATTTGTTGATCTGGTTTGCCAGAAGGCAGGTTTGCCAAAGCCTTTGGGGGTTTCAGTTGGTGTCTATTTGGGCAGGTTGTTCTTTAATGTTTTGTATTTTATTTGTGTGGTGCTTAATTGCAGTTGAGTAGATGCCATATACAGCTCTTCAGAGAGATTCTTATATGGTACTGTGAGCGGCAGAGCCCCTGCCTAGTGGTTAGAGTCTGTCACAGCAGCCCCGCCTAGTGGTAGGGGAACCACTCCACTGGTTCCAACTCAGGGCCTCCTTGGGCACTGTAAGGAAGGTGTCCACTCCTTGCAGTTCAGCTAACTCTCTCCCCTGGGGATCTCTCCCTGCTGCTCTGTCCGTGCTTCAGGTGTGTCGTGGCTTGCAGTTGTCCTTGCAACCCAGTCCACAGGCCTCTATGGGCAAGGAGTCCTGGCTTCATGCAGCAGTCCTCCTCCAGAGGACGCCCTCCTGGCATAGCCCCTCTGCAGCAGTGAGCACAGGTCTGTCTCTCTCCACCCGCCCCCCTGGTGGGCTGCAGCGCCTCCTTTTTAAGCCCCTCCTCCAACTGCTGCATGGCCACAGGCATGCCAGGGTTGGGCCACCTGGGCCCAGAGTTGTTCCTGCACCCCTCTCTCTCCAGTGTGGGGTTTATGCACACCATCGCATGTACAAACCAAAGAAATCAAATGCAAATGCACATACATAAAACGTAGGTCTTAACAAAATCAGACCCCAATGCCATCCAAAATGCGTGTGTGCGTGCATGCGCGTGCGCTCAAAATAGATACACTCTGCTAGGCCACTAGTTCAAATCCAGCCCATCTCAGTCACAATTAAAAGTTGTTACTATGTAGTGCCTCTTCAGGGGCTTGTGTGAAATGAGCTGGTTGCCTCAGTCCAGTCCATTTCCAAGTTAAAAGGGGTCTAGATCACAGGTAGTACCCCAATTGGCAGTGACAGTAGAAAGGCCAATGATTAAATGGGCATGGAGACAATATCCCCTCTGCAGCGCTGGCTGTTTCTGCCTCCATTAAGGTCATTTTACATCTCCAGAGTAACATAAAGTGGCCATGATGTCTGCTGCAAAGCCCACTGAACTCAACAGGAGTCTTTCCACTGACTCCAGTGGGGTTTGGATCAGGCCCTTATTGAGGGACAGAATCTGCCTCTAAGCCTCAACAATTTTTTTACTCCTACAGGTGGCCCCATCAGATCAGAAGTTTGATTAAAGCTGGTCAGAAACCAGAAATTCTAGGGGAAATACCGGTATTTCCAAATTTGCTTCCATCCTGAATCGGAACAAAAAGTTGACATTTCATAAATCTTTTTGGAACAGAAACGACACAAAATTTAGATTAGGAAATAACAAAATATTTTGTTTTGATAATGTCAAATCATTCCATTTCAATGAGGTGAAATCTCTCATTTCTATACTGTTGAAAGATAGAATATATAATATTAAATATTAAAATTATTGTGAAGTAATTCAACAGTAGAAACAACACAAGAAAGAATTATTTGTTCCTGCAAAATGTTTTGATTTCGATGAAACTCTGTTTTCTGACAGAAAACCATTCCGTTTAAAATTTCCTGACGAGGTCTAGTTTTGATACGTTTTCTTGGCAGCGTAGTGGAAGCCTGCACAATAACTACCTTACTTGTGCCTGGTTTGAGTGTGTGGGGAGGGGAGACTGATCTTAGCTCTTCAGGGCTGGCAACTTTCTCCAGCATTAAAATCATATGAAAAGTAAAGAAACCAGAGAATGTTCTCCCTGGACCTGACAGTTTAATTGCATCCCATTTCCTACTTTCACCACTACTTCCTTTAATCTAAATGACTTACACCACTGGAACATATATTGAACGTAAGAGGTCCAAGAAAGCATAATCTTGGGTTCCACAAAGCCTGCTTGTAAAGGGCTTGATAACGTCTCTTCAGAAAGGAATCATTTTTTTACAACAGCTTTTTAAACTTGTGACCCGCCTTATACATTTATTACCCTGTTTTAGTTACCCATACAAAAGCTACTGCCTACCGTTTAAGAACTTGATCCTTCAAACACTTGAGCAGGTGAGTGACTTCACTGCCACTGAACGCTATGACACAACTCACATGAATAAAGGCACTTACGTGCTTACGCGTTTGCAGGGCTAGCCTTTCAATCCAGAATTTCCAGAAGTGCTCTGGTCCGTCCCATTTAGATATCAAAAAGAAGTGGCTAGATTTTTGAAAGAGCTCAACCCACTGAGTGCAAAGCTCTCTTGGAAACCTGGCCTTTAAGATCACAATGGGAGCTGTGATGGATGGAGTGCTTGTGAAAATCTGGCCCTTGTGCAGGTACCCAAATGGGAGTTGAGCTCTTCTGAAAAAATGGGTACCAGTTGTAGGTGCTTAGTACTTGTAAATTTGGCCCTGAACTCTAGAAACTCAGGGCTCCCAAGTCCTGGTCAGAAATTGCTGAGTGAGCTTTTTCTCCTGAAAAAATCTATTACATGGTCTCTAAAAAGAACTTAGGTTCCCTTTGTTCCCCTCATTCATGTAACATTTGGGTTTTTTTACTACATGTATTTCTGAGCTATGGAGATCAGACCCAGATCCAATATTCCCCACAGGTTGGGAAAGGTTCCATTTAGGAACCATGCCGTCTTTAACCAATCTCTTGGAAATTAGTTTTCTCTATAAACTTGATTATGGGGCGGGGAGGTGTGAGGGGAAAGAAAAAGCCTTTTAATAAATGTGACAAAAAGTTAATGATCTGGAACAGAAAAAATCCTTCCTAATCTGACTGATTATTACGAGTTCCAGTTAATTACTGGGAGCTTTCAGATGTTTGGATAAGAACCCCAGAAATCCAGATGTATTATTTTTTCATAAACAAATAACAACATGCTCATTTTTTATTTCAGATTCCGGAAAACACCCAGAAAGAGCCAAATGTACAATCTCCATGAAGGAGGCATTAGACTGAATCTCTCAAGCTGCAAGATCCTCCATTTTGAATCCCCTCATAGCCCTGCTTCCCAGCACACAGAGAGGCAAGACTCTAAACATTTAAAGATGCAGCACGCTCAGTCATAACTATACAGGGCCTGATTCATGGTTACCTTGCAGCCCTTTTTCACCATCTCTGGCAGCACAAAGATGTAAAGCAGCTTCACAGGGACTTTCCTTGCCGTTGCATCCCCCTATCTTCTGTAGCAGCCCCAGCATATGGGATGTTCCAGGGTGGGATAGGCATATATGAGAGGGTGGGTGTTGTGGAAGTGACAGAGAGTGGCTGGTGCATTCTTACGCTGTGGTGTTTCTGCACCACTGCAGTGGACCATAGGAGCCATGGTATACGTTGCATACTGCCCTACCTAGAATTATCCCTTCACTGATGCTGGCATAAATCCCCCTGATACTCCACAGAAGGCTTATGCAATCTATGTGAACCTCCCGAGGCTGCAAAATTGGGCTGAGACTCTTAGGAGAATGGGTTGACTTGCAGAATTTCCTGTACTTTCTGCTCAGTTGGGCCAGAGGAGCTTCCAGAACATTCTCTTTTGAGTCACTTCAGCCCTTCTATTTCCAGAGCCATCCAGAAAGAAAACTCAACATTGTAGCATTAGTAGTTTCTGTTGGCGTTCAGGGCCTATCAAGGTTCGGGGGTAGGCACAGAGTCTTATTGTTCAAGACACCCTGCGCCTTGCTAATCACTGATCTTGGATACAAGTTTGTGTTATCTGGGGAGCAGGCTAAGTGTGGGAGAAAAGGTGTCAAGCTGCTTTTCAATTAGAAGAGGTGGCAGGATAGAGAACTACATGGCATCCAACGCAAGAGCTGTGGATCCCTCCCAGCTAGTTAGCCCTGAGGAGACTGAAGGCTGCTGATGCCTGAGTTTAAAGGAGTCTTGTCAGGACACAGAAGCAGAGTGAATTAAAGAACTAGCTCCCCCTTTCTGCCCATCAGAAGTAGATAATTTCATTGTACATGTATGCTGCAGAACTCCAAGTCCTTAGCCAGATCCTCACACTGTTGCACCCACATAGCCACACTGACAGGGAACATTCCCATGGACAGGGCCATGTGCTCAAGGTAGGTTCCCCCCAATACGTAACTTAGTCCCACAGACACAGTAAGAATTCACATGCAATATGCAAAAATACGTAGAGGGTGTCTCTCAGTTAAAATCAGTTTGAAATGCCAGTTAATATCAAGCATTTGGCAGCCGCAGTTAATTGGCTGGCACAGAGAAAAGCTATATGCCAGGCACAGTGGATTAAACATATGCTGACTGGCTGGCTGACTGGCTGGGCAAGGATGGAATAGCTGCTAATCCGGATGGGGAGAGACATCTTTGTAAACAGAAAGGATTGCAGCATTGTGGGAGCACTGCAATCCCTTGACTTCAAGTGGCACATTGGTATTAAAGGGTTAATAACAGAGGAAGCAAAAACAATTTATGGGTTGACTGGGCATTGTCCAGGAGTGCCACCTCTTAATTTATTATGCAGCCTGCCTTATTCTACCACCCTCTTCGGCCTGGCAACAAAGTACCAAATAGCTCCTTTTATTGGATCTTTGCAGTACACCATGTTAAATTGTTCCTGAAATACTAACCCTAAAGGAAACGCTGCCCTGAAAAGCTGTGAGGAAACTGCCCACAAGACTACAGTAACATGATTCTATGCTGCAGAATTTAGGATCATTATGGTCGAAGGCCTGAGAAGGGATTCTGAGGTAACTTACAAAGCTAAGTGATAATCTATTGTAACAGGTTGCACTGCCTGTGGTTCATTTAATTCTGTCACAGCATTCTGCAGGTTGCAATTGCAAATAACGAGGAGACTGTATCTAGTTCTCCAGGAACTGGGAGTACCCTGGGCTGTATGAAAAGATCAGGCAGAGCTTTGGTAGGAGAAGTTAGTAGTAGCTGTGTACTATTTTCACTCATTCATGAGTGTTTCTATAGTTACTGGTGCAGAAAGGCTCAACAAGAAAGGCAGAAAAGAAAAGAGAAAATTAGAAGGGACAGGGAAATAAATCAGAGGAATCTTATTACAGATCAAGCTGGTCAGGCGGCTTAGCTGCTTCGGTAATGGAGTGCCAGAAAGCAGTGAATAAAAAGATGGGATTTAATACGGTGTTGGTTATGCTTTAATTTCAGATGATGCAGGCAAGTGCTGCCTGCTCATCCTCCCTCTCGCAAACACCCACCTGAAAAATTCACTGCAGCTAGCACCATTTTAATGAACTGAAACCTACAAGCCTCGTGCCAGTGATGGATTAACCCTTTTTCTATTGCTTTGTGGAATCATGGAAATGTAGGGCTGGAGGGAGCTCGATAAAATACTGCCTTCCATCCTGGACTCACGGCACCCAACAGGCAGGAATTTTAAAACTGAGTACTGATTCTAAACTAAGCAAATAGGCAAAGCTTCATGTGTATATACAAACGCATGGGACCCAGCACCGAGTGACCAGAGAGCCAGCCAATGGGAAATACACAATGGAAACAGAAACAATTATCGAAAAATGATGGAAACAGAAGCAATTACTGAAAAATAAGAGGGACAGGGCATTCTCCATGAAGGGCTTTTCATATCGGAACATACTCCCCTCCATGGTCACACATAGTCCATCCTTCAGGGAATGCTGCAGGGCCCAATTCTTTACCCAGGTGTTGGGAATGGGTTGGGCACAAGTGTCCCGGCTGGTATTTATGGGGATGAGGAAACAGTGTGTCCCAGTGGATAGGGCAACAGTCTAGGAGCCAGGAAGACCTGGCTTCTACTATCAGCTCAATCACCCAGGTTCAGACATTTGGTGGATATGCTTGACTGAGGAAGCAGTGGGGCAAAGCTACCATCGGTGGGCTTATGACTGAATGCCTCTAAAACTGAATTCCCCTTGTCTGGATGTAAGGAGAAGATGGGGTAGTGTACACCTTCTATTTTATTTCCAGTTGGATATTTTCTGATTCCAGAGCAAGTGGATGCTGCTAGGTTATTTTTATGGGCTAAGTCATGGCTTCTTAGCCTACGTGCCCAAGCATGGGAATAAACAGGACTTACGCTCTGCACAAGCTCCCCAGCCCTTGTGTCCAGGTGCAGAAAGCAAGCTGGTACTGCTTCCCCCTTACTCTCCAGCTCCAGAGTAGGTGGGCAGGGAATGGGTGGCAAATGAGTGGAGCTGTGGCTCCATTCCCATGTTCACTGGTCTGCACAAGAGGTATCGTTATTTACTGCCAGAGTAAGGCAAAAGCTAGCTACTACCCCATCCCAGAGCAAGGCGGCAGCAGGGAAGGAATTGGGACTCAGAGGAGTGTCTGGGTCACAGTATGTCCTGCAGCTACTCCTAGGGGAAGGCCTGGTCTAAAGTGACAATCCAGGCCAACGTGAGTGTATTTAAATGAGTGTCAAAGGCACCTAGAGCCAGGGATAGGCACTTCTAATACTTATTATAAATCTAAATAAATAATCCATGTACATCATCTCGCTCTTTTGCCACCTAGAGGTTGTCCCTTGTTTGTTGTTATCCTTGGCCTTATCCTATAGATTACTATGTCTTGGTTCGGGACAGCCTATCACCAATGTTCATTACAAAGCATTGCTCACTCCTTGGTGATGGGTAAAGGCTAAGGTTCTGAGTAAAGAAAACTCTAGGATAGCTTTTGGGGAATGACAGTGAGCAGATATTCACAGGACTCTTTCCCTTGTACCTAAAAATCACTTACAGGGAGGTCAGAGGCCACTGGCTTAATTGATCAATGAATTAATGTTGACTAATGTCTGTCTTCCTCTCTTATAATCTGGTTCACATAAGCAGTGGTGCATTTGTCCACATTAGACCTTTCCACGGCTGAAAACAAAATTATTTGAGGAGGGTCATCATCAACATAGGCCAAATCCTGTTCCCACTGAAGTTAGCTGAAGGGAGCTTTCTCATCGACTTCAGGGGAAGCAAGATCAAGTCCTGTGGGCCCGGTCTAGCACTTATTAGCTATCTTAAAAAAAAAAAATTACAAAGCAAACGCAGTCCTCATAAATACACTAGGAAAAAATAATTCGGGGGGTGGGAATTGTGCTCCTAAAATCTCGCCCAGATGGTTTCATCTCATTTTGAAAGGAAAATATAGAGAGTGACAAAACCCAGAAATACTTTGTCTGTGGAAATACTTTAAAAAATGTAATTTAGAAAGTAAAAGCCTTCCTTTGGGATTTCCTTCCTTCAGAAAATGCTTCTCTTTCATTGTTCCATATAAGCCTAATTTGGCGAGGATACGTTTTTGAGACGTAAATGTCATCGTAAGAGAAATAACAAAAATGGGAAATACCAGGGGCACATTTTTATCCTGTTAATGACATTTTGTGAACCCTGTTAACAATTTACCATTGTAATGACCTTTCATGGCGAGAATGAGGTCTAGTCACTTTGTTTTCAGTTTTTGTAATCTCATTTCAATTCAGATTTTAATGTGGAAAATGGAGCTATAAAAATACAGTGAAAGCTTCTCTTTGTTTTAAAGTTCTCATTTAAAGCCACTCAAGTTAGTTCTGAGCTATGTGGTGTAATAAGATGAAGGGCACCTTCCCTCATCATCTGAAATCATGTGAACCCATCTAGCACTTAATTTAAGCCACAAATACAAAGAAGGAGATTTTTCTGGATTATAAAAGACACCGTATCAGTGTAACTGATCATTTCCAGTGCCTTTAAAGTAATTCCTTGCATCATAAATCATTTCTCTTAACATGGGATATGTTGATGTCTTTAATTAGTAATTGTAATATAGAACACTGTCAACAAGGATATGCAACAGTGAATTAGGCAACTAAAGACTACACACACACACACACACACACACACACACACACACACACACACACACACACACACACACACACACACACACACACACACAGAGAGAGAACGTTAACAGTGTATTTCTGAAGAGATGTCAACTAGGAAATAGGCATACTAGTTTTTGAAGTAAATCTGTGTATAGAATCTCTAGTTATCATGGCAACTTTTGCACTGCTATATTAAAGAGTCATGCCAGTATGTCCATGACAAACCACTATGTTTATTTGTTTCTAATTCAGAGGGGGAAATGTATTTTATAGGGTCATATTCAATCCTAATTGCAACAAAAGAGAAGTTAGTAGCAGGTGGAGTTTTTTGTTTCTTTGGTGTTTTGGTCTCGATATACCTTAAAAAAAAGAAACCTGTTTTATCATTCATTTTTCCAGAATTGATGAATTAATAATTTTTGTTAATTAAACAAATAAAATCTGGAAATAACTGAGCATCAGCGTTAGCATACATTTTATACATGCTAGTGTTCATGCAGCACCTTTGTCACTCATCAGGATATAGTTTAATCTCTGAAGCCCAACACATCTACAGACTAAAGAAGCCTTGAGGTATTTCTGTAGGGGTAAGGGAGGCAGGTCATGTTCACAAATTAAATATTTGCCCAATTCATTCCATATTGCACAGTTTAAAAACTGACTTGATAGTTTGCTATAATGAACTGAATAGTAAGCATGTGTATCACTGCCCTTTGCTGATTTAATCAGAAATGTTTTGCTATGTTTCATAGATCTTATATGGCTATCAGTAAAATTAAACTAATGGCAGATATTTTTGGAGTAGGAGGATGTCTCTCCTCTGTGCTGTTGTAAAGCTGACGAATGGGTATGATGCATCATAGTGACAAATATGAAGACCTAGGTGGCCACAAATTATATTACAAGTTCCATCATGCCACTGTGTAACAATGTAATGCCATTCATTTAAATAGTATTAATTAAAAATCATTCATTTAAATGGTTTTAATTCTCTGCTTTTTAAACTCACAAGAGCCAAGAAATTCAGAGTTTACATGGAAAATCCAAGTTGCTTTATCTGTCTAACTCAGCCTGTATAGCAGCACACGCAGAATGTGACATAAGGCACTGACCTAAGACTCCTGCAGTATCTAGACACAGCTCGACAAGGGACGAATGGCATATCAGTCTGAACTCTGGATCTCCTTGGATTTGTTAGTTTAGTCAATTTCTTAAGGGACTTACATTAACTTTTTTTTTTTGCAGTTGATATTTAGCCTGCCACAAACTATTCCCACTATGGACATTAAACTTTATTAAATCTCAGGTGTCTTCCGCTTTAAAGCTATGTTTACAGATAAAACAGGTCAGTTGCTCTTCCTGGCCAGCCAAATAGCATCCTATCACTTGTGTTTAATAGAAAAAAAATGACTGAGCAGTGATAAAGTTGACCATTATGATTTTGAGGAAAAGAAAAATGACCACAGAACAATCTAATAACAAGGGAATTTGCTTCCTGTGTAACATGACATTTAGAACCTCCTGAATAAGAACATAAAAATGGGGGAAATAATTTCAGTTGGCTGGAGTTAACATTCTAAACTTTAAATACAATGTTTAAGGGTGTGATACACAAAAACAACAAGAAGACAGGAAACTCAAAGTTCAGGCTGCCCTTTGCTCCTTATGCTGTAAGCTCTTCAGGGCAAGAACTGTCTCTCACATGTGGATATACAGTGTCTAGCCTAATGAGACCATAATCAAAACAGGGGCCTCCAGGTGTTACTGTAATTCACACAAATACTAAGCAACACATTATATCAGCAGGTGCAGATTAAAGTAGGATTGGTTCTGAAGCAGTCCTTAGATTTTCAGACAAAATTCCTAAATTTTGTAACCCCAGTGAATGTACAAGTGTCTGGATGGGAGGAAAAGCATAGTTTTGACCAATCTGGGCCACATTTACTATAAATCTGAACATTTCTTAGTATTTTCAAATAAACAGACAGACCATACCTCGATTTTCAATTATTTTCTTGGCTTTTGTGTATTTACATCTTTCCTAAAATTTTAGAAACCAGGCAATAGTTGGTCAAGACCCTAGGAAGTCTCACAAGAGAGAGAAAACAAGCCTACAAACTCCAACCTACATCCACCCAGATACTACAATTAAAATTTTGCTTCAGGAATAAGACTCTGTCAGATTTCACTGTGGGGAAACTTTCTGTGGGTGAGTGATAATACCCAGAAACTTAAGATGTGGAAGAGCATCTATACTGATAGAAGAAAACAAAATAATGTAATTGATTTGTGAGCATTTTATACACAAAAAGGGCAAAGGTCTTCATTAAAAAAAATAATTGAAATGTGTTTATCAGTTCAATATATTTAAAAGTAGAAAGGAACAAAAGCCTGTATTTTATGTGTGTATATATATATGGCAGATCTTGCTTCATTTCACATTCTTCATAATAACAGATGACAAAGCAGCTTGCACTTAGCTGTCTTGACCTCACATTCCAAATGAAAAACGTTTTTGAATCTTTTTAAAGTGTATTAATAAAAAGAATAAAATCAACATTATACTTGGCATTTCTGTAGTGCCTTCCAGCTACAGACCTGAAAGAGCTTTACAAACAAAAGAGACTAGGCGATTATTTACCAGATTCAAGATGAATTTTGTCTTCAGATGTGTTAACATGACTTTAACTGACCTATAGAGTTGTTCCACATGCACATCTGAGATGAGAAACTGGCACAATATATTTAAATCATATTAAATATATTAAATCAATGTAACAGCCATCACCCCCCAAAACCTCTTCTGTCTGAATTGTTTTAAGGTAACACTGTCACAAACTCCAAGATTACCAGAACTGAAGGAGGCTAGAGGGGAAAAATGTGTTTACCTATTTGGTTTGGTTTATATATTATTGTTAATATTTGTATTGCGGTAATTTCCAGAGGCCAACCAAACTGGGGCACTACTGTGCTCTGCCCTCCACACACAAGCCTAGCCCCAATGAGTTAATAGCCTGAATGAACCGAAGTACTCTGTGTGAAACCCTGGCTGCTCTGAAGTCAATGGGAGCTTTACAGTTTATTTTAATGGGGCCACAATTTCCTCCCCTGTGACTGTTTCTTTTCTGTAATCAGTCAGTTCCCCCTTTTTAATTACGTGAGCATTTCACACAATGAATGGGGAGAGAAAAAACACATTGTTCAAAACCAGCAAGTATTATTGTCAAAGCATGTAAAATTGGTAAGGGACATTTCATATTGATAGTGTCCCTTTAATGCAAACACAGTGATCCAAAGTGGATAGTGGTATAAGAGGATGTCAGATTAATGTTAAGAAGCTGAAGTTACACTGGAGCTCTTTGCTTTGGCACAAAAGTTTATGAACTCATTGGTATCCTGACCAGTATACACTGTCTTTAGGAAAATAAAGCAAGATAGAAAGTGGGAAAGTAAGACTTCAAATCAAATGGCAGTTCTGGGCCAAGATTTTCAGAAATGACTAATGATTTAAGGATGCCTAGATTATATGTGCTACAGAAATAAAGGAATTGATATTAATCTCTCTTCACTGATGTAAATCTGGAGTTACTCCAGTGAAGTCAGAAGCAGGTATTTCTGTTCTGTTCTATCAGGTGCAGCAGAACTGAGGGGTGGGGAGAGGTGAAGGTTAACACCTTCACAATGGAAATATTGCGGGGGCTGAGCTACATTTCTGCCCGGCACATCATTCCCTGTAAACTGTGCTCATGCATGGGGGAGGTAAAGGGGGGCACACCTCAGAAGAGAGAAGGATCTGAAGGGGCTGGAGTGGCCACCCCAGCATCCCAAGTCGGGTCAGGGAACAGATAGGAAACACACACATGCTAAGTTTCCATAGCTCCCTTTGTTCCCATGCAAAGCACCCACCACACTTGCCTCTTATCCCTGACCCTTGCACTTCCCCCCTCTGCCTGATTCATTCCCCCCCACCCTGCACGCAGAGCACCTCTGCCTCCCTTCCACTCAAAGCGAGCTTCCATCACCTCTGTGTTCTATTACTGACTCACAGATCAATGCCCTCTCTTTTTCCAACAGCCAGTGTTTAAGATTCCAGCCTTATGTGTTAGATTTCAGTATCTGATTAACCTGATAGCTCAGTTTCAGTTATTGTTGGTGGCTCTTTGTTATTAGCCCTATTATTAATTTATGCTTGTACAACACTTTGAAAGCAAGATGCTGTAAGTGTATCTAAATTATTTCCATAGATGTGAGAATTCATGTTTATTACATTACACTGTGCATTAAGTCTACAGGAGCACCTCAGTTGAACATCACTTTTTCTTTCTTTGACTGTACAGGGGCAGGGCTTTGGACTCCTTTATAAGCACCCAGAACTTAGAGTCTGATCCTGCATTGCAAACCTTTTGATGTTCTCATCTCTTCATGCCTGACATGCAACAGACCTGTAATTCCAAATCCAATCAACACACCCAATCAACACACCCAATTCTTGTGTTCGATTTTTGTGATATAAACAAACAGAGTGAAATCCTAGCTTCATTTGGGCATGAACCATTCTGATTTTATTAAAAACAAAACATTTCAACTGACCCCAAAACTTTTTTTGTTTTGTTTACAGGACATTTCAGGGTTTTTTTGTTTTGTTTTGTTTCATTTTTAAATGGAATTTTTTTTAAATCACAGATTTTCTCACAAAATGAGACACTATGCAATTTGAGGCACTCAGGTACTATGAAAACAAGCGCCGTACAATTACCTAGGATAGACTAACACACTAAGCAAGTCCCTCTAGAGTGATTAAACCAGGACATTGGCCAAATACCATCATGCAAATGGTTCCAAAATGGGGCCACTTATGGTCTGAGGCTTTTGAAAGATTTAGCTCTACTGCCATTGACTTCAGTCAGAACAGAGTTAAGCCATCACAAAGCACTTTTGAAGAACCTTGTTCCATTGTTCAAATCCTAGCATGCATCAAGTACAACCCTCCCCATGCAGATTAATTTTAGGATCAGAAGGAGTTGTATATATTTGGGAGGGGCTATACAGCTGCCATTGTTAAATTAGGGAGTGACAAACAAGATAAAGTAGTGTAGATGACAACTCCTAACCCAGCCCCACCCTGGTTCCTGTTCAAGAAAGAGGATGTAATATTGGAGTAGGGTGACCAGATGTCCTGATTTTATAGGGACAGCCCCAATATTTGGGGATTTGTCTTATACATGCACCTATTACCCCCCCACCCCCTGTCCTGATTTTTCATACTTGTCATCTGGTCACCCTATCTTGGAGGGGGCAGGGGGAATCAAAATTGCAAAGTTGTTTCTGTTTCACAGGGTTCAAAATAGACCCATGTTCCATTTTTGGAGACATTTTTTATGATTTTTTTTTTAAATGAAAATGTTTTCAGCATGTTCTTGTCTAATCAAGAACCCAGTGTTCAGCAAGAAACGACAAGAAAAAAATCCAGCAGTGATTCTGATACAAATTTGTATGAAAATGTCAGCAAAGTATATCACACAAAGCTTCACAAAACATGAGTCCATTTAGATCCTGGGAAATAGAAACAACTTTGGGGGAACATTTAAAAAAAAAATAATGTTAATTTTTTGTGAAAGGTTTCTTTAAAAAAAAAAAAGCCTTTTTTTTTTTTTTCTTTTTTACAAGAATACCATGTGTGATAAAAATTTCAACTCGTTCTAATTCCTGTTCTGGAGCCTGCAGAGCAGCCTCCTCTGGAATTTTTGGGGACCCAGAATCAGAATAGAAGGCTACTATCTCTACATCTCTGGCCCCATGTTCCTGTAGTTTCAGGCAGGGCCCTATGTGCAGCACCTGGCTAGAATCTGATCCTATGTCCAGTTTCTTCTATCAAAAAGCAAGAAATTTCAAAAAACAGGAACGCGCATTGAAACAGATCAGACAGCAACTGTGTGTGGGGACTGCAACCGACTCTAATCATCTACATCACAGGACCATAATCCGAAAATCCAGGCGTGAGCTATTAGGAAATCCTTCTAATCAATAGTAGAGATAAGAGCATAATTTATTCTTTGCTGTGAAACACAAGATGTACTGGAGCACCAGCTCACTAGCTACATCCCTCTATTCATTTTAGAGAGCCCAGCAACACCAGTTATGAACGTAAAACTGGATATAAAATAGAAAATATGAGCCAGCAAAGCCATGAGAAGGCTGTTGATACCTCAGTAAAGTCAACCAAAATCAATGGGTTACTTTGCTTGTTAAATAGGTTTTAAAAATTGCCACTGTGTAGTATAACAACATCACTGATTCTTAATCCTTCAGCGTTAAGGGCCAGGTTCCCTGTTGCCCTGTGCAGTGTGCAATCATTCTCAGGAGGGCAAAGCAGGGGTTAAAATGCTGCTAAATCGGAACAATAGCAATTTACACCCACTTTACACTGGTGCAAATGAGTGCACAAGATGTAGAACAATGGAAAATCTGGCCTAAAGTCTCTATTAAATCCCTACAGATTTGATGGGAGATTATAAATATACACAACAATTGTAAATTAACCTAATTAAAAATCATTCATCCCACTGCACAGCCTAGATTGGAAAGTCACCAATGGAAAATTGTGCATTTGTTCAGAAGGGTTGAAGTTCAACCACTATTGGCAGACAATATACTCGTGTAAGTACTATAAGCAGCCCAAAACACACATGGATATCTATATTTGTTTATACAAGTACAAAGATCTGATGCATTACTGTATGTGAAATTGATAGTAAAATGTATTCTGACTAAACCAGAACAATTAATGCTCAGGGCACATAAACATTTAATGTACACAGTTCATGTCTAGATATGCAATATATACCCAAAACAGAAAAGAATTGGATGATGTGGTAATCCTAAATCTTTAGAAAAAGGATTTATAAGAATGAATCCCAAAATGTTTATAAATTCCTTTCTCACACACACTTCATTAGAATATATCACCTCATTCACTACTGAAAAGCCCCACCTGTGCGCATGACTCTTAAGACAAATGAACTGCGAAGTCCTTGCTCAGATCTAACACTAAATGGCAGTAACTAGTGCAAATAATCACACTAGCATTTTACTAGTACAATGGAGAGATGGGTGAAAATTTTTGGTGGAAACTTTTTTCACTGAAAAATGCAGATTTGGGTCACCAGAACATTTAGCGAAATCATATTGATTTCAGCAACCAAAAAAAAAAAAGGAATATTTTTGGAAATGTCAGAATGAATTATTACAATGTTTCTCAAATGAAATATTTAGATTTTTCAGGGTAGAGTCACAGGGGGGTTTAGGTGCCATAATAGGAGGTTGTGTCCCCCTCTTTCCCACCACCTTTAGCCCTGTGACTAGGGCACTCAGCTGGGATGTAGAGGAGCCAAGTTTGAGTCCCCACTCGGGAGCAGGGACTTGAACTCAGGTCTCCCACATTTTGTTTGACCCACATCCCCCTCCCCAACATTTTTAATTAGCCAAAAATGAAAAACAAATTTGGTTTCGGTTCAACCCAAATGGAACAATTTTTGTCGATTTTTTTGGAATTGCCAGGAAACTGAAAATAATCAGTTATTCGCACAGCTCCACTTCATCGGACATCTATCACCATGCAGGGGCATAGAGATGATATCAACCCAGAGGGAAGAGTTCCACCTACTGGATTTCTTCCTCCTCTTCCCACAGCTCCTGGTTTTCCTTGACTGCCAGCCAAGTACTGAGCAGGGAAAGGACATATGGGGCTTGTGAAATATGACAAACTGCAGCTCAAGGAGGTCCTCCTGAGCATAAAATCTATTCAAATAGAATTTGCCATTACCTAGCCCAAAGCACTGCACATGAATCGTGAGGGTCATGGCTAGAGCTTACAGAAAGCACTAACCACTAAAAATTGTCCTGGTGGGTCTACTTTTTTTCCTGATCAGCTCATACATGTTTCATGAAATAAAAGGCAGTTTAATGAGGTGAATAACAACAGCTTCTGCAGCTATATTAGGTAGGTGAAAGTGATAAAAGGGCTGTTGGTTCACATGCTTTACGGCATACTCTGATCAACTGCCAAAATCAGAAAGGAATCCTTCCCCTCCACCTCCCCTCCTCCATAGTGCCTCCACAGCTGGGTGTTTTGGAGGAAGGTTCTGTTTCTTCGTTTGACTCACTGGTCACTATCGAAGATATAATGCACACCTCAGTGGGCCATGGGATCTTCCTGCATTCCTTGTTATCACAGTTAAAATGGTAATGTGTCTCTGTACAAATCATGAACTCCTACCCAAGGAATATTCTTAACATTCCCATAGAATAGAAGGTCACTGTTTTTTTCTGCCAAATACAAACAGATCTCAGAAGGAAATGACAGTGTTTCACCTGCAATAGCTTAAAGCAGAAATATTAAAAAAGATTACAGCAGGTAAGATATCAGTCCCTGAAATACATTTCTTTTGCAAATCCAGATTTATAAACTGCATTTGATAATAAAAGGCAAAATCTGAATATCTTCCTGAGATGCTTAAACATGCTAACCTGATCATCTCAAAACACAACAAAAGAATGTGAACGTTATGATCTATTGCTGTGGCACAATACAACCAACCACATTTATCCTCTCGCAATTCAGTCACGAAGAGTACCTTTTATTAATGAAAGCTTCCATAAATGTAATACAATCTATAAATATCACCAAATCCTCTGATGGTTGAGCTGAATGAAGTCTGACCTTTAGGGTTCAGATTTAAATGCCATGGGTTATGAGCACAGTATGATGCAGCTACTGACTGCTGTCTAGGGCTCAGTGCTGACAGATGTCCCTTTAAAAATCAGTAACATGGAATGAATGGAATGCCTCCGTACAGTTCCTGGTTGCCAAATAACACATTTTAAATGAACTTGAAAGAATCCATATCTTTTTAAAGCCTGCAGATACAACTACAAATACATTATATTTCACCCATTTTTTTAAAATCACATAATTATTTTAAGCAAACACATTTTCCCTGTTCTAGAGCACATCATATTCTTGACTCAGAATTAAGGACAAAATTCTCCTCTCAGATCTGCAGAGTGGATCGTGACTCCAATCTTCTGCTTTCCCTGCAAGAGCCTATCTCCCATTGACGTCAACAGGAGTTCTGCACACGTAGGGAGATAAGCATATCGGATGCAAGATCCGCCATACGGATCTGAGTGGAGAATTTTGCTTTAAGAATTCACAAGCCTCTGGAAGGCTAACAGTTTTCTCTCTGATTAAAGCAAGAAGGAACGTTACACAAACATGACTGCTGACTCCTGGCTATCTTAAGTCTGCCTCACTCAGGGCTGTCTGCTGTTAACCCATCAGTTTATTTTAGAGAGAGAAAACTTTATTTTTTAAATAAGTCAAATCTAAAAACAAAAACCAAACTAACAAAACTTTGGTTCGTTATAAAGTGTATCAAAGCAATGCACTCTCAAGATACCTTTAAAAGCCTAGCAAATATTTGTGGTGCAGATTTAAGCAATGTGCGTGTGTATTTCCTCCCCACCCCCATTATTAATCATTGTGTTCTTGAAATAAAATGTCAATTAAGGAAAAAATTATCAATTTGCTGATTTGTCTTTCTTTGCTCTGGTGTCTTTCAGCCTCACTTTCAGAACTGAGACTATATTGGCAGCTCTTACTTCTGTCTAGCCAGAATATAAACTCTTTGGGGGCAGGAACTGTACCTTCATTTCATGTAGCTCCCGTGCCTAGCACAACAGGGCCATGACCCTGAGTGGAGACTCCACTATAATACAAATAAATCATCATCATCATCATCTCAGGATAATCTGGAAAATGTGAAATCTCAACATGTAAATAGCTAAACACAATGGTTCCATTTTGGGGATGAGTGAGGCCACACTGAGTACATCTAACTTTTGGAGTAAGAGAACCATAAAGCTGAATATAATGGTTCTGTCACCTCAGCGATTCGCAAAGATGCTTAGAAGCACACCCGAAGAATACAACACTGATAAACAAAAGTGCTTTGAGATCTACTGATAGAAATCACTATATAAGAGAGAGGTATTAATTATTGTTATAAATATTATAGCAGCAATATACACAAACAGATTTATGGCAGATACCTAGTATACTATACAGTTAATTTAGGCTGAGACACTTTTTCCTTTGGAGACATCTCTGATTAGTAATTTATTATGACAGTATCTTACAAACTGCTTCTCAGCAAACTACATCTTTAGAGTTGTATTGACAGTGCATACTACGCTTCTTACTGTGTGCATACTATCTTATTCTGTCTCTTTTATGAAGAGGGTTTTGTAGCATTAGGTCCATATTTATCCAGAGTTAATTTTGTATGTTAAGTGTAAGCTTTTAAATACACTAGCACATAACGTTTTTCATGGTTACTCTGTTTTCTTATACTATTTCTGTAGTATGCCAGTTAAGCACATTTCATTTCATACAAGTGACTCTCATGGACTGTCTGCCATTCACAGAGGACAACGTGGGTGAAATAATATCTTTTACTGGACCAACTTCTGTTGGTGAGAGAGAGATAAGCTTTTGAGAAGTTGGTCCACTAAAGGGTGTTACCTCACCCACCTTGTCTCTCTAATACCCTGGGACCAACACGAGTTCAAACACTATACACACAGGAGTCCCACACAGTAGTACAAGAGATTGCACTCCATGCCTCTCCAGAGTCATAGAAAAAAAATGTATACTATGTTGTACTATTTAAGAAATAGTATGTGATCACACAAGTAAATACTGAAACGTCATGCACATACACAAGGCGGCAGAGTGAAGATTGCATGTTGAACTGTCCCACTTCCTGATTTTTAAGCATTTCCATTTCTAACCCTAACATTCCATTACTAATATAGCGATTGTGATGCATGATAAAGGTTATGTGCTTGGAGTCTGGCTTTGAGCTCTGGCATATGCGTGACATTCATCACAGCAAAAAATCCTCACTTGGACAAAAAGGAAGTGTTGTGAATGAAGTGCAGCCAGAATTTAGAATGGCTATTTTAGAAGCACAGAATACTCTGGAGCACAGCTATACCTCAGGCTGAGGCAAAGTCCCAGTTTACAACAGGCACAAAGGTTATTTGTGTGGCAGAGCTTATTTTTTCTGCCATTTTTCATCCACTGCCTTATTATGTGCTGAGGAAAGAATATGATTCTCATCTACAGTCAATAGGCGCCTTCTTTCCTCTTTTTCTTCAATCTGGACAGAACAAGGTATGTCCACTAGAGCAATGCAAGAATGGAGGTAGAGAAATGATCAGTTACTGTAAATAATACAGGCTGATGCAATCTTCACCATTGTGGAACTGCTCTGTGGTATATTTTGATAGTTTCATGTTACAAGATGACACTTAGGAGTTGTCATTCTGGATGATGTTACTAGTCCATCAAGCCTGCTTGATGCTTCAGAAGAAGACATTTCTGGTAACGTATGCAGTGCTTTACGTGAGGTTGGAGAAGCGGGTTGAATTGAGATTATTTACTGACCCTCTCCGGTTGATGAAACCATTCCCTAAAGCATGAAATTCAATTATCTTTCCCTTATGAGGCATAACTACAAATATTATTAATCACAGAATTATCCAGCTCTTTAAAAAGTCTCCCTTCAGAATCTGACTCAATGGCCTTCTGCAGCAGTGAGTTCCACAAACTGACCATATATGGTGTGCAATAATATTTAGTTTTATTTGTTCTCTCTCTGTCTATTAACTTGGTAGCACGTATTTTTGACTGTGTTCTGCAACAACATATTGAAATCTGTTTGGTCAACTAAAGCTACATGGAAAATTTTGGACAAAAGAGTCCTAAATAAAGTGATATACAAATATTTATTGCTGTTCTACTTTCAAACTATAGTGATTTAAAATCAACTTGTATCTATTTGCAAAAACTAAAATAAAATTGAACTGAGGCAGAAAAGGGTCATTTCATTATTTTTTCCCTGTTAAGATTTCACATAAATTGCTGGTTGTCTAGATGCCAGAGGAAATCAGGAATTAAAACACAGAGCTGCCCAAGATGGCCTCGGGACCGTAGTTTGACACAGTGGTTTCTGTCTGTGACCACACTTTCATCTCATTGAGATGCCCTTGAAAAACTCCTACTGCAGTCAAAAGCAAAAGCTTCCCCGATTCCTGGAATGCATGAATGCGATATGAATCCTCACAGGCCAAGAAATTCCACAAAACACACGTGGATTAACTGTGATAACATCTCTTCCCATAATATTAAATACTGACTGAAAAAAAAGATGAACAATTTTAATATGGAGAAATTCAGGGCTCCCTGTGTTAGGCAACTATGCACAACTTCACAAGAACAAAGCTGCCCTACAGTTGGCTTAACTTGCTGTGGGAGGATCTCCCTTGCATACAGAGATCCTTGGAAGGCATGCAGCCTCTGTAGCACTCCTGTGGTCGGTGGAGGGAGCGTGGCTGGTGGGGGGAAGAGATGTTGCCAGGGTGTTCCTGCACCTTGGCACCAGAACAGCCCCTAGAGACATAGGCACCTAGTGTAAGTTACAGCAGCCTTCACACTGCTCTAATTTATACCTCAGGACCAGACCAATGCAAAGTAGCTTCACGATCAGGGATGGCAAAGGAGGTTTCAAGACACAATTGTACCCAAACCCCCAACTCCTCATCCACCCTAAAAATGCTTCGGCTGCAGCGGAGGATCCAGCCCCCAATATTCCTACTGACTCCAAGTAGTGCTAGCTAGAGCAGTGTGACATTAATGGGACTGCTCACATGCTTCAAGATAGGCTCACTCTTAAGTACCTTGCTGAATTAGGGTCTAAATGCCAACCAGCTTCGTATTACTGTTTCTCCTGTATGTGTGACCCAGCCCTGGATCTTCTATCACTCCAATACATCTCCCACAAAGCTTGGGAGAGTTAGGTTTCTGCCGTTGCTCGGTGACTCTTGACAGCAGCCGTTCCCATTGCTGAATCAAGTACCAGAGCAGCAATACTGCAGGACATCGCATGGAACAGGATTTCACGTGACAGAGCAGGTGAGTCACAGACACATATGGGACTAACATCTCGAGATCTAGAAGTCCATGTGACTGATGTACTGGGGTCTTTCAGCACCCGCACAGTCAAGAGTTTGGATTAAGGTTCAGAAGTCTCCGTAGGCATCATTTCTCAGCCAAGGGGTGGCCTGGTGCAGCCGAATTTAAAGAGGTTTTTCTAGCTAGTATTTTCCTTCTTCCCCTGAATGCCAACTAGAGTACCTCTTTCTTAGAGTGCGCCTTAACCCACCTCAACCAAGGCAGCCCAGCTATCCAGACCATCTTTGCCCTCAGGTTGTGCAGCTCTGGCTTTTCCGTACCCTTTTGTTAACCCTCTAGCTGCCAATAGAGCTGGGTGAATAATAGATGTTTTGGATCTCTGGCAGTGCTGGAAATCAAAAAATATTTCAGTGAGGGTCAAACTGAATTCAAAACATGCTGAAATTTTTTAATTGAAAAAGTCATTTCAGGTTGAATGAAACACATCGTTTGACCCAAAACATTTTAATTCCAGGCATTTTTAAAGGGCTAGACTGACAACATTGCTGGAGAAGGAGGTGGTGCCAATGCCTCCCACCATATAACCCCTAACCCAGTGCTTAGGTTAGTCACTTTGGATGTGGAAGATGAAGGCCCAGTTCCCTGCTCTGTCTGGGGTGTAGAAAGGATTTGAACAGGATTCTCCGACATGGAAGGAGAGTGCACTTGCTACTGAGCGATGGGGGATTCTGGGACAGGGCCAGAATAAAATGTGCGCGTGCGTACGCATGTGGATGTGAGAAAGAATGAATGACTCTATAGCCCAGAGGTTAGAGCACTCCCTGGGAAGTGGGAAACCCAAATTCAAGTCCCTGTATAAAATACTTGTATAGTAATTGGAGCGAAGTGGAGCAGCTTCAGCGGGAGAAACTGGGAAAGACCTGCCCCACAATAGCCCAGGGACATTCTCTGGCAGCAGGCGAGATCTGAGTTCAAAGTGCTTCTTCACATGAGGCACAGGGGGAACTGAAAGCTGGGAGTGCTCCTACCACTAGGCTAAACGTCATAAGGTAGGCATCAGCACTGTCTGCTCTTCTTCCAGCTGTTTTGTGAATGGTGCCTAAATCCCCTTGTCAATCCAGTTTACTTTTATTCGTGTGTGCGATGTGTGTATATATGATATATTTGGTGAATAAACTATTTGCCCAAAAAATGTTGCCCAGCTCTAATTGCCAGCACCTGGATAGAGTATAACCCATCATAGTGTCCTCTTGCTGTGTGTACTCCTATGATGCAATATAATATAGATATTCCAGTGTGGAATATACAGCCATCAGACTATCAGTGTTATTCAGTCACACGTCACATGGTTTCCAAATGGTAGTGTTTAGTCTCTTCCACACGCATCCCATGCATTTCCTGTTCATTACTAGCGCTCTTTGACTAGCCCATCATTTACATGTGTCCTGTAGCAGGCTTTTCATCTCCTGTCAGCAGGATGTTGGGCAGTCAAATGAGGAAGCTCTGAAGCAGCTCTGGTTACCAGACTCCTGGATGTCCTATGAAACCAGCGAGGGTTATTTCAAGCATAGAACTTGTGTGGTCTTATTTGTTATTGAATCTGGAGATGAAACTGTGGGTCAGATTCATCTCTGGAGTCATTCCATTGACTTCAGCAGAGCAGCAGCAGTGGTGAAGTTGGCCCAGCATGTCCTGGGCTGTGAGAACAGAATACCAGCCAGGCAGGAAGCAAAAGCTGGAAGCTCTTTAGGACTCTGTTCACACTTTAAGTTTGACAGTGGCACCTTTCCATGCCCAGGAGCGCTCAGCAGAACGTGAAGCAGCTTTCCACATGCTGCTGATGTGTTCGCACAACATTCAGCCAGGTCACATCAGCTCATTTTGGCCAGATGCTAGGGAGGCTTCCCACAAAGAGCCCAAAGAGTGCTGAGGAGAGCTTATTATAATGCCCCTCTGTGGTCTTGCTTGAACCAAACGGCAAAAAAATTGCCTAGCCTGATCACTTTTAAAATATAATTAAGTTCAAGCAGATACGCCATAGGCCATGGCCCCTTAATCATAGCCACATAAGATCAAGAGGAGCATCCACATCAGCATTCTGCTGGGGGAATTCTGTCCACAGAAAACAGTTCATGTGCATCCAGAGTTTGTTGGCTGCCTGTACTCAGGCACATCTGTTCATATGGCAAGGTGCCTGGTCAGAAACAGGCTGGAGGCTTGCCCTAGAACATAGGTGCCAAGCCAGCTCGGGTTTAAATAGGCAGCTCCTTTACCGTGCACAGCACAGCATCGGTGCTGCGTTCTGCTGTACACCTAAAGCTGGCAGCCGACACACTGCGCCAAACACACGCACATAAATAAATAAATAAGTAAACAGAGATGGAAAGGACGACACGGCTCACAAGTGTTCCTGGCTGATTCTTGCAGTGGGTGTTTGTTCAAACGTTACAAGGAAACAACAAACAGCATAAAGTCCCATGTCTGACAATGGCGCTGGGAGGCAAGATGAATCCAGGAGAAGTTAACTTGTAAAACTCTGATACGGATTTATTTGGAAGAGTGGGCAGCCATCCCAAGGCAGAGCTAACCCTGCCTGGTCAGCTATGCAGTGGGTGGCAGAGATGAATCCCTTTTACGTGCTTCCTTGAAAATCAGAGAGATTGAACAAGTTTGTTTCGACAGGGAAACAGCCTCTGGTTCATGGAGGATTTAAAAAAAAAATTCAAATGTGAGATTACAGAAGATAGGTCATTAGTCTCCTGAGCGCAGCCAGCCTGTGGAAGGCGCTGCAATAAGTCAACGTGGCAAACATAAGAAAAACCGGTGTTTCCATTTAAATAGCAGTGGGCTATGGAAGTGCGGTCAGTTTGCGTTCCAGAGACCTCTCCTGCATTCCAGTGCTAATGTCCTCTCCAGCCATGGCCATGTGGGGGAAAAGGACAGCTTGCACAGTGTTAGACCAGGTCCGTGCATGCCGCCAAATCCAATGTTCAGGAAAAAGTATTTGGCTACTGATCCAGGGTTAAGTTACCTGGCAATGTGAAAGGCCCACAGCCTCAAGGAAGCTGAATTTTTCCCTTTCTACTTAAGTTAATAGCTGTGGAAATTTCAAGTCTCAAATTTCTGAACCAAATATGCTCTTAAAGTGTATCTACAAAAATATAAAGTATAATAATAAGAGATAAAAGGTGACATTTTCAAGTTTGCCTCAGACACTTAGGAGCCCAAGTCTCATTGAAAGTCACTGGAAACGTTGGCCAAAGCCTCCAAAAGGTTAACTTTAAGAGGACTAGATGGCTCAGGGGCTTGGTCCTGAGCTATGAAGCTTTCACCAATTTAAATCCAGCCCAGTTTGGTAGTGACTAACCATTATTGTAATCTGATAGACTCAGACCACCATGTAAGGCCTAACTCCTAAAAGGACTGCATCACAGAAAACTCTACTGTAATTGGCATAAACCTGGAGGGAGACCTTAGCAGAGGGCCTAAGAATAAATTGCCCATTGAAACAGCTCAGGTAGTACTTGCCTAGGCCAGTGGTTTTCAACCTTTTTTTCCCATTCGTGGACCCCTACAAATTTTTGAATAGTGGTGTGGACCCCTTTGGAAATCTTAGAAATAATCTGCAGACCCTCAGGGGTCCGCAGGTCACAGGTTGCAAACCACTGTTCTGTGGTAACAACAACCTTTTGCAAACCCCTTAGACATAGTCTGCAGATGCAAGGTTGAAAACCACTTTTTCCATGCACAGTCCTGTCAGGTTCAGTACTTTTCATGAGCACTAAATTCAATTCAGTGCCCAATTTAAGCACTTCCAATAGAAGAGGAAGGATTTTTTATATTGAATCGGTTCCTTTTTAAGAATTTCTACGGAGTGGCGAAGATAAGAAGGAAATTCATGCAAGTAAACCAGTCAAACACTGAAGGACATCGTCAAACAAGAATCTTTTATGGGTCTATAGTGGGAACAAAGATGAATGAAAAGATAAAAGAAAGGTTTAGAAGACAAGGAGACAATGCCAGGGAAAGGAGATGGAGACTCTGTGAAGACAGAAGCAGGAAATTAGAGAAAAAACACAGAAGTGGATGTTATTTGATACACCTATGCGAACATTGGATTTTATGTGGGAACATAAAGCCACATTTTTTCCAACATTAAGCTAAGAAAGGTAATGATTAATCAGTAATTAATGGAAATAAAGCCCTGGTCCAGATCCTAAAGTCGAATAATATTCTTGCAAAAGTGAATGCCATGGAAGATTCTAGACCCCCACATTAGGTATGGCGAGGTCTCAGGAATAGGGCAAACCCAGAATATTTAGAGTGCATGGATGTCCTCAATGGGCCAGCCAATCAGAGAGCCAAAGCACTCTAACAAGTCAGAGCACCGTTCAAACCATGTCAACAAGCAGGCACCCTGCACACCCTCCAAACTTCGTATGTCCCTCATTTACCTTAGTAGCCAGCAGCTTCACCATCCTATTTGTGCATGCAGGGGCAAGCCATGAAACTCGCTCTTTCTTCCATGTTGTACCTGTGATACCACCCTGCCCTGAGACCACAGACTTCAAAATGCAAGCAGTTACCCTGCACACACGGCCTATTTTCACTTTGCACCCACGTGGGTTCTCTCCCTTTGTGTCCCAACAGTATACTTCCAAAGCACCTCCGCAGTCAATGTGCAAACCCTACCTCTCCTTCCCAGGCTTCTACCTCCTTCACTGACTCCTCCATTCCACCTCAACCTGTGCCAGCCAACACAGGGCAAGGGGACAGGGGCAATGTTGCAGCCTCCTCGTGTGGGCCACTCCTTCAAGGAAACAAAAGACAAAGGGGCAGTAATTTACCAGCCATCAAGAAAAGCAAAACCCAAATAATTTCTCCCGACTGCTCTTTTGCTGATTGCCACATAGCTGTCTTGTTGATTTCCACAGCTAGCTGATGCATTCAGAGCAATGTTGGACTAACTTGAGTAAAGTGAAACTGATTTCATCAGCTGCCTGTGTGTGCGTGCCTGATCTGGACACGCAGGCCTCCTTCCTCCTCTTCAATTACCCGTCTGTTGTGTTCCCCAACAGCAATGCTGGTCAACGTTTTTTCAACAGAACACTACTCCTTTGAAAAACGCTGATGTAACTAAATCAAAATATACCACAGGCATGGATTGATTCTCTCACAATTTTCTATAACAAAATGCTCAAATCATTTTCTTTGGACTGTGTTATAATTGATCGTATAAACGTCAAAACATTTTGACATTAGACTTTAGACTGTAATACCACAAAAGTCAAGTGGCCAGTTGAAATGGAATATTCTGACTTTATCCAAATGAAATGTCATCTTTTGATTTTCCCTAAACCAAATTTCAGAATTCCGGTTCGATGGGAAATTAAAATTAAAAATAAACCAAAACCAAAAACACGTTAGTTCGGTTCCGAGTCAGAATGAAAATAAAATGTGAAGTGTCAGAGTTCACAGGGAGCAGGATTTCTGGGTTCTGACCAGCCTCTCCCTGAAGCCCCATTCACCTGCCTGCTGAAATACCCGTTCACTCTTCCCTTCTTCCCTCCTGGCCTGTCCCCATTTTAAAGCAGTGGCATGACAGACGGCTGCATTGTTGGTGATGGCCTTTGCTGCACCTACTTGAAGCTGTTCCTCCCAGGGAACTCCCCATTTGCATCTTTGCCCTTTTCCATCCCCCTGTCCTGCCCCACTCTTTTCCAGGGGTTTCATACCACATGCTTGCTCTCTCTCTCTCTGCACAACTCTAGTTCTGCAGTGTATTTGGGGGTCTTTGCAATCACTGGGGTGAGGTTTGTGGTTGTGCTGTGTTTGCCTTTGCCAATGCGGGCTGTGTGAGATGAAGGTGTTAAACTGCACATGCTGAACTCAGGTCATACCTCAGGTACAAATGAGTATCCATGCACTTTTCCCCCAATTCCCACCTGGATCCTTTGCGGGCACTTAAACCCGCATTTTGAAAATGCAACACACACCCAGAGTATACCCCCACTGCCAAAAACAAACAAACAAACAAACGACATTTAGTTTCCCTAATAGTGGTGCACGCTTTGGAGAATTTTGGCCATATTATATAATCTCAGGCTTCCTGCTACAAAAACAAAAAGGCAGATTTTGCATGGGTGAGGGTTGTGGTTAACGGGTAGCCAGGCCAGGAAATGGTTACCATTATCTTCTGCTTTATTCACCCATTAGTTCTCCCTCCCTGTTTTGTGTTAGTGCACAAGTTACATTTGTTATTGTTCACATGTGCAGGTCTGCTAGTACTGCACTGTTGTAAGGTACAGGGCAACTGAAGCACTTGTTTTGGAAAAGAATAGCCACAAGTGCATAGAATTACATCAAAATCTTTCTTACAGGAGCAGCTACTATCATTCTCTCTCCTCCCCTGATTTCTTATGGCGACGTGGCAGATTTCAAACAAAAGTGATCCTATAGAAAACTCTCCCCCAAGTGTGGAGGTACTTCTAAGGAGGGTCTAGTTAGTGGAGGGCACACAGCAGTGGGACTCAGGAGTGCTGCGTTCTCCTCCCAGTTCAGCCACAGACATTGGGCAAGTCACTTAATCTACTTTGTGCCTTAATGCCTATAAAAAGGGATTAATACCACCATAGTCCAGAGGGGCATTGTGAGGAGACAATCCATTAACAACTGAAAGGTACTTAGATACCACAGTGCTGAGAGCCATATACCAACCTAGAAGGTCGTTTAAGGATTTTTTCAGTCACAGAAAAAAAAAAAAAAAACCCAAACCCCTCTTACATGTTGAAATGTCAAATTTGAGTTCTTTTAATAGCTGTGGTCCAACAAGAAGCAAACAAGATTGTATTGTATTGATGTGCTTGAGTAAACAATTTATTGTAATCTAAATCAGAAATTTTTAATTGAGGTATTAAAAAATCCATTATCAATGGAATACAGGGACTAGAAAAATTACAGCTCATGAATATGCAAATCACTTGACAAAACACATTCTGTAAATGCTTCAGCAATTTTCTGAGATAAACCTTGAACAAGCTGCTTCTTTCAGCTGCAGTTTTATTTGTAGATAAGTAGCTGGTGCTCAGTAACGCAGTTTTAGGAAATACGTTTTTACACTGCAGTCATGTAGAGGAGTTTCTGGCTGGTAAAATACCTTCTAAAAATTCTTCTGTTTTACTCTCCCGTTCTCCTTTCTGCGTTATTTAGGAAAGTTAAGGCTTGAGCTTCAACAGTTTCTAACCACTTTTAACATTTCATACAGTAGGTGAAGACAACATCGAGCCACAATACCCACCAGTACATGAAGGAGCACAAAAGTCAGAAAGCCAACCACAAAACCAAGATGCTGAATTGCTACAGCCAGGGTCCCTCTGGCCTTGGCCTGTCAAGGGGCTGAGCACTCTGGTCCTGATTAAGCAAAGCACTTAGGGTCAGACTGACAAAGGGATTTAGGTATCTAAAGAAGAAGATATGGACCTAGTGGGATTTTCAAAGCATCTATCTCCTTTAGGTGCCTAAATACCTAGGTAAATTAGGCTCTTATCATAGAATCATAGAATCATAGAATCATAGATTCTGATCTTGCCCCACTGAGGTCAGTGGGGACTTTACCATCATGCTTAACTAGATGCATGTGAGTAGCCTCATTGAAATCAATGGGGCTACTTGTATGCTTAAAGTTAGGGACGTGCTTAAGTGCTTTGCTGGATTGAGCCAGAGCACTCAGCATCTTGGAGGGCTGTGTCTTCTCTCCATAACATGATTACTGTCCTCTGAAGGCAAGAATCAGGCAAGCCTCAGAGACCAAGGAAGCGTTCTTTATAGGCCCAATCCAATACCCACCAAAGTCAACAGGAATCTTCCACCGGCTTCAAAGAGCATTGCATCATACTTTATATGCTGGCCTGTGGAGTCACAAAATTGCAGCTGACTGCTGTACATACTGTACTGTTATCTTTCTAGGATCCAGGCCAGCACCCTGAAACTGAGTGCATATGGGGATATTTTTTCTTTTTCAGCCATAACAATAATCTAATCATTACAAATGTTAATATGACAAGATTTAGAAGAGAAGCATTTGCTAAAGATTTAGTCAATTCAGAAAATATTCTAAAGTGACAAAATTCATATTCACTCTTCTGCATTTAATTGGGGACAAGCAAAAGGATTCACAATTATAAAGATAAATGTTTTCCTTATGGGCTGTAATGTAGTAGTGAGATGGTTAGTGTGCATGCATGTGTGCACACCATTCCCATCTACTGAACAGAATCAGAACTGTTCTACTGTGTATCATAAGACTTATGCTATCAGCTATCAAAGGTAATTCACCTTTAAGTTTGAGTGGTCTGTGTTTTTTGCAGCAAGAGCATCGGAATTCCAGGTCCGCTGTCCCTGTGAAATTCAGTATGGCCACAGAGTGCAGCATACTGACAACCACAAAGCCCTGCATTTGTTACATCCACACATTGTCAACAAACCAACAATGGCCCTGCTACGAGCATTGGCACTGGTGTTCTTCTGTTTCCCCTCGGGGCTTCCTGGATCATTGTGTACACACTGTCTTTTTGACAATGGGTAGTGTACTGGCAGAGATCAGCATTTAGATTAGGTTTTGCTTTGTGCACCATTTATTCCTTGTTTTATAGGGAGACATGGGTAAAATACCTGGCTTTCATCTATCAGTAGTCCCGATCTATAATCTACACTAGTGCTTATTCTGATCACTAAAACAGGAAACTTTCATACACTAATACACCACCAGGGTATTGTCTTGGAAGAGTGGATCTTGTGGAGAGTCAGCCTTGCTCAGGAAACTGCCCCTAAAGATTCTGATGCCTTAATTTGGGAGGGAATATTATATGATTATTTTATTCTACAGAGTGTAATATATTCAGAAAATATGTATTTATAGTGCAACAGCACTAAGGGTGTGTCTACACTGACGGAGGCATTGATGGCAGTTCAGGATTGATTTTGCGGGATAAATTGAGCAGCAGTGGAGACCCGCCCAATCGATCCAGAAGTCGACTTAATAAATCCACCCCTGCAAAAAGATTAACACTCATCTATGGGAGGCCATTTCCCATCCGTGCAGCGTAGAGGGGACGCTGTGCTAATTAGAATTTAGGAAGTCGAGGGGAGATAAGCAAGCTACTCTGCGTAACTTGTGTGTCAACCGCCACCGAATTTCGCCAGCAGTGTAGACCAGGCCTAAAATTGCATACCTCTTTACCTATTAATGCTGTAAAATTTTCTTTGGACCTAGTACAATTTTTCACAAAGCAGTTACGGAATGAACACCATATCCGTTGTAGCTGTTAGTTTTACCACTTAATCTGGATAAGTTTAAACCCCCTTTCTGGTGGGTTTATATGTGCGGCATAAACAGGAATAGTAAAGAGAGAATTAACAACATACAGAGAGATACAGCCAAGTAAGCATTTAAACAAATTGGCATTGGGATTTCTCTCACTTAGTGCCTGTGCAAATGCTAATGGGTATCAGAGTTAGGTCAGGGATGCAAAAATGTTTTTATAGCCTGGATCACATTTTCATTCAGAGACTGTCTAGTGGACCACTTCCCCTGCCATTCATAGTCACACGATGCACTTCCCATTTGTAACTGGAGAATACCCTCCGACAGCAACACCAAATTCTTACATGGTAAAGTGATAGTAGCAATTTGTAATGTACACATTAAAACTATCTTTCATGCAAGTTAACATCTGGAAACAACTGCTTTGCTGACCACCGGTGGCCCAGAGATCAGATTGAGAATGACTGCATTAGGGTGATGTGAAACTGAAGATAGGAGTTGACTGTAGATAAGTTACTTTGACCTCTGAAAACATGTTTTTTTACATTGTTTCCATATGCAACAATTATACACCCCAAAACCTAAGGATGTATAGATTTATTCAAGTTGCTCTTCCCAAATGAAGATCAAATACTAACTCTGACCAGAAAGATACCAGTATGCCGGATATCAGCCATGTTGCCACTGATACGGATGTGGCCTGAGCAGATGTGCAGAAGTACTAGGAACCTTTAGGTGCCCTGAGATCTGCATGTTAATTTAGGGAGCTGCTCCCACTGCCTGTTTTACAGAGCAGTAACCCCACCCTTCCAATCCAGAACCAAGGGACATGCTCCTTTATGTGAAAGGCCGAAAGGAAAAGGGCTCCACCCCAAATCTGAACTCCATTGTAGTAAATTGGATGAGGAGCACTTGACCGAAAGAGGGAGTGGAAAACGGTAGATGATTTTATTTAAAATACAGGGTTTGACTTTTATACACACCCATATCCCTTTCCTCCACCTTTTGTGTTCTGCTTTGTCTTAAGCTATAAACTATTTGGACTAGGGATTGTGTCTTCCTATTTTTTAGCACAGCACACGGCCTTGATCTTACTTGAAACTTTGAGTGCTGCTGTGGTACAAATAATATATAACAATAATAATTTAGTAATAAGTTACATATATAACAAAATATATATTCTAATACACACACACACACACACACACACACACACACACAGAGGATATAGGTATATTTGGGAGTCAGGCACAACTGTGATAATCATATCAGCAGAACTAGAAAATATGTCTTGAATATGTGCAGTTTCTAAACAGAGGAATGGATGTAATTTACACACGTCAGCACAGTATACCCATTTGCTCATTTTCCATCCCTGCCATAGGATGTACATTTCCCCCTTACATAAATGGAAAAGCCCCCTAGTGAATTTCTTTTCCTGCTATGACTGCCAGGCAACTGTAAGATCAAGGGATTAAGATGCATTTTCTCAAGTTCCAGCCAATCCAGCCTGGCTCCACACCGCAGTTATTTGTCATTACTTTTTCCTCTCTCAAAGCCCGCCTCATTTTTCCTAAAATTGTTATAGTTAGTTACATTCGTTCTTTCATAGGGAAAGGAGATATTTTCATAACCCAGCTGTTTATATTATTTTACAAAAAATCATTCATTTTCAGTATCTGAGGGAGACCAAATGACTTCATGCTTTAGTTAAAAGAGAACAGGGAAATGAAATGAATACAATGCCAAGTTCAAAGAACTTGAGCAATAAACAACGAACCTATTTGAGTTTCTTGTAATTTTTTTTAGCATCTCAAGACAGTGTTTGATGCACATCTAGAGATGCATGAGACAATTACCAAGACCTAAAGCCTTGTAGTTTGTTGTTGTCATCATCACATGCCTGCAATTCCTGGTTTGAGATAGGAGGTGACAGTGAGTCTGCTTTTCAATAAATATGTTCTGCCCTTGGGGCAGGATGGAGGGAGGGGTAGGGTACAGGTCTTTTTTAAGCCATCTTTCACTTCCTTCCCTTCCGGAACTGTTCAGCCCTGGTATAAATTAAAGCAACCCTGAAGCTGTTCTAACTCATGCTCTGCTTTCCATGCCCCCTTGTAGGAAAGAGCTGTAGTGCAGTGCATTCTGGTCTTGCCTCGGACACATAGCCAATCCACTCCCTCCTACGTCAGATTGCAGGGCTAACGTGGAGCCCTTGTGCAAGTTCTACAGGGCCAGGGAAGCCCTCTTTATGAGCATTATTCTTAAGGTCTCTCCATATTGTCAGACTGCTGTAAGAGAGCTTTAGCATAACTGAGAATCAGGCCCAGTGAATAAACGTCTCCTTGGCTATTTCTCAATAGGCTAAAGCCTTGTTCTCACGATATTTTTAATCTCCATTTTGAGGTTTGTTCTCCTGGCCAGGAAGGAGAGGGCAGAGTTGTTTGGGAGCAGAGCTCAAAAGTGTTGAGCCCAACAAGATGTTTTGTTTTGTCCTGCTGGCTGTGTAGCAAGTCTAGAAAGGGACAGCTCTAGCCACCGGAATAGAGTGAGGAAGGTAACTAAGAAAGGAAAGAAATCATTAAGCCTGCCTGAGTAGCTTCTTAAAGAACAAGCATCAGATAGTGCAAGCCTGGTTATTGTTGGGGGAAAAGGGGAGAATGGGAATTCAGTTTCTGCCTCAGTGGGAGTGTTAAACAGGGCCCGGAGCTGTCGTCTTCTCTCAGAGGTGGGGGCAACTGCACGACTTCCTACCAGCCATTCCAGCAAAGCCAACGTGGACACCTTTTAATTTGTGCAACCAATATTCAAAAGTTCAGAAGCAGAGATGTCAGGCAGCTTCCCAGAAATGGGGTGAGCTCATCCCAGGTATGCCAAGAGATGCCCCCACAACTTATGGTGAGCATATTAGGTGGAATTATGAGCATCTCTAACCTCCATTGAGTTCATTGGGACAAGCAGGTGCTCAGCATCTCTTAGGATCCGGTACTTGTTGAGGAAAGTCAGCATGTCCTCATTTGTTATATTTCTCTGACCAAAGCTAATGAAAGAGAGACAAGCCCCTGAACTCTAGGTCTAGGGGACAATCATAAATGTATGTACTGTTACATCATCATTAGCAAAGGAATCATCAGCATCCGCAAACTCAGACTCCCTCCGATCTAAGAATTTGAGCTACTAGAAAGTGGCAGCATTTCCAGAGGGTGAAGAACAGAAACTAAAACCCCTGTTTGTCTCTCCAGAGTATGCTGATGAGGTAGAGGAGGTGGAAGAAGAAACGCCTTCCTGTCTACAAAGTGTGCAAAAAAGGCCTGAAAACCTGAAACTTGCCATTTCTTCCATGTATCAAGAAAACTAAAAGCTGAATATTAATACTTAAAATAAATCAATGGCCATGTCCCAAGTAATGGCGCTCCTTGTATGTTTCACGAACATTGTTGAGCTATTTCCACAAGCAGAGATTTTTGCAAGTTCCCTAAAATCCTGTAGAATGAGTGAGGAAAGGGGCAGAGCAATGGACATTGAGAGCCATGCTGAGATTGGGGGGGAATGCTAATGATACTCTACCACCACATCCCTAGGCAGCAGGAACTGAACCTGGGATCTCGTGCCAATTCTGTGAGTGCTCCAGGGCTCACGCACCCACCGAAAAAAAATAGGGGGTGCTCAGCACCCATGAGTCACAGCATGGGAGGGGGGGTATAAGATGCTTAGGGAGGCTTAGCTTCCCCAAACGGGGCAAGAAATGATGGATGTGGTGCACCTCCTTTTGGAGGCCCGCCGGCCCGCCATCTTTGGAACACCACCGCCAGAAGCTCACAAGAAAGGAGAGGTCTCCGGTGCCTGGACCATGGCGCCACCCCTGCTCCACCTCCACTCTGCGAGGAGGCCCCACTCCTGCTCAGCCTCTTCCCCACCCCCAGGTCCTGGCCTTGCTCTGCCCCTTCCCCCTCTCCACCCCCCCATGTCCCTCTGACTCCTCGCTTCTCTCCGTTCCCTTTCTCCCCCATCGCTCGCCCTTAAGGGGGGGGGGAGGCGGCAGAAAGAAATGAGCAGTGGGTGCTTTGTGGGAGGGGGCAGAGAGGAACACCCACCGGCAGAAATAAAAGTCAGCAGGGGAAAGGCAATCCTGAGTGGGTTACATTACCACAGTGACTATGACACCAGCGTAAGACTGATGTTCAGTTGTCGTTTTTTTAAGCTTCTTCAGCATACATGGACCTGAAAGGTTCAGATTGTTCAGGTAACTTTTAGAAAGGGTTTTAGAGGTTTTATCTCAACCAAATCAAATGCATCTAAACCTTTTAGTTCGCTCATCACTGGATGCAACATAAAAATATCACGTGGCATTTTTGGAAAAGTTCCATTATAAAGAGGCACAATGTAATGTATTTTGTAAAGACACATCAGCAGGTCCTGATGATGAGAAAGGTCTATAGATGTTCTGAATTGCTTATTACCAACACACATAACGCTTCCTTTCCCAAGCGGATGATCTGTTCACATCTTAATTTGCATCTGTTTCTCCCCACCAGGTTTTTTTAAGCATGACTGTGATAGAATTGGTGGTAGGCTAGAAGATCTTTATGTGACATGGGATTTTGTTATGACCATGCAGGCTGCTCCCAGCAGCTTAAACACAGAGAGAATGTTTTCATACCTGTGTCACTCAGAGCTATGCACTCGATTACCACGCTACTGTATGCTTAAGCCACAGTACAGTTGTGATATCACTAACCAACGTTCTACTCTCTTCTTTCTGTCCCTTCAACTCCCAGACACTCTTTCACCAACACTTCCACAAAAGAAAGAGCAAACAAACATTCGTTAATGTCAGACACATTTACTGTCACACCCTGGCTTTTCAGGAAATCCCATGAATTTACTGCCTACTGTGTTTACATACCAGTGGGTATTCCCACTCCAGCCTTCATTAATTCAAAGAGACACACATGTGATGCCCTAGGACACTTTGCAGTTCTCAGTGACTCTCTCCATGGCATGAGATTCTGAACTATGTTAAGTCATCATTAGCCTCCAAAAGTATGCCATTTCTTAGGTTTTTAAATCTATGCCTATGATTTTCACAATGCCACATACTGATGGATCTTCTTGCTATTAGAAACTGTGTTTACTTTATTATTAGGTATCTAATATTAAAACACATTAGGCAATATACAATAGAAAGACATGCTCTCATGGCAGAGACCCAGGAATTCCTCTGATTCCTAATACCTATGCTCATGCTGCAATTTAGGGCAAATCACTTATTCATTGTGCCTCTGCTGCTCCATCTGTACAATAGGTATAATACTTTTCTACCCCACAGTGGATTGTCAGGCATAGTTAAGGATTGTGAAATGCTTGGAAAAAACAAATCCACTATATAAAGTGGAGCGTGTTGCTCTGAGAGCACTTTTGATCTGAAGATATCAAAGCACTTCACAAATGCTAATGCATTATTAAGCTTCATGGCACTCTGTGTGGTAGAGAAGCATTATCTTCATTTTATAGATGGGAAAACTGAGACAGAAGTAGGTTGAATGATAGGTCACACCATTATAGCAGATCAGGATATAACTCTCCTCCCCCCTCCCCCCCCGGTGAAAAATGTTCACAAAATGAATAAATAAATAAATTGGGGGTTTGTTTGTTTGTTTTCATTGAAATATTTCAGGTTTTCATTGAAACTCTGCAAACCTGAAAACCAATTTTTATGTAGTTATTTATTTTTGGTTTTCAGAAACTGCAGACTTTCCATTTTAAACTGAAAAATTCTGACAAGAACCTGAACATTTTTTATGAAAATCACTGACTTCCTGTGAAGCGCTCAGATGTGATGGTGAGGGGGGCCATAGATAAATCACGAGATATGCAATACAAAGTAGAAATATAGCTTATTTTCTGGTCAATCTAAAAACATGGGTGAACACACAAGCTTCTCTTCTTACAATGGATTTGGTCTTGCCCTTAGAGACTATGACAATATTCTCTAGTAGTATTCCCAAACACTATAGCATCACTGTAGAATACTATTATATTTTGTGTTTTAAAGGGCAAGATGGATACGGGAGGGGAAGATGGAACACTCTGATGAGCTATAGAAAGGCTCTCATTATGGAGACTTGGAGAACTTTTCAAGCAGATGTGACAGATGTTTCTTGGAAAGAAAAAAGAAAAGACTTCTACAGGTGGACTCTGAATCCCACATGCAATGGTAGCAATGGAATAAACAAGATCAAAATTACATATTAGTAGGCACAAGTGACCACTTTGAATACCATAGCAGTATACCACACTAGCAGCAGTGAGTTCAGTTGCTTTATGCCACTCCCTAATAAACAGCCTACATACACCATGAATGTACTGTTTGTACAGTACAGGACATTCTGCATATGAACTCTGGGCCATATTTCTGAGGAAGAATTTTCAGAATAGTCTAGAACAGTGTTTCTCAATTAAATTTGGCCACGGAACCCTTTTGAACTCCATAAATAATTGCGGAACTCCCCAAACTCTTAACACCAAACGTCAGCATTTCTCAATTAAATTTCACTTAAATTACACTTGCACTAGATACCCTCCACCGACAAATCCAGGACATCTTCCCTTTTTCGGCGGCACGGAGAACAGCTGAGCGGCAGCACGGAGAACAGCTGAGCGGCGGCACGGATTGAGAAACACTGGTCTAGAACTATTATTAAGTCCAATCCTTCACTTTTAGATGGAGAAGACTGTCACGTGAGTGCTGGCTCAAGACCCTCAGTATATCAAAGCTTCAAGATGGCCCTTTGGAGCCAAGCAATGGGAGGACGGAAAACACTACAAGGATATCAAAGTGATGTTTCAAGGCCTATTAGACGGGACCTCTGCTGAAGTGTTTGTGTCCGCTGCAGAGAGTCATTAGCCTCCTGAACTGCAGTGACTCTTTTCTTGAGGCTTTCCAGCTGAACACTGGACTTAGAGAATGTAACAGGGAGTACAACTATGCTACAAGGTGGGTGGCCTAGGATATTACATTTTGAAAAATCTTCAACTAGATCTCACATCAGGCCAAGTCATTATCCTTCCCAAGGCCATACAGGTAAATACAGTGTCTCAACTAGTCATCATCTGTACGCCTTGCAGACCATGTCTCTATTCTTGTAAGAGAAAATGTAACAAAGGACACTACCCAGAGAAAAAACACAAAAAAGAGGGACCCAAATCCAAACATACTTAAACAAAGGAGACAAGCAAGGACATTGTCAAAACAAGCCACAAAAAGTGAGGAGCTCAGTCTTGTGCCCACCAACGGAGCCCAGCCCAGCCAAATACTTAAAAGTTTTCTTATGTAAAAGAATAGAGGCACATTCAGATCATGCCAGCAGTTAGCCACAGGAACAAATGCCTGGAACAAAATCCAGCTGTGTAAACTCTCCAGAAACCAGGAGAACCATGGGGCAGGCCCAAGTCAGCCACTGTTTGAGTTCTTCATGAAGAGAAAGGAACAGAGCAGTTGGGAGTTACTACCCCTTGGATTGCTCAGGCAGGCACTAAAGCACCTCCTGCTGGTGAAATAACTCAGAGCTCTGAAATTCCAAGCAATGCCTCTGATGCATGATAAGTTCCAAGGAGTGAAGATTTATTACAGCTGACATCTTTGGATGAAAATAACTTACCTTAGTCTTTTCATTGTAAACTGTGCATAACCAGCTAGTTAAAATACCAAAATGAGAAGAATTATTGAAGTATTTGCTTTAGGAGAAGATTAGTTGACTGAGGCCCTGGCTATTTTCTTCAAACCAGAAGATTTGAACGATGTATTAGTAAATGCACTTTGGACATTATTTCTCTTCAAAGATGAAATCAAAGCTATGTCTGGAATGTGTCTCTGCGGTGGTCTGCCACTTTCATTTTATCAATGTAAAGTACCAACCTCTGGCTTTTTTTCTTGCTTTTAACACTCTTGTTTATATTTTTCAGTAGTTTGAATGTCAAAAATACAGCAAAAAGTTTGGTATTGCACTACAATAATAACTATGAAGTTAAGGCCTCTTTAAGGTTAGAACTTACATTAGAACATAAGAACAGCCATAGTGGGTCAGACCAATGGTCCTATCTTCTGACCAATGGCGACCAATGCCAGGTGTTTCAGAGGGAACGAACAGAACAGGCAATCATCAAATGATCCATCCCCTGTTGCCCATTCCCCTGGCAACCAGCTCCTGGCAACCAGAGGCTAGGTACACTTCAAAGCATGGTTTAGTAAACTTTAGTTTATCTGACTCTGTGTTGGTACTCCCCTAAAAATGAATGAATTATAACTATCCAAACTAAAATTGAGAGAAAATAACATTGAGAAGGGATAAGATGCAAAGACTGAATATGGATTCAAATTGCTACGAAGTTCAGGAATGATTTTGATTTATTAAAAATATATAGAGCCAGATCTTCAGTTGGGATCAATAAACAGAGCTCTACTGAAGCTGGTCTATGGAGCTACACTGGCTTGTGACAGCAGGAAATTTGGCCCAATATTTAGCGGTTGAAATCTTAAAATCTACAATTCCCATTGCACTTAATGAGAATTGTAAGTGCTCAACTCCTTTGAAAACCCAGGCCATCAATGCCAAGTAGTTAATTAATAGTTGAGCCGGAAACATAACCCAGGATTCTCAAATCCTAATCTCCCTCTCTAACCAGTAGAGAGTGCTCATTCCCTTAAAATGTAGATCTCAGAACATTTCATGGATCCCTTTACCAGTCTTCAAAGGAGCGAGTTTGTCAAAAGAAAGCTCAAGGATATAAATCTCTCCTTTAGATGAGGCATTCAAGGGACACTCAAGTTGTTTGCATGCAAAACTCGACGAATTTAAAATAAAAAAATATGGTGAGCTTGTTCTCCAGAATGTGAAGAGTCATCTTTATAAATATCCACCACCCTGGCAATGAGAAGCAGGAAAAAACAATAATCATCATATCTGTGTGGCACAAACACAAATCCACCTCCTGCTACTTTGTATCCAATATTTAACCAACAGATACTCTGCCCAGAGCTGTGTTAATTCTTCCCCACATCATATAGATGTAAAACACCAGAAATAAACAAAAGGGAAGCATACTGGCTTCCTCTCAACTAGTAGTGTATAAAACTAATCTGTGTTTACTGAAAGATTTAGAAAACAATCCATAGGAAAATCTGTCTTGCATTTTCAGGTTACTAAGAAGTAGTGCAAACGATGAAAATAAAAAATGTTAAACTCTTTTAAAAAGGAAAAAAACAATTTTTTGACTCTAAAGAATTTTTAATCCTAGGCATGTTCTGTTTTGTTCTGCTTAGAGACTGAGCCAAGCCGCAAAATTTGGATCTGAGCATTCCCAAAGTTTAGGGTGTTTGGATCCAGATAGTTTGGTTTGGACCAAACTCTAATTTTGTTACTGTACGGGTCAAAAATCTTAAGATAATGATAGTAAACAACAAGAAAAAGTTCACAGAAGGGCCAGTACTCCCTCTGTCCGTTAAGATCACAGAAAGCATTAATAACAGTGCAATGTGGGTGGATACCAGAAAGCTCACAAATATGGTAGTTTTTATATGGCAAGTTGGTAAGGTAATAATTTATCCTAGGTTAAGTACATTCAAAGACTGACTATTAAATTCAGAATATAGTTATTAGTGAGTTAACAGAAAGGTTCCTCAAGTCATTGTTTTACCCAAATCAGCTCCCATCCTCTCACCATTGTACTGCTAGCTATTGCCCTCAGAATTTACCACCCATATATCCTCAGAAAATATGGCCACCTCAGTTTCTGACCTTCCCCCCCCTTAACACTGTCATCCCATCTAGTCCAAGTCTCAACACGTGCCATTTCCCCACAGCTCCCTTAACTCTTCTTCTTATTATTTATTGTTTGTATTAGCATAGTGCCTCGGAGCCCTAGTCGTGGACCAGAACCCCTCTGTGCTTGGCACTGTACAAACACAGAGTAAAAGAGATGGTCCTTGCCCCAAAGAAGGCTTATTGGCGGAGACTGAATCAAGCCCCCGTTTAAACTAATTAAAAACTGGTCTAAATTAGAGTGGCAGGATGGGGCAGAGGGACCGGAAGTCGAAATGGCCATTTGTTATGGGTATCCGAATGGGTAGTTCTGAGTACAAAAGCCAAACTGAAAGCAGGGATTGCCATAATAAACGTGGAGTTACACAAATTGAGGCATGTATCATACTATAATAATATAGACAGAAATAATATAACATTTTGGTCTTCTGTAGAGACGTTCACGTGAGGATCTCAAAGTGCTTTATAAAAAATTAAATAAGCCTTATAAAGACTTATCCAGGCAGGAAAGTACTTTTAGCCCCATTTTACAGATGGAGAAATGCAGACAAAGAGTGATCAAGTGACTTGCTACAGATCACAATGTGAGCCAAAAGAGATCTTGGGATTGAAATAAAACTCATCTTCCAGGTCCATATTCTAACTACTAGCCACGCTCCCCCCTATACATGGTCTAACCACTGGATAGGCAAGCTACGTAGCTTTCAGTTTTCCTAAGCCTTTCTTAAACAGCAAGCCAAACCCCTTATTTTTAAAAACTAACCAATTTTTAGAGATTGACAGACTTCAGATTTAATCGTAAAACTCCCACTGAAGTCTATTGACTGAAATGGAAGCTCCATTCCTTTGCTTGAGGAGAGATTTTGCCTGCTGGTTTCACTTGTGGGAACAAGCTGCTATGATTTGCTTAAAAACCCTGCAGGAGGGAGAGTATGTCAAAGAAAAACAGACAGTAGGGCTGAATAAATGGAACATCAATTTCCATGACAGAAGATATCCTACTCGAACACTTTGCTCTGTTAGTATTTTTTATTCCCCACTTGGTTTCTTCATTCCGGGATAGTCAGAGCCCTTACAGATTCAGGCACAGACCTTCACAATGAGCTGGCTCTAAGTGTGAAATCAACCCAGTTTTCTCTTTTTCAAAGTAGGGAACTCTTTGTAATTCCAATCAAACCCTGACAAGGCTGAAAGCCAGCTTAATTACTGTTTGTTCCTAGAAAACGCTGGAACAGAAACACTCAGTCCCCAAAGGAGTGTCCCCACACAGCCAATAAACTGCATCACGTTTGAACCACTGAGCAAGGGGCCATGTTTTGACATCCGTAAGAGCTGTATGAGACAGCTTGTCTATTATTTGTTGGGTGCCAGTAGCAAAGGACTTGGCATTGTACATACGTATCATATTGGCTTGGTGCTGTGCATATAACAGGAAACAATATCTATCGAGTGTGTTCATCTACTTTACAGCTGCACTGAACTAAAAAAACCTAAATTTTCATGGTGAAGAGAGCAAGAATTTGGCACCCACACTTCTGAATACTTGCTTAAACCACCACATATCCCCAGGAAAGCCCAACAGGTGACATTTAGTTGACACACGCCCACAGCAATTAGTTTCCATTTTATACTTATCCCCAAAAAGTGCTCCTTCTCCTGAGGCAGTGACTAATGATCTCTGGCTGGTTTGGGATGAGAAGATCTATGCTTCAATCACCTCTCTATTTCAGGCTGACTTTCTCCCAAACTCCAGTGTCATCCCACCGCTCACACAATGTCCCATGTTCTGCACCAACATGGCATGTGACATGCAGCATGAGGAAAAAGACCCAGGCTGCTATGCCATCAGCTACCTTCACAGTGGGGAGGACGGGGGGATGCAGGCTGCACAGCCTTTCCTCCAGAATAGAAAGGATTAACACACAGATGCTGTCAGACCCAAGATACCTCCCGAGCCCTTCAAATTAGCATTTTATGCTACATGCCCAGACTTAATGTTGGCAACCAATCAATTCTGGAATAAATTATTTGCCACCTAGGACTCCACATTTGTCATCAAAGCTGCTCAAAACTCTGTGGTGATACCTGGGACAGAACTCAGATCTTTCTGCTCCCCTCTGTAGCTAAGGAAAAATCTTGATCAGTTTATGACCCAGGGTACGTGGTATAGCAGCTCTGATTGCATCCAGTAGAGGGCAGTTGTTTGCCAATTATTACAATAGCCCAGTGGTTTTCAACCTTTTTTCATTTGCAGGCCCCTAAAAAATTTCAAATGGAGGTTCAGGCCCCTTTGAAAATCTTAGACATAGTCTGAGGACTCCCCAAGGTCTGAGGACCAGAGGATGAAAATCACTGCAATAGCCCTAAAATTGCTGGTTTGCTTTTTCTACATGGCTATACCGATGGCTTAAGTTATATAACTAGCATCTACCAGCACTGTGTGTGACAGCCATCATCTTGGCTGACACAGAAGGGATTGAACAGGGTATCTTCAGAGACAAAAGCATGAGTGGACACAGCTTGAGCTAAAGAGTTAAAGCTCCTGAGGTGGAAGTGACAGAGTCATATCCTCTGCAGACTGGGCACCACGGGAAACCTGTAACAAACACTGACCAGTGGATGACACATACGCAGTGTCGTGACACAGTGAAACACAAGCCCCAGAATGTCTAACCTGCACAAAGGCCTTTAAGTTTACGATGAAATGTAATCAAAACAGCATTCAACAGCACATGGAGTTTGCCTACCACGTCTGGTAGCCAAGCCAAAAGTATTAGCTAGAGTTAACTTTGGCTGACACTACAGCTTTTACTGTTTAATTTCCTGATACTTAAAAAATAATTTAAAAAAAAAATCTGTATCTTGAATGTATCTGTGTTTGGGGACGGCTCCTTATTTCTTTAACAACGGCTGTGTTTTTACACGCATATTTCTCAGAATATTTATCTTACTCTGCTCTGTACAGCAGAAGCCACAGCATCTTGGCTTAAGCCTCCCATTGACAAATATGTCACCAAACATTTCTGGCAGGATATCCTTTGCAGATAACTGAAATGCCAAGCTCAAAACAGTCTTTGCTACTTCCACGGTCCCTTTCCCCAGAATGAAATCTGTTGTTTTGCACAGTAGTTTGACTTGGGCTCAGTTGTAGAGTTTTACGGGACCCAAAGTTTGGTCGTACATGCATCGTCATCAGGTTAGATGGAGGAGGGGGTGGAGGACGGTGTTTGCAACCCCTGGGTTTGGAGTTCAGATAAAATCAAAATCTTAAAGTGAAACTCAGTTCAAATAATCAAGTTTCACCTATTTTACCACTTCCTGTTTGGGTGAGGAAGAAACTTCTCCCTAGGTATGTTATTGCATGGCTGTCCTTTATGGCGGTATTATGCATTCCTCAGAAACATTTGGTACTGGTCACTGTCAGAGAGATATTAGAGGGCTAGAGAGACTACTGATCTGATCCAGTATGGCAATTCCTATATGGACCCAATACTATGCAAAAAATGCCCAACAAATCCCATCCCCCACAATTTATGGCTATTTATGGCTTCAAACGAAGAATCAGGTGCAGCCCAGGTGACCCTGAAATGTTCATGAACATCACTTATTATAAAGCATTTGAGAGTGCCCTACGTCTATGCAGGGCTTTGCAGAACACCCAAAGAGATGTTCCCTGCCCACAAGAGCTTACACTATGAATAGAACCAGACCAACACAAAGAAGGAACGTCAGACAACAGTGCAGGTAAAGGCGAGAATGGGGACTGCTGAGAAGAAGAAAAGAGGAGAGAGGCTGTAGGTGTTTGGAAAAGGTAAGAGAGGCTGCTTGGCAGAGAAGACAGGAAGACTCTGCCAGGCATCGGCGCAGCGGGACACAAGGCACAAAGCAGGCAGCGGGAGAAGGATGCACATGAGCGTAGAGCACAGAGGTAGCAGAGCAGAGACAGGTGGAGGGGTAAGATTACATTGGACCTCATGGGGGAGAATAAAGAACCTGAGTGTGAAGCAGTATTAGAGGGAGGGGCTCAAGGAGCGAGTGGGGGGTTAGAGCAGCTGCAGCGGAAGAGGAATTGTGGCCGAGTATAAACTTTGTGCCGAAACCTACTTAGCAAGTTTCAAGTGGTTTCAGGCATTGTTTGTATCCATGATTTAGATGATATTCCACAGCAATATTAGATTATATACACACGTAATATGGCATTATTGATGTTCAGTGTTTAATCACTTTGGGTCTGTATTCCCTATATCTTCACTTCTCCTCCCTCACCTCCACCCCCAACCCTCCGTATCTCCTCTACATTGATCTCTTCAACTCTATTCATTGGAAAAGCTGGAACAAAAATACCACTTTGCGCTTTGCCTAAGTGGGGCCTCATCTCTCTATGCATGTGTCTGTCTGGATGCGCATGAGACTCCCGTCTGACAGACTTTGGACAGCAACTGCCCGCAACTACATTCTGATTAGCTGGTTGGATATTTCTAACTATGCCCCAGCTCACCACGCACACACAGTTAAGACCTCACCATTGACTAACCCACACCCCAGATCCAATCTTTCCCTAATTTCAGGATGTTTTCACGTGGCTGTGAGTTTCTAATTCCCAGCTGGATTTTAGATCCAACGTTTTGGTGGGGCACATGTCTACTGAAGGTATGTGACAGACTGAGAGATCATTACAGTGCCAGTCAGATAATATTTTGCCAACCTCCTTTTTCTCCATGCTTTTACAGCTGATGATGTGCTATAGTGTAACAAACATATCAGAAAGCATTTCAGTCTTGTTGCTAGGCCACCCAGGACTTCCTGGTGATGGCAGGGATAGAACTCAACTTCTCTGGCCCATACAACTTGAGCTCCATGAAAATGTCTATTAGCAGCACTCTATAGGGTCTAGGACACACAGCTAAGCCAATTTGTTTCCAGTAAGCAAAGGGAAGTGATATAAAAGTGACTTTTACTCTTGAGAGTAATAAACTAATTTTCTTTCCCAAGGAAAGTGACACAGTGACATGTAAAACACTCTACATTTTCTAAGGAAACTATTGTTAAAGCCCCAAACTTTTCCATTAGAGTGTATTTAAAAACAGAACAATCAGGCACAACAGAGTACATGTAACTTGGCCATTTATCATTTATCACACGCAGCTAAATGCACGAAGGCCCAAAATTAAGGATGAGACTCACAGATTCCGTGACTTTCAGAGACCTCTGTGACATTTTCCATTTAAACCACAGAGCAGCAACTGTCAGCTGGTGGGGGCCCGCAACTCTCAGCAACCCCAAGGGGCAGGGGGCCTTGCAGTTCTCCACTGCCATGGGCAGTCCCGCATCTCCAAGCTGCCCCAAAGCTCCAAGCCACCACGGGCAGTCCCAATGCTCCCAGCTGCGATGGGTGGTGGAGGAGCCCCCACAGAAGTCACAGACAATTCATGGGCTTCTGTGAATTTTTGTTTATTGCCTGCGACTTTTACTAAAAATAACCATGACAAAATGTTAACCTTACACCCATAATGTATATTCTGGTGTGGTTTATGTCTTAATTAATGTGCATGGCTCCTCTTCATACAGATAGATTCTTAGAGCAGGGCAGTCTCCTACCTATCACTATTTGGTGACCTTCTCTCCATTTTCCCTGTTGGTATCTAGTGGTATATGTATTGAGAGAAGCATTCCAAAGCAAGGACACTTTGTCTATGCATCAAAACCCAAAACCTTGAGGACTGCAATGGGAGCAGTTCTGCAGAGCTAGGAATCCAATAACATCAGATACTGAAAGAGCAAAGGCCCCATGTATTAGCCCAGCTCACACATTGAGACACAACACAAGCAAAAGTCTGTTTAAATTGTGGGCTGCATAGGAAAGTGGTTCTAGGTTCATCGTTATGGTGTCAATCAACTAAGTTAGGTAAAATGCACCATTTAAAACATGCAATGTTGCTGTAGCTGTGTTAGTCCCAGGATATTCAAGATAAAAGGTGATCCTATAAAAGATAATCCCTCCCCCAACTTGTCTCCCATTTAAAAAAATAACTTTTACCATGCTTCCCAGGAGAATTGCATCCAGTTTTGCCAATATTTAAACATCTCCAAAACATAAGCCAGGCAGCAAAGGAAATTCCATGCAGCACACTAAGTTCGAAGGAGGTTTTTCTGCTAGATAATGAGCAAGAAGAGAATTTCTGAGCTCTAGTTCGCTCTTACGTGCTCACCATGCAAGGATACTTTCCAGAATCTATTAAAAGAGAGAGCGCGCTGCATCAAATCACCTCTCCCATTTAACTTTTCTTTACTGTGTGCTGTAGTCTCCATTATGTGAAATGCCACTGTCACATCCTCTGCGACCTTGACTTGACTAACACATCAACAGATGCAGATTTCAGTCATTATGGGCCTTATTCAAAACCCATTGAAGTCAATGGGGGTTTTTCTACTGATTTCAATGATGGATCTGGTCCCTTCTGAGCATAGCTTAAAAATGAGGAGAGAAAATACAACGGGAACTTGCCTCAACAGTCCCTACTCCTTTTAAGTCCAAGTTACCCCCACCAAAATGGGCAGGGCAAGTACTTGAGGCTACATTGAAGCCAGAGGCTATGGGGGTCTGCCATCTTGCTCATGGCTTGCATAAGCCAATCAATCCTTTTTGTACCCTGAACCAAGTAATATTTTCCCTAAAATAAAACTTAAAATTCTAGTCATGTTTCAAACACCACGGTAAATATACTAGCCTGCTATCCTTAGAACATGAGGCATCTCTGACTAGAAATGCTGTGGACTGGGAGGAATTTGGAGAAAGAAACTGTATGATTAAATGATGCCGTTTGTTCCTGGCTCAGAATGATAAAGCTAACAAAGAGGGGAACAAAGGACAGAATATGAGGGGACAGCCATGCAGTTATTTTCCACAGAGAAGCAAAAGGGAATGGCATAGTTGTAATTGCAAATGACCTTGGTCTTGCATATGTATAGCTGAGTCCCTAAGTAAGTGGAGGGTTATTTTAGGCTGAGAGAGAAAGGAGGTGAGGGAGTTGTAAAGGAATGTGTGTGTGAAAGCGTGGTGTTGAAAAGCACAGCTCTCAAGCTGCCAGGGAAGGGCTCAGATGTCTGACACTTGGCTTTAGAAGGAAAGGCAAGGAAGGAAAATGAGGGTTTTCTAAGCCTTTTATCATTTTTGTTGCTATCCTCTGGACTCTCTCTAATTTGTCCATATCTTTCCTAAAGTGTGGCAATAAGAATTGGACACAGTACTTCAGCTGAGGCCTCACCAGTGCCCAATGACAGTAGGACAATTATTTCCTGTGCCTAACAAATAACACAGTTAATACACTCCAGAATGATATTAGCCCTTTTTACAACTGTACCATACTGTTGATTCATATTCAATTTGTGAGCCATTATACCCCCAGATCATTTTCAGCAGTACTACTGCCTCGCCAGTTATTCCCCATTCTGTAATTGTACATATGATTTCCTGTCTTCTTAAGTGAAATACTTTGCACTTGTCTTTATTTAATTTCATCTTGTCGATTTCAAACTATTTCTCCAATTTGTCAAGGTTGTTTTGAATTTTAATTTCCTCCTCCAAAGTGACCTCTCTCAATTTGGTGTCATCCACAGATTTTATAAACACACTTTCCCCTCTGTTATTCAAGTCATTAATTAAAACATTGACTAGCACCTGGTCCCTGCAGGATCCCACTAGATACACCCTCCCACTTTGATAACAAAACATTGATAATTACTCTGAGTAAAGTCTTTCAACCAGTTATGCACCCACTTTACAGTAATTTCATCTAGTCCATATTTTCCTCGTTCGCTTATGAGAATGTCACATGGGACTGTGTCAAAAGCCTTACTAAAATCAATATATATCACATCTACTGCTTCCTCCCATCCAGTGACCCTGTCAAAGGAGGAAATTAGGTTGGTTTGGCACGATTTGTTCTTGACAACTGCATGATGGCTATTCCTTATAACCCTATTATTTTCTAACTGCTTCCAAATATCCAGTATTCTTCCAGGTATCGAAGTTAGGCTGACTTCTATAATTTCCTAGATCCTCTTGGTTTCCCTTTTTAAAGGAAGGTACTTGATTGACCTTCTCCAGTCCTCTGGGACCTTACCTGTCCTGCATGTGTTCTTGAAGATAATTGCTAACTCTTCTGAGATTGTTTCAGCTAGCTCCTTAAGTACCCTAGAATTAATTTCTTTGGGCACTGCTAACTTGAATACATCTAACTTATCTAAGTATTCTTTAACTTGTTCTTTCCCTATTTTATCTTTTCCTTCTCCCTTGTTGTTAATACTGTGTTAAGTATCTGGTCATGATATTAACCTTTTTAGTGAAGACTGATGAAAATAGGCATTAAACACCTCAGCCTTCTGATGTCATCTGTTATTAGCTTTCCTTTCCCACGAAGTAGGGGACTTACACTTTCCTTTGTCTTTCCCTTGCTTGTAAAGTATTTATAGACCCTCTTCTTATTGCCTTTTATGTACCTTGCTAGGTGTAACTTATTTTGTGTCGTAGCATTTATTATTTTGTTCCTACACGCTTCTGCTATCCCTTTGTACTCATCTTCAGCAATTTGTCCATGTTTCCACTTTTTGTAAGACTCCTTTTTGATTTTCAGGTCATCAAAGAGCTCCTGACGAATCCATATTGGTCTCTTACTATTCTTCCTATCTTTCCTTCACATTAGGATAGTTTGCTGTTGTGCCTCTAATATTGCCTCTGAGAAACTGCCAGTTCGTCTGAACTCCTTTATCTCTTAGATTTCCTTCTGTGGGACCTTATCCTCCAGTTTTCTGAGTTTGTTAAAGTCTGCGTTTTTGAAGTCCATTGTCCTTATTCTGCAGCTCTCACTCCTTCTTTTCCTTAGAATCATGAAATCTATCATTTCATGATCACTTTCACCCAATTGTCTTCAGCTCTGGAACCAATTCCTCCCTCTTAATCAGGATCAAGTCTAAAATGGCTGTTCCTCCCGTTACTTCCTGCACCTTCTGAAACAAAAAATTGTCCCCATTACTTTCCAAGAACTTAGCAGACATTTTGTGGTTTGCCATTTTACTTTTCCACCAGATGTCTCGGTAGTTAGTCCACCATTACTACCAAAAGACTTGTGTTTTCAATATTCTGTTATTTGTTCTAAAATTGCCTCATCCAACTCCTCTTCCTTATTTGACGGTCTATGATAGACCCCTACCATGACTTTGCTCATTTTTTCCACTTTTATCATCACTTTATCCTTGTGTTGTTCTATTTTATATTAAAATCAACTTGTTTTGTGCTGCCCTGAAATATGTATTTTCAGTGTGTCGAAGAATCTCGTCTTGAAAACAAATAATTACAACGTAGAATTTGTCAGCAGGGAATCTGGTTGTGTTGAAAGCTTGGTAAGAGACAGCCTGGGGTTTTTGGTAGCTGGGTAGAGGATAGCTAATAACCAAATTAAACTGGATATTTCTGCTGATCTGATCAATAATTGAATTGCTAACATTGTTGACATTTTAACTGACTTGAGTAGGTTTCAAAGTTAAGTCTGTGTTGAGCTGAATGGGGAGCAATTCACATGTCTCAGACCTATTGTTTCAGGCTCTTTGGAAACTCATGTAGAATAGATTGCATCAGGTGCACCCCATATAGGTTTGGAAAGTTTCTTTCAGAACCACATATGATTACAAATGTATTGTTTTTAATGGAAGCTTAGATCCTGCAGCAAACTGCATGAATTCCAGAATACACGGGATCCTGTCTATAGGAGGGTTAAAACAAACACCAAAAACTCACTAAAGAGATATTAGTATCTATTAAATTCCAAAGATTTTTAGAATAACTTCTATAGAACACTATCATTTTCATTCCTATTAAATTCTACAAGACTTTTCCATAAAGGAAAAGAATGTTTATATTTCACTAATGTCAGTTGTGTGTATACCTATGTACTGTGTATATACAGGAGAAAGGGCAGTGTTCCAGGCAGCTATGAGCTATCTTGGCTATTAGCTTGTTTTCTCGTCGTGATCAAAATAAACACTACAACAAAATTCAACGGGGCATAACAGCACATCTATTACAAATACACATTTTCCATCAGACTCTACCACTTTTTAGGCACAGTTGGGATTAGAAGCAGTGTCAGTGGGATCATTTATAAACAGGTGGGTTAAGGATCTTCAAAAATGTGTACACAATAAAAAACGGACTCTATTTCCTCTGAGTGGGATAGGATACTGGAGCCTGAATGCTTGTTAACAAGACCCTACATTATACAGGAACCAGGCCTTAATTCAGGGGAAATGTTCACTTCCAGCATCACCTTCATCAAAACAATTTATGTCACAAATAAAGAAGCCCGTTTAATACACCTCCACATGGCAGATTTGATGGCAAACCATATCTTTTTTAAACACAAATTTATTTCATCCTCAATATTATCACATGAGAAATTTTCAACGTATGAGGAGGGAAAAAAAACATTTGGCACGGATACCATCTAAATTCCATGTACAAATTATTTTAACAAAACCACCAAGCTTAACATCCTTCAGTTTTATACCCTTCATAACACTTGTAGAATTACAAAGTACCAACAACTTACAAAAACTTCTCACTCGGTTCTCCTTGAAAGTGAATCACAAAAATTACTCTTCCAAATCCCTCACCAGTAACAGAACGGGTTTGCACTTCGAAGTGATGACAAATGCTTCAAGTCCTTTGCTGCCCAGGGATGAAAGTCAATGGAGTTTTGCCATTGACTTTATTGGGGCCAGGATTTTACCCCAGATGAGCAGGGCCTGGGAGCATTGAAGAGGAACCAGTCAAGTGCAACCAGTACTCTAAGTAGCCATGAATGACTTTGTTGGATACCACATCCCACTCCCGTGCAAAGAAAAGCCTTTGGCTAGACAGGAAGAGGATGGCTCAGGGTTAGCTTGGGACTTGGGTGCAATTCCCTGTTTTGCCACAGATACACTGTGTGACCTATAGCAAGTCACTTAGCCTCTCTGTGCCTTCCTTCCCCCATCTGTACAATGTGGATAATGGCACTTCCCAACCTCACAGAGGTGCTGTGAAGATAAATGGATTAAAGATTGTTAGGTGCTCAGATACTCTGGTGATAGGGACCAGAGAAGTACCTAAAATAGGAAGAATTATGGATCATTCCCTCAATAAAATTACAGGTATAGGGCCTTTTCCCGAAGCACCTACACACGAGTAGCTGTACACACAAGTTGTACCTTTGGTGATGTCTCATTCGCACCATTCTGAAGTCCGTTGGACTACTCATATAATACAATAAGAGCTTCAGGAACAGGAACATAGCCTCAGGTTAAAACCAAGCATCCTTTACTTACCTGTCCATACTTGATCTTCAGATTATTTTTCCCTGCAGGAAATGTCCTCATCACCAAATGCCTAAAGAAATTCAGGAAAATGCTCTGGACTTTAAGGGTTCAATGGAATCATGAACTCAGGCTTTAGCTGGAAAGTATCACTCGAATATAAAACATCCTGTTACTCATATGGGAATTTACACAATATTCTTAGAATTATTAAAAATATGCTTTTCCCTTCACCCTTAACTAGAGACATTTATTAGTTCCACATTTTACTAACATTAATTACTTCTGGGAGCCAGACATTCACGACTCATATGCACTAGAAACAGGCACCTGTGTAAACTTAAAATTCAATCTGTCCTGATGTTGTTATAATCTGCTTGAAACTATCCTCTCCATTCAAAATATCTCCTTTTCAATAAAGCCAATGACCACCACTTTGACCACAATGGTAATACATTTTTTTTTTAAATTCTTTCAATCATATAGAAACCAATGTGTAAGGAGCTCCCCCTTCTAGTCTGATGGAGTGCTTGCTTACAAAAAAACCAAAAACAAATGCTCTCAGAGCTGCTTACGTTAGTGATAAGTTTAAAAAAATACAACGAAGATCAATGAATCATCAAACTATGAGATTACAAACCATGAAGAGAAAAATAATGAAAGAAATAGTTAACAGTGTCTCCTTAAATCTTCCTGGGGATATGTAACCAGCATCATGGCCATGGTATTTTGGAAGGATTTAGTCTTTAATTTGGGAATTAATTTAGGGCTAGGTGATGTGAAGAACTGATTACAATGGCTTCAGTTGGTTATGATATGGGCAGCTGTAATTTGTCCAAAGACTTTCCATCTCGATTTGTAACAGCTTTGTTACTTCTAGCATGACCTCTTGGAGAACACAAGCAATTAAATCAAGCCAGACTGCAGCTTTTGTTTGTATGGATTAGAATGAGACCGTCAAATTCATTGTCACCGACAGCAGGATCACAAGCCAAATCTCTAGAGGTGAAAGGCTCTTCACTGGGCTTGAGAGTTCAGTGCACAGTCAACGGAAGTCTTTCCGCTGACTCCAATGAGCTTTGCTTCAGGCCCTAACAGGCTGACAAACAGCTTGTATGAATAAATACTAGTAATGGTGAAAGTCAAGTTTTACTGACGTGATTAATTTCTGCTATCCAAGGTTTATCGTTCATGCTGCCATATGTTTTGCTTTCCATATAAGTGAACAATATTAGAAATTCCATTTCCTATAGGAAGAATCTGACCGTGAAAAGTGCAAATCTTAAGTCAATCATTGGCTAAAAGCCAGGGCAGTGTTTGGCTATCTGGATCTAAAGCTAATTGAATTCATGCTCTCTGGGTCGAATTGTAAAGTGTTGTCTTTGCAGACATTTGTTTTAAATGAGCGATTTGTTGACATTTTTCCTTGTAATACACAGGGTGGGGATAATTCAACAGGTCTACCAAGTTACAGTAACATATTCCTAATGCCGTACTCAAATAATGCTTCTGCTACATATTATAAAGACATGAGACAACATTTTAAACATACATTTTTTAGAGTCCAAACTATTAGACCCTATTTGGAGGGAAGGATGGGTTTAACTATTTGAAATATAATACTGCTTGTAATAAGATATGTAGTGTGAGCACCTTCTTTGGAATTTGCGCTGTCACTAGGTAATACCTTGGGGAGCTGTGGGCCTCTATTTAGTGTACTTTTTATGCCTAGAAGTTATTTCTTTAGTAATATTCCTTTCATCTCCGTATAAGTGATTTCTTCTGTTTTCTTGGCCATCAAAGAGGCCTTGGGCAACCTCTTGTATGGCAGATTCTGTTTCATAGACAGCTGCAGTAGCATGAGCTTCTGCTTTACGTTGTACTTTGCCATACTTCTACTCTGTAGGTTGATCAGATCTCAATCTGATCATGTACGGTCATAGGGTGGATAAGCACCTTTGGACACCAAGGTGATGTGTCCTTCAAGAAAAACAGAAAATGAAACTTAAGACAGAAGGTCTTCACAGTTACAGAGCTTTTGCCCAGCAGTTTGCTGTGGGATAGGACAAGTTCATCTTCAGAAAAAAAAAGGAGAGATGAGGCCTGAAACAACAACAACTGGATATGTCTCATAGCCTCTTAGTATCTGCTGTAGAAGGCAGTGTGATTCACTGGGCTTTGGCCTGGGACTCAGGAAAACTGAGTTCTTAGCTGGGGCCTCTAGGCACTATTATAATATCGACAATAGCATTAAAAGAGGGGATATATGGGGACAAACTGTAAGACAGCTTTGTTCAGTATCACCGGAGAAAGTGTGCCCATTCCTCACTTGTGGCGGGTAGAGGTCGCTATAACCCCGGGGCTGTGTGTCCTATAGCCTCAGGGGATGCAGCTTAATGGCCAAAGCCAATGCGGCTGTGCTCTCTCTCCGAACTGTATGTCCTAATGGCCAGAGTCAATATGGTTGCCCCTTCCCTCCAGGTGGTGTGGCCCAATGGTCAGAGGCCAAATGGCTGCCTCTTCCCTCAGAGCGCTGTGGCCCAATGGCCAGAGTCAATATGGCTGCCCCTTCCCTCAGGGTGGCATGGTCCAATGGTCAGAAGCCATATGGCTGCTCCTTCCCTCAGGGTGGTGTGGCCCAATGGTCAGAGGCCATATGTTGGCCTTGGTGTACAGGGCAGAGAGGTCTAGTGGCTGGAGTCAGGAGGATGGCCCTGGCATGCAGGGCAGCGAGGCCTAGTGGCCAGAGTCAATAAAGTCATGCACCCCTGTGGGATAATGTGGCTATTGGCACGTTGGGAAAATGGGGCACCACCTTGGGGTAGTCTGACAGCCTGGAATCCGCCTGGGGCTCTGCATGCCTTAGCTTTGGGTTCGACGCCTGTCGCAACTCCTGGGAGACAGCCAGCAATCCGTGTCCTCCGCCTTCTGCAGTCAGCCCCGACTGAGCTGCTTGGCTCCCACTTACACCCAGTCTCCAGCTGGAGCATGCCCATCAGGGTCATGGGGATGTGGCCTTCTCAGCCCACAGGATTGAGTTAACCCTTGGAGAACCAACACGGGGCAAGCGTGCCCCATCACATTCAGCTTCAGAATGAACCCTAGGTAACAGAGGGGGTAGGGCAGTACATGTGGAATTAGCTCATTATTAGTGAAAGGGAGAAGTTTAAAATGTTTGATCAGTTGTATAAACACTGTATAAGCACGGCTATTACAAACCCTAAGACAGATATTCATCACTTCTGATATGCAAAGGAAGAATAGTCAGTTGTGCAAAAAACTAATTGTCAGAATATTCCCAGGGCAGTTAATCAAACCCTTGACATGGAAGATACAGATGCCAGACACTGGAGTTCTGAGATTTGCCAAGAAAGAATCGAATACCCTCTTGCTCTTATTTATATGTAGTAGGAAAGAATATGATCGATACATCAGAACCAAAAAGGAATCCACTCCAAAAACAGTAGGAAGAAGAAGGCAGAGCTCGCTCTGAATAGTGGAATTAAATATCAGATATGTGATCATACAAACAGGCAACAAATCTAAGATCTATAGGCCGAGTTCTACAGTCCTTATTCAGTGAAAATGCCCAGGGGCTCCAATGGGAATTTTAATTGAGTCAGGGACACAGGAATGTGTTTGATTTGTTCATGCTTTTATCTAGATGCAAGACAATTGTTTTTCAAAGGACAATAAACACCTAGCAATTTGTTTCTCTTCTTTCTTGCATGACCCAGCTAATAGAACAACCAGACAGAGGCCATCTGCAGAAGGCGAGGTAAGTCATAACAATGAAATAGTACAGAGATCCAGTACAGAGATACGGTACTATATTTACTGATCAGAATAGCAACAGCAAGTAGATAAAATATTCTGATCAGTGAATAGACAATAAGCAAATCGATAAAGATTGTGGCTCTCCAGCAGGATGTGTCACTTCATAGTATATACTACACTTTCCAGGTGTTTCATAAAAAGACTTTGCTTTTCATAACCCCTTCCATTGAAGGATTATTCTAGTCAAGGTGCTTGTTTGAAAATTTAATGAGTGGCTGAGGGAGGTTAGGATCATGAGCCAGTTAGAGGCGTCCATTCTCCGCTAATTCTCTGCCATTCCCTCTTCCATGCAGATAGACTGTTAAGTAGTGGCTGATCTTCCTCCCTGCATGGGATCTGGCAAAGCAGGGGGTCTAGTCAGTGAAGGAAGAGGGCTCCCTACAGCCTACACCACATACTCCACTGCTTGGGTGCAGAACTGAGCTCATGATTGAGCCCTGACTAATTACCAATAAGAAGGCTATTTCTAAAAAGAGCACAATTGATGGGAAACCACCAGTGCGTTATTAGGAGATATATGGGGTGGTATTATGCCTCCATTTAAAAATGTTTGGGATAAGACTCCATCGGCAGATGGGCCTATATACTATAGGGTATTTACGGCTGGACAGCAGGGTGAAATACTATTACATCAAGTCAACATTTTGGTGGAAAGCCCCAATAAGAAAAGATGCCTGCTCTTCAAATGATACTAGTCTACTCTTAAGATCTAGAACAGTAACTTTATCCTGAGACAGGGGAACATGGAGGGCAAAGTATTGTAGAGTCTATCCCAGTTAGTGTCTTGGAAACAGTGATGAAAGTCTAAGCAATTGATTAAATGTTTCAAACGTTTGGACATTGCTTTGTAAACTGGACCATTTCTTTATACAATGAATTATTGCCTTTTAGACTAAAAGAGAGACAGAATCTCCCAAAAATTTAAAGAAAAGTTAAAAAAAGTTGAGGAGAAAATTCAGAAAATTCTTTATCTTACCGATTGATTTTTAATTCTACAGGTAGTTGCCGACTTCCCAAGTCATTGTGAGGTTTAAGCAATGTTTGTAAAGAATGCCATGCTCCTCCGCTTAATAGTGCAAATATTTGAGTCTAACAACAACATTAAAGTGCTTCACAAAGAGGGATATAGCATCACGAACGCCATTTTGGGGAAGGGTAGGTGGTCAAGGTTATGCAGTGAACCAATGGCAGAGCTGGAAACAAAGCCAGGTCTCCTGCCTCCCGGATTGGTGCTCCATGCATCAGAAAACAATGCCTCCCTATTTGCCGACCAGCGAGTGCAACTTTCACAGGTACAGTACATGAGTCAGAGAAAGGTGAGGCACCAGTCTGCTGAAATGCATTGGCTGACATCATATCATTGCCATACCAAGAATGGAGGATTTGAATGACCAGCTTGCTCTTTTAGACTCTGATCCTGCAATAAGCGCGCATGCTGGCAGGCCCCTGCATTCTCGTGGCGGCCACTTCAGAATCGGGGCCTTGGTCACTGCGGTCTGCCACAGCAGCGTATCTCTTTAGCACGTTAGAGGTTGAGTTCCTGCTGAAGAGAAAATCTTTCTTCTAGGTGGCACTATATCTTATGGAAAACTATTCAGCAAGTTAGGGATTCCTCATTTCACTCTCTCATTGCCTGCAGAAAGAAGAACAGCAGCAGTTTTACAGTGAGGCACGGCTGGAGAGCACGGACCACTTACATGAATGAGGAACAGTGGTCAAAAGATCACTTATTGCAGAATATAAACGATGTCCATGTGCTTTCTATGCTCACCTCATTGATAGGATTGGTACTGCCATTCATTCCATGTCAGCAGTAAGCTGGGATTTTAGCTTATTTGTCAAAGTGAAAGGAGTTGGCATGCAAATACATTTCTCTGCAGTTTCCAACTTAAAAAGAAAGGCACCCAGTACCAGTGGGTTGAACGGAAAATGATGGTGATTTCACTCTGTTCCATTAAATAAAATTTAATACCATTCAGCTTGAATTGAGCCTTTGGCATCCACCCAAACATTGCAGTCTCTTGCATTAGAAAGAAAAGAAGATGTGCTTCATGCATATGTATGAGACAGTGGAATAAAACAGGAGTTAGCCATAAAGCTGTATGTAAGAATTGCCAATTAAACCTTTTCTCTGCTACTGTGAAGAATAATTAAAAATAACAAAGTCTGAGGATACACGACATGTGAGGAGAGCCTTTTACCTGCCTTCAAACCAGAAACTGAAGTGCGACATCAGATTGAGATTTAAGGACAAGTGAACAGTCTGAGAGTTTAATGCAGTGTAAAAATTTGCAAGACCATTTTACGATTCACACCAAACGGTTTTTCAAGACTACAATACCCTAAATTAGATAGCTCAGTCCTATCATTTCTTTTTATCATTATTTAGTTAGTTATAGCTTTAAGATGGTAGCTTAAAAGGAAGATGTGAATATTCTTATACACTTAACATATCATCACAAAAAAAGTCAGAAAAAATTTCTAAATATGCAGCTATTTTCACTTTATAACATCTGATTAAAGACCAGATCCACACCGTGTAGCTCTGACTCCATCAGCATTGCCATTGAGTTCAGTGGGATCATTCACGGAGCAAGGTGAGTAAGGGTGTCAGAACCTGGTTCCAAATAGACAGCTGTGTTTACAGATTCTTTCATGTGTTGCCTATTTTTAACCAGTGAATCAATGCAATGAAAGTGCTTTTATTCATAAAATGTATTTTCGGCAAAACATGCAGCCCTAATCAAAAACTGCTCTGCTTATATGCCAAGCCTGAAGCTTTAAATCCAGATCATTTTCAAATTACTCAGGCTTAAAAAAAAAAAAAAAGGGCAGGCTGAAAAGCGTCTTCACTGGTGAAAACCACCGGTCTCTTACACACTGGTAAGTCAAAACAACTAATTTCTGTCAAACTTTCCAAAACAAAATTCACCCCTGTGCACTATCTACATCCCACTTTATTTCTCCACTGAACTTCGCACACAGTGAGTAAATGAAATTTCAGCCTTAAAGAGAATTGGGGGGAGAAATGCATACACCAGTAAAGAAAAAGTCACCTTCATTCTAAACTCCTAATCAGACACTTGGTAAAAAAAAAATACAAAGCTATTAAAATGTGAATCTGAGTTACTGAGTACTATAATTATCTACAAATCCACTTGCACTCATGTAATACTGGAAGTGAATGAGATTACATATTGCACATTTAATGAAAACAGACAATGGCATCATAAAAGTAATTTTTTTTGTAAACAGCTAAGCCCTTGGTATTATTTGCCAGAATTAGTGTCTGCTCTTGCAAACACTTATGCAAACAAGTAACTTTACTCACGTGAACAGGCCATAGGCCAGGTTGAGAGCCATTTACTCCACTGATGAGTGGCAGTTCCCACAAGTCGTCCCACTGAATGCTCGCCACGGGGAGTAAGAGGCTTACAACAAGGCCCAATGGGACTTCATGTGTGTAAATGACTCATGTGCCTAAGTGTTTGCAGGACAGAGCCCTTAGCGTGATGATCGCTACTGCACTAACATGGGATTTGGGATAATATGGGCAATATAACATGCTTCCACACACTTCCATTTTTAGAAAGTTATAGTATATTGTGGGGTCTAAAAGGTCAACTGCACCATCCGTACCACCAACCGTCCAAGATCAAGGCTGTCAGGGATATAGGCCTCGATCCTAAATTACAGCTGCTTTGCGTGGGTGGAGTGCTGTGCTTGAAGTTCACGGGGTGCTGTGGGTCTGGGCTTCAAGGTGCTTATGGAAAGTTACAGGCCTCCCACCCTTGACATCATGCACTTCAGGAGACACAAGTTATTTGGCTTCTTCAGCTGAAATTAACCAAAATGCTTCAAAACAAACAAACAAAAATCGTTTTTAAGGTGGTAGCAATAGAGAGAAGATTAAAGTACAAAGATAGGAGGACTTAAATAAATACTAAAACATGATATTAGTGCTTCCTAAATGATCCACACACAGGTATTGGGATACAGATCCTTTTGACAATGGATCATTAACGCAAATCAGGAGCAGATTATTAGAAACCAAAGGTTCTCACCACCTGATGGCTGTTTAGAAGCCCATTTTAAAGGAGCTCTTTATCTCTGTCCACTTTTAGTGGGCCAGTCTGCATCACAAAACCCACCATGACAGTTAGTGGGGAAGAGGCTGGATTACACCTTCTCTCTCACTCACACATACCACTGCTGAGAGGTGGGGTCGAGCCAGTGGGCGTGTCTGGAAAATTATCAGATTTAGCAAAGTGATGATAAAGATGGAATAAGCAAAGGGCAAAGTAATTAAGCTCTACCATGACCATAACCAGGGTCAGGCAAGCAGGGCAACCACCCAAAACACAAAGCTGGGGAAGTGGGGTGGATAGGGCAAAAAAACGGGGTGGAAAAATTATTAAAAGAAACAGTAGGGGGTAGAGCCCTGCAGCAAGACTGGGATGCCGTAACAGTGGGAGCGGAATAAAAATTCAACAAACAATGCGGGAGCGAGTGGAAGTGGGTATTGTGGGGCAGGACGGGAGCAGGATTAAAAAAATAGTTCCGAGCAGGGCTCTAGCAGGGGGCACAAATATGGTTGCTTGCCCCTGGTGCTAAAAATGCCTAATTGCGGCACTGGGTTCTATGGGAATTAACGCACACACAAATAACAAAAGGATAGAGAAAAGAAGTTCCAAATTTCACACAGCTACTAGCTTTAAAAAGGGGGTCTACGTTTTCAGAAACAGCCAAGCACTTTCTCTCTGAATAACAGGCCCCTTTAAGGTCTCTCCCGGAGGGCACCCAAAAGTGAAGCACCCAAATCATTCATCACTTTTGAAAGTTTAGGCTGTAGCCTCATAATAGAGCATGATCAGTTCTTTCCTTCTAAGCCAGTTCACTTTATTCTGGGCTTCTGAACAGTCTAAATGCCATCACCTACCTGATAAATGTTCAATTAAAACAGTATTTTCAAACCCTCCACTCCAAAGAATTTGTAGCACGTAGATCTAATCTACAAATAGCACATTTGGTTTCAGCTTAGAGAGTTAATTTACATAGCACTTGATGTGTTGTTTTTAAAGTTCCCTTCTATTTACTTTAACATCTCCAATTACCATTTTGTTTATACAACTTACAACATGGGGTCTTACAGAAATCACTGTTAAAAATAATATAGTGTTTCTTTAGCTACTTCCCCTGGGCTATTGTGTTCTCAGGGCCAGGTTCTGAGTAGTACTTTAGAAGTCCATGAGTAATCCCATTGACACGGGACTATTTTAGAAGTAGACTGCTACTCAGTAGGAGCAAAATGTTAAAACCCGATCTTTAAAAATTAACAAATTAAAGTACTCTATATCCACATCTTTCCATTGGATTTTAGACAAACTGATTTCAATGGGGATTACTACTCAAAAACTGAGAGTACAACATGACCAGTTGCAATCTGTGCTGCAGAAATTTGGCAGCTGTTCTAATTTTGCAGTAGTTAAAATATCCAGAATAAGATTGCTGTATTTCGCCATGTTAGGGCTAAGACAAAAATGCACATTGTAGCAACTCAAAATAGAAGAGAGAGGGGAAAAAAACCACTAGGCATATCAAAAAACATTTCACTACCTCACAGCACTTCCATGCCTGGATGTGGTGACGAAATACTCTACAGCAAGAAGTCTGTATTAACCAAAATAACAAATGCACCTGAAACTTGCCAAAGATCACAGAACGGACCATCTGATTGAGGGTTTTATTACCGTGCTTTGTAAATCAGACACATGGTTGTGGATAGGCATATATACACTCTATAAAGCACAGTTTCTTGAGGGCAACATTTCTCATGGGGACTGGCAGGTGTTCTGTTCATCAAGCCTTTTATTACCCAAACTGGGTTTAGTCTACATGGGGACATATAGCCTTACCTGGGCAGCACCTGAACATTGGCCCCACAAATTATCTTAGATGGGCTTTAGGTGGTCTGATTGTCAGGCATGAATTATGTCTTGTTGTGGAGTGTCCAGTCGGAGATGCGGTCAGTCAACAGGAAGTCCCACTACCTTCCTTTGCTGGTAGATGGCAATCTCCCCACCCAACACTTTTTTGTTCTGATCTGTGTATTTTTTTTTTCTGGCTGGAATTCTTTGGTTTTGGTCCAAGACAGTTAGTTAGGGAGGTTGCTCTGCATGGCTTGGAGCTAGTCAATTTGGTAGCCATTGTGTTGTACAGGGTAACTGCAAATCACCGTATCTGGGATTAGGCTGGGATGTTTTCTCAGGGCAGATTTGCCAAGCCTTGTGCTTGATGTGGTACACAAATAAAGGCCAAATTCTACATTTCGATGTTCCCACTGACTTCAGTGGAAATCCTGAATGCACGGCCCTGGGCAGAATTTGGCTCTAAAAGCTTAATTCTTCTGACTCTCCCATTGGTAGTGCCAAAAACATTGAGTATTTTTAATGCATGAGTGGCTAACAGCAACCAAGTCTGTGCCACACTACTGCTCTGAAGCATGGGAAGCTACCAATAGCATACTTTGTAGAAGACAAGAACTGATGACAACACTTTGCACTTGAGCACTTCCAACAGGTGCACAGTAACCATGAGAGGGAAATTTAAGTCCTAAACTCCAGTAATCTACAAACTTCTTCCTACATATTAGCTTTACAGAAGCATATTTCAGGAGCAAACTGTAGTTTAGACTCTTGGCGAAATAAACAAAGCAGATGAGCCTCCGCAGACATGTAATCCACAGAGAGCCATTTGTCTGCCTGTGCTTATGTATCTCAGCACCCTAAGGAAACACAGAATCTTGTCTGAGACATGATCTGGATCTGTGACATTCATGGGAGAGGAAAAGAGGAGTTTGTGCTCACAAGTCAGTTACGGACGATATTCCTGCATCTGCAGGTTATTCTATGTAACAAATAAAATATTGGAGAATGTTCCTCCTTGAATAGTACAAAGGCTTACCCTTCAGCGTAAAACTACCTTCTGTTTACTTAACTGAGCTAACACACCTGAAATTGCCTCTGAAACACTTGCAAGGCAGGGGACTGCCCAGCTGCTCCTAAAGGTATGGAATCCTTTGCGCCGGCTGCAGTGCTGTTTCGTAGGAAGTGATAGGCCAACTGCCACTGAGGATTCTCTGGCACGTCTTTCACTGGTGTCATTGGTTCCCTCTCTTTGTTTCAGTCTCTCTCTTTCCTTCTTTCTACGTTTCTGTTTTTTGCATGATCACGTTCTTTGTAAAGAGCTTGATGGAAACTGACTACTCAGTATTCCTCTGCAAGCTGCGCAAAATGAAATTGACTAGCGTGCTATTGAGCTTTTCGCAGCTCTCCTGCCAGGCACCCCCTTTGATGTAACACACTATGTGATAACCTGTTCAGTCCCTTCATATGCCTGAAATGATGCCACACAAACGATCACTTCTTGATCTCTAAAATATTTAGTGGATGAAGGGACTCCAGGAGACATCCTTTATGAACTGTTTTAACCAAGTGTTCTCATAGCTTTACAAAAGCAGTTTGGATAGGAGTCCTCTCAACAATGACTGAAAATTCACCAAACAACAACAGAGGACAATAAAGAGAGAAACAATGTGTCAGGCCAAAGGTGCGCCCAGTAGAGACTGACATTTGCCCCAATCTTATTCAATATAAAAATAAACAGCATTTAAAATCAGTAGATGATGTTGAATTGGGAAGTGGTGCAAACACCAATGAGGGCAGAGAAATAACAGGTTAGACATGTGGGAGGGAAATAATTAAAGGAGATTCAACCTAGAGAAATGCAAGCTAACGCAGCTGGGGAAAAAACAATCTAAACACATTCAATGGGAGGAAAACAGGAATGGCCCAGGAGGATTAGGGACAGTTAAACATGAACAAAATAGACATTGTGCTTTGGGCTGCAGACACAGAAAAGTCAGGCCACAGACGTGCCAGTCCCCCTGTATAATCCTGCAGTGGTGATGCTGGACCTAAAATCATGCAGGAACCTCAAAATACCAGAAAAATTCTAGGCTTGATTCACCCCTGTCCTGCAAGAAGGAGCAACCTGCATCTGGAGGACAGCATTCAGCCCCAACGCAAGTGGCAGGGCCTTCCTCACAGGGTTCCACTGGGGAGAGGCACAGCTCTGGGTACAGCTCCATAATAGCCCCAATGATGGAGGCTGCCCAGAAGTTATGATGGTTCCTCCTCTCATCAGCCCTGGTACCACCCCTTCCCCAGGTAGGCCCCACCCACTGTCAACTGCATTGGCTCCACTGTAAATTCTAGGCCTGTTTGCACTGATGAACCCGGCCCTGGACAGAGTTCCTGCTGCAGGGAGTGATCTGGTTCCGCTGACTACTTGAAAGGAATTCAAGAGAGAACATCAGAAATGACTGAAGGGACAAGCTGAGCGGGGAAAGAACTGAAGTGTTAAAGTTGGTTAGATAATAGCGAAAGGTAAATGTAATGACAAGTATCTGGAGGGTGTGAACTCCAAGGAGCCAGAGGAACTGGTTAGGATGGTAATTCGGAGTAATGAGAATGAGTAAAGGAAAATTTAAACAGAATCGTCAAGGAAAAATTAGATCTCTCAGACTGCAAGAGTCTCCCATAGGAGGTAGCAGAATCCCCATCTCTTGAATCATTTAAATCAACACTGGGTAAAGCACTGGAGAATATACAGTAGAATGTATTCCTATGCTGGGATGACGATTTGATAGGTCTTTGCCATCTCCAGGTGCTTATGGCCAAATTCACTCCCAGTTACATCTGTCTAACCCTGTTGACTTCAGCGGAACTGCACCAGTGCAAACTAGAACAGACTGATCCTTAAAGTCACACTCTTACAGACGTTTACTCATGCACTTAATTTTAAACATGTCAGTAGTCTCAATGAAGTCAGTGAGACTACTCATATGCTTAAAATTAAACACATTCATAAACGTTTGTAGGATTAGGGCCTAAAATTATTTTATAAGGAAACCTCATCCATGGCTCTGTCACAAAAGAAAAATTAATTATGAATAAATAAATTGTGTTTATCCACAAGCACATAGAGATATCCCTCCTTTGTTATTATTATTAGCATTATTGTACTCCTCGGACTTGTGTATATTTGTATCCTTTCAGCCTGGCATGTCTTCTTTGAATAAGTGTTCTTGTCAGTTTCTTCAAATGCATATGAAAAGACATGACATGAAATAGAAGCAGCTGGATTATTACTACATGAGTTCTGCAGCCATTCACTGCGTCATCCATCTTTCCCATCATTCTTGTTATGTTTTGTCCTTTCAGTTTAACTAGTATCCTTGCAAAATTTCCAAGAAATGCTTGACTGTTTGTGGGATTTTCTTTTTAAGAATATTTACTTAAATTCTTGCTCGCTGTCTAATCTTTCTGACAAAGCAATGTGCATTTTTAAATCCTCCAAGCAAAATAATTACAAAGATAATCCAGCACAGTGTAATCAAACTGCAGGGTTCTTTATTTTCCTGGACTTTTAATTTAATTTCATATCCTGTGGTCTCTTAAAGAAATATTAGGATTATATCATCTTTTTATTGTTTAAATTACATGCCTGTATGAAATGAAGACTGGTTGGTTTTCTTCCCGTTCATTGTTACATCATATACAACATTGCTCAATTTAAAATGATACTCATAGACTATAAGACTCATAGACTATAAGGTCAGAAGGGACCATGATGATTATCTAGTCTGACCTCTGGCACATCGCAGGCCACAGAACTTCACCCACCCACTACTGTAATAGACCCCTAACCTAAGACTGAGTTATTGAAGTCCTCAAATAATGATTTAAAGACTTCAAGGTACAGAGAATCCACCAGCAAGTAACCTGTGCCTCATGCTGCAGAGGAAGGCAAAAAACCCCAAGGGCCTATGACAAACTGCCCTGGGGGGAAATTCCTTCCTGACCCCAAATATGGTTAAACCCTGAGCATGTGGGCAAGACTCACCAGCCAGACACCCAGAAAGAATTCTTTGTAGTAACTCAGAACCCACCACATCTAACATCCCATCATAGGCCATTGGACATATTTACCGCTAGTAGTCAAAGATCAGTCAATTGCGAAAATTAGACTGTCCCATCATGCCATCCCTTCATAATTTTATTAAGCTCAGTCTTGAAGCCAGCTAGGTTTCTTGCCCCCACTGCTCCCCTTGGAAGGCTGTTCCAGAACTTCACTCCCGTGATGGTTAGAAACCTTAGTCTAATTTGAAGTCTAAACTTCCTGATGGCCAGTTTATATCCATTTGTTCTTGTGTCCACACTGGTGCTGAACTTTAACTCCTCTCCCTCTCTGGTATTTATCCCTCTGATGTATTTATAGAGAGCAATCATATCTCCCCTCAACCTTCTTTTGTTTAGGCTAAGCAAGCCAAGCTCTTTGAGTCTCCTCTCGTAAGGCAGGTTTTCCATTCCTTGGATTATCCTACTAGCCCTTCTCTGCACTTGTTCCAGTTTGAACTCATATTTCTTAAACATGGGAGACTGGAACTGCATACAGTATTCCAGTTGAGGTCTGACCAATGCCTTGTATAATGGTACTAACACCTCCCTATCTCTACTGGAAATACCTCGCCTGATGCACCCTAGGACCACATTAGCTTTTTTCACAGCCACATCACATTGGCGGCTCATAGTCATCCTGTGATCAACCAGAACACCCAGGTCCTTCTCCTCCTCTGTCACTTCCAACTGATGCGTTCCCATCTTATAGCAAAAGTTCTTGTTATCAGTCCCTAAGTGCATGACCTTGCACTTCCCACTATTAAATTTCATCCTATTTCTATTACTCCAGTTTACAAGTTCATCCAGATCTTCCTGTATGATATCCCGATCTTTCTCTGTATTAGCAATACCTCCCAACTTTGTGTCATCCGCAAACTTTATTAGCACATTCCCACTTTTTGTGCCAAGGTCAGTAATAAAAAGGTTAAATAAGATTGATCCCAAAACTGATCTCTGAGGAACTCCACTTGGAACCTCCCTCCAACCTGAGCATTCACCTTTCAGTATGACTCATTGTAGTCTCCCCTTTAACCAGTTCCTTATCCACCTTTCAATTTTCATATTAATCCCTATATTTTCCAATTTAACTAATAATTCCCCATGTGGAACTATATCAAATGCCTTGCTGAAATCTAGGTAAATTAGATGCACCGTATTCCCTTTGTCTAAAAAATCTGTTATCTTCTCAAAAAAGGAGATCAGGTTGGTCTGGCACAATCTACCTTTTGTAAAATCATGTTGTATTTTGTCCCAATTACCGTTAACCTCGATGTCCTTAACTACTTTTTCTTTTAAAAATTTTTCCAACACCTTGCATGCCACTGAGGTCAAACTACCAAGCCTGTAATTACCCGGATCACTTTTTTTCCCTTTCTTAAAAATAGGAACTGTGGTAGCAATTCTCTAGTCTTACGATACAACCCCTGGGTTTACAGATTCATTAAAAATCCTTGCTAATGGCCAATTTCATGTGCCAGTTCCTTTAATATCCTTGGATGGAGATTATCCGGGCCCCCCAATTTAGTCCCATTAAGCAGTTTGAGTTTGGCTTCTACCTCAGATGTGGTCATTTCTAACTCCATATCCTCAGTCCCATTAGCCCCCCTGCCATTATCCCTAAAATCTTCATTGGCCTTATTAAAAACTGAGGCAAAGCATTTGTTTAGATATTGGGCCATGCCTAGATTATCCTTAACCTCCAACCCAGTTTAGCGGTCCCACTTTTTCTTTCTTTGTTTTCTTCCTGTGTATATGGTTATGGAACCGTTTACTATTGGTTTTAATTCCCTTAACTCCCATTTTAATGGTAGTTATGGGTGTAAAGTCTCCTGCCCAGCAATGATAAAAGAGGCTTCATAGATTTTTATGGAGGAAAACAACTTCATCTGAAAAAGGGTTTGGTTTTAGATTTTTTTCCCCTCCAAATGCACTTATGGGACCAGATTGTTATCTTGCTTGGGCTTGCAAGAACTCCCATTCACTGCAGTGTGACTACACATGCTTAAAGTTAGGCACGTGCTTTACCCCAGTCTAAATCAGGAGTGACTCCAATAAAGTAAACAGAGTTACACTAGTATACAAAAAGTGAGAGAGGAGAATCAGTTCCACATTCAGCTGGATAATGTCAACCAAGATTGACAATTAAATGCTGAGGGATGCTACAGTACATTCTAAAGAACAAATTTAGGCCCCATTCTGGCTCAAGGATCTGCATACTCCTATACCAGCAAGTCCAGTGCAGGCTTGGAGCCTCGAACCCTCCATTAAAAACATCCTGCCCTCAGCACCTAGAAGATGTTCTTCTTTGGTTAATGTGAACGGGAGCACACTGGCGAATCTCACCTATCACAGCAATTCATGGAGATAGCTGTTTGAAAGACCATCTAAGCCTCAACTCTTACGGGACTTATGATCACTAATAACACTTTGTATTGCAGTCAGGAGCAAATAGACTAGAGCAGTCTTTGGAGCAGTGGTATAACATGCTCCCTGAGGTTAGCACTGTTAAGTAGAAGAGCCATTATATTCTTCGCTGGCTGTAGCTTCTGAGTGGTCTTCAGCATCTATGAGCGCATGGAGGTAATCCAATTTATAAATGGAAAAAGCATGGATCTGGATCAGGCAAAGGCTTCTGTTCATTTCTTCCATTCCTAAGTTATTTATCAGAGTGACTGATCTCTCTCCCTCTCTCCCACAAACACACACACTGTAGTTAGGTCGAGGTACCAGTAGAATGATAAAACACAAATTCGGACGAGAAATAAGGTGAAAATTTTTAACAATGAGGATAATTTACCATTGGAACAACATATCAAAGGTTGTGATAGCTTCTGCATTACTGGCAATTTTTAAATCAAGGCTAGATGTTTGTCTAAAAGATATGCTCCAGTTCTGACAGGAATTAATTCAGATAAGTCCCATAGCCTCTGTTTTTCAAGAGATTAGACTAGATGATCACAGTGGTCTCTTTTGGCTTTATACTCTGTGAACAATGAGTATGTGCCTACGGTCTCAGATGAATACATACTTGGGGGGCAGATCCCGCTGCCATGGATACACTATATTTTGTGTGCTAGACAGGTCAGAGCTAGTGAGAGTATGTCTGTCTGCTCGATCTAGGAATCACATACTCTAATCAAGGTATAGACATGACCTCAGAAATCTTTACCCAAATTCTTTAATCTAATACAGAAAAAAACCAAAATGCTACCACAATCCCACAAATTGTGTTGGTTTCCCAAGAAATACTGTAAATTCCTTGTTTGATTGTTTTTTAGTGAAGATAATTGACTACCTCCTTTCAGAGCAGGACCATATGAAGACACCAGTAAAGGCATTCTCTCCATAAGTAAAAGTTTTTTTATTTTCCATTTGAGGAAAATAATCCCATTGGGTTAAATGAGCAGATAAAAGTAGCGCTATTCAAGTCCTGAAGTTAATGTTTGATCCAGAAATTCCAATATATACCAGGAATTAATAGTTTCCAATATATTATCAGGTTAATGACCTAATAGACTATTATATAGTTTTTACCAGGAAGACAAACCAAACAAGCTGAGTGACTATCAGGCCATAGTATACTGATTATAAAAGCCAATTCCTAAGCCATATTGTATGTCAACAGATAGAGAGGGATATAGTCCTAGTCTCTTCAAAATAAAAAAGAAGCCCACGTCCTACTCTTCTGGGCAGAACAGAACCTGAAATCTCCAAGGGCTCTACATAGCAAGGGCAAACTATACACCATAGTAGACTGACTCAGTAATCAACAGATACATCCATAGAAGGCCAAGGGGAGTGGAGCGTAAGGTAGATCAGCATCAGTGTTGCTCTGACTTACATCAGGTATCAGGTCGGCCTCCACACAGCCCCAGAAGTGCAAAACAAACTGAAACTGATTTAAAGCAAATTTTGCCTCTTCCCGCCTTCCCAGCTCCAAGAACAAGAACAGAATAACCAAGAATGAAACCCCACTATGAATACTGTATCAATCTCATTTTATGTAATGGTTTTTGCTGTTACCCACTGGCTCTTTAGCACAAAGTTCACAAACTTTGTGAAGGCCAAGAAACTGACATTTTAGTGGTTTTCCTGATTCATCTAAGCTAGATCATCATGAAAATAGTCTAAACTCCTGAGACAGATTTTTCAAGAAGAAATGGTTACATGCTTTAAAGGGAATAGTATGATTTTTAATCCTCTATTTAAAAGTAAACGGTCTCATTCATGCTGATTTACTATATTTGAGGCAAAGTGATTCCCAATTCCATTCTTGGAATTTATCTATTTCTTGGTCTCTCCTGGAATGATCTTCCCTTTAACTCAAAAGAGTTGACCTACTTTGGTTTCATCATGTGCTGATTTCCTGTATTTTTATAGCAATAACTGAGATTTTCCTTACAATAGGGTTATTTTTTTAAGTATCACCTCTAATGGGCTGGAGGACAAGAAATCAGAAGCTGTATTCAGCTATAATGGTTTATGAACCTTGCTAAAGTCAAATTACAATAATCATATGCACGTTAATGTTCCATTAGGAGATGAGTTACACGAGTCATTGCCACCAGATATGGTCTGTCACTAAAGTGAATCTCTCTCCTTCTAAATATGCCCTGTCCAGTTCTATTGCCCTTTTTAAAATTCTTGTCCTACAGCTGAGTTCTTGGATAGAGTGTTTGTCTTGCTTAAGATATATTGCTAATCTATTGCCAATAAGGATACGCTCAGATCTGTACTGGTATCTTCAGGAAAGGGAAGTTAAAAATACAGCAATTTCAGGACTGGCTCATTTCACATTTTTGCTCTTTATACAAAAACACTATGAGAACCATAAAAATAGAGCATCCCATTTGGTTAGCGTCATCAAAGGACCTGCTTGGGTGGCATAAGTATAGGTTTCTTTTAGTATCTCTGTCATCCCTAAAAAGGAAAAAAAATCATATTTCTGTTGTGTTTTTAGTGGGTTGTGTGTTTTTTGTTTTGTTTTTTGCTTTGATTGGGTTTTTGTATAACCATTCTTTTGAAATTCAATATTTGAGAAAATTAATAGTTTCTCTTCCAAACTGGCCCTTCTTTAAAACTAATGACCATGACCACCACTTCAGTTATTTCTAAAACTTAACAAATTTGTAAAGAATCTAGCAATATATTTTAGCATTATGTTGTCTAAAGAAAACTCCTGTGCATGCATGCAATACCTTAAACCAGACAGGACAATGTCTTTCAGGCTTTGAAAGAGCTGAAGCTTGTCAAAGAGCATCTACACAATCACCACTCGCTTTTTGGTTATTTAATCAAATTGTTAGTACTTTACATAAGATTTACTCTTCTCATCAGTCTTTATAGGACAAAGCGCTCTTTGAAAGATAGTGGATTCCAAACTAGAATATGCCCTCTAGAAGAGCCATTATTATTTTTAAACATGCAGTGAGAGATACAGAACCATGACCATCTGGATGAGTTTTAGAACTTGTATTTCATGTGTATTTTATTGTCCTGTTTATTGTTTTTATTCACTCTCCCTTATACTCTGTAACCACTTTTTTATAATAAAAAAATCCTATTCAAGAACATTGTTACAGCCAAACAAAGTGATGCCAACTTGTGATTTTGTAAGTCTTTGTAAGTCTTTGTGGGTTTTTTTTAAAAAAGCCTCAGTTCATGGAGTCTTGTGATTATGTAAGAATCTCAGTGTTCTCTCACTTTCCTTGCAAGCTCCTAGCTCTCATGCTTGAGAACTGCTTGAAAACGTGAACCCCAAAGACTCAAAACCCAAAGGCAAATAAAATAACCCTAAATTTATTGGGGTTTTTTTAATCGCATGATTTTTAATTCACTCTCACATTGTGGGAGTAGAGGGGCTGACTCAAGATTTTTAAGTACCGAGGGCTGGCAATACTAATATCTCCAAATATCTTTAGAAAATACCTATCCTAAGCACTGAAAAGGAGGACAAAAAATGTAATGATTTACCCATTGCCTATTCTTCATCACACAAGGTGGACAACATTGTCTCAACTGTTTAAAAAGACATCCAGATAATCATATTTAACAAAAAAAATCTTTGCTATGTTATTTATAGCACCTTAGAGTTATACATCTGGTATAGCTAGAACAATCTAATTGACTCTTCACCCTTTATACCAACTGCCTAAGTGTAGTGAAATGAACAGAGAAAACAAAATTAAACTGATTGATCCTGCTCAATTTCACATTCTAATTTGTTCACTAGCACAACGCATTTTCCCCCTTCAGTCACACATGAGGATACTTTCATTTTTTTAGAGAAAGTTTTCAGTGATTTTTAAGAAGAAACATGAAAATATTTATATTGGGTTTTGTGTATTTTTATCTTTAAAAAAAAAATCCCTGAATTTTGAGCCTACATTAATGAATGTAAATCTTCTGATTTCCCCTATGTTTAATATGAGTTTGCATTACAACCCTCTGTTTTGCATTTACAGGTTGGAGATCTTCTTGGTCGAGGTTTACTTAGTTTCAAATTGTTTTCGTTTTAGGAAGAGATGACCCACCCTCTTTGAAAGCAGGCCCATCCAATCAGATTTTAAGCAGTTCATCCCAAATTTTTATCAGCCTCTGTTTCACTTGTGACACAAGGCTTGTGCCCACCCGTGTCAACCACAGGCCCTACCAAAAAATCAGTTCTGGCTACGCCTTTATTTAGGATGGACTGGAGAGTAGGGTAGCACTGCTGCACTTGCACTGAGGTAAGAAATTGCAAGAGAACTTGGCCTTGCAATCCATACTCCCAGTGCCTGATTTTGTGTGACTTTTGTTATCCAACCACAGTAAAGCTCCTAGTGGTTCATGCAGAGTAGTTATAGCTACCTTGGTCCCAGATTACCTCACCCACCTAATCTTCCTAATGTTTCAGCATAAATTATGTATAGAGAGAGGGCTTATTCTGGGCCCAATCTGCTTACAGTAGGAATTTTGCCTGAATAGGGAAAACAGGATTAGGCTCATCATGGCAAACTTGGCTCACCTACAAGCAAAGCAAACTATAATTTTGCTACCTCGGGGCTTCTATCATAATAACGCAGTTTGCCAGAGGAAAAGTTGCTTTTGTGTGCATCATGGTTGGATGAGTATTTAAACAAGTCCGTTTATCAGCTACTCTTTCTGAAATCACTGAAATGGATGCATCGTATCAAAACTGAAAGTAATATTCATTCCACTTACTTTAATGGACAAATATGTAGGGGGTGTTTCCCCCCCCCCCTCCCCCCGCCATTATCTTTCATGGTAAGTACTTAACCTGGGAGGGAGAGACAAGTATTAAAAAGGGAGAGATCTGTCCCTTAATTATACTCACCCTCTAGTCTATTTCCTTGCTGATTTCCGTTATTGTTTTTTTACCTATATCTTGTGTTTTTGAAACATCAAGGCCTCTGTGTCCTGCTTTTATCTTAAGTGTCTGGGCAAGTGTGTATTACGTATCCTGGTTTTCCAAAATCATGACATGACTGGATAGGACTACACTTATTATTATTTAGCTATCTAGTTTATCTTCACATGCTTCTTACCTTTGGTGCCTGTTCTTTTTCAAATTAATAAAAGATGGTCCAACATCTCTATTTTTTCCTTTTAGTTAAACCTGATATGATTTCTGTTGAAACCTCATAAAGCTTGGTAGTTTGTGTAACATGATTGTGTACTGAGAAAAGAAAGATGAAACTGAGGAAAAAAATAAAAGAGAAACAAACCTGCAAACCCAAAAATACCATTTAAAAAGTTTCAGCCAGGCAGACTTCTGAGTACAACTAATAACTCAATTGATAATTTACATGATTAGTAGTGCCTGTAAAATCATGAACATTCTGCAAACAGATCAAAATTTTCCTTGAGTTTATTCATTACTTGCAGTTATTCAACTACGTTTTTTTGTGTGTGCAAGTTGTTTATTCCCTGGCTTGCAATTTCAGCTGCATTGTTCAGTTATGACTGGTCAGATAAGTCACAGGGCACTGGTTCTGTTTATTGTTTGGAGGAGTGTAATTCTTTATTATAATCATCAGGTTTCTGGTGTGACTGTTTGTATAAAACAATTTAAAGTTTGCTTTCCAGGTCAATTTCAGCTTAAAAAAAATCCACTTTCCACTGCTGGTTGTGCTCCTATAACAATCACAAAATGAGCTTGCATAAAGGGAGCACAAGCAAAGCCAAAGCAAATTTTCTAAAAACCAATATTTGCTGGAAAATATTTATCTAGCTCTACTTCCAAGTCTTTGACATAGTTCTTACTGGATTTAATGTTGCAGGCTTACTGAAGCTTTGATTTAAAACCATTTTGAAGTCTCGCCCTAGAACAGTGACTTTGAGCCCCATGCTCCCATTTAAATTGAAGGCAAAACTTCCATTGCCTTCAAAGGGAGCAGAATAGGCCCCTTTGATATCATGTTTTGCTTCTCTTGTCAGAAAATGTCAAGCCACAGCCACTGAGTGAACCTCACTATTTAGTTTAATTACTTTGTTCATTTCCATCTCTTGAGCCACTCCTGTGCTGGTGGAGTTCCTGTAATTTTCAGAATGTCCCTATTGTTTCAGGGCAGTGTTCTTGCAGCCATGTTGGTCCCTTGAAAGCTTGTCTCTCTCACCCACCCTGTCCCCCTATTGTTTCAGCTAATATAAGCCTTCACTCTTGATATAACAGAGACCGGTAAAGGCCCGAATCCTGCTGCTACTTATGCACGTGCTTAGCTGAACTGGGAATACAGTTAAGAACATATGTAAGAGTTTTCAGGATTGGGGCCAAAGTTTTTGCAAATTCAGTTTCAGATGGAGTTACTCTTGAGTTATTTAAGTAATTTTTCTTTTAAAGTCTTGGTATTCAGTGCAAGCAGGTGTCTCATTCATCTACATTTGCTTTCTGAAAACAAATTATTTTTAGAATATTTTACTTATTGCAGTTTGTAGTATCATCTTGGAAACCTCAAGACAATCTTATGCATCTCTTTCATTTAGCATTGTAGGATCATCCAGGTGTACTAGGTTTTTATTTTTAAAAAAAACCTCTACTGCTATGAAGCATTTGCTTTAAAAAATAAATAGAATCATATACAACAAGTTTCACAGGCTTTGCAACCATGTAATAAAAGAGAGAGAATAAATCTATACTGTTATTTTTAGACCTGTAGTGTGAGCCCCATGAGTCCAAGTCAGTAGAGCTAGGCTCTGAGACTCGTTGCTATAGGTCTTTCTGTGTGTGTGCACGCAACCTTGTGCAATATAGACACACCTTTCCTAGGCCATATTATAAAACCTAGCAAAAAACAAAAATGCTCTAGTTGTGAAGTCAGAGAAGTATAATCCACTGATTTGCTCTATGAATACACTCTGTTTTATTTATACACAGACACACAGAGTACATCTTTTATTCTGAGGATCTCATGGCTTTACTTAGTAGGAAAATCTCAAAATACCCCTTTCAGTTATACAGAATTGTTATGCATTTTGACTATTTTGTCTAGGACATTCATTCATGCGATAGCATAATGCTTGGTGGAGTAGTTTAAATTCTCTCATTTATTACACTAATATTCCTTTATTTGACAGACAATAGGAATTGCCAGATTGGATCAGACTTGAAGTCCAACTGGGCCAGTGTCCTGTCTGACAGTTACCAGTACCAGCTACGTCAGAGGAGGGTGCAAGAAACCCTGCAGTTTTCATCATGTCTAGAACAGTTTGCTCTAGTAACTGTTTTCAGTATATTGAAGTTTAAACAATGTTGGATCCACACATTATTTTAAAACAATCAAAAATCAGGGTTGCAATTCTTGCATGAAATAAATTCCATCTCAGAGAAATTGTAACCTCCAAGAGCAATTGTATATCACACCAATTCCCTTCTCATTCTCCATGAAATGTTCTCTCTATGTTGTACGCTTCTGTACATAATAAATCTCTGTTTAAATGATTTCTGTGGGTGAGAGATCCCCAAGGGTAACATTGCTTCCTCATTTAGGTACCAAAGTTTGGTGGCAAATTGGACATAAGAGAAGGAATGAAATAAGGAAGCTTAAACTTTCATTCCTGAGCTCCTTCTCACTAAGATCTCTTGCCACGGTGAGGATGGGTGCTGGTGGAATCCTGACATTATGAACAAATAAATTTCCTGTATGATAATCTCAGAAATCCCTTGCTGAGACTTCTCAGGAAAATCTAATTCCTTAGCCCATAAATAAAGGTTAACCACCACTTATTTAATACCACTTAGAATAAATTAGTCTAATAATCTAAAACTTCACAAAATTCACTTTATAGATAATATAGGGGCTGTTCCTCCAACAGAGGAATGAGAAAAGAATCTCAGGAAATAGGAGCCTTTGTCAGAACTGGCTCTGCACTAAACATTTTGCAGTATATGTATCATATCTGCTATAGTCACACAAAGAGGAATTAACTTTCTATCCCTTTAGAGCAGCGGCACTCAGAATAGCCTGCTGCCCCTCCACATGTAGGGATCTCAAAAGTCATAATTTTGACTGCTAGAGATTTGTTTCCCCCAAGCCATGAATGGCATAATAATTTTCAACCACTAGGTGGCTCCTCACAGATGTTCTCGCTCGAGTTCCCCCCTCCCCCTGGAGCGCTTAGCCATCAGTGGACTACAATGTCTTGCACACAGGTGTTCACACCGACCTTAGCACACAGAAGAACTCGAACGCATCAGGATTAGACAGTGAAAGGATTGGAATCACAATGGGTTATTACCGGAGGGTGGGGGCGAGGGGCGGACACCACATAAACAACGAAGACTGCAATTGTTGATGGAAACTTCCACCCCATCCCCCCCCCCCCAGTAAAGAAATGGGGGAGGGGATGAGACCATTCGAAATAAGTGTCAATGGGTTTTTCTAGTGAATGGAACCTGCCAAGGAGTGAATTAATTCCCACAAGTGTAACAGCTACATAATAAATACCCTGCTGCATTATCTAATGAAAGCCCAGCTGAGATCCGTGCCTGTCACAGAAACCCAGGGCTGAGACCGAGGGCGGAAAAGGCAGGAGAGAGAATGAAGACACGGGAGTCATCATGTTTTTGGCAAAGGGTTCTTCATTCATTAAATGCGGTGAATGAACACATTAAAATACTGCGAGCCAGGGTAAGGAGCTGTTCCGTTATGATCCTCACAAGACGTGAAAATCTCGCACAGAGGCTCAGTATGAACCTAATCATTCAAACCAGAAAACCACTTCCCCCTCTGAAAATCCGCTGCACCTAAGGTTTGGAGAGTCATCTTCAGCGATGCAGCTAGCTCTGTAGTTTGCCCGGATATTTTTTTTTTTAAACGTCTGTTGCATTTTTTAAAGGATGAACCCAAATCATTTTTAGCGATGACTTTCTTTTCGCATGTCTCTAGCCCCTCCCTTCAAACATCCATCACCCCTCCCCGATCTAGCGATATCTGCTTTTGAAAGTGGCCCGTTTAATGGCAGTTTTACACAAATGATCTGTCGCTAACCCAGCAAGCAAAGAAACAGGCAGTTCAGCTATTCACACACAAAACCCCTTCCGAAACCGTGCATTATTTTGCAGATCGAGACGCCTTTTCATATGCACCGTACAAGCTAATTACATGTCACCTCGCTCCATTTGCATCCGCTCGCTTTTCCATATAAAACTGGAGTAGGGTTTTCAAAAATTCTTAAAAATGGACAGTTCCCAGCACCGTCATATCAGCTAAGACTTCCGAATAAAGCAATGGCTGGGTTCTCCCAGCCGCACCACACAGAATGAAAGGCTATTTTGCATATTTGCTAACCCTTTTGAATGAATGCATCTGCAGCTGACCTTTAACAATAGACTCCGAAATAGCACAATCTGAGGGATCCGATTTGCGAGCAGGGGGAGGGAAGCGCGGTGAATATTTTAACATGATAATCTCTGCGATCTCAAAAACATCTTCCCACAAAACCCCCTCAACCACTGGGGATAAAAAAAAATGCCTTTTGTTTAAAAGCAGCGTTTTAAACGCAGGTTCAGCCACATGCAACTTGGAGAGCGATCGGGAACAGCACTGGGTCTACAAAATCGACAGCATGCATTTCCCCCTGCCTCCGGCTGTGCTTTGCCTACCAGGAGGGCAAATGCGACAGGGATGCTCCGTCCCTCTGTCTCTCTCTTACCTTCCCTGGCTTTCAGCAAGACAGTGTTGGCCACAATATTTTCCAGCTCCATTGACAGGATCAGTCAGCGGAGGTAGCGGCACTGCAGCAGGATGTCAATGTCTGTAGGTGCTGAATTGATTCTCTGGGCGATAGATCAGCCTCCTTCTTCTAGTGCATTATTCCTCCTTATTCCCTTCTTCTGGAGTTCCCTCGTGCAGAAAGTCCCCTGCTCGCTCTCCCCTCACTAATATTTTCTCCCCCTCTGTATTGCTCGGCTACTCCATTCTCCTCCTCCCCTCCGGCTCTCTCTGATGGTTTAATGTTTCAGATGCTGCTGCTGCTGCCGCCTCCCTCCCCGGGGGTGTGGTACTATGAAGCGGGTTCCGCAGCATTGCGCAGGCGCCATCCTCCACAGCTGGTTCCATTCCTCAGCGCTACGGGGCCGGGCATGCTGGGAGTTGTAGGCGGGGAGCCGGCTCTGGGTTCTGGCTGGCCCCTCGCGAAGGAAACCCTCCATTATGTAACCCCCCCCCGAGAACGGGGAGTCGCCGGGGAGGTGCAGGGGCTATGATACATGGGCCCGAGCTGTGGTGGGTGAATGCAAAGGCAGCAGCTCATTTGCATCGGATGTTCGAGCAAGCCCAGCCGGTGTTTAATCCCGGGTGAGGCATTGCAGAGTTCGCGGCCGCAGGACACTCGCTGTTGCTTTTCGGGGGGGGGAAACGAGGGACAGATGAAAGCGACCGGCGGGGCGAGGGGCATGACACACCCCAGCCTGCGCTGAAAGGATTGGAGTCACCCACGGCCAAGGAGGGTCTCCGGTTACTTTGAAGCCCCTGCCGCTTGCTGGGAAGCGGGGGGAGGGGGGGGGGCAACGCTACCCCCCGCTTCGTGCAGCGTCCCCCTGGACCACGCCTGCCTGCGCTCCGGGCTGGCAGCGAGTTGTGACTTTGCTGCTGACGCCTGTGTCATGGCAGACCGAGCCAGGCAGGCGTGCACGGGCCTGCCGAGTGGTTTTCTTTAGCGGGTGCAGCGCCGGGGGGCGGGGGGAAGGGGAAGAGCAATGATGCTTTGTGCACAATATGTAAGTGAACGAGTGTTTTCCACGGCCCCTGCTTCAGTTGCATTCAGCGACCGGCTCAGCTCCTTCCTGTGCAAAGTCCGCCGGGTTTCCTGCAGCTCTGACTTCTCGAGAGGTCAAGGTCCCACGCGCAACGCGCCGCCCCTGGGCCCGGGTGGGGAGGCAGGGGCTGCGCGGGGGGCTGGAGCGATTTGCAGACTGCTTCAGCAGCAGCACTGACTCACTAGCTCTGTGGTCCGCGAACACGGGGGGATGTAGCAGGCACGGCCCCGCCGCAGGGGTCAGCCTTGTACTGGGGCGCCATCTAACGGCTCGTGGCAGTCACTACCTACGGTTGTCAGGGCACAAAGCGAAATGCTGTCTCCCTTACGAGCACCGGGAGGTTTGGCAATTGACTTTATTAGGGCCAAAGAGTCACCCCCTCAGTTCAAACATCAGAAGGCCTTATAAAGCCTCGGCTCCCACCGACTTCAGCTGCCACTAGGGGGGCTCAGCAACTGCAACAATCAGGCTACTACTTTTAAAGACAAAATGTTCTTACCTGGATTACAGCTAAGCAAATTTGCCCACCCCCCAAAAAAATCAACCCCTGCTTACTTTATGACATTTCTTTACTTTTTGTCTTTTATAGCTAAAACTGGCTGATCAGTTTCATTTCAAGCTGATTTGATGTTCATCTCTCACCAGGAACTCTGCATAGCTAGTTTGCAAACACTGTTAGGGAAAGTTTATATCCCAAACCCAACTTTTTTTTTTTTTTTTTTTAAGAAAAAGGAAACCTCTTGAGCACGGAGTTTTTAAACATTAGACACCTTAATACTGAGTGCTAAACTAACTGACAACATCCCATTATGCTTCCTGAGTACGTTTCCCCCTTCTATAGCAATCCCTAAAAAGCTCCACTACCTTGTCTTCCACATTCATGTAAGCCCATTAACTTCAGGGGGGTTGTACATGTGTAACTGAAGAGAAAATTTAGCCCAGGGAAAATTTTTGAAGCCCAAAACAATGTGAAGCCTACCTACATTTCTGTGAATGAGTTTGCTATGTAGAACAGGTACCATGTAGGAGCATGATTCTGATCTTATTTACACCTGTGTAAATTAGGAGCAACCCCACAGAAGTCAAGGTAATGACAGCCACAGTAAACAAGTTCAATGAGCCCCCTGCTTATCTGCATTAATTAAATCCTTGTGAACCAATCCAAATTAAAATGCACTTGGCTTCTTGTAAGATATAATCACCCTATCTTTGTATGCATGCTCACCATAGACCAAGCTAAACTTATTTTCCTTTCTGATGGCCATGCAAAACTGTCTGGGAAAAATGAGAGACTCAGCTCTTCTACTACATGAGATATCTGAATATAGGAAAAATAATGAGCAGTTAAGAACCATCATCTCTGGCATTGGAAAATATATGGTGTTAAATATCTTTTGCACCTGATTAAATGACAAAAATTGAGTTGGTTGGGGGAGAAAGGTTAGACCTTTGAGTTGTTATACTAATATCACCAGAAGCTACTACTACACTGTCTTCCAAGTCCTCCTCTTAACATGTGAGCAAGTGTTCAGTGTCTGGGGAGACATGCAGTGTTCTGGTTAGTTATTTGTGAGAGAGAGATACAAGGTGGTAGAGCTAGAGTTGCTCCCTGGGAACCAGGCATTGGTGTTGGGCTAAGACTCCTGAAAGAAGGGACTACCCCACCTGTTGTTTGACCACTTATGCCCAAGAGGGGATGTTTATGTGCAAGTAAAACAAGACAGTTTGACTACAGCCAGAATCTACCTCACAGATTTCTCTGTCACTGGGAAGATGACACACAAGGCCTTGGACACCTGCTACCACTCTGAGAGGTGATAGTGAGGTCAGAACAGGACATTGCCATGTCTTTTGACCCCAACAATATTTACTGTAAATAACATTTTTCATATTAAACAAGAGAAATATGACTCAAACCTCTCTCTCACCTTGTGATGCAGCTTTTTTCCTGAAGTCATCCCAGTGATCCCCCCCACAAGAAGACACTTGAACAGAAGCATGTTTAGGAGAAGCAGTGATTTGGAAGTAGGTCTTATAAAGTGAAGTGATCCTTTAGGCCCTCATCTTTCCAGCTGACAAGTGGGTATAGGCCTGAACCTCAGTGAGACTCCTTGGGTGCAGAGGTTCACTTGTGAAGAACAGCTTATAGGATTAGGGCCTCGGGCTTCCACCTCTGAAGTGCTCACAGCAGCCTGCAACATGCCAAGCAACCTTAACTCCTGTTAATACTAATAGGAGTCATGTGCACTCAGCACCACCCAGGACTAGGCTCTTCAACAACAGGAAACCATTGTTTTCTTAGGAACTTGGGGGCTGCTCAGGCATCCACTGAAATCAATGGAAATTTCACTTGTATAAGGAGGAGCACAGACTGAACTCTTAGGGCTAGATTTTCAAGATAGCTCAGCACCCACCATCTAAGCCTTATTTAGATGCCTACATGAAAAGCAAGCCCTTTTGACAAACTGGCCTCAGTTTGTGGATGCCGACCACTTAAAAATCTAGGTGCTACAGGTGCATGTGGGCCAAGTATTGCTTCTGCTCTGCTTTGCTCCTATACACAGATGGTTTTATTTTGTATATAGTAGAAGAATCTAAAGCTACTCTATAGGATGGAGAGAGGGATTCTGAGGGCTGAATTTATACTACATGCCTTGTGAATATATATTTTTATTGTCCATGTGAGAAAACAACGCAGCTTTCAGCATATGGGGAATATATGCGCCATGATCTGAAATCCTATTACATGTGGAGTTTGCCCTTTGAGCTTGAGTTTGCTTTGAGCTTGTTGGGGAAATGCATGCTGAGCTCATCTTCACATTCCTGGTCATTGAGATGTAGGTCTTCACATATAGTAGCAATATTTAGTCCACCTATTGCTGTTAAAATGATGGGGAGGGTTTGAATGATTTTCAAAAAAAGTTGTCTAGGGTGATGGTTTCTAGTTAGTCTAAGAAATAAAAGAGTCACTTGTAATTAACAAAACATTCTTTTAAATAATTCAGCTCATTGCAATGCTTTGGTGCTGGATAAGAGTTGCTTGCATTCATAACTTTTTTAAGAGAGACTGTCCTCTAGGTTTCCCCCTCCATCCTCTTTCCTACATCAGTCTATTAGGCCCCGCTTCCACTATCAAGTCCACAGTGGGGCTCTGTGGGGGCACAAAGACCTGAAGGGCAGACTTCCATCTCCACAGACCACAGTGGAAGTGCAAGAGTGAGCCTGCAGCAATCTAATTGCAGGAAGAGGCCTTTGGCTCTGTGGATGGGCTCTGCATCTGTGCTAGAGTCTTATATTGTAAGGTCTTTGTAGCAGAGACTTTCTTCATCTTGGTGCCCCTCAGCAAAGTCCTGGGGACTTAAATTACAAATATCTGTAGCTAAGGGTGCCCAGAAGCTGAAATCATCTTCCACCCTGCTCTCAATGGTGCATGTGCAGGGAGGAAGGGGTAATTTACTTTCCTGGTTTTCTGCTGAGATGGGGAAAGTACTCACATACAAGAACACACCCAGTGCAGTAGGTACAATTCCCAGCTCTAGAAAATTAGCTCTGATTGAGCTAGCCTGTTACAAACATGACAGCACAAGCACGGGCAGCAGGATAGGCTAGCTGCCCTGAGTACGTACCATCTGAGATCATAAGCATGTACTCAACGTGCTTAGCTTGTCCCAACAGTTGCACTGCCATGGCTAGTGCCCTTTAATTTTAGCATGCCAGCTGGATGACTGTTAGTTGTCCCTTCAGGCTGGAAATCAGACCCCAGCTCAGTGCAGACATACACACGAAAGCACAAGTGTAACTGCATAGTCCATCAGTGCAGGATTACTTCATGAGCTATGTCACATTCTACATTCAACAGCTATATTTCAGACATATACTTCTCTCCTCGCCCTCCCTCCTGGGTATGGAGACCTCTCCTTGAAGGTGGGTGAGGTAATCTCTTATTGGAGCAGCTTTGCAGACCTGGAGAAGAGCTCTGTGTAGCTCAAAAGTTTCTCTCACCAACAGAAGCTAGTCCAATGAAAGCTTTTACCTCACGCACCTTGTCTCTAATCTCCAGGGACCAAAACAGCTGTAACTGCCTCTCCGCAAAGCACCGCTCTAGAGCTCATCTTTACAAAGATAGAGGGGCGGGATGTTCTCTTTTAAAAGGTTCTCCATGTGTGTTTTTCAACTTACCTAACTGAGAAATCCCTATAAAGACATGCATTACCTCTGGGAGTAGCCAGGCTGCTGAGGAAAAGACATTGAGCAGTCTTACCAACTAGTTTGGATGATTTCACCCATTTCTTACCTTACTAATGGTCTCTGCTAGTGATCAAGGTAGACTCAGGAGCGTAGTATCTTCCTTTTGTAATAGCATTGCTGAAAGGAGGGAGCAGAAGGCCTGGCCTAAAACAGAGGTAGCTGTGGAGTATACAAATTGAATCTAGGCTCCAATGTCTTCGCTGTGGCATGCCTTCTCTTTAAGTCCCTGTTCTAGGTACCCTGTTGCACAGCATCATAGGCCAAGCTCCGAGTTTGCTCCCCTCCCCCACATATCTAAAGGAGAAACGCAGGGAAGGAGTTCAAAACCAATGATTAGAAGCAAACACCATTCTGAGCAGCATTCACTATTGGAGGTTTCCACCTGAAAAATCCCTGGTTCTGTTCCCAGCTAGGGGAGGACACTGCCTCTAGAGCAATTATTCTGCACCCTTCTGTACCGCTCTGAAATCCCAGAGCCTCAAGTGCATGTGTTACATTGCTCTGAAATCCCAGTTCAGGTAAATGGATTAGGAGGCAGGGGAATGGGTGTGTCTAGGCACCACCTTTCTTCATCAATTATCTGCCTACCTTCATGAACTGAGGCCTGATCCCAGTGGCATACCAACAGGGGGGAGAGGGGGAGGCAGGAAGGCTCCAGGGTGGCTGCTAGGCCCCTTTACAATGCACAGAGGATTGGGCGGGGGGGGAGGGTGCAGGAGGCTGAGCCACAGCTGGACGGAGCCCAGGGCAGGTAGGGGGCTGAGAGCTTTAGGTGACCAGGAGGAACCTCCCCCCCCACCTACTACCCTCCAGCGGTTGGTGAAACCACCCCACCTGGTAGGGGGAGCCAGCACCAGACTGACTGTGCTGTGGGGCTGGAGCAGGAGAGTAAGTATGAGGTGCAGAAGGAGGAAAGTGGCATGCTCCCCGCAACAGGTACAGACCCCCCCTTCCTCAGGGTAACTGGGGGGCAGCATCATCCGGTGGGAGCCAAGGACCTCTCCTGCCCTGCATGGGGGTCGCGCAGATGAGGCATGGGGGAGGCACAAAAGCAAGCTTTGGCCCCCAGGCACCGGAGACCCATGGTACATCACTGCCTGATCCTTCTCACAACTGTGCTAGAGGATCAGGACCATAGCACAACTGTTCGCTAGGGAGAAGAATTGAAGCTCAGAAGAATAAAGGTATAAACAGAGCAGAAATATTTAAGCTTTCACAAATGAAGGCATTTTTCATTTAGAGTGGTCAGAAAAACCTCACCAATCCTCATAAAACCCTTTTTATGACTGCTGGACATCAGGAAAACACAGTGCTGGCAGCCCTCTTCCATTTCATTTATGGATGAAGTGCTGACTGTTAGCTACAAAGGCACAAATGCATCACTGTAATAAGAAAAGGAGGGCAGTTAAGCAGAGCGTTATGAGCCATTATAACAGATGAGTCATCGACAGGGTGGGCTCACAGGTCTAGAGCCATGAATACTGCAGCAACACCCAACTTTATCCTGCCTTCAGAGCACCAGCCTCCTGGCCTAATTACTGTATTTTTAAAAAGTGTTAGTATATGACACCAAGCTTACCCGCTGCCAGAGAGGCCTTTGCCTATATTATCGGGAGGAAACATTCTCTCTCCCCTCGTATACACCACACCCAAAAATATTTAACCCACTGATGTCCCTTCATCATCATCTCTAAGCTGGCCTATGTTTGAAATGGAGTAATGTCCAGCTATGCAAATCACTTAACCCCCTCAGCTCCCGTGATATTCCATAGCAGTAGGTTGAGATTCAGCTGGCCTATGCAACAGCCTTTGCAGATTGACTGTGTACCATGTAACCTTTACAGAATCCTTTGCATAAGGAGAGAGGCTGCCACCTACCAACAGCATTGGGGTGTTGCAGCACATCCACAACATGAACCACCAGTGCTAAGTCTGTTTTGGTTTACATCTATGAAATATGGAATCTGCAGGTCCATGTTACTTCTCCCACTGTTTCTAAATCTCTTGTGGAATCACATTATCATGAAGCAGAAAAGTGACTAATAGCAATTTAAGTACTTGGAGGGCAGAGACTGTCAAGGAGGCAACAAAATAAAAACTGAGTTATGTAGAAAGTGGCCACATTTGGAATCAGCAAGAAGTCAAACACTAGCCTGACCATGGCAATGGGAGATGGGCTTTTTGTGCTTCCTCTGACCTCCACCCCCATCCTTTTAGCTATCTATTAAATTTGGATAAAGGAATAATTTTTCCACTACTAGTGATCCTGTAAGATGCTTTAAACCCTCAACTCTCTCAGAATCATTAGTGCTTTTCATCAATAGATCTGAGTGCTTTTCAAAAGCAGACAAGTATCATTATCCCCATTTCATAAATGGAGGCACAGAAAGGGTAAGTGACATAGCCATGGTCACACAGCAGGCTCATAGCAGAGTCCAAGTCCCAGCCCAGTTCCTATTAGGCCCCTTCTCTCAGCATCTTGTATGATGAGGCTCAAATGCCTGATCCAAAGTCCACTGCAGTCAGTCAAGGGGCAGTCTCTCTGACTTCAGTGGGGTTTGCATCATACTCCAAGGCCTCAATCCCACAACTGATAATATGTAGCTAGATTAAGGTGCCCACATAGAGTCCCAATGACATTCACAGGGTCTGCCTGGGACCAGTTCTGCCCACACACTCAGTTGTAGGATTGGGGCCTGCCAGATCAGAGAACTGTGGCTCAGCCATTTTTCTCTCTATGATCTCAGGTGTGAACCACATTTTGTGACCTGGTGTCAAACTTGCAAAGTTGAGGCACAAGAGCAGAACTCCCTCAGAACAGCAATCAAGACCATTTGTGAAAGAAATCTAGTGCTTTAATTATCTGAGTAGATCATGACTCCAATTTTAATATTTTATAAGCAAATATTTAAATCAGAATGTTGTCTTATAGGCAATAAAATATGAATCTTAAATATACTGATGTTAGAAATAAACTAGGATTCTATAGATTAAAACCAAAGAAATGGAATTGGTGAAAAGGATATACATAACAGGGGAAGGAGGAAGAGTACCATCTATGATGACATCGTTAAAACATGGTTAAGCTGTGGCCACACTGCATGATGGGACTGTTTTAACAGCATCAATGGACCACTGCAGTGCATATTAGGTACCCACACAGTTGATTTTGTGATCTAAGCAGCACCAAAATGGGAGCTGGAGAAGCTGGGAGAATAGAGAGAAAGGCAGAAGACAAGAAGGGGAGAGAGAAACAGGGTTTTAGGCGGATGGTCAGGGAGCAGAAAGATGCACCAGACAGCAGAGGAGAAATTTCAGCTAAACTCAAATTTCCCACTCATACATAGCTCTCTGTGCAGCTCTTAACTGTGCCCATACAAGTTGTAGTTATTTCTGATTATTGGTCCAGGTCAAGCGCTTTAAAAAAAAAAAAGCTTACTGGTCCTGAAAATAAATTATTATGGCTCATCAGAGTGTTTCTAGAACTCACAGGTTTTGAGACAGTGAGCCTTTAAAAAAGGCAACCCCCCTTCTGATAATCATCATTTTAGCCACCAACAGCTAGAATTGGGGCAAGTCCCTAGTGCAGACAAGGCCCTGAACTCAAAGTTAATATAAACTATTTACCTTACAACTCCACCTTACTCCACAGTCTATCAGGGCTTAGTTTTTGTTCTGATGCAGGTCTGAATTTCTTAATCCAGGGCCCTCAAACCAGCATCATTTTCAATCCCTGCCTTCTCTCAAGGGGAAAGCAACACAATTGTGTTCCCCTCCTACTAAACCTAAAGCTAGTTAAATTATTTGCATATACCATGAATAGCTACTATGATTTTAAGTTTAATCATTAGGACACCTGAAGCTTTTTAGAGACTGTAGAAGAGCAAGCACCAACCAATACGCTATATAACAGCATCTTCCCCTCTGCCATGGTGTCCCATTGAAAGCTACTCCAGGCCTGTGACAATCTCCTTCTTGTGACTCATCCCTCCAGCCAAGCCACATTTGGTTCAATCTTGTGTGGGTAGCAAACTCCTACACAACACTAGCTCAGCAGCCTTACACCAGGTCTTTAGCCCACCACTTCCTCCACCCAGCCTCATTAGTGCCCTGAAGTCCTTCCTTTATTAGGAACTCAACTCCCTTCCAGCTGGCACTCATCTTTAATTCAGCCACCCAGATCCTTCAGACCTGGTCCTAATATTAAATTGGACCTGGCCCACCCTACACGTGTAACCAGGTGCACTAATTCCAGTTAACTCTTTCTGTGCCAGTGTGAGGGTATACATCCCATCACAAGGGGCCATATTTTACTGTTATTTAAATCTAATGAAATATGTAGTTTTAAAGTGCAAGGGGGTGGTGAAAACTCTCACATATTAAAGGTGACTAAATTGGCCACCTAACCCATCTATTGTTTTATCATTTTCCAGCTGCTGCTTTCTGTGTGTGCTACCCTATTTTCCTAACTATACCAGATAGCAAATTCTGATGACTGTCAGCCCCTTGCTAAGACTTCTTTCCCATACAACTTCCCCTCATACGTAACATAGGCTAACTAAAGAGGGTCTAATGAGCAGCACACTCATATCACCACGTATTACTAGAAAAACAGGATCATTCCTTCCCGCAGAGAGGCACACACAATTTGGACTGTGAGCACATCTGCGGTGCATGGGGGAGCAATTTCTGTCTAGTTTTTACAGCACTTATCAGCACATTGTCAGTGTGCCTTAAATATTTGGGAATAGTGATGATAAATGGTACAAGGAACATATTTAGGAAGTCCAATTGTAGCAGGCAATCATCTCAGAGTACCCCTTTGTGGCACAACCTGGCCCTGCAGGTATTGCTTCCTTCGTTCCTTCTTGGTTCTTACAAGAACTTACTCCAAGGCCAGAACACTTTAACCATGATCCACCTTTTATGAGGTTTCGTTTATTAGATCTGTTACAACATATCAAATTAGGGTTTTAGAGCCTCAATTCCAACCTTTGTTCCCTCTGAATTCCCATCAGCTTCCCCCTTATGTAAGGCATCTCACAGCCCTGTTTCTGGGATGCATGCTGATAACTCCAATGGGTTTTCCTTCCTTGGGTCAAGAATCCCACAGTGCTCCTTCTAGGGTCTGTGTGGGATAGTTCAGTTTGGCTACAACCTTCAATCAGCCTTTTCTGAGCTGGCATTTCTGCCCCATTGCTTTGCCACCAAGCAGGCAGGCCACAGGCAAACTCCCCTTTTAGATCTCTGGTGCCTTCTCTTTTATCACTAAGCCTGGCCTAATTTAGCCACATGTGGCTATTATAACGTTCCCCACCTAAGGAGAGCTGAGTGTGTCACAGTAGCTATTCACCACATTACATTTTTGTGTCCCTTTTGTACCCTTTTCCCAGTCTCATGTTTTCTTTCATTGCCCTTCCTTATGATCTGAACTGCCTCCATACCCAGGTTTGGCAAGTGTGGATTTTGGGCGAAGAGTGGTGATAGTCCAGGCTTTCCATGCAGTGTAGGACGGCCAGCTTGAGGTGAGGTGTAGTGATTGGATTTAGGCCTTGCCCACGCTGTGGTGTGTTTTTTTCAGCATGGGGGTGTTGGGGTGGGAAGGTCAACTTCAGGCTTTCCCCTTAGTATGGGGCATGAGATCTGGGATGCAGGGAGTGTCCACCAGGCCTTCCACAGGGTGAAGAATAGATGGATTCCCTCAGAGATCTTGGGAATCCAGGATGGGGATGGGCTGTCTTCCCCAGGGTGCAGGAAGGGGGGGTCCCCTCATGGTGGGGGTTGCATTTGGCCCTTCCCAAAATGCAGGGGAAGGAAAAGAGCAGTTAGATACTCTGGAATTAGGTGCTGGTGGACCCCCTGCAAATAAAAGCTGGGCAGGGGGATCCCTATGGTATATCTCAGATTGCAGGGTGACCGGATCCCCAGGTTCAGTGATTCTCAGGGCAAGTGGATCCCCAGGCTCCGATGTACCTCAGGATGTAGAATGGGTGGATCCCAGGTGGACCCTGCATGGACCTCAAGCTCAGTGCACCTCAGGGGGCAGGGTGAGTGGGTCCCGGGCTCAGCGCACCCCGGGGGGGTGGCGACCTGACTCCTAGCCACTGCTCTCCCAGTCCGCCGGCGCCCCGCAGCGGCCACCGAGCCGGTGCCTCCGGAGTCCCTGCAGCGCGGCGGCCCGGCCCCGCCCCGCTCTCTTCACGGCGCCGCCGGCCGGGGCGGGCCCGCCTGTCACTCAGCCGCTCCGAAGATGGCTGCTGCGCTACGAAGGTTGCTGAAGCCCTCGGTAAGCGCGCGCGGGCTTCGCTCCCTCCCCGGCCCCGCGCGGGGCCTCCGGGCTGCAGGGCGCTTGCGGGCCGGGAGGCCAGTCTGTGGTACACTGGGCCGCTTTCCTTACAGGGCTCCCACCCCCGTGCGCACTCCCGGCACAGCCCCGCTCCTGAACTTGCTGCTGAACCGCTGCCCTCTCTCTCTCTCTTTCCAGGTTGTTCGGGCGAATCCCTTCACCTGGGGGGCCCGTGCGGCTGCCCAGCGACCCCCTGCTGCTGCCGCCGCCGCCGCGAGGACGTGCACGCCCCTCGCCCGGCTCCATTTCAGCACCAGTAAGTCAGAGCCGCCCCGCCGGCCGAGAAGAGTCAGCTGCGGCCGCCCCTAGCGCTTGGCGGGCAAAGCGGGTGCTTCTGCCTGGGCTCCCACGTGGAACCTGCCTACAGCCTGCAAGGGCTACAGTGTAGCTCGGAGCCATCCCTAGGGCTTGTGGGTCCCACGCCTGCAAAATCCATTCTCCCTTCACTCCCCCCCTCCCCCCCGTTTCCTTTTTCTCCCACTTCTTGACTGATAAAGCAGCCCTTCATCGGAATCTGAAGTGTGGTCCAAGGTGACCTTGCTGGAGTGTTTGAGCAGCAGGACAAGAGGACAGAGCCGGACTGTGTGCTCTTGGAACATAACTTCCCTTGCAGATCTGCAATAAATTTGCAGTTTCACAGTCCTGAAATGTTGATCTTTGTCTGGATAACATGTAGGCAAAGTGACTAAAGTTTTTCTCTTTACAGGATTGAGTTGGAAAGCTTACACTTCTAACATATCACTTTTGTTCTCTGAGCATCTCTGCTTCTCAAACATATAACACCCCTTTTCTCCCCCCCTCCCGCTTTGCTATAATATAAAAAGGCAAATCTATATATTCCTAACAATATGATGAGCACAAATAAATATATTCCTGCTACTATATGGTGGTTCTTGATCCTCATGACTGATTAAATGAGAGTTGATTCAAAATTGTCAGGCATTCCTACATAGTACTCTGGTTAATTAACTCATTTATAGTTTAAAAGTATCTGTCAGTTATATACAATATGAATAATTTTTTCTAGGTTCTTCAAGGTTTGTTCCTGCCGTTACCCAACATGCCCCACATTTTAAAGGAACCGCTGTTGTCAATGGAGAGTTCAAAGAAATGAGTCTAGATGACTTTAAGGGGAAATACCTGGTACTTTTCTTCTATCCTTTGGTTTTGTGAGTGTAACTTTTTTTTTTTTTTTTTTTTTTTTTGTTATCTAAACTCCTGCTCAATCAGACAGAAACAGCACGTTGTGGGTTTCTATCTCCACCGACATTTCATTTGACCTTGTCCTGGGTATCCTTGTCAAGCAGAGAAGCATGTCTGTTTCTAGAGTGTGAATGATAAAAGTTGGGGAGGAGATAGTTTCACACTGCAACAATAATTCTGTTGGCTCATTTTGAGTGTAAAGCTGGGAACAATTCCTGTGCCTCTGGAGGGCCTCCAGTGCTTCAGAACAGACTTGGCTCCACTGCATAGAGGGATCCCAGTTGCAGGGATGCTGTGTATGAGAACGCCTCTGACTACGCCATGGTGCTCCCATCATCATGAAGGGTTTTACTTAGGGGTGGGCTGTGGCAAAGTCAGAAGATCTATGATTTAAGCAGCTCCATTAAACAAAAACTGTCCAGAATGGGAGTTGTGGGTTGCAGCTTACATGAAGTTCTGAGCCCACAGTAGTAGCTGTGGAGAGGCTCTGCAGGTGAGGAGCTAGGGATGGATTCCATTTTAAACCCCTCCATCCACGTTCCTCTAATGTAGAACTTTCCTGCAAAATCTGTTAGCCAAGAGCCAGCAGGATAGGAACTCATGAAAATGGCTTGCTTGTTGAAAATGTAGACACACAACAATCAGTGCACCATTTAACTGCATTGCAATCGCTGTTTTTCTGAGATTTGCTGAAACTGATTTAGCTCCTTGAAAACTTGAATCTGAGGAAACAGAACGGTAAAACATGCTATATAAGTAGTAGAGCAGTGTGTTTTGTGCCTGGAAACAAATGTTTCCACATTCTTTTAAAACTTCTTTGTGAAGCTTAAATCTGGAATAATTACAACTTCCTTTCTAATTTTTATTTACTACCCTTCTTTTCCCACCCAGCACTTTTGTATGCCCGACAGAAATTGTGGCTTTCAGTGACAAAGCTAATGAATTTCATGATGTGAACTGTGAGGTCGTTGCTGTCTCTGTGGATTCTCACTTTTGTCATCTGGCCTGGATAAATACACCACGGAAGGTATGAGTCAGGCAACTGTTTCTCACTAACAGCACATTGCAGAATGCTATAGAGAAGGTTAGTGTACAATCCTGCAAATGTTTGCTCATGCAAAGAGGCTGTTTGCCATCAACAGGACTACGTCAGTTAGGATTCAACTCTGCAAACCTTTACCATCAAGCATAAATTTCCACTCTCCTTTTTGAATAATCTTTCTATAATTGAACACAAGTACATACAGAGGCACTTCCTAAATATTCACCTTTGCATACATTATTTACAGTAGTTTATTTTAAAATAAAAGAGCATTTGAGTGATGAAGATGTGGTGGGGATGGGACAGGCCTCAAAAAAGCAAACAAAGAAGGAATTACCTGATTGTAGCATTTGACAGCTTTTCTGTGTGAGTATAAATAACATGAATGATTTAAAGATCTAATTTTAAGTATTAAACTTTGAAGCACTATGTTCCTCATCCAGTTCTTTTAAAATAAATGTAGAGCCCGATAATAGTTCAAAACACAGAAGTTTGCCATTTATAGGTAATAGCTAAGACGTTTTTGAACCTTATACTTTTGAAGTAATAACACAACCAGATAGTTTGCTTCCATGTCCAGTATACGTCTCAGTACTCTTGAAGCTTACACAGTGTAATTAAATGTTACTTCTGAGTAAATGTGTAATGCATATTCTGCTTATGAGATGCCTCAAATAAAGGCAGTTACTACTTGTGCTCTTGTACCTAGAATTTAGTAGTTACCACATATCTCTGCTGTGTATGCATAAATAGTAAGTAGTTAATCAGTAGCTAACTTTGACAACTTCTTTCACTGATTTAACTGAAACAAAGAATAATAGGCTTGTTAGGGGATTTATAGCATCAGCTGAAAGCTACTGAAATACCTAATAACCCTGTTTAAAACATACAAAAAAGCTTAAAACTTCTTGTGTAATAAGATGGTGCACCTAACTCTCCCTGAGGGAAAGAGGGATTTACTCTCACACTCAGGTCTCTTTACAGTCAGTACAAACAACGAGAGTCCTGTAGCACCTTAAAGACTAACAAATTTCTGCGGGCATAAGCTTTTGTGGGCTGCAACCCACTTCGTCAGATGCATGAAATGGAAATCACAGATAGGAGGTGTGTGTGTGTGTGTGTGTGTGTGTGTGTGTGTGTGTGTGTGTGTGTATATATATATATATATATATATATATATATATGTATATATGTATACATACATCCAAGGGTAAGAAACATAACAATGGGGAGGGCAAGTGCTAATAAAGTCAATTCGGTTATGGTAGATGAGGCCTATTCAGAACCGTTGATTATAAGGTGAGAAAGTGTGAACAGTGACAATTACTTTTTGTAATGAGAGAACCATTCCAAGTCCCTATTCAGACCCAGTCTGATAGTGTCAAGTTTGCGTATGAGTTCCAGCTCTGCAGTTTCTCGCTGAAGTCTGTTTTTGAAGTTTTTTTGTAGAAGTATGGCAACTTTCAAGTCAGCTACAGTGTGTCCTGGGAGATTGAAGTACTCTCCTACTGGCTTGTGCCAAAATGTTGTCTGTCTTTCAACAATAATCAAACCAGAAAACCTAATGGGGCAGTTCAAAAAAAGCTCCTAACTGATGTGATCAGTTGTTGCTAATATGGTTATGTGGAGATGGTTCATTGTATTTACACTTTTTAGCAAAAGTGTGCATGGGTCAGCACCAGCGTGGGGACATGGATAATTACAGATTCAAAGGACCTCCAGCTGCTGTTGCTGCCTTCTTCTGTGTTTTGTTTTTTTGGTAATATGCAGACAGAGGAGGAAGCTAATTTTGTTAAAGTCTGCCATGCCTAATATACTTGGACAAAGCTTTGCCTTAGGCAAATCGGTTTTTATTCATATTAAACAAACTTAGCCCAAAACTCCAAATGTCAGTATTGGCTTGGATTTATAGTCTTACATGGGTGCAATAGTACTTGGCACCTGTTTCACCCACAGATCTCAAAGCACTCTATGAAGGTAGGGAAGTATTCTTCCTGTGGTACATTTAAGAAACTGAGGCTCAGAGAAACAAAGGCCTTGATTTCTTGAGTGCTTATGTGAGTAAAGTTATGCACATGTATGAGTAGTTCTGTCATGAATATGGATGTGCAGACTCATGGTCTAACTGATTGCCCAAGGTTGCACAATGGTTCATTGACAGTCCAAGAATAGAAAAGCTAACAGGCTCGTCAGTCTCATTTCAAGGATAGGTTTTATCCTTTGGCAGTCAAAATGTTGCAAAATTCAGTATATACTCTCACTTTTAACTGCCCAAATATAGGAAAATGTGCATTAAATACTGAAACTATGTAAATATAGGAAACTGAATATCTTCCACATAATCTGTTTAAAAGTACATGTTACTAACATGAGAAAAATGCAAACATCTGTACTTATAGAAATTGACTTATGTGTCTTAGATCATGTGTAATAGATGCTCTTGTAATTAATTAAAGTGATCACCTATTGCATAAGGGGAAATAATTTTTCCCAAAGTCTTCCCATTGCTGTTATGGGTGGTTTAGTACCTCCAGTGTCAGCAGTCTTAAAATCCTCAGTGTAGTGGGCTTTTTTCTCTGGGAGTTGTGTTTTTAACACTAGCAAGTAAATTTGCTCAAAGGAAGTGAACTAATTGTACTGTATTAAGAGCCTAGTTTAATAATGACTCAATAACGAAAGTTTTATCAGTCTGTGACTTCTGAAGGGAATTCCTAGTAGGCATTCAGTGATGTAATGAAAATAAAAAGCTAAATAGACATTCAATCTTCACTCTTACTATGCTCAAACTTACCCTTCTCTTGTTTGTTTACTAGAGTGGTGGCTTGGGCCATATGAATATCCCACTTCTGTCAGACCTGACAAAACAAATCTCCCGAGATTATGGTGTGCTATTAGAAGGACCTGGTCTAGCACTAAGGTAAGACGTTGTTCTCTGGTAACCTTTACTGTGCCTGAGCTATAACAGTGCCAAGTTTAAAACTATATGGGCCATATCGTACTCCCTTTCTCCTCAAAAACCTGGGCAAGGGTGAAATGAAGCTTGTCAAACTCTGGCTCGTTTTGCAGTTTCTGCCGAGTGTTCCTGTAGGAGGTAGGGGAAGGGTATATATGGCTTTATGGAGAGGTCAAGGAGTGAAGCCTCTGGAACTTATCTGTCCAGGAACACTTGTGGGGAAAGAATGTTGTGCTCTGTTCTTGAGCTTCTCCTAACCCAGCTTGTGCCTGACCCAATGTTTGCTCTCTTCCCTATCTCTCTGAGGGGGAGGAGGATAAGCTGGAGTAAATACTAATATCTATGCAGATCTCCATGCAATTTTGAGGAGGTCAAGCAACACAGAAGCTCCAATCTCCCCCTTCTGGAATGCCCATAGATTCCTAGCTACACATGAGTGGCACAGCGGGGTTTGCAACATGACGATAAGGAAAAGAACATGCTATTTGGCTCTGTTTCTTTGTCCTTCCACGCCCTGTGGACTGAGGACCCTCTCTGCCCCTCTTTATTTGAGGAAGCATGAATTCTATTTCTCATCTCTGTATAGTAATTGAGAACAGTAGGGATCCCAGAACTTTCTTTAACTCTGTTTCATACATTTTTGTTTAAAAAAAAAATTAAAAAAAAAAATTGCTCAACTTGTCTAGGAAGGATTTGCCAGGAAGGAACTTGAATATTTATTGCCAAATCTAGTTAACTCAACCAGTTTAGTAGGTCAAGAGTGAGATCAAGCCATTCTTTTAAATGCATAACCAGCTATTCTTGTAACCAGGGATTAGACTCAATCCTGTATTCTATATGCAAACGAGACTCAAAGTAGCACCTTAAATGGATTTTAGTGTCTCTCAAAATAATAGGGTCTCTCAAATTTTAGTGTCTCTCAAAATAATAGGTTTCAGTACCTGGAAAGCATGGGTGGGATTAATGCTCTTATTATACATTTGTAATCAGCATCTTTAGTTCTGACTTTTACCGTTACTACGTACTATCTTATTGTACAAAAGTACACATTAGCAAGTATTGTACAAATGTAACATATCACTACTCCATACACTATGCTATGAGTGCTTTAGAATAACTTCACCTCTGTGAAATAGATTTCAGCATGCATAAGAAACAAGGTACAGAACTCGTATTGTAAAGGTTCAAAACATCTTTGTTCTTCTATAGAGGTCTCTTCATCATTGATCCTAATGGAATCATCAAGCATCTGAGTATCAATGATCTCCCTGTTGGCCGCAGTGTGGAAGAGACCCTTCGCTTGGTGAAGGCATTCCAGTATGTGGAAACTCATGGAGAGGTTTGCCCAGCAAACTGGACTCCAGCGTCCCCTACGGTATGTGTTGGTTAAATATCATGATTCAAAATATGGACTCAGTGCTGGCAAATGTCCCACCTTTTTGCATGGAAAATCTGAAGACTAGGCCCTACTGTATAGAAGAATTTATTAACTTAAAAGTCTTTAATTTTTCATCTTATGAATTGATGCCCTCCATCTGAATCATTTAATGTTCATCCACAGTACTAGGAGTTACGTGTGGAGAAAACATCCACTCACCTGTTGTATTGAGAGTACAAAATACCTTCATCCACACAGCACATATGAGCACACACCATCTTCACTTGCTTCCCATATTAACTGTCATGACAATCTGCCTGGATTGTCCTGATTTGCCTTGTTGTTGTATCAGTTTAAATTTATTAAATGTCTTTCAGTTAAATATTTTTCTTTTTTCTAAGAAAGATTAAGATTTGCAGCCGAGAGGCCTGCACTTCTGTTAAAATATCTTTGTACGCTGCTTTTCCATGAGTGAGTGCACATACAGAAATAACTGTGTGGTTTATTAAAGGCATAAACTGTATTCTTAAATGGAATCTTATATATCAAGCCATAATTTTTATCTCATACTTTGTTTATATACCAACTTGTATAAAACTGTATCTTTTTGTTTGCAGATCAAGCCAACTCCAGAAGCTTCTAAGGAGTACTTTGAGAAGGTGCATAAATAGATCATCAGATGCAGATAGGTGGCAATGAAGGAGTCCTTATTATCATTGCTTAGGAAATCAAGCATATGGTTTCTAAGGGAAGCAACCATGATTGCACTTAAGTGCAAATTTTTTTTTTTTTTATGTTCAGGAAAAAATGTTACACTCTGAAACATTAAATATTTACAAAATCCGCAAGTTTTAAATCATATTCTTGGAGCTATTTTTTTCCCCTAGAGGAAGTGCACTGCAGTCCCATAGATCGCTGTAATCAGCCGTTCTCTTGTGTATTTCCCACATGTACTATGAATGCCTGTGATTTTGGGGGGACAGGAGCATTGGCCTTTCCTCCTTCCCTTTAAGCAGTCTTGGAACAGAAATAGTGCCAGGTTTTCTGTGCACACATGAAAATTGGACGATAGAATCTTATTTCTGAGAGCTTGAAATACCGAGCTGTAGAGTGGATGATACAGGAATATCTAGAGCATGTTCCCTTTAATTTGCCAGGAGCGCTTTAGGCAGGGAGGGAAGAATTATTTCTTGTAAACTTATGTTTTTCCCCAAAAATGCTTCCACATGCAAATGTGATTTGGAGATAGAAGTAACAAACATCTACAATTGTTCAGCCAAGATGTATTGGAATACAGAACATTAAATGAAGAATAACTGCATTCTGTTTAGGAGCTGGTGGAGATGTGAACTTAACTCTAATCGTGGGACATTTACTGGAGCTTAATTACTGGTTTTTGCCTTTTGAGATAGTTGGTCATACACCTAAACTGTCTGTTGCTCTAAATGCAGATTACCAGATATTGTAGTGCTTGATATGTAATCATGTAGGTAGAGTCATTGAGTCTGTTTAGGCTTTAATATGGCTTCCTCCTGAAATGATTTTGAGCATATTTTTTCTTAAACTATGAAATCATCAATAAATTAATCTAACCAAAGCAGACTGTCTACAATTTTGTTTTAACTACCATCTTGTCCCTGCTCCTCTGCAAACCAGAGGCTGGGTGTGTTGTTGCATTATCTCCCACAGCCCCATCTACTACCATTTATAAGCTGCTAGTGGTTACAGATATATGGTGTAGTTTCCTCAGCATTTATGTGGGGGGGAAGGAAAAAGCAAAGGAATAGCTGCTGAAGGACTGGAAAAGTGAAAACTCCTTAATCTTAGATTCATTTTGTTTATCCATCTTTTCACCAGCAGGGATAGGGGAGAAATAATGTGGAAGAATGAAGGTTGAGGCCTATAAGAGAGGAGCAGTGGCTATCTGATCTAGCTAGTTATTTGCTGACTAGTCAAAGAAACTACAAAGCAGAGAATATGGCCCTAAACTGTAATTTACTAATTGTCAAAATGCTAGTTAAAAATGAAAAAAGCTTCTCTTATATAATGCAAGAGTATGTGGAGAGTTCATGAAGGCACAGTGACCAGAAGAGAGTGACAGTCAATATCTGAGTTCTTAGCTCTATATTCCTACCAAGTATCTTTGTGATCCTTTCAATTCCCACCTCTTAGTTTAGTTTTCCATAAGAGTAGCATTAACCATATATTTTCTGTGAAACTTCGACCCTAGTCCTGCTAGGACTTGCACATGCTTACCTCTATGCACTGTGTGTAGTCCCATTGACTTCAAAGCAGTGCTCTTTGTTTAAATACCAAAATTTTCTAGATAGGAAAAAATCTCTATTTTGGGTGTGCTTTCAGTTGCTAGAACTGGAAGAACAGGCCTATGGTGTGTCACATCTGGGTATCACTGCGTAAACTGGAAGTAATTATATCTTCCCTAGTTCAACTGTAAACCCTTTGTAGAAAGGACTCTCTTACTATGTGTTTCTACAATGGGCCCTGATAGTGCCTAGAAGCCCCAACACTGTAATGCAAATATTAATAATACATAATTCTTGGTTGTATTACACATTTTACATACTATATATTCTCTCCCCTGCTTTTTTGATGACCTCCAATTTGGCTACCACTGCTTCCTCTTCTAGAACTGTGCCTTTATGTTTACTTTCATTTTGTCCTTTAGCTAAGTCTAGAATTAACTTCTGCACTCTTCCACTTTTTCCAGAAACATTGTCTGCTGTAGGATAGTAGACACTTGTTTCTAGTGGTCTTAAGAGCTGCCTGAACAAATGCCATGACAGGAACAGTAATTTTTATTTTTTTGGTGTTATAAACAAATGTCCCTCATGCAAAGGATTTTCTTTAATTAAATTAATCCATTATTCTCCACATCACATTCTGCTGTCCCCCCTAAAATCAATTAATATTAAACCACAAAATTAGTGAAGAAACTGAAAAGCAACGTCAGCAGTTGCTGGGCCCAGGTGGTGAACCTTTAATTTATAGCAGAAACTAGAGGATTAAAATTGCTGGCATGAAAAGTGCTGGTGGCTCCTCAAATAACAGGGAAATTCACAGCACAAAAGGACTCTTATTACCCAAAATTCAAACCTTAACTGACTAGTTCAACCAAAAGGAAGCAGACAGGAACAATGCAAATGAGTTCAGTATAAAAAACCAAGCAGACTGGGATCCGGTGTCCTTGTTTTGCAGTAAGTTTTTTAATTTTGTCCATTGAAAGATAAACCCTGGAAGGTAGGATGTACAAATAATAAATAAGATACAGCCACTTATTACTCAGTTCCCGAAGCCGGACACCCCAGGGGTCAGTGCAAGGGCCATCTGTTCTCAAAGACTGGGGCGGGCAACGCATTCTGTTGTTTTTGCCTCTTGTAAAAGGGGCCATAGTCTTTTTTTTTTTTAAATTAAATGTTGCAAGAGTCAGTTCTTTCAAATGCGGCCGGCAGAAGTAAGCATCCAAGTGCCGTTGCAATTCAGAAGAAATGAGGTGTCCCCTTCCGCCTTTGAGAATCCCAGCCTAGATGTGTAAATGGGGGGCGGGAGGATTCCTGGCATTAGCCTGGTGCTGGGGTGAGGGGGGGCCGGGCTGTATCTGGCCCTGCCGCTACTTCCCAGGCGGCTCTGCCAAGTTTCAGCGGCTCTAGCCATGCTCCTGTGCGCGGTGCACATCCACCGATGGCCGCGTCGCCTTCCAAGAACCAGGGCTGTTGCTGCTCATAGACGCCACCCAGGCCTAGGAGGATCTAGGGCGGCGGCGGCGGCTCGCTGTGTCAGTAACGTGGACGGGAAGCGGCTGCCGGGGAATGTGCAGCAGCCGGAGCCTCCGCCGGCAGGACCTTTTCCGGGCGGCGCTGCGCCAGCATGGATGTGAACTTGCGGTTCTGGAGCGCGGAGGGCAAAGTATGGAGCCGGAGCGGGGACGGGGACGGGGAGCCGGGCTGCAGCGGGGCTGGTTGGCAGAGGGCAGCGCGGCTCCAGGGGGTGGTGGCTGCAGCGGGCAGGGGGCTGCCCAGCGAAGAGGCATGTCTGGATTCCCTGCATCTTGGCAGGTCCCGGTCAGCCATGCGCCCCGCGGGAGAGGGACCGTCCCCTACCATTACCTCGCTCTCCTCCCTCTGCTGCTGAAGGGCGCAGGTTCCTCCAGGCGTTTCCCCTCCTTGCCCTCGACTGGGGAAGGGGCCGCGGCTGAGATGCCGGGTGGGAAGGCTGGATTCAGCTCCTTCTCTGTGCCTCCTTGCCTGCCTGGAACCAGCTAACTTTACAGCCTGCTCAGGGGGACCAGACCTCCCCATATGAAGGACTTTGTCTTGTATACAGAACTGTCCTCCTCCCCCCCCCCTCCCCCGAAAACAAAAGTGTCCTGATTTTTCACACTTGCTGTCTGGTCACCCTAACTTAGAGGATGAGGATCCACCGTGGTAGCTTTTGCCTCCTCTTTGGTCTGTATAGTGCCACTAACCCATGATGGCCCTACACAGCTCACCTGCTACGCGGTGCCATACCTGTTACTTCCCACATGTAGGACAAGGGCAGGAACATAACCATTGCCCAGATAACGTGGATTTCTCCCCAGCGCATAGGCAAGCAGACTTGCTTTGTTGTAAGTTTTATGAGTTCAAAGGCAACCTCAGTTTCCTCGGGGATAGAAGTTTTTCTCACCATGGCTAGAAGAAAGGTGGCTCTTAGCTTGTGAATGTCATTCTGGCTACCAGATTATAACCAAAAAAACCAGGAGGTTGCTATAGCTAGTGGAAATAAAAAAATGGATGAAGAGAGAGAGAAAAAAAAAAAAAGAAGTAGAAAAAGAGTCCTGGTATAGAAAAGAGTTAATTAAGCTGAATTGCAAAATATTTGTGCAGTTTCCTTAATGTATATTTGTATTAGTCTTTTTTCCAAAGATTTCTTCACTGGGCGGATATTTTAGACCCTACAGTCTTACTGAAATCCAGGGTAAGTAGTTGACATCTTCTTAAAAAGCTGCAGTTTAACAGTTGTACTATTGCACGTGACTTGAATGTGAGGGTGATGGGAAGTTAGTAGTGTAAGCACAGGCTGTTCTGCACTAGACTCAAAGGATCCACAGGAGCAAATCCCAACAGTGTTGATTATCCCTTCCTTACTCTAGAGCAGTGTTTCTCAACCTTTTCAGTAGCAAGTACCCCCAACTTCTGAAAATTTTAATAAGTACCCCAACACTCAGTTTTCCACTCTGAGAAATACAATCTTTTTCCCCTTTACCACTGGACGACTGTATTTCTCATAAAGCAGGAGAGCTCTGAGTTCTGCAATACTGTGTGGCTGTGGCAGATCACAAAACCCCTGCTGTTTCTCCCCTCCTTACTCCTTCCCTTCCTCCATATAGGAGCAAAGGTCAACGCCAGCCAGTCACTATGGCCTGATGGCGGGGTCACATGGTGTTCTCCTCACACAGGCGGGAACTTGTGAGGTCTGAGCAGGCACTAGCGGCCCACCAGAGTGGATAGCAGCGCTCCCCATGGCTGGCCCTAGGGGTGTTCGGGCCTGGGGCAAATCACACCGTGTGGGCCCCTCTTAAGATTTTTATACTGGTAAAATCTGAGGCTGTCATAGTTGTCAATTTCACTGCTCAGCTAGAGCAATGAAATTGAGAAGTAAACCTGCAGAAGAGTCGGCTCCAGGACTGGACAAGCCGCTGAGCTTGCAGCCTGGATTTCTGGGCACTGGGCTTTGAGCCAGGGAGGGGAGCTGCCACCTGGGCAAGTTGCAGGCAGCTGCTGCCTGACTGCCAGCCTGGGAGGTGGGCGACTACCACTTGTTCTGAGCTGGGGTGGAGGAGGCTTCCGTGCAGGCTGGGACCCGGGAATTTTGGCAGGCGGCAGGCAGCTGCTGCCTGTCTTCAAGCCAGGGCGCGGAAGGCTGTCTCTCAGCTCAGAGCCGGGGCGCAGGCGGCAGCCATCCAGCCTCCAACCTGGGAGCTCGATCCCACCTCCTGGCTGGGATGCAGGCGGCTTCTACCTGGCTTCCCAAAACGCCAGCGGCTGCCGCCAAGAAGCTGGCGACTTCTGCCCAGCTTTGCAGGACTGGAGCAGCTGCCGTCTACCTCCCAGCCAGGAGGTGGGATCGAGCGAGAAGCCGGCGGCTAACGCCTGCCTCCCCCAGAAGCCAGCAGCTGCTGCCTGCCTCCCAGCTGGGAGCTGGAACTGGGTGGGAAGTGGGCGACTGTCACCAGGCTTCCCCAGAAGTCGGCAGCTACCACCCGCCTCCCTTCACTGAGTTTTTCGCCGCGTACCAGGGGTACACGTACCACGGGCTGAGAAACTATGCTCTAAGGTAGATAAGATGGATTTCATAAGGTTGACTGTGATAAATCCTCCCCATCTGGGATGTCCACATTAGATAAATGTTAAATATCCCGTTACAGTTATTGTAGGAAACTAGGCTTTTCCCTGCTGTCTATCCCTTCCCCAGTGTTGCAGCTGCACTGACATTCAGGGTCTTGCATGGCAGCCATATAATATAATATGAAATTCAATGTTGATAAATGCAAAGTAATGCACATTGGAAACCTAATCCCAACTATACGTACAAAATGATGGGGTTTAAATTAGCTGTTACCACTCAAAAAAGAGACCTCGGAGTCATTGTGGATAGCTCTCTGAAAACATCCAGTCAATGTGCAGTGGCAGTCAGAAAAGCTAACAGAATGTTAGGAACCCTTAAGGAAAGGATAGATAATAAAACAGAAAGTATCATAAAATGCTTTTGTATAAATCCATGGTACGCCCACATCTTGAATATTGCATGCAGACCTGGTTGCTCCATCTCAAAAAAGATACATTAGAATTGGAAAAGGTACAGGGAAGAGCAACAAAAATGATTATGGGTATGGAATAGGTTCCATATGAGAATAGATGGATTTTTCAGCTTGGAAAAGAGACGACTAAGAGGGGACATGATAGAGATCTATAAAATCTTGATTAGTGTGGAGAAAGTGAATAAGAAAAAGCTATTTACTTCTTCACATAACACAAAAACCAGAGAATGAAATTAATAGGCAGAAGGATTAAAACCATCAAAAGGGAAGTACAGTACTTCTTCACACAATACACAGTCAACCTGTGGAACTTGTTGCAAGGGGATGTTGTGAAGGTCAAAAGTAGAACAGGATTCATAAAAGAGCTGGATAAGTTCATGGAGGATAGGTCCATTGATGGCTATTAGCTAGGGTATTTAGGGATACAACACCATCCTCTGAGTGACCCTACCCTCTGTTTGCCAGAAGTTGGGAGTGGATGACGGGGATGGATGACTTTATTGCCTGGTCTATTCATTCCCTCTGAAGCACCACTGTCAGAAGACAGAATACCTGGCTAGATGGACCATTGGTCTGGCCCAGTACGGTCTTTCTTATGTTCTTATGTTAAATTAAAAGTTGGATTGTAAGGGAAAGCTGTAAGGTCCAAAACTTCATTTTACAGTTATTTAAAGTTTAAGATGCTAAAAGATCTAATGATGTAATGACTCGTAGTCACTTGGCTGACTGATTTATTTTGTGCGGTCATTTAAAAGTAGACATCCAGTTGCTTGTGGAGCAAACAAAACAATGTATCTGGTGTGCAGTTTACTCAATTGAGCAAACATGCAGGTGCATAATTTTAACCAAGTAGCTCCATTGACTTCAGTGGGACTTTTCACATGCTTAAAGTTAGGCACACACGTACGTGTTTGCAGGTTTGACACCTAAAATAACGCACTGATAAAGCTATAGATGGAGGAGTTGCCATAAATTGCGTGCGTGCACGTGCTTATGATCTTGAGGCCGCTGAACTGGTGTGGGACAGATTAGCATGTATGTGTAAAAGCCTATGAGCATGACATTCTAATTTTGTATTTACAAGTACCAGGACAGCACAGAAGGACTTTAGATGGATGGAGGGGTGGAGATATTGGAAAAGAATGACTGATTTTTATTTTTGTGGGTTTTTTTTTTTAGAAAGAAATAGAAAAATCCAGATTACTTTTAGAAACCAGTGTTCAGAATCTTAAAGAGCCTGTACAGGATGAACAGGTATTTAACATGTATCCTCTAATAAACTGTTACATATGTTTGTATATATCCCATTGAAAGTATTTGACTTTTCATTTAGTAACCTTATTTAGCTCTTAGAGCTTGGGGGTTTAGCCCAAGCAATTAATGAAGAGGCTCCTTCTTGCTGGACTTCTAAAATGAATTTATATATATATTTTATATATATATAAATAAAAGATGCCAGGAATGTCAGTTAGTATGTCACTGTGAAGCCTAAAATGTCTGAGTCAGTGTGAAGTGATGAAAATAGCCACCAGCGTGGTTGAGAGCTCCTTTTGTTCAAAATATCACTAGGTTCAATTGTCCCACTGGAAACCGCAATCTGTTAACACCCAGTTTTTAAGTTCTCAGCCACTGTTGGCATTTTTTTATACGTATGACTATATGAATTATACCCAACCACGCAGCTTTCAGCTATTACTTGCCCCTAATTAATTTGGACAGACTCTTTGCTGGACACTAATGATTTGCTTAAGAGTTATATCTCTGTGTGTCCAGTTGAATGTACTTTGCAATATTGCTTATGGAAAATGGAGGCTACATACTTCATGTATGAAACAGCTGTCAGTATTAGAAAAGGCAGATGCTTGGAGAACTTGAGATACACACAAGGCCCCCCCCAAAAAAGCTTTAAAAAGGTGCTATACCACCCAGATTCTCAGTCTCTTTTAAACTGGTAGAAGAATTTCTAGGATAGCGCTGACCTTAATTTTGGACTCCAGATTCATCATCCAAGAAAGTATCATTCATTTGTCAATCTGATTGCATCAGTTCTCTTAAAAACTGCCGGAGAATCATAGGAATCAATCCTCTCTGATACCCTAACACTTCTGCTCTCTCCCACAACTCAGACTTTTCGAGTCTGTACATTCCTGTCTGATATGAACTATGCAAAATCTTTATTACATTTATTTGAAATCATTGATGCTGCATCATCACATGGGCTGCAGATGAACTGCAAGTATTCCAGTCAATTCTTATAAACCAGAGGTCCCCAAACTGTGGGGTGTGCCCCATAGTTGGGTGTGGAGGAATGTTGGGGGGGTGAGGGGGGCCCAGCGAGGCCCGGGCCAGTCCCCAAGGGGACATAGGGGGAGCACCACCCAGCCCTGTTCTGCCCAGCTCTGTTCTGGCCTCGGCTTGCTTCCCAGCCTGGCAGCAGCTCTGCAGCCAAACCGCCCGGCCCCCCCAGCCATGCCCACAGCTGCAGTATCTACCTCAGCCTCACCCCCAGCCTCGGCCCTGCCCAGGGCCTGGTGCTGTTCACCTTCCAGCCCCGCTCCTGGCCTGGCCATGGCGCTGGCCCCAGCCTTGTCCCCCAACCTCAACCACAGCCCCAGACGCAACTCTGGCCATAGCCCCACTCCTGGCCCCAGCTCCTGGGGGAAGGAGGGGGGCGCACCCTAAAAGTTTGGGGATCACTGTCATAAACTAAGCAGCGGCAGGCTTGGTCAATACTTGGATGGAAAACCTCCTCAGAGAATCCAGCTTTCTGCAGGAGGTAGTACTGAACTGGTGATTTATTAGGTGGAATTCTTCCTTTGGTTCATCACTGAAACACATGTCTGAGCCTGGTGGTAGGTAGCACTGTGTTGTTAGAGATGCTGTCTTTGGGATGAGATATCAAATTAAGTTGTGACCACTTGTAATTATTAAGACTTTCCTGGCCCTTTTTGGAAGGGCTGATGTGTTTAGACTTTAAGCCAAATTAAGAGCTGGTTGCATTCTATTTTAAAATTCCTTGTCTATTTCAGCTGTAATTGTACTCACTTTCTGTTCTGATGGTTTTGTATGTTATAATGCCACTAAACAACAACATAACATGTCAGGACAGAAAACAAATAAAATATCGTATTCAGTAGGAACTATGGGGCAATTTTAGGGAGAATATAATCAAATGGATGAGTGTGTGACATGCTACGTATAAATGTCAGTTATCATTACAGAAAGATTATATAGAATATAGAAATATAGATTATATAAATTATATAAATATATAGATTATATAAATATTTATATATATATATATATAAATATGATTTTAGCCATTAAACCTCTTCTGAAGTGCCATTGCTAATTTTTTATTTTCAAATCTTTTAGGTAAAACAGGCCATGAAGATAAGTCTGGTGAGTTTATAAAAGATGTTAGAATTTGCTCATTAATATTTTTTATTTAGACTGATCGAGATGTCCTAACTTTCTTTTCTTTTTCTTTAAGTCTTCTGTGCATCCTGGTACTGGCAATATAATTCCTGTTGTGTTTAGATCACCAGGTCAGTTGCTGTAACAGAAGCTTGCTGTGCATTTTTGGCAGATTTACAATAACTGAAACACTTGGGAGCCCTTCTTAGTAAATAGCTAGTTTAGGGAATATAATGATGCTCTGCTAGTTACAGAAAAATTAGACCACTGTTACTCATGTTGGTTTTATTTATCTTACCAGTTGAAGACTATTCCTGAAACTTTTTAAAGAAATCTATTTGTATACACCTTTCACATAGCTCATCTACTCTGAGAAGTGTCTGCTCTCAAACTCCGTATGGGGAAATATACTGACCAGTCAGTATTTTTGGCATCATATGAACAGTATCCAAATCTCCTAATGTATATCGTGGTGCACTGGTTTTCCCTTAATCCACACAGCTATGGTCTGACACTACTGGCTGTGTCCGTCTTAGTGGGTAGAATGTGGTTGGGGTCATGAAATATTAAGCCAGGATTGCACAGTCTGAGTGAGACACAAACAAACTTTCACGGAGGCTATTTATTCATTACTTAATGTAACCTCTCGCTTTCCTTATGCAAACTTTGTTACCACATCTGTCTTTTGGGAGGGGTGAGGTGAATTCCCTTCAGAGCTCCGTTATGTAGCTTCCCATTAACACTATTGATGTGGACTATTGCATTCTGTGAGACCAGGATCTTGCTGATGCTTCCTCCTCCTGGTTGGGGAATGAGAGACAAAGGTCAGCATTCAAACCCCGGGTCTCAGTACTTTTTTTTGGATTAGTCATGTGTGTTTCCTTTTTCCTCATCCCCAAGCCAGCTACCTAGTGCCACAAGATGATTTACTAAAAATATTTCTTCTTTTAGCTTTCCTGCCCATAGCCAGCCCAATGGTGAGTAATGATGGAATATTGCAATGGGTCTGTGTGTGTATTTATAATTATCTAAATTTTCAGAAGTGATGAGTGATTTTAGATGTCACCATTTCTGGGAGTCAGGTGTTGAGTTGCACATTCAAAAATTGAGACACCCCAAACCCCTGGTCACTTTGCTTTCCAAACATTCAAGAATGTTGTTCACACATGAATTTCAATCATTCAAATGTCATCTGTCAAAATTCACAATGAGGCAGTTAGAATAAGGTTTGAGTTTCCTATATTTACCAAGAACAGTTGAATTGGATTTGGAGAAAGACCCAGAAAGCTTCATACTCTGCTGGTTGGAACCAGAATGTTATCTACTTGTATGTAAACTGTGGGGTGCCAGTGAAAAAAAATATGTGTAGAAAATAATTCTTGTGATACTTCCCCAAGGTTTACGTATTTAGTATATTTGTCGCAATTTGGGGAGCTTTCATGAAAGAGTCCACATGTTAGGGTATTGAGCCCAATATGCTGATTATTGCACACATCTATGGTATTACCAAAAAGTCAGGTCAGCTTCTTGATAGCTATTGCATTTAAGAACAACAATGAAACTGATGGAAAGATTTTTCTTTAATACATAGCTTAATATTCTTTAACAGATAGGGAGAGATTAAACCCTGGCATAAGCAAGTACCACTCTTCATTGACAAGAGCTGTTTATTAAATGAAGTGTGCATTACACATCCCCCTCTCTGAATTTGGACTCCAGTCATTTGATAACTGCCCCGTTTTGGTCAACACCATAGATTGAACTAGGAACCTCCAGAACTAAAAGCAGGACTCCTGACAGTTTGAGCCAAGCTTGGTAGTTGAGAGCTGTGACAAATGTATAGCCTGGGGATCAGGGACAAGTAATGCATACTGATCCCTGTGGGTTACAGTTGCACCACTTATGCCACAGCTGAATTTGGTCTGTAAATCAAAAGTGTAGCAGCTGGAAAGTAAATCCTTAAGATCAGGCCTATTAGGTTTAGCATCTATATCCTCCAACAAAGACTGAGTATCTGACTGATGATTATGTTCTTCCTTGTATCTAATATTTCTATGATCTGACTTCATTTGTTTCTTTTTGTATCCCATAAGTGTGAAGGTGTCTATTATTCATGGTGTTAGAGTGTATTTCCCAATTATTCTTGTACCCACTATGACTGTATTTCTCTTTTATATTAAATGGGAAAGTAAATATGCATGGATATATGGAAAGGATATATGGCTTGTTTGGCCACTAAGCGCGAATGGGGGGGTCCACAGCAAGAAACTACTGGTGCGTTTGCACAGCATCTCCCCTAATGAGCCCCTGTCCTGCCTGAGGCCTTTGGTTCCATTGTAAATAATGATGAGTAATAAACCTGACTCCTTCACACTTAAATCAATCGTTGCGTCCATAGGTCCCTGGATTCATTGAGACTAACTTTGCCTTGGTGTTTTCCTCTTAGTTTTTTGCTAGTTTCATACAACACAGAGGAGCAAAGCAAACATTTATTTGGCAGGTAACAACCATTTTCATTTTACAGTTGTAAATCTGTTATCCTAGATCCAAAAATACACTGTTGTTTACATTCTTCTTTCCCGCAGTTGCTGTTTCATGCGTATACTGCTGGATTCGCCATTGCAAACGGAAATGCTGCAGCTAAAGCTGAAGTATGTGGGATTTTTTTTTAATTATTATTTTTTAGTTGCATGATACCATTTTGAACATGAACTGATGAAATTGCACTTACATAGCGTGTGTGTGTTCTGACTTTTAGGAAATTACACTGTCAGAAAAGCGACTTCTCTTGACCACAGGAGCCATCTCTTATGCAGCATTGTTGGGAGTATGTATTTGCATGATCTCGATAATTACTTTCTGATACTCTGGCTTGGGAGACTGATAATGGGCTTGTCACAAGGCCTAGTACCCTCCAACTCAGTTCTTCCAGAACTCAAATTCACCCTTGCTAGTTTCCTCCCAGTCCTGTTGGGTATAGAAAATTGCAACCTCTGTTGCTCTTGATCAGGAATGCAAGCTTTGCTACTTACTCATCTTCCTCTGAGGTTAGAATTTAGTAGCTTTTTTCCCTGTCAGTATTAAATTCTGTTTTTATCATTCTCTACCTCTAGAAAATAGAGAAGAAACCACAGAATGAACGTTGGTTCTACAAAACATAAACTAATTTAGCAGGTCATCATGAAATATTACTAGTTAGGTTCTAGATCCAAATTTTTAGCTCACAACTACGTCTATAGCTGACTGAATATAAATGCCCCAAGCCTTGGTAAAGTTTTGAATTTGAAGCTACCAAGTTTGGGAGTGTTTAGTTCTGAGGGTTTTGTCCTCAGTCTGTTATTGGATTCAAGGTTTTAGATTTATGAGGATTTCAGAATCCAGAACTGTTCAGTCACCACTAAATTCAAACGCACAACAAACATATCTAAGATTTATTGCATTACACTGTAGTGGGGAAAACTTTATGTTTGTGTGGTGACACGTATTGATAAGCAAACTTAGATGATTTCTAGTTCATTCTCCACACCTAAATACCATAGTTTTGATAAAGGTTTCGTTTTTTCCCCTGTAAACATATAATCCCCAACCCCCAGTAATTAGAGAACATTTGTTCTCCTTTAAATTGTTAAACCAGATTCCTTTTTTAACAGACTAGTTTTATTAATAACGTTGAAAATACAAAGCCACGGGTTGTTCTCTTTTTCCAGTCTGTGGCCCAATTTTCAGTATTGGTATGATTTTTAACAGAGTATGGGTGTTTCTTCCAAATTTCTTAGACATTTCCTCGTTATGTCATGACAAAACATAGACTGACTAATCCTTCTGTGCAGATGTTCTTCGGAAGAATTTTACCTATTCCACTTCTTGGTGAGTAGAAGGAAATCGAAAACAAATAGCTGTGGATTTGTTCTTGTATTTGTTACAGGCCATGTGCTGCTATCAATCTGCCTATAGAATTTTCGTATCCTTACATAGATCCAAACCAGAATATAGCCCTTAGCCTTCAACTACTGCCTTCACTGCGTACTTTCTTTTCTGCATGAACGATAATGAAAGTTCTAACTAGCCATTTTGCAATCTCCGTTTAAAGGCCAGCACTGTAAACTATCAAAAAAATCCTAGGGTATTCTCCTTAACTCCATATATGCAACCATTTCTCTTGAGGAAATAAATTACTGTGCATGGATGTCACAGATTTTTCTCAGATATGAGACCTCTTTGTCAGTGAGGACATTAGCCCTGCAGCCACTTTCATGAAAAGAGTGTGACTCATTACAGCAGGTTCTTGTTAACTTTGTATGGCTATCGGGCTAAATTGGTCACTGGTGTAATTCCATTGGGGTTTGTGAAATTTTACTAGGCATGAACTTGGCCTGTAATTTAATGGCTGAATGTTGTGTTCATTTCTGGCTTATCATTTCCCAGTGCCATTTAAAGGAAGTGGCAGTCTTTTTTTAACTGAAATGTATAAGGTATAACAAATGTCATCCTGTCTGTACATGGAATGTAATAGGGCAAGTGGGTTCCCAAACATTTTTGTCGGATCTGCTTAGGAGCCCACTTTGGATGGAATAGAAAAGGAAATACTGAGAGTCAGGAACTCCCTGAGCTCTACTTCAAGTTCTGACACTGACTGTTCTCCCTTGGGCTAGTCACTTAGACCTGTGTGTCCTCATCTGAAAACTTCTTTATTATAGGAATGTTGAGGGTAAATAGTGACTATTGGTTCAAGTGCTTGAAAAGTGCGATGTATTGTGCTGACAACTTTATTGAACAGTGCTTCAAAAAATTGATGAAAAGATAAACCTAAGATTTCAAAAAGGACATCCCTGATATGTCTGGACCATGCGGCTGTTCACAGCTCTTCAGTCACCTTGGGAGTTGAGAGCTTATTCTTGGTAACAGTTTTGTTATGACAGTTAAGGCTGAAAACCCATTGGACTATCAACTTTTCATATTCTGTATCCCGTTGTGTCGTTAGCTTAAGATCACAAAGCTTTTTTCAGTGACTGATACTTTCAGAGGCTGGATATCTTAAAACATTGTATTGCTAAATCCAGAAGGAAAAGAAAATATTCCTGTTGTGTACCAGGTGAATGGGATTGCTCTGACTTAAAGCATTGAGGTTCATTATTGTTATGCAGCTGGGAAGTAAAGTACATAGTTGAGTTCTATTGATCTCATAAGTGAGCCGTGTAGCTTAGTGCAGCGGGCAGCGGAGTGGTACCTAGGATATCAGGGTTCAATTCCTATCTCTGTCATTAGTTGCTGGGTGACCTCGGGCAAGTCACTCCCCATCCCAGTTGCCCCATCTGTAAAATGGGGATAATGATACTGACCTCCTTTGAGTTCTACAGATGAAAAGCACTACGTAACAGCTAGGTATTATTTATTTATATTATTACCACATGAGCATTCATGGAATACTAAGACCAGACCCTGCAAGCTGTTCCCCCCTGGACCCACACGGAGCCCCACTGACTTCAAAGAGGTGAGCACAGGGGTCTGTCAGCATAGGAGAGTTTGCAGGATTGCTCACATTCTTGTACCAGGATGCTCAAGATTTGTTGTAAAACATAAGATGGATTTTCAGGGGCTGGTCTCTTCTTGGGTTGTTCCAAAGTACCACTCATGGGGTTCCTCTCAGGATAGCACATTGCTAGCTGCAAACCTGGAATTTTGAAATGTGCATTACTTATACATTTCCTAATATTGAATTGGTAAAACCTAAGTTGGGCAAAACAACTTTAAAAAACAAACAAACCCAAAAGTTTTTCCCTTTTACAGCCTGCCTGGGTGCATTTAATGTGTTGGTTGCCCGAGGTACTGAGTATGAGAATGGAATCGAAGTTATGGACAAGGACGGGAATGTCATAGGAGTGTCAAAAAAAGCTGGGATGAAGGTAGGTTAAGCAGGATACTATCGTGCTGGTTTTTTTTCCCCCTCCCAACGAAAAGCTGGACTTAATATTGAGAATAGAGTGAATTAACTGCATTGGAGCCAGGACTTTCTGTGTTTTAGTCCCAGTTTAGCCACTGATTTGCTCTGTGGACTTGGACGAATTCCTTTAAACCAGGTTGGGCCCTACCTTTGTGCAAGTTTACAGGCCCCCTCGATCCCAATGCACCCAGTGCGATAGCCAGCCTTATTGGCACAAGCACAGGCATTTCTTCCATCCTTCTAACCCTAGTGGTGCAAACCACCGCAAAAGGAGAGAGAAGGCTGCATATGGGGTGGGGATGCAGGGGGAGATGAGTCACTTTGAGTTGATGGGAGCAGACGGAGCTCGGTACCTTTTAAAAGTCAGGCTACTTTTGAAAATAATAGTTTAAAATAACAGCCATGTCAGTTGAGCTGTATAATGCATCAATGGGAACCTCCCCTTTTTGAGAGAACACACAAGCCACAGCTGGGATACTCATCACTTGAAAGGACTTAGCTTCCATTTTACAAAGACATCCTGCCAAACATTTTGACCCTTCACTTAACTGTTGTATGAAATCCTAGAGTGGTCTAGCACCTAATGTAATGGGGTCCTGCTCCATGACTAGCTATGGTAATACAAATAAGACATTACCAAGACTAAAAGGAAAGCCGGAGGAGTGCAGCATGGGAGTGCCAGATAGCTCTAACTCAAATCACATTTTTCTTAGGCAGTAGAAGAAACAGCTTTATCAAGAGGAGCCTTGTTTGGGGCAGCATTACTTATTCCAGAGTCTCTTCTATACTTCATACAAGGGTAAGAGGTGCTACTACTAGGGTGGGCAGGCAAGTTTTGGGGTGCAGTTAAGACCGCTGAGGGATTGTCACTGCCTGCCCTGCAACCTTGGGTGCCTCACAATCTGCCCATCTGAGCTGCTCACGACCAGTCTACCAGCATGCAGGTCACACCCTCAGTGTGTGGGTATAGCTGTAGCAGTGGTCCAGCAGTTCTGACTCCTGCAGCCTGTCAGCAACACACTACTCACTTTCTGGCTTCCACCAGCCCTGGTTACTATTTGCAGCATGACCCCAACAAACTCCCAGTCTCAAATTTTCCCCAAAATGTATATTCTGCACTGTCCTGCTCTCTCCCGAATAGTTCAGATATAAAGGTCAGTTGCCCCTGTAAAGGGTGAATATTCAACTGTTTGCTACTTTAACTGGAGTTACCAAACAGTTCAGTTTAAATGCAGGACTGGATTGGTTTAGATTAAAAATAAAACAAGTTTATTAACAAAAGAAGATAGGATTTTAAGTGAATTCAAGTGTCAGGTATTAAAGTCAGAAATGGTTGCAAGAGAAATACAGATAAAAGGTGTTCTAATAGCTAAAACGGAATAAGCTAGACTTGACTCAAGGTAAAATCCTTACTATACGTTCCCAGCAGCATGGCCAACCAAATTTTCAGGTCAGGATCTTTCTTCCCCCCCTTCTCGCCTCCCCGTCCCCCAAAGTCCCAGGGCTGGTTTCTTTGTCTTCGTAGATGAAGAGAAGAGAGATCCATTGGGGTTTTCTGCCCCTTTCTTTTAAGTCTAGTTAACCTTTGAAGTGGATTCTTCTGAGGGTTACCCCTCAAAGCAAAGTTTATTCAAACAGAAAAGAAGGTGACATTGAATCTGGTGGTGAAGGAGGTTCTAGGCTCTTTCTTCTCACCTGTGTTTGCTGAAATGCATATTTGCTTTATCTCCTGCCATCTCCTCTCCCTGTCTCAAGGACCCTGTTTACTACTTACATGTAAATTGAGGTAAACACACATTTCTTCGTTCAAGATACTTCTGCCTGGGCAGGGCTGTGTGGTTTTGATCATGTCGTAAGATCATCATAGAGGGGGATTTTATAACTTAAAATATAACTTTGCTACATACATTTCACCATGATACTAATGAACAGCAAGTTGTTCGTTTTCAAATGATACATCACAAGGCATATTTTATACAAAGATTATTACAATAGTGTGTAGGGTGTGAATACGGCATGCTTTTGGTCACAGCAGGGAAGGGCATTAGAATCCTTATTGACTAATATTTGTTCTGATTTCATTGTTTGCTTTTATTTTTGTGTTTGGGCAGTTTTACTTGTAGTGCTACAGTGTAGGCTTTCAGTATAGACAATGCCAAGGAAGGAATTTAAGTGAACTTGGGAGCTACACCAGAAGAATCCTTGGGTGAGGCTCCTAAGCACTAATGTGATATAATTAATAAAAACATCCAGCTGTTTAATAACTGTGCACAATGTGAAAGTATCATGCTTCCACGAACTAGCTAAATATAACAACAACAGACAACATGAGCCAAGAACAAAATCTGAGTTAAAGGATGAGACATGTCAAAGCTCTAATGGTATCTTCTGCTTTCACTTTAAGTGTTGCTGCTTATTTCCCAGTCCTGAATTGTCATCCATATGTGGACAATAAGGCAGAATCTGGGCCCAAAATAAAGTAAAGAAAACCACACACATGGTAGGGAGCAGGGGAATAGCAAGAAGCTAGTTTATAAAATAAAGGAAACACAAGCAGGCAATGTAAAATTATTTCACTTACTACAGCATGATAGCTTTAATTTTCCCCTGTCAAAATAGTATTTATAATGTCCTTTGTTTCACTGGCTATTCTGGTTTGACAGTTAAGCATGTCATGTCTACCTTGGACAATAATTTATCTTCCCAACTCTTTTGACAGCTCAAACTTTTTACTCAAAAATCCACATGCTTTGGCTCCGCTAAGACTGCTTCTAATGGTTTCATCAATTGGAGTGTTGCTACCAGTTTCATTTAGTGTATTCCCACAGTTGGGAGAGGTAAGTCATTTTATCCAAACTGTGTTTCTCCTGTTCTCTAGATAACCTTTTAGGACTGATTGCTACACAGAACATCTACCATCTGATTACTGCCAACACTTTAAGATGCGGAAGCAAAAATCAGCAGGATTAAAATTACTACAGTACTCAAAATGGATCTGTGGTTTTAAATTGTGATGCCACTTATCAGATTCTGCAGGCCTGATTCAATGTACAATTAAATTGTGTTGAGCATAGTTACCATATGTACATCATTCAAATTAGTCTTCTCAATGCACCATGATAGGCTGAAGCAAACAATACTGCACCCATGGAGATCTCTCAGTGATTAACCAAAATTCCCCTGCTAGGGTTTTTTTTTCTTTCCAGTTCTGGCAAGGGCCCTCTGGAGAGGCTTTACTTATCATAACAGTCCTTTTTTCCACAAACTGAAAGCCAGTATATCAAACAAGCAAACCTGAGGGTAGGCTACATTCTCTTCCTTATAACTCCCTGAGTGTCCCCTGTCCCAAACAAAGGGAGACGCTTAAATCAATACCTCACTCCCCTCCCAGCATACCTTCTTAGATTCTTAACTCGTCCCACTAGTCTTGGAAACTGGACTCCCAGCAGTCTCTCAGAGGGAGTTCCAATCCAGCTGGCACCTTGGAATTCTAGTCTTGTGCCCTGAACAGACAGAGGAGTTTGGGATTCTTTCTAAGATCATTTTCTCTCCGTTGGCAACCCTGTTCCCTATTCCAGAGGAACGCTTCCAGAAAACCCTAACATAGTACAGGTCCTGGAGGCTTCCCTTACTAATGTTAAAGGCCAGGTGCACCCTGTTACACCTCTTACAGTGACAAAAGGTAGACTAGAGTTAGATGGAATTTCCGAAAAGTCATAAAGTACAAGTGACTTGTTCCTTTTTCCTCTTTATGATTTACTCATCACAGATTGGAAGTTATCAGTTACAGTATAAGAGCTTTTTTTATGTATATAAAAAAGTATATCAGGTGGCAAGTGTCTGATACTTGAAGATTACACTGTGATCGAGATAATGCATTTCTTCTTTAAATTTATGGAAGATAACTTTAAAAAACAGCAGCCAAAAACCACACCTCAATCAGTCTTATTTTAATTACACTTTGCTACATGTTTTAAGTTATGTAAAGTTTGGTGTAGATGCATATGTTAGGACACAAAGTAACCCTAGTGATGTAAGTCTAATCCTCTTGTTTATACTTCAGATAAAAAGAGATGACCTAGAAACAGAGATTTTGTCATCCACAGAAGAAACTCAGCTTTTTTACAACAGGGGAGTTTAGGAAATGGCTTTAATTTATCGTAAGTGTGCTTTTTGATCAAACTGAACTTGTATGTCCATTCAAGACTTCAAACCTAAATCAATGTGTCTACTGTATTTTGAATAATGAAGTCATGGGTTATGACCGGGGGTGTGTGTGTCAGATGTCAGATTGGACTTGGAACAGTACATTTTTAAATGGACAGACTAATCTAAAGCATCTGCAAGATCCCCCATACAATCCGGTGTGTGAAAATACCTTAATGCTTTCATTGGGGTTAACTCCAGAAAGAAAAAAATATTGTATCATTGTATCCATCAGAAACATCCAGCATTGTCACCTTTCTCTCACAGTGATTGGTTGATTATCTACTTATTAAAATCTATAACTGACACTAAAAAGAAAGATTTTTATTTTCCATTGCTCCCTCTTTTGAAATACTAAGGGAAGATGACTGATAAAAGGATAACTTCAGTTGGGGAGGGGACATGTTCGCTCTTACAAGGCTTTTAATGCTGCTTCACACTTAATGACTCTTAGGTAGCAATGTAGTATTAATATTTCCGACTGGGGAGATGACTTTGAGTCCTGATGTAGAGCAAGAACAAGATTATTTCCGACCTCCCTCTCTAAAAGCAGAATTCAATAGATTTGATCAAGGGATAAAAAATAAATCAAGTTGGGTTTATTGGTGAATTAAATGATTTAAAAACAGTACAACCCTGATGGTAACACAACTTTGCTTAAGCTTTGTGGGGAAGCTGTTCAGGGAGAGAGTATTCAGAAAAGAACTACAAAACAAATCTCATGGACTTCCTGTGAAATTCACTCTTCAGATGAAAGTTTTGAGGCCTGATTCAAAGTCCACTGAAATCAAAGGGAGTCTTTTCCCTTGACTGCAGTGCTTTGGGTCAGACCTGAAGAAGACCACAGCTGTATTCTGATTCTATGGTGAGAAGGGTTGATGCACATATGTAACTCCCATTCTACAAAGTGGCTGTATTCATCCAAAGTAGCTGTGCCTGCTGAAAACCTCCCTAGAGAAAAGAATGAAGGCACAGTGCCTCCATTACTATTGCTTCAAGCAACTTCAACATGTGTATCTACTACTAGAGAGAGGATGGTGAGTGTGAGCTGCTCCTCTAAGTCTGTGGAGGAGTTTCTATGGTGGGAAAGGGGAACATGTTGAAAACATGCTTAGGGAAGGTAGCATAGATTAATCCCTAACCTATTTATTATTCCTTATTCACTGTCTCCCCACATAACTCAGAGTGGCAAGGAGAAACAAACAGGTCTCTCAGGAGGCAGAAGGTGAGGAGTTATAGGAGGCCATCAGATAACTGTGGCAGAGTATCCAGCTATCATGGTATCTGGTTATGAAGCTGTCTGGCAAATGGAATACAGCAGAGTCATGCTTAGCAGGGGGCTCTCAACTCCATTACTGAAGCAGCTCTGTAAGGTGTGGGACTACACAGGCTCCAAGTGATAATGCCTATAGCTTATCAATTATTTTGCAGATTTTACAGAAATAAACTCTAAAAAAAATCACTCCCAAATTAGCACCTTCAGCCCTGTCTTTGCCATTGACTCAAAGAGAAGATAGCATAAGGCAGACCCCTGCCATCTTCTATCTGAAGGTTCTCATTTTCTCTCACGTTGTAGCTACCTCACAATTCCATCTTATAGGAAAGCAGAGGCACGGATCAGAGAAGGCACAAAAGAAGCTGGTAGGAAAATAGCTATTTTTGTGATTTTGTGACATGTTAGCAAAACTGTAAACCAGGAGGCCAAAGGAATGTTTCATATCATACTAATCATATTACACACAGCACCCTGACTACTACTACTTATTGCTGCATTCCAAAATCTGTTTTATTTTTCCTCTTGCTTGATTATATTTAGAATGGCAGTAGAGATTTTGCTACTTCTACAGAGAATATCAGTGTATTCTGTCAATGGTATTATACAGTTCTCCAAAGGAACATAGCGTAAAAACCCCAAGTAGTGGTAGAAAGAAAAACAAAGCTCTTTTCATACAGCAATGGCAGCAAATATTGTATAACAGGGATTATAGTGAGAGTTCACTGATGTGACTATTTATAAAAGGATTGTGGTGACAATGAGTAGCACATTTAGACCAGCTCACTCATTAGGGATCAATTAGCTATATATTTTTTATTTATTTTTTAATAAAACTAGTACCTTGGCCTTTCAAAATCCATCATTTTCAAAGGGAGGGAAACAGTTTTAATTGCTAAAGTAAAGTCCTAATAAATCCTACAATTACACTCACACATTAAAGGTGAACTCAGACGGGGTTGACCGATGCTCTTGATGCACATATGTAACTCCCATTACTATCAAGAGAATATACCTGTTTTACATGTTTTATATTAGCCACAGTAAAATCTAGCATGAACAATTTAGAAAGCAAAAGCACTATAATGGACCAGGTCTAAACAAACCTAGATTCATAGATTCCAAGGATCACTGTGATCATCTAGACCAGAGGTAGTCAATAGCTGGACTGTGCCCAAATCTGGATTGCCAGACACTTTTTGAACAGACTGCAAAATCTTTTTATTTACTTATTGTTATGTTTGTATTATTTTCTCTGGAGTCTGGACCTTGATTAAACCTTGGCCAAGAAATTTGGACCTTGACAAAAAATAATTGATTAGCTCTGATCTAGACTGACCTCCTGTATAACACAGGCCATAGACCTTTCCCAAAATAATTTCTAAAGCACATCTTTTAGAAGAACATCCAATTTTGGTTTAAAAATTGGCAGTGAGGGAGGATCCAGCATAACCCTTGATAAATTGGTCCAGTGGGTAATTACACTCACCGTTAAAAATGTACACCTTATTTCCAGTCTGAATTTGTCTAGCTTCACTCTCCAGCCATTGGATCATTTTATACTCTTCTATGCTAGATTGAAGAGCCCATTATTAAATATTTGTTCTCCATGCATAAACTTATAAACTGTAATCAAGTCTCCCCTTAACCTTCTTTTTGTTAAACTAATCAGTATAAGGCATGTTTTCTAATAATTCTCATGGCTTGTCTCTGAACCCTTTCTAATTTATAAATATCCTTCTTGAACTGCGGGCACCAAAACTGGACACGGTAGTCCAGTTGCAGTTGCACCAATGCCAAATACAGAGGTAAAATAACCTCTCTACTCCTACTTGAGATTCCCCTGTTTATGCATCCCCTGATCACACTAGCTCTTTTGGCCACACCATCACACTGGAAGCTCATGTTCAGTTGATTATCCATCACGCCCCCAAATCCTTTTCAAAGTCACTGCTTCCCAGGATAGAGTTCCCCATCTTGTAAGCATGGCCTTCATTCTTTGTTCCTAGATGTACATATTTACATTTAGCTGTATTAAAACGCATAATTTGCTTGCACCTAGTTTACCAAGTGATCCAGATTCCTGTGAATCTGTGACCTAGCCTCTTCATTATTCACCACTTCCCCAATTTTTGTGTCATCTGCAAACTTCATCAGTGATGACTTTATGTTTTCTTCCAGGTCATCAATCAAAATGTTAAATAGCATAAGACAAAGAACCAATTCCTGGGGGACCCCACTGTAAACACACCCGCTCAGTGATGAAGATAACACAATCGGCTTAGTTGCCATGGCAATTCTAAACATGCTAAAATCCTCTGGCATCACATGTTAATGTTACAGTATGTAGTGTAAGCTAAATTATACAATTGCAGCTTCATGTGTGGAAAGTTAGTCTCGTACTATAAACAAAGCTAGAAGCATCACCTATTATTAGAGTTGTCCAATACATTTCAAACACTGTTTTCAGTTGCTTATAACTGGGCCCAACTTTAACCATTTCAGGCTAAAATCTTCCATGCCACGTGGTGCATCAGACTATTGGAAAATGTTAGCCAAAACAACTGCGGCATTACCAAGAACGAGTGAACAATTAATTGATTTGCAATCTTAAAAACTGGCAACCTTTTCTTTGAAAAGCTCTAATGCTTGGAAGCAAGAACTAAAAAATTGGCAGGGAATGCCATTGTGTCAAGGATGTGCCCTTTGCCATCTCAATGAATATCTGCCCAAGTCTGGCCAACTTATAAGTCTTGGAAAAATTGCATTTGCATTCGTTCACTAGGGACTTACATTTTAACAGCTAAAATTATCGGAAGTTTCCGCCATGAGCATGTTCGAGGCTAGGGCTGAGCAAGACTTGGCCAACAAATACAGGTCTGGGCTGCTACGACACATGTTGGGTCTAGGCACCTGAACTGAGACCAGGGACGCCTGTCTATACTGTGTTCTCAGTGACCCTCTGCTGGACTCAGACAGCATGGGGGAGAAAGCTGCCTGCTTCAAGTGTAGAGGGTTGAGAGACAGACCTGCTTTTGTGTGGGGGTAGGGTGGAATTGGAGCTTGGTAGGGGGATAGGTAAACTGAGAGTAGGAGTTGGATGGGGAGACTGGGATTGGTAGGCAAAATGACTAGGAACAGTGGTGATTGTGACAAACTGGGCTAGAAATCCAGGATAGGGAGGGATTGCAACAGGCTGGGATTCAAAGTTAATTGTGAATAAATGTGGTTTGGGAAACTGGGAGCCACTTGGTGAGGGGAGGAGACTGAGATCAGATGAGGAGCCAGGGAGACAAAGAGACAGAGTGAGAACCCGTGAGGTGATGTGTGTGTGGGAGGGAGACAGATCTGATGAGGAGCTGAGATGTAGGAGGGGAAAATTGGAACTGGCTGGGTGCGGAGACTGGAACAAGGCATAGTACAGGGGGGAGACATTGAGATTGGACAAGGATCTGGGGAGGGAGATTGGGAGTCAAGGGGAGCAGGCACCACGGGCAGGTATGACGAGGCTACAGTGAGGGAAGCTGGCTGGGCAAGGAAACTGGTACTGGGGGGACTGAGAATCCAGAGACTTGAGGCTAGGACTTACTGGGCAAGGAGACTGTGATGAGAAGCCTAAGCGATGGAGACTGAGACTGGATAGGTGTAGACAATGTGACAGGAAGGAGGAGCTGGGGTGGGAAAAGACAAGCCTGGGACAGATGGGAAGAGATGGGGCAGAAGAGGTTATGATTGAGAAGAAATAGGCAGAAGAATCTGGGTCCACTAGGAGACACTTCCCTCCAGAACCTGGGCTAGAAGCCAAGATTCTTGAGTCTCATCCTTCTTTTGCTCAGTCAGCAAATATCCGTGAAAGCCAGTAGCAGAAACGTCCCATTTCTCTCTAATGCTGGTCCACATATGGCATGACAGCCAACTACTGCTATCCTTTACTTTGTTAGCTCAAGTGGCAGAGGTCTGTGCAGTGAATCTAAAGGTTCCAACCCTACTGATGAGCTATGGGGTTGTCAATATGATGCTAGATGATGGAAGTTGGTCTTTTAGATTTTCTTTTTTTTAAAAGCCTATGAAATTACACACAAAACTATGTTACAAGGAACATTAAAGTTGCGAAGTTAAGCAGTCCAAAGTTGGACAATATCAGAATAAAATTTGCCTGTGCAAACTGAAATCAACCTCTTTAGGCATATGCATCAAGATACACTCAAATTGCATGATCACAGACTTATTTTTTCCTCTGCTTCATTAAGTGCATAGGATGTACCTGCTCTGGAAATGGAACAGGGTTGTGTAGTGAAGGAGATTTTGTCTGTAGGAGCAGGTTGGAAGGTATGTAGTGGATGTGGCAGGGGATTACAGGAAGACAAAAGCATGGTTTCATGGTTGAGGCAGCTGAATGCTGCCTTGGAAAACTCAATTCTATCCCTGCCTCTGCCAGAGTTTATATGTGATGCTAGTCAAGTCACTCACCATCTTTTCTCAGGTATTCACTAATTGTGCATTTCTCATTTTCTGAGTGCCAACTTGATATTCTGGGTTCTGATTTACAGAAGTGCTGAGCGCTCACAGCTGCAGTTGAAGATAATGGAAGCTGTAACTTTGAACGTATAAAGTGCTATTTAATGTGAAGTCCTCTGAAAAATAAGGCCCCACACAGCTCAAATTAGGCACCCAAAATTAGTGGATATTTTGTTTTAATGGTTCTGTTCCTTAGCTCCCCATCTGCAAAACTGGGATTATATAGCCCCCCCTCAGCTGAGTGTTGTGAAAAGAAAATAATACTTGTGAAGCATTCAACTATTACCGTGATAAGAACCACAGAAAAGTCTATGAGTAAATTCATTCTACAGAGCACGGTTTGAATAGTGTGCAGTAAATAAGGCCCGGGGCCACACACTGAACAATGAGGAGAAATTAAAATATTTAATAGTTGCTCATTAAGTTCTGTGCATTGAATGAGGCGGAGGGCCTGTAGAAAAAGCAATATATGATCTTGTAAAGACAATATCATGCATACACACGTGGGCTGAAGTAAGGTTTTACAGGCAACCTTAAGTCTGCCATTTCCTAACTTTGGAGTGCTTGACTTTGTAACCTTAATGTTTTTAATGCAGTTTTTTGTATATGTAATTAACTCTCATATACCTCAAATTAAGACTTACCTCTACAGAAACTAAGGCCTTGTACACAGAGATGCTGTATCGCTTTAACTATACTGGTGTGGTTAAAACGGTATAGCCCTCTTGTGGATGCAGTTCTTTCTGTTTCCTGTAAAGGAATAAGCTATAGTGGTATAAACACTTTCACACTGGCATAACTGTCTCCTAGAAGACAATATGGAAGAAAGGCATAACTCAGAATTTAACCTGCAAAACCTTACTACTAGGAATCATACATGAGTAAGGAAGGATACAGCTTGACTCTCAGACCCACCTATTGAGTTTGCAAGGCTATCTATTTGTAAGAATATAAGCATGGCCATACTGGATCAGACCAATGGTCCATCTTGCCAGGTGCCTCAGAAGGAATGAATAGAAGATAATCATCAAGTGATCCGTTCCATTGGTCATTCCCAGCCTCTGGCAAACAGCAATCCTCGCCTATCCTGGCTAATAGCCATTGGTGGACCTATCCTCCATGAACTTATCTAGTTCTTTTTTGAACCCCCATTATAGTCTTGGCTTTCACAACATCCTCTGGCAAGGAGTTCACATGTTGACTGTGCATTATGTGAAGAAATACTTCCCTTTGTTTGTTTTAAACCTGTTGCTTATTAATTTCATTTGGTGACCCCTAGTTTTTGTGTTATGAGAAGGAGTAAACACTTCCTTATTTACTTTCTCCACACCAGTCATGATTTTATAGACCTCTATCATATATCTCCTTTAGTCATCTCTTTTCCAAGATGAAAAGTCCAACTCTTATTAATCTCTCCTCACAGGGAAGCTTTTCCATACCCCTTATTTTAGTTGCCCTTTTCTGTACCTTTTCCAATTCCAATATATCTTTTTTGAGATGGGTTACCAGATCTGCATGCAATATCCAAGATGTGGGCATATCATAGATTTATAAAGAGGCAATACAATATTTTCTGTCTTATTATCTATCCTTTTCCTAATGATTCCCAATATTTTGTTAGCTTTTTTGACTGCCACTGCACATTGACCAGATGTTTTCAGAGAGCTATCCACAATGACTCCAAGATCTCTTTCTTCAGTGGTAACAGCTAACTTAGACCCCAACATTTTATATGTATAGTTGGGATTATTTTTGCCAATGTGCATTGCTTTGCATTTATCAATATTGAATTTCATTTGCCATTTTGTTGCCCAGTCACCCAGTTTTGTGAAATCCTTTTGTGGGGGTATGTACACACTGACGGTGCAAAATTTGCTGCCGTTAAATTGGTCTATCTGGATCGATTGAGCGGCAGTGAAGACCCGTTCAATCGATCTGGAAGTCAATTCAACTAAACCACCTCCTCAAAAGGCATAGCACTGTGTTGATGGGAATGCATTTCTCGTCAACGCAGTGTAGTGGAAACAGCGCACAGTAGAGGATTTAGTAAGTTGATGTGAGTTGTGCAAGCTACTCTACGGAGCTTGCGTAACTCCCATTGACTGCTGCCGAATTTCCTGGTAAGTGTGTACTAAGCCTAACTCTTCGCAGTCTGCCTTTGGTTTAACTATCTTGAGTAGTTTTGTATAATCTGTAGGCTGAACATATACAATATGGAAATCAGAACTAACATGGAATCTCACACTGTAACTTCTCATCACAGAACCATACTTGGTTAACAAAGGGTTGCTGATTTTACCAGTTGCACTAAAACCCTCCTTTTCACCCTTATGAAACCTGTAGGTGTCAAAAAAATCATTAGGAAGAAAGATAAAAGTAGAAAGACACAGTTCACTGACTTCTGGAAGAATAAGTTAAATTTCAGTGAGGATATTACAATCTGTCCCTTTGAAAGTTAGCACAACAAATTAGTTATGATCTAGACCATTTTTGTTGTTATGTATGGAATAAAGGTTGGAGTAGTATAGGTGACACACTACTTCATACAAGTTCAGAAGCCCAATTCTCTCCTCAGAGAATAAGTGTATCACCTGGAAGTTGGAGAGAATTTATATCTAATTTTGCACACTTTCCACTGAAATTCTATCTCCCACCTACTACAAGAGTTTGCTTACCCCACCTTATTGTACATTCAACATAAATAAAAACACAACAGTTCTTTTTAAATTAGACATCGTGATTGAAATATTGTAAATGTTTTAGGCTACCAGGTTACTAAATATTTCTATTATTTTATTGTAATTTAAGAGCTGAAGCCTGTGACTTTTGATGACCATGATTATTCAAGCACAATTTACATGAAAGACCCAGGGCAGGGGGGGTTCAGGAAAAATAAGATCATAATTTTATAGGCATAACTTTGCTGTGTGTATAATTCCTGAAGTGCAAATTTAAGTTTCCTTTGTTTTTATATAAAAAACATTGGAATGAAAGATCTGAGACAAACAATAAGGGAATTGCAAATAAAGAGTCTCCAAAGACTGAACATAAAAGAAAATAATTAAATATAAAATATTTAGTTTGCAAATGAGAACTTCTCTGCTTTTTTGTGGTTATTCTAAACTATTCAGGTTATTTCAATAAAGCTTGCATTTTTCTTTTTGAAAAAAATCTATGGAAAAAATCTTTCACACTAACCCTGTAGTTATTATTATATAGATGCTTGATCCAAAAACCTGATCCAAAGCATGTTGAAGTCAATGGAAAGACTGATTTCAAAGGATTTAAGGATCAGGCCTTAACTGCATTTCTTTCTATACGATCTTTAAACTTATCTTGACCATTAAAAAACGACCTTTAAGTTCTACAGATGGAAAAAAATCAGAGAGCACTGATATGTAAAACACAAGACACATGCTATTCATTTAAAAAAAATGCTTCTATGTTTAGACTAACTGCAAAGTTTCTGTCCAGAGTAAGTATCTGAAGTAGGATTATACACCCCTGAAAATAGGGGAAAATAGCAGTAGTTCTCTCAGACTAATTAATAAGTAGCTTTATATAGATAGATGCCTAATTCCTTATCCATACTCTAAAATAGACTTCCTTAGTTTACAATACATAAACAAAAATCTCTCTCAAATTAATATTGTTTGTACATAGTTAATGATGAGCTCTAACAGCTTCAGGATACCAAACATTCATTTTTTTAATGGTATAAATATGGATTACTAAATCTTTTTATCATAAGTATAAAATCTCTATGTAAAACCACATGCTACACTCATCTGTGCAAAGGCCAGGAAAAAGAGTTCTATTTTTCATATAACAAAGGTTTTACTGCAGAACTTTTGACTGGTTTCATGGACATTTCTGAAGAAACATTGGATGTTTGGCTCAGAAAGTAGGTTTCCATACAAAGAATTTAAGTTCTTCCCAGAAGATTACAAAGCAAAGTTAGTTTCAGGCTGCTTACTGAAAAACTATTACTTTATGGCTACACAACAAGACAAGTAGGTATATTTTTACTGCTCTAACCATTTTTTAGTTTTCAGTGTTACTTTCAATGTATCTGATTTCATTTTGTTTATACTAGGATGTCCAGTTTTATAACACTATAGTATTTCTGCTCCTCTTTCCTACCCCCACCAAGAGTAAGGGGGAAATTTCAAAGGCACAACTAAGAGTTAGGCACCCAACTCACACTGTGCTTTTGAATAGCTGCCTTTGTGTGTATAAAGTAATAGTCAAGGAAAAGTAAAAAGACTAGAAATATTTCCTAATGTGCAGTCACATGTTCCAGGTCAAATGTCTATATTTTGCATTACATCATTAAAAATGTAACATTTTCTTTGCTACCTTTAGTTTTTTATATAAGTATTGGATAGTCATAGTTTATGGCAAAGGGAATCGTTTCATATTGGTCCACAACACTGAAGTGTATCAACAAAGTCAGATCTTAAGCATTTGTTCAGCAGCTGCTAGATGATAAAGAAAGTTTTCTGTAGCTGGTGGAAATCGCTTTTGTTTCAGAGCTTCAAAGTTAAGTGTTGGTTTCTCACCATCATCAGAAACTTCAGTAAATGATGACAAATTAGTCAAAATTTCTTTTGTCTTCAGTGAAATATCCTTAAAATAAAAATAGTTAAATAAGCAAGTATGAATACAGTACTAGGAAAAGTATTTAGCATAATTAACACCTTTGTATAAGTAATATACACCAATATATTTGTATTTGTATTAGTATCTTATACTACAGGGGAAATAATTGGTCAGGATGCATCGATTTATCACTTACATTTAAAAAAGATAAATTTGGAAGATTCTTTCCTCTGATCTAATCATATGAAATACTGAACATTTAATTCAGGGGTAGCTGGGAGTACTCAGCATTTCACAGGGCCTATAACTTATTAAAATTATTACTGCAATGCAATTATGCAATAGCTAACAGACTCTACTAGTATGAGAACAAGTGAAAAAATATAGCATTTTGAAACCCAATCTTAAATCTGAAAAGCCATATTTCACGGTTTAAAATGTTAGCCATGAATTTTTCCAATAAGTTATACTGTAAGTGAAACAAATAACTGATTATAAAACCTTATATCATTGTAAGATCATTTTATTTTAAAGCAAGTTAAATATATTCTAAGGAATGTCTGGAATTTCTTCAACAACATGATCATAGAATCATAGAATTCTGTGTGCCAACACACACTGTTTTAGTTACTTTATTTACATACTACTATAACCAGGTCTTCATAGCAGAACTATGTTAAGAATTTCAATGTATAGTGGTATTTATAAACTAGAGATTGCAACATATCAACTGACTTTGGGGGAAGCAAAACCTGCCATTTCATTATGGCATTTCTTTCTTTTCTTTTTAAAATTAAGTGTTAATGAAAGGAGAAGTTTAAACATAAAACGGACTAACCTTAATGACTTGACTATCTGATTTATCTGGATCTTCTGCAGACTGAACAATGAGTTGACCAATTTCTTTGTGCAATTTTCCCATTGTCATTGCCTCTGGAGAGTAAAAAAAATATATCATGCATTCATTCTGACCATCTAACCCAACTAGAACATAATATTTTGCACATATAGCACCTTTCATCCAAAAACAGTAGTAACAGGACACTAGCTTTTGTAACAATGGCACTTCTCACCTTTGCTCATATGCTCTCTTTATAGAGCTTCCCAAAAGTATTTATGTAGGAGGAGAAATAATAGGGCTGCCTATAGAACTTTACACAAAAAAATGTACTTTGAACTTTATCATATTTTCATGTATTCCCATCACATTTCCTTTATTGCTCTTACTGTGATAAAATTATTATGCAGAGGTACAATTAGTCAACAAAATATTTTAGATCCTACAGTGGGCATTACAAATACAAGTATACTGCTAGTTTCCAGAAAGTATGCTGAAGTTTTTTTATATAAAAGAACTTTAAAGTAAAGATAAATAAAGATTAACCAACATCAGGCTCGTTTCTTTATATTTTAAAAATAAGAGTTGATAAATATTTTAAAGGATTGTTATGAATTTTTAGTAGTGAATTGTGCAAATGCATTTAAGTGACAAACTGTCAACTGGTAAATTGATGACAAGCCAAACTGAGTCATTATCATGATCTGTATCTATTGCTTGACATCCATGGAGAAATTAATTTGTGTATTTTTAATAAAGCCAAGGTAAGATTTCCTATTACTCCAACAGTTTTATCCTCCATGCACTGAGAGTTTTGCAAGCAGCATTTCCTCTTGATCACTGAGAGGAGACAGAAAACCCAAAAGGTATAAAATGGGAAGAGACTTTTGTAAAGGCTTAGTCCTGGGCTGGATTCAGTTACAGTTCACATGACACAACCATGGTTTAGAATGTTAACTTTATGAAAACTGAAATTTCTCAGTCACATATTTTTAATTCAAACTTGTGTATTATATACATGACCACCCCTCTCTAAGTCCATTACTTAGGCATTTATACATAATGACCTTATGGCCCAGATTCACCAAAGACCTTTCAGGCTCCCAACTGAGGAGGACTACAAAAGTGCTAAAATATTTGCTCTCTCAGAACTAGCCTGGAAACAGGAGCAAGATTTTGTTGAACCTGGCTCTATGTCCACAGAGTTACAAAGCAAATGCGCCCCCACCCTCCTCCCCCCAAATGCTGCCAACCAACCTTTTGCTTGCTGGGCAATGGTAATTTCACTATCTGCCAAATTCACATACACATCATACAGGTCCGGTCTAGTGCTCACTTTGGAGTCTATAAATCCAGCAATGTAACCTAGGTTGTAGAGATTTACCAAAATAAATTCTGATTACAAATTTTAAAAACAAAATAGATGTAGTATAAACTAAAATCTGTTTTAAAATTAAGAACTTGATCCAGCACCCACTGAAGTTAATTGATTTCTTTGGGCATTTGATTAGGCCCCTGGTATATTTTTGACTTACGGAGTTTAAAATTAAGAACAAAACACTATATGTCGTGAGGAGGATTACGTTTTCAGTTTCAAAGCTTTCTTGTTACTCAAAATATTCCTAAAATGTAACTGTGTTCACTTTCCAAAGGCGAAATACAGGAAGTTCTATAGATTAAGAGACTCCATCAAGGTGCCCTTAGCTGCTATTTGGGTCAGGAATATGATGGTGGTGGCAGCAGAATGTTTTCTGATTTATAATATGCCAGCTAGGTTCATTTCAGTATGCCTCCCATTAGAGCAGCTGTTCTCTATGGAAGTGTGGTTTAGTAACTTTGATGAACTGAGGTCTACACTAATGGTAAAATAGTCAAACTTTAAAAATATGTGTTAACAATAAAACTGATCACCTGAGAGAGACAAGAGTGAAGAAATTCAGTGTTAAGACTACCACTAAGTCCTTTGTTCACTCTGTTGTGTCCAGTTTGGGGGGGGGAGATAAGCATAAGGTCTTTTGATGTATTACATAACATCTACACTCAAGAGAAGTCACAAATCAAACTCCTATAGCTTGTAAAGTCCATTTGTGACTATAACAAACAGCCACCAACTAACATAATGGAGCACAGTCAGAACTGAATTTCAAATTTTACAGTGAATTGCTTCTTGTTAATTTAAATGAAATAGCCATTATTACTTTGAGTTACTTTTTTGTAGCTAAAAAATAAGAAAAAAGTGAATAATTAACAATGTACATGCTTTGAAGATCAAAATCTTATTTGGGTGGAAGGCATGTTACCAACCCCTTCTGTAACACTGCATTAAGCTCTACAGTTTATCTGACCCAAAATATCAAAAGGAACCGAGCCCACTTCTCTCCCGCCTCAGTTTTTTAAAAAAATAAAACCTATTTATTTATGAAGTTTGAGTAAATTTACAAATCCTTGCCATGTAAATATCAAAAATAAAACAATCATTACAACACTTAGCTTTTGTTTAAAAAGAGACGTTCTGCAGGAATATAGTCTATTTTAACAAGGTGTTCCCATACTACAGAGTGAGCATCGTTACAAACACCTATGTTGTTCCTAGTGATTTTATTAAATTGAGTGAAATTTTTATATGCACATATTTAATGTATGGCTATCAAATGTTAATATTAAAAAAAAATGGACAGGTGTGAGGTTTTTTGAAGGTGAATCTAATTTGAGTACTGAATAGAAGGTAACTAAATGTCTAAGTATCTAGCTGTCCGCTGTCTATTTTGCTAGATAGATAATTAGTGTATTAATTTTTCCATAGCCACAGCCTCCCATATTTTTTAAGCATTCCCCAATGACTGAGCTATTTTTTTTCTTGTGTGAGGCTACCAATAGCCAAGCAGCTACTAGCAGATAAGAGATTAATTCTTCATTTCCTTTTGTGTGACCATTTCCACTAGGAGGTCCCAAGATTACCAAAAGATTATTTGGTAATAAATACCCAAGAATTTGTGATATTTGGTTACAGATTACATCACAATACTCTTTAATGATGCCCTATCTTCTTAATAACTAAAGAAAATCACTTACAGCTGCTTGTGGGAGGGAGAGAAGGCCAATCCATCTGGATAGAACCACCAGTAAAACTATTTATCTGCTCTGTAATTTAACATGAAACATGCACTTTTTTTTTTTTTAAAGAAAAAATGTAGTCTAACTTCTATGACAGATTTAAACTCAGTATGAATTAAAAATCTTCAAAAAATGAATTTGTGATGGAAATAGTAACTGACTTCTCATGACAGTATTGCTAAAGGGTGCTGCTCTAATACAGATGAAATCAACATTATGAACAAAGTTTGACTGGTAATTTATCACTACCTGTACAGGTCTTTAATGCTTCCAGCTCATCATCATTTAGATGAACATACGAATGAAGAATTGACCAGTCCTGTCGATGCCACACTAAAGCAGGGAGAGTCCTAAGGAAATGAAGTTAGCATTTGAAACTAAGTATATTTTTTTCCTTGTATTAATCAGTGACTTAGCACTTCATACTATAAAGTTTTAGAAAGAAATATAAATTTTGTGACATTAAGAGTCTCTTGAATGTGAGAGCATGCACAGAGACATACACAGAGAACTGAGAGTCCTCACATCATCGTGGTAGGTAGAATCATTATTATTATTATTATTGTTATTCATTCTGTTTTATGGCTCCAGTTTAGGAAAGCACTTAAGCACATGCTTAAGTTCCATTGAATCTTCCTTATGAGAGGCTGCTGACCAGCTACTAGCTTTCTTGAATCAGGGCCTAATGCATTTTTATTTACAGGTATGTACCTGTACCTGGTAAACTCCTGGATGGCTTCTATTCTAGGGTGATATACAACAATTCTTTTTTTTAACATCAGTGCAGTGAATAGGATAACTGTTTCCATTCCAAACTGAGATACTATATCTAAGAGACAGGAAAGAAAGAGATTATGGTATCACAAGTATATCTTCTGGCAAGATTTCTTTAAAATTATTATTTAAAATTATTTAAAATATTGCTATACTCAGAATATATATAAACAGTTCATATTAGTTACTTATTTGAACAGAATTTGGAACTTGGTACATAAATCTATTTTATATGGCTGCAGAATGGCATTGTGGATTTCATATTTAAATAAGATATATAAAGCAGTTGAATATAGATTTGTTTTTAACCTTTGATTGAACCTGCAAGATAAGCCTTTCGGACATCAAAATCTTTGCTGAGGAAAGATCCATTTTCTTCACTCTGACAGATCCCCTTTGTAAGAACTGCAATGTAACTCTCCATCATTTTAACCGGATTCCCATGCTTCAAGTAGATTCTGCATTAAAAAAGTGAAAAGATTTTGTTTTTGTCTGTGACGGTTCAAAACAGGCATATGAAAAGGTCATGGTAACACCAAAACACTTATTTGGAAGAATTCTCATTTTAGACACGATTGATGTTATTTTTAAATACTAGAATAAAAAGCCTTTCAGTATAAGCACAAAAGCTTGTCTGGTTTTTTTGGATCTAGGGTCAACTCGTGTTCTTATTAAGATTTCCTAATGAGTGGGAGCTACAGTTTCAGTATAAAACAACAGTAAAAGTTAAAAAAAAAAAAAAAAAATCCTAGCTGCAAGGACTCATACTGTGTAAATGTGAAGACAGAGGTCAAGTATGAGCAAATATTTTTATAAAATATTTGTTTTTGTGCAAAATTCCTCATATGATTTTTAAATACTGATCACATGATCAAAGAAACATTAGCAAAAAAGGGCTGACAGGAGACCTGCTGTACATGGGACAAATGTGAAACTCTCAGTCTGTCTTTTGTACACAGGAAAAAAAACACTTTCCCCTCTTTATATCCATTTGTTAATTATTTCTCTTCCTCTGAACTTCAACTAAATTTCCTCAGAGAAAAGAATTCAGAAGTAGAGACACTGTACCTAAAACCTCAAAACAAAATATTTCAAAAATAGTAGATGGTTGTAAACTGCTGTCTTCCATTCTAGTTTCCCTACAAAGCTACTGTCACATTTATTTTTAAGTTCAACTATAATTTTCAGATAATTTAGAAAGACTATCAGTTTATAGGACAAGCTTAGAAAGATCCACAAACCAAAAAAAACCCCAAGTCACAATCAACTTAAATAGTTTATGTGACAGTGAAACAGAATGATCGTAGAGGCTCTTTCAGTATTTGTAAAACATGTTCTTGAACAAAAAGCTGTGAAAAATGAAGATATGTTGAACATTTGACCATGTTCTTATTTTAAATCACCTGGGCACAAAATAGCCAGTTCTAATGAATCACTGACCTAGAATTTATATAGTTTGAATCATGAATTGTAGTACAGAATCCCAGCAAACTGTCATATTGATAGACAACATCAGTCTCCCAGTTTGGCAAGACCTAAGTATTTAAACATTAGCACTAATATACTTTTATACAGACCTACACAATATCCTAGTGAAGGCTGCATATTTCTCCGGGTTAAAATCTTTGGCAGTCAGAGCAATAGAAAAGTGAGTCACCTGTCCAAAACACACAAAAACATGATGGTTGTTTTATATATTTCCATTTTAATTCAGGTAAAGTGTGAGACAGCTGCAAATCTCATCTATATACAGAAGACATAGCTAATAGTTTCTGACTTGACCCACTTTCACTGAGTCAGAGTTATCAATATTTGGTGGATTAAATGCAACAAAAATCCAAAACATGAGACAGTTACCTCTCCCCACCCCATTAACTCATACTGCAGATATGATAGATTACAATGGAGTGAGGAGGACAGAACCATGATGGTTATTTGGTGGAGGTGGAGAGACTGGGAGAAGGACAGGAGGAATCATCACATTGAAATGCTTTTTACTTAATATGGAATGCCACAGTGCTACTAGTCTTACAACAACCCATTAAGGAATCATAATATCAAATTACAGAAGAAATAAAAGTGCATCTACAATGTTTCAATTATCAGTAATAAAGATGAATACATATACAATTCAACCCTTCAGAAAAGCATGATAAATCATGTACCAACATAGAGATTTTGAATTCTAAGATACACTTAAAAATATAGACATATTTTAGCAGAAATGTAGATAATGTAACAATGGAACACCTATTATAGCTACAAATAATGAGTGAGATATAACAATGCTGTTCAAAGACCCATTTTACATACAGCCCGGGTCCCAAGCATTTACATCTGCATTTTTGTAATATCTAACAAACTGTCCAAAACCCGTTCTGCTGGACATATTAGAGATAGTGTAAGATGGTCAGAAAATTGGGTGTAGGTGGCATTCTGTGAGTGTGCAAAATTAATCTTTTACACTCTGAGGGGAAAGGAAGGAGAGGATGTAATAGGAAAAGGGGGTATTTACAGCCAAAAAAAGACAAATCAAAGGAAGTTCCACAAAGTCTATCCTGCAGTGATGAAAACTGCTGAAAAACAAACAGGATGCAAGATAAGCGAGGACATGCACAGTCTTCCTGCCTTCAGCTCAGTCTACTTCTCCTTTCACAACCCAAAGCTTCCTATGTCACTTCTTTCCTTTACTCCGACTTCTACATTGCTCATTATGCCTGCAGTAGCCTCCCTGTTCTCATACACTAAACAACCAAGCTCTTCTGATCCAAATAATCAGTCCAAATCTTCCCGGTCTATCAACTTAATCTTCCATTCTAACAAAATGTATTCCTTCAGAAAGTCTATTAAAACACCCCCAAAACTAAAATCCACGAGGCACCCAACTTTCTCCTTTTCATCACTACTTGGAAATTCCGCTTCTCACCTTGAATCCTCCTCCATTTCTTTACTACTTTTCTCCCAACAACAATCCTTGTCAGTTATTCTTTTGTTATTTCTTGGGTCTAACTTCAAATTGTAAATGCAAGGAAGCTATCATTAAACATCTCTATGATTAATATGAATAATAATAAAGTTCTCCTTGTCATTACTTTAACTTATGACCATAACATAGAAGGTATCCTTAGCGCTTCAGGAGCCAAATTCACCCACAAGCGTAAACTGATGCAATCCCATTGATTTCAAAGTACTCAAGAGCTGCATATATCCCACTTTCTTTTTACCCCACCACATCCCCTTTTCTTGCACCTCATAGACAGACCAAAGGGGAGAGACCAATGACTTCAGGAGGAAAAGACTATCAAGGATCAAGCCCTATCGTGCTAGGAACTCTACAGACTTCTTTCAACCTCTATTGCCAAGATTTAGGGTAATACTACGCATTTGATTTTTAAGCAAAAATCTCAATTGTTTTCAATAGGAATTTATGCTTAAAAGCTTGTGCCATGAGATGACCCATAGCTTTGCCTCCTCTCAAATGTTTTTAATTTGTATGAAAAACATACATTCTGTGACCATGTATCAGTGACCTTTAAACTCTGTTGCTTCTGGAAAATAAGTACATAGTGTATTTCACCCCAAAAAATAATCTACAAAAATTAATTTTAAAAAGTTCACAACTGACAGAGACCATAAAACATATGCAGGAATTTCAAATCTGCAAAATATTAGCCCTGCAAACATTTACTCTTAAACATGTGCTTATTCCTGAGAACAACCCCATTCTTCTCAATAGAACTAGTCCCAGTAATAAATACCCCAGCTAATAGTAAAGCATTTGCAAAACTAGCCCCCAAAACATTGCTGTAGATCTCTTTATTGGTGATTCAGTCCCACCTTTTTCAAGACTGAAGAATCTTGAACTTCCACTGTTGTGATATAGAACCATGATCTTCTATACTGGCCAAATACAAAGGTGTGAAGCAGTTTATTTTCATCTGTAAGGCAGCATTTTCTCAGCAATAGATCCCTCATTTCAGCTGTTGTGGAAGGATAACACCATACCCACAGAGCATCTCCATTGGTGTCTTTTTCTATGGTGGAAAGATGTTCACTGTGAGAATGCCAAACAGCAGCAAGGAAGTAAATTGATTGGTTAATCAGATCTGTTTACTGGAATCAGTTTAACATCCCATTTTATAGTAACTATATCAGTACCCACTCCTGCATCGACTGTTAAAGTTGTGTGTTAGCGCATCTGTTATTAACTCTTATTTTCAAGTATTTATAACATTTTGTTGTACAAGTCTGCTCTTGGCTAACTCTTGGCATGCCAAGTCCCAGCCAGGTGAGGTTTTTGATTATGTGGAAAAAATAAGAATTGTAATTTTCAAAGATGCTATCCCCAGTTATGCAAACTCTTGTGCACTTACTTAACTTTAAGCACATAAGTAGTCCCATTAACGTCAATGGAATTAATTACGTATTCAAAAATAAGGATGCACATAAGTGTTTACAGAAACCTAAATTGTATCATTTCAAATTTCCATCATTCACACTGTCACAGTGCTTTGAAGTGGTAAAGCATCATTTAAGTATTAACTGTTTATCGTTAAACTAACAGATTTGCTTGGACTATGAAATTCTCAACTCGTTCTAAATGGATAAACTCTCTTAATTAAGAATACTTTCACTTTGTATTCCAGTAAGTAACAAAAACTAAAATAATTTTAGTTAATTTAATAATGGCATCTATATGCTACAGAAGGGGGTACATTATAAATGCTCAGACAGGCAGGCTTCATCCCCAAATCCTGTACCTGCCATATGTTGCCTTCAGATACCTTTGCATATTTCCAATGGCTCATATCAGAGGGCAGGCTCTGGCTCTTTTGCATACAGGAATCACTTTATCAATATGTGCTTTAAAATAAACTGGCATAAATAACAAAAACAAGCAACACTATGGCACTTATATGATACTTTCCATCTCCAAACACACTTTATGCCCACTAGTTAATCAATCCTAACACCACCCCAGAGAGTCAGAGATATGATTTAGCCCCATTTTTATGGGTGGCTAGTTACAGATGACAGAGAGCCACCTGTTGCTAGGCAATTTTGGGGTTCACACCTGTTATAGATTCATAGAAGTGTACTACGGTAAAGGACCTCAGAAAGTCATCAAGTTCAGCCACCTGTGCTGTGGCAGGACCAAGTAAACCTAGACCATCTTTGACAGATGTTTGTCCAATTTGTTTTTAAAAGCTTCTAATGATGGGGACTCCATGACCTCCCTGGGAAGCCTATTCCAGAGCTTAACTACCCTTATATTTAGATAGTTTTTCTTACCATCTAATCTAAATCTCCTTTGCCATAGATTAAGCCCGTTACTTCTTGTCCTACCTTTAGTGGACATGCAGATCAATCGATCACTGTGCTCTTTATAATAGCCCTTAGCAGTTTTCCAATATGTTATTAGGTAGCCTCTCAGTTTGCTTTTCTCAAAACTAAACATGTCTAGTTTTTCCACCCTTTTCTCAGAGGTCAGATTTTCTAAATCATTTGTGTTGCTCTCCTTTGGACTCTCCCCAATTTGCTCACATCCTTCCTAAATTGCACTGCCCAGAATTGGACACAGTACTGCAGATGGGGCCTCATCAGCGCCAAGTACAACAGGACAACAACTTCCTGTGTCTTATATACACCCCAGACTCATATTAGCCTTTTTTGCAGCTGCATCACATTAGCAATTCATATTCAGTTTGTGGTCCACTATAACCCCCCAAGCCTTTTCAGTGGTACTACCACATAGTCAGTTATTCCCCATTTTGCAGTTGGGCATCTGATTTTTCCCGCCTAAGTGAACTACTTTGCACTTGTCTTTGTTGAATTTCATCTTACTGAATTCAGACCAATTCTCCAATTTGCCAAAGTCATTCTGAATTTAAAATCTGTCCTCAAAGTGCTTGCAACCCCTCCCAGTTTAGAGTGATCTGCAGATATTATAAGCATACTCTTCACTCCTTTATCCAAGTCATTCATGAAAACAGTATTGGACCCAGGACTGATCCCTGCAGGACCCTGCTAGATACGCTCTCCCAATTTGACAGCAAACCAACGATAACTACTCTTCCAGTACAGTCTTTCAACCAGTGGTGCACCTACCTTATAGTCATTTCATCTAGACCACGATTCCCTAGTTTGCTTATGAGACTGTCATGCGGGCCTGTGTCAAAAGCCAGCTTACAGGTATGTAAGGGGGACAAAGCGGGAAAAGTTCCCCTGCAGGTTACTGCCCCGGCCCCACATGTGATGAGAAAGGCGGGGAGCACCTCAAGAGAGGGAGTTATTTGGCGGGTCCCACCAACCCAGGAGCCCTCACCTACTGTCCAAGGGGCAGAGGGGCCCGTCAGGGAGCTGGAGACTGGGGGGGAGGGGGCAGAGGGCGCTGCCTGTTAGCGGCCCCCCCGATCTGCTCCTCCCCAGCACAGAGAGCTGCTCCTAGGCGGGATACACAAGGAGCAAACGCGGGGGGGAGGGTCCTTACCAATCAGCCCCACGCCCAGCAGCACCTGAGTCTCCGGTTCTGCCATCTTTCTCCTGCCCGGCTCTGCTCGCTTCCCTGCCCGGCCCGGCCAGAGCGCACCAGGCCCGGCCCAGCCCTCTGCCCCTCTTCCTGGGTCCTCCCCTGCCCTGCCGCTGAGCGCTGCTCTGCTGCCGCCTGAGTTGAGCGCGCAGGCCCTGCCCCGCCTCAGCCCGGCTCCGCCCCGCGGCCCTGGCACCGCCTCCGGCCCTAGGCCCGGCCCCGGCGCCGCGGCGGTGTCCCCACCGCCTCCCAGGCGGCAGGCCCCACGCAGGACCGGGACGCAGCCGCGGAGCCGAGTGCGAAGGGGTCGGGGGGGGGGGCATGGCGCCGCTCCTCGGGCAGCAGAAGCCTGGGACGGGGGAGATCAATGGATCTAGGCGCAGCAGCTGCCCAGGCAGGGGCTGGGCTTCTCCCCTGCTCGGCTGGGGCCGTCTCAAATCGTGTGCGTGGACCTGAGCCTCTCCGCCTAGCCTGGCTTTGGCTTCCCCCCGGGGCCCCTCCGGCTGCCCTGGCCTCCCTGCGCCCGCTGCACCCCCGGGCCGATTTACTGGGACTTCCTTCCGTCCGGCCTCCCCAATTGCCCCTGGGGCTGCATCCCGCTTCCTGGGCCCCCTCTGGTTGATCTCCCCACCCTCTGAGTCCTTTGGGTGGTTCCCTTTCCCCTGCTGCCTACTTAGACCCCCGGGTCTCCTCTGTGTGATTTCCCCACTATGGCTCAGTAAATAATTGATTTTCCGGTTTGGTGAACGATTTGAATGAATATATAAATAAAATAGTTTAGCTTCCAACTGAAACCGGTTTTTTTTTTCAGTTGCCAGAAGGGAGAACTGCAAATTTTATTCAGGTTGAATGAAACTTTTTGAATGCCATTCCAAAACAATATTTCAAAACAAAACAGTTGAGTTTTGAAATGAAATGTCAAAATAAAATGCTGATGTGAAGAGACATTTTGAAATGAAATGGTTCATTTAAAAACAAAATGTCAAAATGGTTCATTTAAAAGATGTCAAAATGAACTGTTTTTACTTACAAAAAACAACCTAACATTGTTCAAAACTGCATTTTTCAACTAATTCACTATATAATTGAAAAGTTTTCCCCAACTCTATTCCCCACCCTCAGGTTTCACCACTTGAAAACTCCACCCATGTTTACTGGTGAATTGTCAGTGTGTTTTGATGTTTATTATATGGTTGGTTGCTTTAATAAATTACACTTTGGGTGTGTGTGTGTGTGTGGCATTTCCTATTCTTAAATGTGTATCATTGATTATAATTATCCATATGGATCTCTATTATTGTTGATATGTATTATTCCTATATGCCTCCCTGCAGAGTGTCAGGCCTTGTCTACACTAGCACTTATGCTGGCAACATTTTTGTTGCTCAGTGGTATGAAAAAAACACCCCCTTGAGCGACATAAATTTTGCCGACATAAACACTTGTATGGACAGTGCTATGTTGGAGGGAGACACTCTCCTGCTGACATAGCTACTGCTGCTCGTTTAGGTGATTTTATTACATTGGCTGGAGAGCTCTTTTCTGTCGACATAACGCGACTGCACAAGCGCTCTTACAGCTTTAGACTAGCCTTCAGTGTATCCTCTTAAATATGTACCTATTTGCAGGATCAGGCCATGGTCTGAAGGAGTCTCCTGCTTATTTAGCCTTTGGTCGGTCCTTTAAAGCCTTCTCTGTGACCACGTGAAGCAGCTTTCTCCATCTCACTACCTTTCCAATCTATTTTCAAATAGGAGTTGAAAACTATCTTTTGTACTTCGTCCATCACTGAATTTCTCTCTTCCTCAGCTATTAATTTTCTATTTTAACTTTGTAACTATTTATATTATTTAACTCTGAGTTATTTAACTCTATAAATCACTGTGGGGTACAATTTACATGCAAGATGTTATACAAAATACAGTTGTATTGCTTAGAAGTCTTATTTTATTATACATTATTTTTATAACAGTTATGTCCAGAGGCTCCAAACAGAATCTGGGCCCAGGAATGTTTGGCACTGTATGAACACATACAAAATACAGATCCTGCAAAATCTTGCATAAAGTTAAGCACATGCCTAAATGTGGAATTAGGGCCTGCCTGTTTTCTTCTCTTTTGAGTATCTCTTCCCTGGATTGTGTACCTCTCTTTCTTGACTGTTCTAGGAACAGCAAATTGTGTCCCACTAATCTCTTACAATTCTTTGAATGTGTCAAGAAAGTAGTGGATAAAGGAGAAATAGTTGACATAATTTATTTAGACTTCCAAATGGCCTTTAACCAGGTTCTTCAATAGGGCTACTAAAAAAGCCAGCAGTCATAGGATGAGAGGCAAAGTATTGTCATAGATCAAAAACTGGCTAGGAGACAGAAAGCAAATGGTACGATCAAATGGTCAGTTTTCATAAGGGGCCTCAAGGTTCTATACTAGGTCTTGTTTAACGTATATTTATTAATGATCTACAAAGGGGATCAGTAATGAAGTAGCAAAATTTGCAGATTCCACAAAGTTATTCAGGTTAGTGAGAACCACAGAGTACAGTGAGGAACTTCAGAGAGACCTAAAGAAGTAAAGTGAATGGGGAACACAATGAAAAAATTAAATTCAGTGTTGATAAATGCCAAGTAATGCACACTGGAGGAAAAATACTAAACTACGCACACCTTAACAGGGTTCTAAACTAATTGTATCAGCTCAAGAAAGGGACCAGGGCATCACTGTAGACAGCTCAGTAAAGACCTCTGCTAAATGTGCAGCTGCAGTAAAAAAAAAGCTAACAAGACGTTAGAATGCATAAGGAATGGAATGGTGAATAATACAAAGAATATTATAATGCCTTTATGTAAATCAATGGTGTGGCCTCTGTCGGGAAAGTTGAGCTATCTGAGAGAGTACAGAATGCCTGGCTGTCAACCAATTATTAAACCAACATTTAAAATATATTGTTATGTATGTTACACTGTAATTGTTTTGAGACATTATATGTTTTTGTGGTTCTACAATACTGAAACAACAAGACACCATAAAAATAAATCAACAAAAGAAAGAAAACATTATTCTATTACAAAAGTAAAATATAGCAAGACAAGACTAAATTGTCTCCTCACCACTATAAATAGCCAGACTTCAGACCTGAGTCTTCCCCCTATTACCTGTTCTATATCGTTCTGGAAAATCAAATACGCTCTTATTCAGGGAAGTGAGTGCAGGAAGGCTTTTAGTGAGGTGTGTGTATCTGGGCACAGGAGTAAAATTTATGTTGTCATGTCTTTTTCTTGCTTTTGTGGTTTTTTTGTTAATATGTTATGTACAGAGCAACCTTAACTCACATAAATGTGTTTTTCTGTATTAATTTCCCAGGGTTTTTTTTAGTTTAAGAAAGGATCTCTGACATAGCAATGGCTACTTTCACACAGCACTGGGATTGAAGGGGTGGCACAGTTTGATGAAGAACAGGCTCTTCAGCTTTCATGAAGACAGGGAGCTGCTGAGCCGGTTGAAACAGCTTCACAAAGAACAAGACTCTTGGCTGCTGCTTTATCAAAGATGCTGTTTTCCATGAAACTGTTTAACTGGTTCAAAAGCCACATTCATGAACCTGTTAAACAGCTACATGGAGCTCTGCAAGCCAACAGCCGCTACTAGTCCAGAGATTCCTGAAACTGTTTGGCCAATTCAGCAGATGTGTCCTGAACTAGCTGAACACAGCAGCTGGTCTATGATGAACCAAAAGCTACTGCTGTGTAGAAGATCTTGATCATCATAAACCATGGTCTCCCTCTGCTAAAAACAACTAAACCATGGTCTTAGACCGCTGTGATATAAATCACCAGTTATGTTGTAAAACCCTATTTTCCCCAAGTTTTACTTTACAAAACAATTCCGTAACTCCTGAGAAGCCGCCAAACTCTCACTATATAATTTTTTTTTTAACTTGCTACTGATTGTAGTTTTTAAGCAAGAGGAACCTTAAAAAAGCATGAAACTCAGGCATGAACTTTGTTTTGGCCTTTTTTTAATGGATCAGCACTAAGAAATCAAATTAACTGAAAAACGCAAGCTTTGCGCAGAGGTTGCATGCTGAGAAGCTGTGGCAAACAGTGTTTTTTCACATAAAGCAAAGAACTTGAACTCCTTTACGTGCAAAACTGGTTACAACTTTAAGCACTGCCTCCAGTGTGCAAAGACAGTATCTTGATTCTCATGAAGACACTGTATACACTGATGCTTATAAGCACACCCTATGTAATTGCTTGAGTCAATGCACCCCCATGTTAACCAAAGCGCTACCTGGAATAGGCTTCATAATAAAAGGTAGGAAGGAAATGCACCCCCATGTTAACCAAAGCGCTACCTGGAATAGGCTTCATAATAAAAGGTAGGAAGGAAACTAAGGCCCGCTCCCAGCTGCACAGGGAGGTATTTAGAGGTCTGAGGACAAGTTAATTATATAGCAACTTATTTATTTCCCTAAGCAAAGTCATTCAACTCTTATAAGCCACCTACATATACCTACGGGCTGGCCCACAAGCACGTCATCCTCCCTTCACCTCACAAACGTAGCCCTACCCCCAAGGTGAGAGGTTCGAACCTGCGTCCACACGGGGTCCCTTGCAGCGCGCTACCCCCTCCGCCAGGGCTGAGCGGATGAATGGCTCCCACCCCGCCCCGTATTCCCCCGCCCCGCGCTGCACGGCGGGAAGGAGGCGGGGCTTATTCTGGACACGTCGTGGTGCGTGTGGGTCACGTGGTGCTCTCCCTTTCCCTGCAGGTTGCCCGGCTGGGGCGCACGGAGTGAGCCGCCGCCGCCCTGTGAGGAGAAGCTGCCGCTGCTGCCGCCCCCCCCCACCGCCATCATGCCGGTGTATTTCCAGCGGCCCGAGAATGCCCTGAAGCGGGCGAACGGTGAGTGCGGGCGGGGCCCGGGGCCTGCCCCACTCCCCCTGGCGGGCGGCGTGCGCCCCTCCCGCCTCGCGGCCTATCCTTGGAGCCGGCTGGCAAAGGCCCCGGCCTAGGCCCAGGCCCGGCCACGGCGCAGGGATCGTCACGCGGGGAGGCAAGGCAGGACGCGGAGCAGGGGGCACGTTCAGCATCTCCCCCGTGCTGGGCCTCCTGCGCGGCCGCAGCAGCCGCTGCCAGCCAGCCAGCCGAGGCGCTGCCCCGCCGCGTGGGGGCCCGGCGCTCGCCGCCTCCGCGGGGCCCCGGCTCTGCCATGCGGCGCGGGCGGGACGTGTCTGACAATAAACGCTCCCGGCTGCCCCGCGCTGCCTGTGTCCTATTTCGAGGGGAAGCCAAGCGCCCTGGGACGGGGACGGCCCGGTTTTTTGCGCAGCACCGAGTACGCTGCTGGCCTTCAGCCGAGCCCATGTAAACGCCGCCTCTCTCGCGGCAGCGTTTCCTAGACTGTATCTCACAGCGCTGCCGCAACAGCCTCGCTCCTTCTGATGAAACGAAGGGGAGCCGTCAGCTGTTTGCACGGCGCGCTGCGTGGCTCCAGGGCGAAGGCAGGCCAAGGGCACCCTCCACTCAACTTACCTGTTTGTATTGGAGTAGCAGCATCTTGGCCCATGAATCCACAGCCTGACTCCGTTGTAGTAGGTGCTCTGCAGACGCTCAGTAGAAGGACAGCCCTTGACTAAACATTCACAAATAAAGGGTGTGACAAAACACAGATGGATGAGACAAACTGGTGGGATGAGGGGAGACAAAGTTACAGTAGAATGAGCGAAGTATTGTACATCACGCAGACCTGCCTAGCCGGTTGACAAATTGCTGAATGTTACACACTGTTCATTTACACCCATTAGTCACTGGGCAACTGCCATGGTATTTTTAATACTGATGCAGAGTGAACAGAACTTGGTTTATTAAAGATCTTGGCTTAGAGATGTCTGCACAATACACTTTATAGAACTCTATTTCTTCCTCCGTACATTTGGCTGAACCAGTCCTGGAATTTGAGAGAGTTATATACAGTGAACTACTCCCCCTCATATTGTTCTTTACAGGACTCATATTTAACAACCTACTTGGCTGATCTTATTTTATAGATTACAGTAAAAATATCAGTTATGAAACTCACTGAATAAATAGAGATATGCTGGGACATATGCACACACCCAGTTTTAAGGCTAATATCCCTAAAGACTACTGCTGAACTACCCCTTATCAGTTCCCACCTACAAAGCCTGACTGGCTGTGGTTATCAACAGACTCCTTCCAAATTGGATATCGAGAGTTAACACTTTTTATTTTCAGTGTAACCTGTTCTAAATAGCCAGCAAAAAAATCTGTTTAGAATAGATGGGGTCTGCCTAATGCTGTGATCCTGCTAGGTGCCCTCCTGCGTCAAAACAGTAATATGCAGTATCTGGACCTAAAGGTAGCAAAAAGTTCTTCTGGATGCTACCTGGGGTTTGACGTGACACCTTAGAGTTGTGTTTTGAAGATGGTCCTTAGTGCACGTCTTTTTCACCTTAATAATGAAGTCTGGAATTGTCAAAGGCACCTACCTCTCCTAGGCTCCTTTGAAAATCCTGTCCAAAAAAGACTCATCTGCCCACCAAAATAATTACTACAGTAATCTTTAAGTTACATCTGTCTGAATGACAGACAAACTACCCAGGTTCTGTATTTCCTGCACTCAAGATGCAGGTCAGCCGTAGTCATTCACATGATGGGAAAGTGCATGGGCACCTTCCAAGATTTTAAAAGTGCTTCACAAATATTAATTAAACTTCACAATATCATTGTTTTGATTTTTATGGTGCTTCACACACATTAAATAATACTTAATATTAAGATATAAATCCGCATTTATAGGATTGCCATGATGAAATAAGCCCACCAAATGATCACAACTTCAAGGAGTGGGGGAGGGAAGATCTGGTGTTTGTATTTTGTATGTAATTATAGAAAAGTGGGTGGTTGCATTTTGTACTTGCTTCAGTTTCTGAATGGGCTCTACATATAGCCATTTGTAGAACATGTTCCGGTACTCTGATCTTGAAGAAACAAAGGCATGGATAATTGTAGCAAGATCTATGTCAAAAAAGGATATTTTTCATATCTAATTACAGATGGAATAAAAGTCACCCTTGGCCACTGCCACTGATACGGCTTTCTTATCCACCCGCACAGCTAAAATTCTTGTCCAGGCCCTCATCATACCACATCTCAGTTACTGCAACATCCTTTTCTCTGGTCTTAACAAATAGTCTTGCTCCATTCAGAACATGTTGCAAATATCATTTTCCTAGACTGTTTCTAGTTTCTTAGACTGTATCACCTCTCTCTTTGAATCCCTCTGCTGGTGCCCCTTTATCAAATGTAAGCTGCTTGTCTTCATTTTCAAGACCCTTCATAACCTATGCCAGCCCTACTTATCTCTCATTCACTATCAAAATGTCAACTCCCACTTGCCAGGCTTCATCACTAATTTGTTACATTTTCAAACAGTCACCTTTGTGTCTCCTGTGCTGCCCCTTACGCTTGGGAGGAGCTTTCCCTAAACATCATCAAAGCTACCCAGTTATACTCCTTCAGATCTCTTCTTAAAACTCTCCTCTGTCATAGTGCCTACAAAAAACTTGACCATGGTTTGGCCACCGGTGTGTTGAGACCACCACCAATCAAACTGACTAGTAGTGTCTCATAGTATCCTTGTACTCCCTTGTCTGTCCGCCTGTTGTCTCTTTTGTTACATTTAGATTGTAAATTCTTTTAGTCGGGGGTTGTCTTTTTGTTCTGTGTGTACATTGCTAGCACAATGGACTCCTGGTCTATGACTAGGGCTCCCAGACACTATGGTAATATAAATATTAAATAAAACCTGAGAACTGAGAAATGTTTGAGGATTTAATACAATTTCTAGTGAGATCTTATGTTTCAAATAGTGGACATCCTCAGTCAAGGGTGTTGCCCAGCTTTTAAGAATATAAGAATGGCCGTAATGAGTCAGATCAGTGGTCTGTCTAGCCAGGTATCCTGTTTTCTAACAGTGGCCAATGCCAGGTGCTTCAGAGGGAATAAACAGAATAGGCAGTCATTGAGTGATCCATCCCCTATTGGTCACTCCCAGGTTCTGGCACTCAGAGGCTAGGGACACCCAAAGCATGGAGTTGCATCCCTGCCCATCTTGGCTAATAGCCATTGATGGACCTACCCTCCATAAATGTACCTAATTCTTTTTTGAACCCAGTTATACTTTTGGCTTTCACAGTATCCCTGGCAATGAGTTCTACTGGTTTACTATGCCAGTGTCTGAAGAAGTACTTCCTTTTGTTTGTTTTAAACCTGCTGCTTGTTAATTTCACTGGGAGACCCCTAGTTCTTGTGTTATGTGAAGGAGTAAATAACATTTCCTTATTCACTTTTTCCATACCAGTCAAGATTTTGTAGCTCTCTAACATAATCCTCTCTTAGTGGTCTCTTTTCCAAGATAAAAAGTCCCAGTCTTTTTAATCTCATCTCATATGGAAGCTGTTCCATCACCATGCCCTTAATCAATTTTGTTGCCCTTCTCTATACCTTTTCCAGTTCAAATATATCTTTTTTGAGATTGGGTGACCTGAACTGTAATATTCAAGGTGTGGGCGTGCCATGGATTTATATAGAGGCATTATAATATTTTCTTTCTTATTATCTCTCTCTTTCCTAATGGTTCCTAACATTCTATTAGTTTTTTTGACTGCTGCTGCAGATTGAGCGGATGTTTTGAGAGAACAATACATAGTGACTCCAAGATCCCTTTCGTGAGTGGTAACAGCTAATTTAGATCCCATCATTTTGTATGCATAGTTGGGATTATGTTTTCCAATGTGCGTTACTAAATTTATCAATATTGAATTCGGTCTGCCATTTTGTTGCCCAGTCACCTGGTTTTAGAAGATGCCTTTGTAACTCTTTGCGGTCAGCTTAGGACCTAACTATCTTGAGTAATATGTATCATCTACAGATTTTGCCAACTAACTGTTTACCTCTTTTTCCAGATCATTTATGAATATGTTGAAGAGCACTGGTCCCAATACAGATCCCAGGGGGATACTGCTATTTGCCTTTCTCCATTGTGAAAACTGACCATTTATTCCTACCCTGTTTCCTGTCTCATAAAAATTTAATGATCCATGAGAGAACCTTTCCTCTTAGCCCATGTTTGCATACTTTGCTTAAGAGCTTTTGGTGAGGGACCTTGTCAAAGGCATTCTGAAAGTCCAAGTACACTATATCCACTGGATTACCCTTGTCCATGTGTTTGTTGACACCCTTAAAGAATTCTGATAGATTGGTGAGGCTTGATGTCCCTTTACAAAAGCTGTGTTGACTCTTCCCCAACATACCGTGTTCTTCTATGTGACTGATAATTCTGTTCTTTACTATTTCAACCAATTTGCGTGGCACTGAAGTTGGGCTTATCAGCCTGTTATTGCCAGGATCGCCTCTTTTAAAAATTGGTGTCACGTTAACTATCCAATCATCTGGTTCAGAAGCTGATATAAGTGATAGGTTTTGTACCATACTTATTAGTTCTGCAATTTCATATTTGAGTTCCTTCAGAACTCTTGGGTGAATATCATCTGGTCCTAGTGACTGTTTAATTTTATCAGGTTATTCCAAAACCACCTCTACTGACACCTCAGTCTGGAACAGTTCATCAGATTTATCACCTAAAAGGAATAGTTCAGATGTGCAAATCTCCCTCACGTCCTCTGCAATAAAGATGGATGCAAAGAATTAATTTAGCTTCTCCACAATGATCTTATCTTCGAGTGCTCCTTTAGCACCTTGATTGTCCAGTGGCCCCACTAGTTGTTTGGCAGGCTTCCTGCTTCTGATGTACCTAACACATTTTTTGTTAGTTTGAGTCTTTTGCTAGTTTTCTGACTTTATCTCGGTCTTGTCAGGATTGACCCTCAACCAGCTCCCAAACTCGTATAAGAACTGGATCATTCGTTCCAATGTACCAGCTGGGTCATATCATATGAGAAGAGATAGTACAGCCCTTGTCTTGGTCAGCTGGTAGCTTCTTCATTTAGGTGATATAGTTAGAAAGAAAAAAATGGAAAGGATTTTGGGGGAATAGGACAGAAAACAGAATAACACAAAGTAGAGCATTCACATAGCCATAGAAGAATGAATAATTTAAATTTGGCCTGTTAGAATTATTAATCTTCCACATCTCCAGTATAGTGATGTAGAAGGGCTGTGTTGCAATTTGGCCCTTCAGGAACTCTTTCACTGCTCTTGATTCTGTTAAGATTTCTGCTAAATTACCATTAATTACTTGATCTACTGGCAAGAACTTGCCCTACATGAGCTTAAAATAAAAAGCCGCAAAATCATAGGCATTAATTGTGTGCTGTAGTCAGCACTGGGAATCATGACTGGGCAGACTAGCATTCTTGTTTCAGGACTGAACTAGTCTGTCATGTTTATTCTCATAGGTTAAAAGCTCCAAAGCTGAGCAGTAATTGCCCCAAACGCTGTGTTCAGCAATAAGAACAACCTAAATTATACTGTCTGTAGTTGTTTTATTTAAAACCATCATGGTGAGTTTAAAATTATTCTGAATGTCATGGGATCTTCAGATTTTGTAACACTGTAATTTATATACTGTTTTACAAAGGAGTCAGTTCCTCTTCTGTAGAATGACTGTTCACATAAACTTGTTGCCTATCATTTAGTAGCATGGTTCCAGAACTGAAATGCCACATTTGTTCTTCTGGATTTGTATTGTGGAAACCATTAGCCATATTATAACCTTATTTCCATTTGAAAGTTCTGATCTCTTGAAAGATAAGTACTGAATACACATGTAACTTTCCCATATGGTTGTTAGTTCTTTCAGCACTTTCTGACAACTAGATATTTTTTTTTTAAAAGGTAGCTCTGCCTGTTAGACTGATACAGCAGGTGATGTGCTGCTTCTGGCAACTTGGATTTTCTTCTGTTCTTGTGTTACCACTCTGTCATTTCTTTGTTTCTGTGATCCCCTCCTCCTTTGCCTCTTTCCTCACTTGTTGTGGGGGATACTAAGAGTTTTTAAGGATTTTGGGAAATATTGATCCCTTTATTCACCTGTTTCCCTCTGCCTTTTACCCAATCTGCATTTCTTCTGCCTTTTTTCTCTCATCATTTTTCTGTTCTCTTCATCCTCGCCTCTCTCTTTCCTACCTTTTCCTGGGTTTTTTTTATTGCTCTTGCACAGGTTAAAAATGTCTTTTTTAATGTGTTGCTGTATCATGGGAATTCTGTGTGCTGATCCAGTGTAGTTTGCTCCTGAATGGCTTAGTGTATTTCATGCACCACTTTACACCAGCTACAATAGGGAGGGCAGAATTGAGCCATGATTACAATGTGAGGTCCTGTTAATAACTGCAACCACTGAGGCTCTGCACTTGAAGGCTGATAAAGGGGTAGATAGCAGTCCTCCTTGACAGAATGATCCTTAAAACTGGGTGTATATATTTCCCTGTATATTATTAATAATACTTATGTAGACCGCCCCACCCCCATCCTGCACTGATAGCCACAGAGGTAGACTTTTGCTTTGCTTTGTGGAACTCTTGACTGCAATGTGAGGGTCTGCTCCCACTGATGTCACAGAAGGATCAAGGCATAGGATAAGTCTACATTGCAGGGTAAGTGGGCCTTGAGTCCACAGACTGTTTCTAAGCCCATGCTTGACTGTCTACACTTATTAGTGACTGTGGGTTTAGAATTTCTGGACCTGGGTCTCTCAGCAGTGCTTATGTGTTCAAACTGTACTGTGAAGAGCTGAGTCAAACCAGCCTATCTCAGGCTTCCTACTGCCTTTCCCAGCTGTAGCCCCAATAGCCCTTGATTCATAGTGCACTGTGGGAAAACTTGATTTTCCATCCAGCAGCACTTTACCAGTACTTGCCTCTGCCTACAAACACATCCAGATGAGAGCTGTCTTTGGGTCTGCACGTTCCAGGCGTCTGGAGCCAGACTGAAAGCACCATTTGAAGAACTTGTACTGCTTGTGCTTTTACTTCAGGAAATGGGCAGAGCATTCAGAAGATACTGGTGAACATTTGGGTGGCATTTTCTGTCCTACCGAATCACCTCTGTGATTAAAACAGTGCAGGCTCCAACTGGCTGATGCTGTTTGTGACTCTTGGTATAGCTGCTGCTTCTGTAGATTGGTGCTTCTGGAGCAGGGCCATAAGCAGAGACTGGTGGGATCTCCTCATTGTACAGACTTGGGATGACCACCATTGGGCCAAAACGTGCGCATGAAGAAAGTGACATTTCTAGAACTTTGTGAGCAGTTTGCCCTGACCCTTCAGCATCAGGACATGTGCATGAGGAAGGTCATGCTGGTCCAGAAGTGGTTTGCTATAACCATCTGGAAGCTAGCTACTCCTGACTTCTGCAGGTCTGTTGCTAACCAGTTTGTTGCTGGCAAGTCGACTGTCGTGGCGGAAGTACTTGAGGCAATATGGTGTGTGGTTTATCCACAAGTAGTGAGCATGAATGTCCCTGAAATAATTGCTGGTTTGGGGAGAATGGTGTTTCCAAACTGCACTAGGGCCATCGATGGGACTCATGTTTCCATAGTTGGTCCTCTGCAAAGAACACAAGAATACATAAATTGCAAAAGGGTATTACTCTTTTGTTATGCAGGCTCTTTTCAGCTACCGAGACCATTCATGGACATCAACATGGCTTGCACTGGAAAAGTGCATGATGCTAGGGTTTTCCGCTGATTGGGAGTTTACCTTCATGGGCAGGCTGGGACCAACCGAATGACATTGTCATAATGGAGTAATTGTCCCTACTGTTGTTTTATGGGATTTGTGTGTCCTCTTTTGCATAGTTTTGAAACCGTACCCTGATCTCAGACACCCTGGCAAAAGAAAGTTTAATTACACTCTCAGGAGGTTTGGAATGGTGGTTGAATGTGCATATGGCAGATTATGTAAACAGCACTAACAGAAATGAAAAAGTATTGTCTCAGTATTTCAGAAGTCTACATCATCGCAGAAGTGTCTTTGGAATCTCCAGGCCAAAAAAATGATACTTTGTAAAACTGCTTCAGTGTATTCTGAGAGCTAAATTTTAGTTCCTAGATTCTCTGTGACCACTAAGAGCTAGTATGTGTAAAGCCTTCACACATAACAGAAAGGTGAAATTTACAAAGAGGTTTTCAAACTTGAAGTGAGTGAGCAACACATCTATGAGTGGAATGGGCTGGTGGCCTGCAGAAGAGGGCCCAGAAACACCCTGCTCTGAAATGTGACTACCCTTCTGGAGTTTGTATTATGGGAAAAGTTTGCAGCTATCAGCACCCAGGATTGGATCCAAATTCATAGGGAAATCAGCAAGATTCTGTGCTAGCTTCCACATGGATTGCTGCTTTCCTGTAAGATGCTGAAAGCTTTTGGCATTCATACAGTTAGTTACCCCTTCCAGCTAATGCATATGATACAGCCTGCTTGGACTACATATATCTATACACTAGATGCAAATACCTTGGACAATATGAACTCTTAATACTGCATACTTGATATATATCTATACCACATGGACTGCCTGGAATCATAACAGGGAATGCAGTGCACCGTTACACCCTCTTACCATTCTCTCCTCCCTCCCCCGCATTCTTAGGTAACCCGGAACTTCAAAGTGCCCCCCCATCCTTGGCACATGTCTGGACTTCATACAACACCCTGATGTATTTCAGACAGTTAATTCATCATCCATGCACTACATTCCTCTCCCCCTGTGCAGTTTAAAGGCAGCTCATTATGCTCTGTCATAGCTGATTTGTATGATGTAGGGTACTGTCAAGGAAGGCAATGTGAGGCTCTTGCTTTTAACACTCCAAAGCATCTTTGTATCAATCTGCTGTTAGCAGATGCACTCTGTTACCTGTGGCTTGCAATAACAATTTCATTGGTCATAAGCCAGAAACCTCTCATTTGAATATTAATAACAAACATAGAGGCAGAAACTTACCAGGCCTCAGGGCTACTTCTGCCTTTTCTGTTTCTGCTGCTGGTTCTATGGCAGGCTGCTCCTCTGGGGAGTCATCAAACAATTCCTGGGAGTATGGCTCCAGGATGTGCTGTAGCTGCCCTTGGGGCAAAGCGTCCTCATGGACTGGCATGACTACCTGAGTCACTTTGCTATCCTGATCAGGTGGCTGCTGTCTTGCTTCTGGTGCTATAATAGATTCAGGGGTCACCATCATGGCTGATTGATTGGCTCAGTGCTTGGCACAGTTCCCAGCACCTGGTCAAAGTCCTTATAAAAGAGGCAGGGTGATTCCCCAGAGGTGCGATTCCCATCCCTGATTTTCTGATAGTCTGTCTGAATCAGCTCTCTGCATTACTCACCTGTCCATTGAATCCCCAGTGCTGTCAGCTTCTCTAATATTTCTTGATATACGTAGTCATTTCTGGTATTCTTACCAAAATCGAATGTTTTGCTCACCTCACATCAGAGATGTACCAGAATCTGACTATGGTCCTGTAACCAGGTATCAGCATGATTGGCAAAGGACTTCTTGTTGCTGGCCATAATTAATGCAGGAGGTGATTCAATCTGTGTTCAGTTCAGCAGTCAGAATAAAACGAAAGGGTTAAACAAGCTATACTTGAGCTGGGGGGGGGCGGGGGGGTGGTTGCTTCCATTTCCTGGGAGTTGACTGACTAGTCTTGGGATAGAAAGGCCAGGAAACACTGGCCTATGAGATTGTGGGTTAGCGTTGGCACTCTCAGCACACAGTTCTGGGCCTGACCTGTTCCACACTACAGAATGATAGAGTTGGGTCTTGAGTCCCAGTGGGACTTGGGCACAGGACCCCCGCCCCCCTAACTCACCCTGCTGTTGGGCCATCAGGCCTGGGTACTCAGGGCATACTGGTCCGATTCAGACAGATTTGTGTGTGGATGGAAGCTGGGTTTGGACTTGGACCTGAGTCTGAGCCTGGGCTTACGTTGTAGTGTAGACATGATTATGTTAAATAATATTTTCACTCTGGTTAGGAGAATAAGATCAGCCAACTAAATGTGACCACTGATTTACTTTGACTATTACAATTAATGATTAATTCTAAATTACAATGTTGATGTATAGAAAATATGTATCTTAAATGGAAGATCTTCTTTTGATTTGCACATGTAACTGGTCTAATGAAGAGTTTATTTTCAGAATTTCTTGAGGTTGGCAAGAAGCAACCTGCCCTCGATGTTCTTTATGATGTTATGAAAAGTAAAAAACATCGAACATGGCAAAAAATCCACGAGCCAATTATGCTGAAGTATCTGGAGCTCTGCGTGGACCTCCGCAAGAGCCACCTAGCAAAGGAAGGATTGTATCAGTACAAGAACATTTGCCAGCAGGTAGGGATTGTGAAATGTTCATTCTTTACTACCCGCAGTATGATGTACGTTGGAGTTGTATATTTAAAACTTCTTTATTACTGCTAAAACATGTAATTGTTTTGTATCCAGGCCCCAGTCCTGCAAGTCGCTGAGTTCTGCCTTGCAGGGTTAATGTCTAGATTAGAGCACCCAACATAATAGGGCTCCAGTTTTGATCGGTATTTTCGGGTGCTATTATAAATTTAATCCAAGTAATAAATACTAACTTGAATTTAGATTTATGGATTTATTCTGTATAAGCCTGCTTTACATTTTACCACCCTACTTATAGAGTATTTGCTTCCCACTGCTGGGAGAAAGCCACTTGAAATGTTCTGCTTTTGATTTAGGTAAACATCAAATCCTTGGAGGATGTTGTTCGAGCCTATTTGAAGCTAGCTGAAGAAAAAACTGAAGCAGCCAAGGAAGAGTCCCAGCAGATGGTGCTGGATATAGAAGACTTGGATAATATTCAAACTCCAGAAAGGTAAAAAAGTCTTTCTTTCATTTGTAAGCCCTTTGTGGCAGGGTTTCTCTCTTCTGTTTTTACGGCACCTAGCACAAGGCTATCCTAATCCCCTATGGAGCCTTTGCGTGCTGTCATAATATAAATATTTACTACTACTGCTAAGGGCTATGCTTCAGCTGTCTTTTTATATAAGTCTTAATTTAGCTTATTAGTTGTACATTTTTAAAATAGATTTTCTAATTAATGTACAGGTCCTTGGGTCCTGGTTTTGGATTTGTCATTAGGTTTGAGATAAGAGGTTTAGAGTAAAATTAACCATCAATATTAGAAAAAGTGGTTTTACTGTATAAATGATGTATCTAACTTTTCTTGTAGATTAAATGTAATTTTTGCTCAATTAATATCCAGAGATATTCTTTGTGATGTAACTTTATTAAGGCAGATTATGTATTTAATAATTTAAATGGTTCTGTGGGTGTTTGGGAGTTGGGGGAACCTAATTCAAGCTATCTAAAGGTTAAAGCGCTTGACCATGCTGTCAAATCTTATTTCTATGACATCATTTTATATCTATAATTAGGCAGTTCTCCGAATTCAGATTTTAAGAAGGAATGTTTCTGGGGTGTTTTTTATTTGAAGCGTCAGTGAAAGCCTCCTTTAGAAAAACAAACTACATGGTGATTAAAGGGATTTGTCCATTGGCTGAATGGTGGGGAAGAAATGGTCTTAACAGCCTGCGACAAATGTAACACTAACAAAATGATTATTTAATCAAACATCATCCTGTTCAGTACCATGGAATATGTAGTTGGTCATGTATGGGCAAATCAGTAATTATTTGGTTTCATGCATAGGCATGTGAATTCATAAATAGTTGAAAATTTGTTATGAGATTCCTGAAAGTGTAAACTTACCTTGTATTTGCAGACAACTTGATATCTTGCAGACTAAGAAATGGTGGATTTAGAAGTAGAAAAACAAATTTTAAATGAATAGGATGGTGAGCAAGTACCGAGGGAAGATATCACTATCTGCATATCTTCTAGACTTTTAGAAAATGTATCCTTTCATATTGCTTACACACATCATTTTAAGGCTGGTATTCTTTTGTGAAGGTTTTAAAAATCACAGACTGTGACCTTCCTTGTTTTCCAAAAAGTGTCAGAGCATAAACTTCTGCTTTGTCACATGTCAATAAATACAAGAAAACACCTGAAGCAGCTTCTAGTCCCTCTGGTAGCATTGCAGGGTAGTTGGGGAGGAAGTCTGGGCCGGTAGGAGAGCAGATCACTAAATTCCAGATGTCTGAGTCTGGTAGAGGAGTCTACTGCTATCTTGGAGGGAGGGGAAAAGACTTCGTAGATGAGGTGTTCCCAAAACTGTCTTTTTGTCAGGTTTTGAGAGGGACACCAGAAGCAAGGAAGCTTGGGCCTTTCTGTGCCACCAGCCAGAACCATCAGCTATCTACGTAGGATGCATCTTGAGCTGGAACTAGCTTTGAAATTCACTGACAAGCATGTGACTTCTCTTTAAATTCTTCATGACAGCCAAAGTCTTGGGAACATGTGTAAAAAACATGCCTGTTATTAGCCTTTCAAGTTTGATTGGGTTATTTTGTAGATCTCAGGCTTGGTCTACTCTTACCCTGGCGATTCGGAGGCAGTTAATGGAAGTTACGCAAACTATGCAGAAAACTTGTATAACTACCGTCGACTGCTATGCTTCTCTTTTGCGCACTGTCTTGCGTTCCCATCGACGCAGTGCTACGCCACTTTTGGGGGTGGATTAATAGTGTCGACTTCTGGATCGACTGAGCGGGGCTTCACTGACCTCTTAATCAATTCAGATAAGTCTATCTGACGGCGGCAACTTTGCTGCCATCAGTGTAGACATAGCCTTAGTAAGAAAGAGGTAAAGGAGAGAAGATGGTGGGGATTGTGGGGGCTAAAAATGTCTTTTTTTTTCTCGATTATAGTGTTCTCTTAAGTGCTGTAAGTGGGGAAGACACTCAAGATCGTACAGATCGGCTGCTTTTGACTCCTTGGGTTAAATTTCTATGGGAATCATACAGACAGTGTTTGGACCTTCTTCGAAACAATTCTAGAGTGGAACGCCTTTACCATGATATTGCACAGCAAGGTAAAGTGAAAGCATGAAATGTAAATTACAGTGTGCCTTAGCACATCTGTGTGTGAACACCCTCAACTGAAAGGTTTCAGGTTACTTTTGCTTAAATAAAGCTATTGGTGGAATACACATTAATCCCTCACACTTGTGTGCATGCACACAGTATTTTAGTAATTCTGGAGGCCCCTGGATTCCAGCATTGCTGGACCTGTAGTTAATATCTATCTTGATGCAAGTAGTTTCTTATAACAAATCTTTCAAGAGCAGTTTTAATTTTTCGGAGAGTTCCCTTTATTAAGAATACTTAATAGTGTTGTACCTGTATTAATCTCCAACCTATTTTCTTAATCACAAGAGGCACATTTTCCTCTTGTTATCCATTATGGCAAATGTTGTCCCCCAATGAGATGCGACATGCAACTAATTTTAGGTGCCATAACTGACTAGCTGAAATTGTTATTTCAATCACAAATTATTGGGCTTCATGCAGGAATAACTGGGTAAAATGCTATGGCCTGTGCTATAGAGGAGGAGGAGGAAAGATGAGAAAATTAGGGTGGTCCTTCTGGCTTTAATATTGAAAGAAGAGGAGTGGGTATATACATAATCTCCTTCTGGGTTTTTCTGAGTGGGATTGTTTAAAAAATAATCTAGATTATTTATCTTCCTCCATTTTCATGATAACATGGATATTTGTATCCTTTGTTGAAAGAAACAGCTCCAAGTTACTACATTCTTTTCTATCCCAAAATTGTGCATATTGTGGGTGGGTGGTATTCCTTGAGGGTCTTCCTGTCGTTCTTCCAGTGTTCCCTGCCATACTGATTTGTCTCATCCAGAATTACTTTCCCATCAATCACTGGGAGAGAAAAGGATAGTTAATCTGTAGAAAGTTAGGGTAGATGTGTCCCAATGCAAGCACTTTTTTTTCTTCTCTTTTTAAAATAAGAGGGTGAGGTAGAAAACTAGAACTGAACCCCTTTATGTGAACCTTGCAGTAACTTGCCACATTGGGATAATCTGAATTTAAGTAGTAGGAGTTTGATGAGAATCTTTTCCTGTTTTTCAAAGAACCAGAAACTTTTAGATTCTACCACCCCGACAGTTTTATTTAGAATTATTTTGGACACCTTGTGAAAGAATGGTACAGAATAAAAGAAAGAAACCCTTTTCCTGTTAAACATTTTAAAAAGTCTAATAAATTGGTGTTCTCAGGTTTTTAACTGATTAATTCTGCAAAAACACTCCAAATGGTATTATCCTGAATAGTCTCTGGTTTGTCTCATGAGAGGCTTTCAGTGGACTTCTCCAAATAGAGATTCTTTAGGCAACTTGATTTTCTTACATGCAGGTTGACACTAGCTAATTTTATAATTATTTGATAGTTAACATTAATAGTCAATATTTCTAACTTGAACATCATTCAATTTCTCAGCTTTTAAGTTCTGCTTGCAGTACACTCGTAAGGCTGAGTTTCGCAAACTCTGCGATAACCTGAGGATGCATTTAGGGCAGATACAACGCCACCATAACCAAAGTACAGCAATTAACCTCAGTAATCCTGAGAGCCAGTCTATGCACTTGGAGACAAGGCTTGTACAGCTGGACAGTGCTATTAGCATGGAATTATGGCAGGTATGTGTTTAATTTTGTGCTTGTTAACAGGACCCACAATACTTTACTTCACCAAGGTCCAGAGACCCCCAATCCTAAACTGGCAATAAATTGTGAATTCCATGGCTTGTACTCCAAGATCTAAAATACGTACAAGGATGCAACGATGTAGAGTGAAATTGTAAAGTGTTGTATTCATAGTTATATGCATATTAAATATCAATCATCTGATAACCTCGTGCTGCTATCTAGAAGCAGCACTTCAAAATAAGCCATTATTTGTAATGGAAAATGAATTTTCATGAGCATTGATGTAGTTGCTGAAGGCTGCTTGGTGTGTAGGTGAATGGTAAGGAAATCAGTTCATTGACACTGCCTCCCCGCCCCCAAAAAATCTCTGAAAATTTGCTTTCTCAAGAGGGAGATCTGGTTAACTGGAGGCATTCAGCAGGGACCTAAATCTGTGGTGCGGGTCCCCATTCCAACTATTTGAGGTCCTAAAATTTTGGATTGCGACCATCCATTCTTTAAATACTAACTTATTTTGTTATTTCAAAATAAAACTACTCCCAAGTCTTTTTCCTTCGGCATCTCTCTAAAGTCAAAATTACAGTTGTTAATGCAAGTTTTGTTACTTTGTTTTACATTAATGTGGAAAATATTTTATTCTATTATATTCCCTTTTCAGATGTAGATTTGTCATGCTTTTAATATAGTAAATCTAAGGCATTTCCGAGAGTATTTTAGATTTTCTAAAATACTTTAGTCACTTCTGATCACTATTGATTGGATGGGAGATGGAGAGACGGACAAATAGTAGAGCAGGCTGAAAATTTTTTGGCAAAACATTTTTTGTTGGAACTTGTCAAAATCAAAATGTTTTGCAGAGATTGTTTGATTTTGAAGTTCTGATGAAAACCAGGCTGGCTTCTGATAAAATCTTGTCTGCCTGGTTTCCTTTCAGCTCACCCACCTGGCTTCTTTGCAGCCTGCCTGGTGGGTTGATAGAGAGCCAATAACCTTAGAGGCTTGCTGATCCTTTGTAGCCTTGGGCTTCCAGGGTCTATGGTTTACAGTGTAGTCCACGAGGCAGACTGCCCCAGATCCATGGTTTCATTCCCTTTATAGAGAATTTTGAAATCTTTTAGTTTTGTGCCAAATTGGAATGAAACCAAAATTTTCCATGAAACAGAATTCCCTTTGTTGCCCAGCTCTAGCAAATAGTGTTAAAGCATCTGCAATATATATGTCATTTCTTTGTTAGAAAGGAATGTATTTATTTCTGGGTAACTGACAAAGTTGAAAATTATAGCTTACAGCTAAAGTTATATATTACAATTATGTAACTTTGTATATTAAATATGCTTTGACTAAAAGCTTTAGCTTTTAGTTTTCTAATTTGCTTGCAAGTAATATACTGAAAGTAATTTTTTTGTTTACTATTTTAGGAAGCTTTCAAAGCAGTGGAGGATATTCATGGGCTATTCTCCTTGTCTAAGAAACCACCCAAACCCCAGCTGATGGCAAATTACTATCACAAAGTTTCAACTGTCTTCTGGAAATCAGGAAATGCTCTTTTTCATGCATCCACACTTCACCGACTGTACCACCTGTCAAGAGAAATGCGAAAGAATCTCACACAAGAGGAGATGCAGAGGTGTGGAGAGATGCTTTTCACCTATTGTCTGGTTTTAACCACTTACATACAAATGAATTAAATTTAGCCTGTAATAAGAAGCAGATGGAATGTGTATTTGAGTGGTTGGCATCAGATATTGAACAGCTTTGCTTAAAGGGATAAATACAGAATGCCCCAATAATTAGGGCAAGAAGGATATTCAACAAATATTGTAATGAAGGTGAACAGTGGTACCTACTAGGTGGTGATATTCCCATATTAGCCACAGACTGAGACCTGAGCAAGTCATTGAACCTCTGTCCGTTTTCCATTCTGTGCAGTGGTGAATACTTACTTCACATGACTTAATTATTGTTAGTAAAGCACTGTGAGATCTCTGAATGAAAGATAAGACAGACAAACGTATCCATTCACTCAGTTCTGGATGTGACATTGAAAAGGCTTTTTAGGCATGCTGGGCCACTCGGTGAGCAGCAGTTGGCAGTCCATGGCTGATTTTTGAAGTTTGTAAACCTGTAAAGTTCACCTACAAATCTTTGTGAATTCAAAAATGGTGGGAAAGTACGTTTTAAGGAATATGTTTACATTCCACTTAAACCTACTTATCTAGGCATTCAGCACATAATTCAAATTTTATTTAATGCCAGCTTCTGCAGTAACATATTTAAATTAGACTTATTTTGAATTGATTTTGTGAATTTTCACATCCAATTAATCTTATAGGAAGTTGATCAATAAAGGGATGATAAAATGGTTCTGGCTACCATCCCTTTATTGGATTTTTTTTTTGTATTTGGAGAGGATTTTTTTAATGAAGTTGATCAATACAGGGATGATACTGACTAAACCCTCCCCTCTAGGTATTAAGAAGCACTTAGAATTAATCTGAACACTGAAATGCCAAGATGTCTTGTTTGCTGGTGTTGCCTGTATTTTGACATGGAGAAGTTTTTGAATATAAAATCATTCACTTAGCTGTTACACTGATTGGAGGCTTCTGTTTTACAACTGAAGTATGTGTGTTAAAAAACAGCAAAAGAAAACACATACACTGAGATTTCTATTCTTTTATAATTCATCTTTTGTGATTATACTTTACCAACAGGATGTCAACCCGAGTCCTTTTGGCTACCCTGTCAATTCCTATAACTCCTGAGCGAACTGATATTGCTCGTCTTCTGGATATGGATGGTATCATTGTTGAAAAGCAGCGACGTCTGGCCACGCTGCTGGGCCTTCAGGCTCCACCTACACGCATCAGTCTTATTAATGATATGGTAAGTAATGGTGTTTGAGTGACAGGCTTTATGTTCAATCTTTAGTTTCCCTCAAAAACTGCAGTACTTAGATGCGGAGCTGCAATTCAAAATATTCCAGTGAATTTAAAATGTCCATTAAAGTAAAAGAATTCAACATGATTAACTGTAAATATGTTTATAATTTAATTGTGTAGTAATATACTTTCTTCTGATGTGTTAGAAAGTCAGGTTACAGTTAAAAATACAGACCAAGGAGAGCAACTTTCTCAATCCAAAGAACAACATTGGTAGACTAAACCTAACTCTTTCTTCTTATACTCAGTGAAACTTAATGTTTCAATATAGTGATAAATATTGTCCATTTTGTGACACAAGCAAATCAGAGGCCTGCGGTGAATGATCCTGCAATGGCTTTGGAGAGGGTGGTGACCAGGAACTTTCAGTTTTTTCTGTTGACTCACCGTATTGAAATTGGACGGTATTTAATTAGATCAGATGATTTAATATTTTCAATCTGTATTTAGGTAAGATTAGTACATTAATCTCATGGGCGGAGTTGGGGGGGGCATTGCCCCCCAATATTTGATGGCTGGGAGTGGGGACCAGCTGCGTGCTGGAACCAGGTGGGAGGGGGCTGCCGCCGCCGGGGTCCCAGCTTTGTGCTGGGACTGGCCAGGAGGTGGGTCGCTGCAGCCTGCCTGCCCACCTCCTGGCTGGGGCGGACTGGCCAGCCCGAGGTGGGTTGGCGGGCTGACTGGCTACAGGCCAACCTGGGGGTGGGGAGCCAGCACGATGCGGGCCGGTGGTGCTCCAGTGGCTGGGAGCATTTGGACCAGCGGCACTCCAGGGACTGCGGTGGACCAGCTGGGGCCAGCCTGGGGCAGGGTGGGCCAGTGTTGTGGCATGGCACAGGCCGGGGGCGCTCTGGCCGGCAGCATTCCGGAGGCCGGGGGTGGTCGGCCACTGGCCAGCCTGGGGTTGGGGTGGGCTGGCAGTGTTCCAGGGGCTGGAATGGACCAGCCAGCCTGGGGCTAGGGTGGGTTGGGGCGGCGCAACGCTGGGGCCTGGACTCCGGGGTTGCTCAGGCTGCCCACCAGTGGTGCTGGGGTGCTCCAGCACTGCGCCCACCCAGCCGGTCTGGCTGGTGCCTGGTGCTTGGACCACTCAGGGCGGACCGGGGGTTGTGACAGGAGAGGGGGCATGGCTTCAGGCAGAAGGGCTGGGGCCGGGGGCTAGCCTTCCCAAACAGGCGGTTCATATGGTGGCTGCCCCCCCAAATAAGATGGTCAAACTCCGCCTATGATTAATCTTAATGAAGGTTTACAAGGACCTAAGCGGTTAAGAAAACTTGCTGCCTTCATTTGATTTGAGGGGAAGTTGATGAGATACAAATTGTCTTCTGGTGAGACCTTCCCATCTTCATGGGAAAAAAAAAAAAAGCTTTCCTTGAAATCAGTTACATGCAACTTGTTTCCTCTCACTATTTAAGCATTACTGCTTTTCCTCTAGCAATTTTTTTGCCATATTTAGTTTTAGAACTTTGGGAATTTACCAAGAAACTGTAAGATGTACATCTGTATAGTTCAGATCCAAGCATGAATATACTCATGCAGGGACTGTCTTCATTTGTGTCTGGAAAGTGCCTAACATACCATGCACACTAACCCAATCTAAATACTTATCATAGACTACATTTTTTTTCTTCTGTTCCACCATTTGCAACTGAAAACTACATTCCATAATTTCTGCAATCTAATTTAAATAATGTATTATATTTTTGATGAATCATAAAATGAATTAATGAAAGCATAATGAATTAAGCATTTTATTGGCTGTATGTTTAATTTTTTGGGTACAAAGTTGCTGAGTGTAATTATTAACATGGAGTTACAGTTACCTTGAGCAAATATTTTTTTTTCTTTCATTATGTTGACTTTAGGTGAGGTTCAACGTAGTGCAGCATGTTGTTCCAGAGGTGAAGGAACTTTACAATTGGCTTGAAGTAGATTTCCATCCACTAAAGCTATGTGGCCGTGTAACCAAGGTGAGTCCTTTAGCAGTATATAGAAAAACACTAGTCTGGGCAGATGATACTAGTTGTCAGCTAGATTGGATTGTCAGCTCTTTGGGTCAGGGACTTCATTTGGCCTATTTTCATTATTGCTGTGTGTTTACATTATAAACTGCTGTGTATGCTTATGTTGCTATATAAATAGCATATAAAGTTGTTTTCAAAAGCATTTTTAACCTGCAGTATCCATTGACACCACTTAAAGTGCCCTGAAAAGGAGAGAGAGTTTTGGGAGGAATCTTGAAATTCTTGGTCTCTGGACTGGTGAAGATGACATTGGGGAGGTAGTTCAGCTAAGCTTTTGAGGGTGGACTTTAAGTAGTTACACACAACCTCTGTCTCACCCTCTTTTGGAAAGCTACTGAAATGGTTATATGGGAGAGGGAGAAACTGCAAAAGCCATCTGCATTTACGTTTAGGTGGAATTCAAACCACAGTGAGAATAAAGTAGGCACTGTAAATTTGGTCCATTGAGTTTTTCTAAATTCCACAATTGAAGCACATTATATTGTCTTTGTGTCTGTAAGAACAGGAATATTTGATGTGCTAAAGAAATACCGAAGGTAGTTACAATGTAGTTCATATAGCCAGTGCTGCCAGTCACCTTCATACAAAATCTTGGTATCCATTGTGTAAAAAACAGTAGTGTACTTATAAAAAGATTTGCATCAGTAATAAATTTATAATTAGGCAGTGCTTTATTTCATGAATTCTAAAGTGGATTTATTTTGGAGAGTTTTGTTTAACTTGACATTTGAAGGGTTTTTTGGCCTCTCAGATGAAATAGATATTGTAACTTTCTGGGCATTGTGACAGGTTCTAAACTGGGTGAAAGATCAAGCTGAAAAGGAACCTGAATTGCAGCTGTATGTCCCACATCTGCAAAACAACACAATCCTTCGTCTTCTTCAGCAGGTATGATTATTAAAAAAAAAATAAAAATTGTATGTTCACAGAGGTGTCTGAGTTTGAGACTGTTTCGGAAGAATCCAAAGCCAAAAATGTAACGTTTTATTTTTTGTCTAAGTAAAAATTTGCCATTGAATGTAAATACACTTAGTATGACTTTGAGACCATCTTTTTTCCCCATCCAAATAACCCATCCTTCCTGTCTTATGCTGCATTGTTAAACGCAACTCTAGCTGCTATCCTGTTTTAAGTTGTGGCTGTATACACTGATATAGGATTTTATCTAGACTTATTTGTTCCTTTATTTTATTTTTCAATCTTATCATATCTGTTAAATCCTTTGTCTCCTTGTAGTTAATTTGAAACAGGCTTGTTTTTTCAAATGCACATTTCATTGACCTGCACCCATTGCAGTGGTGAGCAGTGTTATTTCTGATGTGCCAGACAATAGATGAAGGTTAATTAGCAGCATTGCTGAATATAGTTACTGCTGCCAGTCTCCTTCTTACAAAGAACCTATTCAAGAAAGTCACTTGATCCCAGATTAAGATTAAATAAAAGTTGGAAGAAAACGTTGAAGTGTTGGTAAAATATGGATAATAATTAAGCACATCTTGGTCAACCTGTTGTCCAGCTGTCAAATCAGGCTAACTTTACAGCATGTGCAATAGTTTTAGCTTCTGTTAACCTGGTTTTTAATGGAAAAAAACCTGAATGTTCATATATTGTGCAGGTGGCGCAGATTTATCAGAGCATTGACTTTTCTCGTCTGACTACCCTGGTTCCTTTTGTTGATGCTTTCCAGTTGGAGCGTGCTATTGTCGATGCAGCCAGACATTGTGACTTGCAAGTAAGTGCCATAAAAAGAGAGAGAGGGTGTGTGTGTGTGTGTGTGTGTGTGTGTGTGTGTGTGTGTGTGTGTGTGTGTGTGTGTGTGTGTGTGTGTGTGTGTGTGTGTGTGTGTGTGTGTGTGTGTGTGTGTGTGTGTGTTTATAGCTTCCCAATGTCTGGCTGAGGTCAGGTCTGATAATACAGAGTTGTTGCTGATGAACAGAGAAGGTGCAACCAGAGTAAATGGTGGAAGTGATCTTTTTGATACATTAATTTGTTACTATTTCATGTTCTTAAATTGTGTTGCCCACCTCCAGTAATGAAGAGGACTGCAGTATATAAATATAATAAATAAATTTCAGTGAAACTTATTTAAGTGACTGCCTGAGGGATCAGCAAAAACACAGTCTAATACAGGATGTCCTTAACCAAAAGTCTAACAACAGTACTGGAAACTTTGGGCACGCTCCAAAGTAATCACTTAGGTCTACTTCCAAAAGCTGTAATTGGTGCACACTTTGTCCAGTTGTTGACCTAGAAATAAAGCAACAGATGACTTGAGACATTTTAACTTCTACTGTAAATAACATGTTTTGTCAATAGAATGTGTATACATATTTATTAAACATTAACCTGAGCTGTAGTCTAGAATACCATATTTTTTGCATGATGATGATGAAGAAATAAACTGTTCCTGTTTCAGAGCACTTTACATCTATTCATTTGATTTAGGGAAGACGTTGAGACTAGTTAGAACCTAAAATAAAACACATGCAATTGAAGGCCTCCTTAAAGTCAGTGGTAAAGCTTCTATTGGCTACGTTAGGATTTCACTCTTGGTGCCTACTGCCAAAATTAAGTGGAATGAAGCAGGGCAAATCATCTGTCTGTAATGAAGAGGAAGTATCAAGAACTATTAATGTAGTTGGTTTTCACCTCATGCAATGTTCCTTACATAGAATCATTGAAAGACTATCTTACAACCATGCTTCCATATTTATTCAGACTTTGGAGAGTTGCCTCTTTAGCAGGGTGAGCTTTTTTACAAGACATTTTGTTCTGTTGAGTATAAGCCCAAGTGTAGCAGCAATTTTGTTCCTTCATTGTTCAAACATCAACTTCCTATATCTAGGGCAATTGTGTGCTTTTTTTTTTTAAATATAACTTATGCTTGGAGCTTGTCTACATGCTGAAGTTGCACCATTTTTTAACTTGATTTACAAACACATTTTGTTAAACTTGTGCAAACCCCTTTGTGGACAAACTTCTCTTGGTTTAAAATGGCTTATATTGGTTCAGCTTGCACCTGTAGTGTAAGTCAAATTTAAACCAGTTTAAGAAGGTCCACGTGCAGTTGTACCACTTTAACTCAATCAGTTTAAAATCACACGTCCAGTTAAATTGGTGCATCTTTGTGTGTTTATCAGGCCTCAGAGGCACAGTCAATTTAAAATCATGCTTCTGGCAAGAGCAGTGGTTATTTATGACAATAGAATTGTATTTACCTGTTGTTACAAGTACCACTTACATTATGATAGCTGTAAGAAATAATTATTTTTTCAGTTTAATTTTTACATTTGATAGTACTTTGTGTGTAGTGAATGTTATTGTTTCCCATGTATTGTCATTTGTGCAGCTGTGGGTCACTGGCACAACAATGGAGAGAGATTATTTAAATGTAATAATTTAAAAAAAATTTATAAAACCACAGTAAGGAAGGCGACTCAGATACAAGCCGCTACTTTTATCTCCCCTTTTGAAACTGACTGCATTTCAAATTGATGTCTCATTTTAAATGTTCAGTGGTGCCCTAATTCTGATCTTCTGAATCTTATTTCAATTTATTTCGTAAAGGTTCGCCTTGATCATACTTCTCGAACGCTGAGCTTCGGATCAGATTTAAATTATTCAACTCGAGAAGATGCCCCACTTGGCCCTCAGCTGCAAAGTATGCCTTCTGAGCAAATTAGAAATCAACTGACTGCTATGTCCTCTGCTCTTGCTAAGGCTCTTGAAGTCATTAAACCGCCTCATTTAGTGGTAAGTGTTTTTAAGTTTTTGAATTTTTTTGACAAAAATATCAGCATTCCATGAAGTGAATTGTGTTTGTCTCTTGTACAGCTTCTGTTCAATTTTTTTCTTGCCTCATCAAATGCACATTTCATTTACCTGCTCTCATTGCATTGGTGAGCAGTGTTATTTCTGATGTGCTAAACAAACTGGTGAAGGTTAATTAGCAGCATAACTATATGCAGTTACTGTTGCCAGTCCCCTTCAAACAAAACAACTGATCAGCAAGGTCAGTGTATACCATTTTAATGTAGTAGTAAAGTGATTATTAGTGCCAGATGGTTAAATGTGTTTTAAGCACCCTTTTGCCATCTTAGTTATATGAACCTCGCCCTTCTAATTCCACTAGATTTTTTTTGGTTAGCCAGATATACTTATTTTGAAGCTGTCAGTATCTTTCTGAGCATTAACCATTTGTTTTGTTTACTTTCCTATGGCACATGAAAACCATTTGGCTGTCTATAGGAAGTTAAATAAATTAATGGGCATTACTAGGTTTGAGCAGCCCAAAGCTTGGCTGTTGCATTTTTTTTTTTTTTTTGGCAGTAATATGTTGCTCCATCTTTCTTTTTTTTTTATAGATATTATTACTGTTCTTATAGCATTGTGCCAACTTTTGTTTTGAATGCCCTCTAGTTGTAATGATGAGCTATATTTATGTACTTATGAATTAAGTAAAAACATAAGAAGCTAAGAACTTGATATTTTGTCAGTCTTATGTTTTATAAATTTTAGAATTTAAGGAATTAGGTGATTTGTCAGATTGAATTAGTTTATTGGTCTGTCTGGTAATGTCTTCATCTGACAGTAGTCAGTTACTGACACTTCTGAGGGAGGCCAAAAATTCCATATGTATCTAAGCAGTTACTATGTAGCCATGTAATTAATGACTGTATCACAGTATATACATATGAGAGGGCGGAACTAAGATTGTCTGAGCAATCTTAATTCTGTGGCATATCCTTGCTTCTAAGTGCTTGATTTTTACAACCTTGACATTCTTTCACATTTTTTGTCATATAATTAAAGATATTCTTATTTATCTCCTCTTCCTGGATGACTGTCAGTGTAAAGGACCTGGAATGTGACTTCACAGTTGAAGCTAGATACCTTAAGTAAAGGTCTCCCTGCCTAAGAACCAACTCCCCCTCAATTGGGGCTGGTAGTTGCATATTGGATTTCAACATCCAGCCTGTGATGTCACTCTTCAGGTTCTCCAGAGTCCTCTAGGAAACAGTAGTAAGTCTCAGAGCCTGATCTTTCAAATATTTTTTTTGGTTGTTTTTGGTGGAGCAAGATCTTTGAGTTAATCTTTACCTATCATAAAGGAGCAAAAAAGGGCAAACTTTTTTTTTTTTTTTTTTTTGCTTTGCATAATGCATTTTGAGAGTGGACATTTAGAATCATAAAAATATAGGGTTGTAAGGGAGCTCAAGAGGTCATCCATCTACTCCAGCCCCCTGCATTGAGGCAGAATGACACATACCTAGAGCAGCCACAGCAGGTGTTTGTCCAGCCTGTTCTTAAAAACCTCCAGTGAAGGGAATTCCACGTTGGAGTGCTTCTACATTCCAGTGCTCAACTATCCTTATAATCAGAAAGTTTCTCCTAATATCTAACCTAAATTTCACTTGCTGTAGATTAAACTGATTACTTCACCTTCAGTGGATATGGAGAACAATTAATCATCCTTCTCTTTATAACAGCCTTTAAAGTATTTTAAGACAATTATAAGGTCCCCTCTCAATCTTCTTTTCTCAAGACTAAACATGCCCAGTTTTTTTTAATCCTTCCTTATAGGTCATGTTTTCTAAGCCTTTTACCATTTTTTGTTGCTGTCATCTGGACTCTCTTTAATTTGTTCATATCTTTCAGTGTGATGTCCAAAACTGGACACACTACCCCACCTGAGACCTCACCAGTGCAGGACAGCTATCTCTCATATCATACGTACAACACTCCTGTCAATACACTGCAGAATGATATTAGCCTTTTTTGCATTGTATCACATTGCTGAGTCATATTCACTTTGTGATCCACTGTAACCCAAAGATCCTCTTCGGCAGTACTACAGCGTAGCCATTTTCCCCCATTTTGTAGTTATGCCTTTGATTTTTCCTTTCTATGTATAGTACTTTGCACTTGTCTTTGTGGAATTTCATCTTGTTGATTTCAGACCAGTTCTCTAATTTGTTGAGGTTGTTTTGTATTCTAATCTTGTTCTTTAAAGTACTTGTAAGCTCCCACCTGGGTGTCATCTGCAGATTTTATGAGCTTGCTTTCTACTCTATTATCTAAGTCATTAATGCAAATATTGAATAATACTAACCCAGGACAGACCCCTTTGGAACCTCACTAGATACATCCCTCCAGTTTTACAGCAAACCATTGATAACTACTCTTTGAGTACTGTCTTTCATCCAGTGTTGTACCCACCTTATTGTAATTTCATCTAGACAACATTTCCCTAGTTTGCTTTTCATTATGTAAAGTAATGTGTATTGAGTGAGCACTAAGTCGTCATTAGATATTTCCGCTGTGTTCAGAGTAATCATTTTATACCTGTAGTGTTTCAGCCTTGAGTAAACTACAAAATAAATTATTTAGAGGTGACTGCTAACTGCATGATTAAGCACTACTACTGATTGTCATGATGACTGTTAGCAAAGCGTTCTTAAGGCTGGATTCAAAGCCTAGCTAAATGGGGCTCGAATTGTCCCTCAGATTTTAAATTCTTAGTAGTCTTTGGTAACTGAATTAGTGTACACCAGGGAGAAATAGAACCCTACATGGTTAATTTCTGAAAGATATTTAACACATTTTCTGTTTGCAAGTTTGTACTATTGATGTGTTTAGACTTACTAAAATGTTCACATTAAACTTGTTTGACTTTACAAGCATTTAGTGAAAATGCCAATTATTTTTAGGTGATAAGTTTGGAATTGCACTAGATTTGAGACTGGCTTTTACATTCTATTCTTTAAATTGCTGTTCTTTGTTAGATGCGGTTTGATCAACATTTAATTGTGTCTAGTAGATATTGTGGCTGTACACAATACTTTGAGGTCATGCTCATATATATTTTTATATATAGTTATTCGCCATACTTAGTCCAGATATAGTCACATTACACAATCAGTATTTTTAAAAAGACCCACATATTATGACCCATTAAGCTAGACCCATATTTATATAGTGGAGGTAAAATTAACTTGTCAATTAAAATAGTGTTGAATGTGTACTTTTATTTTTAGCAGTCTCAGAAAGTTGTCAGTCTTTATCAAATAATAAATGTTTCCTCCATAGGGACAGAAGTCCTTTAACAATGTGTAAAAGTTACAGTATGACTGCGTCTGTGGTGTCATCTTAACATTTCAACCATGATTTATCAAGTATTTCCATCCATATAAGTATCATGGAAACAATACCGCAGTATTCCAGGGTGTATGCTCATCAGCCACGAGTGCATATTGTATAATACAAGTTACTAAATACTCTTGTTGGCCGAACATACCCTGAAATGTTGTTCTTAAAATATTTCTATATAGTCCTTTAAAAATGTTTTCCAAAGAATATAGTTTTGTTATGATGTTGGTCAACAGACTGTGGGCCAGTTTATGAATGGGCCTAATCCAGTCTGCAATTTAGACATCTGCTTGGCTTGCAGGTGCAGTTAGTTAACTAGACATATAAATGCTTGCAATTGTAACTTCAGAAATGTGGAGTTCTGATATTAAAATCAAACACCCTTTATAGTTACAGTTGCAAGCTTGGGGAAGGGTAAACCAAGCAGACATCTTTGTTGTTACATTCAGTACTTTGCTACTATATAAGAACAGACTGTAACTGTGTCAAATTTGCTGCAGTGTATATGGGTGATTTTAAAAAAAATCTTAAGCCTTTCCTTTCTCCCCCCCTTTCTTCTTCCACATGCTCCTGTTGCCATCTCCCCCTTTTACAGCACTTATCAGTGGTTTCAGGGCTTCAAAGAAATGTAGATGGTGCTTCTCCCTGTTCTCTTTTTGAGGCTCTGCAGTGGCTGATTAGCTAAGGGTGTGGTGGTGGTGAACAGTGGTGAGTAAAGAAAAAGGGGCAGAAGATCCTTAAAGGACACAGTCTGTGTGAAACCTAGTTATTTTTTTATAAAGGAATTAAAGATAGACTCAGATACTGCACTTGCTTCTGAGTCATGCTGTCAGTTTCTGTGGTCTTACAACTTTCTCTCCCCTGTTGCTGTATAAAAGATCCATACAAACATGGGAAGCTGATTAAATAATCATATAAGTGAAACTGGTTATACATAAAGTGCTGTTTAGTGTATAAAAATGAACTGAAAAAAGTGTTCTTTTTTCATCTCAATTATAGAATCATGACTGTTACTTGTTACAATGGTATGTAAAATATTTTCAGACCAATTTTTTTTTTTTTTTTTTTTTTAAGTAAGGTCAAAAATTTCACGCCTAGGACACACTTGGTAGAGTGTTGATCTGATACTGTGGAATGTTTAACATGTTTAACTTTGTGCATGTGAGTAATCCCTTTGAGACTACTACTTGTATTAGTTTACAGGATTGGAACTATGTTTTCAGTGGCTGTAAAGTTTTTCATGCAGTTACCAAATATAGGAAATAAGATGTTTTTGAGTTGTCTGTTTTACAGTGTTTAACTTTTCCATGACTTGGGCATTTTAAAGAGATGCCAACCAATTGGCTGTCTTGTTCTTAATTTACATTCAGCAAGAGAAGGAAGAACAACATCAGTTGGCTGTCACTGCTTACTCAAAAAATTCAAGGAAAGAGCATCAGCGTATCCTTGCTCGTCGTCAAACTATAGAGGAGAGAAAGGAACGTCTTGAAAGCCTAAACATTCAGCGTGAGAAAGAAGAGTTGGAACAGCGTGAAGCTGAACTTCAAAAAGTTCGTAAAGCTGAAGAAGAGAGACTGCGCCAGGAGGCAAAAGAAAGAGAGAAGGAGCGTATTCTGCAAGAACATGAGCAAATCAAAAAGAAAACTGTTCGTGAACGCTTGGAGCAGATTAAGAAGACTGAACTGGGAGCCAAGGCATTCAAAGATATTGATATTGAAGTAAGCAATTTATTACTAGAATATCGAATTATTCTAGATTCTTATACTGTTATTTAGCTGCCTAAATTTCGGATTGTCCACTTGTTTGTTTGTTTTGTCAGTAAGACATTCCTAAAAACAGGAAACTACCAGTTTGGGCAATTTAAACTTAACAAAGTTGGGATAGGAGCTGTTTACATGTAGGAAAGAGTCTAGCCATTTGTGAGGGGACTGAAGATTTCTTCCATCTAGATTATCTACCTAGTAGTAAAACCTGAAATAGATGTCCAAATTCTAGTGGTGATAACTGAACTATGTCTTAGTTAGAATTCAGATAAAAATCCATGAGATATCTTCAAAGTAAAATACAAGTTGCACAACAGACACTAACAGGAGCCTAAAAATGTTCAGAAAGTCAACTAGTTTGAAAGTTAAATGAGAAATAGCAGAAAAGTTAAAGTAAACGTAGGAAACTGCATTCATGTCAGGAAATAACCATTGGCTTTCTGGTCTGTTTATTAACTTTAATGTCTGATGGTAGGATCTTGAAGAATTGGACCCCGACTTCATCATGGCTAAACAGGTTGAACAACTGGAGAAAGAAAAGAAGGAACTCCAAGAACGTCTGAAGAATCAGGAAAAGAAGGTATAAAGCAATAAGAGTAGAGGCTTGGCTACATAGAAATGTACATAAGTTTAATTAAACCATTGCAGACCCCTGTGTGGATACACTTATGTTGATTCTAAAACAGTATCAGTTTATCTTGCTGCTGTAGATATAAGAAGCAAGCTGAATTCATACAAGTCAGATTTTAATTGACTTGTATTCCCATGCAAATCTGCACCAATTCAACTAAATTGGTTTAAAATCACACCTTGAATTAAACTGGTGCAATTTCACATGTAGCCCAGGCATAAATTGCAAAGACCAATATGCTGGGAATACTGAGGTAGCAAAAATATATTGGTGAAGTAGAAATATTTTTTTAGTATACCAAATTTGGTCTTTATTATATACAGTATATATAATACATTTGTTTTTTCTATATTTAGATTGACTATTTTGAAAGAGCAAAGCGCTTGGAAGAAATTCCTCTAATCAAGACTGCCTATGAAGAACAAAGAATCCGAGATATGGACTTGTGGGAACAACAAGAAGAAGAAAGGGTAAGGATATTTTGGTTTCACATAGCAGCATCATTTGTTGCTGGGTATAAAAACTGGGTCTGTGCCATCTGTACGCTTTTCCTTGCCTAGTTCAATCTAAGAAGGGTAGATGTGATTTAGTTCAGATGGAGTTATTTCAGTTTCTCGTTATTTTTTTCCACTACTGGACTGCAGTGCAGTCTTTTGTGTTAGTCCAGATGGAGAAAGAAGCAGCTATCTGATAAGCTTCCTCTGGGTGTGGGCTTTGAGGACTGAGCAACCTGAGGGGGTTTGTTGTGTGTTATAAAGACAAATATTATATAAAATGTTTTATTTTTTAATATTTTGACTTTTGCATATTTACAGATCACGACAATGCAGCTGGAACGTGAAAAAGCCCTGGAGCATAAGAACAGGATGTCAAGGATGTTGGAGGATAAAGACTTATTTGTATCTAGGCTCAAAGCAGCACGACAATCAGTTTATGAGGTAAATATCATGTGTTATTGTGGGAAAAGCATTTCCATAAAGTATGGCAGTTAAATTGTGAGCTGGAAAAGTAAGAATGAACTAACAAATGGAGCTGGAAAATGTCTGTTTTCTTTTTAAATTACAAAGATGTTGCCATACTATTTTTCTGAATCTTTGGGGGAAAACCACTTTCTGACAATCTAGAACAATTTAAATTCAGACAGTTGAGCCTTTAAAGACAAAAGAACAATTTTATAATTCCAGAGAGCCCTCGTTCTTTCATTCAGAATTACATTAATGAATGGGAGGGGAGATGTCCACAAGATGATCTGGCAGACGCTGTCCCTTCCCAGGCACTGTCATTTAAAATTACAGTGGCATCTACCACAGTTGCTTACCTGTAAAAGTAATTATTAAAATATTTGATAGCTTTTTAATGCTGCTTTTTAATGTGGTTTAGAAACTGGAAATGAGGGGGAGCCAGCACCATATGACCAGTCTGCTATTCTAGACCACAAGTAATCCACAGACCACAATTTGGAATTGCTGGCCTTGTTAGAGTAATTTTCAAAATGTTTCTAATCTAAAAAACCAGAGGTGTTTCAGTTCTGTGTCTTGTTACTTGATTCAGCAGAACACTATACGTTAGAAGTGTCTGCTTTTTAGATGTGAGACTAGGTTTGTGAGATTATATGTAGAATCATAGAAGATTAGGGTTGGAAGGGACGTCAGTAGGTCATTTAGTCCAACTCCTTGCTCAAAGCAGGACCAACCCCAGCTAAACCATCCCAGCCAGGGCTTTGTCAAGCCATACCTTAAAAAATCTGTAAAGATGGAGATTCCACCGCCTCCCTAGGTAACCCATTCCAGTGCTTCACTATCCTCCTAGTGAAAAGGTTTTTCCTAATATCCGACCTAGACCTCGCCCATTGCAACTTGAGATGATTGCTCCTAGTTCTGTCATCTACTACCACTGAAAACAGCCTAGTTCCATCCTCCCTGGAACCCCCTTTCAGGTAGTTAAAGGCTGCTATCAAATCCCTCCTCATTCTTCTCTTCTGCAGACTAAACAAGCCTAGCTCCTTCAGCCTCTTCTCATAAGTCATGTGCTCCAACCTGCTAATTATTTTCATTACCCTCCGCTGAACTCTTTCCAATCTGTCTACATCCTTTCTGTAGTGGAGACTCAAAACTAGACACAGTAGTCCAAATGAGACCTCACCAGTGCTGAATAGAGGGGAATAATCACTTCCCTCAATCTGCCGGCAGTGCTTCTACTAATGCAGCCCAATATGCCATTAGCCGCCTTAGCAGTAAGGGCACACTGTTGACTCATAACCAGCTTCTTGTCCAGTGTAACCTTTGGGTCCTTTTCTGCTGAACTGCTGCCTCGCCAGTCGGTCCCCAGTCTATAGCAGTGCATGGGATTCTTCTGTCCTAAATGCAGGACTCTGCACTTGTCTTTGTTGAGCCTCATCAGATTTCTTTTGGCCCAGTCCTCTCATTTATCTAAGTCGCACTGTATCCTATCCCTGCACTCCAGTGTATCTACCACTCCCCCTAGCTTAGTGTCATCTGCAAACTTGCTGAGGGTGCAATCTACCCCATCCTCCAGATCATTAATGAAGATGTTGAACAAAACTGGCCCCAGCACTGACCTTGGGAGCACTCTGCTTGTTACCGGCTGTCAGCTAGACATCGAACTGTTGATCACTACCTGTTGAGCCCGATGATCTAGCCAGCTTTCTATCCATCTTATAGTCCATTCATCCAATCCATACTTCTTTAACTTGCTGACAAGAGTACTGTGGGAGACAGTATCAAAAGCTTTGCTAAATTCAAGGTATATCATGTACACCGCTTTCCCCACATCCACAGACCCAGTCATCTCATCATAGTAGGCAATCAGGTTGGTCAAACATGAGTTGCCCTTGGTGAATCCATGCAAACTGTTCTTGATCACCTTCCTCTTTTCCAAGTGCCTCAAAATGGATTCCTTGAGGACCTGCTCCATGATTTTTTCCAGGGACTGAGATGAGGCTGATGGATCTGTAGTTTTCTGGATCTTCCTCCTTCCCTTTTTTGAAGATGGGCACCATATTTGCCTTTTTCCAGTCATCCGGCACCGCCCCCAGTCAACACGAGTTTTCAAAGATAATGTCCAAGGGCTCTGCAATCGTATCAGCCAACTCCCTCAGCGCCCTCAGATGCATTGCCTCCAGCCCCATGGACTTGTGCATGTCCAGCCTTTCTAAATAGTCCTGAACCTGTTCTTTCAGCACTGAGGGCTGCTCACCGCCTCCCAGTTCTGTGCTGCCCAGTTCAGTAGTCTGGGAGCTGACCTTGATTGTGAAGACAGAGAGAAATGAAAGGAGAGAAGGGATACAATAGAAATTTTGTGACTTAGTTTCCTGTTCTTGTACTTTAAAATCTTCACTGAATTTTCTGTGGTGTTTTAGAGATTTAGCAGTTTTCCTCCCATAGACATTAGTGGAATTTGGAAGGGAAAGTCATTATGCTAAAAATTTGCCTATTGTCTTTTGGGGTTATCTTTACACTGTTTTCTCCTAAAAAATTTTAGGGATATGGAGAAACTGTCAAACTCAATATTCTTCAAAAGTAGGCACTGAAATTATTTTGTTGCTTTAATAAGAACTACTAAAGAAGGAAGAGGTTTTAGCAGCTTCTGGTAGCAACATATGACTTTTTGTAGCACTGTATGTGATTTCTGTGAGATTGGGCATCTGTTTATCATATTTGGGTTTCTGAGAAAACAAAGCACTAGCATTGGGGATGCTGATTCCCTTTTTCAGAGGTAGACATTGCATCCTTTACTCTGAACTTCTCAGAAGGGGGTTGGCAGGAGGAAAGGTTAACCATCACCCCGTAAAATGGCCAGTGGATCTGAAGACGATTACTGCAAAATTTGTTCACATTATTATTTTGTGATTCTTTTCATGTTTGTTCAGTGACCTAAACAACTGTTCAGCTGTTAGATTGAGTTCTGAAGATTTTACTTGTACACTTGCTATTTTTCAGGAAAAACTCAAACAGTTCCAAGAAAGGTTAGCAGAAGAAAGACATAATCGTTTGGAGGAACGCAAGAAACAACGCAAAGAGGAGAGGCGTATTACTTATTACAGAGAAAAGGAGGAGGAAGAACAGAGATTGCAAGAAGAAAAAATGCTTAAAGGTAAAAATTAAGAGACTTGCATTGAGTAAACAGACTGATATTGTATCTCATTCCTTCTTAAACCATCCCAAAATCTTTCAGGGTCAAGTATAGGTCACTGAGTTTCACAGGATTGTAGGATATTTTTCTGTACCTCTGCATTCACTGCAACCAGACAGTGCATCCTGTGAGCTGCATGCTTGTGCAGGTAGCCAGCCTGCTGGCATCCTTTTTGCATACACGTACACACAGTGAAAGTGGGGTCAGAGGTATGTGGGATGAAGAGAAAATCAATAATGAATGAATGAGGAAGGGAATAGAGCAGTGATCCACAAACAGTGCAGTGCACCCCTCTAAGGGGGGTGCATAGGAACATTAGTGGAGGGGCGTGGAGGGGCCTAGGCTGCCCCCCTCCCCCCGGGGAGTGAGGAGGGAGTGCCACTCAGCCTCGCTCTGCCCCCAGCTCTGCTCTGGCTCCAGTCCTGCCCTCAGCCACAGCTCCAGCCCCAGCCTGGGTTCCTGGCCCCTCTCCTGACCGCGGTTCCCAGTTGTGCAAAGACAGATTCCATTACAGGTAAGGGAGGCATGACAGAAAAAGTTTGGGGACCACTGGGATAGAATAAGAATGGAAGCTGGAGAGTCTCTGCTCATAGGTTTCAAATTTGAGATCTGACAGTCTCTTTCTGTACATGGGAGAGAAAAATAGAGGGAATGTTGCTGCCAGACTAAGAACACAAGAATTACTATACTGGATCAGTGCAGTGCTCTGTCTAGTCCAGTATCATTTGTCTGGTGGTCAGTACCCAAAACTTCAGAAGAAGATGAATGGAAACCCTTAGATTGAACAATTAATTAAAATAACTTTCCCATAAGGCAAATATCTTCCCCAACCCCCTATTAGTGAGTGGCTGAAGGCTTTGAAGTGTCAGGTTTGTATCCTTTATAAAACTACTCAAAATCTTATCTTTATTCAGGATTTTTGTACCTCACTTATGAAATCACTAGTTACTTTTGTGACGCTTTTCCTGACTTAAGAGGTACATCAAGTTTATTGTTTTAACTTGTATGTCACACCTTAATATTAATAAATTTCATCTATGCAGAGGTTTATAGGTATCTGCATATAGGTATGGTTTCTTTGCTAAATATCCAACAGCTGTTGTGCCAGATATCAAGTTGATAAACTATTTTTTGGTTTTTCTGTCACTTGGATATTAATTGCTTTCAAAAGAAGAATTCTGCTGTTCACAAATACTAAAATAGTTACTTGATTTTTGTGGGCCTGAAGTGGACAATTGTGTACCCTTTCTCTTTTTTTTCCTCCAGTTATAAACTGCTGTCAGAGAGGATTTGCTATATTGGTAGTTTGTTTATTTTTTTCAAAAGAATACAAATTCTTGTTGCAGAGCTTGAAGAGAAGGAACGTGTTGAGCGTGAAAAACGTGAGGAGGAACAGCGTGAATACCAGGAGCGTGTCAGAAAACTAGAAGAAGTAGAGAGGAAAAAACGTCAAAGAGAATTGGAAATTGAGGAGAGGGAGCGTCGCAGAGAAGAGGAGAGGCGAGGTCTTGATGATTCAGTTTCAAGAAGGGTATTATTTTTTGTTTTTTTTAAATGGGCTGGTTGCTCTTCTTCTTTATATGTTTTGTAAGGAGTTGAAAATGCAGGTTAGGTGTGTTAATGAAAGTAGTGTAGAGATGTACAACCAGTAAGGAAGTAAGTAGGTGCAGTTAAATTCTGAGTGGTTAGTTGCTTGCCTAGTTCAGAAGTTAATATTTGGGTGTCAGCAATTGACAATTTAGTTATTGCTGCCATGGAAAAAGTAGTTTAATCATATTGCACCAATATGTTTAAAGGGGTAGAGAATAGATTTTTTTTTTATGATAAGCACAAATGAATTGGAAGTGACCAATGAGGAATAAAACTGTAATGGCTTATGCTAAAGATGTGAATAAGAATAATTATTAAAGGGAAACTCCAGTCTAAACGTAAAAATAAATCCATTCAGTGTATCAGATTAGAAGAGTGAAGGCAGTGAATTTAGATCATTAACCTGTTTGAAATAATTTATATAATAAATGCTTAAAAGTACTCTATATCCTGAGTATCTGTAAACATATATTATATAAAAGGTTTTACTTGCCCATAGTGGGTCATGTCATGTAATGAATAAAGAACATTTTTAGAAAGATCTGATTGAAGTGATTGGATGTTTGCTGCTATTTATGGTAGTACATTCCTTTAAAATACCTTTGTGGCTTGAGTACTAATATATTTCTTAGCTATAAAATTTAGCTGCTGCTTAAAGTCATACTACAATATTGCTCATGTACTTTGTTGATCTAGAATTTAAATCTAAAGAAATATTATTGTATCATATTATCTGATCCTTAGCTTAGCCGGTTTCAGTTATTCAAGTGTTACATTGTAGAGAACTTCAGACTGATTGGTGCCAGAGCATGGTGTTAAGTGAATGGATTGCAAATATTTGAAGTTCTGTCTTTTTGTGCTACCATGATGATGCTACTGTTTACCTGTGGTTAATACAGGAATCATCTCGTTGGGGTGATAGAGACTCTGAAAACACCTGGAGACGAAGCGCTGAGCCAGAATCAGAATGGAGACGAGCACCACCAGAAAGGTAAATAGAGGGAAATCAAGCACCATGGGTGTTGGGCCCACAAATTGTAGGCACTCTTTCCATTGTCAGTTTGAGTAGCCTTTCCCTCTATTATGTCTAGCATTTGTATTTTTGAAAGTAATCCTCAAGGATTTTTTAAACTCTTTTGTAAGGATTCTAAAGTGAGACAGAAGGTATATAGCTATTTAAAAATGCAAATGGGGGAGAGTGGACTTGTGATAAGAAACACCCATCCCAACTGTATCATACTGTTATCCAAGCATCCTTTTATCTAGAAAATTGAATACAGTTAAACTTCCTGGTTTAGTTAAACCTTTAGAATAAATCCAGTTGATGCCACCAATTTTTCCTTTGCCACATAATTTTTCCTTTGCTAAATATGCAGCCTAATCAACCATCATCTTTACTTAAATGATTTGCTGCAGAGCTCAAAATGAGAGAAAGAGAGTGACTAAATATAGATTTCGTGGATGACCTATCATATTAGGAGTTTTCCATTAAGGAATTGGGAGAGATCCTGAAGAACTGTGTAACAAAAATTCAAAGCCTTGCAAGAAACTCAAAATCCAGGATAATTTACAGAAGTTGAAAATGTGTGTGCAAGCTGAAACCAAGATCTAAAGAAATGTCATGGATTGAGAGGGGAAACAAACTGAAAATGGAGAGTTTAAGGACTGAAAATTTTGAGGCTGTTCTTTTGGTAAAATTGCTAATCCTACGTCTGACTATATTAGGGTGTTGGGGTATGTTCACTGATAATTGAAAGGATTTTGAGAATGATTGCTTAGAAAGGAAAATATAGGTCTTTGGAAACTTTATGCATTTGTTAGAACTTTTCTCTTTTTCTTCCACACAGTTAAAATGTTTAGGTGGGAATCAAAATCAGTACAGTCCTCTGTGAAACTTTATGCAAGGCTATTGAATGTTTTCTTGACTAAATCTTTTAATTTGGCCCCAGAGAGTAATTGAAGTCAAATTTAGTGGTAATACTTTCTGACTTAGCTTGATATGAAAAGTAGGGCTCCTGTATTCATTGTGCACCCAAACGTCTCTTTGATTTTAGTGGTAGTCTGGGTGTTGTACAAGGACTGTGTTAATTTATATATTGGGCTCTAGTGTAGTAATGTCAATTAGACTGCAACTGAATAAAATGTTCAGAAATCTATTTCTGAATTAAGTAGAGGGCAGAATATTTGATAGAACATTTGGCTTCATGTGGGTAATCGGCAACAGGAACACACACATTTAGTTTGCCTATAGCTCCTAGCACAAAATGTGTCATGCGTTGGAATCATCCCCTGGACACTAGAAAAGGTAAGGAATTTCAGAGATTGTCTTGCAAACACTGACTTTTCACTTGATGCCGCGTCATTCATCACTCAAGTGCTGAAAGAGATATAACGGTCCGTAATCCTGGAACTACTTGTAAAGTGCTAGCAGGCACCTCACTGATTGCCTAGGACTTCAGGGTGGTCATTTTAGCTGTCAATTTGTTCCAGTTGTCCTCAACCTTTTCCAGACCATGACCCTGTGTTACAAAAGCAAACAATTGAAGATTTATCCTCCCTAGCCATAAAGAAAGAGAGGGTAGTCCTGACATATGCTGGACCTGTTTACAAATCCCAGGTTGAGAACCTGTGGTCTTGTCATTGGAGAGTCAAACTTCATCACTTCACAGTATAAGGAAGATGGTCAACATAAGAAACAAAAGAAAACATAACCCTCATAAAACACAGGCAACAAAATTAGTAATCTTCCAGATAATATGATCTGTAATGTGCGAAGACAGCCAAGGAGGAAAAGAAGTTTATTACTAAATAGAGGCTGTGCAGAATGTGTCATTGAGTGAGCAATTTATCATCCCCAAAAACATTATATAAAAAATTAACTTAATCAAAAACACAGATTGGCTTGGCAGAAGGATGGCAGTTGCACTAGATTGCGTCTTTAACAGGAATGTCAGTCTCCAGATCATGCATTTTAGGGAAAATCCATAGAGATTGTTCACAACAAGCACTTCTAATTCTTGAGAGAGACCAGATGAAGACCTTGGTATTCATCAAAGGGGATGATGATATTTCAGCTGTCATAGAAATGTAGGACTGGACAGGACCTCAAGAGGTTATCTAGTGTATTTCCCCCTGTGCCAAGGCAGGAATAAGTATATCAGACCGTCCTTGATAGGTAGTTGTCTACTTTGTTCTTAAAAACTACCAATGATGGTGATCCATGGCTTAGCATGGCTTATTACAACTGTCATTCTCATACATTGCTTCCCAAAGGAGCCCTAAATATTTTATTTTGTGTGCTTCTGATAACAGAAAAAGGCCTAAGGGTAGCCCACTGATGTGTATTTCATGTGTGTATCTTATGTACTTTTTGAGTTAAGAGTGAGCAAAAACATTAAGAATTCTCAAACTGTTATGAGAAAGGGTCAGAGATCCTAGTACTAGATCCTACCCCCGTCCCCTTTGATTAGTATGAAATTTGGTAGGAAAAATTCTCCCTTAGTTGCAAAGGCATCCTACTTTAAGCCCCATAAACCTTATAATGGAAATTGGGTTGCAACCTTGACTACAGAATGGCTGCTGCCCTTCTGTAATGAACTGAATAATAAACTTGTGTGATCATTGCTTTTGTTGTTACAAGAAGTTATCCCCTATAAAACATTCTGCATATTAGCTTCACACAAGTGTGCATGTCATTTCCTGTGTGTTAGTATGTTTGACTGAGATTACAGCTCACTTTCTAATTTCAATAAACATATTTAATTTCCAAAGGGAACTTTAATAGAGAGCCACTTTCACAGTTGAAAACGCCCCCATGCCCCTAATCAGCGCCTATTACCTGACTTTTCTTTCCATCTCAAGAATTCTTTTACAGTCATGAAAGTACAAAGATTAGCAAAAGTAACTGCCACACAGTATTTTGAAATTGCCTTCTTAAAATTCTGAGGAATCTGAGTTGTAGACTTTCTTTTGCTACCGTGATAGCTATCACAACTTCTGTCAACTTAAACACTTCTTTAGAACACCCATACAGCTAATTTTATTAGTGTTCCTAAACAGTCACCTTTCACCAGAGACTGAGTAGGAAAACCTTTAGCGTGAAAGAAAATTCCCCAATTTAAGTGCAAATAGGAGTCTAGAATAGAATTACTGTCTCGTGAGTTAAAGGTAGTTGTACACTCCCTCATTCTGGAAGAAGAAATAGGAAGCTGTAGCTCAGATTTTTCGATTGTTGAGGTATGAGTTGTGTCAAATTAATATCTACATGCTCTTCCCCTCTTGTTGGAAATCTATATTAAATTTTTTTTTACCAGATCTTGGTAGTTCACCTCTAACAGCCCAGTAATGTGCATTTCTACTGTTTCATTTCTTTTCAAAGTCATGAGAAGTTCAAATCCAGTTTAACACCTTAATTCCTAGTTCCTAAAAGACACACCCCACCCTCCATCTTCATAATAAACTGTCCCTTATTTCCCACCAATAGTGAATATATTTTATGGGGATTAATTTCCTAAAATTGTGAGGAAACATTCATCACTTGACAGAACCATGGCTTTTGACCTGTATAGATAGGTAAAATAGATGCGATCCTGACCACATTCAGTGCTGTTGTGAATGTAGAAGTGTAGTATACAAACCAAATGTATATAGAGAACTAGGTGAAGCATCAAAATAAACATGTCTTGAATAATGACAGGGTAGAAAGCTCACACTTATATCCAACGGTATCCAATCTTTTCAGCTTTGAGGTCTAAACGTTTCAAAAGGCCAGGGGGCCACAATCAATATTATGGGGCAGATTTTGCCATTGCTGTGCTCCCTTTGTATCACTCCAAGATTGGGGAGTCCTCAGAGGGCATAGTCAGTCTGTCATACTCCTGTAACTCCCTACTCGCAGCCTCCTAGTACAGAGGGTGAGGAGAATGAGTGGTGGGTGCATTCTGTCCTCTGACCATTCCAAGTTGACTTATGATCTGTTAAAGCATCCCAAGGCTGCTGTGATGGACCTGTATCTGATTGATGGTTCCAACTTCAAGACTACCTGTGAGGCAGAGAGAGAAGGTGGGGGGTAGGAGGAAGAGATGGGAGCTGTCCTTTAACAGTCATTTTCTTTGACTTTGGAAGAGCCTCTCAAATTCCTTTCCTGCTCTTGGATTCCCACAAATCAGCATAGAAGAGGCAATAGAGCTGCCAGACTTACTCTCTTTGCAATTTCTATAGCCTGGAGGGGACAACAGCTGATCAGAGCAGTTCGTGGGTCCTCAGGGAGGTGACACCTCCTACCTGTTTCAGATAGTGATGAAGCTGATTCAGATTCTTCCAGTTAAAAATAGCAAGGAGACAGGTTGGGGAAGGTATTTTCAACTTGTAATCAATTGCACACTGTCTTCATAACATGCACCTTTGAAGTCCACAGATTGGACCCATTACTCTGAATATGTAAAGCTTTCTTGCATGTAAACTTTCACTTTTCACTCATCATGTGGTTTAATAGGGAATGGCGCCGAGGAGAAGGGCGTGATGATGAAAGACCTTTCCGAAGAGGAGATGATCTACTTCGACGTGGTGGTGCTGAACAACAAGAGTCTTCTTCCTTGGAAGCAAATGAAAACAGAGGCCCCAACCATGAAGTGGACGAGGATGGGGAACCCAGGCAGGGTGTGGACGAGGATGCGGAACCCAGGCAGGGTGTGGACGAGGATGCGGAACCCAGGCAGGGAGTGGACGAGGACAGAGGGAGCTGGCGCACTGCAGATGAGGACAGGGGGCCCAGGCGCGGCCTGGATGAGGACAGGGGGCCCAGGCGCGGCCTGGATGAGGACAGGGGGCCCAGGCGCGGCCTGGATGAGGACAGGGGGCCCAGGCGCGGCCTGGATGAGGACAGGGGGCCCAGGCGCGGCCTGGATGAGGACAGGGGGCCCAGGCGCGGCCTGGATGAGGACAGGGGGCCCAGGCGCGGCCTGGATGAAGACAGGGGCCCAGGCGCGGCCTGGATGAAGACAGGGGGCCCAGGCGCGGCCTGGATGAGGACAGGGGTAGTTGGCGCACTGCAGATGAGGACAGGGGGCCCAGGCGCGGCCTGGATGAGGACAGGGGGCCCAGGCGCGGCCTGGATGAGGACAGGGGTAGTTGGCGCACTGCAGATGAGGACAGGGGGCCCAGGCGCGGCCTGGATGAGGACAGGGGGCCCAGGCGCGGCCTGGATGAGGACAGGGGGAGTTGGCGCACTGCAGATGAGGACAGGGGGCCCAGGCGTGGCCTGGATGAGGACAGGGGGCCCAGGCGCGGCCTGGATGAGGACAGGGGGAGGTGGCGCACTGCAGATGAGGACAGGGGACCTAGACGGGGCCTGGATGAGGACAGAATTTCCAGACGAGATGAGGACAGAGGACCCTGGCGTAATGCAGATGAGGATAGACTCTCAAGACGCGATGAAGACAGGGGTCCTTGGCGTGGTGGGGATGATGACAGAGGGCCTAGGCGTGGTGATGATTCAAGACCTGGTCCTTGGAGACCGTTTGGTAAACCAGGTAAAATATTTTTGTTAATAAACCTTCAGATTTTTTCATAATTTTATTCCTCTTCCAAAAAAACAAATTTGCTGAGCTTAGTAAGATGTGTATTAAATACTAGATACTGGAAATAGGAGAAATAACTTGATCTAGCTGTGTGTGTGTGTGTGTGTATTAAATAAAGATTGTATGTGTTTCTGAAAGATACGCTTTAGGTCAAACTAGAAACTAGGAATTAGTATGAATCTATTAATTTTCTGTTGCAAATGACTGGATCAATCTGTCTAATTTGGATGCTCCTTTCATTTTAAATTATCTTTAATAATTCAATATTTATTGCTTCTATAGAAAATATGTAGAGGTCAGATAATAATGCTTGGAATTCATTTGTCTTGTGGACTAACCCATGTGAAATAAAAACTTAATGCCCTGTTAGGAGAGAATCAGCTTTTTACTAGATTAATGCAGCTTTGACTCCCTTTCCGTTTTAAATGGTCCTAGAGCTCAACCATTTTTTAAAAGAATTTTGAATTCATCATCCAAGAAGATGGACTTTGGTACTCTGTGGTTTTGTGCACCTTTTTTATTTATAGCATGCAAGAAATATTCTCAGTCAGTTATTTGAAATCTTAGCTGATACTGGCTATAATGGTGGTTTTCTGATTTCCTGCATGTGTTTGCTTAGATAGCACTGTTGAACTGTTGAGTATATGACCAATACTTTTTTTTTTTATCTCCTGGTCACTTTTTTAAAGTTGTAATTAAGAAGAAGCACAGATGTTAAATGGAAATATTTAAACAGCTAATGTAATCATTCTGCAGTCCAATTCCTGAATGATCATAAGTGAATAAACTCCAGTGATCCCTCTCCAAAAGCTTTTCCTTTCTCCCTACAGAAGACAGGATGAACAGTGTATAATAGAGGAGTACTACTACTACTATATGCAACTGAGAATCATAGATCATTAAGTGGTATCACAAGAGCCATCAGACAGATTGATCTTATTTGAAATAGTAATTCAATAATGATTTCTAATAAAGTTCAACTTGTTTAAAATCTCCCTTATAGGCTGGGGCTGAGGAATCCTTGGCTGTTTTAGGTTGTTCTAATTACCTGTTACTTAATGCTTATTTTGACATTTCTGTCAGTGAGCTCTCTGAGATGTTTGGCATTCCATTAGGTGTGTGAGATTTGACTAAAAAGTACAGATTTTGTTCAGCCCTTTGCTGAACTACTATGGGAAGTATGGATTTCTTCATGGGAGTGAGGCACCTAACCTACATTAAACACAGGTTCTTCAAGTCTTTGTGAATCTCACTTGAAGTAACTTGAAGCAGTTACTGTGAAGGCAGGTGAACCATTCTCTGACTATTCTGAGTTTAGTCAGAAAAAATTTTGATTCCTTTTGTTACTAATAGGCGGGTGGAGAGAACGAGAAAAAGCTCGTGAAGATAGCTGGGGACCGCCGCGAGACTCTAGACCTTCAGAAGACCGCGAGTGGGATAGAGATAAAGATCGTGATGAGAACGAAAAGGATCATGAGTTTGACAAAGATCGTGACTTTGATCGGGATGATCGCTTCAAACGTCCAAGGTTTGATTTTTTTCTGTTTTTAACAATATTTGTAGGAATTTTGTTTTGTAAAAATTGTAAGCACCTGATTTTTTTTAAAGGGGAAAAAAACAAGTTTGACTTTTTTCCTTTCATGAAATTAGTCACATCTTCAAAGCAGTAAACAAATTATATTGATTATTCATATTGTGAAGAAAACCCTAATTGTTCCCAGAAACAGCCACAACATGATTTACTATTCACTTTTAAGTATTATTGCAGTCCTTTTCTTAGTCAAAATTAAGAGTTGGCCTTAGGTTCCACTAAAATGAAAGATCTTAACTTTAAACACTCCAATAAATTTTTCTCTTAAATGGTGCCCTGTGTGTCTAATACACCATCATGTTGAAACTGTCTGCATTTCAACTAACAGTTGCCATTTTTAACACTATTGCGTTCACTGCAGCAGAAGCCAGAATATAAAGGGTTAGTCTTTTATTTATTTTTAAATGGCAAAAGAGATGAGGCTGGCTGGAGAAGAGGACCAGCTGAGGAAGCTTCCACCTGGAGAGATTCAAGTCGTCGAGATGAATGGGATAGAGGTGGTCGTGACCTGAGAGATGACCGGGGTAGTCGTGACCTGAGAGATCGGCGTGGTGATGATAGAGATAGAAGAGGACCACCCATGAGAACAGACCGTGAAGAAAGTATGTTTATTTCCCCTTACCAGTTTAAATATTTGTCACTGAGGGCTCATTTACACTTAAGGCCCTTTTACATTGCCAGAGTGATGTAAAAGGGACGTGAAGTGGAATAAATTATATCTATATCCAGTTAAGGTTCCCTTTACTGTCGGAGTGGTAGGAGCTTTGGTGTAAATGCAAATCTTGTGTTTTCAGTTTTTTAATCCCAGTAAATTCTGTTATTTGGAATATTGATCAGAAATGAAAGCATGAGATTATTAAAAATGTCACTAGTAGTGCTGGGTGAAATATTTTGGGGCAACTAGTTTATTCACCAAAAAATGTACAGTGTTGGCTGACCTGAAACTTCACAAATTCGATCCAGTAGAGGTGGCCAATGAAAAGTTTTTCAGGGCCAGCAAACTGTCTGTCCATCCCCATTTACAACATTTAAGCCCAGTGCTTAGGGCATTTGCCTGGGATGCAGGAGATCCAAGTTTGAATCCCCATTCTGAAGCAGAAACTTAAACCCCTTCACCCACATAAGGTAGTAGGCTGTTCTGGGGGTAGGTTGCTCTTAGTTTCTCCTGCTGAAGCAGTTCCATTTTTGTAGACTATTTATTGAAATATTCATTGAGCCAAAGATGTGGCTTCAGATCTTCTCTGCTTGATTCAGAGGAGGGATTTGAATCCACATCTCTAACTCACCAGGTGAGATTAAGGCTACAACTCAGGACAGCATTCAAGCATATGCTTTACATCCCATTTGCTTCAATCCAGAATAGGGATGCTTCCCTGAATCTGGTCCTAACATAAAATGGACCAGAAAGTGCAGTGCAAGACCTGACAAGTGAAAGGAGATGGAATATTTTCAGCTTTGAGATTTTTATACTGTTAGTTTAATTTTTCACATTATTAAAAAACTGATTAAGCTCTTCAGCTTCTTATCTCAACTGTGAAAGAAGTAGTTTCCTATACAGTTTAGCATTCCAGAGCATTGTTATGTGCAGAATGAAGTATAACCCAGTGAAACTTCTGCTATTTTTGACTTTGCATACAGGCTGTTAAAATTTGCAATTTGAGACAGGGCATACCTAAAATCATCTTCTCCACATTTATATAAATTTTGGATTTTTTGGTTTTTAGGATTCATTTTGTTATGAAACTAAACAGTTTTCTAGTCAGATATTTTAAATTGTCAAGATTTGGTACTATTGGCTAATTATCCATTTTTTTATTTCATGTTTGTGTTTTAGCTACATTAAAAGTGAGTTTATAATGTACATTAGACAGCTTTAGCCAGATTAAGGTTGGTTCTAAGCAACTGAAAAAAAAAATGGGTCACTATTGATAGGCTTTCATTACAGTACTGTAAAATTAACCCTTGGATTCTGACCCTGGGTGTTACGACCACCTTGATATATTGCAAACCGGCAAAGATTGAGAACCATTGAATTAAACTCTGTGCTGGGCTTTGTGATTTTAAACTCTTGTAAGGGACTGTAGTAAGACCAAAAAAATAAAAGTGGTTTCTAATGTGCTTGAATGTTTTTAGCGAGTTCATGGCGGCGTGGTGATGACAGAAAAGAAGAACAGGGAGAAGAACGTGAAACTGTCCGGCGAGCTGCTCCTGCTCCTGCTCCTATTCCTCCTGCTGCTCCTATTCCTGCTGCTGCTCCTATTCCTGCTGCTGCTGCTGCTCCTGTTTCAAAAGATAGGGAGAGAGATGCGGAGAGAGAAAAGGGGTCCTGGAGAACAGAAAAAGAGCGAGAATCTCTTCGTCGCACTAAAAATGAAACAGATGAAGATGGATGGACCACTGTACGACGTTAAGTCAAAAACAAAACACAGGTGTTTGTGTTGATTTGGTCAAATCGACAGATTATAATATTTGTGCTTATAAACATTCGGAATTGGTATTCTTTGACAAATGTTTTGAGGTAACATGAAAGCATGAGCCTGTATTACTTATCCCTGTAGATTGATCATGCACAAAACTAGCAGCAGAAGGTTGGAAATTGAATGCCGGTTTCTGAAATTTCAAATGTTACATATTTCATGGATCACTTGTTGCTAAAATAAAAATGTGAACTCTGTAGCTATCTTGAGTAACACATCTCAGACTAAAACTAACCTTTTTATTTTTAAATAAATATTTCTTAATTTGGAATGGGGTATGATTAGATCACAGAACATGCAGTTGAAAACAAGTCTCACATAAAGTGGTGACATTATTGAAAATACAGAGCTGGATTAATTTCCATAATTGGACAAGAACTGTAAAAACCCCTCCCTTACTTAAGTATTCTTGAGGGCAGGAGGTATTTTATCATCTGAATTCAGTAAGCTGTTTAACTTTAAATCAATTACAATAAACATTATGAACATTAGCTACACTGGGATATTTTCTATAGATTTTACTTGAATGCATATGCCTATGCAGTCATTGTTCTAATAAGGAATATTGCTGCAGTGTAAAACAACAAAACATCATTACACTTCTAGAACTCAAGCGTTTTGGTCCATATATGGCTATTTGTTTTGCTTAGTAGCATAACTGCTTTTTCCATTATTGGATAATTCATGCCTTTCAAGCATTTATAAATAGTCATAATTAAAATGTGTGGTTTTGGAGGAATTGTTCAGATTTTTTTCCCCCCAACTCTTAGTCTTCAGGGTAAATGCTTTCCTTTTCAACAAGTGATTTGTAGTAATGGCTGTGTTGACTGACTTTGATTTTGGGGTGCAGTAGTAATGTTAATGATTAACTATTATTGAAGCCAACACCACTTGCTGCTGTGTGTTCCTTCAGTGATAAATAAACAACTTATAAGATTAGCTTCTGTAGTGTATTGATGACTTTACTGATGTATTTTTAGACAAAAAAAGCAAGCTGATTAATTTAGTCCCTTCCTCCATACCCATCCTTTTCTGTCCTCATTGAAAGAAAATGTAACTTGCCTCTTATGGTTTTCTTACTGGAAAAAGTGATTTATTACAAACATGAACTTAAGTTATGCTCCTTCTCTTGTCCCTTCTCCTGCACCCTACATGAAAAACCTTCACCTCCACAGTGATCTTCCTTTGAGGGTTAGAAGGGAGTGTCTTTGGAGTCCACGCTCCTTGCTTGGCCATCGCAATTGCTTCAAAGCAATATTGTGCTGTTTAGCAAAGAGAGCATGGACTGCCTCCGTAGCCTCTTACTATCCTGAGAGAGAGAGAACCAGAGAATAGGACGGAGGTCTTAGTGATAACATTGCCTACGAGTATTCATTGCAGTTTGGTGAGATTCAGTTTTCTAACGTGCACTTCCAGTCTGAAAAGTGACTCTACAGACCAATTATTTTCTGTCTTTTCTGAGGGAAACTATACTTATTTGGGGTCTGTGTAATAGAAGATTCTGCCATGGAACACTTCCCGTCCAGCAGAATTCAATTTCAGAATCTAAAGTTTACAATAAAAAAAAAAATCTATTTGAGCCCGTGGCAGCCTTGCACGCATGAATCAAGTATGCGCTGACACTGGCTTCAGGTCTGTGCACAACCAAAAGGAGTTCTGATAGATATGAACTGCTCCTATTCATCTCAGTGGCTTGTTAATTCAAACTTAAAGATGGCAACTTTAAATGTTAGTTTTTACTAGTCATTTTACTAGAACCATTCTCTAATGTGCCTCTCCAGGTGCCAAAAGCTACACGACTTCTAACCAGCTCCAATTGCTGAAACCTCCCCCCTGACAGCTATTAATGCAAATACGTAATTGTATATTTAAAAAAACCTAATTGTGATATCAAGTTGAATTTAATGCAAATTAAAAGCTATTGTACTGATTCACTTTCATCACTAACCCTCATTTTGGTAAGTTATCATTTAAACTGCTACAGGATGTAGGTCCAGCTTGCTTGTTTTTAGGGGTGGATAGGTTCTTCTACAAGTGCAGCTCACTGCTAAATCACTGCCCCTGCATCTTAGTTGTGTGAAGAGATGCAATCAAAATTCCATTAAAAATTTTTTTTTGTATTACTTCCCACATTTGTTTTCCTAAATCTCACTACACAAACTGCTGTGTTTAATTCAATGTTTAATAAATGCTACCAAAGGTGTGAATTAGAAGAATTATAAATCACTTAATAGCAAGTTATATATAATTTCTGATTGTAGTGGAACACTGAGCCTGCACCAGGACTGCTATCACTTTGTTTATGCTGCTTCTCACAGATTGGAAACTAGGCTTCATTCATTCCTGATTCACCTGTAGTAGTAGAATACTTGGGGTGCAGATAATGTAGGGCATGTTTTACATTTGAGAAGCTTTACCATTGCATAAAAATACTGCTACATTAATTTTACATTGTTTTAAAAGTTTACATAATTTAATGTAACAGTTTTAATCTTACACTTCACTAATGTAGTGATGATAGCACAGTGCTGAGTCATTCTGTTAGCTGTAAGACACTTCACAGGTTTGTCACTGTCCAACTAGTTTACTGTTCATCTTGTATGAATCCCTCTCACATGAGCCAGCTTGAGACTTAATTTAAAATGTATTTCCATTTACTACATTGCATGCCAAAAAACTTCTGTACTCCAGACATGTTACTTCTTGAACATAAAGCAATTCTTGAGCAGAGCTCATATTTTCACCCTGCTGTAATTCCTAGGATTTAGATTACTATTTAGCTGTATTTACAGGTAATTTAAGAAATCTAAATAGAGTCACTTGACAAACTGCAAAGTATAAAATGGTGGAATAAACTTTCTCATGGGAGAATTTTAAAAAGTTCCCCCCCCTCAGTAGCACCCTCAGGGGCATGGAAAAAAGTGGCTCAGGGGAGGAATGCATGTTGGGAAAGACAGTTGAGTGAAGTGGAACCACAGCTATATTTTATAAAATTAGTTTTAAAGTGTCATTTTGCAGAGGATAAAATACTTTAAATAATTAGTGTTCAGAGGAATGATCCTAATCTCAAACCTTCAACCCTAACATGCATCTTGTTGACTAATGTCTTCTGGAGTTGGTATGTTGGACCTTAACTCTTCTAGGTCAAGTTATTTAATTAGTTTAATCTTACCTGTCAGTCTTCTAATTACTATTACAAGCAACTCTGGCCTCCACAGGGGCCAGGCTTAAGTGTTATAGTAAGAGTAAAGTCAAGAATGGGCATGTACCTATGGAGGTTGCTATGGCATAGTCCAGTAATTTTTCCTCTTACAGAGGGAGGAATGTGTGTTGTGACTAAGCAGTGGCTTCAGTAAGAAGGGTGTTATCCTGATTCCTTGGAAGAGTGCAGACATGTTACAGAATTTGGCATAAAGTAGCTTGTTCTATATACCATATGATGTAGTAACGGTCACACTAGCAGGCTGTGGGCACCTATGCCTACAAGTTTCACAGCATTGTCCTAAATTCTCTGTATATGGGACATGTAAAACCAAGAACACTTTTCACAGGGTCTCACTTTGCCCCCTTTAATGCTTACAGCAGCATGGTAGCTGCAATAACCTTGATGGCTAAAACATTGCTGAAGGAAACACTGATACTTTACAACATTCATTTGGCATAAAGGTAGTAAGAACATTAAGAAAACAGTTCTCAGCTATAAGAATTCATTCTTCCTATGGAATAAAGATTGCAGCTTAGATTCTAACATTGGATTGTAGTGCATTATAGACTTCATTTGTGTACAGCATGTGGAAATTGTCAGTACACTTAAAGTTCACGCTCAGTAAATACCCAAATTTAAACAGGCAGGTGCATACTCATTCTAGTAAAATGGTCATGGGTCAAGTTGGTCTGGTAAAAGGCAAGTTATTTAAAAGTTTATTTAAAGTTATCTAAAACTAGTGCTTAGCCCCTTAAGAGTACATTCCACTGGCCATATCTGCTACTATAAGCAAAGTTTTTGCATTACAAATCACTTTATTAAGTTAAATGGTCACCTACAGATGAATGCAAACTCCCTTAGAAAAATGTACATTCTACTGGGGAGGTGCTCTTACAAAGATCAGATGTGAAATCCTACAGAAAATAAGTAGTTTGGAGTCTTAAGTACAGCTTTGAGATGGGGATGTAACTATTTACCTAAAAGCCAAACTACAGTACATGAACACATCCAGAGAGAGAAGTGTTACCAGTACATGGTTAAATGTGTTGATTTTAAGTTAATGAGAATCTTCCTTTAATCAAAAAAATCCACACTACCTTTAGAGTTATTAGGTGAAGAATTCGCAGCCTACACTGTTCTCCAGTTAGAAACAAGTAGTAGCTCGCTCTGTTAGATTCTTAGCTTTTAAGAATTTTAGAAAATGGTTCACAGGTAATGAGCCTTTCAGAATGTAAATGTTATTTTTACATAAGTAATTGTTCTGACAGTCTTGTCATACAAGGAAGATGGTACATAGCCTTAAAATCTTATATGTAGTCCAGGTGCTTTTACTCTGGCTCACTTAACAGTTGCCACATTCATATGGTATTAATTTAAATGCAGTTATGCTCTACTATTCTAGAGCATCAGCTCTCTACCTTTAGAGAAATGAAGTGTGCATAGTACATCACTAAAAGAAGAGGGATTCACTGCATGGAACATTAGTTAAAGGCTTTTCCCCATTCTTGTACAGTGTAAGCAGTGAAGGGGAAAATGTTTTGTTTGGTGGGATCTAAATTTGCTATGCTGAGATTAAACTTCCACCCTGCTTAACCAACCTTTTGGATAATGTTGTCCAATATTGTTACACAATCTGAATTAAGACTATTACATGAGTTAGAATATAGTTTGGCTTTAGAACAATTATTTTCTAGCTATAATCTCCATTCTAAACAGAATCTCAGCATAGATCTGAGGTAGTCTGGAAAAAAGTCTTGCACAGAGAAAGCAGCAGGGGGCGTATTCTCCTTTGTTTTATAAAGGATTGATTGATAGAAGAGCCCTCTTGCATTTAAATCAAAGCCAGGGCCCTTCTTTCCCCCATCCACATTAAAAGGAGATTTGTTTTCTTCACAAGCCAAAACGCAGGCCAGCTATTGGAATCCATATGACAGATCTGAGAGGATGGCAACAAAAACATCGGACCACTAATACATTCGACAGGGATGCAGTGCATTGGGGCTACTATAAAATGGTCCAACAAAATGAAGAGTGTTGAGTGATGTTTATAAATAACTACAGGGTAGCAAAGCATAAGTCAGGAAACATGGCTGGCATTGTTTAAGATACCTTGCCACTTGCTGTACATTCCCACTTTATACAAGGTCAAGGTGCATGGATAGGGAGGAAAACAGAACAGGCTCAAGTCAAATGTATGTTGCCTTTACTTCATTTTATAGAACAAAAATTCAAATTTTAACAGCACCACCTGTGGCCAGCATAGGGCTCTACAATCTTGACAGTGGTTTTGGTTTTTTAGGGGAGGGCAGAGAGGGAAACAGGATTTTGAGAAATAAAAGTTAAATTGCCAGGCTGCCAGAAGGGAAAAAAACAGAAGTAAAACAAGAACCCTAGATCAATACAAAAGGACTTGTGAACACAAAAGGGAAAACTCCCCTCACACTGAAAAGTGTCATATGATCATTCCTGATCTCAAAACCCCTACAAACATCAGTAACCCACAATTCTTACTATCTACACACAGCTTGGTTTGTTAAGAGGACAGTGCAAACACACAACCCCAAGCAGCCGGTCAAACACCACAATTCCTCTCCCTTCTCTGTCCAGCGCATCTTTGAACATAAAATTAAAAACATCAACTCCTCCTTTGGCTGGGATACTGTAAAAACAAATTCATTTGCTTGCCAGTACAGAGGCCTTTTCTTCAGATTATTCCATAAAATAATTCTTTAAAACGCCTCATTTTCTCCAATAAATGAACATAAGCGTCCCCAGGGGAGCTCCCTCCCATTCAATTTAATCCATTTTTAAAAATTAGATTGAGATATATATATATATATTATTATAATACAATAAACAAATACAGTGCATCTAAACTGCAGATTTATCAATATAGAGAGTTAAAGTCAGAGCCCAGCGCCCCTGGATGCTAAGTATACAAACTGGAAACTATCATCATCATCATCGTACATATAATCCCAGGGGCTCTTTACATTCTACAGTCTCCAGGTTTATTATATTACTGTATTAGAGAGAACAAAACGTAATCCGCTTTAAGACACTTAAAAAAAAAAAAAAAAAAAGCCAACCCAAAAGAGACGTGGAAAGGGGCTTTTCTGCGGGCCACCCAAAACCTGCCGGCGGGTCACTTGCTACTGAAGCGGCCTCAGTCGAAAGAAAACCAAACCCAACCCATCGCTCCCCAAAAACACCAGCAAGTCCCCAGGCCGGGGGCGGGCGGCGGCCCCCTAGCGGAGTTTCTTGCCCAGGACGGTCCTGGCCTGTCTGAGCTGCGGCTTGGCGGCGCCGGCCGGCGGCATTTTGGAGAGGGGGCAGTACTTGATGGTGTGGGCATTGTCCCCACTGGCCCCGCACAGGGGGCAGGTGTAGCGCCGCAGCACCGGGCACAGGACGCGGCCGTCGGGCCCCTTGAGGATGTGCGTGGTGTAGAGGGCGACGGCTTCCTTGTTGTTCCGGCAGAAGACGCAGACCTGCAGCTCGGGTTTGAGCAGCCGGGAGCCGGCCTTCTGGGGCGCCGGGAGCCGGCCGTCCAGCAGCCCGCCGGCCCAGGCGTGAGGGGAGCGGTCCCGCGGCGGGCGAGCCGGGGAGCAGTCGAAGAGGACGGCGGCGGCGGCGGGGCCGGCGCGGCCGGCGAAGGGGCTGAAGTCGGCGAAGCGCTCCTCCAGGAAGCTCTCGCCCGGGTGGCGGCCGCAGAGGTCGAAGTCGTGCAAGTGCAGCGCGCCCTCGAAATAAGGCGCCCCCGCCTCGTCGTCTTCATCCTCCTCGTCTTCCCCCTCCTCCTCCTCCTCCGGAGCCTGCTGCACGGCGGCGGCCACCACCAGCGAAGAAGGCTGGGCGCCGTAGCCCTTCTCCTCGCCCACCGCCTTGGTGATCAGCGTGGCCAGCCCCAGGTAGTCATTCCACGAGTTGAAGGCGTTCCCGTGAGGGTGGCTCTTGGCCCCGCACCGGCCGCCCGGCAAGAACTCCACGGGCGGCTGGGTCTCCCGCTTGCTGCCCGGGTGGAAAGTCTCCATCGGGGGCCGGCCCGACGACGACGACAACAACAACACACGCGCGGGCGGGCGGCTGCGTCGCACACGGGCCGTGGGACCCGAGTCCCAGCCGCCGCCTCCTCCTGCGCGCTGCTGCAGCCAGCAGCCGTCTCGGGGCCCGCCCGCCCAACCACGCGAAGAACCAACCTCCTCTGCGCGGCTGCTGGGCCCGCCCGCCCCGCGGCCGGTAGATACTCGCGGGGGAGGGGAGAGAGGAGGCGGCTCAGCCCAGGGGCCGCGCTCTAATTGGCCGCCAGCCAAAGCAGCCCCCGCCAACCCCCTCCGGCTCGACCGCTCCGGCCGCCGATTGGTTGATGGCGTTTAGCGGCGTTCGCTCGCCTGCAGCTGTGCGCGCCCGCGCCGCGCCGCCCCTCGCCTTTGATTCGGAGCAGGTGAGGGAGGCCTCGGCCCCTTCCCGCCCCCTCCCCCCAGCTCCGGTGCCTTGGGGAATGCGAGCTGCGCGGCGTGCACCCACGCTCACACCGCGTCACATGGGGGAGCGAGAGACGGGCCCGGCCCGGCCCCTTTCACCCCCCCCTCCCGGGCATTGCAAAAATCAGCATCCTCACTCCGACGTGGGGCCGGGCGGGGCTCGGAGTGAGGACCCTGCGCTAGGTATCGCCCCTCTCCTTTTTGCTGCACTACGTGGAAGATTCATGTAGCGGTACTGGCCTACCTCAGAGGGGCGTTGTGAGACGTAAGAGGTCCTGATCCTGATCCTGCAGAACTGCGCGGCCTGGGTGGTCTCTTGCACCCACCCCCTTGATTTCAGTGAGGTCCCAGGCAGGTACCAGCATCCTGCTTGGAAAAGCTTGCAGGAGCAAGGCCATAATTAAGATCTGCAAAGCACTCGCTGGTTCTCATATATAAAAAGCTGGGAGTGAAATGCTAAGTATCTCTGTATACCAACCTTTTTAAAAAAATCCCCAAAAGTCATCTCACAGGGACGCCCAAACATAATTGTCCTAGTCCATATACTAATGTGAGCAACAATACAGCATCAGCCTCAGGCAGACTACTAAGCACATTGCATAGTGAGCTGAGCTTTCCAAAGGTAGAAAAATATGTGGTCTGATTCTATCACAAACTGAGATATTACACCAGAAAGGGAGAAGTGCCAGAGACTCCATGAAACCTGCTAGGGACTTCACTACTGTTACTGATTTTACATGGAAGACACTCAGATACTATGGTGATGGGTGACAGTATAAAACCCTAAGCTAGCTAGCTTTTGACTTCACTTACACTGGTGCAAATGAGGATCAATTCCCTGAAATCAACAGTATGACATTAGTTTTAATTCAGCATGAGAAACAAATCAAGATCACTATTTCCCCCCCTTTCTTGGGCCCACTGTCTGAGCAGCTGAAAGGTGCATTCCAATTTTTTAAACAAACCCTATAAATAGTGCTAGAGTCTGTGTCTGTTATATAAACTATAAGGAAGACAGACAAAGGGAATAAGAAGTTTGTAGAACTGAGAAACTCTTCCTCCCAGATTATGCAATGTAGCTTTCTACAACTTTGGAGTGGTCAGGAACCCATCTGGCCATGAAGAAACTATGAAATCGCTTTGAAAATAACGTTTTTAATTACAGTTGGCCTTTTTTTGACTGCCTGCTGTTGATAGCCATCTTGCAGAAGAGACGTCACTTGCAACAGCTCAAGTTAGTTTCCAATCTTTCTTAATACTAGCGTGACCATTAAAGAAAAAACTCTTCCATGGGAAGAAAAATAACATTTGGTTAAAATACAGAACAATGACGTTCTTTGTAAGCAGCCTGGGACTTTATCTATGTACTCTGTGCTTCATTAGTGCCCGCCTGGACCCTGGCAGAATGTACTGAAGCAAGAAGAAAGTCTGCAGGGAGAAGAAATCGTGGCATCTGCAGAAAACAGCTGTAACTTTCCTTACATCAAGGAACCTAAAAGCAGTGCAGTTTTGAAAGTGGGTGGGACTGGTCTGGAAAAGGGTGTCACCTCAGTAAGCTGGGTATGTGCAGATTCAGAGCATCTGCTTCACAATCAGCTGTGTCAGGTTGGTGTAGGGTGCTGCTTTGACTGGTGCTATAACAAAGTCTAAGAGAGACAGGAGCTAGGGTCTGATGTAGAACCCCTTGAGATCAATGGGTATACAACTTCAGAACCGTTAGAATCGCTTTCTCTATAGACCTTGGATTGGATTGTTGGGTGCCATGTTACTATGCCAGTGCAAACGTAGGTAGGGTGTTCAGATAGTAAGTGTTAAAAATTGGGACTTTTTTTTTCTGGGTGGGGGGCATGGGCGTGTATAGTTGCCTATATAAGACAAAGCCCCTAATACTGGGACAGAACCAATAATCAGGAAGTCTGGTCACTCCGAGTATAGGAAACCTCTCTATTGGCACTGGAAGACTTAGTGTGTCAGTGGAACTAACAGTTTCATTGGACATTTTCATGCTGCAAACAAACAATGTGGTGAAGAGTAGCTGCTGGATGAGGAGCTACAGCTTGAAATCAAAATGAAAAATTGGCAGCTTAACATTGCCTGATAACATGAAACCAACAGACACTAAGGACAAAAGGGGCCTTCAAAATTCCATTTTTAAAATGAATCATCCCTGCCCCCATTTTTAAATGTAGATTGAAGCCTATATCTGAACCCACCCCAAAACGCCTCCTTGACAGCCCTGGAAGGGCTTAATCAATGTAAGACAATAGGGGGATTTTTGGGGTGCCTTGGTTCATCTTCATGTGATTTATAGTGGCTGAGCGCACAGAAACCCTGAAACATTGGAGACTGCAGAGGAAGTGGCCCTCGATATTGTGAATGTAACCCCATGGGCCAAATTCTAACTAATGCATAGAAGGGTGGTTTATTCGTCCCCTAAAAGCAGAGAGATTTCATATTCTGGCTCCATGCACAGAGAGTGGATTATTCCTGAAAGGGGCATGAGTAATCTGCCTGGGAGGTTGTGCAGAGAAGTCATTGCTGGGTGCGGGAGCATGTGCACATAAACGTGTCCTTTGACTTCTAAGCCCCATCCTGGCATACTCTCATCTATCATAGCTGGGATTGGAATGGAGATCTTTCAACATATGGTACAATAAAATAGTAGGCAAGTACATTTACTCTGCCAGCAAGTGCGTATGTGCAGTCAGCCAAACCTTGGCACTATAAGAGGTCTGGTATTTAATTCATACATGTGCAGCTAATAGATGTATTTATTTAGCTCAGGGAATAGCTGCCCATTGCTTTTAGATCCAGAGGTCCTGGGTTCCATTCACAAATCCATCTGGGATCATCACATTAACACAAGGACTGGGGAGATGGAACTCTCTTCCCCCTTTCCTTGACTCAGAGTCGGTGCCAGGAGCAGCTGCACAGCCTAGCCTGTAGTAATAACCAGAGCCTGCTAAATGCCCCACCACAGGGTGAACCAACTAATTTTAGATCCACTGGACACATTCCAGCACCAAATCACACTTTGTTCTGCCAGGGAGAGAATCCTCTTGGACCAGTGTTTTCCAGCATGCAGTGAGAGAAGAATGCCCATGCACTGCTGGCAGTCCATGAGTTCTTTCCATCCTACAAAGATTCAATATCACTGCCGGTGGGATCTTGCAGTCCTGTATAATTGGTCAATGAAATCTTTATATCAGAAAGCAAAAATGATCTAATAATTCTTTTAATTAGAATGATTGAAGGAGATATATACATATATTTGGAGCACATCCAGGAGAACTGTCAAGTTGGAGATTCATTTGGGGGAGAGATCTTACCCCAGGGGATTGTTTGGAGGGGATTGGCTTGTGAGGATTTAGTGTCTGTACAAGGTGATATATTGTGTATCTTATGAAGTCTGCAGTCCTGGCAACTTTGATATGTTCAGGCTTTTCTTTGAAACCTCCATGGATGATGAAGCTGCTTTTATTTAATGTGGGAGATGTTGACAAGCACACCCAAGAGACTGGAGATCTCTTGAAAGGATATTTTAAAATATTAGATTCACTGACACTTTTTGATGATTTCCCCCACCTCTCTCCACCCCCCAAGGATCAAGGGAGATGTTTCTGTCAGCAATTAATAATATATTAGGTGTCCATATAATATTGTTGATAGGATTGCTGGGGTAGCATTTAGTGACCCTGTTTAAAGCCTTTGGTTTAACAGATCATGCATTGTTTGGACATGGAGAAGTTACCTTTCTGTTTAAGAGATTGGAAACAGCTGGTGTGACAAAAATAGATAGGTTAGATTTATTATAAAAGACATAAACAGAAGAGCAATGAAAGCAAGGACTCAATGATTGGAATATTTTCAATTGCTCCAGTTCTAATATTAAATATTTGGGTAAAGAATAGACCCTATTTAAATGTCTCTTTCTCTACAGAAATAGTGATTTTTTTGCAGTTGGCTTTTAACTTATAATACAGGCCCTTGTAAACAATCTTCATTCTTGACTAAAATTTCTCTGTAGATATATTGTTTGTATTACTGTAGTACCCCTGAGTTCCCATTATAGACCAGGACCCCATTATGCTAGAAGCGGTACAAACACAGAACAAAAAGACAGTCCCTGCTCCAAGAGTCTTATTTCGCATGCCTTTGAAGAGTCATTTTCCCATCAAATCAATTGATTGGAACAGAAACATTAACAGTACTCCTAGGCTTTTTCTCACTCATGTTTGAACAATGGTATTATTTCTTTATAGACAAGGAAGGTGATGAAAAAGGTCAGATGCTGAGCTTTCTATGCCAGGGATTCTCAAACTTTTTCTTAGCGTGGACCATACCCATCTCACTCAATCATTTGAATCCACCTGGACTCCCACTTGCAACTGCATAACAACTCTGTTGCACCTGAAGCAATCGCTAACATGCATGAGCAACACCAATAAGAAATTAAATGTATTTTTAGCTAGCTTTTAATTTTATTCAGCAGCTGGAAACATGGAGCAGAGCACAGCACCATATGACCAGCCAGCTTTCTACAGAGCACAGTCTGAACGCCTTTGCTTTACACACTGCAAAACAGAAAAGATCTGAGAAAATTGATGCTTTAAACAATTACCTGTGTTTAGGAGAAGTGACAGCTTCAACTTGAAAATTGCAACCTAAACAGCAATTCAGACAGAAATGTGAAGTCAAGCACTTGACAGTGAGTATATGTCAGAATTGAGGTTGCTCACATCATGCACAGGGTTTGAACTTGAGTCTTTAGCAGTGCTGCCCAGCCTGAGCTAGGGAAGTAATAGCATTAGCATGCATCAGAAGGTTATTACTATGAGGCTGGATTTCTGAGGCTACAAGGTGGGTCCCGGGGGACTCTCTTTCATTCTCTCAGAAGGTTGGGGGAGCTCCCTTCCCCATTTGGTGCCCCCATAGTGGGTGGTTGGGCTACTGGGGCCATGTGACGGATCCAGGAGAGGTTGATGGAGGAGCTTCGACTGGCTTTCTCATAACCTCCTTCTGGAGAGCCTGTCTGCTCCTGGGGTTCCCGGTACTGTGTATGCTTCTGTTGTCACTGTTTTCACGGTGGTGTGGGCATGACCTTAGATTAGAACGTTCACCTTCACTTATTCTGGCATGATGCCAAAAATTTGTTGGCAACACAAGTGGCAACACAGAGGGACATGGTGATTTTCAAAAATTTATTGCTCAGCTAAACCGGAATGGAAGTTCATGGGACAAAGAAAAGGCGCTTCTCTGCCCCCATGGCTTTCTCCCTGCCAAAATTCAAAGGCCTTCTGCAAACAATGGAGATGTAGCACTAGTCAAATAAAAGGTCACAAAAATCCTTTATAATGGAAAGTATTAGTGAGCTTAAATATAGGAACTATTACCAGCCCCCCCATAACACACACGCACTAACTTCTTTTTCCTGCTCCTTCATATAGATTGACTATAAAGAAGAAAGCATAGGTTATTAAAACTAACAGAATTTCAGATTTATCCACCTGAGCTACAGCACAACATAAATGCAACCCAACAAGCTAATGTTTATCATCAGAAGTATGTTTTCCTGAGGTTATTATAACTCACATTGATAGCTTGGGGATGAGGGGGGAGAATATGAAAGTAGCATAGAAATTCATATATTCTGTTCTAATGAAAATCAAACAGTCTTTATGGAAATTGAAAAGGATCTCTTATTTCAGAGCAATTTGTGTTTTATGCGTTTTGCAGAGGTGCAAAAACATGACAAATTCTATAAGCATGTCAGTTCTTAAATGTAGAATATGGTTTTAGTTTTAAAGAAAATGAGTTTAGTTTGAAATTTAAAAAATAGTCCTTTGTAGAGGTCCCATTAATTAGAAATAGCATAATATTGCTGTACATTTTACAAGTTTAAAATTAATGGCAATAAAACCATATATTATTACAATGATGTATTTCTGTATGCTATAACATTACAAGGATATAGCAAGGCTTTTTCATTTTCCGTTTTTTATATATAGCTCTGGTTTTCAAAAGGTGTTTATATTTATCTGGACTGTAAGGACACAACAGCCTTTCCATTATGAAGACACAATGTTACCGCTCTATAATGCTTACAGACAGTCCTTTCATCATACAAATTGGTTTGCAAGTTGGGGCCCAGAAGGGATACTTGGGGTGAACTGGCTAAGCCAATGAGGAGATACAATTGACATATCCTCAGCTAATGTTGTAGGTCAGTATAGCTCCACTGAAGACCATGTAACTATGCCAATTGACTCCCTCTGAGGATCTGGCCCATGAGAATATAAAAATGTCAGGGTAAAATAATATCTTCACTGAAGTCAGTTAGAGTTCTGCCATTGACTTCAGTGAAACCAGGATTTCATCTTCAGAGAGTTTATCCTGGCAGAATGATTATGATGATCAGCTGTCAGACTCAATGTTGCAACAGGGAGGGCTAGGAAGCTTTGCATCTTAGCAACCGTTAGTGCCTTTTTGGAATTTTTGGTAAGAGAGGTTGCCATATTTTGGAAGTTTCAAGTTTCTGAACTAGGAATGTCAGCGTGACTTATCAGCATGTCATGGACATTTCACTTCTACTTTTAGCTCTGGGATAGAAGGGAGGACCCCAGTGCAGCAAATCATTTTAAGTACATGCTTAAGTGTTTTGCTGAACTGGGGATAAGTCTGGCAGATTCATAAAGCTGTTTGGTTTCAGAAGTTTGCAGAATTTCTCAGGCATAGAGGGATACAATGTTGATTTGCGATCCTGAGTGAAATCTTAGCTCCATTGAAGTAAATGGAAAAAAACTCTCGATTCCAGTGGGGCCAGGATTTCATCTATCTATTTATTTCAAAGGGATTTAAGCATATGCTTATGCTTTGTTGAAGAGGGGCCTAAATGACAATACAAAGTTCAAGGAAATGGCAAATCAAGCCTGATGTGTTTTTGTTAAGGGAGTTAGAAAAAAACGGAGGGGTTTCAGTTTTTTAAGTCTTTGGATGTCTTGTCTGATATATTCTTTGCAAATAATGTTTAGCTTAGAAACTCCACATTCCTTTTATTCAACTGTCTGCTGTGAAAATTAGTGCCCTGGAGAGTTTCTGGGAAAGTCTGATGCATATATTTGGATTTATTGCTGCTAGTTTCTGAACTTCACTGAATACTGATGTATATTTCTAATGTCTGTAAGGACTCCTGTAATTTTTCTAGAGTACTGTATGGCTGCTTACATGCAAAGGGCATTCCTGCAGTGCCCCTCAGCAGAATCGGCCAGGTTAAAAGACTTCAGGAAGTCTGCATATTTAGCTTTGAAGAATTTTTGGTGCAATTCTAACAGGCAGGTGACCAATATATGCTAATTAATTAACTGAGCTGCCATATAGAGAAGCAATCTAACTTACAATTTATATTGGTATTTTTCCATTACAACTTCTTTAAAATCATATGAAAAGTCCCACACCAAGTTTTATTAAATCATTAGCTATGGGTAAACATATTATTAAGAGGGAAAAACACTGAAATTAAAAAAAAAACCAAAAAACCAACCTCCCAAACTCACTGGCAATTGAGGACATTTCAGGATAAAGATAACCTGCAAAGGAAATAAATTTATGCCCCACTTTTTTGCTTCTTTATGGTGTAAAAAGTAAGATTTCTTTATTTGTTTGTTTGTTTTTACATTACAAATGCAAGTCTTGTCAGTCATGGAAGACTGATGGGAAAACTAGTGAAATGATTACATCGCAGAGGTCAAGAGAGTTCAAGTTATGAAACTGAGAGGGAAGGCATTTTCAACCAGACCATGATTTGCATTTATTTTCTTGTTTCTCATGGTGTTGTTTTTAACAGACATTAAACTTCAAAGATTAATGAACACTTTGGATAAAGGAAGCCTTTGTTAATGCTTCAATACCACCACCCTAAGAGTTCATTGTAAACATGTTCTGGGACATCTACGGCAGAGTGACCAGATGTCCCAATTTTATAGGGACAGTCCTGATATTCTGGGCTTAGTCTTATATAGACACCTATTACACCCTATCCCATGTCCCAATTTTTCACATTTGCTATCTAGTCATTCTAATCTCAGGGTAAATCTACACAGCAACTAGATACCTGTGGCTGGCCCATACCAGCCAACTCTGGCTTGCAGGGATCGAGCGATGGGATTGTTTCATTGCTATGTAGACTGTGGGCTCAGGCTGGAGCCCATGCTGTAGGACCCTGTGGCTGGGAGGGTCCCACAGTTCAGGCTCCAGCCCAAGCCCACAGTCTACACAGCAATGAAACAGCCCTGCAGCTCGAGCCCCGTGAGCCCAAGTCAGCTGGTACAAGGCAGCTGTGGGGTTTTCTTTGCTGGGTAGACATACCCTAATAGGCCCTCCAGCAAAACCAGGCGAGATCAGTGCACCTGGTCTGGCATCTCCTACTCTGGCATCTGAGACTGGATCTTAATAACTATAGCTTCTTAGGGCTTCAGTTTTGCCTGTCATGTGGAAGGCAGATAGCCTTTCCCAGTCTGTCTCTGTCTAATTAATTAAATATTTTTCTCCTAAGGTTAAATGCATTCTGATTTATGAGGAGATTTTCAAAAGTGCCTAAGGGATTTGGAGCACAAGTCCCTTTGATTTTCAATAAGAATTGTGCTCCTAAATCTCTTAGGAGGAAATTTTCAAAAGCACCTAATGACACAAAGCACTAATTACACACCAAAATTGTCTCTCAAATTGTGTTCTTAACAATATAAATGCAATTAAGAAATGACTGGTAATGGTGGTAAGATTACATGCATGATTGCACCTTTCAGCCATTAATAAGCATTCTGTTAATGTAGTTAGCACAACCTACACTGAGGTTTCTTGGCGTGTATGCAATGGAATCTCTTTAGGACCGGAAACTTTCAGGATTGTGTTAAGAACATGCAAAATGTTGTGTGGCTGAGAAAGTAGATGTGATTTTTAAAAAATGGGCAAAACTCTCCAGTCAAATATGCATGATAGATTTTGAGATTCTGGAAGCATGGACGACACACTGATTCAGTGTATATTTGCATATGCAGTGGTAGCAGACTATTGATAATTATATATACTTTTATATAATATACTGGGTCACAGACGTGCATGGTGCTTTACAAACACATAGACCAGATCTGAGACCAGAATTTTGCCTGAACAAATTCCAAAGAGATTGGAACAAAATTAGAGCCAAATCTCCAGAATTTTTGATGGAATGAATGGAAAAGGTGAATTTGAAGGGGAGGGGTTGTGGAAGATGCCCTACTATGTTGGTTTATCTGGGCAGAAAGTTGGCAAGATCTCACTGGCAGGCAATTGATGGAGAAAATTGAGAGTTTAGTTTGTAAGTTAGGCATTCCAGATTTCACTATAACCAGTGGGTTGCTAGAAAGATGGAAGGATAGATATTTTCTATAGTTCAAGGAGCAGCATAGCAAGAGTAAAGATGTGGATGACTGTGTTCCAGAATGCTGGGTTACGGAAGCTCCTCTGGAATTCATGAGGAAAAAACAAGTCTGCAAAAGATATATTCAGTGCTAGAGATAAAGGAATGGAAATATGTCATCTGTGTGGAATATTAACGTTTACATTCCAAGATGTTGCTCGGGCACAGATCACGTAAGACATAGTAATGCTACGAGTGAACAGGGATGGCAACGAGAAAATGGATCCCACTGTTATAGGAACAAGTAAGACTTAAAGGCTGCTTTAAGACTGCTGCTGAATGAAGCCAGCAAGAATGTACAGATGAGAAATATGGAAGATTTGTTTGTATGCAACATTAGGCAGTTTTCTTTAAATAGGCAGAAAGTTGGATGTCATGTGCTACCTGCACAGCAGATGCAGATAATAAAAAACATACAAACATAAAATTTAATTTCCCACCTACCAACAGATCCCATGAAGCCCTGACACATTGAAGAAGCGAGCTGCGTGAAATGCTGGCCCCATTGAAGTCAATGGCAAAACTCCCATTGAGTTCAATGGAGCCAAGATGTCACCTTATTCTTTTTATCAGACTATCAATGTAATTAATACAAGCCAAGGCAAATTATGGCCATACTGCCAAAACATTTCACTCTTTTTGTTTTGTTACACATGCAAAGGGGAAAATGGACCTAACCAGAACAATAACTGCGAGCTGCTACAGAAGGGCTAGTGCCACTAAACAACACCCACTGCTTGGTAATAGGGGAAGGAAGTCTATGCTCCTCTGGAGATGTCAGAACAAGATCTTGATTGTGCTGAAGAAAATGACAACCGAGGCATTAGAGAGGGAAGAGAAAGGGGGACATAGCACTTTGGGCTGAGTTACGACCCAGGCAAGAGGAAGAATCAGTTGAAACTAATAACGAAGCAGAGAATCATCCACAGAGCTTTGTATTAGCATTACAGTCTGTTGTCTCAAATGGTAGGTCTACATAGCAGTCGGAGGTGTGATTACAGTTCCCGGGGCATACATGCTTTAGCTAGCACAGCTACATGCAGCCACGAAGATGCAGCAACATAGGCTTGAGTGCAGGCTGTACAAGCCCACCCAGGACCCTTGCTTGTCCATGTCAGGCTCCATGCCACTGCATCTTTATTGGTATTTGTAGCTGTGCTAGCTAGCATAAAGCTAGTAGGGGCATGCCAACCCAAACTGCAATCACACCTCTGATTCCAGTGTAGATATACCCAAAGCCTTGTGTGACAAGCTTGAGAGGTCTTTCATGGTGAGGCTCTGATGCACATTCTCAGGAATGTGCTGGCAGTGGCTATTCTCTTCCATGTGAACTGTTGTTTAGCTCTTGTTTAGAGGTGGGTGAATGTGGCAAAGAAGCTTTCATGAATATATTTTTGAACAGAAACTGTGCCTCCATTTTGCTGGTGTTTCATGGCTTCCTTTAGTTGCTTTTGAGAAAATTCACATGGCCCATGCACCGCAGAATTTTATTTTCTGTGGAAAATCTGTATTGGCAAATTTTTGGTTTACAAAAATGTTTGTAGAAAGCAAAGATGGTTTATTCATGCATATTTGAGAAGATCCCTTTGCAAGTGTCTGGAGTGTCCACTTAAATTTGGCTCCAGCTTTACATTTTTTTAAACACAAACTTTTATAGCTTTTAAGACTAATAAAAATATGCACTTCCCCCCCTTTTAAAAAAAGAGCTCCAATAAACACGTTTGTGTTTTAAACAAATAAACAGCTCCCAGCCAAGTCTGAAACCCAAATGTTACAGCACTAAGAGCCTGAAAGTAAAACCGACTATCAATAAAAATGAAGCTGAATGAACTGATTTTCATTTACCCAAAATCAGAAAAATGTAAAAAGCAAACAAAAAAAGTGATGATTAATTGGATTTTTAAAAAATTTCCTTTTTAACAATCTCTGGTGGTATTGGTAGCATAGGTAAAGAAATATGTAATATTTAAGGTGACTGTGTCCCTTGAAAAATAATCAAATGCATAATGTGAAATATAAATCAAAACATTTCATGGGAACATATTTATTTCATTGAAACTTTTGACAAAAATTATCAATGTTTTGTTTTGATAAGGTTAAAGCCCTTCATTTCAACTTGGTTTCAACATACATATATTATAAACATTCAGGCAATAAAGTCAGAACAAAAGGGGGGTTTGATGTTGTTGAAATGCAGCACTTCAATAAGCTCTCTTCAATATTTCAAAACCAAAAATCTTTAGAAAATGTATTTTATTGGAATTTTGACTTTTTCTTCTGATACGGGATAAAGGAATTTCAAAGTTTCCCCCAAAATGGAAATTCTGACTTTCGAGCAGGAATTTTGTGTTGTCACCTGTTAATACATCATAGTTGAGATGAACATATGAGTTTAATGTGAACTTTCATCAGTTCACCATTGCAGAATAATAATAGGCTCATTCAGCTACTTACACTGTGTCTGAATATTAAGGCTTATTCATTGTCTTTGTAGATGCAGATGAATTGTGGGGGAAGGATGAGGATGGCAGCAATGACAGATTTCATTCATCTGATAATGAAAGGGAAGTTGAAAATCCATTGTGGAACAGAGATGTCTCACAACTCGTTTGATTTAATAGTTGCCACAAGTTCTGCTTTCCACCACTGCTGTTTCAAACAGCAGATTAAACTAGCTGTTTGCATTGCTGCGGGAGGCCTGGGAAATGTCACAAACCATCATGGCACAGGAATTCAAAGATGTAAGATTATTCAGCACGTTTTACAGCATGATCTTATAAATAGAAATCAAATAATATCTGAGGGTTAGAGTTACCATGGACTGAAACAAATAAGAATTTCATTAACTGTCCTTAAATCTAGCCCAGTGAATGGAACTCGGTGCCTTTGCGTGTAATTTAGCTGGAATTCGTATCTGCTTTGAGAGTGCCACAGAGACCCTGCTATTAATATTTTAATATATAAGGGATCAACATGAGTTCCCCCTTTTGGCTATGTGATCAGTCCAACATTTTGTGCATGGAGGATGTTTCTGGTTTATTTACATTTATTTTTTTATTAGAGCACTCAATTTTCTGAAACCCTACCCTGTGTTCCCACTTCAGTTGGTCATTCTCCTCCTGGAATCACAAAGATAAAATATCACCCGCAACTTTTTTTTTTTTTTTTTTTAAAAGAACATACTTGGTTAAAAATTCAACTCACCTCCCATAAGTCATTTGGGAGACTGTCTCCTATAAATAGTGCATATTGTGTCAAATGCTACTGGAACCTTTGAATTGTATTAAATGCTATCTGAAACTCAACCTTGTAAGTGAGATACGTCAGTATAGGGCCAGAGTGTTATATCCTTTCTCACATGGAGTAGCACTTTACTCCACAAGTAGTCCCATTGACTTGAATGGGATTGCTGATTGTGTAAAATGCCATTCTTAGTGAATAGTACTTTACACAATCTGGCCCTTGAGTTTAAGCTGTTTTACAGTATTAGTTACATATTCATTTTTATATTGCTAATTTTGATGCCTATGCAAAAACAGCAGCAAGTGTAAAGATTTTCCCAGTATATCTCCTGCGACAGTTTTCTTTGACTACTTGCTAGGATGCTCAAACTCATATCAGCAGACACATTTTATCATATTATAAAGACATGAAGTTCTATGGAAAGCATTACAGATACTCTAGGGATGCTGCCAACCATGTTAAAAAATGGACCTACATTTAGAAAAGAGGAGACCCAGAAGCAGGAGTCAGGGAACTTGGCTTCCTTTCCAGCTGTGTGACAAACTTCTTTTACTCTTTTGGGCATGTCATTTCAGCCACAATTTTCATGTGCTTGCTAATTTTTGTTTGGAGACCTTTTTGGGGTCCCCACATGGTGTTACAAATTGTGGATCCCCCAAATGGAGTTGCTTAATATCAGAGGGCGCTCTTGAACAGATTAGCCTTTAAGTTTGATTTTCCACTGCCTTGCAGCTTGTGTGGTCCATCACACCTTCTCCAAGTAGGGGTGACACTTTAAATGGGAAATCTCCACTCATTTGGACTTTGTCAAAGAAGGAAATCAAGCTGGTTTGGCATGATTTGTTCTTAGTAAATGCATGCCGGCTGCTAGTGAGTACCCTTCACCCTCCAGGTATCTGCAAATTGAATGTTTTATACATTGCTCTCCAGGGGTGTGCACAGGAATAAAAATTTGACATCTTTTGGAGGGCCACAATCTATGCCATGGCCGAGGCCACAGAGCTGGAGGAACTGTCAGCTTCATCCCCCTCAGTCCATGAGGAGCTGTCAGCTTCCCCCGCGGCCAGAGGGGCCGGCTATCACCCTGTGGCCGGCTTTCTCCCCACAGCCAGAGGAGCTGCCTCTCTCACTGTGGCCCCAGGGCCGGAGGAGCTCGCTCTCCCCCCTGCCGCCCTGGCGTCAGCTCTCCTGCTGCAGTCCCAGGCGGGAGGAGCTGTCTGTGCCCCCACTGATTACTGGGGGCCTGTGCCCTGGCTTGCCCCCACCTTGCCCTGTTGCTCTAGTAGCTTCCCAGGTATCAAGTTCAGGGTGAGTGGTCTATAGTTCCCCAGCTCCTCCTCCCCTCCCCCCCATTTTTAAAGACAGGCACTACATTAGCCCTTCTCCAGTCTTCTGGAACCTCTTCTATCATCCATGAGTTTGCAAATATTATTGCCAGTGATGCTGAGATTTCTTCAGCTAATTCCTTCAGCACCCTCGGGCGATAGCATCAGACCCTGCTGACTTGAATTCATTCAGATTAGTCAGAAGATCTCTGACGTGTTCTCTACTTATCCCAGTCTGCATCCCTTCCCCTTAATTGTCTATGGTAACTTCGGTAGTCATCCAGTCACGTTATTTTTTGTGTGAAGACTGAAGCAAAGTAGGCATTGAGCAGCTCTGCCTTCCTATCATCTTCCATTACCAGCTCACCTTTTGCATAGAGCAGCGGACCCACACAGTCGCTGATCTTTCTTTTTTATCTGATATACTTGTAGAACCCCTTCTTGTTATCTCTAACATTTCTTGCCATCTGTAACTCATTCTTTGCCTTGGCTTTCCTGATTTTTCTCCCTACATGCTCGTGCTATTCCCATGTATACTTCCTTGGTCACTTGCATTTCCCCTCCTTGCATTTCCTGTGTGCATCCCTTTTGGTTTTTAGATAGCTAAAAAGCTCCTTGTGCAGCCCCATTGGCCTCCTGGGGCTCTTCTTATCTTTCCTCTGCATCGGAATAGTTTGGGGTTGAGCCTCTTTTAGGAACTGCCAGCCGCTTTCGATTCCTTTTCTTCCTAATTGGTCTTTCCATGGGATCTTGACTGCTATTTCTCTGTGTTGGTTGAAACCTGCCTTTCTGAAGTTCAGTGTCCTTGTTTTGCTGTTCTCATATATATTTTAGCCATTTTATTAATAAAAGCAAAGGCAATTTGGAAACAACAGACAGGCTAAATTCATGTAAGCAGGCTCTGAATGAGCCTCCGCTGAGCGAACTGGGGGAAGGCTTCAGGCCCAAACTGTATTTACATGAACACACCCACTCTGCACAGGTATCCAGCAGACAGAGCTGTGTTGTCGAAGTGATTGACTTTGGCTGCTGTTTGGGTTACACATCACTTTACAAATTCATTTCAGTTGAATGCAGGAGTAATGAAATGTTGTGTCCTCATTGTATGAGCAAAGGGCAGCAGAACTGTGCTCGGTCTGTCCTGATTGAGTGGGTCACAGTCAGCTGAACTGAACTCGATAAGAAGTCGGGGGTCGGAGACCAGACCCCTGTGAAAGACAGAGGAAGTGGGGCATGGTTTAACCTGCCTCTCCCCATGGGTCAAAGATAGAGCTAATTAAAGCTCCCTTCGGAGTCTTTTATTTTGTTAAGTGATCATTAGAGCTGAAATCACTTGTTGGGGGACAGCGTTCCTGCCCAACTTTAGCACTGAAGTTCACCCACTAAGGCCTAGTCTATACTTAAAAGGCACAGCTGTATTGGGACAGCAGTGCCTCTGTAAGAGCGTTTGGGTAACTACGTTCTGTCGACAGAAGAGTGCTTTACTGCCGACATCATAAAACCACCTAAACGACTGGCAGTAGCTATGTTGGCCTCACCAACACGGCACTGACCGCACCAGCGTTAAGTTTTGCTGGCATATCTTGCTTGGGAATGGCTGAATGGGCCTATGATAGTGCAGGGCTGCTAAATCGGTACAATCAGCCAGAAAGTGCAAACCCTACAGCTGGAGCTGGATGTGTCTGGGCAGCAGAAGTCAGAGATGCTTTGTGCTGTCACCGTAGGGACTTGCACGGCCCAGTGGAAGAAGGGGGAATAAGACTTTTCTGAATGTGCCTGGGGAGAGGGGGCTTGATTGACATGCAGCGTACTTGTGAATGACATGACACATTATGAAATGTGGGGTGGTGGTGGGGTGATTAGCCGGATGGATTCATATAAGGCAGTGATTGAAGTGTGGATTGCTGTACCTAACTCTTTAGAGGAATAGTGTTTGCTTACTAATTCCTCATTGTTCTTGATCATGTGTTTACCTCTGTGATTTCAAATACAGACTGCAAGATGAGATGCAGTGATAGCACCAATGTTTCTTGATGACATAAAAAGCCTTATTTATAAACGTGTATTAAACCAGTGCAACATTCTGGCCTGCTGCCATTACCCCACCGAAACCTCAGTTACAACAGAACCCTTCCAGAACAAACCAAAAATGCATGAAAAAGTGCAAACAATAAAACCATGTACATGGAAAACTCCCTGCCACACTGCATGGCCTCTGGCCTCCTTTCCCTGTGCTCTGTGCACCGTGAAGGGGAAAGGGGTCAAGATGGAGGACTGCCTGGGGCTAAGGTGCCCTGCCTAGCCACTCGTGGGGCCCAATTGCATGGGCCAACCAGAGAGAGTCTTGTGCAAGGAGTACCAGATTGGCCTCTCTTTGGTGGATAGTGCAGGCCGTTTTGGTAAATTCCATGGGCGAGAGATCTTTTAGAGCCTGATCCAAAGTCCATTGAAATGAATGGAAAGACTCCCCCAGACTTCAGTGGGACTACTCAGAGGCTTGAAGTTAAGCACTTAAGTAATTTTCTGCTGAGTGTCAGAGTACTCAGCAGGTTCAGTTCCCTACTGATTATAATGCAAAACCATGCTGGATTCCTTTGGTAGAAACAATCGAAGGTTAAAAATGCAGTAAAAAACAAACAAACAAAAATCCCACCCCACAACTAACAAATTGGACCACACCACTTAATCTCTAGCCCAGCATAGTGGAATCAGCTCTGATGCTTTCAGTGCATTGGAACGTACACAGAATTCACAGGATGACGCCCCTGCGTGCATAAGAAAATAAGGAGCTGGAGTTTGAAAGCATCTGTTGAAAAATCTCTCTGAGGAGGTCAGTTCACCCTTTTGGTACCCCTGGTATTTCCCACTATTGCCCTGCTGACACAGTACTGATGGTAAATCTGAAGGTTTAATACATGCCGAGTCTGCCCAAATTCCCTTGCTGGCAGGCTGGCATTTAGGGAAACATGCAGGTCAAAATGAAACACTCATACTTCTAGTCCTCAGGGCTGTGTGATGGCACCTTTTCATGCGATTGTCTTACTTCATTAACTAGAGAGGGCAGGACTGTGCCTGTCAGCATAGCTCTGAGCAAAGGAGGAGCCTAACCATGCCTCAGAGCCACCCCCTCTGCTGTACAGTGTCCCCCACCCCGGCTGCTCAGTGCTCCCAAAGGACGGTGGTTTGCTGCTAGCCTGTCTTGGCCAGCTCAGCTGTGCTGGTCAGCCTGCCACTAAGTGTGTGGAGCCAAGGCTGCACACATGCCCCACCCCATCCCCCTGCTCCACATGGTGGAGTAGTGAGTCTGAAGCACCTTTTGCACCTCTTCCCATAAGGCCAAAGTGCAGGTCCTCAATGCAGGGCTTACCTCCCTTAGGGCCTTGGGGGGGAAATCCATGTCACAAACCAGCCCTACATATTTCTCTAACACAGCTGCTGTATTTGTAGTAGAGACAACTTCTCTACATCAGGCAAATAACTGCTGTTTGTCAGAATGGTGGAGGGCATTGAAACAAACTCACCACCTACTTCCTATTTACAAGATAAAGTGCCATAATATATTTCCCACAATAACTTTAAATCCCAGCTATTGCACCCAGGCGTTGAAAGCTAGAGCAGCAGGTCTCTCAAGCCTAGGATATTTGTTTGTTCTATAGGCATCGGTACAACCTTCACCCCCATCAGCACCTCACAGCACCCACAAGGCAAAGGAGTATTATCTCTATTTTACAAATGGGGAAACTGAGGCACAGAGTGGGTAAGTGATTTTCCTGCTGTCCCGTAGTAAAACTTTGGCAGAGTCAAAAATACAGCCCATATTCGGTTCCCTGTCTTGTACCTTAGTCACCAGACCGTCCTTCCTCTTTAAAGAAAAAAAATCATTTGAAATCACATCAGATAACTTTCTGTGACTCACTGCTTAGTCCTCTAGTTCACAGGCCTCCTGCATAAAATAGTCACATGATCCAATCCAAATGCCAGTCCAATTTTCCAGATTTGTGTTTGTTCATTGGAAAGTGGAATGTTGGCTTAGAAAAACTCCGCTTTCATTGGGAGCTGTTTGAAATTGGCTAATCCCATTGGGATGAATACAGAAACTGTTCTCGGGTAAGCAGCCAAAATCCGGTGCTAGAGAGCTGCTTTGATAGGACATATGCCTTCTGCACATTTTTTTGTACAGCAGAGCCTGATCCTTGCTTGTTGAAATCCATGGCAAAGCTCCCATTGACTGCAATGATGCAGGACCAGGCCGAAAGCTTGGGAAGATTGGGTAAGCAAGTCCACCAGAGAACTGAGACTGATGGATGAGCAGCCATTATCAGCTCATGGATAAGAAACCCTTTTGGAAATGTTAAATGAATAGCCCTAGGTATCTGTAATATAGCTGAATGGGACTTGTGGGAGACTGGGATAAAGATGCTCTCAACTGGGTTGTGGTGTAATGGTGAGATGAGGGTGAAATCTCCCTTGGAAAATGTCCTCCCTTGTGTTTGTTCATTTTAATAGCAGGTAAGCAATACACAGGTTTTACTCTCCCTCGGTCATTCCTTGAATTACTGTTGCTTTCTATTGCCTTCTTCTGACTCATTTTTCAGGACCAACAGTGGTAGACTATATTGGGCCTAGTTTTCCACTGCCTTGAATCTTGTGTAGTCTAGTCCCCTGCTGCCTACCCAATGCTAGTATCTGGCAGTGTGTGTCTTGGAGGTTCTGTTTGTTCAATGTACGCCAATATACATGGAGTTTATCAATAAATGGTAGAGAGGAACAGATCAGACAGATGCATTCGGTGCCTGAGGTGCAAGGTTATAATTAAGTTTGGGGTGCAGGGGAAAGACAGCTCAAGTGGGAAAAAGAACACCTCTTAAAAAGCATTTTGCTAAATGGATTTTGCTCCTTTCATCCACTGCTGTTGTGCAGGCTTTCAGCTGCCCTGGAGTAGCTCATTGTTCACTCATTTTTTCCCGATTAATAAACATGCACAAGCACTTAAATGGAATAACATGCCATGTGAAAAAACAACACAACTTCATGCCCCTAGGGGGGGAAAAATCTGTACAGGGAAACAGTCACTCCTGTAAATTTTGTTTACTGAAATAGATTGTTGCTTCATTTCTTAGGGCTTTATTCCATGTTACAAGGGCAACTTTATTTCTCCTCTCGTTTTGGGTATGCGTTCAGATTTAGTGAATATTTCCTTTTCCAGCCAGTTCATCCACGCATTACATTTTTTAGTCAAAACCAATACAGTTTTCAGAGGAGTTTATACATCAGTGGGGAAGATGCTGTCAGAATTGGAACCCTTCAAAGCCCATCATGAACTACAAAATAATGAACAATCTATTAGTGTGGGCAAAAAATGGCTTTGAGTTGAAAAATAGGAATACAGCGCAGCATTAAAAAAAAATGTATGTGCTGGGTCTATGGAAAGAGAGTATTTTGAATCTTTGTTCCCTTAAAAGAGATTATCTTCTAATCTAGGAATGGCTTCTGTAATGGCTAAAATTACATCAGCAATTTGGGGGGGGGGGTGAAAGTACCTTACTTCTTCATCTCTCCCAGCAATTGCTTAGCCTGCAATGTCAGAAAATGTTATTTCAGTTGGGAAAAATCTCATTGTAACTGTAACATTCCCCTCTAAGTTCTAATGAGTTATTACAGCAGGTTTTCACCTGGGCTGATAACAGGTCTCCAGGGGAGCATTCTCCTCTGAGCTTCTGTGTAGAGGTCAGGTTTTATACTAATATTAGATTATGGTAATAATGTCACACTTGAGGGGGAGTTTTGCTCTCACAATGTATTTCCTTTTGAGGCGTTTGTGTGTGGATTGCAGCAGGCATCTCAGTGCCTATCTGTCCTGGACAGGCAGGGTGTGGGTGTGACCTGTCACTGCAACTCCTCTTAACCAGGTGCCTCATGCTCTGCTGAGTGGAGGCGAACTAGTCCTATCTTCTCCATGTGGAGAGGCTAGCGTTGTCGTTCACCTCTCCCATCCTTGTAATCAGGGAGCACAAGCACTGGCAATGTGGCTGGTCCTTTCCCAAAAAAAGGGAGGGCCCCTTTTGCCTTCTTCCACAAACTTCCTTCTGCCTACGCACTCAGAAAAAACTCCACAAAACGTGCTACTACTCAGCACCTTGGGGAGGGTTCAGCTGGAAATTTGAGCACAAACACCCACCAGCTGTCTCGCAAGGAACTAGCTGTCTCCCCACTGGCTCCTTTAAAGGGAACAGCAAATGACTCTGAAATGAGCCCAGTGTATTTTTATGCACTGGCTGCCCCACATAGGAAGTAAGTGGGGCAATCAGCAATTTTGAACTAATCCAGCGGGATTTTTTTTTCCATAAGGGGTGTGTTCATTATTTGATATTCTGAAGGTCATAAAAATAACACTTTGCAAAACCAAGCTATTCTTGGTGGTATTATAGCAGCACCCCAGAGGCCTTATCTAAGATCAGGGCCCCATTGGGCTCTACATTGTACATATACATAGTCTTGGTCTCAATGAGTTTAAAATCTAAATAGAAAAAGACCAGAAAGGGTGTAACAGGACGAGGTACCCCAGGAATAGGAAATTAAACTTTCATTTTGTGTGGACTTTAATTTGGGGTTTAGAGTTTTATTTGGTGTTTATTTTTATGGTCATAAGCCCAGACCTCAAGGAGGTGTATTTTTTGGCCCCCAAATGTCTGCATGCAGAGAATTAATCTGAGAAACCAAGAGGGGAAACTGAAGTGAGGGACTGCTTGTAGGCCCCCGGGGTGGTATGGGGCAGTGGAAACTTGTTCACAAGTGGGGAGAGAGATCCAGAGGAGTGTCAAGTCTAAGGCTGTACAACAGAATCTCCTGAGTTCCAATCCAGAGTCCTAGACAATACTGCCACTCAGCATAGCTACGTAATAAAAAGGAAGGTCCCTTTACCTCCTACCCACTGGCAAGATCCATACTCCAGTAGAACTCCAGTGGTATTTGTGGTTTCTCAGGATTATTTCATCACAGCGGAGCAGGATTTGTGGCCAGCACAACTTCAGGACAGCTAAAATGAAGGGAAAACAAATCGATGTGAAAGGAGTGATGTGCTGAAAGAGCCACCTTCCCCGTCTCTTGGGCATAAATTTTTTTAGTTTGTTCATTAAGAAATATTTGCAGCTCATCTTTCAATTCTAATTCTCCAGCTCTGGAGAATGGGTGCAAACTAGAAAGTTATCCAGAAATAGAAACTGAGAAACAAGTAAAAAAAGGCACAACGCTGGAACCCCTTTACTGATGGGGGGAAAAAATCCTTTGCATAGTGTCTCTTTTCACCAGAGGATTTAATTGCACTTCACAACAACCTCATCAAGTAGGTATTATTATACCCATATTAAAGGGAGGGCAGGGATAAAGAGCTCTATCCTGGCCAGGTGCTGAGAACCCATCAAACAAAACATTTAAGTATATGCTTCACTTTAAGCACATGACACTAAAGTCAACAGAACTACTCGTGTGCTTAAAGTTTTGCACTTGCTTAAGTGCTTTGCTTAATCAGACCAGAGCGCTCAGCACCTTGCAGGACTGAGCTCAAAGTGAGGCTCAGAAGGATTAAAGCCAACAGTTTGAAGCATGAAACTTAAAATTAAGCACTGAGTCCCCTGTCCTGCAAATAATGAAGCACATGGATAATTACTGAGTTCATAGCATTCAGCAGTTTCATTCATTTCAATGGTGCCTCTCAGATGCCTAAAGTTACTCAGGTGTGCGAATATCTGCAGGGTTGGGGCCCTGTGGTGTAAGACCCTAGGGGAGAGCCTGTCTTTTTGTTGAATGTTTGTGCAGTATCTAGCACAAAGGCCCATGATCCCTGACCGCAGCCCTGAGGCACTGCTGTAATAACAGTTCCATACTGAAGCATAAACAAGGAGAGTCCTGTAGCACCTTAAAGACTAACAAATTTCTGCGGGCATACGCTTTCGTGGGCTGCAACCCACTTCGTCAGATGCATGAAATGGTAATCACAGATAGGAGGTGTGTGTATATATATATATACATCCAAGGGTAAGAAACAACAATGGGAGGGCAAGTGCTAACAAAGTCCATTCAGTTAGAGTAGATGAGGCCTATTCACAACTGTTGATTAGAAGGGGAGAATGTGTGAACAGCGACAATTACTTCTTGTAATGAGAGATCCATTCCAAGTCCTTATTCAGACCCAAGTCTGATTGTGTCAAGTTTGCGTATGAGTTCCAGCTCTGCAGTTTCTCGCTGAAGTCTGTTTTTGAAGTTTTTTGTAGAAGTATGGCAACTTTCAAGTCAGCTACAGAGTGTCCTGGGAGATTGAAGTGCTCTCCTACTGGCTTATAGCTGTTACCATTTGTTATGTCTGATTTGTGTCCATTTATTCTTTTGTGTAGTGACAGTCCGGTTTGGCCAATGTACATGGCAGAGGGGCATTGCTGGCACATGATGGCATATATCACATTGTACACATGCAGGTGAATGAGCTCCTGTTGGTGTGGCTGATGTGGTTAGGTGTCACTAGAGTCGATGTGTGGGCAGAGCTGGCAACTGGGTTTGTTGCAGGGAGAGGTTCCTGGGTTAGTGTTCTTGTTGTATGGTGTATGGTTGCTGGTGAGTATTTGCTTCAGGTTGGGGCTGTCTGTAAGTAAGGATAAGTCAGCCTCCTACGGCTTGAGCGAGTGAGGGATCATCTGTTAGGATAGGTTGTAGATCCTTAATGATGTGTTGGGAAAGCTTTTAGCTGGGGGCTGTAGGTGATGGCCAGTGGTGTTCTGTTGTTGTCTTTGTTGGGTCTGTCCTGTAGTAGGTGACTTCTGGGTACCCGTCTGGCTCTGTCAATTTGTTTCTTCACCTCCCCAGGTGGGTATTGTAGTTTTAAGAATGTTTTATGGAGATTCTGCAGGTGTTTGTCTCTGTCTGAAGGATCGGAGCAAATCCGGTTGTATCTTAGGGCTTGGCTATAGACAATGGATCGTGTAATGTGTCCAGGGTGGAAGCTGGAGGCATGAAGGTATGTATTACGGTCAGTTGGTTTTCAGTATAGGGTGGTATTAATGTGACCATCCTTTATTTGTATTGTAGTGTCCAGGAAGTGGATTTCTTGTGTGGACTGGTCCAGGCTGAGGTTGATGGTGAGGTGGAAATGATTGAAATCCCGGTGGAATTCTTCGAGGGACTCTTTCCCGTGGGTCCAGATGATGAAAATGTCATCAATGTAGCATAGGTAAAGAAGAGGTGCTTGGGGACGAGTTTGGAGGAAGCGGTGTTCTAGGTCAACCATAAAAATGTTGGCACACTGTGGGGCCATGAGGGTGCCCAAAGCTGTGCCACTGACTTGAAGGTATAGATTGCCTCCAAATCTGAAGTAGTTGTGGGTCAGGACAAAGTCCAGCTACCAGGTGTTCCCTATCATCATCAGGGAAAATGTCTGAAGCATGTCAATAAGTAGTCTGATTTTAAAGATGCTGAGCTCCCAGTGGAAAACCTGTCCTGTGATTTTATTTATTTATTTTGCCAAAAGCAGTGATTAACACACATTCCTTTTCAAACAGTGTTGCCAAATAACAGCTGATAACTGGACAGGAAAATCTGTAGCATCATGTCCTTCCAGGTTATTTGTTCCCTAAATTTGAAAGATAAACTACAGCTCCTAACTCTAAATTGACAAAGCTAAATCTGAGCTGCGATTGATTTTGTTTTGAAGAAGTCAGTAGAGTGACAATTTGCCTCTGTTTCTTTCTCTTCTATGTTTTGATTTTTTTGTCTCCTTTTAAAAACCGAGGTGTCCTTCTCTGCTGGGAAAGATACACATCTTGATTTCTTCATGTTTCTCTGGTAGCTGATTTGATGACCATGTTTCCAAAACTCATGGCTTTAAAAAAAAAAAAAAAAAGTTAAATGAACAAAGCACACCCAGGAGGGCCTCTGGCCATTACATGAAGCAGCTGTTAATGATGCCTTTGATAATGTGCCATGCTGAAGGGACTGCTACACGATTTCTTTTCTGTATCCAAATGGCAGTGTTTTTAGCCTGATTGTGTATGCCCTCAGGGGGGTTACAATAGCATGTTTTCAAACAGAGCCACCATGAAGCACCTTGTGTCTCAAACAAAGCTCATTACCATACCTCAGCAATTAAATCAAGCTCTGTCTGCTGTCCTGAGATAAAGAACTCCCAATTTATGGCCCAGTTGACTTTTGCTGGAGATGAATTGCTGACAGCTTGGAGTGGTGACGTTTCCTCTCGTGATTACAGCTGTTCACAAGGGTGATCTTTCAGAATGTGACTTTTCCCTGGACTAACCAAGGGTATTAACACTAACTAATTATAGGGAAAAGCCAAGGGCTGTGGTTTTCTAAGTGTGGGAACATCACAGGCCCCAAACAGCTGGGATATGCTAGTTCTTTTCTCTCCTTGAAAACAACAGCCCTGCCAGAGTATGGCTACCCATCTGGCAGGCTCGTCTAATTCACATCATAAATGCAAATGACATTTATTTTGTTTATTTTTTACTAGAATTTAATGAAGGTTAAAAGGAACTGGATATAGCTATATGTGTGTGTATCTCTCTCCCAACAGCACATATGTATTAATGATGTTATAGTTATAGTGGAGGACGTGCTTCCATTTAAGTCTCTGGTTTCAGATGCTTATATCTTTATGAAAATTACTCTTTGGGATGACATTTTTCATGCTTACTCTCAGCCCAGAGGCAAAAGGGCTTGTTATTTTGTAAATCTGATTCTGATTCCTATCATCTGAGTTTGAGATCTGAGCATGACAGATGCATGGATTTTTTTTTTGTTTTGTTTTTGTTTGGTTGATTCTACTTAGGCAGATCCTTGCATTTTCATGGAGCCCCCATTAATGTCAATGAGTTTCCATCCACATGCAGTCCATTGCAGGATCAGGGTCTAAGTGATACGGCATCACCACAGCCTGGCTAGATGACGGGCGCATTATAAACACATTCCTGAAGAGCCTTCAATGAGGGTGAGCTGGATATGGGGAATCCGACCCCATGGCACTAGGGATTCTCTGGCTCTCAGCAAATACCAATTTCAAGGGACAGACAATGGCCCCAGTGTAGAGAACGGTATCATTCCCTGAAATCAATGGAATAATCTGTTGTTAAAATGACAGGAAATCTCTTTTTATAGAAGTTCTGAGGGAAGGAATTTCAGGCACAACTGTGGGCATTTTAATATGTATAAAATAGGTATAAAGTTAAATCTGTCTCACTTCTACAGGTCGTCTCCTGGTGTACTCGCAGCCCCCGCATCCCTGCTGTACTCTTTCCCATCAATCTTAAAATTAGGACTGCAGGACAGCCACAGACTTCAGTAGCGTACTAGCTTCTAACTTTCCTTTTCAATTAAAAACCATCATTTAAATTTTACAGTGCTGGCAATCCTGACATTGCCACATAATATCATACAGAGCATCTGAATTTAGGCAAAAATGCAGTGAGTTAAAAACAGAACTTTGTCCTTCAAGTATCTTGCTTTTTGTGGATATAACCCCAACTCTTTGCAATATATTATATATAATATAAGGCCCTGTTCCTGCAAGCACCACACATGCTTAAGATAGATGTGTTTCCAGGATTGGGGCTTATGTGTGACTGAGTGTATATAACATACATACATGTGTATACACATTATTTAAGTTCTAGAAAAGAACTGATACTGATCCCTAGATTCATAGATTTTAAGACCAGAAGGGACCATTGTGATCATGTAGCATGACCCACCTTCTGTATATCACAGGCCACCAACACCACCCAACAACCAAAATAAGACCAAAGTATCACGTCCCACAGGAGACTTAACTGTCATGTGCCACAGGCAGAGAATAGGAGGGACCAAGATACATCCGTGTCCATGGCCCTTGCAATAGCAGGGAAGTGAGTGAGATATACCCAGATAATCTTGTCAAGTAAGTTGCACCCACATGCTGCAGAGGAAGGTGAAAACCCCCAAGGCCACTACCAATCTGACTGGGGGGGTGGAAATTTCTTCCTGACCCTACATGGTGATCAGTTGGCTGTGAGCATCTGAGCAAAACCAGCCAGCCCAAGCCCTGAGAGAGAGAATGTTTGGTCCCATCTCAAAGACCTGGCCTTCACTGACCAGTGTCCCATCTCCCACCATGAACATACCTAGTTTATGATTGTTTGTTCCTGCACAGAGGAGATCTTCTGTTATGAGAGTGCTCTATATCTGTAAATAGTGAATAGATAAGGTGGCGGTAGATGGTGCTCAAGAATATGTAGCATAGTTCCTAGATTGTGTAGGACCAGTAAAATATGGCGTTGTGCACAGCAAGTGGCTTCCTTTGGGTAGCTCTTCACATAGCTCCTAACAGCTTCCTTTGAAAAGGAGTGTATTTCCTCTAGAGAAGAGAGGAAGATTGGTGAGTGCCAATTTTGGGGCAGTAATTCAACTCAAAGCCAGGTGAAAGTTGCCTAGCTTAGAGTTTTGTTCTGAAACAAATCTTGCTGCAAACTTTTCTGGGTTTTGGGAGCCTGAGCTAAGCAAAGAGCCACCCTGCAGTGACTTATGGCTTGAGGAAATATACATGAGAAACTTTGTGGTTGGTTTTGAACACTGCTGATCCTAAACTGAATAAAGGATTGCACAAAGTCCATCGTGTCTTGAGGCTCTTCTGGCTGTCCTGTTCCTTATCTAGCAGATGATGTTAATTCTCCTAAAGGCAACATAAATGCTAGTTAATTTGAGGATGTCTTACTGTGAAATGTTACTGGTTCCATAGTAGTGGTGACTTCTAAGATTTCATTGGGTGAGTTGATGAGAAAGAGTTAATTAGCTAGAGGCAGATGTAATGATTACTTGCATAGTTGAACATTGCAGATTCTGCTTCAGCATTTAGCACAGCCCATTTTCTGCAGTCTCGAATAATTTCCTGCTTCCTTCCATAACTACTGGATTCATATGAAGAGTTTTAATGCCATGGTATATTGTTAGCAAAAACCAGCAGGCTTGGCTGTTTGTTTATGGTACCTTTGCTTATGCTAAAGCCTTGTAGTCATGCATGATAACACCAATAATATACCATAGCAGAAATGTTAAATATCTCACTACCGATTCACATACCTCTCTCATCTTCCCAAATAACACCCCTCTAAAAATGGGACTATTATGCTGGTTGGTGGATGGATGGATGGACTGCTATGTAGAATTGTTACATGACTGCATGTAAATAGGGAAATGCACTTTTGTGAGCTATTTCCTCATTAATAAGAGCAAAATCCCGAAAATTAATGATCTTCTATTTAAGAGCACGTAGATAATTATTCAAACTACTTGGGCCAAATTTTTAGACTACTTTATTTTAGTCTCTTCCCCAGATTCATGCTCAATGTCCTCTTTCTCTTTCTTACATCCATCTTTCCATAGTATGAAGTGAGGTCCTTCAACAACTTGGTGGCATTTCTCTGTTTGGGTGTAATGTGATAACATTTGAACATCACATCTGATCAATTGCAAAATTTCAGGGACTCTTCTAGACACCAAAGAAAGGAATCCTATTGACTTTGATGAAAATCAGAATGTCTGGAGAGGGGAAAGGGGGCATATGGAACAACTGGCATCTGGTTAGCAGACTCAGCAGCTTCAATCCAGTCTGTAATTGTCTATGGATCAAAGAACACGCTGATGGCTGCCATTAATGCCTTCCAACATAACAACATCCCCATCTCAGCTCTGCCCATTGTCCCAAAATAGTTTAAAATGTTGGCACCCTGAATGACCGCTCCCAGGTAGAAGGAGAAGATATAATAATTGGTGGCAGTGAGAGTGTGTGTGGGGGGAGGGCACAGAGAACCCCTGGATTCATGGGGAATGGTCTTTGCAATAAAGAGGTGGTATGTAAGGTTGCAGGGAGTCCCTGCTGTAGAGGGGGATAGGAGGGTGGCACACAGGGAACTTTTTTTAGGGTGGAAATGGAGGGATGCGTTGTGTTCAATGACCTTGGTCTGCAGAAGCTATGAAGTGTGTGAACCCTTAGTTTATGATGGGTCTGAAATTATCCCTATTGTAACCTCACTGACTTCAGTGGAGGGTTGTCACACAAGACTGCTGGGTCTGTCTAAGATAATCAGAAGTAGGCAACTTGCTCAACTATGAAAATACAGTTTTAGTCCATGTTTTTGTCCCATTAATCTTTGAGGCTATTGAGGCTGAGTGAGAGGAACAAAGCAAATGTCCCCTCCCTCTACTAGCCAAATCATCTGAAATGGATTAAAGTCATTTAGATACAGGTCAGACCTGAGCCTAGAGAGAGGGAAATAGCGACATGTATGTGAGGATGAGGCCTTGGAAGAAGAGACCACCTAAGGGGTGATGGTCGTAAGAATTTGTTAGGGCCCCAAATTTAGAGCCAGATTTTGGTACCCATACTCACATAATCCAGAGTAGTGCCTTAATCTGTGAGTAGTCCCATTGATTTCAAGGTTACAATTTGCAGAATAAACAAAATAAATTTAGATCTTTACTCACTTTGAGTTGTAAACCAGAATTTGGGCCTTAGACCGATGAGTTAGTAGGGATGAACCATGATTAGTCTTGGGGCATATTTACACAATGCGTGCTACGCTGCCAGGGCTGCAGCTATGCCACTGTAGTGTAGATGCTTCCTACATTGACGGATGGGGTTTTTCCATTGATTTAGGTAATCCACCTTCCCGAGTTGCAATAGCTAGGTTGATGGAAAAATTCTTCCATTGACCTAGCCACATTCGCACTGGGGGTTAGGTCGGTGTAATTCTGGCTTTCAAGGGTGTGATTTTTTTCACACACTTGAGAGACATAACTAGGTCAATCTAAATTTTAAGTGTAGACCAGGGCTCGATCTATCTCTTCAACATGAGTGTGACTTGAAGTGTTCCTACTAGAACAGATAGTGCCTCAAGTTCTGCCAATTAAGCATGTGAAATCGTTAAAGAGAAAAAAGCTTAGAGCTATTTTTAAGATACTTACCTGAAGATAGATATGGTCCTGTCTGTTCTTACTTACTTAGTTACTTACTTACTATATACTGTTGTATATCAGGTGTAATTCCATTGAAGTTGATGGAGTTAGACTTGTTTAAAAAAGATCAGTATTGGGCCTTATATTCTATGCCATCACCATATGTGAAAGGCTTGTACAGACTGACCAAGCAGGAAGAATACTTTGTGCTAATAGTTATAATTATGCTGAAGTACAAGGGTCAGTAGCCGTATTGCAAATTGCCTACCAGTTTGTCTTTCCAGGAATAGAGAAATCTTGTTGCAATGGAAAGAAGCAAAATGGATAGGGGGAAAAACTCTCCTTTTTCCTAATTACATTATTGAAAGCTTGAACCTGTCATACACTGCCTGCTTATAAGACCTGCCAAAAGCAAAGCATATAGTCAGTTTCACTTGCTTGTGGCTTGAAGCTGGAAGTCTGCACTGAAGCTGTGAAATTTCTGCATAGCCATTTTTGGTGGCTTCATGGAGTGAAGGGGAAGGCGTACGTAATCTCTATATGTAAACATGTTAGCTGAATAGAGAAAAGACAGGCAGTTATGAAGGAGTTCTCAAATAGAGAGGTGAAAGGGAGAAAAGATGTTTACTGATGTGCCCACAAAATGCATAAGAACTATCAATTCAGGAATATAACTATGTTACTGTATTTTGCTCTCAGCAAGAGCTCACTGATGAGGTGACTGCTTCTTGAGAGGCTTCTTTAGGTTGCTCCCATAAATAAAATAAATCCATTTTCATAGTGTTTACGGGAATCCACGCTTCAACCAAAAGCCCTGGATTCAGGCTTGACTCCGCAGGTACATGAACTGGTTTCTCAGATCAGCTTCAGCTGGTATTTGGTGTTGTGCATGCTTGGCATTCTTAGTTACTGCTTTAGTGATCAGTGAAATTGCTGTCTGCAGCCCTGCTTTGTGAGTATCACAGGAAGTTCTTATTACTAGAGCTTTTCTGGCATGTCCTGCCTGATATATGACTTCTCTGCACGGTCAGTGAGGGATCAGGTGAACTAACATTGCTCACAAAATCACATTAGAGGCAGAAAATTCAGTTATGTGAATTGTGCTAGCAGACAAAGCTTCTGATCAGGATTGGATTCCTTTGTGTGTGTGTGTGTGTGTGTGTGTGTGTGTGTGTGTGTGTGTGTGTGTGTGTGTGTGTGTGTGTGTGTGTGTGTGTGTGTGTGTGTGTGTGTGTGTGTGTGTGTGTGTGTGTGTGTGTGTGTGTGTGTGTGTGTGTGAGAGAGAGAGAGACACGTATGCCCCCCCATTAAAACAGTAACTGAGTGCCTCAACCTTTACCACATAAATTCAGAGATACCCCTGTGAGGCTATTATCCCTATTTTACAGATGGGATCCTGAGGGACAGAGAGAGCTGTAACCACAAAGGGAAAGTTAAATATTCATCTGAAAATCTTAGCCTAAAAGCTCTTCTCTCCCAGTCTTACTTTACTTGTCCCAGAACACACAAGGAGTTTGTGGCAAAGCAGGGATGTGAACTGAGGTCTCCTAAATCCTAGGCTAGTGCCTTCCCACTGACCATCCTTCCTTGGTGCCATACAACCACTTTGGAAGCCACGATCTCTGCCCCATAGAGCTTGCAGTTCAAACAGACAAAACTGACAAAAGGTCGTGAGGCAAACATCCTCACTTATTTGTATGTAGAGAGAAGTGATCACGGTGATGGCAGACACATGCCAGGCTAGTCCCAGTGGCTTCTTGTACATTCCCGATTTCAGTGTAAAAATGTGCTGCATGGTAACAACGCCGATTCCTGGCTAGCATTGCCTGACTCTGTTGCTTGATGCCCCTGACTCAACAACGGTTTTCTGTTTTCATTCTGCAGAGGGAAGTGCTACAAGAGTTAACCAAGAGCAAAACAAGCATGGCCCATGCAAGCAAAAGGGGCTCCACAGAAGCCACAGACTGCAATTTTTTCTTCATTATTCTCTCACGGAAGCATGACGATTTCCAATGCAGCATTATGGATGGGGAAACAAAGCATCAGCAAAGCCTGAAGACAAAAAGCTGGATAATGAGGTAACCACCACAGCACTAAGGTAAGCCTGAGAGAGAAGAATTCTTAGGCTCAGATGTAGTCTTAGTGAGGGCAGGGAGAGAGGCTAAAAGTTTTGCTTTGCACCCTCCTCCCACCTCCTACCTACTGAATAGCCGCATTTCCCAATAAATATTTGACTTTCAGTTCTGGCTACACCCCTCGTAATAATTTTGCTCAAGTGGTATTTGTGGATATGGCAGGTTGCCAGTGCATTTTTCTGTGTTGAAGGTGACTGCTACGAGCCAAAGAGAAAGTAGCTGTATAATAATCCTCTGAGTTTCCAGTCTGTGCCTTTGATCCAAGGTCTCAAAGCACTCTGCAAGCACTTTGACGCATAACCTGGCTTTGCACCTCTTTAAAATGGACTCCCACTTAGACAATGAAAGGAACTTTCAGCAGGGCCTAAGGCAGCCCATGTGACCTGTCTCTCTACTGCACTGGGAACTATGCTGTGCGCTCAGCTTCTCTGGGAGAGGCGGGGAGTGGAAAGAATCCTATTGCCGCAGCTGTAGAGACCATGTGGAGCTGTTCTGCCAACCGGCAAAAATCCAGTTTGTTTTTCTCAGCATATTTGGAGGAGAGGGGCGGAGACTGCTTGTTTCAGCTCTGGCTTGGGCAATTTGTATAAATGGCTGCCGGGGGTTGTCTCCAGTGAGGGGCTTCTGGAATGCCTCTCCTTCCCCTAGCTGCAAAATGCTGTCTCTGGGATGTGGTGTGGGGAGCTCAGGTCCATGGTGTCAAGAATATGTAGAGCATTTTAAATGATAACAAGGCTGAAGATGTAGAGGAGGGGAGAGAAAAGAGATTTTAGCACAGCCTCTTTAGGCAGACCTCTTTCTCTGCTCTATTTTACTCCTCTCCCCTCCTCCTCACCAGCTGGGATGATTGTCATCCCATTATTGGGAATGTGGCGAGAATGACAACTGTTTGTTCTGTCTCAAACATAGATGATCTTCGATCCCACTTATGGGTTTTTCTTTCAGGCCTTTCTCAGAAAAGGCAATGCAGATGCTGGCACAACCACTATAACATGAAATCCAGTGACTGTGATTTAACACTAACGACATGGATTTCTCTCCTTATCTGCGAGGTAGGACGCTTACTGTAGTAATTCTCAGTTAGATGAACTTGGTGGGTAGGAAGAAGGATGATCTTGTGGTGAAAGGACTGGACTGAGATTCATGAGAGCTTGATTAAGTTCCTAGCATGGACTAGCTGTGTGATCTTGGGCAAATTACTTAATCTTGCTATGCCTCAGTTTCCCATTTGTTAAATGAGGCTATACTTCCTTTGTCAGTCTTATCTATTTAGACTGTAAACTCTTGGGGCAAGAATTCTCACTGTATGTCTAGCCCAGTGGAATCCTGTCCTCAGTGGAGGCATCCTGGTGCTACTGTAACATAAATAACTGAAATGCTATGTAAATGTAGGGTATACATTTGAGGTTTGGATCTCTTGTCCCCCCTCCCACTCCCAATATCTCCACTTACCCTTTCAATAAATATTTTTACACATCAAATACTCAACCGTACCTAACAATCAGGTAGAACTGTAGAAAATGTAATAATTCCAAACATTAGTGGAAAATGCTCTAACATACTTTATTTTCGTAAGAAACAAATTTGTGAAGCAATTTCTTAAGCAATTGAGAGAATAATTGAAAAGATCATTAGATACTAAATGAAGGGAGAGGCTTCCTAGCTTCTGCTGGTAGTGTTTAAGTGAGGTGTAGTCTGTAAATTGCATGTTGGAGAGAAAGACTAATGGGCCAAATTCTCAAGTTCCTGTGTCTGCAAAACACAGATGGAAAGCTCTGCACTAAAAGACAGTCCATCATCTGGCCTGAAGGCACCAGAGATTGAGGAGGCATACATGCACTGGAATAGGAACAGGGCTGGTTGTGGGTGGATAGAGAAGGAAGTACTTGTTTCAAAGTGCTTGTGGCAGGGGATACAAGAGACAACAGACTCAGTATGGACTGAGTTTTCTTTATTATGCCAGCAAAAAGAAGAGAGGTATTATCCTGTATCACTTCCTCCCTTTCTTGGCTGCACAGTACACACAAAGATACCCACCCTCTGCACCCCCATCTCTGCTTGCCAGAACAGAATCAAAGGCACCCTGTCTGCTGGCTTATTGCTGGAATAAGCTCTGCACCTGCTTTAATATGTTTCCATTAGAGCTGTGTGGATATTGGGAATTCTGTTTTGTGAAGAATTCCAAAAAAAGTTTTGTTTTTGGATTGATCAAATTATAGTAAGATGAAATAAATATTTTTTCAAACAAAAAAATCGTTTCAAACCAAAAAATCAAAACTTTCTTTACCAAAAATGTCAAAACAGGATGTTTTGACCTTGTTGGAGCTTTTTCCAGTTTTTCCAGAATGAAATTTGGACCCAATTGACATGATCTCATGACATATTTCAATGGAATTGCAGTTTCCAACAGAAAATGGTTCCATTTAAGATTTTTTCAGCAAGCTCTCGTGTGAAAGCTGAATAGGAGGAAAGGGGAAGTGGGCATTACATGTCCAATTTTGGGAAGACCTGCATGTCTCTCTTCTGCATGCATCCCAGAAATTATAGATGAGTGGCAAATAGACATGTTCATTGGCTTTTCAGCTGGTGTGAAATAGAGTGCATTTATAAAGGCCCATAGGTTCTGGAGACTTACTACTTTTCAGCATAACTCATTCCTCCCATTTGTGACATGCATGGAGCCAGCGTCTGGTCATAATTTGGCCTTAGATGAAGTAAAATGGACTGATTCTGTCTTCTAAACTTTTGTGCTTAAAGGAAATGAGAGACTTCACCCTGAATTACTGAATGTCATTAAATGATGATCAGTTGAGTAGTTGGTCTCTATCCAGTTCCTAGTGGACAAGTGCTGGCAATGTAAAACCAGAAAAAATGAGCATGAATTGGCATCCTCATTGGCCAAATCCATTAAGGCTAAGGAGTAAATTGATATGGAACCTGAACTTCTCCATACTGCTAGATCCTCCCTTTATGCCCTAGTTGAGGCACTACAGAGCAAAGTCTATGCTGCTATGGGACTGTCAGGCTGGTGCCTTTCCAGGTCACCAAATTGATATGCTAAATAAGATACATAAGCAAGATCACTTGTCCTGTTTATGAATGTATTCATAGTCTTCCAGAAGTTCATAATGCTCATCCCACCCTAGCCCCCTTAAAGCTTTCAATGTAAATACATTATTTTTGAATTCCACACCGAAACCTGGCTATGAAGACATACAGACAGGTGGGCATAACCCTTTTCTAACTTAATACTGAGTAAACAAACTGAAGGTGTTCAAAATCGTTCAGAACGACACTGCAAACAACAAGAACTTGAGACTGCTTGGACATTGATGATAACATGAAATTGAATTTCATATTCCATTAGCATGAATAAGTCCAAACACCAGTATTTTGATCGGCAACTTGCAAACTATTGGTAGCATGCTATAGAATGTAGAGGTGCACAACACCATCATATCTAGATGAATGGCTTCCTGTATAATTAGCCAAAAAATTAGAGGTGGGATTTTCCAAAGTGGCTGACTTTCAGTAAGACTTCTGTGTCCCACTCACTTATAGTGAGTTTCTCAAAAGTGCTTAGATTAAGCGCTTCCTTGTTCTGTGCTTTACTTTTATTGGATTTCAATGCATCAATGTGGCTATTTAATAGAAGTAAAAATAACGTCACCGTAAGCAAATAATCTTTTTTTTTTTTTTTCTGAGACCAACTCATCTAAGATAAAAGTATTCTTATTCCATTAATGAAAGTCATGTTGCCTAATGACTAGTGTTTCGGTTTCTTAACTACTGTCTTTCTTTTATTAGCACGTTATAGTGCTAATACAGGAAAAGCTCTATTTTTTACACCCTGTCTAAGAGTCTTAACTTCCAGGTGCTCATGAAATTGCTGTCTTTGCTACAGGACACAATAACTAACTTTCTCTTTATTTGTTTCTTTCCACTTTCAAATCTTTTACTGATTTAAACCAATAGAGAAAATAAGACCTGTGTTATATTTCACCTCCCCTACTTCCCTTAATGCTGAGATGAATTTACAGTTGCCTTATATTAGATTTGGGTGCATGGATCTAATAAGCAAGAAGTGCAGGTGGAGAGGGAGATACAGCTATTCAATCCACTTACCACCTATTTATCTACCAATATGGTGAGAGTAGGAAGGAAAAGGACAAATGCTAGACAGCAACAACAAACCCATGCTTAGAGAAGGAGGAGGTAAAGACAAATAGAAACACATAGTAACGGTACAGTCATTTAGCCCTAAGCATACCCTTCATGACCAGGTGAATATGGGGTATTGTATAAGAACACATAGGCTAGAGTTCTCAAAAGGGCCCAAGAGACTTAGGTGCCTGTGTTCCATTGAATTTCAAGAGGAGTTTAATTGCCTTACGCTCCTCTGAAAATCACAGCCACAGTTATTCCAGATCAAGGGACTTTGTTCAATAACCTTAACTGTTTTTCTCAAGCTACTAAACGAAAAAATATTTCAACTCCTCATATTATATACTTGACCTTCCATCCACTGGAAATTCCATTACAAATACAAAGGAACTAAATCACAAAAAACTTACCTTCCAGGGTTAAAATCTTACTCTGCTTCCACAGACAGGGAGGGTAGGTGTCTTGTCCAAGGTCATACAAGCAATCTGTGGTAAAGCCAGGAAAAACGCCTCCCTTTCCCAGTTCTTTGCTTTAATTACAAATCTTTTCTTTTCACTGAAATAAGTCAGCCACCTAAATTGTTACACCCACATATCTAGAGCTCAAAAATGGTACCCCAGCTTCAGCTACTCAAAAAATCTTTCATCAAAACTATTTTTTGTTGTTGAAAAAATGGCTTTACAAGAAAATGGATGTTTTTGCACACAAACTTTTGTCAAATCAATTTTTGTTCTTTGTTTTTCTGGCAACTAAACCCCAAATCTCTCTGTTTTAAATCAAAACATTTTTGGTTTACGGTTGCTGAAAACAAAAATGTTTCGCTTTTGTTTTTTTAATAAAAAACCTCAAAATTATGACAAACTTTTTTTAATGTCAACATTTTGTGGGGGGAAGAGAGGAGGAATCACTTCCCAAGCACCTCTAGCAATAACCTAAGAGTGAAAAAACATATGAACAACTCTCGAGTCTGTCATATGCATAAATGTAATAATGCTCCATGAAACAATGTTGTTTTTCAACCAAATTTAGATTCCAACAATTCAGAACATAACAGTAATTCCAAAGAAAACAGAAAATTGAACTAATTCTCCAACAATAGGAAGAGCCACAAACATTAGCAGGGATACCACATGCTGTACAAAATTTCAGCCAAAACCTGTTTTTCAGTCCTCCTCAGTGTTATGTGAATCTTATTCAGTTGGTGAGAAGCCAAAATCCATCATAGTAAGATGTTTTTTCCCCTTTACATAATCCTGAATTTAGGTTAATCGCTCAACCAGCTGCAGTTGGGTGCTTTTTGCAGGACGGCTCACTAAACTGTGGGCCGATATTTTCTCCTCTCCTGGACAGCAATGCTCAGTTTGGAACAGATCAGCAAATTGTTCTCATCAACCACTGGGTTTCATGTCTGCTTCTCAGCACCCAGGTTTCTTTTCCTATTGTTGCAGAAGCCCTGGAATCATTTTAAAAGAGATTCAAGAGGAAAGGGCCAACCTCTTTCCCCTCTGGCTCTCACCTTTGTTGTCTCGGATGTTATGTTTGTCTTTATTTATGATTTCAAACAAGAATCCTCCACCATTAACTTCCCCAAAGGCTGTTTTGTACCATCTTTGAAATAAGCCTTTGAAGGTAATGTTTGACATGGCTTGTTAGTGAGAGTTATCACCCTTCTTTAATATGTGAAAGGATGGCTTACCGGCCTTGTGTTCGCTGGATCAGGAACCTTAGGTGTGTCGAGCCACCGTTCTTTTGAAGTAGATAAACTGAGTCTAAGCAACTGCGTTTCTTCAGGATTTGACCTTAAACGTTGATGTTCCATCTGTGTTGTATGGACAGTAAAAACCCCATAGCACAGTTCATAATGGGATCAGCCTTTCTGGGGGCCAAACACTTCCTCTTCCTTTTGGCTTAGTGGAGTGTGCCAGTTGGCTGCTGTACTTCGTTTCTATATATACTAAATTTTGAAGGGCTTTGGGGTGAAAGACAGTCACCTCTTTAAGGAAATGTTTCATAGTTCCACAGTCACAGGGATGCAAACCTAAGAAATCTTGATTACATTGACTTCCCTCTCTCTTTTAGGAGTGTAAAGATTCTCTTCAATAGGCTGTGGCTAAAGAACATAGTAAATTGTACTTTAAATTGGCATACAATGACGCTTCTCTAAAGTGCCTCTAACTAGCTGGCAACTAAGTCATGCTCTCTTTTTCTCTTCTCTTTTATGAGGTGAGATATACAATACCAGAGACATAACACTTAAAGGCTTCTAATCCTGTTTAGTGTGTATATATTTTTTTCCTTTCAGATGAAGACAAGTTTCATTATATGGCTACAAACCTGTATTTTTCCATTCACCGGCTGCTACTGGTTTTGCCCTTTTTTTGTTTTAGAAAAACCAGATGGCTTTAGTGTTGTTTACTTCAGGAAACATTTTGAGCATTCAATAATAAAGCTGGGAGGAAATCCTTTACTTCCTTTATGCCTCCTAGCTAGTAACCACATCAATATGAAGTGAGGATGCTTTTGGGTATTGACCCAGTGTCACAGTTCAAAACACAGCCATAAATACTTTCAAGATGTAGTCTTGAATCAGATTGGTGGTTGAGGAAAAACCAGTGCTTCTTGGAAAAGAATTTTTTCCTTCTGTAGCCAGTCTCTAAATTGCATTTGCATCTAACAATTAACATACAAAGGCTTTTGTATCTGCAGGATCATTTTTCATGTCAATAAACACATTCCTTTGTTTTTCAGTGACATGTTTAATAATTCTCATTTCCTACGGTGGAAAAAACCCTTGTGCTGTATTTGTATTACACAAATTACATGGTCGAAGCACCATATCTGATCAAAGTTATTAAATGAAGAATGTTTGCATAAATCCCTTTTTTCAAATCTAGTTTGCTGCTGGTAAACAGGATCTCACTGAGAAAGAGCAGAAGCATTTGGTTTCTAGCTATGCATGGTGGTGTTTCCCCCTATAATTTTTCTGAGTTTAGCTGTCAGGTCTACAGGCTTCTCCTGACCTAAACTATCTATCACCATGTGAACTAGAGTCTGCCTTTAAACAATGAATGAGGTTTGTTCAAGGTTCACAGGTTTAACTGTCAGTCTCACAGCTAATATTTCAGAACACTTTGCTCTGATGTGAGGCATAAGGCGCTGGCCTGGAAGTCAAGAGCGCTGGGATTTGTTCCTGGTTTTGCCACTGACCTGGCGAGCAAGCGTGGGTAAGACATTTTGGCCCAGATTCTCCAATCTACCTAAGTTCCTAACATCCACTGATTTCCATGGAAGTTAGGAGCTTAAATACTTTGGAGGATCTGGGCCTTGTGTTCCCTTTCCTACCCTGTATTTAGTGGAAAGAAGGATTGAAAAAGGAATGAAAGTTCTTTCTATGTGAAGAGAGAGTCTAGTTCTTTGGCATCTGATCCAAGTCCCACTAGAATCAATAGAATCTCACTGAGTGGGAGATGTGGATTGGGTCGTTAGACGAAAAAAAAAATTAAATACAGCTTTTCTCCTCCTTTTAATGAAAGACAAAACAAAATTGCAGCCTTTTTTTCCACACAGGAAGGCCTCACTCTTGGTAAAATTCCAGAGACAGAGAGCCATGCACTTAACTCTAAAATAAGTTTACCACAATAATGTCATTACATTTTATTGACTAAACGTTTCTGCTAGTGGAGAAAGAGGATTGTTGAGAAATTGAGATGGACGTGCACAATGTCATTTCTGAACCATAACCTGGGTTTGTGGAACGTGCAAAACCTGATTAAACTGATGTAACAAATAAACTATGCCTTCATTGTATTAGCCATTTAACAGCATACATTGTAGTGGAAAACGTAAGGAAATATTTTGGAAAGAAACTAAAAAACATATTAGAGGAGATGCATTCAAAATCTTTAAATCAAGATGTATGGTTTTTTTCTTGTCTGTATTGAAGATCCTTGGGCTCTTTTGATTTAATATTCATCAGACAATGCTGTAGGGTCTGTGGTTATGTTTACAATGTGTTTACCAAGAGGTTGTAATGTAACTGTTAACAAAATATTGCTTTTAATATGTAGCAGCTGATGTAAATTCAGTCCTTGTCTCAGATTAAACATCCAGAGAGGTGTGTCACTGCTTTCAAGGTATTTATATCCTTTATGCAGTTTCATTCAACCACAGTCTAGCACAGCCAGGTGCAAAATACATGGAATTGCTTACGAAAGCCTTTTCTTTTACATGCACACTCAGCCAGCAAATTAAATGTATTATCTTGCAGACATCAATAAAACTTGTTACAAGTGAGATAGGTAGTAGTTACCTGTGCACAATACAACTGACTTCCATACATGTTATTGTGGAATCTATTTTGCACATAACATCTTTTCTCAGAATTAGTTTCTGCAACTGATTTTATTTATCATGTAAACACTCCTGCTTTTTAAAACTTTTTTGAATCTTAGGAAAGTGAGTAATATCAAAACATGACACAAACTTTAAAATGTGTGTGCCTAAATATCAGCATCTAAATCCTTAATAAGGTGCCTAAATATTTCTGAGCATATATTGCAACCCCAGATATATAATAAATAATAATAATAAGCAAGCACAGAGGAGTATTGCCATATTGCTTCATGACTATGTCTCTGCAGATGTGGATTTTCAGAGGTGAAGGGCACATGTGAAGATGTATTCTGTTTCTTTAAAACTGTAGCAGAACAACCAGGCATGAGGGAGAATAATGGAAGGGTCTAGGCAGACGTCTACACTGAAACAGAAAGATAAGCTTTACCAATAATACTGTGGTTCCTTGTTATAAAAAATGACTCCTCTGATTCATTACTATTGTCACATAAAAGCACCCTCAACTCCAAGTAAAGTCAATGAGAGTTATGTGGCTCCGCATTAGAGCTAGACCACACAACTCCCGTTGACTGAATTTTGCAAAAAGAAATTGTCCCATTTTTCCCCAGCAGCACTCTTCACCGCCTCAGAAAATTAGGACACTTTTATCTGGGTAGCTACAGACTGATTTAAAAGCCCAGCATTAGGTATCCAAGTTGAGTTAATTGACTTCAGCGGGAGCAGGACGGGAGCCTTTTGGGATGAAAGCTGCTCTATAAAAGTAAGTGATCATTAGAGATGGTCACAAAACTTGGTTCTGGAGACAGACTTGGAACCACAAAATTGAGGGTTAACCTGATCTTGCCATTTGGGCTGGGTTTAGCTCCAGTTGTGATTAATTGTGGTAGCAGGCTTGTGAAAGGGCTTACAACTGACAAAACCTAATTGCTCCTGTTTCCTTTGAACTCACAGCTAACTTGCAGTAGCTAAAAATTGCCTGAGACCTAAAGTCAACTTCCACCACCTTCCCCAGTATATGCTCTTCAGGCAGCAATGAAATGGGACTCTTCATGCTTCCTCCATGAAGTTGCTCATGCATTGGGACTACATCTTGGCTTCCCCTTCCTTTTTCAGTGCTGACTGTGACTGAATTTGCACTTTTGTGTTTGGCTTGGCTATCTCTAACCTGTCTGGCCCATGTGGGTATGACCACCCACCCCTAATCCATATTCACAGCAGGAAATTGCATATCTTCCAAACTGAGATTTCATCAAGTCCATTTCTGATTAATTTCTTTAATTAATTCCTTTAATTGAAATTCTATTTTCTTAGAAAACAAGAAGCAATAAAGAATCTGCCTAGAAGCTTTGGTTCGGGTTTTATTTATTGTACTTTTAAAACTGTAAACAGTTAAATGTCTTTGAATTACTGCTCCACCTCCTTTGGTTTTGTTCTGACCTTGAGCAATACATTTTTAGAGCTCCCTGCTAATGGATCTTTTAAAATGATGACAATGAAATATATCAGATTCTTTGATAAGGAGACTGGTCTTACACTGAATATTATTTTAATGTTATTCTACAAAATAACCATTATAATACCATTATTTTTTACTTGGGCTTTATTTTGTCAATCAACATTACATCAATCTACATCTAAAATATTTCCCCATTTGTGCAAAGCACATTTCTCTGCCAGGGGTAATGTAATGACCAGGCAATGACCCTCATTTTTATGTTTCTCCTACTGTGAAGAGGAATTGAAGACAAAATGTAGAGTGCTAATAGCTGTGTAGCCCCAGTCAATCTAGCAAATCTACAGAACTCAGCCATGGGACACATTTAAATATTACAACAGTTTTATGTGTTCTAACCAATATCTGATGCAACTCCTCAGTATGCTTTTATCCATCTAAATAGTTATTAGATTATATGTCCTAATCTTAAAGCTCCCTGTCTCATCACATGGAGTGGAGACCTTCACCCTATTGGCATTTAGGTTGGAAATGGATAATGACAAAGGACCATCCTCAAAAACACCACCTGATATTGACAATGTCTGTTCTTTTATGGGCTAATCCTGCAGGATTGCAGGCACTTGGCACAAGGATGTGGGGACTAGAACCCAGGTCTGCAAAGCTGGGATGCCTGGTGGTCTCAGAGTGCCACAGAGAGCTATGACCAGGGAATACTATGAAGAATGCACAACACAGGACGTACCACACAAGGGACCCAGGCTGACAGTACCCTGTGGCATTGGCCAACCACCCTATTTAACCTCGGTGAGTGCCCCCGGAAGTTGTTTGGGTGGCAAAACAGATTTTGGGCCTGCTGTGACTCCATACCTGACTCTGAACTGGTACTATCTCTGGTCTGACTCTAACTCTGCCTCCTGATTCCAGCCTGGTAGTACCTCTGATCTCCAGTCTTTTACCTTGACTCTTGCTTACTGACCCCTGCTCATCAAGTACCATCCCAGATGTATGGATCCCAGCTCAGCTGTGATCACTAGGCCTATGCCCTGGTTCCTTACACTCTGTGTAACTGGGCCCCATAATCTCACTTGTGCCTGCAAACATAACAATTATTAAAATGAGTTTTTTGTGAGGAAAAGCTGTGGAGGACCCAACCCTGCAAGAAAATGAGCATTTAGTAAGGTGCTCAGTGCCCAAAAGTTCCACTGGCCTCACAAGTTGAGAGTGCTCAGCATGTAGTCAGTGGTTCCAACCAGTTCAAGTGCCAAAAATCAGAAAAAAGCTTTTCATGAGTATCCACGATCTCTTTTTTTCTTTGAATTTTCTGACCAGCATCTTGGAAGAAAGATCCCATAGATTCCAGATTTGGCTTTTCATTTGCTGGGCCAATTACTCAACCTGTGTCACCAGTGGTAGCTCCGTTGGAACTATGACTGTTTATGCCACCTGAGTAACTGTCTCAAACAACAAAACAGATCATGCTTAGTGGTTAAAGCAAAGAACAGTGTGACAGGAAAACCCCGCGATATAGTGTGGTCTGAGATGCTGATTTAATATATAACCTTGGGCAAGTTTCTTGACCCCTTTTGTGCTTCAATCATTTTAGCTGGAAAATTGGTTTAAAAAGTAAAACCTTGCTGAAATCCAGCTGCTTCAGTAGAGTGGAGTTTTCCTAGGTAAATATATTAAAAAACATCAAAACTACAAACTACCCCACTCTTTTCTAAAGAGTGTCTAAAGCACAATAATAGTCTACAATTGTAGTAGTTGCTGGTGTAACTGCTTTGGGAACGTGGATACACACACTGCTGCCTGATAACTCCTGGGACTGCGATTTCAGCATGATCTTGAAGTCTTCACTTAAATTACTTTAGTGATCTCCATTTAATCCCTGGTGGGCAGCGATCCATATTGGAAACCTTTCATGCATAGTTCGACACAATTAACAATTTCTGAGTCTGAGAGTATCTTCTGACTGAGAAGAGGGGAGTAAAAAATGTCCCCTATAGAAAAGGGGAAGTTTACCCATGTCTGGGTGGAGCTAACTGGTAAGCTGTGTGGGAAAGCTTGTATTGTAGAGCTGGCTCTGAGCCAGGCCTAGGTGGATTAAGGAAAGTTTAGATTATCCTCCCTGAGAGGAAATGTTCACCCATCCGTCTTCCAAAAATAAAATAGAATATTGGGTGTAATTCCAGCACAGACCATTCTGGAATATCTGGGTTGTAGTGTGAGCTGCATCAGACCTAACTTGCATTCTTTAAAAACGCCAAACAACCCCCAAAGCATGCAATTCACCCACTCTTGTAAACCACTGACCTTCCTGTCACTAAGTCAAATGATCTCTGTCAGTATGACTCTTTTATGATCTTGCTAATGAACTCCACAGTTTATGCTTCTTGTCCGATTAGTAATGCCAGAGGATTAACCACGCAGAGAGAATTCATCAGTCTGAGCCGCAGTTTTGGGTGAGTATATTATCCTTCTCCCCCCGACCCCACTTGTTTCTAAATTCTGAGATCTTCTAGAAGCTTTTTCCAAAGAAAAATCATATAATATTTCACACTTGTTTCCTCCCCACCCTCTGCAATCAAAGCACTTCATAGGGCCACAGTGGAAAATACTACCAATTTACGGGGACACATACAAAGTTTTCAGGGTGACATTTCAAGTACTCTGGCCAGTCAGCTTTTGTCACTGTATAAGGCTCATACAAACCCATGAAAATAGAAAAGTCCAGCTCCATCACTCACTCTGAGCTGCAGTACCACTGCAGGTAAAAAATGGTACAGGAACAGCCTCTGTGATAATATTTACGTTACAATACTTTGTACGTTATAAAAAATACCTCTTACTTTTCAGAAATTAATTTTAGTTTAATCCGTTTGTTGGTTTCAGCGTGTATTTAAAACATATAAACAGGTATATACAGTACACCCCTGATTATCCGAATAGCATGGGGAGCCTGCATTTTATATGGCTAATGGGGAGTTTGGATAATCCAGGAGGCAGGAGTGGCAGTGTGGGGAGTTCTCTGCAGCATTGCTGTCACGGCCCCACTCATTCACTCCACTGACAACAGGGCTGCAAAAAGACAATTAAGTATGAAGTTGGTCTGAAGAACTGGCATGAAACTGCTGGACTAGAGATGTCCAGGATTTGGTTTACTCTGGAAGGAGTGAGAGAACATGTGACCTGGCTACATGGCTGAGTCAGGAGAAGTAGATCACCACAGGACCAGAGTGGTAGGCAGGAGGGGGGTTGTCTGAGAAGGAGACCCTCCTGTGCTCCCCTCCCCTCATGAGGGACATGCTAGTTGGTGAGCAACTTTATCACAGTAGGCCTGGCCAGACTCATTAACATCAATGGAGTTGTACCAACTTATGCCAGTGATGAGTTTAAACTGACATTGTTATGAAGGGTGGGAGCAAACGTGTTCCCTGCACACCCAAAACTCCCAGTGAAATAGGTATGCGCTATAAATTCGACAAAGATAAAGATCTTGCAATAGGCAGTGTGTCTTAGAATAATGAATGTGGTGGACTGTGCCCACATACCCCAATATTCATTGTCTCAAAGAACCTTCATGCTGGAGAGTATCTTTTCTGCCAAATATAATTATGTGCCTCTCTTAGTTATGATTCTTGTTTACACTGACTATGTAGAACACTTGGAACATGAGTTCTCTCAGGATCTCTCTGTGACTACTTTCCCCCTGCCTAACATATGTTCTTCTTACACAAAGCACTGTTGCACTAGAAAAGTGGCCTGGATCGAATTAAGGGGAGGGAGGGATATTTATGCACATAGTGGATGGCTCAGAGGAGTAATAATTAGTTACAAGGCTTTTCACCTCTACCTTGTGGCTTTGAATGTGGATCAGTTTGGATAGTGACTTTTAATGTCATTACCATCTGACAGCTGTTTTCCATGTGAAATGAGTTGGTAATTTGAGTGCAGTTTTCAGTGCACAAGAAAGCAGTATCGATAATTACCACCTCAATGGCACTAACTAGCACCTTTTAACATATGTATAATTTAAAGTTGCTTAATGAATGTGGTTCTTGTAGACACAACACTGTGATTAATATAAATCAACCGACCTATCTGGTTTTTATCAAAGCTGGAATGGGTTTATGCAGGAAAGAAACATGGATATAAGTGTGTAAGAACAACAGAGATCATGTATCAGCAAAAACTGATCAAGAGTGTAGTAAGAAGGTCCTTGTTGATAAACTATATCCACATCATTCCTCGATAAAGTTTCCAGAAAAGCTCTGGCTCCAGTGACAAGTCTTTTGAACCTGCCAGTGTAGACTGTTCCAGATCATGAAGGTGCAATAAGCAGACCCTGTCACTGCAGTGCTTGTAGTCTGTGCTGGTGGCTGAGGTGTATGGAGTTCAAACGTGCAGCCATTAGGTGTCTCTTCTCATCTGCTCTGTGGCCGGTGGTGAGACTGGTAACAGATACAGTGGCTGAGGATTCATGAAGAACTCTGGCTGGGGGTTTCTAGATTCCTATTCAGTTGCAGACGCTGCCACCCCAATATTGCAGTGGCTGCAGGCTGTATTCGGATGCCTTCTTCTGAGTGGTCACAAAATTGTAAGGACTAGGAAGAGAAACATACTTTGAGGGGCTGTTTCTTACTTATAACCTCTGCCACTTCCCTCCTGTCCATCCAGGTTCCTGGCTGCTCTGCAGATTCTAAGGGGGACAGTCAGCAAAACCACATTTCCCCTCCCACGTACCTTCTCACATGGTTTTGCTCTCCTCTGTGCTATGGAGCATAGGTATGGCTGGATTCTGTGGCATATTTGGCCTTTCTTATTAGGTAATGAGAGCCATTAATCAGTAAAAGACCGAACATACAGGTCTAATGTGTTGCCTTGTAACAGGACAGGTCTTACAGAGGTTATCTCGGAGGGAAGATTGTCGATCCAAGACATCACAAATAGGACTGTGTCCCCATTACATAAAAGAACATTACTGTAATCACAGGAAGATACAGTATTGAAGACAATCCCTCTCTGAACACTAAAAAGAAAAAATGAATTAGCTTTCAGAAAAAACTTGTTGGAAGTTTCCTTAAATAGTCCAAGAACTGAGCAAACACTGGGACTAATTTCACAAGGGGGGACGGCGAGCGGAGCGGAGAAATTTACTGCTTAACAAAGAGCCTAGAAAACAACCACTGTGTCTGACCTGAAGAAGAGCTCTGTGTAAGCTTAAAAACTTGTCTCTCTTACCAACAGAAGTTGGTCCAATAAAAGATATTACCTCACCCACCTTGTCTCTAATATTTCTAGGGCTAACTCATAACTAATGTTTCTAGGGCTAATATGTTAATTGAGTCAGAACAGCTTATCTTCCTTCCAGGACCTGAGTGAGTAGATTGTTCTTTGCACTTGGGAATTGCTACTCCTGGAACCCTCTCTGCATTCACTGGTTGTTGTCTGTGACAGCTTGTGTCAAAATAAATGTTAGACTGGAAGGGCTGTGGTGAAAATAACCTTTTGTGTACAAACATGCCCACTTGTTTAGCCCAGACAATGTGCTCAGCAGCTGTTTGTGCTGTATGCAGATACAGTCCTTGATAGAGCAGGTGAACTTCTTATCTTACACTGTACCTTGTTGATGTCATTTCCTGGGGCCTAAAAGGTAGAGACATTGGAGGCAGGATTCTCTGAGAAAGCCAGAGGTGGGGATAAACTAACGGGTTGATTTATGTCTTTAAAATTCTCATCTCTTGGGAGAAGCATTTTAAAGGGGGGATTGAATAAGGAGGGAGTAATGCCTTAGTAACCTGAGACGGGGGCCATGTTGTGTGCAAAAGGCAGAGCTTAGAAACGTACCAAGATGGGAGTGTGAGAAAGAAACCCAAGGGACATGCATGTGGATTACTCCCACAGACACTGAAATCTAAGTCTCAATCAGCACGTATACATCCAAGAGTATGTTTCTCTACTGCACTATGAAAGAGACTGCCTGCCTTAATCCACATGTCTCTACCTTGATTCCAAACCTCCATCAGCCGGAAAGGCAATCCTCTTACAAACAGCCTTTCATTAGTCTTGGGGTCATGTCAGAAAGAATCATCAGAGCATTGTTGATGTGGTCAAAACATCTCATGAACTCTTTGACCCTGGCAGCCAGCAGGATTTCTTTATGTGAAGCCCTAATACAAAAAGCATTAGAGTTAATGAAAGAACTCCTGACGTGCCTGGTGTCAAGGGTCAGCAGAAGTTTACAGACACCTTCACCTAACATTCCTATCATGCCTGGCAGTTTGAGAGCTCCAGCTTGTTTTCTATGGGGCTGTATGATTAATAACAACTATGATTCTCAAGTTCTGCTGCAGCCTTCTAACAAGTCAGGAATATCTCCAACCATTTGGAAGTCTGCATGGATAAAAGCCATTTTGTTAAGTTAACTTCCTCTGCAAGCAAAGAATGAATCTGTTGCATCCCATCAGTAACCTGCCTGAAAGGAAAGATGGAACACAGCAGGTAATAAAGATGCTGAAGGAAAAGTTTTTCAGTATTGAGATTTTTTTCTGCCCTTTCTTTAAGAATCTCCTCTGTGGAAGAAACAGCTGTTTCCCAGAACTTCTCGAATGCTGATGATCAAATGCTTTAGAATCCAATGCACTTTTCATCAAGAATGGAGTGTTAGATGCTAAACACAATCATTAACTATTCATACTATTTGTTTGGCATCCTTTCAAATCACAGTGGAACCAGAAACTGTTCTGATGAGTATCTTCTTTTCATACTGTGCCTTTCCTGTCAATGTGCATAGGTTTTTTTTTTCTTTAAATTTCAAAATAACCTGAAAAATGTGACCCGTAGAACGGGCTTGATTTCATACTGTTAAAATAATATCTACCTTGCAACTAGCTTCAGTATGTCTTAAATACTGCATTCGTATAGTTAAAATATATTCCACTTTGTCAAATCAGATAGAATTGTATCGTATTTTAATTATCATTTAAAAATGAAATTAAATGAATTTTATATTGTACCTGTACACCTCACCTTTACGTACGTGCTTGGGCCAGGGCTTCCTGTCTTCCCAGCTCTGCAGCAGCCAATCAAGTGAGCTGCCAAGGAATTGTGGTGCTTCAGAGCCAGGTTTCCTAAGCTCCTGAGATCTTGGTAGCTCAGTAGCTTGACCAAGGGACTTTCTAGTCATGTGCTGTCAGATTTTTATCAAGAGCCTTTCTCACAAGATGTCTGCCTCAGTCATCAGTACACAGGGCATCCCTTGGCATTCTGGGTTTTCTAGGCTAGCTTCACAAGAAGCGGGCTAGGAATCCTTGTTTTAAAGTGGTAACTGAGATTCTTTGCCCGAAGGCCCGAACACCAGCTATGTTAACAAAGGGCTTTTGAGCGCTCCAGCGGGATCAGTGTGATTTTGGCTCTGTTATTAATGTCTCTTCCTGGTCTTATTTTTCATTTTGCCACTGACTGCTGAATTTATTTACAGCCAGGATTCTTAATTTTTAATTTTTCACTCTCATTGATAAAACACTTACAGATCCAATCTTACAGAAAATTTGGGATAAGAGTAGTTAGCAGTAATGGCTCTTGCTGCCTCATGGCAATGATTACCTTTCACACCTGGCAGGGAGAACACTTCTACCTGCCTAGCATTTCATAACCCCAGTTACATTTCAAAGAATAAATATGCAGGAAATAAGACACTTGGCTAGGCTGTGGGGCTAAAAATTCATTTAAAAGCAAGTGGTGACTCAGTTGTCTGACTTTCAGAAGCAGAGGGGTTTGCTTAGTTGTAGGAAGGTGATTGTTGCTGTGAGCATGAGCTTTCAATGTTTTTAAAGACCCAGTTTACTAGGTAGGGAATAATTCTCTTAAAGAGAAGCCTAGAAACCTAGTTATTATCTAATTGAGCTTCCCCCTCATCCTGGCCTTTCCACATGTGATAGCAAGAGCTCATATGTGTAGGAGAGACCCAGGCTGGTTGAAGAATGGAGATCACTGCTCACTGGTGGGCTCTCAAGAGGAGTTGATATTTTGTGGGGTGGGAGGACCTGGGGTCAGAACAAAGCACAGGAAATAGGATTGTGCTAAGGGTCTTGCTGTGTTTGGTTTAAGATTTTAGATGGCCTCTATAGCCTGCCCCAATGGTCTTTATTCAGGCCCAGGCTACAATTGCTGGGTTCCTTCAATGATCGTTTAAAGGAGTTGAGGGGGTAGAAAAGTGCAATGGTTGTGAGAATTGGACCTTTTGATCCCTGTTGTGGTGGGCCTGGGGAATTGTTTTCTCCAGCCTTGGAGGGAGTGGGCTAAAGGCAGCATGATGGATAGAAGTGTGGAGTATCTTTATGCTCTGGTTTGGCTGAATAATAACTTCAGTGGGGGTGGGTTTGTATCAGAAATATTTTGTGTCTCTGGATTTGTTATACTTGGTTTGTTTTGCTGGTTTTACATATTTGTACAAGTGGCAAGAGCTGTTACAAAATGGGCAAAAATAGTACCGGGAGGAACCAAAACTACTATATCTATATCCTAACTAAAAATATTAAAAGGGAAATCGAAGAAATGTTGTAGTGACAAGAGGAGATGGTTACTTCCTGTCTGACTTGGAGAGGTGGGTGCTATGGAAGATACCAGCCTGACAGAGAAGCTGATGGTGAGATACTGTATTTAAATAGCTTTATAACTTACTGTCTTTCCTGTCCATACCAACACTCACTTACTTATCTTTAGCTGTACTGGTAGGGGGGAAATGCTTACAAAGTTCTGTTTAAACATGTTTTAAGCAAGCAACGCTTCTATTGTATTTTTTGTTTCTGAGAATTTATGTTGGTTTTAGTAGAGATCAGTATAACCTATGACAACGTTCCAACAGATGCAGAATGACAGTCAAGAGTTCTTGCTGTTTAGTCCACTTATGGAATGACATCACCAAACCCAATTTTCATCTGGACAAGATCTTGTGGGGTTAAAGACACTCAGTGTGGAACAACTCAGATACTCCTGTGGTATGCAGCAATACAAGAGGTTGGGCAGAAGGATGAGAGGTAGCACAGTGTCTATACACTTCCTTATCTTATATCAAATCACTTTTTTTGTTGCAAATAAAATTCCTATTAGTGGAGGTCTCTAGCTTTCTTTGATACTGCTGCATTGGGGGATTGTTGGGATTTATAAAAATGACTTAGTGCTTTTGAAAGATGTCCAGTGGACAGCCCCGAAGCCTGAAGTCATCTACCTGTCCTCAGAATAGATTCATCATAGGAGCAACAGTGCATATTTCCAGAGCCCCTCAACTCTAAGGGTTCATCTACACTAGAGAAATGATCCATTGCTGAGGATGCCTTACCGAGATATGAAAACAGTTTATCTGCCAGTGTGGAGGTCATAAAACATTTTGAATAGCATTACAGTGATTGAGAAGTGGTGAAACATGGTGTCTCTCAGGCTTCCGCTAACATTGTTGAAAATTGATTTTGTTCTGTTTAGATTAGTAGCTGAAAATCCCTGACAGCAAGAAGGCATTTTCTAAGATCATCTTTGGGGAATCAGAGGGGTGATTGTTGGCCCTTCAGTCTCTGGTCAACCTGAAGCTGCCAACAATGTGCTAGTGGGTTTATTTTTCTAAGTTTTGTGATGTGCGAACTGGGAACTAAACTGATACCATCAACTCTTTGTATTGGCCATAGAACAGCAGTCAAATGGTAACTACTTTTGGTTACTGTTGTACAAGGCCAAATTCAGAATGGTGATCTACAGAAGAGAGGCTCCATATACTGTTACCAGTCCCCTAGGCCACCAACCCCACTACCCAAACATGTATTTCTAATGTAGATTATTGATCAGGAGTCTCCAGGCAGTTACACTGAATATAAGTAAGCTGAAATTTCATTCAGAAACTACATTTACCAATTTACATTTACATGAATGTTAAAGGAAGGAAAATGAAAGGTATACTACCAAGGGAAGTAAAGGAACAACTTAATAGTTGGCTATCCTCTTAAGGCCCATGCGACTCTTACTAACTCTAATGGGAATCTCCGTACATGTGCCACACTTTCTAAAGTATCAACATTTTGTAAATTGATGCAGATGCTAGTATGAGTGTCAATGAATTTTATTTGGCTATTCAAACCCTCCTGAAACTTGCAGCAGTGACACTAAATTCAGAGGGAGCCCAGGCAGTTTCATATCGCTCTGTCCTACCCAAAGCAGTCTCCAGCTGTGCGAAGCAATGTGCCAGCTTTATCTGCTCGCAGCCTCCTAGATGGATGAACTGCTGTTTGGTGAATAACACATGTAAATTCTCATCCTGTTGAAGCAAACAGATTCCAGCAGAAAGCGCATTACTGAAAGAAGCAGAAAGACACAGCCCTTCTGGAAATGTATTTGTGAGCATGAGGAAAATTTGCCTTCAGGAGATTTCAGAATAGTTCTCACAGCCTTTTATTTATTTATTTATTTTGGCACAATGGTTACATTTCCTCATCCATTCTTATTCCCCTGCTAAGGGCAGCAACTGGAGACAAAAATAGCAGAAGCAGCAAGTGTTATCTGAGAACTATTTAATGTAATTACGTTACATATTTTACGGGATTTGAAAATTGTACCTGGGTAAATCTTAATTTTCAGAGCTTCGTGTCCTGGCAAATAGTTGTTAAAGATTAGCATTGAAGTTAATGATTAGAGTCCAATTTACATTATTCCATGCCTTTCCTTTTCATATGGCACATTATGCTAATCATACTGTATTCCATTTTTCAATAAAAGGTCAACAGTGCACTGTTTGTGCAGAATGTGCAATTTAAACTTCATGTCTGTCATTAGAGATAATCTAGGTTTGCTGTATCAAGTGGGGTTGTCATAGAAACTAGACCTGAGATCTCTGTTTACTGCCTTTGGAGAATAAACATTTTGCATTTATTTCACTGAAAAATTTAAATAAGGTTTGAAAACAGAACCATAATAGCCCAGAGAGAGATGTCATTCATCAAAAATCAATATATATAACGCAGTTGGTAAACTCTAAGCATTCAAGCAATTGACTGACAGCAATAGTGAAATATTTCCCATGGGATAAGGAAGTAATTGATAGTGTATCATAATGCCTGGAGCAGAATTAATTTAAATGTGCTAATGGGTTTTGTTCTAGCTATTATATCACTGAAGAATATTTGTTTAAATTTCACTTAATGTCAGATAAGGCTTTTTTATGTTATAACTTTGGACATTCATAACAGTACTGAGAGATTTTAGTTTTGTTTCCTGTGATCTTTCATGTCTTTCTACTGAAGCTTGTACTTCTCTTCACATTTTGTAACAACGTTTACTGACATCCTAAAATTAGCTCTGATGTCTGTGCTGCTTAGTTGGTATCCTCATCTTTGGGTAAGAAGGCTGTAGGTTCTGGTCTCACACCAAATTTTGGCTTATCCTTATTGTAATGTATTACTTACCTGTGGAACTCGCTTCCATGAGATAGTAATATGTTTAAAAAAGGATTAGAGATGTATTGGATAAACCTAGCATTTGCAGTTTATAGCAGAAGAAAAATTATTAGAGCTATTAATTATGGGAATAATTAATTAAGGGAATAATCATATCACCAGCTGGGTTTATGCAGGATATTTCTCCCTGGTGTAGAATTGCACTACTGACTAAGTTTCAGAGGGCATCTGACGAAGTGGGTTGCAGCCCATGAAAGCTTATGCCTACAGAAATTTAATTTGTTAGTCTTTAAAGTGCTACAGGACTCTCGTTGTTGTTACTACTGACTAAATGCATTATGGGGATTTTATGCCTTCTTCCGAAGCATCTGACACTGCCTGGTCTCGGAGAGAGAGCATATGTGTTTAAATGTATAGATGGATCTATGTTAACTAGGTCCTCCAACATGGTAACTGGGTTCCAAAATTGGTGGCTTGGTGCAGACGTTTGAGAAAGGGATGAAACAGGAAACTTAATCCAGACTTATGAATTTGTTACAAAAATTTACCAACCTAGGCACAAAATCTATTTGACCACTCTTTGCCATGATGATGAAAAGATTTCTCATATTTTACTTCCACATCAAATAAGTTCTTACCCCAAACAAGGAGGTTAGTAGAATTTTGCAAGACTGCACTAACTCCATCTGGGGATAATTACACCCTGCTTTTGAGGGTGTAAAGGAAGATGACAAGGGGCCAAATTCTCTATTGGTGTAAGCATGCAGAGCTCCATTGACTTCAGTGGAATTCTGCCTGTTTGTACCAGCAGATAGAATGGTCAAAGTTCTTCACTGTAAAGAGATTAAAGTCTCGAATTCTCTGCTGGTAAAAATGGGGAGTACTCCACTGAAGTGCTGTGCACACTTACGCCAACAGAGAATGTGGCCCCTTGTTGTCTTTCATGTCTGTACAGCACCATGCACTCCAACTGTACTGCACAAACCATTAATAAGAATGTTACTGCAACCCAGACCGGTGTTGTCATATCTGCAGCACTTGGCCTTAACCAGGTATTCCTGGGCTTTTTGTGGGTGTGTATCCAATGCACCAATGATTCTAAATATAATTTAACCACTCTCCTGAAGCAGAAAATCTTCACACGCCTGATTTGTTTGTTCAGCAGCATGAACTTCCCTGCTAATTATCTGCTATATGTGTAGTTCTTGACATCAGCTGGATTTGTAAAATGGAAGGGCCTGTAAATCAGGCCCCAGCTTGTTAAGCCTCCATTTTGGCAGATTTTGTGGTGTGATATAGTAATCCAGTGTTAGCAACACTAAGACGAAGCTGACAAACAGCCTTTTGCCAGGCCATGTTTGTAATGTAGGGACTGGTGGCCAAGCCATTGGGGGAAAGGCCATTGCCTCACTCAGAGAAATGAGAAAAGTGTTACAATAAATACATATTTAACCCAGTTCTAAACTCTTTTCACAGCTGTAACTTACGTTTTCCAGTTGGGCTCCGCTACCCCAGACTGTGTAGTGTGTAGTGTCCAGGAGACTGAACTAAAGCAACAACAGGAGTTCCCAGAACACCTGCACTTCAGGGCACCAAGGAGTACTTCCAAATGTGACCTCATTTAATGAGCATGACCACTTCTCAGGAACATCAATCTGTCCTAAGGCTTCATACAGCACCCATCACCATTTGTACATGGTTCCCCAGGTAAACTAGATCTGCAGGGTGAAGTCCATAGTGGATTTCATGGAGTCTTCTCCTCTAAGCTTTCTTGGGTTCTAGGAGACTGCTTGCAGTATTTTATTTTACTATAGAACAAACTTCCGGTTGGGGTGGAAAATCTCCATCAGAATAGATGGTCGTGAAGAATCCTAAAAGTGGTTTAGACTTCAGTTTAGTCTAGTCTCCTCTGGTAGCTCATTCCATAGCCAGACTGCCTTGAGCTAGAATGCCTTGTCCACAGCTCTGGTGGTGGTTGCTAGCTGCGTTGTCTCAGAGGAGCACAGCTATCTCAGCAGGACGTGGCTAGACAGTCAACTGCAGATGTAGCTAGGTGGATTTGAAAATCAGGATCAAGGCCTTGAATTGGGAATGGGAAATGTTGGGAGCCGGAAGGCGTTTCAAAACACAGAGATGATGTGGTTGTGGTGGTTGGTGTCATGGTGGAGGAGGAGGACTGCGGGATTCTGCACTAGATGGAGTCTCTGCACTGTATTCACCTGCAGCCTCAGACACAGCAAGTTCAGTAATCTCATCTAGAGGTGCTGAACGCATGGATCTCTGTGGCCAGATCTATACCTGAGAGGATGAGGTGAAATAACCTTGCAAACTGAAGGTGGATGAAGGCTTTTCTTGATGCTGTTAGCTATGCCTCCAGCTAGACCTTGAGATGTCACACCACTTCAGTAGCTGCCTTCGTAGCAAGGGAGGTGAGCACCATGGCTGCTTCTTTGGTCTTGCAAAGGACGGTTATTTGCCCATACCAGCTACATGATACACACTTACGTAACCTGGAGTGAAATCATGGCTCCATTGAAGTCAGTGATAAAGCTTCCCTTGACTTCCCACTGATTTTTGAAGGACATATTTCTGAATGATTAAACATCTACCAAACAAAGAAACAATCCTAAATACCTTTCCTTTTCTAAGCTTCCTTTTGGGTATAGGAGAAAAATAACTTAAATAAAAAATATTGGGCCTAACCTGAAGTCAATGGGAGTTCTGCATACAGAGGGCTTGATGGATCGGGCCCATTATTTTATCTAAAATCCAGGTTAAAGTCATGGGAATTGGCTGTCACTCCACAACATGATTCATCCATAGCAATAGATACTTAGTCATGCTGTTCAGGAGCTGACATTTATTCCAGGAAATAGAAATGGTTGATTCTCATTTGCTTGGGAGAGAAAAGGAAAAAATAAAGCAGTGGGCTTTGAGTAGCTCTTCTCTCTCTTTTCCGGAAAGATGGCTACGTAGGCCTAATTGCCCCGTTATCCGGTTCCCCTTATTGGACACTTCCTCACTACACACAGAATTTGCTTGCTCAGCAACTGAAAGATTTGACTCCAGCTGTAAGGCCAGATTCTGCAAGGTGCTAATTGGTTCCTGCTGTACTGAGTGCCCTGAGCGCCCATTGGGTGCAGGATCAGCCCTAAAAGTCCCAATCCTTGCCTTCATATGCACTGCGAGGGCCAGATCTTGCAAACCCTAAGGGTATGTCTAAGATATGCAGTGTAAGCTCAGCTTTAGGAGTTGGATTCGAGTTAGCAGACCCTGGATTTATTAATGTAGGGTTTGAGTGTTTACAGACATTTGTAACACCAGGTTAGGAATTGTTGAACCCTGGGTCCCCATCTGGGGCTCCAGGGTCTACACTGCATTATGCAGGCTCAAGTCCAACCACCCATATCCCAGACTTCCTGGTGCTCTCCCAAAATGTGGCTGCTCTAGTCCTTTGTTCAATGTGCAGAGTGGGAAAACTTGACTGTCCATTAAACTTGGCTGTCCAGAGGACGAAAAAGTCAGCCAGTGGGATTGTGAGATACTTGTGGCGGACTCCCAGAGCATAAGTCCAGTGGGACTGCTGCTACACTGCAAACATTAGGGTTTGAACCCTGGGACCTGACTTGACTCAGGCTTGGACCCTCCACTCCCATGGGGTGCTGGGGCTCTGGGTCTAAGTCCAGGGTTAGCACGATTTGTGTATAGACAGAAGGGGTGTTAGATTTGAGCCTGAGTTTGAACCCTTGGCTTACGCTGCAGTGTAGACATGCCCAGAGTCTCATGAGTAAGACTGTAGGCTCTAAAGATGGCATACATGCACTGGTTTTTGACTGGATAAAAATGAATAGATCCTTTTTCCTTTTCTCTTTTGGATGGTGCGTCATGCATCTGTAGGAATCTTCTAGGTGCTGAAGTCGTTTCTTTACCATGTTTCCCTGTAGGCTGTTTAATTCTCCTTTGAGCATCTCTAGTAATGGTACTTCTATATCTCTACATTGTTCCTTTTGTCGTTCGCGGCACAGTTACCCCTCTAAAATTGAACACACACCCCTCTAAAATTGAACTTGGATTTTCCCTTTTCTGATTTCAGGGCGTTACTCATTGTTTTATTCCTTGTAATCACCCTGGAGAATTCTCTCTCTTCTCTTATTGTTACTGCTCCCTGGGTATTTATCGACTATCAGCCTCATCAGTTCTCTACTGCTCGTTTCCTGTGCTGAATGTGTTCAGTTCCTCCACTTTCACTTTCTAGTTCTCGCTGTGGCAGGCTCTGGTTTGGAAGGGTTTGGGAATAAGTGGTGATGATAGCTCAGGTTATTCCAGCTTCATTAGGTTCTAAAGGATAAACAGACAGCTTTTTCTATTCCCTTAAATAGGCTCACATTGCATTTATGTATATAAATGAATTGTAGCAAGGGCCATAGATATTGTTCATGTGACAGTTATAAAGTCTGAAGCAGTTATCAGTATATTTAAATCTGAGGTCATATTAACTTCCATAGATTGTATTTTTCATTCAAACATTTTATAGCCCCATAGCCTATGGAGCACTCAATGTATTGTAGGTGGATGGTGCTTATACATTGCATCACCTGTCCTCTTTCTTTATGCCATTTTTAAGCTCCTAAGGGCTAGGACCGTGGGGTTTTTTTATGCGATTGTACAGTGCCCAGCAGAATGGGAGCCTAATCCTGACTGGGACCTTTGGGTGTGATTACAATACAGATAATAAATTCTCCTGAAGGTGAATGTTAGTGAAATTAGTATGGAAGTCTCAAGTCAGCCCCTCTGAAACAAGCAGATGATGTGCAGTATCTGCCAGCGTGGGCTACTCCAGAGCTGAAGGACACAGATAATAGATCATTTAATCCAATACAAAGCAATGGAGTCAAGTTCATTGTCCTTGTGTGAAGGGAAGGTAAATTCCCTGAAAATATTTGTGTCCACTGGTGTCAATTACCTCTTTCCAGTGATCCTTGTGGATATGCTTGAAAGTATTTAAAAAGGAGGGGAGGGGGGAAATATCTGAGGTCAAAGCTTTGTTGTGGGAATGGTGAAAAACCTGGGATTGCAACAGCCTCCCAGCTTTTCTTTCACACAGACTTGCTTTGAATGTTAAACTCATGCTCTTAGACTCCATAGTAACCAATCTGCTATTTGCAGCTGCCCTTCACTTTCTGAGTACTAGTGGGGAATCTCATTGAGGGAACGCTACAGGAGAGCAAAAAGTATATGTATGAGTGAAGGATACACCTCCCCACCCCTGGCCCAGCAATTATAACTTTGGCAGGGAGCCTTCTTTAGAAAACTCCCTGGTTTAATTCCTCTATTTCTTATTAATCTGCCAGTCAGGGGCTCTGCCTCTTTACACCAGTTTGCACATGTGAAGGAGGAGAACTTACCAAGAAGTTGACTCTCTGTCTGCTGGGTGGGTAGGGAAAGGTCTTGCCTTGGTGTTTGTGTATTTGACAGTGACTGCCTGAAGAAGCGCTGGGATTCTCATGGCATAGGGTGTATATTGGCTGCCGGAGAAGGCAGGCCCTAGGAAAGTCAAGGCATTGGCTCTGAGCGGGCCACCTGAAGAAACTTAATTACCCTTTTTACATTCAAATCTCGCCTAAAGACTGTGGTGCCTACAAGAAAATGGCTGATTACGGCAGTGTGGTGGGGAATTGGGGATAATTTGTAGACATTACATACACACACAAAAGAACTTGTATATTGGACCGTTACATTACTATGGCCAATTATCCCCTCAATCACTTTATTCATATGTTGCATTCCGTGATCTTCCTTGTCTGTCTGTCTTTTGGTTTGTAAGCTCTATGGGTGAGGGACTGAGCTTTCTTCAGTGTTTGGGAAGCACCTAACACAGCGTGGACACTTCTGAAAATAATAGTCATACAAATTACACTATCCAGCAAACATGGTGTTTCCAATTTCTTGTGCTGTGTTAATCCACTTGTGCCAAGATAGAATGAAAATGTTTAAATGATTTTTATAGTATTTTTATGAAAGAGAGGAGTGCAAGTTGCAGGTCGCTACCCACGGAGATCAAGTTGACTTCTTTACAGCTTTGAGGGCCTCTAAAGCCTGGAGAAGAATGGGACCTGAAAAGGAGTACAGCTGGCTGAAAAATGGAAATCCCTTCCTGCGATGAACTTCACTTTTTGACAGAAATTTCATCCTGAATCAGGATGCTTTTCCCAGGAGGGGATTCCCGTAAAAATCCAGTGTTGGGAGACTTGAAATGGAATTTTTTGCCTTGCTGGCTGTAGGCTGAAAGTGAAATGACCAGAGCCCCAGCCAGGGAGCTGTCCTTTTGATCTTTTTCCTAACAAAACATTGATTTTTTTTTTTCTGATGAAACTGAAATTTGCTGTGGAAAATCATGATTTTGTAAAATGGGGTTTCGTCAGAAAAGCATTCTGACGGAAGATTCCCAACTGGCTGAAGTCATGATTAACACCGATGTACAGAGCTACCAACAGAAAGCTGAGATGTGACCCCAGTAAAAAGAGGCTCAGCACTGATCAAAGTTATTAAATGCTTCAGGCTTTAGCTTAGTCCAGAGGACTTTGCACAGTTGCTACAGAGGAAGGAGAAGGATGGACGGAAGCTGGTGCCAGAATGCCAAGTGCCTTTGATGCACATTTAAAAGCACCATAAAGAGAATCACACAATCAAAGCAAGAACAGCACTTCTCCCCTAGACCCCAACTACACCGTGCACAGACTTGGTAAGAATGGAAACTCCCACCCCACCCCACCCGTTCTACCCAAACAGAAATCCCCCTTCCCCAACAACATCAACCATTCTTCCTGTGCCTGCTCAAAGAGGCAGATCTTGTGGTGTGTCCACATGGATTCAGACTGTTTTGAACGGGGAGGGGCAGGGCGGAGAGACTGGGGGGGCATTCCAGAGCAAGGGGGCCCTTACAGAAAGCATCCTTCTGGCAGCTCTTTTATACTGAGGGGGCAGAATGGTATAGCTTGAGTGATGATCTCAGCTGCAGTGGAATAGGAAGACTCTGCTGTAAAAGCAACATAGAAGACAGGAGGAAAATTCCCTCTAGTGCAAGAGCTGTCTATGATGGATGGAAACAGCCCTATTATGCCCCCTCTTCCTTAAACCGCGGCTGTGGGGGTCATTTTGGGGATAGAGGAGGATGGGTGGCCATGTGGTCTTGGAGCTGCATGCTATGAGGATTGTGAGGGGTCTGCTGTAAAGGAGGGCAGCTCCCGGGGACTCTTTCAGCCCCCACAGCAACTTAGTTTCCAAAGCCACCTCAGGAGCCGAAGCACAGCAGCAGCAGCAGTCTGTGTAAACCAGGCTGTGCCCCTGTTGGCAGAGAGACCCCTAGAATGGGGAGGGTGATGCTGTCTGAAATATGAGGGACCATTTATAATAGTATTTAATACCAATACGACAAAACTGCAGTGATTCTTACAAACTATGCCATGTAAGGGAACACTGGAAAGGATATAATGTGCAGAGTATGATAATCTTGTTTATGTGTATGTATCATCTTGGTATTGTAAGTTACAGATACCAGTGATATTCGGTATCCAAAAACTTGTGCTGTGCTACTGGGTTACACATCAGCATTGAACAGCAGCCTGCTTGAGTACTCCTTGAGGGCCATCAGCTATACAATGAACCCAGGGAGAGAAACAAGGGACTGCACTTATGAGTCATCAGGACATGTAGGGACTCCACATGCTTTTCAGTGCCCATGTGCTGTGGGCCTGTGTTTGATACAGGCCGCAGGGCAAAGAATATAAAAGCCTGCTTCACCATCTCCTTTTGTCTTCATTCCTGTTTCCTACATCTGGATCAACTACTGAAACTTTGAACAAAGGACTGACGGATCCATCCAGGTACTGGATGTACTCCAGAGCAACTGTACCAGCCCGCAAACTCCACAATACTACTAAGAATCTGATATATGGACTTTGAAGTCATTTGTATGTATCTGATCGCTTTGTTTGTTTAACATCTCTATTCTTGTTTGTTTCTTTCCTTTTATAATAAACTTTTAGTTTTAGATACTAAAGGATTGGCTGGCAGCATGGTATTTTGGGTAAAATCCAAACTGGTATTGATCTGGTAATGTGGCTGACCCTTTGGGGATCAGGAGAACATTTTAGTAAAGTAAACAGAGTTTTTTAAACAACTTCTCACTTTACTGGACCTAGTTGCTGATTGAGAGCCAGAGACTGACATGCAATACAGTGGGCTGTGTATTTCTTTTTTGGGGCTTCTTGATAACCAGCATGGGGAATCAGGAGCACTGGTTATGACTGGTTGATGAATCTCACTTCAGTGCTAACCACCAGTGCTGGGAGAATCTGCTCTCCTTTTGCAGCCTGCCCTGACCCTGGCATTTTCAGGTGGTCTATTCTAGGCACATGTGGGTCACAGGGAGTGCTGCAGTGTACAGCACACCCAGCTCCTAAGGGGCCCAGAGCAGGTGGGCAGAGCCTAGATAGTGCATGTGGCCCATTGCACTCAAGAGATGCACTGATTCAGTGCATCTCCCAGGTAGCTTCTGCTAGTAAATTACCTATGGATCCCCAGAGATCAAATAACCCTGCCCTTTGCAACACCACTGCTTAAACTCACCCTGAGGCAGCTACTCCTGTGACACAGCTTGATGCAAATTTAAACTACTTAAAAAAATTACTTGGCAAGTTCCTTCTTACTATGGACGAATCTATCTCACATATTCCTTCTTACACTGAGGTTGTCACTTCAGATCTGCACCTAGACCCCAGCTTTACACAATTATATTTTAGAACTGCCCCGCTCAGAATGATGGGTTTTGTCTGAGTGCAGTAAGAAACTGAAACACATCCTGTAAATCATTGGATTAAAGGTAGCTAGAGAGAGACTCCCTTAAAATTCTGATCTACAGCTCTCTCACCAAAAAATGAGTTCATATGTCAAAATGTTCCTTTTAGTGCGGTTTCAAAATGGAGCCTCAAACACCTGCTCAAGTATTGATCTGCTTTTAGAAGTAGCTATATCTTCTTTAATCCATTTTCTAAAATAGCCCTCAGCACACCTACTGTGAGGGTAAGTATGCACTTTGGAGGCCCAATGTGCCTTTGTGTCCTCCAGGTATTTTTGTCCTGGAATCTCGTGTTTGTGACGCTGCCATTTCTGATTGCCTCTGTTGGCAATGTGCCCCTTTTGGGAAGGGGGGGGGGGAGAGAAAAGCAAGACAAGGGCACTGGATTGGCACATGCCAAGGTAAATCCCCTCCTGCTCACTCCTTGCAAAAGAAACTGCTGCCAGAGAAGACATGTGACACTGTTACTTGTGTTATGATGCTGAAATCTCCCCACTGCTCATCTTCCCAACTAGCCCAGAAACCCCATATGTGAGAAACAAAAATCCAGCAGTAAAATAGACATGGCGGTCCAGCACATCAAGACACAATGCTCTGGTTGGCATTGGACTTTATCGAGCTGTCTACACGAAGGAAATGACCCACTGTTGACAATGGTCCCCTCTGGACGGGTGTTGAAACGGTTTAGCTGCTACGGTAGATGGGACAGAGTTCAGGACCAGTACCAGCATGACTGAGACCTTATTCCACCAAGCTGCTTTCTGGGACGGTGTCTGAGCACAGTCTTGTCCCATTTGTGCTAGCAGTGACTATGATTTTTCAACTCCAGTTTGAAAAAGGCCAGTTTTCCACAACCATTACCAGCCATGGGGTAATTGTTCTAAAGTAGACAGACATTTGTGTGTTTGAAGATAAAGCAGGGGGACATGAACAATATCAATTTGTCTTTTTTGCCTCTATCTAGGGGCTGTTCTGATAGTATATAAGTGTTGAACAACACATTTGTGCATAGTATCTTGGCACAAATATCTAAGGATAGTTTTCCCAGGTGCTAATACAATACTAGTGCAGAAGGAAGGAGTTGTGTCTGCTGAGCAAAGCTGGGAGCTGGGATTCCAGGTTTTTAGCTTCCACTCACATGCCTCCGACTTGACTTCTCTGTGCCTTATTTCCTCCCCTCTCCAGATTGGAGGTAGTACTTTCCTCACAAAGTGCTGTGCAATTTAATTAGTGTTTGTAAAGTCCTTGGAGGTGCGCTCTTAGGTGAGAAATGCTGTGCCATAGGTGAGAAATGCTTATTATTACTTGTTAATAAAGGTCAAGGAGACCTGAGGTGAATCATTGGCTATGTGCCAGTTACGAGTGTAACAGCCTAGGGAGTGCTTTCATGTACACACCCAATTTCTCAAAGCCTTCTAAAAATGTGTGGAAGGAATGCTCGCATAGACTTGTTCTTGTCCTTTCCGAGGCGTTAACTTCCCTTGTGCAGCTGGAAGCTTCCCAAACAGTGCTGCCATTTCTAGAGCAGCAGCGTCCATAGATCAGATCATTTAAAGAGAAAGAGTGACAGTGCGCAGGTAAGGTAATAGAGAACTTGCCAAATCAACAATGGGAAAAAGCGCATGCAATGCAACCTCCAAAACAGCATAAAGAGCAGCACACACGTAACAAGGATGTTGCAACTTGGTTTAACAAAGTCACAGCTAATAAGATGCCAATAGAAAGGGTTGTCTAGAATTCTAGATGACCCTAAAAGAAAAAAAAGGAGGCTAAAAGTGTGAGAAAATAGCTGTAGAATAGATATATATTTTGGATACTGGCATTTGGCAGAGAATTGGGTGGATGGGCCAAGTTGAAGAGACAAGAGATTCAGAGTCCTATTCATAGGTGTATTTTATGATAGTGTGATACGAGTTTTGATTGTCTTGGCAGACGTTGAGGCTTGAGCTTGAGAATACTGTCCAGGGAAAACCTGAAATATAACTTAAAAAACATTTCTAAACACTACATCTACTTTAAAAAGTGCTATATTAGGTCTAAAATCCTGTAACTATTATTGTGGGGGGCAGAATGCTGCTGCTGGTTACAACACAGGAAACTTGTCTGGTTGCCAGGATAACTGAGCAAAAAGATTTTCAAAGATTTTTGAAGTCCAGTTAAAAAAAAAAAATAGAACCTAGCTCACAATAACTTTGTATATATCTCATTTCCTGCACATTCCAACAGTGAGAGAGCGTTCCTATATCCATCTTAGCAGGTGGCTAAGCTCCATTCTCTGCATGGAAATATTGAAACAGTGACTTGTATTTCTAAAAGCTGTTTTTTAAAAATCAATTTTAATAAACAGCATGTCCTTAGCGAAATATGTACTACTTGTCTAAGGCACTGCAGGCAAGCAACACAGTCTCCCTTTAAATAGTGGTCATGGGCAGGACCTGTGATGGTGGTAATGTTGCCAGGCCTTGTGATTTTTATTTCAAGTCTCGTGGTATTTTTTAAATCTTCCACTCCTGGAGTCAAGTGATTCCATGAGACTCTCAGCTTTCACTTACTTATTTTTTTAAGTTTCTAACCTTCCTGATTGTGCGCATCACACTGGTGTGCTTTAGAATGCACACCCAAGTAATGTGAGCTAAGTCACTTTTGAAAATGAATGCTTCTGTCAACCCAGTTTCCATCAACCGTGGAGGAGTCCTACAGCATCAGAAAAACCCCTTCTGGTGGTATAGACTGCATCTACACTATGGTGTTATGCTGGCATAGCATAGTGTAGACATGACCTTAGTTAGAGACCCAAGCAAGTTATTTTCGAAATAACTTATGTGATTTAGGAGCTTGAATCTCATTTTCCAAAGTGATTTACGGGTTGTCTAGATGGTGTGGTAGCGAGTGTTATGTGGGTGTAAATTCTAAAGTGCACCAATGTGTTGCTCATGAACTGGCTCATGTAGATCTGTTGGTGTGCATTAAAAGTTCCCTAGTGTACCTGCACATGTAGATAAAGCCCTTAGACACGCAGGAGCCTAAAACTCATTGAAATGGGCTTTTGAGCATTTTAGCCTGATGTTTTACCTGGGAGGCTAGTGGACAGTTCAAAGTGCTGTTTGTGAGTCACCATCTGGTACTGCAGTAAAACAAACGAACCAACTCAAATGCCTGTAGTTTGTAGATATATATATATATACAGTTCCCCCCTAAGGCAGGTGACTAGGAAGTGGAAAAGGGGGATGGTGTGGTTCCACAATGGAACATTTAACTTAAAATTTAGAAAACCATTTTGTCAACTCCCTGGCATCCAAACATGTATACAGAAGCTCTGAACATTCCTTCCATATGGCCAGGAAAAAAAGAAAATAAGAGGCTTCATTAGGGAACTAATTCATCAATCCTGATTGAGAAAGAACGTTAGCTTCCTGCAGGTCCTTAGCAGGTTTCCTTTAGCCTGGTGTCCTTTGCATTGGCCTAACCTTGGAGTTGTTTCTGCTGACCCTAGAGTAACTGTCATACAAGCATAAATTGTATGAGAGCTAATTAACTGTCAAACGTAGGGCAAAAAAACATAAACCCTTGCTTCACCTCCTGGTGAGTTTTAGTCCTTTCTTTTTGATGTGACAGCTTGTCCTCTGTTCCTTTTGCAAACAACTACGACTGCAGAGGAAATGCAATACAGTCGGGCAATCACTTATCATCAACGACTGCAAATAAACATGAAAAATGGGGTTAGAAACACTAAAGGACAATGATCAGAAAGGTTTCTTCTTTCATCCTAAATCATGATATTTAGTAGTCAGCTGTAGTATCGTAAGTTATTTATACATGTCTGGGCTTGTTAGAAGATAGGTTTTTATATAAAGATAAATAATGGTTTTAACCAGATGATAAATGTGAATGTTCTAAAGAAACAAAATCCCAAAATACATTCCAAATATGTAACTGTACATTTGTGGAAAGGCAGATAATGAATGCAAACAGCACAAGCTGACATTTACTTCAATGTACATGTATACCGCAGTAGAACTGGTCAATTTTTTTTTTTGCCAAAATGCTTTTCCACTGGAAAATGCAGTTGCCTAAAAATTGAAACTATTTGAGGGAATGTGACAATTCCAATAATATTTTTGACAGAAGAACATTCTGACTTTATTTCAGTGATCTCAATGTTTAATTTTGATAGTCAAAGCATTTTATTTTGACTGTATTAATTAGTTTTGATTTTAGTTATAATTTTAGTTATAATTTTAACATTATATGATAGTTAATATTTAATATTTTTTTACATTATAAAACATTTCCACAGTATTGAAATTAAACGTTTTGATATGTTAAAACCAAAACTATTTAATGGTTCAAAACTGATATTTTTCTGAATTTTTCATTTCACGGGAAATGTTAGCTTTGTTTTAATTCCAAATCAGAATAAAAATTTCAGAATCTTGTTCAAAATGTTTCGGGCAGAGACAAGTTTCAGTTTCGCCAAGTTTCAGTTTTGACAAATCAGTATTTTCCAATGAAAAATTGTTTAGATGAAAAGCTGTCAGCCAGCTTTAACCAAGAGATGTACGTGCTATGAAGACTGCAGCCCAATATCTGTATCTTTTTGGATGCAGGATGCAGATTCCCGTCTTCTGGAAACCAAGGAGACCAAGGTTATTGGGTTGAGGGACTATAATCACTGCAAGAATCTTTGGATTGCTTAGCTGAGTTGATTCTGGAGTATTTAGAGGGGACTGAACAGGGCCAGATTTCCAATTAGGCACAGTAGGCACGTGCCTAGGAGCTCTGGGATTCTAGGGGCGCCCAAACAGTGGCCGATTACCGCACAAGCGAACGGGGCCTGTGCCGAGGGGCCCCAGCCAATTGGGGGCCCAGTACAAGCACCAGAACTCTGGCCCCGCTCCCTGCTCCTCCTTTTCCGTCCTGGGCCCCCGCCGTCCTGCTCCTCCTCTTCTCCCTGAGCCCTGGCCAGGCTGGAAGCTGGAGCCCAAGGTGAGCATATTCCCCTCACCTAGAGCTGGCCGAGCTGGTCGCCCCAGCTCCTCTTCCCCCTCCTGCCCTGTGCGGAGCTGGCCCGGCTAGCTCCTCTCTCCTCTGTCCCCACTCTTCCCTGCGTACCCTGAGAAACCATCCCTGTGGGATCAGAGGGGATGTGTCTATAAGTGTGTACCAACATATAAAAGTGTGTATAATGGGTCAAACCTCACACACAAATATATTTAACGGGAGCAAGATGAGCAGCTCTGAGAACTCCCAACAGGTTTATTGCCTAATAGCCTTTGTTTAAAAGTTATTCCCAAGTATTCCAAATACTATTTACAATGTTTTTGTGTGTGTATTCAGTGTTTGTTTTGTTTAGAAAGTAACTGCAGCTCTCTTTGAAGCTAACTGGGAACTGTTACTTACTAACATCTATATTCAAGGTTTTGAACATCCTAGCTCTGAGGTTTAACTGCGTGATACATTTTTGAAAGGTCCTGAAAAGAAAGAACTGTGGCCTGTGTTTCAGCAAAGAGGTAAGCTGAAGTCAGGAAAAGGGGAGAGTAATAGCTATCTTATTGCCTCTTGGATGTTTCAACCATGTCAGTGTTTGAAATGCTAGGTTGATAAAGTTTTTAAGAAAAATATAAATAATGTAAAAATATCAAACTTTCTAAAACATCGTAAAGATGTTTTATTTTACTCCACATAGGATAATTTTGACACCTGTGTATTTTAAATCCAAATGTTTCCATAGGAAGAAAATTCCCTGCACTAAAAGCTTCAATTAACATTTTTACTTCAAGGGAAAAATGATATATACAGTAGTTCAAGCCAGTGTGAATGGTAGTATGCTCAGATTCTGCCTTTTTCCCCCCTGCTGGCTCCAGGCCAGATCCTGTTCTCAATTTTACCACAGTACATTTGAAGTATCTCCATGACTTCACGGGAATACCTTTGGATATACACTGGTGAAATGGAGAGCTGACTTGGTCCATTGCACATTGATTGGTGGCCGAATACCCACGTTGACTGTGTTATCTGTCTGTCAGCCAAGCTGCTAATCTAATGTGTCAGAAACAGCCACCTGTGGCGGATAATAACATTTGGGATCTGGTAAGATGATGGAGAAGAAGGCTACTTTGAAAATGGATCCATATACCATGCACCTTTTAATCTGCAGCTCACATTCATCAGATGTGCTGAAAGGCATCAATAAAGAAGGTTTCCAGCCTTGTCAGCTTCTCACTGTATTGACCTTAGACCTTGACCCATTTACATTATAGAAACTTGCATCAGTGTAATGACATAGCTGACATTGCTATAATTACATGAGTGCAAACTCCCAATCTAGACGTACTGCATCTACTAGAAGTGGAGCCATGCACTGATGTGGCTTAATCTGGTCATTTACTTCAGTGCAGTAGGGGTTTGTGCAGGAGTAACTACATTAGTGTAGTTAAACTGCTGCACGTCTCCAGTGCGGACAGGCACTTAGTGGGCTGTAGATATCGGTTTCTATACATGCTCAGGATGTCTTATTACAATATGTCCCTTATAACCATTCCTATTTCATCAGATTTTTGGTCATTTCTGCCCCGTGCACTTTGTTATACAGTTCTTCCTATTTTATAAAAAAGTTCTCCTGACGGATTATTTTTTTGTTTGAGGGGCAAATGGAGAAATACCACTTCAGTCTTTTGAAACTATGATGGGGAAAGAGAGGTCACTGTCCAAATTGATCTTTAGATGCATGATGTAGTTTTGTTACATGGCTTTCAGAATAAATGGGGTGGAAAGGTGAACTCACTCAAATTGCTGACTCATTCACAATTCATGGAAAATATGGCAAGTTTGTGTGCTTGTGCACATGTGGAGGCCTGGTGGAGGCCCACCTGAGATAGACTTGAAAAGCTGGTACATTTCAATATATATTTATATGTTGAAATGTAGAGGTAAAACTCAAATCATTGAATAGTGAAAAGCGCTGTAATTCTTCTACCATTAACAGAGTTCTTGTTCTGTGACTATTTCATATTAGAAACCGCATGCATCAGTGGTGATGTGTGATGACGCCAATAGACCCCACGGGGTGTCAATTTTCTTGACTTCCCCCACATTCTGTTGGCTTATCCAAGGAGAGTGCTGATAGGGCACCTGAATTACTCAGTGGGTGTGACTCTAACCCCAGCAGAGAGGACTGTAGGAGAAGACACTGGGAATGTGAGGAGGGCGTGCTACTGGATGGAGTTTTGTAATTGACTCTGGGTTGTGGTAAATTCACTACCTAGTGACCAGACCTCAAAAGCATTGTAACCAGGAAGAGTTAACCCTTGCTAGTTCAACTACCGTTTAAAGCGCTTGTTTCTTATTTCATATTTAGATGTAAAAGCAGAATTTCTTTCCAGTTAATGCTGATGAGGCTCAAACATTGTTTCTGGTTGATGCAAGCGATAAGATTTTTAAAAAGTTAACCGATATGCTGCTGGCTGCAGCAGGTTGTGAAGTACAAAGTCGGTGTTAGGTTAAAATAAAGGGTACCAGCCAACTACATTCCTTGTTTTTGTCCTCCCTCCACAGAAGATCTTTGTTGGTGCCAGCAAGCTGCCAAAAAAACCTAATCCTGCCCTTAGTTTTTAAATTGCCATTGATTTCACTGGGAGCAGTACTGAGCCCTAAATCCTGAATTAAGAAGTTGTCTTTTCTGCCAAACCGAGTGTCTGCTTTGGTGTTAAATGACAGCCCAGATTGTCAAAAGTGACTAGTGATTTTTGTTTTTGACTGCCCCACTTGAGATACCTTTACAGGGTCTGATTTTCAGAGGATGGGTGTGGAGTCCTTTCTGGTAAGCAGGACTGCTTGGGGTGACTCAGGTTTAGGCATCTGAAATCGCTGGTCACTTTTGAAAATCGTGGCCTATACTTTTGAGCTGCCATATGCTTCCCTGGCGTCTCTTATTGAGGTGTCTCCTCTATCAGTGAATGGGCTTCTCCTTCAGGTGCCAATCTCAGCTTATTCCTAGGCTGCTCCAAAATCATTCCGATGACCACACTCCATCCCCGTGGATGTAATGATGATAACTCATTTGTTAAATACAAAAAGAAACTGAAGCAAATTCTTTTTTTTTTTTTTAATAGACTGAAAAATGAGTGGGACTTGTTTGTGGCACTGGGAAAACTTAAGTAGCAACTGCATACAGCAAAACTGACTATGTTAATTCTTCAGAATGCCTACCTTGGCATATACACAAGGATCTCAAACAAGGTCCCATTTTTATCTTTCCTTTAGTGTGATGGCTACCTGCCACTGTGAAATATCCTTCTCTCCTCTACCAGAAAAGAACAGGTAACTCTATTACTTTCTGTGTTTTTCTTGGCTTCTGCCCTGTCATCCTGGCTTGGCTCTGCTTGCCTTACATATCTCTGATTCACGTTTGTTATACACACAGCAGGAGGCTTTAGGGTTGCAGAATGTAATGTTAAGTGGATAGTTGAACTGAGTTAAAAAAAACCTTCCCTTAGGTGGTTCTAGTACCACATGCCTAATCAAAATGGGCTGGCACATATCACGGGGTGTGTGGTTTTAATCCCATTTAAAAGTGCAGAATCCATAAAACCACTCCCTTTGCCCCCTGATCCTTTTTGAGTGCTTTCGATCATCAGCAATAGGGAGATTAATCCTGCCCTCTTTGATCATTACACACCCATCCTGCATAAATGAAAGAGAATCAGATCTGCACTGAGAAATGAGAGCTTAATAATTGCCAATTAGTACAATATATAGAGAGACAGGGTAGAGAACTTCATTCCACATTTCCCCTCCATCAGTAATATGAAAAACCTATGGGAGTGAGTCAGAAAGGAAAGGCTAGGCTGTGGAGTTTGAGCAGTAAACTGAGCTGACATCCAGGTTTGACAGCACCGCTCTCCCCTTCTTTCTAAAGAATGTTTTTGCTGCTCAGATGATTTTTCTCCAGACACCCATTTGTGCTGACTTTTGTTATGTTGTCAAGAAGCACTTGGTGACCTAATCCTTTTTGCATCTTTTTATTTCAGCAACAAAGCAAGAATCAGGAGAGACGACAGCAAGTAAATTTGCAATTTCTATTTCTTTTTTTGCCCTCTATCACCAAGCCAGGTTTCTCCCCTGCCATGCCCAGTCTTTTCAAGGAGGTTTATTTCTTTAACTAACAAACAGAAAAAAACAGTCTTTTAACTCATTCCTTAGTGTCAGGCTTCAGGTCCACCTCTCCACCAGGTCTCTGACTCTCCTGCTCCTGGCAGCTTCCCAGTTTCAGTCAGCTCAGCTCCCTTCTTGGAGCAGCAACCACAGGGCTACTTCCCTGAGCTCCTTACTCCAGGAACCCACCACAGGTGTTAGCTCTACTCTGGTATGGTACTCATCTATTTTAGACCATTCTCCCCCAGCTGTCCCCTAGCAGCCCTTTATAGTCCCAGCTGTAGCCCAGTCTTCTTTAACTGGCTGGATTGGACTCACCTGCTCTGGTTCAGGCTCATTGGGCTTAGTCTATTCCCAGGAACCAGCTACCCTGGTTAGTCTGAATGATCATCCCTTTCTGCTCATATCATGTCTCACTTCCACAGTAGATCCCTGCAATGCAGAGTTGGAGGGATAAAATGAGCTGATGTAACATGGAGCTCTAGCTAAACAGGGCAAATGTGAATCTTATCCCTATAATGATCTGAGGAGAACAATATGACCCAGAATGATTTGGGGGACTGTGGTCTGCAGTGATAACCATCCCGCTGTAACAGAGCAACACAGAAGTCTGACTGTTTGATGGCTTCCCTAATGTCCTCCATGTAAATGGGTCCTTTCAGTCCCTTGGAAATTATTCTTCCATCTCCATTCAACCTTATCTCTCTCTAAACTGGCTCTTGATTATTCCTAATTTCTAGTGGGGTGAGAGCTTTCTGCATAATTTATTTGCTGTGTGTTCTTTCTTAAATTGCCAGTCTTGGTGCCATATGGTCCAGTAAGTAAGTAAATAAATCCAGTATATGCAATGTAAATGTTTTCTTATGAATTAAATCACAAATGAGGGAGTAATTATTTCATCAGGGAAACAGACTAAGATTTTAAGACAAGATTTTTTTATTTATTTTTTTTTAAATAAACAACCCTATTTAAAGTCTGTGCTGGGAAATCTATGCAGACTCTAATGAAAACGTTATTTTAAAATAACCTGAATGGGTTTTTAATTACAGAAGCAATTTTTAAACCAACTCTTTTTTGTCAGGATCTTTCAGATCTATTGGGAACTTAATAATATAATCTACAAATGCTTTGCTCAATATCTACCTCATTCACACATATAGAACATGGAAAATGTCAGCCCATAAGGTTTTAAGTTTGCCAAAGTTATAAGCAATGGATAACAAGTTGATATAACGGAAGTACTAGACAACTTCAATATATTTATGGCTACTGCTCTACCTGTAACATTGCCTTCCTCCAACTTGAACACCTGCACACCCCAATTCTAGGTGTCTATCAAGGACACAATGGTGTAAAACTCCTATGAAAACAGCACCCAATGATGAACTTTTTTTTAAAAAAAAATGATGAATTTGGATATGCCTGTATAATTTGTGAATATTGTGTCTTGACCAGGTTATTGTGGTGATTGCTGTGTGCATACAGTATATTGAGTTAATTCACTAGCAGGGCTACCTGGGAATTGTACCTAAGAAAGAGGCGTGGATCCTGATATTCCCTTCTCTGCAAACCCTTCAGGTACAATATAGAAGTCCATTTCTGACACCTTGGTTTGTTGCCTGAACCAGTTTGAACCAGTTCAGGAAACACAGGAGAGAACAAAAACCTTTGCCTGGATTAAAAGAATCCCTGTAGGAGTTAAGCCAGAAAGACTGTTGGGGTGTAGACTGACACCCAGACCCCAGAGGTGTGGAGTAAGGCAGGCCTCCCTGAGCCTTTAGGTAAGAGAGATGTGTAGAGACTGTCTATTATTTTAAACCCCTCTTCCCTCTCTGCTTTGCCTTGTTCCTACTGTAAGATTAAACAATACTTTTGCTTTAAGAAGACTTTTTGGGGTCATTGTATTTCACCACTGGTCACAGACTCTTGAAGGGAAGAGCTGCAGGTAAACGTGGTGGATACCCAAGTAGCTGTTAGACCAGTCCCTGGGCTACAGTGGGAGAAACATGGATCTCACCCCAGGAATGGGATACCTATAGGGGGAGCCCTTAGAGGCCGAGGAAGGGGTCTAAGGTGTAGCGGGCCATGAACCATGGCACTCCCTCTATCTGGCTGTTAATAGCTTAATGCATTGAAATATTACTCCAGAAAGGTTGTAGCTCTGGTCTGATAGGATACGATGTTACTGGCACGGATGATGGTAGTCAAACAGATGGATTCAAGGGGTGTCAGCAGTATACTAGTATGAGATGGCATGGCAGGGTACCACTATAGCCACCTCCAGGGGTGCATGCCTGAGGGTCGCTTTAGTAAAATATACCTGTCCAAGTTGCTTGTGGAACCAGCATTCTTTCTCAGCGCTATCTCATTTCTAAGCAGGAGTACTGAGCAAACTATACTTTTGGGTAAATTTTTTTCAAAAGTGCCAAGTTGCATTTTCAAAAATGACTCAAGCACTTCAGTCTCAATGAAAGTCAATGGGACTTAGACTCCTCAGTAAATTAGGCACTTTTGAGAAATCTACCGTTGGTCTTTAGCAGCCAGAGAATGCTTCAGAAATGGGAACAGGTGCAGCAGTGGAGCTATGAGTACATCCAGTAATTCTGATTTTTCTTTGCAAGGCAGCGTTATGGCTGCATGTGCTAAGCCGCAGACAAAACAATAATCACTCTGTCAAGAGTCCACAGAGTGGGATTACTTTCGAAAGTGCCCCTCACTTTCCATTCATGTCAGACCTGGCTGGATGATACTGCAACATCATTATAAACTCTGAAGTTTGATAGGTAATCTGGTCTGGCTGGATTTAGATTGAAAAGGTAGCAGGGCAGTGCTGGGTGCATTAGACTTTAACTATAGGGTATTTTTCCACTCAGAAACTGGATTGCCAGTAAGTCCTGGCAAAATGGAAATCCTCTTGTTGTACTGGCAGCCATGTCACGCCGTAGCAATTACTGGCTGATCTGATATAGTTCTTGTCCCATCTTGTGTTAGAATGGCTGAAATTAGTGGCAGCTTTGCTGGACCTTCTGAGTTTAAGAAGTGCCAATACAAATATTTCTGGGTTTGGAAAATAGTTGTACAATAGAAGTCTTGTGAAATCTGGCCAGGAGCTGTAGTTAGATCCTGTGGGCTGAGTTCTCAGCTGGTGTGAAACAGTGTGGCTTTATTGACATTACGCCAGCTGAGAATCTGCCCTTTGTCAGTCACAACATTGACATCAAATTCCTGGTACCATTGTTTGGTTATAGAATTGAAAGCCTAGCAGTGCACTCTAAGCACCCTGCTGCTCAAAAGCGTAAGATGGTTAGGTTCCCAAGGGGCAACCACTCCCTGTTTAAATCTGCGTGAGGGAAGGCAGGAGGAAGTATGTTATCAAAATACCTGCCATTGTGTTCCGCCTCTGCTGATCGATTTTTTTTTCTCTCTTGAGTCTTTTAAGAATGTTGAGTAACAAGTCGGTGTTCTACGTGAGCCATAACATTTCGCTGTCATAATCTACCCTTATGGCATACAGGGTGAGTGTAATGCCTGCTCGGATAGTCCAGTAGCAGAAGTGGTGGCTGCTTTCTCTTTGGCGCCAATCAAACATACTTACTGCATAGAGGCACTGCCAGGTTTTTTTTAAGGGTAAAGATAATTTTTAGGACATTGATCATTCGTTGATATATCAATTGCAAAGTTTCTGTGAGAGTCCAGATGGCTATTAACTTGGGTTGCTCTTAGAATCAGTTAGTGCCATTGCGCTCACTACCACATGAAGAACTCCTAATGTCTTTATATTTGGGGAGGTATGTAAAGAAATGAATCCTCCGGAGCTCAGTGCAATATGTGCTTGGAATGATCTGCTGGCAGAAATTTAATTTTGTTTCCAGTAATTTGGGGTTATAGATAGGATTATATGTCCCAGTCAGAGAAAGATGTTAATCAAGAAATAGACCTCTTAATCCTCCTTTCAATTTTAATGAAACACTGTAAAAATGCTGTTCACCAGAGGATGTCAAGTATCAGTTGTGCTGTGATTAATATGCTTTTGTGATAGGTTTACTGTTGTTCTATGTACCCAGTTATTCAGCAACCTAATTTAAGATGTCTGTCAAGTGAAAATAACTACAAAGAGAGCATTATTTTCTCACTGAAGTTACAATAGAAAACTTCTGTCTCCAAAAACATTTTATTTTTGATTGCTGGGTGCCCCATACACACTGTGACATATTCAACCTTCAAAATAAATGGGTAAAGGTTGATGTAACACAAATCACAATATCCTTTAAATGGCTATTAGGAAATAATAAAAAATGTTGTTGCAGCAGATATATGCTAAGGGCTTGATTCTCTCACCACTGTAATTTGGGAGTAATTCCACTACAGTTGTTTGGAGTAAAACTGGTAAAGGTGAGAAGAGAATTAGGCTCTATATCTCCAGTCGGCTCTCCTTTTCCCTTCATCTTCTGAAGTCAAAGCCCAATTGTTCAATGAGAGCCTCATGGTTTGAATTGAATTCAGTTTCTTTATCTGCTTGATACTTTCCAATGCGAGTTGATTATGTAAGATATGAACCTCCTGGGTTAAAGCCAAGACCAAACAGACCATTCTCTTTTCTGGCTTCTAAAACCTGAGAGTGAAATGCCAAACTTTTCATAGCAGTTGGTTTATTTTTAGGTTTTTCTGCTCTTCTAAAAACTAACTTCAAGAAAAACAAAGAACCCAAATCAGCCCAAAGTACCAGAAACATGGAAAGTAGAGTTCAACAGAACATATGGCTAAAATGGCTACCTATTTAAAATCAGGTCTACATAGGACAACAGGACACAACCAAAAACACAGGCCATCATCCAGTAATCTAAAAAGGAATCTCAGCTAGTAGAGAGAACTAATATACAAGAGTAAGAGCAATTATACAACATGTCAGTGGAACATGCACAAAAGGCGGCATAACACACTGTCCAGATTGGCCATTCCACAGTCAGCCCATTCTTCACAGAAGAAAGCTATTGGAGATATCCTGCTAATTTTGCAAAGTTTCTAGACTAAATATTGCTGGATTGCTGAAGTGGGAACCAAATATCCCTGTCAACAATGGCCCAATATCTCTTGGTTTGTTTTACTAGCCACCAGGGGCAAGGATGGCATACTTGCGCAACAGCTCCTCAGGGAACCAAACTGGTGGAAGCTCTGACAGAGCTGACATGGCATTTATCCCTTCCAGACACGATTTGCCCCCATGGAAGTGGCCGGTCTAATCTGAATCTGGGAAACTTTCTCTGGGGAAAAATGTAGAAAAGGTAGCTTAGTGAACACCTGATTGTGTTTCCAGTCAGTGGATCCATCAAACTATTCACTACCCAGTCTAGTTCCTTTGCACAGGATGTCACAGGGAAGAGAAAAGTTTTCTTTTTGTCCATGACAACCCTAGATTAGGATTTCACCTACTCTTTCTATGTGCTGTACAGTTGGCAACAGGGCTCCGACCTCCAGCCCGCAGATAGGATCTGTCATGGATACTCTCTTCATGGTGACCATTTGTAACCTCTTAATGGCCATATTAGCACCTCTAATTGTAACTGACAGGGTAATTAGTCTCAACGGAGCTGCTTGAACAATTATGTTTGTCCTGCTACAGTGACAGAATATTCATTAAATGTAATAGGAAAGAATCATCTCCTTGGGCTTTGTCCCACTAAGTGACTGTGTCGATTATTTCTCTGCCTCCCATTGAAATGGCTGTGAATGTATGTTATTTCAATGGTTTCTACTACTACTTTAAAAAATGGTTCTGAATAGAGCTAAAGGCCACTCTAGCTCCTCTGCTCTGAGGCAGGAAGCCGGGCCAAATTTGAAGGGTGTTAGTGACCCCATGGGACACACATCTCTTTTTCAGATTTTCAGAAGCTTTGAAGCTAGCTATCACTGACTGATGATCAGGAAACCTGACTGCCTAGCTCCTGAAGAATGAAAAGGTGGCAATATCTACTGATCGATTCAACATACTGTATGCAATCTATGGTTTTGTCCACTGATCTATAGCAGTATCTGATAGAAGGATCTATTTTCTTCAGCTTTCCTCAAAGCACTGAGCACTTCTTGGCAGATTTTCCATCATGGAAAAATAATCTGGCTTGTATTTGCCGTTTGTGAATTGCATGTGGAGGTCTGAAAACCTCCTGGCTCTGGGAACAGAAATAGCTGCAATCCCACCTATTTTTGGCCAGTCTTCCATTTTGGCCCAAATAATTCTGTATTCAGACAGGTATTCAAAACTTCCACTGATGAATCTGTAATGTGTATCCTTCTGAGAGCAGAGACTGGCCTGGCGGGTGTGCCAAGAAAGAGAGCCTCTTCTATAACGTTAGCCTGGTCCTGCTGTTAATGTTACATTAATGCCTTGAAGTCCCAGCTGAGATCAGAACCCTATTGTACTTGGACTTACACTGCCTTGAGGAGCTCACAGCCTAGACGGACAGGACTGGCAAAGCACGGGAAGGGGAAACCGAGGCAGAGAAAAGTGAAGTGGCTTGCCCAAGTGGCAGGACTGGCCGTAGTGCCAGATCTCCTGATTCCCGGTCCAGCTCTCTGTTCACTAAAACAGTGTTTCTTAACCTTTCTACACTAGGGTCCGGCTTGCTGCCTTCGTAAACTGTATCAGGGACATCTCAGGGATTGGCGCTGGTCCATGGACCAGTTGCTGAGAAACACTGCACTAGACCACACTGCCTTTGGAGCAGCGTGCAAGTAAGATGTGTATGGACTGAGAGGCAGTTTGTCTGTGTGCATTTCCCATGTGTGTGTGTAAGCCTGCTCAATTTTTCAAGTAATTTGGGGGCGCTTTTCCTATACTTAGCTACTCACTTCATGGCAGCATGCAGGGATTCCCTCTTGCAACTAGGCTGCCACCAGGGGTTGCATACGCTCCCTCAGGAAGGATCAAGCAATCCTGCACCATCTACTTACACAGCAGAAAAGCTCAAGGCCCTCCATACTCCTGGAGAAAAGGACAGGACTGACTCCTACAAAGAGACTGTCTCCTTATTCAGCTGGCTTTTTTTGTTTTTTTGAACAGGTCTGTGTCCTTTCTCCCTCTCGCTACTGGCAAGTTGCCTACAGTAATTTTCCATTTGCTTTTAGTCTGTTTCCCTCTCTGACCTGAAAGACTCCACAGGAGCTCTGTGGAGTTAGGGATGCACAAAAGAATTTGCAGCAGGATGAGGGGGAGTAAGAGGGATAGTCATGGATGTGACATCATGTTCCAGCCCCTATCTCCCTCTCTGCATAGCTCTGGTGGCTAGATGGACACTGGTAGAATTGCTAGGAAACAACTTGGTTTGTGAAGCTAATTGTCTTGCTTAAATTAACAATGACACGTTTTCTCCTTTACACTGAAACCTTTTAACTTCTGAGGGTCTTGAAAGATGGGGCATTGGATTTTGTTGATTGATGCATTTGAAATCTTTGAAATATAGCTAGTGAGGGGCTGTCCTTTTTTGTGGCCACTGCTTCACTTTTAAGTGGAATCTATAATTATGGCTATATATTAGCTATATGAAAACATCAGGACTACATTTGGGACTACAGGATCGCACCATCTTTTTAAGCACAGTTAGGGGTGACATGGCAGAACAGTCAGCTTGATATAAAGAAACAATAAGAATAAATGAGCTTTTAAAAATAGAACAATTACATTTGGAGAGAGAGAGATGGGAGAATTCTCCTTTATTCTTCTTCTGATTTTTATACTATGTAAAACAAGTTGCAGCATTTTCTTCATTAGTCCTGAAGTGACAAACTGGATGGCTTCCAAGATAGCTGGCTCCAAACTGCATTCATATTGACCTGAAGTGTCAACTGCTATTATATTCTGCTGACCGCTGATCGCTACAGTAACTTCAGAAACAATCTTCTCCTGCAGCTTCGTTTATTTTGTACATCTCGATGCCTCATTATGTTTGAAATATGAAAGTCATAGGAAATGATAGTGCCTTTAATTCAAAGCACCTCTCACTCCATGTGAAATGAATTGTTAATCTTGTAGTTATTCTTAATCTCATAGTTTTTCATGTTGGGAGAGTACTTTCTCTGCAGACACATTGTATTTGCTGCTGCTTGAAGACTTCCACTTGACCTTTCCCTGTTCTGCCTCACAAAGGAACTGGCTAAGTACCTCTAATTAACTCCCCTATCGTTTTTTTAAAGAAAAAGTTAGCCTGTGACACAACAATCAATGTAAGTTGCTATCATTATATACAGCTAGGGAACCTGCTCTCAGGTTATTGGGCTATCCAATGAAAATGTCCTGTAAACATAAACATGGAAAGATGTGGCTTTTATAAATTGATGGCATGAGCTCTAATGTTACACAGGATGGACATTTTTTTAATCATGGATCAAATGTGTACACATGAAAGGAGAGCTTTGGGGTAGCACTCTTACAATTGATACAGAACACTAGAGACCCTGGATAAATAATTTGGTATTATGCACGTTAGGGGACAATCTGATGTAGGCAGGGAGATGGACTTGATGACCTATGAGGTGTTTTTCATCTTTAAGTTCTGTGACTCTATTATGGCTGTGGAGTCTGTATACATCCTTCTATTGTTCTCCAGGACTCCGGCTCTTCCAACTATATGCAATTTTGGAACTGGGTTCAGTACTTCTGGGTAGAATTTACATAAGATAATTAACTGTAGGCATTTTTTTCCAGTAAAAAATAATCAGGCCCATTATTCTGTTCAAGGCCAGAATGAAACCTACAGGATCAAAATAAGTTCAGTGAATCTACTCTTGAGAAGCAGCAGCCTTCAAATGAATGACAGCATTGGGCCAGGTCTATGCTAGAAACTTTGGTCAGTGCAAGTTACATCGGCGTACAGCCACTGAAGTTTGTATATTGCTCGAGCTTGTGCATACTTGGCTGCTTGCATCAGCGCTGCACATACTTATTAGGTGTGCTTGTATGGGTGTAAAGTGCAGTGCATTAGGGTAGGTATCCCAGTGTGCTGTGCACTGCCATCTGGTGCAATGTCTTTTGGGACGTTTTTGCAATGTTTTATGGGATAGGAATGATTCGGGAGCTAGGGGTAAAGTTCCTAGCATGTAATGCTCTCCCTCCCATAATTTTCATGCTTTTTTTTAAAAAGCAAATGTGTGGCACCTTTTGGTGATCGCCATCTCTGACAGAAGCAAGGAGCCCGCAGAGCTCTGTGCTGTTCTCGTGAACATTGCAAATACAGGATGCACAATTCTCCTGTGTTTGCTGACCCTTGGGAAGTACCTCAACAACCACAGACATGAGGATTTCTTCAAGGACAGTTTGCCGAGGGACATATTAAAAAAAACAATTCAATGTTGTTGATGGTGTTCTTGGAGCAGCTGCAAATGGTGGAACACTGCTTCTAGGCCTGGGAAACTGGCACTGACTGGAGAGATCCCATCATAATCCAGGTTTGGGACGATGAGCAGCGGGAAGACATTTTGGAATGGGAAAATCCATAGAGGCAGTGAGTGTTTATGGCCATTCATCGCCTCCTGCTATGCAGGACTGTGACTCAGCAATGTGCAGGATAGAGTGGATGGATTTGCAGTAATGGGGTTCCCCACCACAGTTCAGGTGACAGGTGGTATATCCCTCTTTTGGCACCAGCCCAGCTTGCCACAGAGTACATCGAGAGAGAGGACAACTTTTTCTATAGTTATGCAAGGGTTGACGGATCACTGGGATGCTTCATCACTCTCAATGTGGACTGGTCAGGGAAGGTGCGTGATGCACACATCTTTAAGAGTGCAGAGCTGTTCAGAAAACTGCAGGCAGGGACATTCATTCTAGTGAGTAAACACAAGTAGCTCTTCAATCTACCTAACGCACATTCAACAGGCATTCTGCACCTGCTGAGCTGGTAGCTGAATCTTTCCTTGGTGTGGTCGGGGTAGCCAGAGTACACTTTCATGAGCCAGGGCAGCAAAGGGTAAGACGGGTTGCCCAGAATAAGCATCTGCATTTCAAAATCATCAGTGTTGTGCTTATTAATTTAAAATAATGTGGGTACCCTACTTCAGTACATCAGAAAACACCGACTGGCGGTAGCATCCTTAGACTATGCAGCCACATTGCTTTTCACTAGGGGTTCTGCATTGCATACACACCAAACCCATCATCCTTGATATCTGGTCCATGGGGCCCATCTGACTCTTGGCAATGGGCCATAGGAGGGATTGAACTCCCCACTCTGATTAATGCTTGGAAAGTTGTAGTCTGATCTTGGTAGCTGTCTTCCTACTTCAAATATGGATGTGGGGGCACACACCTTTATTCAGCTGTGTGGGCTGTCTTAGACATAGGCTATAAGGTCAGAAGGGACCATGATGATTATCTAGTCTGACCTCCAGCACATCGCAGGCCACAGAACTTTACCCACCCACTACTGTAACAGACCCCTAACCTAAGACTGAGTTTTGAAGTCCTCCAATAAAGATTTAAAGACTTCAAGTTTCATAGAATCCACCAGCAAGTGACCTGTGCCCCATACTGCAGAGGAAGGCAAAACCCCCCCAGGGTCTATGCCAATCTGCCCCAGGGGAGAATTCCTTCCCAACCCCAAATATGGCAATCAGCTAAACCCTGAGCATGTGGGCAAGCCTCATTAGCCAGATACCCAGAAAGAATTCAATGTAGTAACTCAGAACCCACCCATTTAACATACCATCACAGGCCTCTGGGCATATTTATCGCTAGTAGTCAAAGATCAGCCAATTGCCAAAATAGGCTGTCCTATCATGCTATCCCCTCCATAAACTTATCAAGCTCAGTCTTGAAGCCAGCTAGGTTTCTTGCCCCCTCTCCCCCGCTCCCCTTGGAAGGCTGCTCCAGAACTTCACTCCCCTGATGGTTAGAAACTTTCGTCTAATTTCAAGTCTAAACTTCCTGATGGCCAGTTTATATCCATTTGTTCTTGTGTCCACATTGTGCTGAACTTAAACAACTCCTCTCCCTCCCTGGTATTTATCTAAACTATCTTCCTAAACTGAAGACCCATGTATCCTCATGAGCTGCGAAAACTTCTTTAGTACCTACATGGTATGTGCATTAACCTCCCAAGTGAAAACATAACTCAATTGCCCTGTTCTTCCCAGCCTTGCACTTTCTTCAGTCAGATCTTGTTTTAATTTTGACCGTAAGTTCTTTGGATCCAAGAGCATGTCTTTATCTGCATTGCAAAGCACCATGCTCATTGAGGGTGTTATATGAGTAATAAATAAGTATTTGTGGAGTCATCCCAATCTGATGTGGCTGAGGCAGGTGTCTGTATGAGCAGTATATGGATCTATGAGGATAAGTTGGAAGGGAGCTGTGTAGGAACCCACAAAATCTAGGACAGTGCCATATCTTGAAGAACAGCAATCGTCTGATGGATTGTGAGAATGCTAAGGAACCCCAGGCTTATTTGCTCCCTATTTTGTACTGGGTTTCTAAATAGGAAATTGGATATGTTCCTTTGCATACATTGCACTCTTTCTTTTGGCTCTGGTCCACAGAGTGATCTGAGCGGATTATCTCTCTCTAGCAAAAGCTTTACACACAAGTTTAATAGATCCCTGCATCCACCCAATGAGCACATTCCCTAAGGCAAGTATATCAAGTTATTGATCTGTCACCAGTATGACGTAGGCAACTTCGGGATGATTCTGTTCTCATGGATTTAGTTTGGACATTTAGACAATTGGACAATTGTTATTGATTTGCAAGGAAGAGAGAGAGTAAACCTTGGGGTCTTTTGTATGACATGCAACAGAGCAGAGTTCAAGGTGTTTGGATGTCCCCTTGCTGACTGTTGATTTGCTTGGGTTAAGAGTGGTGTATGTGTTTTGAATACTTTAAACTTGGAGTACGTTGTTCTGAGCAAAATGGCTACAGTTTTCCTTGTCCATTGCCATGTAAAGATGATGGTAAAGGCTCTACTATTTTTCACCTCTCTGCAGAGAAGAATTTTGCCTCGGGCAGCTGTTGCTTTTATTGTTGTAATAACCTGTGGAAAGCAGAAAGAAAATTGCAGTTGAGGCTGGGTCCTGCATGATTGGATTCAGTAGGCATTTTGCTCTTGACTTTAATGGGTGCATAGGGAAGGAACTATGGCAAGTTGAAGAAAGTGAGGCATAAAGAGTACTGTAGAGCATATGGCAAAGCTATTGCCAAGGACAGAGTTAGGACACTTTCCAAGATGAAACTGCCCCTGATGGATGAAGCCCATGATTAATTGGTAACCTTTTGAGAAAAAGTGGTGCTTGAAAAGGATCTAAAAATATCTTTGTTTACCTAATTTGCAAATAATTGAAATGTTAGCAGCATGATTATTTGTGATATAAAGATGAGACTTTTTTTTTTGTGCGGCTGTAGTGATGCCTGCAAATCCATGTAGTTTGCTCAGGGAGGTTCATTCCTCATTGCATAAATATCAACACTAACCACTAGTTATTTCTTCAATAGAAAGGAATTGAATTGTTTATAATTTTAGTAAAAAGTACAATGGCATTGATGGGACTCTTGGGTGAGGGGAGATTCTGATGCCTGTGGAGGTTATTCTGATTTATTATTTGGATTATGGTGCCTCCTAGAAGCCCCAACTATTACCCTTTTGCAAATGGTAGTAGTGAAAGCACACCACGAGGCTTTCATTATGCTGTAGCAGTGTCCACGCGGGATGTTACTGCACTGTAAACTCATGCTCTGTGGATTCACGCCTGGGCTTGCCGTGTAGTAATGTCCCATATAGACAAGCCCTAAGGCCTCATTGTACTGGGCCAGCAGTGTAGTGGTTAAAAAAACAACAACAAAAAACGTCTGTTAGCTAACCAAAACGAAACTCCATATCCCTCCAAATGAAAAGTGGGTAAACTCAGTTTACTCACATTTACCCTCGACTACATTACTATGCCAGGTGTTGCACCAGCACATAGTAGAGGGCGAGTGGCTGCCCCAAATAGTCAAGACAGATGAAGGATAGGAGGGGAAATGGAAACAAAGAGAGGTGAAATGATATGCCCACGGTCACACAGCAGGTTGATAGCAGTTTCCTGACTCTCAGTTCAATTCTTGACCCACTAGAGAACACTGCCTGCCTTGTTAAAATTCTGCCACCCCATTTAAGGAAAGGTTGGGATGATTTCCTTGTCTCTATTTGAGTTTACCATTTCCTCTGATGCTGTTGACTTACAAAGCTTCTCAAGAGCAAATCTGCCTTTAGAATGGACCAAATTACACCAAATGATACATATTTTTCAAAAACTTTCCCCAGGAAGAGGATGTCCTCAGCTCTTCTTATCAGGTCTTCATTCTAACTCCTACCACTTCAGATTATGTTAGCAGAATACATTTCAGCATGATCTATATTTTTCAGGGCCAAAGATAAATATGTAGCAAGGTTAATCTTACCAGAAGTTTTGTTTACCCATTTAAACAAAAGGTCACTATCTTATACCCAAAGAGGAAAGTAAACAGGGTCCCTGGGGTGTCTGTCTCAACTCCCTAACCACAGTTCATGGGGCTTATCACAGGCTAAGAGTAGATGGCAAGTTCTGCTTGAGTCCTTTGTTAAAATGTTAGAAGTACATCATTTTAAAGCATAACATTTTAAATCCAGTGTTTATGACCTCCCACCCTCTGTGATTGTGGAAAAAGGTTTTAGCCAAATAAAGGATCTGTAAATAGAAACACACTTTTGTGTGACACCCTGATTAATGATGATTTTCTCCCTATAAATGCAGTAAAGAATGGAAATATTGTGCTCTATGGTGCAATTTTCTGACTGTGATTTTTCATTAATAAAGGTCTTTAGCGAGCACATTTCCCTTTCCACTTATCTCCTGTCAAAAGAGAGCAAAGTATATGAAAAATTCAGCTTCACTCTAAACAAAATATACAATTGCTCTTTGCTGATGTTTTAACAAAAATGATTGTCATGGCAAATATCTGAAACCACTTTTTAAATGCAGTGATGTTTGCCTCCAGATCTTTGAATTATGAATGTATCACCTGTTCTAGCTACTTGAATGAGAAGATGAGCTGTCATTAGTTAAAACTTAGTGCTTGGCTAAATTAAATATTTGTTTTGCTCTCTCTTGTTTGTTGCTTGACTAATGGATTGCATGGGGAAGGGGAAAAAAGGGGAATCTCTTCTTACCAGCCAAAGTCAGTTACTTTAGGAAATTGAGTAAGAAGACAGATGTTGTTCAAGTGGTTGGATAAGAGAAGGAAATAGAACATGTTAGCTCTTCTGGAATAAATAGATAGATGAAAGAAAACGGAAATGTTCCTGAAACAGGCAAATTTGTTTGAATAATTTTAAGCACAGTGAGAGGATTAAGCTTCATAATTGGATCTGGATTTTTACCATCCTGAAATGATAACTGTGGGGATTTCTGCATCATGATTTGCAAATGCCCCATGTTTCCATATTGGGTTGAACCTCACCTGAGAGGCATTCAAAAATCCAGATCTAAATTTTTGTGATTTTGGTCCTATCTTTATCTCTTACAAAGAATGTGTGCTAGAGAACATAGAGAATGTAGCCTTAAAACAAAACAGTATTTGGTACTTATTCCACATCAGATATTGCTGTTTTTTCGCACATTTTATTTTTGCTGATGGTATTTGTAGTAGCTGGGATGCATCACAGCCTGTTCTGCTTTTATATAAGCAAATCTGAATTCATTCTCCTCATGCAAATTTTCTTGTTGCAATTTAGACTTTACTTTGGTAGACTAACTTTTTTAGCACTGAAGGTTCTTATGAGTTAGCTACATAATCAGATTAGAAGTAAAGAATTTTGGTTTCTTTACAATTTAAGATTCAGACAGCAAAGGAATGAAGACAACCTAAATTTGGATAAATGGCATCTAGCTGTATTATGTTACTTAGTTTTGGATTTTTAATTATTTGACTTTCCACTCAGTGTAGGATTTGCTCAATTTTAGTGACACAATAGTCACTGACATTAGATTGTAAATGACATAAATAGTTGCTATTACAACCTGGGCTGGTCTTGCTTTCTAGAAGGAAATCAGTTTGTTGTGATGGAATCCAACTGCTTAAGCCCCCTGGATTTGGTAGCGACTGGTCACTTCTTCCTAGCTCTGGTTCTCTCAAGCTTACTCCACGGTGCAGACCCTGTATGTGACACTTTTCTTGGACAGTCTGGCTGCCTAGACTCTAGAACCATTGCTTCAGTCCTCCTGAGCCCCCTGATTGCTTAGACACAATCCTTACTGACATCCACCTGTCTCTGGAAGCTCTGGTTTCCTTGTTACACCCTTCAGGGACAACATGGCAGTAAAGCAAGGAACACAAGCGTAACAAAAGGATTTCTTTATATATATACATATATACACACACACAGTCTCTTCACAGTTAACAAAGTATAAGAGAGAAGCAGATCTTGGGAGAACAATAAAACTCTGAATGCAACCTCCTTGAGTCTGATCTGAGTCCTGGGTTTAGTCCAAGTTTTAGGTAGGCAGCCCTTTTGACCTACTTGGCGTGTCGACCTTGCTTTTGTTGGTGGAATGGCCCTTTTCCACAGAGAAGCTACCTGCTTTTAAAAAGAGCCTCTGTCACCTTTCATTCCTATGTGTTTCTATGGGAAAATGTCCAGGATCCAACCTTCCACCCCTATTTGCTCGTGGGAAGAGTGTTAATTCAAAGTTAACGATCCTACCAGTAGAACTCCCATTGTTACATATGGAAAATGTGTTAAATGTTGAGGTCCCTTGATTGCTATATCATAGCTTCCCAGACATAGCCACAACTACAAAACTGATATACTAATCCACACAGATGGTTACAATACATAGGACACTCACAAAACAAGAGTGACAAGGTGGGTGAGGTAATATCTTTTATTGGACCAATTTCTGTTGGTGAAGAGACAAGCTTTTGAGCCACACAGAACTCTTCTTCAGGTCTGGGAAAGGTACTCCGAGCGTTACAGCTAAATGCAAGGTGGAATAGTTTGGTTTAGCATAGTAGTTAGCGCATATTCTAAAGGCCCATTCAAGGAAGAATGGCCTGTTAACACCTCTGCAGTCATAGGACAAAAAGAGGGGGTTAGTGAACCAATAATACACCTGAAATACATCAGTTATTTTTTTTATCATGGACAGATGTGTTAAATGCTATCAGATATCCACCACAACTTCAACAATCGCTATCCATCCATTACACTCTCCGGAACACTCCCACCCCAGCATCAGCTTCCTTGACACCACAATCAGCTTTAACAATGGAGCCCTACAGACAACCATATATAAGAACCCATGGATCACCACACCTACTTTCATAGATCCAGTAACCGCCCCCAAACACACCAAGGAATCTGTTATCTACAGCCAGGCACTTGGATATCACAAAATGGGCTCCGGGGAGAAAGTCCGAGATATACACCTTAATTTAACCACCTTCACCACACAAGGACACTCCACCAGAGACATAGATCACATCATGGAATAGGCCACTCATATACCCTGAGAGAACTTGTTTCAATACAGAAATAAAACCTCTTCTGACCATATAACCTTAGTTGTCACCTACCCTGTATGGGTTCCAGTGTGGGGTCGTATCATGGAAGGGACCTCAGTAAATCATCTAATCCAGTCCCCTGCACTCAAGGCAGGATTGTGTAATAATAGACCATTCCTGACAGATGTTTGTCTAACCTGTTCTTAAAAATCTTCAATGATGGAGATTCCACAACCTCCCTAGGCAATTTGTCTTTGTGCTTTCACTCGAATAGGAAGTTTTACTATTATCTAATCCACCCACCATGGCTGCAATTTAAGCCCATTGCTTCTTGTCCTATCCTCAGAGGTTAAGGAGAACAATTTTGCACCCTTCTCTTTGTAACAACTTTCTATGTATTTGAAAAATGTGACCATGTCCCCCTTCAGTCTTCTTTTCTCCAAACTAAACAAACCCAGTTTTTCAATCTTCCCTCATATGTCATGTTTTCTAGACCTTTAATCATTTTTGTTGCTCTTCTCTAGACATTCTCCAGTTTGTCCACATCTTTCCTGAAATGTGGTGCCCAGAGCTGGACACAATACCCCAGCTGAAGCATTATCAGCACAGAGTAGAGACTAGAGCAGAAGGAATTACAACTTGTCTTGCTTACAACCCTCCTGCTAATACATCCTAGATTGATGTTAGCTTTTTTTTTTTTTTGCAACTGTGTTACACTGTTGACTCTATATTTATCTTGTGATCCACTATAATCCCCAGATCATTTTCCACTATATTCCTGCCTAGGCAGTCATCTCCCATTTTGTTTATGTGCAATTGATTGTTTCTTCCTAAGTGGAGTACTCTGCATGTCCTTATTGATTTTCACCCTGTTTACTTCAGACCATTTCTCCAGTGTGTCTAGATCTTTTTGAATTTTAATCCTGTCTTGCAAAGCACTTGCAACCCCTCCACAAATGTTATAAGTATACTCTCTATATCATTATCTAAATCACTTATGAAGATATTGAACAGAACGAGACCCAGGACCAATCCCTGTGGGACCTCACTAGATTTGCCCTTCCAGCTTGACTGTGAACCACCAATAACTACTTTCTGGGAATGGTTTTCCAGCCAGTTATGCATCCACCTTATAGTAGCTCCATCTAGACTGCATTTCCCTAGTTTGTTTGTCATCAAACAACTACAACCCAATATTCCATGAGGACCCCATCCTGAAAGAAATCTTTCCTGATCCTCCACTTCTGGCCTTCAAACAAGCCCCCAACCCCTTCTTATCATCAGAAGCAAGCTCCTCTCAGACCAGCACACACCAACCTCAAAGCAGCACCAGACCTTGCCAGAACAGATGCAAAACCTGCAGACATATCTCCACTGCTATACTGATCAACAGTCCCAACAACACACCTTTCAAGATCCATGGATCTTACATGTGCCTATCACAACATGTGGCATACCTCATCCAGTGCAGTAAATACCTCAATAACAATTATGTGAGTGAAACCATACAATCACTACATTCTCAAATTAACTCACACAGGAAAATAAGACAAAAACACCCTCTCACCTGTGTGTGAACACTTTTCACAAAGTGATTACACTATATCTGACCTATCAGTCCTCATCTTCAAAGGAAATTTGCACAACACTTTCGAAAGACGAGCCTGGGAGCTTAAATTCATAACTCTGCCAGACATTAAAAATCACGGACAGAATAGAGACACTGGATTTATGGCTTATTACAACAATCTGTAACTCCCTAACCCCCTTTTTTCGTCCTATGACTGCAGCGGTGTTAACGGGCCACTCTACTGCAAATGGTCCCTTCCAATATGTGCTAGCTACTTGTGTTAAATGATCTGTTCCACCTTCCATTTAGCTATGATGCTCAGAGTACCTTTCCCAGACCTGAAGAAGGGCTCTGTGCAGCTCGATAGCCAACAGAAGATGAGTCAATAAAAGATATTACCTCACCCAACTTGTCTTTAATATCCTGGGACAAACCCAGCTACAACTACACTGCAGACTTACAAAACAAAACAGTTCTCATAATCTCACACAGATTTATCCTCCAGATTGCCACATTTGTACTGGCTAGTAATGAGTTAAACATTATTTCAGGGGGCTGTGTTGATGTAAAACAGTGATTAAATGTTTCATTTAACCCTTCCATCCTTTCCTCATAAATTCATTTGAAAGCTAGATTGATTAGGCTAAAGAAATACATTCAAGACTTCTATGTTTATAAATTTTATTATGCAAATTAAAATTCAAAGGTAAGAAAGCTACAGAAGGTAAAGATAATTGTACAATAAAAAGAGTTCTGTTATTATTAGAATAGCCCCAAAGACCCCAACTCAGATTGGGACCCTTTTGTGCTAGACATATTCAGACACCCTCCTGGTGCCAAAAGACTTGCAATCCATATAGCCAGGGTGACTGTGGAAATGGAGACGCAGAGAATGGAAGTGACTTGGCCATGGTCAAACAGAACCCAGATCTCCTCCTGACCTGCTGGCTAATGCTCTTTCCATTAGACCACACTGTCTGTACAAATGTATGCAACTGATTTTAAAAAGTTCAATTTATCACTTGGGGGTGGTGGTGACACAACCAAGTGTTTGAAAATATGTTGAAGCCCAAGAAGTATGAAATGCATGAAGTTTCATCAATTGCATTAAGTCTGAGAAATTTCCAGAATGTAGACTTCTTTAGGAGCAGCTTTTTTTTGTGCATATGACAGAGAAAAATTGAAGCCAGTGGTGTCTTCACTGAAAAGACTCCATTAGATTGCCATTAGTTGCTAATAATACATCATAATTATTCTTACAGGGTTAAGCTCATCTCTTTCCTTTTCCACCTGCCTTGCAGAGATAACCTCTAAGAATACCCTGAAGGACTGTCAGACTCCAATTCAAAAGCTTTTACCCTAACTGAATTTTCAAAACAATTTATTACCTACAAAAGATTGGTGGGATGTAAAGATATGGGTCTTTCTCTCTCCAATTTTCATTCTCATATGACTGCATTCAGTGCTTAGTCAGACTCTGGAATAATTTGATTTTTTTCTATTGTTATTAGGCAAGGGTATTCTGTATATTAGTGCCATATCCATTCATCAGATCTCATCCCATTTGCAGTTAGTTGAACAAACACTTGACTGTATTTAAAGAATGCACCTGTCTGGATTATGCAACAGTCTTCTATCTAAAACATCAATTTTATTTAGCACAAATGTATCATGGTTTTCAAAGGGCTGAGTCTTCTAAAAGTTCATTTATTTAAAAAAAATATTGTGGGAAAGATGCATTTACTCTAAAGTTGCATCACTCACAGACCACCTTTTTTGGAAATAGTAACTTGACATGGCTGAACTGTTTTTATATTTCATGTATTCTTTAGTTTACTACTTCCAAGCGTCTCGTGACTACCAACCTCCTCGTCTCATCAGTAAATCTGTCATACCCAGTGTTAACAGCCAGTGCATGGTTTGTATGTACATTTGTTACATTTGTTTGAATTATAACATTGCTGAGAAAATTGCACTTGTTGTTCTTATTGGTGTTCTATATTGCAATAGTGTTTAGAGGCTGCAAACATGCTAGGGGGTTTTGGTTCCTTTTTTTTAACCAGCTTTATGGCTGGCTGAAAAACAGGATGAAATTTTCACAGAAATTGTTACAAAACCTCACTCATCAATTCAGTGAGAAATTTCATTGAAATTTGGAAAATTTTGACCAGCTCTAGATTTGATGCTTAAAAAGACTGTCCATACAAAATCTGACAATAGTTGGTCTTACAATGGCCTAGACTGTCCCTGCCTCAGAGATTCCCAGTCATGGTTTTAGTGTCTAAAACAAAACTTAAGAGGTGGGTGAAGCAAATAAGAAAGTGGAGGGGGAATGAGGACAAAGTAACAAAAGTCACAGGATGTTTTTAGCAGAGAGACTAGTTATGGGCACATTTCATAGCCAATCAGTAGCAGTAACTGCTGTAACTGGAACTTGTTACCTAGCAATTATGTCTGAGCCTCTTAAAATGAGTTCTATTAATATTAATTTCTTAATTTAATTTCTGCAGTCTTATCCACCTCTGTTTAATTCTACTACTTTTTAAAGGTGGAAATACATTTTTACTGCCTTTGGTTAGTAATCAGTTTAGAGGATCAAGGCTTAGAAACTTGATGTCAAACTAAGAACTGGCTCCTCACCCTCAACTTCCTGGGACACCTTTCAAGGTTAAATGATGAACATGGACCAATCAGAAGGCCACAGGGTGCTGTTGCTCTGGTCCCTTTGGATGGTATTTCCTGTGGAGTCTAATCTGCACAGAGCTCCTTGGATGTGGCTCTGCATAGCGATCATAGGTGTGCGCACGGGGTATGCCGGGTGTGCCCAGGCACATCCTAATGCAGGGGAGTCTAACCTTTTTTATCTGGCCCGCGAACCTTGTTGATGGGGGCCGGTAGAGCTGCCGCCAAAAGAGCAGAGGGCACGTGTGATTTTTCGGCGTCTGGCAAGAAAAAAGGGAGCAGGTAATTCAAATATGGCCCGTCAGTGAAATTGCCTTTGACACCCCCTAATGTACATTCCCTGGGTGCACACCCTAATGAAATGTGCTGCGCATGCCTATGATAGCGATGTGGAAATGTCAGCTGTCCTGGGTGCCACAGACCTGGGGTCTGTTCTCACAGACCCTTATAGTACTGAACCGCTTACTCAACATGGTGTTAGAGAACAGTGTGCTGGTGCAGGTGAATTCTTTCTGATGAGCTATAAAACTGAAGTGTGGCCATTAAAAATAGATAGATAGAGGTGTATCCCACACAGGCAAGGAATGGGTTAATGTGGCCTCAGAGGCCAATAGTGGGCTGCACCTGGAGGGTGATGATGAAACCCAGCTGGGGAGGGGCTGGGAGAGGACGATTAACAGAGGAAATTTAGAGCAGACAGGGCTGGCAGAAATGATATACTTAATGAAATATTACTGTCAACAACAGAACCGATGCAGCTGGGGGTAATCATAGCAATACCATGTATGCAGGGGCAGTGGTCAATGAGTTGCTGGACAAAGTGGCAAAAAAGGCTGTTGAAATGAGCAAGTTGTGTTAGAGATCCCTTTAAGGAAACTGGAGTTTAAAAATCTAATTAAAAATGTGTTGAGAGAGGAATGGCAGGAAATATGGGCAAAAGAAACAAGGGTAAAAAATTCCATGAAATATGCCCTAGAGTAAAAAATGCTGATATACTCCATGGCCCTGAGAGGAGGACTGAAGTGACTCTATTTAGAATTTTATTTGGCCATTATAGCTTAAATAGTAACTTGGTTCTAATGAACAAACGTTAAGAAGCTCCTGGAAATGGCTGATCCACTCCTTTGGGAGTGCAAAGAAAGTACCATTGAAAGGGGGGAAGCATTAAAGTATCAAAATTTTCACCACAACATCTTTTAAGAGCATCAGGAAAATGAAGCCCTCTGAAAAAGCAACACTGCAATTCTTTAAGAACACTGGCAAAAGTGAATGACTTTAATTCTTGAATTATCTATGATGTCCAGTGCTTGGCCAGTCAGAGGCTCAGCAAGTGAGTTTGGTTTGCTGTGAAACACAACAGGAAGAAAGACACTGTGGGGAGAGAGTGAAGAACTCTGCAGTCACTCTCTGGGTCTACAGACTGGAGAGACCAGGAAGGTCAAGGAGGAAGCCTGGGGCAAAGTTGTCCCTGGGATCCTCTCCTAAGATGAAAAGTCTGGCAAGAGGCCAGAAGAGAAAGAGAGAACAGCCACAGGGATGGGGCAGGTTCTGGTGGTCTGCCCTAAAAGAAGGGCATGAACTGATTCCCAAGGAGGAAATCCTGGGAGGCATTTAACCATGGACTAGAGCAGGGGAAACTAGAAAGGAGGAAAAGTCAAACTCAAGAAGGGCAGAAGTGGGTTGAAATATATATTTATTGGTTTGGAAGTTTGAAAGATTCCAGAGGAGGGCCCTGAGAGTCCTGGCCCTGAAAGTAGGGTGAACCTACAGTGGTTGTGAGGGAGAAGGCCTGAGACGCCTGGTAGAAAGAAGTCTAGGGAGGTGGCAGCAAGAAAACTGGTGCAGTGTCCCTTGACTGCCTGTCCTAGGATCCCTGGAATGGAGCTGGAGGGCCTGGATGCCCCTACTAGCCACTGGTAAGGTAGGGGAGTAGGGGAGTGCAAGGGTGAAGGAAATCCGGAGAAAAGGGTTTGAGGACCACAGGGCCCAGAGCTAGCCTTGAAGACCTTTTTTTTCTAAGGAAATTTGGACTTTCATTTGGTGGATTTGGTTACTCTAAAGGCGGTGGGACTAAATCATGACCTGGCCAGCGTGCCGAGTTATGGGAAAAGAGACCACTGCAGGGTTGAAGTGACAAATGGCAGCGGGCACCAGATGACAAGGGCACCTGCGACATCACACCCAGCCACAAAGGGGCATGCCAGCCACGAGTGAACTCTTCAATGGTCCCTCAGTACTTTTTTCACATTAGCCCTGCTCTCCTGGTTAGAAGTAGTAATTTCATGGTTAACAAAAATTGGAACAGTTTTCAAAGAAAATTTTATTTTTACTTGAAAAATTTCAGGAATGTTTTTAATGGAAAAAAATTCAACATAAAACAAGTTGTTTCACTTTGAATTCTCTTCCTCCCACTCCCCAGTTCTGCCATTTGTACTGCGTATAACATGTAATTTTATTAGTCCTACAAAACCCAGGAACTATTCTACATATTTTTCAGCTCCATCTACTGGGAACTTATCTACTATTTAGATAAGTTAGAGTTAAGTTTTTAGAGTGAACAAGATCATGATGCAATGGCTATAGGCAGAAGTTACACATATGACATGGCCAGTTAGCTGCCCTCTCTCCACAGCAGAGCTTGCTGATAATGAGGCATGTCCATGGATGAAAATCAGTTTGTGCCCCTATCGTCCTTTGGCCCTTTGTTCTTCTCTTTAAATAACTGAATAGGTGTAACTTGCTCGTTCTGCCAAGTCATCTGGGGTGTATTGAAAACTGTTAAAATTAGAAGCTATCGCTTTAAATTATAAGGGGTTTCCGGGTCCTGCTTCGTTGGGGGAGGGGCTCAGAGGGGAAGCCATGTGACTTTGGTTCTCTTGGACAGTCTGAACAAGTGGGTTGAGTTGTGCATGTCTGCCTTAGTTCTCTCTCCATGTTGTTGTGTGTTAGTGTTCTGGGTTCTAAGAAATAAAGGAGTGTTACTGTTACATTCCAATGTTCTATTCTGTGAACATAACATCCTCCATCCCTTTCCCTTCTACCTCTGTCGCTTTTCAACAGTGTGCATCCCTTCACTTAAACGTAACCACCTGACATGCACTGGGGCTTTGCACCAGCAGAAAAATAGTTTTGTTTTGTTTTTTATTCCTTGAACAAGAGACAGAATACACTTTCATTTAAATTACAAGGCAAAAATGACCTACAACATGTCAGGGCAGAGTGGACACCTTGGAGTGGTAATGCTGGGGCTTTTGTGAAGGCCTTAATCAATGCATTTGTTCAAGAAATATATTTCCTTAGGAAAGGACCTCATCAGCAAAATGGAAAAAACCCTTCATATGCTGGGATGGGCCCTGTGACCCTTCCGTGCCTAGGGTAGCCACCTGAAAATGCCAAGGTCAGGGCAGGCTGCAAAAGGAGAGCAGATTCTCCCAGCACTGGTGGGTGACACTGAAGTCAGACTTCCCAACCAGCCACAAACTGTGCTTTTAATGCCCCACACTAGTTATCAAGAAGCCAGTATACAAATACACACACACAGCCCCCCTTACTGCATTCCAGTCTCCGGCTCCCAGTCAGCCACTAGGTCCAGTAAAGAGACCAGTTATTTAAACTCTATGCTCTTTACTAAAAAGGTTCCCTCTGACGCCAAAGGGTCAGCCGCAGTACCAGATTAATATAAGTTTGGATCTTAGCCAAAATACCACGCTGCCAGCCAATCCTTTAGTGACTAAAACTAAAGGTTTATTATAAAAAGAAAGAAACAAACCATAAGAGAAATGTTAAAGGATTAAAGCAATCAGATACATACAAATGATTTGAAAGTCCATGTACATCAGGTTTCTAGAAGAATTGTGGAGTTTGAAGGCTTGTATAATTCCTCTGGTATACATCCAGTACTTGGATGGGTCTCAGTCCTTTGTTTCACAGCTTCAGTTCAGTTGTAGATGAGCTGATTCAGAGGTAGGTTGGTAGCTGAAGCTGAATTCCGACTGAAGAACAAAATGGATTCCCAGGCCTCTGCCTTATATACCCTCTAGCCCCTGCCATGCTCTTTGTGGAATTTTACAGGAACCAAAATGGAGTTCAGAGTCACATGAGCAAGTCCTGGTGACTCATCAGGTATACCTCTGGCTTTTCCCCCTGGGCCCCTTGCATCTGTGAATGTCTCAATGGGCCATTAAGCAGACCATTGTTCTGCCGCCATCCTGTCTGAGATGCCACTCAGACAGCACAATTTGAAATACTGATATACCAAACATATCTATAACTTCCATTACACACATAACACATGAGCATAAACATCCTCATCTTACTTAGCACATTATAGCCTTTCTAACAATACCTGACATGGCATATCTCACATGAATTATTATGATTCTGACATACTGATGTCAAACAATACCATAAATGCTCCCTTCCCCCCCAATCCAGCCAGCATGACAGGCCCATTAAAGGAATGTAGGCTCATTAGATCCATTTAAAATTATATTAAAATGTGTGCCATTAAAAAAGCAAAACAAAGATCTGGAAAATTTGGCAGGAAATCCAGCCAAAATCCATGGTATTATCTTTCACATGACTTGTTAGCAGTGACACCAATTGACGTCTGGGACTTTTTTGCTGACGTTCTAACATGAGACTATCTTAACGTCACCTGATTATGTTGCTCTATTATCTGAAGTTTGGCAAAATAAGATTTTGAGGAAACTCCTACCAATGACCCTGAGGATGTCAGAAAACTCTTTTGGCGAGAATTTTTCTTTTAATTAGTAGTTCATAAATATCTCAGATGACTGACTCCGGCATGCTGCAGTTTAGGTAAAGCTATAAGATCTCTGTAGCTACCTATCTGTATTTCCCATCTCTTAACAGCATGCAACTGTTGAGTATTAAAAGTGTTGTAATTTTTCCACCCTCCCCAAAAACTTCTTAAGGAACAATGACATCAGTAATGTCCAGCTCAGGACAGCTAAAGAATAAGAGGAGATGAAATAAGAACCATTCTAGGGCAGGACTGTATATTTGCAGAATTATTTTGGCAAAGCTTCTATAAAACACATGAATGAGAATTGTGAATCCTCTCCTACTTCTGTCAATATCACAGATGATTTTCTCTTTATGGTCTACTTGTATTTTAAAAATATTGCTGATTATCCCCAGAACAGGAAAAAAAACTGTAGACTAAGGATCTGATTCTGATCTCTTTTGCACCAACATAAACTGAAAATAACTCTACTGAAGCCAATATAACTGTGTATTGTAAAGTCCTGATGTAAATTAGGAAAGAATCTGATGATGAATATTCACAGAAAACACTGAAGGGAAAAGATTCCCTCCCTGGATTCAGTAATGAATTAACCATTAGGAGATTTACCCAACTGGCTGTTTCTAAGTCACTAAAGATGGATGACTGAAGAGATTTAAAAAGAGTTCCTATGTGTGTGCTATATTGGAAAAGTGGATTTAAGCAATATCTTAATGTCCTTGTAAATCATGGTAATGGAAAGATTCTGGGTTTCCACTGTACAGAAACTTATATCTCTGAGAACACATTTTGTGTTTCTGAACTACCAAAATTATTCATCTTCAACTTGAGTCAAATAAAAACTGTGACAAGCTGCTTGGGGATTCATATATTTATGCATGGAGGGAAAAAAGTTAGAATGAGGTTTTTTTGGCACAAATTACATGTGCCATTGATGGATCATCCTTTTCCTTTTATTGGCTGCAGATACACAACACAGCAATGTACTACACACAGCTTTGGAAGTGGAGCTAGTCATCTGAAAAAGGGAGAGGATTCTAAATATTACTCTTCAGAACAGTGCAAGTCCCTTATGGGGCAATATCTGCCCTTAAGCTTAGCGATACAGAAGCTGCGACAGGAGTGGATATCTCTTCATCTCCCACTGCTCAATGGGAAGTGACTGTTACTGACTGGCACTGAGCAATTTGTTTTACACTGGCCTCCAAATAATAGCTGGATGTTATGATTTTCAGTCACTATTAACCTAGGCTGGATTTGCACTGGTAAATTTAAAATAGAAGATTCCACATCCTCAGATATAATGGTGAAGAGAGATGCATAAAACTTTATATGCAGTAGATAGTGACTATTAATCTGTCTAGTGCCCCGTTAGTGACAATCTAATATAATGGCCCACGGGAAGTATATAATCAAGATCTAATTAATCCAAGATGAGTTAATTGGATTAATACCCTAAAAATTCCAAAGGAGTTAAGAACAAGGTGGTCAAAGAGAACAGGGGCTAAATTCTGAGGTGGTGTGTAACGAGGTGCAGGTTGCACCTCACAGGATAAGTCTTATTTGGTGTAATTTACTCCAAATTTACACCACTTTTTGTATCCTCTGAATCTGATCAGCATTGCCAACACTAGAATTTGTACAGAACGTATTTGGTTTTTTAACTTGAAACCCAAGTCCTTTCCTCTTAACATTATTTTTTTCACTGAACAAATGTAAGCTTCAGTTAAGAATATGAGTCATTGCACAATTGTCCATGTGCTACACTGTATTTGATTGTTTATTAGAGATCATACTGTCCTGGTTGGGGTCGGCTGAAAGAGAATAAGGGACTTGCTACTGCTTCCAGCTAAGGAAGCAATCCAAGGGGTAGAGAGGCTGTGTTTATAGAGTAGAAAGAAGAAATTCCAGTCCCAACTGCCCAGTTGTGTGTTTTATTTAGTAACTATGTCCTCAGCACCTGAATTCATTACAGTGGTTATCACATTTTGGCCTTCCTCCAAAGCATCTGATCTAAGTAAGGAACCTGTTTTTTTCAAGTTTACTCTTTTAAAAAAAAAAAAAAAAAAAAAAGACCCACCAAAGCAAATTTATGAGCACTGATCTTTAGAAAAAAAATACCCAATCTTTATTTTTGCAGTGTGTATATTATTTAAATGCTTTTCTTTACTGAATAGTTCACATTTTCTTTCTTTTCTTCTCAAGGCAAAGTTGTAAAATACAAGGAGAGCAGGTTAAAAATATCCAAGCTTGCTACTTCTCAGAAAGCCCTAACATCAAGTCATCTGACTTTTTTTTTTTAAATCCCACTGTTGTAATATTCACTTTGATACAAAATCTAAATACAATTTTGATTTGTATAAAAGAGACACTCTTACTCCTAAAAATGAGTCTAATATATATAAAATAAACACAAAAATATAAAAAATGAAGCAGCAAAAACTGTAACTGCAAAAGTATAGGAACAAGATTAGGTGTTCTGGTATTTCAAGTCTTACATTCATGGAGGCTTACTTCACTTCTCAATACACTTAATTCACTTCTTAAATATCATCCGTTTTTATTTTCTAAGAAATTCAAGGTAGTGTTTTTGAATTCTTAGAACAGTTGCAATACTCCACTAATAACATACTGAGCTATGACTATAATTTTTTATGAATTATAGTGATTAAAGATTTGTTTGCAAAACAAGCTCCTGTATCTTACTGGCTTTGACATCAACTGGATGGAGCAGGTGAAAAATAGGTGTAAATAAATGGCAACTTCTATGAGACTCCCAAAAGGAATGTCTCGTGTAAAATACAAAGTAGTCGAGAGCCAATTGTGTCTGTCTGTGTCTCTGTGTTTTTTCCCCCCTCTTCACAGATTCATCTGAAAGAATAATGCACTGTGTGTTTAGATGCTTAATGGAGTATCAGTTCTAGAGCTCATTCACTGAGAGGACACTTTAATAAAGTATTTATTTTCCAGGAAGTCTTGCAAACAAGCAGATTCTAATATTGTGCCATGAATCAAATCAATTTTATCTATTTTATTCTTTCAATTTATAATGCATCTTTATAAAATGCTCTTAAGTGCAGGCATAATTTAAAACAAAATCATTTAATAGATGAGTAGATAGTATGTTCATGTCTGAGTAACATTTACTTAGTGGAATGAAAGATGCCCTGGATTAGAGAGGAAATAGGATGTAGAACCTATGGATCTTTCATAGATGGATTTTATTGGCTTTCTTGGAGGTGATCAGGGCTGGTTCAAACAACTAATAAACCTTGAATTGAGGGACCTCATCTACAAGGCCAAAGATTCAGTTTATGGCCTTAGTGCAGCACCTTTAGCTCTGCCATATCAGATAGAGGAAGGCAGACAGGAGACGGAGTGTGGCAGGCTATTTGCAATGTATTCAGAACCAGTGTGTATCTTTCCACAGGAAGGTGATCAATAGACTGGATTATGAACAGGAGGCTGTCAAACAACTCTCAAAAACCACATTCTACAAGCCTCTATTGTCCGATCCCACTGAAGAATACCAAAAGAAACTAAAACATCTACTTAATAAACGCTCTAAAGAAACACAGGAACAAATCGACACAGACACACACCCCGAGCCCCGACCACGATTATTCTATCTGCTACCCAAGATCCACAAACCTGGGAATCCTGGACGCCCTATCATCTCAGGCATTGGCACTCTCACCACAGGTCTATCAGGCTACATGGACTCTCTCCTGAGGCCCTGTGCCACCAACACTCCTAGATATCTTTGTGATACCACTGACTTCCTGAGAAAACTACAACCCATCACTGATCTCCCAGAAGATACCATCCTAGCCACTATGGATGTAGAAGCTCTCTATACTAACATTCCACATAAAGATGGACTCCAAGCCATCAAAAACACTCTCCCAGATGATCATATGTCACACCTCACAGCTGAACTTTGTGATTTTGTCCTGACCCACAACTACTTCAGACTTGGAACCAATCTATATCTCCAAGTCAGTGGCACAGCTATGGGCACCCGCATGGCCCCACAGTATGCCAACATTTTTATGGCTGACCTCGAACAACGCTTCCTCAAAACTCGTCCCTTAACACCTCTTCTTTACTTATGCTACATTGATGACATTTTCGTCATCTGGACCCACAGGAAAGAGTCCCTTGAAGATTTCCACTGGGATTTTAATAATTTCCATCCCACTATCAACCTCAGCCTGGACCAATCCACACAAGAAATCCACTTCCTGGACACTACAATAAAAATAAAGGATGGGCACATTAATACCACCTATACCGAAAACCTACTGACCGCAATGCATATCTTCATGCCTCCAGCTTCCACCCTGGACACATTACACGATCCATTGTCTACAGCCAAGCCTTAAGATACAACCGGATTTGCTCTGAACCCTTAGACAGAGACAAACCCCTACAGGATCTCTATGAAACATTCCTAAAACTACAATACCCACCTGGAGAAGTAAAGAAACAAATTGACAGAGCCAGACGGGTACCCAGAAGTCAACTACTACAGGACAGACCCAACAAAGAAAACAACAGAACCCCACTGGCCATCACCTACAGTCCCCAGCTAAAATCTCTCCAACACATCATTAAAGATCTACAACCGATCCTAGCAGATGATCCATCTCTCGCTCAGGCAGCGGGCGGCAGACCCATTCTGGCTTACAGACAGCCCCCCTACCTGAAGCAAATACTCACCAGCAACCATACACCATACAAAAAATCCTACCCAGGACCCTATCCCTGCAACAAACCCCGTTGTCAGCTCTGCCCACACATCGTCTCTAATGACATCATCACTGGTCCTAACCCCATCAATCACACCATAAGGGGCTCATTCACCTGCATATCCACTAATGTTATATATGCCATCATGTGCTAGCAATGCCCCTCTGCCATGTACATTGGCCAAACTGGACTGTCACTACGCACAAGGATAAATGGACACAAATCAGACATAAAAAATAATAACATCCATAAACCAGTGGGAGAACACTTTAATTCCCCAGGGCATTCTGTCTCTGACCTGAAAGTTGCTGTACTTCTCCAAAAAAAACTCCAAAAACAGACTTCAAGGAGAAACTGCTGAATTAGAAATGATCTGCAAACTTGACACATTCAAACTGGGTTTAAACAGAAACTTAGAATGGCTATCTCACTACTGAAGGTAAATTACTTTGCTCACCCATTCTCACCTCCTACTCAATGGTCGTCATTAGGTCTTAAGCACCGGACTCCACCTCCCCCATTGTTCTCAATGCACCTGGATACCCATAAGATACCTCTGTGTTACCTATTTTCTGTGTTACTGCATCTGAAGAAGAGAGCTTAAGTCTCTCGAAAGCTTATGTCTACAAATATTAAATTTGTTAGTCTTTAAAGTGCCACAGGAAGATTACAGTAAGCAGTCACTTGGCATAAAGCAGATTGTACCTCCCACCAGATGACATTGCAGTAGGAGCAACAAACATCCTGCTAGAATTTGGATGTATTGGAATTGTCCTTCTGGATCAGATCAACGATCCAGCTACTCCAGTATGCTGGCCCTGACAGAAACCAGGACGAAACACTTCAGAGAAAACTACAAGGGTGGCCAATTATAAAATTCCCGTAGGGGAACTTTCTCCCCAACCATCAGTTAGTGTTTGGCTAATGCCTCGTAGCACAAAGGTTTATATTCCTTATGCTGTTTTCATCCTACCAAATATAACTGTGGATGTTCTCATTATCCACATCAATGCTGAATCCTGCTAAGCAACCAGCCTCCATACCTTATGGCAATGTGTTCCATCGGTAAACTCTGCACTGTGTAAACTCCTTTATTTTATCTGTTTTAAATTCTCTTCCTTTCAATTTCACTGAACATCTCCTTGCTCTGCTATTATGGGAGAGGATAAATAGAAGCATCCCATACACCTCCTCTATGCTGTTCATTATTTTGTGTACCTCTGTCATGTCCTTTCTTGTCTCCTCTGTAAACTAAGCCACCCCAATCTTTTCAATATCTGTTCACATGAGATTCCCAAAAGGAAAGTCTTATGTAAAATATAAAGTAATCCCTGGCTCTGATCTCTGGGTCTCAGTCCCTCATCCATAAAAATGAGGATGATTGTACTTCCCTACCTCATGGGAGGTGGTGGGAGGCTACACTTATTGATGCTTACATGGTGCTCAGGTACTAGTGAGGAGAGAAACATATTAGTGCCTAGATAGTGACAGTGATGAGAGGATCTGATTCAGGAATTTTTGCATTTTGTGCATGTTCAAAGTGGGGGAAAATACTTCCATTTTAATACCATATCTAGCAATCTAAGCAGAAAGGGAAGTAATTATACATGAAAGAAACATGGTCTTTTGTAATTTGGTGTTTAAAGTATTGGTTTCATTCTAATCATAATATTTTTAAGTTTAGATTTACCTTCTCATATTTTAATAACTTTAATATCAAGTAAGGAAGTCCTTTGTAGCTTATCTCATGAGCCTGGCCAGGACATTTCACTTAATGAGGTTTATAATTCAATATAGCTACATCTGCATCTTTAATTATGCCTAACATTTAATCTTCATTGCACCACTTGAATCGAAAGATCTAAAATTAAACTTGATGCAGCCTAATCTAAGAATAAACATGCATGACATTTTGTGCAAAATATGTGCCTGATCAGATTGGTGCACACTTACAGCTTGATGTAACAAAACATGGATTGTTTGTTTTAATTTTTCAGAAGTTTTAACATATCCATACAGATATAGTCAAATACAGACAGTGACGCAGAAAACACAGCAGGAGTACGAATTTAACAATAACACAGTATGAAATATTGATAGATAAATACTCCTGAGTGTAATAAAATAAATATTTCCCTAACAATGCCCCCCACCACCCAAAAAAGAGAAGCATCAGCAGCCCAATCTACCTGGAGTCAGTTTGTAATGCTCTCATGAAAGACCAAATGTCTTCATAGTTGGATCTTGTGTCTATAGAGTGGTGTTGACTAGCTCAGTTAGCCAATCTAAGAATCTGGGGGGAATAGCAGATTTCTACTTTCGTAAAATGACTCTATTGGCCACTATACGTGCGGCAGCAATCCATTTCCCGGCATTATGCGAATAGGGTAGATCTTCTAGAATGCCCAAAACATGGAGGCTTCATGTAGGGGAAACCGCTACCCTGGTGACCTTGGAGCACCACACCCTTCCTTCCAAAATGTGGATATACTTTGACATTCAAAGACTATATGAGAAAGGCTTGCATTAGAGCTGTCACGTCTCCAACATTTGCTATGTGGAGCTAGTCCAGCTTTATGCAATCACTCAGGAGTCCAGTAATATCGATTTTTAGAATTTTTTTCTGAAAGAAATGCAAAAACATGCATATATGGTGCCAGATATTATCCCTAGAGTCCTGCAAATCTGTGGATATCCACAGGCCATTTTTTTGCAGATTGCAGATCGATGCGGATCCAAATTTTATATTTAAAGCCCTGCAAATCTGCAGCTATCCGCTTTATATCCATAGATCATTTTTGCAGATCTGATGCGGATACCAATTTTGTTGCTGCGCAGGGCTCTCATTATCCCATCAGTCAGAGGAAATAGGAGATGGTTAGCTCCTTGTCCCATATTTCTTCTCTGGTATAGTCAGTAGGATAAATCAAGGAGTTCAGCCCACAAAATCTCTTTGGCTAACATACTTTTTAAGGTGCACGTCAAGTGGAGTGCTGTTTGTGGCCTGTCAACAATTCCCCAGCTCCTTGATAATTTTGAGTTGAAATTTATTGTAGAAAAGAACTTGCTCTATTGGTGGTTGGTATTTATCACAAAAACAGGTGCAGGAGGTTAAAGTTGTCCTTTCAATAATATCTTTTATGGTTAATATGGCCTTGGTTAGCCAAGCAGATTTGAGTTTTGAGCTATTAACCAGTATAAATCAGGGATTATTTCAGATTGGCATGGAAAGAGAGTTGGTGAGATCAGAAGTGGTAATGGACTTGCTCTTCTGAAGAATGCTCCAAGAGGAGATAAATACTATGTTTTTTTCCTTAGAGGTGCAGAAACTGTTTTAAAAATGGAAGTGCAGAGAGAGAGAATCAAAGGGGTTAACTAATTTTCCTTCATTCTCAAGCCACACTGGGGCTTGGGAAGAGCTGGTGGGACAGAGCCATCTTATTGAAAGACTTAGTGGAAAAACCAGGTGATATAAATACAAATCAGGTAATGCCACCCCCACCATAATTTAAGTATCTTGTGGGATAACTGGTGTCTTTGTATTCCATAACAATTGTTTTATAATTCATATTTATTCTTGTGAAAGTTGAAGCAGGAAATTTAAGTGGAATTAAACTAAACACATACAGTAGAACCTCAGAGTTATGAATACCAGAGTTACAAACTGACTGGTCAACCACACACTTCATTTGGAACTGGAAGTGAGCAATCAGGCAGCAGCAGAGATAGAAAAAAAAAAAAGGCAAATACGGTACAATACTGTTAAACGTAACCTACTAAAAAATAAAGGGAAAGTTTAAAAAAAATTTGAAAAGGTAAGGAAACCGTTTCTGTGCTTGTTTAATTAAAATTAAGATTGCTAAAAGAAGCATTTTTCTTCTGCATAATAAAGTTTCAAAGCTGTATTAAGTCAATGTTCAGCTGTAAACTTTTGAAAGTTAACATAACATTTTGTTCAGAGTTATGAACATTTTAGAGTTATGAACAACCTCCATTCCCAAGGTGTTCGTAACTGAGGTTCTACTGTACATTAATCTTTGGTCCTACCTTCATTTTAATAGCTTCTACCTTTCCCAATAAAGATAATGGTAGTGAACACCACTTCTCTGTGTCTTTTTTTTCAATTCTATGAGTATGACATCCAGGCGTGCAGATACTATTTTTGATAAATCAGAGCATATCCTGACGCCTAAGTAGGTTATTTGTTTGCATGAATGAAAGGGGAATGATTGTATTTGAGATGGATTTGGTCTATGGGAAATATCCACCAATTAAGACTTGTTCCATTTTATCCGAAATCCTGATATCTCACTGAAGCAGTTTACTGCAGATAAAATTGAAGAGGAGAGATTTTTGAGAGTAAGCAGAATATCATCTGCATATAGACAAATCTTGTCCTCTTTATCCCAGATGGTAATTCCTTCAGTGGCGGTTGTGTATGGGGAGATTTTGATAGACCAGTAAAAAGGCCAGGGACCACTTGATAGTAACAAGTATGATAATGAATATTACACTAACAGCAACCAAACTGGGTAGGCCTTTCTGCAGGTTTGTGCAGCCTTGGCATGACTAAGCCAGGAGGGGAGGGGAGCCTCTTGCTCAATCTTTGCCTGACCCTGCACCTCTCCCTGATGCTCCGGTGGATGTGCTGGGATCTGTGTTTCAGGAAAAGACCAATAAGCTTATTTATGCATGACCTCTGGGAGATGTTTGTCCGAACCTCAAGATATGTAGATTCTCTGGGAACACATCTAGTTAATTATGTACTCTGGCAACCTTAGATCTAGCTTGAAACTGTCAGCCCAACAAGTTGTTTTTTTTTCCTTGGCATGTTATTGTCTACTAACAAGTGTTGGACAGACCCAACAAAGAAAAAAACAGACCACCACTGGCCATCACCTACAGTCCCCAGCGAAAATCTCTCCAACACATCATTAAGGATCTACAACCTATCCTAACAGATGATCCCTCACTCGCTCAAGCTGTGGGAGGCAGACCTATCCTTGCTTACAGACAGCCCCCCAACCTGAAGCAAATACTCACCAGCAACCGTACACCATACAACAAGAACACTAACCCAGGAACCTCTCCCTGCAACAAACCCCGTTGCCAACTCTGCCCACACATCGACTCTAGTGACACCATCACAGGTCCTAACCACATCAGCCACACCCATAAGGAGCTCATTCACCTGCACATCTACTAATGTAATATATGCCATCATGTGCCAGCAATGCCCCTCTACCATGTACATTGGCCAAACTGGACTGTCACTACGCACAAGGATAAATGGACACAAATCAGACATAAAAAATGGTAACTTCCATAAGCCAGTAGGAGAGCATTTCAATCTAGCCAGGACATTCTGTAGCTGACTTGAAAGTTGCCATACTTCTACAAAAAAACTTCAAAAACAGACTTCAGCAAGAAACTGCAGAGCTGGAACTCGTATGCAAACTTGACACAATCAGACTGGGTCTGAATAGGGAGTTGGAATGGTTATCTCATTACAAGAAGTAATTGTCACTGTTCACACATTCTCACCTTATAATCAATGGTTGTGAATAGGCCTCATCTACTCTAACTGAATGGACTTTATTAACACTTACCCTCCTCATTGTTGTTTCTTACCTTTGGATGTATATATATACCTCCTATCTGTGATTACCATTTCATGCATCTGACGAAGTGGGTTGCAGCCTATGAAAGCTTATGCCCGCAGAAATTTGTTAGTCTTTAAAGTGCTACAGGACTCTCGTTGTTTTTGCTGTATACAGACAAATACGGCTACTCCTCTGGAACTTGTAGGTATGGCCATTCCACTGGATCAAAGGCCCTTTTTAACATCTAGTGACAGTTGTATGTGCCTGGCAGATTTATGGAACATCATTTGAGTATTGTCTGCTCTACTCTGCTGAGAATAAAACCCAGCTGGTCCACATGAATGATTGAGTAGAGCAATGTTGTTTAAGCATGAAGCGAGAATCTTTGTCAGAGTTTTATAATCTGCATTCAACAGAGAGGTAATCACCACAATGAAGACCGTCTTTGTCTTTTTTTTAGAATAAGGGTAATTATCGCTGTCCTAATGTCCTGTGACATTATTTCTATTGTAAATATTTCGTTATATACTTCTGGCAGTATTGGTACCAATTGATTGATAAATATCTTATAAAATCGTGCTGGAAAGCCATCGTACCCAGGTGTTTTGCCCAAGCTGAATGATTCAGTTGCCTGCTTACCTTCTACTAGAGAGATACCTTCCTCCATATAATCAGTTTGAGAATTATTGTATTGGGGATAGTCCCTCCATGAATTGGTCAAATAGATTGGAATTAAACTCATCCTGAGATGTGTAAAGAGATTCATAAAAGTATTTAAATTGTCTGTTAGCTTTATCAGGTTCTAGTACTGCAAGAATGTTGTCCTGTAGTAAAGATGATATAGTGTTATTGTATGAAGCCATTTTAATTTTCTTCACTAGGAGTTTGCCTGCTTTGTCCCCCCATTCATAATGCCTCTGTTCAGCTTTTTAAGCATTAATTCAATCTCCATGGACATACATTCATTGTATTTGTATTTTGAGGTAATATGTGAGTGCAGCAGCTCGTTATTTGCAGTATTTTCTTTGTTCCCTCCCCCCTCCAAGTTAGCAACCTCCTCTGCTAAATAATTAAAGAATTTATTCTTTTCTTCTTTTCATATTTGAATTTTATGCATTTTCCCCTTAAGATAGCCTTCAGTGCTTCTAATAAAGTTCTAGTAGAGGAGACAGTATTTGCATTGTCCTTCAACATTTTGTTAATGGATATTGCAATCATCTGAAGAAATTTAGGGTATCTAAGTAGATGTATGTTTAACTTCCATCTTGATAATCTTGTAGTACTATTACCAGTATCTATATGAAGAAAAATTGGAGCATGATCAGCGATATTACCGACTTTTCCCTCCAGCTATGCAGGAGCTAGTACCTTAGATATTATTAAAAAATTTATCTGGAATAGGAGGCATGAACTGTGGAGAAAAGTGTGTAGTCACATTCATAGGCTGCTTCTCCAAATATCCACTAGTTCAATATCCTTCACTAGGGATAATGGATGATTTGCAAAAGCCTGAGATTTTCTCCTAGAATACTGAGAATTGTCTATGATATCAACCATGGCAGTGTTCCAATCTTCTCCTGTGTACCACTGGCACATCAGCTTGGTTGGAAATAATGTAAAGTATTTCTGTGATAAAGGATGCGTTGCCACCACTAGGATTATATACACTCCCCAAAATTAATTTCTTGGGACCCCTTAATTGATGAGGTTTAGTGGGAGGGTGGTGGGGGAGTCAGGAAGCCATCTTCTCTACATCTTCTCTTAAACCACCGTACACCCCACAAAACAGTTTAAACAGCCAGATCTAGATTGTAATATAAGCTGATGCTTAAATTGGGATAGATATATCTGATTTATTAAACACTGCGGTTTTTCCTTACCAAGAAAGGGCTCGTCATAGTATTTTCAGCCAACTGAGGCCCCCAATCCTGCAACTGTCAGCAGTGCATCTACATGGAGCCTTGTTGGGTTCAGTGGCCTCTTTGTGGATGTAGCAGTTTGCCTGTCAGTTACAGAATGGTGGCCTCAGAGAGAGAATGAATGGTGCATATGTAGGGATAGCTTAATAAGGCAAGTTATATTTAAAAGGAAATGTGGTGGTATAGATGAGTGCTGAAACATTTATGAACAACTGAGTAAAACGTATTTCTAGTGTCCTGTAGAGTGAAATTCACACCTATGTAGAGGTCCAACAGAAGGCCTATGTATCACTTTACACCTGTATGAAGAATTTAAGCCCAGAAACTGCAATCAGCTTTGCATGGATGGAGCCCTACTGAAGTCATGAGACTCTACCTGGGACTTTGGAGAGCTCTTTGCAGGATCAGGGCCTTATATAGGACTGAAGTGGTGCCTTGGCCTTTTGCTGGTCCCCTGCATAAGGGTAATTTGTGTAATATAGTCAAGTTATTATGACTTGCACACTACAATGATCTTTCCAATGCAGTATTGAAATGTTATCCGTGACAAAAGGAAATCAAAATGGCTAAAAAGAAAAGAAGAAATGTATTTGTGGAATAAATACTTGAAAGAAAAAGCAATATGGCAGGTGCCTTTGCTGTAACTGCAGCTGATGTATCCGTGAAAGGTGAGCTCATTTACTTACGGGGGAGCTAAAATGTACCGTTGTACTTAGCCTGAAGATGTATCAAAGGCCCTGATCCTGCACTAAACTCCACACAAGTTCAAGGTTCTGCCTGCGTGGAATTCAGTGGAAGATTGTGGTCCAAGTTAGGGCCTGTTCCAAAACTCATACAATTCAGTGGAAAGACTCCCATTGACTTAATGGATTCTGGATAAGGCTCTTATTGGGTTTTAGAGTAGCGTAGTTTACTTTTGATGTACTTTGAACTGAGTGTAGTAAAACATAGTGAATCACCCTAGACGTGCCATGCTTCTGTGACATTCACTGGAAATCCCAGTAACAAATAACAAGACGGTACTTCATTAGGAGTCTGATCCAGAATAATTTTACATCATCTGGGTCAGGGCAGCAAGCTTTGATCAATAGAGATGAAAGACTGGTAAAAACTCCACTGGGCCACAAAGTCCCCTGCTGTATTTTGCTGTCTACATGCCATCCAACTGCAGTTAAAGAAGAGAAGATCAAAGCCTACAAATCTTCCTGATCTATATCAGTGCAGCAAATTAAAGGTAAAAATCTTGGGATCTTTAACACACACACAAATACAAAGTGAATGGTGAACTCTATGCCATTCACCAGGAAATACACCTTGCTGCTTATGGATTTGTAAAGTCACTAACTTTTGATCAGGGTGTTACATTGTTGTAGTTTCTTTTTTTCTACTGTATTGATTTTTATTTTTGTGTTTTCCTTTGTCTTAAAGCATGCCAGGGACTGAATCATAGCTAATGAATCAAAAGTAAAACAAAGGCATATAGTTGCTCAAATGATAAATAATGAATCACTCACTCCCTCCTCCATATTGCATGGCAATTTTCCCTTCTACCTCCCCAACGTACATGTGTGGTGTAGGGTGTGGACTGTTCTGATGACAATTTTTCAAACCGAACTGGCTGGGAAAAGAAGATAATATAATAACATGGATTCACTGTCTGTTTATGATCTATTTTTATTTGAGGGGTTTCTAATTATGATGGAAAAGCTTATTTCCCTTGTTAGCTACCTTGAGGCCAACCTTGGAAATGTGTCACATCTGGCTGCTTGATTACATCTTAAGACTAATGCTAGATCCAGGCTGCACAAGGAGCAAAAAATAGAAACAGGGCATCTTGCTACCTTGCACAGAAATGGGAAAGCAATGTGGAAAGAATCTGACAGACACGTATAAAGAAATGGAAATGGTACAAGGCCAAATGTAGGGAACCAATATAGAGGTATTAACAGCTATGATGTTATAGGCAAAACTGTGATTTGCAGATTTGCACTGGGCCATCTTAATATTATGTTTTTTTGTTTATTTAAAAAAGCTCTATCATTGCAAATCACAATTTTCCTTGTTTACCCTTGGGGCTTGCCTCAGTGTAGTCAATGGGTGGCTATAGATGGCTGAAATTGAGACAAATCTTCAGTTTAAACGGGACCTTATTTCCTGGGGCCAAAATTAAGGAGGAGATGGCGGGTAAAATGATTTAGAAGGCAAGGGAGGAGGCTGTTTTAATTGTATTTAGAGCTATAAATGAGATGGCTATAAATGACACTAGAGAAAAATGGAAATTGTTCTATTGTAGTGAAATTTGATTGGAGTGGTTAAAGGGCAAGAGAAAGAAGTGCCATTAACAAACCTGTCAAAGTGGAAAGTCATTAGTTAGTTAGCTTCTGGTTTTTGTTGTTTGAGAAGGTAGCAATAAATAACAGCCCTGAGATCAAGAATGCCAGATCTCCAAATCATACTAAACTGGGGAGAATAACATAAACACATAGATACAGAACGTAGAATGTTCAGCAGATTGGGTGGATGAGGATTAGTGAAATTAAATCCAGAATAATAATCCCTGAAACAAAGAATTAAAAAAAGTAAAAATACCTGCTGAACAGAAGGATGCTACAGCACAGAGACAAGAATGGCAACTGGGGTCACAAGGAAATATCCCATTCCTTAATGTTCACTGAAAATGCAAAGCTAGATTGTATTGCTCCAAGAATGAGAGATGTTGTTGTATAAAGCAGTGTCTTGGCTTCCTGTCATGTACTGTTTTTAGTGTTGCTGGATGCTACTCCCTCAAACTATTGGGATAAAAAGGAAATAAAATGCTGCTAAATTCTCTGAGATTTAATATAGCAAAAGGAATTAAAAGGCAAACAGAATTAAGCCCATTTCTAACTAGCAAGAAGAGACTTTGTAGGACAAGGTTGTCACTGGCATTTAAATTGGGCTCCCTTTCAAAATATTGTAACATAATTCACACAACACTATTTCAGGGCTTCTCTGTGAGGTGCTGAGTTTTCACATATCCGAGTAATGTCCCTGGGAGTTGTGGGCACCCACCACCTCTCAGAGGGAGCTGGGCACATGGCAAGACTAGCGTCTCAGTCCTTTCACTGTGTTATAGGGTCTCTCCACTTGAAGATCTTTGTGAGAGACAGGTTCCCATTACCATGTTCAGTTTTGCTGTGCTTAAAATCTGCACTGAAGAGAAAAATCCCATCTAAGATCTGCCCTATGGAATCTCAGCAGGAAGGCTGTGACTTGTAACATACCAGCAGTGTTTTTTAATGAACTTTAATAAAGGAGGTTATTATTTTTCTTTAAGTGGAAAATCGATAGAACACTATGGATGTCTATAAATTCAGTTTGGAAAAGACAGGGGTAGACACCTTTTTATTTTTAAACACCTCTCTGCAAGTTCCCCTCCACTTTCTAATAGGAAAGAGGATTGTATTGATTTATGTTTCATGAAAATGTAAAATTCTTGATTAAAACATGTTATAGATAAAAATCAGCCAGTGCTGCTGGAAATATCCCTGAGTCACACAGCTGGAAATCCACCTCCATGCAGCGGGCCAATGCAAAGCCAATGCACGATGCACCACTTAAACCCCACTTAAATCTTATTTTGAGATCATAAATTGTGCATAGGCTTTTTGGTGGCTATTTCCACAGGGATGAATTTTACCCCAAGAGTTCAGTTTTGGGCTCAGATGTATTAGGATAAACTTTGAGCATGCCGAGGCCTTTGCTACATGCTAGGGTGTTAGAATTTGAGTGCAAGCAGCCTATGGCCCAGGATGCATTCCTGAGTCTCTGGTACCACACCAGACTAGGGCCTACCTGAAACTTGACCCTCTTTCTCCAGTTCCACTCATTATGCTACAGACATCAGCAGTAGTAGAAGGCAAGCTGGGCCCAGAAAGAGATTCAGGCATCTTTTTACCTTTAATGTAAAAAAGCTGAAGTAAATACTTCGGCCCTAACTGTGGGATTTTCAAAAGCACTTGGCACTGGCCCAATTTGAGGAGCAGATGAGGTCAAAGCTAACCTTTTCTGGAAAACCCCACTCTCAGTATTTGAGGGGTGATTGTGAGAATTAATCTACATGTTGCTTTCTTTAATTATTTATAAATATTACCTTAACCACATGAACAAGTTGGGGCAAAACACTCCCGGCTGGTATATACCCATAATAAATGTTAATGTCCCCTCCAAAGTGCTGGCTGTTTGTTCTGACATGGACTACTTGTCATTTTTTAGCGAATAGGTGCCGAAAAAGGAACAATGAACTAATGGCTCCAAATGGCTGTCAGTAAATTTATTTTATAGTTAACAGCCTTTGTAATGCACAGACTAACTTTATCTCATTTCACTGTGGGTGTGCTGGGATAATTGTTCAAGTAAAAAGAAAAGCTCTCTGTATTTCCATTAACTCACTGCATGGTGTCTGTTTCACTTGACTGCACTAGGTACCATTTACAGTTCAATTTCACAATCATGATGGACTGAAACATATAAACCTGCTTTGTCTCCACTCCACTAATCACATGCATTAATAAACAGGGAGATTCATAAGGTCTTTTATTCTCTTTTCCTTTTAGTCTATTTTTATGACTCAAACCATGAGCCTGTTTCTTACGAAATCCAAATTGCCACAGGAATAAATAAAGTATCTTCTTATTCAGCAGACTGTAATAGGTTACTATTTTCTGGATGCAAACCAGGCATATAGAAGTTGTAGAAAATTAAAAATATAATAACAAAGAGTAGCATTATATGATGTCAATCTACAGAATGCATGTGTTTATATAATCACATTGGAATTTACTTTGAACTTTAGCCTGGAAAAGTCACTTTGTGGGGGAGTGAAAAAAATTCAAGTATCTAAACAATGAAGTAGCTAAGGCAAAATAATAAAACGGTGTGGTTGGTTTTATAACAAAAGCCACACAAAAATGCAAAGAATCCCCTTTTGTAATGGATAGGGACTAGCAAGCCACTCAACCGTTACAGTCTGAGATGAGTATACATGCGACAGGAAATGCTAATATTACTTGCATTCCTCTCATTGCTTTTCTTAGGATGGCTATTTTTTTGCCTTTTTAAGGAATTGTTTTTGAACATGACTTTCTCTTGCTCTTTTTTAGATGAACAGCTGAGTTGATTAAAAAGCGAGAACACAACCCCGATTACCATGACGTGAATTAAAGCATGGCTGGAAGATCAGAACACAGGGCTGTCTTCGCTCCATGGTTTCTTTTGTCAAACAAGGAGAAAAAAATGTTTGGCCCACAGGGGCAGGTTCGTACTGAATAGGTCTTTCTTGTGTCGTCCAAAGTCCAATGGTACTTCTCACGTGAGTAAATACTACTCAGTGGAAAGGTTGCAGAGTCTGGCCCTTTGTAAATGGGGATTACTAATATTTTCCCTAACTTGCAGGCATGTCGTGAGGTGTCTGTAAATGCATGTGAGTAAAGCACACTGGTCTCTTTGGGTCAGATTTTCACAAGTGCTCAGCACCCAACATCTCCTAGTGAGACATTTATGGTAAGATATGAAGAGCCTGCTCAGTATACTGGATATTGAGCTTTTCTGAAAACCTGCCTACTTATTTTGGTGCCTAAATGGGAGCTGAGTCCGTCTGAAAATCTGGCCCATAAAGTGCAAAGCATCTCATAGAGTGAAACAGTAGATTTTGTGGCAATGCCATAATTCTGCATAAGGAATGCATGCCACAGCATATTCTGTGACCACCAAATGGCAAGAGGCTCTGCTTATTTAGGGCCCACCCTTCAGCCTTTACTCAAGCAAAAATCCCACTACAGTCAGTGGAAGTTTTGCATGAGTAAGGACTGCAGTATTGGGCCTTCTGATTTTTCATTTCTTTCTATCGAGAAAATAATCCTCTGATTCTTATTATTAAATCACCAATATTTTAACACTAGCCTCTCACAGTCCTCATATTTTTTAAAAATTGCCTTTTCAGCATATTCTTTTGAGAGAAAAATATCAGGGAATTAAGATGGCTGGGATTGTATCTTGTGCATGAACAAACATTAGAAAGTATGCCTCATTCTAAATAAATGCCACCTGTCCTAAAAGCCAATTGGGTTGCTTCTGTGATAAACCACCTGCAGTGTACAACGGCAATGTGATTCATCTTCAGATTTAGCTATTGCTACAATAAGGTTCTTTTCAGACTATAGCTAAGGTAATTTAATGACAATATTGGAACTAGAAGACATAAGCATATTGTAACTTCTTTTCTAAGTGACTCACATAGTGTTTGGAAATTATCCATAGCAGGGAGCCTTGGCATTTAATCCACTCTAACTCCCCCGCTTTTTATCAGCCTAGGAAACAAGTGTTTCAAGCATCAGGCCCTGTATTCCCTAGTGAAAAGGGGCTCCAAGGAAAAGGTAGCAAAACATTGGTGTGGATGGAGTGTGTGTGTGTTGTGGATGGGTGGAGGGGTGATGGAGTCATACTTGGCTTGTCTAATGACTCCTCCCTCCATCTCAAACCTGTAGATTGCACTCTGCAGGAAGGGGATGTTGCTCAGAGGTGGATGCAAAAAAGGAAGCTGGCCTTTAAATAAAGGCCCCATAAGCTCCACAGACTCCAGAAGAGTTGTACTGAATTTTCTTGACTTTCTGCTATTAAAGGAACGGGCCATGTTTGTATTTAAGATGATCAAATGGAAGTTGGGGAGCTATGAAAGAGCATAGACAGACTGCATGGAAGCTGTTTTTTCATGCAATACCATGAATCCAGCTCTTTCAGTTGCTCCCTCATGAGGGCTTCAACTGTGGTGTTAAACAAACGCCTCCCACAGAAGGTGAAAAGTGGATCTTTGGTGCTCTTATCTGTATTCTGTGGTTGTGCATAGATCTGCAGATATAAACGGTGCATGTTCTTGTGCTTGAATATATTACACCCAATTCAGAATAGCCAGCTCAAACTGATGCTCTTCCCATGTATAGCAAATATTTGGCTCCGTGTGTTGAGTGGAGAATTGCATTTTTATGTTGTTGTTGTACACTGTCAGACAGTATTTATTGTAAAGGAACACTGTCAACTTCAAAATATTTTTTAAATCATATGTGTACTTAACGGGCTAAGTGAAATGTACTTTCAAATTTACTCTCTTCTGATTTACAGCCAGTTTTCATACGCTAATTCTATAGGAGACTGAGAGTTTGTTGCCATAACCTGGTATTTGCCCTTTGTGGGGCTGATTCAAAGCCTTTGATATCACTGGGAATCTTTGGATCAAGCTCACAAGTGCCAGTACAAATGTACCATCTTGCTTTACACCACATCCTAGAAGTCACTTCTCTTCTCTTGTCTTCCCTTCACTCTATAAGAACAGGACATAAGGTATAATACATCTAGGGCTGATGAGGGAGGTGGTAAAGAGGGGGGCAATTGTATCAGGGCCCCAAGTTCAGGGGAGCCCTCCCAAAACATCTGTAACTGTGGTGAAATGGGCAGGATAGGAGCGCAGCTCTAGGAAACGCAATGTACCAGGGCCCCAAATTTCTCTTAGTGGGCCTTAATATATTAAGTAAGGGTATTAACATGAACTATTTGTAGGGAGTTTGCCTTTCCCACCTAGACATGCAGTGTAGTGGAAGAGGTTTTTTCAGTCCTGCATGTTTCTTGTCCTCTTTAACTTTTCAATGCCAGTTCTTTTTCTCTTTCTGAGGAACCCTTGTAGGTTGCCGTAGTCCAGGCCAGTGAGATACAGTGGTCATTCCTATGCCATGAGCACAAGAGTTATGCTGATAGGGGTCACCAGAAGATGAGTCTGGGGTGGTGACTTGCCAATAATGCATTTCAGAGAAATTTTTAAAAGTCCATGTTTGTGGGAGAAGGGATTATGAATGCACATGATATAAAAAATAGTACCTTTAAAGTGACAGTGACTTTTTATATATCTTAGGAACATCATTGTTTTATCAGATTACACAGTCTTTCCTGACTTCTGCTTTCATGCTGCTAATGTTGGCTTTAAATGGGAAACAATATGGTATTAAAGTGACACCCTGCGTTTCTGTGCTAGATTCCTTGCCAAAATAACAACACTTAGCACTTGCACAATGCTTTTTCTTCCAAATCCCTTTACAAACAAATTCAGACCTGGTGAAAGCAGCAACAGCTCCATTGATTTTTGGTGGCAAAGAGCTTAATGGGTTTCATAAAAGAATTACACACTTTCAGGGGTAATAAGAATATCATCTGCTGCTATGCTAGGTAAACTAAAAATTTATAATGGATATCCGGTCTCATGCTTCAAGCCATAAAGCAATCAATCATCAGTTTCTGGGGATTAGTGAGAAATTCTCTTATGCACAATTTTGCAACAACATGCCTATTTATTGGGGCATTCTACTTTCCTCTGAAGCCTCTTGTACTGACACCTGTCAAAGATCAGATACTGAACCAGAGGGACCATTGGTCTGATACAGCAATTGCTCTGTTTCTAGGAGTTTTCTGTTTGCTCTGGATCTATATTTGGCCCATAAACTAATTAAAGGCTGGTGTACTCACCATCACCTGTCTTAATAGCACCTGACACCTTGCAGGGTCTGCTCTAAATACTCTAAATACCCATGTGAAATATGTAAGTCTTATATCTGCTTTGCAGTAGAGAAAACTGAGGCAATGAGATTAAATGACTTGCCCAAAGCCACAGAAGAAGTCAGTTGTCAGCTGGAACTACAATGTTGAAGTTCCTGACTCCCCTCCTCCTGTTCTCAGCCTAGTAGATCACAACCCTCTCCAGAAAGAAATCTGTTTAATTTGAGGCAATACAGCCTGTGTCTAGCAAGCAATACATAAACCGTAGAAACGGGCTAACATTCAAAAGTGAAATGTCCCGCTGTTTCTCTTCCTCCATCCGTTCCTGCGATAGCTGAATAATATTTCTCAGAAATCATTTGAAACTGGTAATATTTAGCAGCAATTCAGCATTGTGGTAGGCTCCTGCATGTGCTCCTCGAGCCGTATAAAATGCGCTGAATTATAAATTAAGAGCATTTTTGCACTTCAGGAATGCCTGAACAGGGCTCTGCACTAGCATTGTGGTAGGCTCCTGCATGTGCTCCTCGAGCCATATAAAATGCGCTGAATTATAAATTAAGAGCATTTTTGCACTTCAGGAATGCCTGAACGGGGCTCTGCACTATCATGCCTTTTATGTAACTTAGGTCCTAGCTGATGAAGACACTGATGTTGCACAAAGTGACTGAAACTGAGATAGAATCATAGAAGATGAGGATTGGAAGGGACCTCAGGAGGCCATCTAGTCCAACCTCCTGCTCAAAGCAGGACCAACCCTAACTAAGTCATCCCAGCCAGGGCTTTGTCAAGAACTGCGGCCTAAAGAGAATAAGTAACATGTTCAAGGTCATAGAGGAAGTATGAAACAAGGTCAGGCTTTGAACCCACAACTCCAGTGGCCCAGGCTAGTGCGTTCACCACCAGACTGTTCTCTCTCCGTTTGGAATCAGCTAACATGATTTTTTAAAGTGGTTTGTGAGCTCTAGAGTCTGCAATATGATGTATACAAATCAAATCCTGTTCTTTTTCATACAGTGAATCATCTACTTTCAATAGTAGCAACAAACAAAAAAAAATGTTTTTAATCATTGCCCCTTTAAAGGGAAATGACTCTAAACTGTGGGCAGAGATTAGGAGGCCTGGGGGATGTTACCCCCCCAAACTGTATACGCGATAGTAGGGGGGCACAATTTAAAGATTCAGCCCCCTGAACAGCTTGAGTCATGACTCAGGCTGGCCCCACGAGACAGGGCTCAGGCCAGCAAAGCCATATGGGGCTTAGGGAGGGAGGGCTTAGGCCACCCTGCCTGTCTGGGTTGTGGGGGTGGGGGATGCAGAATCAAAAATTATAACTCGAAGAGGGGGCTCTGGTCAAAAAGCCCCCCAACCCAGACAGGCTGGGTGGCCTGCTGAGGTGAGTCAGGGGGTGGAGGTGGTGCTCCCTGCTGCAGCCTTGCCGTATGGGGCTGGCCTGAGACCTGTCGGGCCCCACAGCCCCCTCCCAAATACGCCTGTGTTCTAAACTACTCCTTCAACTTCTGTACAATGCTGAGACTAGCACTCAGTGAGCTGCACCAGTGGGAGATTTCCTGGAAATTGCGTGTAGTCACAGCCTGCAAGTGCATGTCTTGTGAGCCATACGGTCTCCAGTTGGGATATCCACAACTACTCTAAAAGCTCTGATTTGGTTAAAAATTCAGAACTAATTCCTTTTTGTTCCCTGTTCAGTTACATTCTGAACTGTGCCTAGTTTTTGTGGTTTCATCTTGTTTCTCCCACACTAACTCGGGTATTTCTTTCCACTCGTCATTATCTACTGCTCTGAAATAGTTGGCAGTGGCTTCTTAGCGGCAATCCATCCACGAATCCCTTCTCCCTCGTGCTTTCTTCAACAAAATTACTTTTAAGGAGACCCTTCCATTGCGCTTTCCTTTTCTATTGTCCTGTGCTTCTCAGCCTCTTTATCCCATCACTTCTTAGATCCTTCATTTGCTGACTGTCATCCATTTCCCACGCAGACCTGTAGCTTTTACCTGATTCCTTTGACAGCTCAGGCCGTACGAATAGTTATTCTTTCCCCCACCTCCCTTTCAAATATATTTTGGTTCTAAATCCCACAAATAGTTCAAAACTGCTACAGAAACTATATCTTATTTCTCCATAATTCTGCCAAGAAAGTGTTTTCATATCACTGCTTTCATCATTCCTCGCTTCCTGTTTCACATCCTCTCTCTTATCCTGTTCAGCTAAAAGATAAACAGTGGCTGCAAATAACACCATTCCTTGTCACTGAGGATTTCTTGCCTGAAGTGAAATACCTTCTTTTCCCCCAACCTTCATTTTAACATGCTGTGATTGCTGCTTTGTTCCACTCCAATTTATTGTTAAAACCTTTATTACAGATAGTCAGATATTTTCTCTTAATTCTATACTTGGTTTTGCCCACACCAGTGTCATAGTCATCATTAGTCATGTCTTTAGTAGCGTCTCACCAGCTGCACCCTTAATTTTTTCCCTTCTCAGATGCCCAAGGCTATGCTACGTCTCTGGGGCCAGCAGGTTCAGTGGGTGGCTGTTTCAGGCTGTATATCATGTTGCCAAGCTCAGCATAATCATGCCCATCCTCTGTGATTGCCTTTTGTCTTTCCAGCTGTTAGAGACCTTTCCCTCAGTCGCCAGTGAATCTGTCCTAGCAACAGAGAAAGTAGCTTCAGTGAAAAGGCTAATCAGAGAGACAAGTCATAAAAATATGTTAATGATGATTCATCCTGCAGTACTTTTAGCTAAGACCAACCTGGTTCTACCGATTCTGAAAAAACTCTGCCTTTATACAATGGAAACCTAGTGAGAATCAATCCTGTAATCTGCAGTCAATGCTTATCTTTAAAATACAAATATGATAAAAATAACAGCCCTTCAGATTCTGTACTTGAGTGATCAAGAAATACTCTGTGGTATATTTAGGATTAAATGCTTGACTAGCAGTAATTCTTTAATTACAGCACGAAGCCTTTATTTTATGTTGGAATGTGGCCATAAAGACTGTTCAGCAGAATTGATTAAAGATTTGAATAATGGTTGAAATATTTAGAATATTGTCCAACACCCAGGAGTCAAACTTCTCGGATGATTAATGCAAGTGGCTAACTGTATGAAAATAATGCAATACTCCTTGAAACATTTCAAATGTTTTAAAAGGCCCATTATTTGGATGCAGATGCTCGTGCACAAGACAAGAACAAAATGAGTAATATTTGTGTGCCTTCCAGTAGTAATATCTTGGTATTGGGGGGAGGGGGAAAGAATATTATCTTTGTCTAGAACAGCATTATTTTGCAAATCTGTCACTGATAGTAATATGCTAGGAGAAAGAGTGAGCATAATAATTTCGTTATGAGACATTGAGTAAAACAAATGATCTTTATAAAGCAGGAGGTGTCCTTAATTTTCATTTTCTAAGGCCCATGTTGCCTACAATTTTCAGGTGCCTGGATAAATACCAGCTGCTGGGATCCTAGCAGCTATGCCTTTTCCTGAAGAGACTCTGGTATAATAGAAAAAGACTAGTGATGCTCCTTTAGAGAATAATCTGTTATAACCATGATTATAGAAAGCCATTTGAGGCCTAGGGAGAATGTGTTCATTTGCACACCCCCAGTACTGAAGAAAGGTCAAAGATCTTTGTTCAGTGTCCACTGAAACTGGCAGCCAGGTTCATCTCTTTTTGTGCATAAGGAGAAAAACTGCCCCTATATAGGAGATTTTAAATTATTCCCTCTATTCCCTTCATAATCATATGAATTTGCAATGTAAGGGGCAACCACTGGATGGAGTTTTAGGGGGTCAGGATACTTCATAAAAAGAGAAGGCGACATTTGCCAAAGAACCATTAAAGTACCTAATTATTGGAGCCTGCTGACTCAATGAACAGCAGGTTGTCTATAAGCGTAGCAATCAGCTGTGGTGTGACAGATTCCTATTATGCTGATCACAGAGGTAATTTCACTGGTTATGAAGGGGAAACTTGTCTTGTGTTTAAGCTGTTATACCAGGTTTTTACTAATTATACTGTTAAATTGGCATTGTTAGTCATGTTGAGATCTATGCTATATTGGGAAACCAACATGCTTATTACACTGGTAAATTTATATCTTGGTTACAGTGGGGGAAAGGTTTTACTATAAACTGGAATACTGGATTTACTTGTTATGATGGGGAAGGTGGTTTTGAATGATTTAATCTTGTATGGGACACTGGATATCAGTTTCCCAGAATAAGTAGTATGAAATAACTGAAGGTAATATAGATTCTAAGGCCACAGGGACTATTATGATCATCATTCTAGTCTGACCTCCTGTATAACACAGGCCATGGAACTTCCGCAAAATCATTCCTAGAACATCTCTTTTAGAAAAACATCCCATCTGGATTTAAAAGAATCCATCATGACCCTTGGTAAAGTGTTCCAGTGGTTAATTATTCTCACCAGTGGCGTACCTTGGGTCTCTGGCGCCCAGGGGCCAATACTGGTATTTGCGACCCCCTCCCCCCGTCAGTGGCAGCAGCAGCAGGGATTGGGGGGGGGTCTGTGAGTCCGTTTCCTGCTCTCCCCCACTCCTTCCACTGTGGGTGTGGCGGGTGCGGCGGCAGTGGCGTACCGAGGGGGCTATGCCCCCGTGTGCTGGCTCAGGGGGGCGCCGGCCGGGCCCTCGCAGGAGGAGCCACCCCCTGCCGACATCCCTGGCGGCTTCGCCGACCCAGCCCCTCCAGTGGGAACAGGAGTGACAGGGGCCGGGCAGATGCGCCTGGGCCACCTGGCGGCGGTGGTGGTGGGGCCATACCTGGCCCCACCTGGCCCATGTGTGACCGGGATCCCCACGGCTCCCTCTTTGCACCCAGTGTGGGGGCGGAGGGGCCAGGTCAGCGTGGCCTCCAGGGATGTCAGCAGGGGCAGGTCCTCTGGGGAGTGCCTGGCCGGTGCCCACACCAGGCTGGCGCCTGGGGTCATGACCCCCTCTGCCCCCTTCGTACACTACTGATTCTCACTGTTAAAAATATACGCCTTATTCCCAGTTTGAATTTGTCTAGCTACAATTTCCAGCCCTTGGGTGGTGGTACACCTCTCTCTCTGCTAGACTGCAGAACCTATTATTAAATATTTGTTCCCCATTTAGGTACTTATAGACCCCTTAACTTTCCATTTGTTAAATTCACTGGGGGCATCCTGACACCATTCAGTCATAATTTCAGTGTTAGTCTTCCATATTGGGAGTATCTGTATATCCCAAGAAGAAATGAGCATACAGCGATTCTGGCTGTATTTTCATATGTGGAATTAGAGCTGGGCAAAATTTTGTGGACAAATTATATTTGACAAAAAATTTGTTTTTGGTTGGCTCTGAATTTGACATGAATGATTTTGGCCAGTCATAAAAGGGACAGAGGAGGAAGAGGTGCTGTGACTGCCTCCCCCTCTTTTCCTACCTCTCCATAACCTTTAGCCCAGTGATTAGGGCAGTCATCTCAGGTGTGGGAGACTCAGGTTCAAATCCTTGCTCTGGAACAGACCCAAAACAGATTTCACTGATTCACCAAAATATTCAGATTAATTTTGACCCAAACAGATTTTTTTTTTTTAAGAACTGCCACTGAACCAAAACATCAGTTATTTGTCTAACTCTTTGCTCAAATCCTGTTCCATTCCACAATGTGATCCTCCCTTTCTGCACTGCTTTTGTATGGCTGCACAGATTGCTTCGGAGATTTGTGCCTGGCCGCTTCTCCCTTTCCAAAGTTTACCCGTCTCCAGAGTGTGCAAGAATCGACGGTGAAATGCACAGTGCGGTATGCTTTCCCCAAACGCCTTCCCTCATCCCCTGTGCTCATGATGAAGAACAAGCTATATTTTTGTTGAAGCAATCTTTTTGGGGAAGATTCCATGTAATTTGCTCCCTTTCTGTCAGCCACTCAACATGCACCAGATGTAGCTAGTCTCAGGAGCTCTGACAGTCAGAAGCTCTGCTCAGTTCTCTCTTCCAGTCTGTTTTATAATGAATACAGCATCTAGGAAGGGCTCCTTTTCTATTCTAAATAAAATGCTTTCAACCTCATGTTGACTATCTCTGTAGGGAAAAATACGTTTGCGAGAATATCATAATTCTCACTTCAACACAGCCTGCCCGAATGTCAGGAAAGCCATTTATAGAAACCATACAGTAATTGCATGTTTAATATTTCATCAACTGTATTAAGAGTAATGCCACTAAAATAGATATAGATTTAAAAGGATCATTTTAAAAAATATGGTTCTTGTGTATAATGATAGCTACAGTACATATTATTGTAGATGTGGCTATAGGCTTATTGCCATAGAGAGAAATTATATGAAGTTGAAGAAATGTAAACCATGTTTCTAGATATATTTGGATAGAGAATGACAAAATGGCTCAAAGAATGTCAGATTTCCATTTCTTCTAAAGCCCTCCTACTTTTCCCTCCCCTCTGGTATCCCTCTTTCTCTCCTTTCCCTATTCGTGTATATCTTCTTTTTTTATTTCTGTTACCCCGCCCTATATCTGTGTAGTATTGTCTGGTCTTGCAGCTTTGACAAGTTGTAAAATTGCGTATTTATTTTGGAGATCCCATGAAGCATGTGGTATTTGGAAACATTTTTGTACTTTTCAGTCTGTTTCCTTATGGAAATGAATAAAAAATTAATCACAAAAAGAGATGCTTCAGCCTTGCAGACAGTTGCTGCAAAAGCATGCCATGAGAAAACAGTTCATGCTATCCTTTAACATAAGGCAGAGATGTTTATTTTATAACAGTGCTTCAAACCATTTTAATTGTACTGTATTATGTTACTGACTACAAGCAAAATTCTGCTGAGTCTTAATAGAGCTAAATATATATCTGTAACCTATGAACTTATCTGCATATTGAACAAAAAGAACACTTCTATGGACAGCGCTGAAATGGCAAGCCCCTGTGGTTTATTCTTTGGTTAAAAATATAATATTAGTTATAACTCCCTTTTACTACTTGAACATGTGATAATGTTGAAAATATTTCCATTATTTCTCTGAATAACTGTGAGCACAATAGTTTCTTGACGCACCTGGAGCAGACAGGCAGGCTTGTAGGAAAAAGCTCTTTATTAAAGTATGTGGAGTGGCCAGTGTTACATGCTTTAGAGTTTGAGAGCGAGCAATCTGGCATCTTGCATTTCTAATCCTCCACTGGTGCCACATTGAATTAGGCCTCCCCTGAAACCTAACCCTCTTTTTCCAGTTCCACTCATCATTCAAGCTGTCAAAGTGTGTATTCTCCCAACTAGAGTGTGCACAAATTTTGATGCGTGCAACCCCAGATTTGCACATGCACTTAGAGAACCATACGCATGAGCAAAGCAGAGTGTTCATGAACACTGAAATTTGTGCACATCCAATGCAGACATGCACAAAAGGGTGGACCTGTGTTTAAAAAATATGGATCAGGATGTCAAACCTAAAAGAACACCCTTACCAGAACAATGACATTTTATCTGGCATTATTGTCAGACGTCATCCCCTGCTTGAAAAAATTAAAAAAATATTTGTATGATGGGAAATGGAGGCATTATTACAGGCCTCTGGTTGTGTAACACTTACATATTGCCATGGATGATAACGAAGCATGGTGTCCCTTTGTGGGACCAGCTACCAGCCATCAATTCCTATTATGATGAGACCATTAAATGTAACCTTCTACTGTAAGTCTTTTAGATGTAAAATTCACAGATTAAATACAATTAAACCAGTCTTAAGTGACTACTTATAGCACCAACTATAATTAGTTGCCCACGAGAGGTAGTTTTCACCTAAATGCTGTTTTAGGAATAGAATGCTATGTTTCTTATTCCAATTATATTTTAATAACACCTCAATTTTCTCTTTGTGTGTGTAGGAGGAGAGGAACAGCAAATTCTATGTTTTTAGTTTCCTTCCCCATTATTGTTTTTCCAATGCTGCATGTGATTATATTATGGAATAACTGCTACAATGTAACAATTTATATTGACTTTCCTGTAAATTGGCACTGTTCCTGATGGATATACAGCACTATCTCGTACCATTCTCCCTCTATTTGGAATCAAAAGCTTCCCCTCACTTATCTCTTTCTTGTTTTGTTAATTTAATTCAAACCGTGTAAGCTTTTATTTAATCTACCTGAAATAGCCTTCTATCCAGCTAGGAATAAAAATATCTGTAGCACAGTTATTCCATGAGTTATTTGCCTATTGCCTACTATTTATATTGGATATTATATTATATATTTACATTATTATAATATAACTTCCAGTTTCTTATATTATTCAGTGTAATAAATTCTCTATTATTAAAGCAGTTACTGTAGTAATTATATACCACTTTTTATTAAGCTTCTTTCTCAGTTATTTAAATGTTCTGGAGAAAAATGTTAAATTCAATAATTGGAGTAACTAGAATTACCTAATTTTTTAAAATCCATTTTCCTTTTTATTCAAGTCCATGAGCCTGATTTTCTAGCTTACCCTGATATAATTAGGAGTAACTGCATTGAAGCCAATGGATTCACTCCATTTTTACACTGATGTAATGTGCAAGAGAGTCAGAACCAATATTCTTAGTGGTGCCATAAGTAAGGAATGCTTTTAAAGTACATTTTCCTTATTCTCAGCCCATGGAAGAGCACAGTAAAATTTAGTATTCAGCTCCAGCTCCACTTGAGCATGTGTATCCACCTGTGCCGAACTCATCGCAGGGTCAGGCCCTCAAACTGGACAGTTTCTTCTTCCATCTGCATTCAAAGAGAATCCCATTTTCCATGATTCTAGCTGCAATCCTTCTGAAGGCAGTTGCCCAGTAATAGTGCTTAATGTTTGGAAACCAGCTGCCTCCTTGTTCTGAGGGTAACGGGGGAACTTTCTTCTTAAGCTGAGGGTGTCTAAAGGGCCACAACAATCTAGCAGCAGTTTATTTTCTAAGAAAAACTTGGGTATTTATATAGGGAGCATGCAGAAAAGGTCAAACCTGTGAGATAGCCAGTCTCACCAATTTACACAGGTGGTTTTATTTAGCTGTGGCTTCCTCCTGGAGTTCTTGTGGGAGATGTAGGAAGCTAGACTCACAAAGTGAATCAGTTTTGTCAGTTACATATTCACTGAAGTATTTTATTTTTGTGAGGCCCATGAGAAGTGACACTTGTATTCATCAGTATTGATGTAGTGTCTCGTTGAGTATCAGAGCCTCATTCTGCTAGTTATTAGACACACACATAATGAAAAGAGAACATTTTAGCGTCTCTGTAGTTTCTTGCTTTGTCAGAATAGTCCATAATTCTAGGTTTTGAATGTTCACTTTAAAACCTGAGACCTGGCTAAAGCTTGCTATCTTCTGGAAGATCTGGATGTGTTAAAGATAAGGGTTACATAAAGTGCAATGATGTATCATTTGGCTAGAAAATATTTTGTTTTGTGGTTTCTTCTTCTAGAACCAGTCATTTCATGTATTTAATGCTGTTGCATCTGTTCTACAGGGTTTGCATGTTGCTATGTGCATGCATTGGTGTAGGAATGCTGAAAGGCAGATTTAACAGATCTAGGATCACTGATTGTACCCCTTTCATTTCTTATATGATAAACTGCTTTCTCATGAGCTCTCCTTCTAAGGAGAAAGGCCAATATTTTATCTGCTTTGTTGTTGTTTTTTATAGAAGATTCTTTTAGCTAATTTTATTTGTCACTCTGCCTTTCTACTCAATAATATCTTAACTTCTCCCCTTACATTTATAGGGCCTTTACATTGATTTTGATTTTCCGTGCTCTTAAAATGAGCTTCCTCTCTCTGTACTTCTTTTTGAAAGAAAGTAATTCTTTTCACCTGTTTTTTTCCCTTTATTAGCCATGACAAGCCATCTCCCTTGATTTGCCTCTCTGGCCACTTCCCATTGGATACCATTACTAATATCCCCTGGATTCTCTAGTTTTATATATTTAAGACTATCCAGCCTATTAATTTTTCTGATGATCCTTAGATTCTATAACATCATTAAGGTTTTGATTCAGCAACACACTTAAATACATATTTAAGTCCCATTGGTGTCAACAGGGCCGATGGCCTTTTCTGAGTAGGGTTGGCCTTAATCGTGTGCTTAAAGTCCATCTAGATGTGGTATGAAGATCTGGTTTCCAGATGTTTTGGGAAACCAAGAAGAATCTAAACAACAATCTAAATCTTCCACTGAAAATAATTCTTTGACTGAAGCTCTAAATGAAAGAGAGAGAGTCTGTCTCTGCTTTCCACTCCCCATATCTCATATTTGATTTTCTTTCCCTGTCTCCTGGGCAAACCAATTTTCCCTGGATCCTAATTTATTTATTATTATTGTTATTATTACAGATTTGAATTTGGGCTGTAGCTTTTCTGGTTGAAATGGTCTGCCCCTCAAGGCGAGACAGCACCGAAGGATTAACCCAAGGGACAGATGGGGCAAAGGTGGCTTTAAGACCCTTTGCATCCTCTGCATTTGGAGCTGTTTTGGAGGCTGGTGTGGTCCCAACATAAATTAGAGCAGCCTTTCTTAGTCCAGAACCCCCTCTAGTGCTCTGTGCTCTTCTCTTCACATCCCCAACTCACATTCTGCCACGCTGGCATGCCCCCTTGCACTGAGGTTTGCGAGGGGGCCAGCTTACAACTGCTGTGCCTGAATCAGGGAAATCTTTCCCCAGCTTCTCAGGGTATTTTCTACACTGCAATAAAAACCCTACGGCACAGTGTCTTGGAGCCTGGGTCAATTGACTCAAATTCACAGAGCTTGGGCTAAAATTTGCAGTGTAGAAGTTTGGGCTAGGGCTGGAGCATGGGTTCAAAAAGTCTACTTCCTCGTGGAGTCTCAGAGCCTGGGCTCCAGCTCGACCCAAAGTCAACCATGCAATTTTTAGCCCTGTGAGCCTGAGATAGGTGACCCAGGCCAGCCACAGCCATGCCATGGGTCTTTTTTGCTGTGTAGACAGGTGTGGGGATGGGATCAGTCCCTCTGTCTTCATTGTCTCCAGTCTGGCACTTGCATCATTTTTACGCTATACACACATAAGTGATTTATGCAGAAGGAGACTTTTGCCTCTCTACATTTCTAGAAGAAATGTATGTTTTGTGCCATCAGGATTTTCCATATAGCCTTCTCTGCTCTCTCCCTTGGGCAGATGGGGGATAAGGGCCTTATTTTACTTCTGAGTAGCCTGCTGAATCTTGACACAAATCAATAATTTTAGTTTTGTTGCAAACTTCAAGCCTACTTCCCTGTGTTCTTTGAAATGGCCCTGTTTCTATTTTGGAGGACACAAGAGAGATTAACTCATTCCTGGTGATGAAATTCAGATCCCAATGAGCAATGAGAGCTAGACGTTCTCTGCAGTTGACCATCTAGGTAAATATTTGTATTTACAACAAATGTTAAGCAAACAAACATCTATTTCTAGAAGATATTAAAATGGGGAAGGTTAACAAGAACTGTAAAAGGGTGATGAGACTCAGCTGCACTTGTCCTATTCCAAAGTGATCATTGTAGAGAATATAAAAATGAGCATAGGGGCTTGTTATAGGTTAACATGATGTTCCTTTTTTCTTTTATGCTAATTGGTTTGAGAAGTAGGGCTGGTGGGAGAATGATTGGCTCAGGGTATTGATAATGAGGCCTTTCATTTTCAGCACCCTGGTTGGAAAACAGGCCATTTCAGTCTCGCCGTTAACATCTGGTGATTGCTTGGGAGTAGCTATGAAACGATTTGGTGCTCTCAGATCAGTTTCTTATGAACAGGCATCCTCGTCACAAAAACCTGTATTGCAATTGATACAAAATGGGATGTTGGCTGGTTGGGAGGCTGGTGAATAAATGAGCATCAGAACTGAAAACCCCTCTCCTGGTCAGATGGTGTCTCTCCACACTGGAACAGAACAACCATTGGTGATGTGGGGAAGCTTAAACAACTGCTGCTCAAATTGTACTTATTTCTATGGCTAGAGAGCAAGGTGGTGTGGTCTGTAGGAGAGGGAACTAGGCTGGGAGCCAGGATATCTGTGTGCTATTTTTGGGGTCTCTCCACTGAGTTGCTGTGTGACCTTGGGTGAGTCACTTTTCTCTGCCACTGTTTAGATTGTAAGGTCTGCTTGGCAGGGACTGTCTCTCACTATGGGCATCTTGTTTATGTAGCAACGGGAAGGGTGCTTCCCAGCATGGGTGGACGGATGCACTCAGCTGCAATGGCACGGGCAGTGGCTCAAGCTAGCCGCTCAAGAATATCCTGCTCAGTCCTCTGGGTACACACTTGGGAGGCTAGCCAGAGCCGCTGTGGCCACACTACTTTTTGAGGGTATGTCTTCATTGACGGTGGCAAATTTGCCGCCATCAGATCGATTTATCCGGATCGATTGAGTGGAAGTGAAGACCTGCTCAATCGATCCAGAAGTCGAGTCAATAAAACCACCTCCAAAAAAAGAGTAACAATGCATCGATGGGTATGCACTTCCTGTTGGCGCAGTGTAGTGGAGACAGTGTGCAGAGCAGACTTTAGGAAGTCGATGTAAATTATGTAAGCTACTCTACATAGCTTGCATAACTCACATTGACTGCCGCCAAATTTGCTGGTAAGTATAGACCAGGCCTGAGTGTGCCAGGTTAAGTAGAGCTACCACATCTGTATATCCACTCTGGGAAGCACCCTCCCAGCTGCTGTATAGACATACTCAAATGGTGTGTTTGTACAGTGCCTGGCACAATGGGGCTCCAACCTTGCTTTTAGCCTCTAGGTTCTAGTGTAATACATATAATTTAAGAGGCTTATGCTCAAAAGGGGTACCTTTAAATCACCACTAAATCCATCTGTAGAAGAAAAATGAATCATCATTATACTGCCTGTCAGCAAAATACCTGGGTTCTCTATGTTAGATACTAAACAGAGTTAGGTTCAAATGTTTTATTCATTAAAAAACCTGATACCACTAATGTCTTACTGTTTACTACTGATACCCCACTTTTCTTTAGCTTTTCTCTATCAAAGTGTCATTAATATTTTCAGCTGTCTGTATCCTTAATGATCTACTTGGCTGACCTGCATCATTTAAAATACTTTTTTCATTACAATGATTTTCTTGTTTAGATTCCTGTGAGATTCTGTATGTAATCAGTTTTCTCTAACAAATGACCCCCTTTAACTTCATTAATTCAGAATTAATTTGCTAGCATGTATCCAAGATATTCCAACATCTTTGATTAGTTAAACATAGTAAAAAGGATCTTCCCTCCTTTATGGTCAAGACAAACATTAATTAAACCCCAGATTTGTTTGCTAATTTTATTTCGTTGTTGGCAATCCCTCAATAGAGGAGGATGATCTCTTTCACAGGTGTTTATTTTATATCGTCCTTTGATGACTAAGGAGTCTGATTCTTGAGCCGCTGACTCATTGGCAGATGTTGTAGGTAGTGTTGGAAGGCAGGGTTGAGCCACGATTGCTGCATGACAGTTGTCTGTCCTTTCTTTTCTAGTGTTTTCTGCAGCCAAGATGAGGCAATTTTCCTCGCAAATTTTACTTATGATATGATTCCATGAAGGGGCAGTGAGTGGTGTGTACCATATTTCTAATTGAGATGGGGTGGAATGAATGGGTCGTATATTGAAACAACTCATAACTCGTATGTCGTATATTGAAATGATCGCATTTTGCATAAAATATTACTCTCTTTCTGCAACAGGTAGTGAGTTTTTAAATTAGCAAGCCCAGACATTAACATTCTATGTAATGTGCCACAGGGGAAGAGGGTAGTGAGGGCTTATGGCTGGATGTGCTTTCTGATGGCTGAAGTTTCTCAGTTATAGCCATTCACTTCTCCTCTTTGTGCACATCAGTGTTAGTTGTCTGGCTATTTTCTGTCATATATCAGTATGTCTCATAAGAGGTATGTCCTCATCTCAAGGCATGGAAATTGACAGAATTAGACACTCATCAAGATCATACCTTTAAGTCTTTGCAGCATTCCATTTTGCAAATCTGCTGCAGACAGATCTATCCTAATGGCACATTTTTCTTCCTCTCATTTGACAGTAAGTGTGCTTGCTCTTTGCACTAACATGCAGGATGCTTGATGAGGCTTTATGGAATGTGTGTAATGAATGATAGAGCGTTGATTATGAAATAGCCATTACTCCTGGAGAGATACAACAGTCCTAGGGTAGCCTACCTGAGAGGATTTGTGCCCTCTTATTCTTATGCATTTTGATTTTATAAAGACAAAGATTCTACTGGCTCAAATAATACTTCTAATAAACTTGCTTCCTCCTAATGTGGTTAGCCGATTTATTTTATTATTTAACCTAATCTCCATTGCACACCATAGAAATGTATTGACAGATACTTAGGAGGTGGAGGGCTTGGTTTCTTCTCTATTATCATTTGTAATCTGGTAACGTCTAGGAATCTCAGTCATGGACCAGTACCCTGTTGTGTGAGGCACTGTACAAACACAGAACAAAAAGCCGGTCCCTGACTCAAAGAGTTTACAATTTAAATCATCTCAGATACAATGACAGCTACAGAATCTGCTGTCATTTGCTCGTGATAGGGTTGCATTTTTTTTTTTAGATATAGATTTGGGATATCTTGTTCTCCTTCAAGATGTTGTAGCCAGAATAGACCCCAGGGTAGGTGTGCATGTGCCTCCTGCACCCAAGCTCAGAGTCTTTTGAATAGTAGCTTCCACCAGGGGTGTGCATATGTCCTGTGCCTCAATGAGCTCCCATGTTAGGGCATAAAGTGCAGAGCAACTTCAGCACTCGCACAATTCCCTAATACTGCCCATGACAGTGAGCGAGAACCCAGAAGCGTCAGCTGCTTGTACCAGCCTTACTCTGGGTTGATCATTCACTTGGATAACCTTCCAGCTTTCTGGTAGGAAATTGCAAATCAAAGAGGAGGAAGAGGAGGAGGTAGACGAGGAGGAGGAAGAAGAATTTAGATCCTCCTGTACAGGGGGGGCTGAGCCTTTGGCCCTCCTGCCTCATGGGGGACTCCAAGCCTTTGGGCTTAAGCCCTGCCCATCTCGATCCTGCTAACTGATGGCTACAGAAAACTTTTATTCTGCATGGACCTTTTCTAGCAGGACATGCTGATCACGTGACACTCCAGTCCAAGCTCCGCTTGCTGAAGTAGTCTATGAAGGTCACGTCAGACTCCAAAGAAGCAGATGCTGAAGAAGTCAAGATCTACGAGTGCCCCCTGCAGCAGGCATGACACCAAAATTCAGTATCAAGAAACACTAGACATCAAACAAAGAGCTGGCATTGGAGATACCCTGTTACCCAGAAAAGAGTTGGTGTTCTGAGGCCAGAAGCTGAGACTCCAGAAGTAGCTTGATATCGTTCCACAAGGAGAGACTGGGACATACTCCCAGGGATAAGACCACGAACTCCTAAACAAAAACAAGGGCTAGTGATGCAGAGGTGGCTATACTTGCAATACTGATGAAACATGCCCCTGTGATGAATGCACTGGCATTGGTGAGCATGCAGCCACCGACATCGACTACACCTACAATGGGATGCACACTGACGGCATCTCAAAGAACCACAGTTACTACAAGGAAAGTAACTGTTCTTTCTGAAAGTATGGCTGAAGGAGGTAGCCATGTAGTCAGTCAGTCTAAAACATGGTGCTACTACAACTGCATTGCTTACCATGCCCAGAGCTTACCTTAGGTCCATTAAATCCCGTCTTTACCTAGATGACTAGACATTTGCATGACTTCCGTTCTTCCATCCATCTCCATCATTGCCTTCTCCACAAAGGGGGTTGGCTGCTTTTGCTCAGTCCTGTGCAGCCATCTGGGAGCAGATGAACAGAAGTTGTATGGTGTGACAGTGTCCCTTCAGCGCTCATGACAAATCGCTGCCTGGACTCCTGTAGGGGGCAAGCCAAGAGAGGCTTTTTGAGAACAGTTGTTCTCTGCAGGGGGGCCATTGACTGCAATAGTCCTATGTAGACAAGAAGCAGGTCTCGAGTAGAACAGTGAACACAATACTCCAGGTCAAAAAGAGAACTCCGTTGTCCCGGTAACAAAGTAAACACAAGTCTCATGCCAAGTCTACTTTCCTTCAGGGAGGCTCTAGTAACTATATTTCTCCTTTAAACTGCCCCTCCCCCCCCCGAAGCCTGACAAGTCTTGTGGATGAAAGAAGGCAGAACTAACCGAGCCCACAACAGCTTATGCACCCTTCCCGTGCAAGTGTGGGGTTTATGCACCCCAACACATATGGACAGAAGACAGTGGGGTGAGACTGGCCTGCCAGCAGAACTTATATTTGTGTTGGGGCTCGCTGGGGCTGAACCTCTTTTGTCAGTGGCATGCAAGGCGTGACCTTGCATGTATGGTGCGTGCAAAGTCACGCTGTGCAGAGGATGCCATTTTGTAGAACAAAATGACGTGCAGTGTCACACTGTGTGGAAGATGCCATCATTATTACTTGAGTCTTGGCAACTCTTTCTTTTCAAATTAAGCGCTGCCGGCCAGTGAATGATCAGGATGGTTTCAGTGCTAATGTGGTTCCTTCCCTATCCTGCTCTCTCACATACACACTTAGAGTGGACTCCTAGGCATCCATCTTGGCCTAAGCCTGCACTTCCCCATACCATACAACCCTCGACACCCCTCCGCTCCTCCTCCCCTTCTAATTTAGCAAGCTACCTCTATGTCTATTTTGAAGTTGGTTTTGCCTCTTACCCAGCAGGAGGACTTGAAAAAACAGATCCATGTCGGATTTTAAATGAATATAAAAAATAAGGTTTCTTTTAAAGAGCTTTCTCTAACCCAAGAAGTGTTATTTTACAGACTCTTTCCAAGGGTGTCTCTGAGACTGGTCTTTTTTTATCCCTTTATTCCTCCGAGTGCAGTCTCTCTTATTTCCATGTCACTAGGCTGAGAGGTACAATATGCTGCTCACGTACCTGCCCCATCATCCAATCTACAGAGCAGCATTAACATTAGTTTTTGAAGGCTGCTGCTGTTCTGCTTCTCATTGGATGTGAAGTGTTGCAGTGGTGGCCTCTGAGCAGGGGAAGATGGGGTTGGAGGGAAATAAAATGGGGGGCAAATGGCCTGGTAAATTGATCCTACTGTATTCATAGAAATAAACTTTGCTATGAGATTTAGGCAACCAATTTAGATCTGAAGGAAAAGAGATTGAAAACACTAAAGCAATTTATTACCTTGTAAATCTGAGGGGAAATCATAAGTAGCACTTAAATTTAACTATCTGAAAAGGCAAATAAAGAAAACCATAATATTTTAAAAAGCCATAATCCACTACATTATGAATGCATTTTTCCCATTTTGATGTGATCAAAATAAGTTACTGTTTCACATCTTTCTTTTAACATGTCTGCTATAAAGCAGCATCCAGGAATACCAGGTGGGGGATTCAGTATTGCTTCTGATTTCATTCTTTCTGCTGTCCCATCATATACATAAAATAGTTAGGATTTTTTCCCTCTTTCATGTTGCTTCACTCTAAGTTTTCAGCACAATAAGTATTTTGCCCTCAAGGCCTATATCTAATGTTGGTTCATTTTGAATGTCTTTTTCCATTTACATGTTAGTCCAGAAAAACAAAGTGATTGTAATTGAATGAGCATGCTCAATGTATAGTTTATATGGCTACAGGGTGATTTTCTTGGTCTAATTCAAATACTCGTAGAAAACAGGAGATAGATGATTCAGGAACAGTTTTAAGAAGAGTCTTGCTCATGGCAATATATACTCAGAGGTGGATTAAAAAAATAAGAGGTGGCATCTGAGGAAATACTAAAAACACAATGGGCCAAAATCTGCTCTGTTACACCAGGGCAAATTCACTGAAGCCAGTGGTGTTGCACTGACATAGCTGAGACCTACATTTGGCCCATATGCTTTGAATAGTGTCTCAGAAAAGCTATCTTAAAGTCCAAGCAGTTCACTACATAAACAAAAAATTAGGGGGCAATCAACCCCAATAAGCTGATACCCAGCCAAACCAGTAGTTTGTGCCTCCCCTGTTCACACGTCCTTTCAGGCTTCATGAGCAGGGCAGTCTGTGTAACTTTTCTCTTCCAGATCAGGCAGAAATGCATATTCTTAAGGACACTATCCCTGATTCAAAAGGTGAAAAATGATTAAGGGCTTTTCTACACAGGGAAATTGGCAAGCATAGCTATTCCAGAATAATCATGCCACTATAAAAATTCCAGAACAATTCCCCTTGTGGACACCCTATTCTGACTTTATTCTGGAATAATTATGCTGCTTTGGAAGTGAAGTAATTAGCCTGGAATAAAATCACTTTTATTCTGGAATAGAGTATCCACATGGGGTAGTTATTCTGGAGTAGCCATGCTGGTCAATTTCTGTCACACAGACAAGACCTAACACATGACTAAGGGCTAGATGGGTCTAGATGGGGAAATGTAGTGGTATTAATGTACTGGTATAGTTAAACTGCTACAGTTATATTGGTATAGCAATACCAATGCAATTATATCAGTACACTAATGCTGATAAACTTCTTCTTATAGACAAGTCCTAACTTAAAGGGTCCTGCATTGAGAATGCTCTTGCACCTTCTCTACCATTGTACAAATTTAGAGATGATCAATTAAATTGCTTCAGCTGATCTCTGCCATCAAGTCAGAGTCTGAAGAGGTCCCCAACAGCACCCAAACCATAAGATGTGCCAGGTAAAGCTAAAATAATAATCTGCAGGGAGTACATTTATTCACCAATCTACCCCGCTCTTTTTCTGCTCACAAAATATCCATGAGAAGCTCACCATTTTCTCAGGTTTATTAGGTATTTATAAATATTTGAATAATTTCTGCAAACAATTCTTGGACTGTACATCTCTTAGGCTGCAGATATACTGGCTTTACAGTCACTTTATAGAGCTGGAGCTATTGGCTCTTAAGGCAATAGAAAATCTGGGCCACAACATTTTAATTTAAAAAGAACGGAGCTGCTTTTTATAATTTCAGAGGGGTAGCCATGTTAGTCTGTGTACAGCAAAAACAACGAGAGTTCTGTGGCACTTTAAAGACTAACATTTAATTTTAGCAGGCATAAGCTTTCGTGAGGCAGAGGTAGAAATGAGAAACAGGATCATCATATACATATACAAGTGCATAGAGAACAATGGGGAAGGTGGATGAAAGCCGGGTACTTGAGGTCTAATGACAGTCATTGAGTAGGAGGTGAGAATGGGTGAGCAAAGCAATTTACCTCTTGTAATGAGAGAGCCATTCCAAATCTCTGTTTAAACCCAGTTTGAATGTGTCAAGTTTGTAGATCATTTTTAACTCAGCAGTTTCTCTTTGAAGTCTGTTTTTGGAGTTTTTTTGGAGAAGTACAGCATCTTTCAGGTCAGTGACTTCTCCAAAAAAACTCCAAAAACAGACTTCAAAGAGAAACTGCTGAGTTAGAAATGATCTGCAAACTTGACACATTCAAACTGGGTTTAAACAGAGATTTGGAATGGCTCTCTCGTTACAAGAGGTAAATTGCTTTGCTCACCCATTCTCACCTCCTACTCAATGACTGTCATTAAACCTCAAGTACCCGGCTTTCATCCACCTCCCCCATTGTTCTCTATGCACTTGTATATGTATATGATGATCCTGTTTCTCATTTCTACCTCTGCATCTGACGAAGTGAGCTGAGCCTCACGAAAGCTTATGCCTGCTAAAATTAAATTTGTTAGTCTTTAAAGTGCCACAGAACTCTCGTTGTTTTTGCTGTACACAGACTAACACGGCTACCCCTCTGGAACTCTTCTACATGGAAAGCACTAAATTTAGCCTTTTTATAATTTATTATCCAAAATAGATAGGAAGTATCACACTAAGCATAGCCATGGCTAAAGAATTTCTGAATATGGGTATGAAGCAATTGTAGAAAGAGGGTTTTGTTTTGTTTTTTAGCTGTGGGGTTATGCAGTAATCGGGCTCAGGATAATCCAGAGAGGGTTAAATTCATCTTTGTGTTGAAATTCATTCCAACATACTCTAAAGCTGAAGTGGGCCTTAAATAGCATGTGTGACCTGTGAGAGCCCTCTGTATAGGGAATTTCACCTCACATTGACAGCATATGTATAATCTTGTCCATGTGATAAAGCTTCTGATCCCTCAGAGTTTGAACGTGCAATATGTTGCGAGTCTCTAGTGATGTGCTGAATGACCACAATCCAGCAACAATTAATAGTATTTTTTAGCACCTTGCAGGATCAGGCCTTCACTATTTAAGAGCCACTGTAATGCTACATACGCTAAATCTCAAAGAGCCAGATTTTCAACTGGTGTGATGTGATATAGCCCCATTGATGTCAACATTTCCTCTGGTCTGGATTGAAGCCTTGTAGATTTAGATGGAGCTGTGCTGCTTTACACCAACTGAGAATATGACTCTATATGTTCACAAATCAGCCACTCTCACGCACACATTTTTCTCTTGGAGAAAGCTTCCTAGTTAGGACTCAATTAAAAGTGGAACCAAACCAATGTTTATCCGAACTGCTACCCCGACCTTTAGCCATCACTTTAATTTGAATTTCAGATGCTTTGTTTTGCTATGAGGCACGTAGAGTGGTATGGCCAATAGGCACCATAAAAGCAAATTTATTATTATTAGCTACAAACTTCATGGCACAAGAGAAAAACAAAATAATAATTTGTGCCACTGCATCAAACACATGAACAAATAATTACAAGGAGCATATTTTATTACTTTATGCCATATTTAATAAGAAGATTATTGCACTTCCTGACCTAGCACTATAGACACTTGTACAATGGTTCCAGAGTCAGATGTATAATTTTGTATGACACTATTGCTTAGTATAAAATTATAAAACTTATCCCTTAAGACCCAGTCTATGCTAGCAAATGTTTGCCAGGAGAGCTAGATCAGCAAACCCTGCTAGTGTAGACTCAGTTTATCCCAGCAAAAGGGTATTTTTGCTGGTATAGCTTATACCAGATCCCCAAATGAAATAAGCTATGCCAGCAAAAGGACTCTTTCTGCCCATGTAACTGAGTCTACACTAGGGCTTTTGTTAGTATGTTAAAAAAATCCCATCCCCAGCCAACATTGAAACGCCGGCAAAAGTTTCTAGTGTTAATATGGCCTTAGAAGTTAGCCAGTTTTCTAGCTAGTCATCCGAGGCCGGGCTTCCTAAAGGAATAGGTGTCCTCTAGGCAGGATTTGGATCCAGCCAGCACACTGTGGTATGGCATACTGGCACCTCTCTTGTGTTGCTATCTTGTTCCCCAGAATGTCAGCTTTCTTGCTTGCTTGCATGCTTGCTTTCTTGCTTTCTTTCTAAATCTCTGGCCATTATGGTTGTTGAGGGTATGTCTACACTATGGGGACAAGGGCTATGCCAGCATAGCTATGGCACCGTAGCTATCCTGGCATGGTGCCATACCTATGCCAGCATGTTGCCCTAGTATAGACACAGCCTATGCTGCTGGAAGATGTTTTTCCATCAGTGTAGGAACCCCAGCTCCATGAGCTGTGGTAGCTAGATCAATAGAAACATTCTTCCATCAACCTAGCTGACTCAATATTGGGGGTTAGGTTGGCATAGGTACGTCACTCAGCAGTGTGGATTTTTCACACCCCTAAGTGATGTAGCTATGTCAGCCAGAGACCTGAGATACACTAAGAATTTATTTTGGTATAGCTACGTCTCTGTGGGTTTTTCACACCCTTGAGGGATGCAACTATACGTACCAAACCCCCAGTGTAGACCAGTGCTAGGTTGATGGAAGAATTCTTCTGTTGACTTAGCTACTATCTCTTGGGAAGGTGGCATACCTATGCCGATGGGAGAAACCCTCATTTGGCATAGGCCGTGTCTACACTGATGCGCTACAATGGTACAGCATGTTAAGTGTAGACAAACCCTGAATTTTAAGTGTAAACCAGGCCATAATAAACCTCAGAAAAGTGAATGGGGTTTAGATGTCTATGGAGAACTGGAACAATGATTCTGAGAATTGTGAACTGTCCAGTGGGGTGTTAACTCAGTTGCTAATAATCTAAATGTCAATATTAACTATAGTTTTTCTCATGTAATAAAGGAGAAGGGAGTGTCACAGGTCTGCACAATTTACTGTGAGTGAAGTCTCATTTTGGTGCCACAAGTAGGTGACATTTAGAAAATACCCCCACTTATTTTTCCCCCCAGTCAAGAAGGAACCAAGACCAAAGAATCCAGTATAGCTAATCGGCATATTTAAGCCTTCCTCTCCCCCTCCCCAGCCCCCAGAGGGGAGCCAATCTTAAGGAGCCCAATGAAGTTCATAAAGCTGCACAATTATATTTTAAACACCTGCACAATCTACTCTGAGCAGTATCTCATTTTGATGACTCGTGTGGGTTGAGCTTACTTGTTGGGCGGAATGTGGAAGAGGACCACTGCCTTCTCTCCCCCATCCATTTGAACTCTGCTCCTAGGATGCACTGTAGCAGGGAGAAAGGATGGTCAACATCATTGGAATATAGGGCACGATCAAGACTTGTGTCTCCCCCTGGGTGTATGAGGATTGCAGGCTTGCCACTATTAGGGACCATGCCCTCCCCAAATTGCCCCCTCACTATGCTCTAACTACTGCTGCTACTGTGACCAGCCTCAAACCATGAAGTATTAGGTGATAGCAGTACATACCAGCAGCAGAAGTTGGTGTGGCACCTACAGTAGCTTCACGCAGAGAACCAGAGCTTGAAAAGCTGTGAGACATAGATAAATGGCCAAAAGTATAATTGGGTTAAAAAATAATTAGATGGGTTCATGAAGGGTAGGTCCATCAATGGTATTAGCCAAGATGGCCAAGGATACAACCCCAGGCTCTAAGTGTCTCTAAACCTCTGACTGATAGATGCTGGGACTGGATGGCAGGGGATGGATCACTTGATATTTGCCCTGTTCTGTTCTTTTCCTCTGGAGCACCTGGCATTGGCCACTGCCAGAAACAGGATACTGGGCTAGATGGACCATTGGTCTGACCCAGTATAGCCATTCTTATGAAGTGACCTCTCCCTAGAGAGCCTCATACTGCAACTGCTCCTGGTTACAGCTGGTTGAACTTCTTTGCAAGGATATTTTCCCCCTATCTCTGATACATGCCCTTTGTTTTTCAAAACTGAAATTTTTGTGAAAAATTGTTGGTATTATTGAAATTTCCCATATTTTGGCTAAATTTTCCACAATTTTTACCAAAATTGTTACAGAAATTTTGCTTAAAGTTTCCTTTAAAAATATTATGAAAATTTTTGTGAAAAAGGTGAAATGGGTCCATTTCAAACTTTGTGCAATGGACCCAACTTCCCCTCCCCTCCCAAATTGTTTTCTGATTTTCATCCACTTCTAGTCATGATGGGTTGGTGTGACAGATTGGTCCATTGTAGATGGTGATTTTTGTTTGGCTGGAGTCTAATGATGGCAAAGCTCAGGAACTATAAAGCTTGCCCCAGCTTTGAAGAACAGTCTTTCCTGGGAACTTGGCTTAGGCAGAGGTTTGGTCCAGTTGTGGAAGACTTCATTAGGATGGGGACTGAAAGTGACTTGGAAGCCTGGTGTAGACAGGCCTGCACAACTTGAAAGATTTCCTGTAGCCCTGAAGGACTTTGTCTAGCCTATGGGCTTGGCTTAGATGCAGGCTTACTCCAGACATGAAAGCAGTCTGCCCTAGAAGTTTAATGTAGACAGAGGTTTGCTCTAGCCCAGAATGATTTAGTGTAGTCAGGGGAGCTTGGTTTCAGGCAGAGACCTGTATCAGCCCAAAAATATTGTGGTTAGCACAGACAAAAGCTAGTTCTAATTCTGGGTGGACTTTTAGCTGGAAAATATATTGTCATTAGGGTGTATGGAAACCTTTGGCACCTAAATTATTTCAGTTCCTATCAAACATCAATTTTTAAAAAGGATACGTTCCCTATTTTGTTGTCATGTCTCTTTCTGCCTCTTTCCCTTTCACAGGATCTATATCACACGTATTAGACTGGGGAATGTTTGGGGTTCGGGACAGGGTAAAGATATAGGGGGACAGCTCTTTTGGAGAAGAAAGAGAGGTGGAGGAAAGAGGCACAGGAAAAGGCAGGAGCTGTGTTGGGAGTGGGGAGGGACTTCAGGTTGAGTACATTCACCTTCTGGGCCATAAGGGTTAAAAATGTATTTCTTCTCCCTCTCTTCACCTTCCCTGTACCCATCCCCATTACTGTGATGTCTACATTTGAATGTAAGGATGATTAATAATTCACTAGACTCCAATCCAGAGGGAACACTGATGCACTTTAGAGTCCTAAAGCACAACATCACTAGAGATGATGATGCAGGAAGTTAAAAAATTAACAACATTAACCATCTTTATTACCAAAACATTATGCACCTATAGAGACATTAGGGCTCTCTTGCAATTCTGGGTTTCCAGTAGACGCATGAGAGCTACTGAATTGGTTCCTTATCCAGAGATCATGGCTTAAGTCCTTCAACCACAGATACCATGGTGATGAGTCTGGCACAATTGCCTAGAAAGATAGATCAAATTAGCACTTTGTTCCTGGATATAAATGCCTGCATTCCGTATGGGCAGTGTTGCTCTTGAGATAAGAAAAACTGGTCTATAAAATTCTCATTGACCTAACAAGTCAATTAAAGGTACAAAAGGAGCAGTTTGATGGCTCAGTGCAGCAGTGGAAATTATTTGCTGTTGATCAGCTTGGACCAACAGTTTCATTGCTTTCAGGGCTGAATAACTAAGTGGGCTTTTGGGGACAATGCAGTCATAGAAGAGAGAAACCAAATCAGGAAAATAAAATGGACTAAATTCATCCCTGGTGTAACTGCACAATGAACTCAGTGAAATTACACCAGATATTAAACGTGTCCCCAACATCATTTACATTCCTAAAGAGCTAGCATTACCAACTTTATTCATGAGCTTCTGATGAAATATAAAGGATCTGTTTCATTCAGAAAATACTTTGGAGGTCAGAAAGTGCTTTGTTTTCCTCTGGGGTTTTTAGTGGCAGTGGGGGAGTAGATTTAGTTTCTAAATACAAAGGGAAAATCTAATGACTTCCTGGTCTGGGCAGGGGGATGCTAATAACCAAGTGAAAATTTCCAGATTAAAATCAGACATGGATATGGGCAGATTAGCTGCACTTTCTGCTTGTAGAAGAATTAGTCCTGAGAAGGATAATTTACATCATCTTTATGTGAGAAAAAAGCAGAGAAGTTACTACTTCTTGCTGATCCACATCAGCAATATAATGGGTCTGTGGAAGGGAACTGGCAAAGGTTATCTCTGACCTACTTCTTCCTTTGTAATGTTAAAAACAACCCTGTATACAAGATACGATTGTAAAGCAAAGGGCTGAGTCGGATGAGGTACTGAGAGCTTTCTGCCAGGTGTTGTGTGCCATACTAGGTCAATAGGAGTTAGGGATATTCAGCACCTTGCTGGATAGGTCTCTAATTCACATACAGTCTCAGGCATGCAATCTGCCTACATATTCTTTTCACTGAATAGCTGAGAATAGTCAATGGGCTCATAACACCAATGTGCAGTAACTTAATTTTTACATGGCAACTGCACAGAGCCCTCAGCAATTCTCTCTTCTTTTTTTTTTTTAACTGAATGTGCATTAACATTTAAGTGCAGAAAGGGCATCCTTTCTGGAATGCCTTTGAACTTTTTGAGTTTGCACATTCCTTTCTAAAGAGCACTCCAATAGCTCTGCCCACAAGCACTGATATGGCTTAGAGCTGGACAAAAACCAACCATCAAAACGGGGTTTTTGACTAAATAATTTTTTTGCATGAAAAGTGCCTGTTTTCCATGGAAAACTTCAATTTTTTGTCTGTAGGCTGGGTTCCCCAGCAGGACTACATCTCCCATGATGGACCACAGCCAAGGACTCCCATGATACAACTGCCTCCCCTCATTAGGAGAGACGACCACGGCGCACATGGGAGACATAGTATAACCCTGGCACCCAGTGTACAGAGGAGAAAGGGAGCTTGAGGCACCCGAAGTGCAATTTCCATGAGGCACCATGGCAGCATTTCTAAATTCCAATATTTCAGTTTTCAATTTTTTTTCATGGAAAAGTTGCAAGTTTCCACGTGGTGGTGGTGGTGGGGATTTCCTACCAGCTCTAGCCTTTACTGTCTGCTATCCAGCATGAAGCACAGTAGTAGGAATATATTTGATGTAGAATTGAGATGATAAAAATGTACAAGACATATAAAATTTAAATAAAAACTTAGCTCAAAAAACAAGTGAAGGCATGGTTCTGCCACTCTTACCCACATTCAGAGGGATTTTACTTTGTGAACAGTTCCACTGACGTCAAAGGGGCTACTTGTGGATCAAGGCAGTACTTGCTGTGAGTAAGGGCTTAATTGTGCAATTGGCACTGACCTGCCCCTTACCTTTGCTGTGCCCCCGCAGGGGCAGGGGCAGGGACAGTCGAGGGGTAAGTTAGTGACTCTGGGCCATATTCTATTTTCACACCAGTGTAAATTCATTGTAATCTCTTATTTACATTGTGGCAAATGAAAGTAGAATTTTGCCCCTGAGCTACCAACAGGGAAGATTTCAGGCATCCATTTTATTCTCCCTCCCTTTTTTAAAACTCTTTTACCTTTCCTGCTCCTCTTCATCCTCCTCCATCTCCCCTCAGATCTGACTGCTTTCCTGCTAAGACTGAAGGGCAATGTGGAATAAATACATTCATATTGCACACTTTCATGAACATCAATTAAAACTTGAATCCCAGAAGATTCTTCATTCTTTCAGTAGATCTGAGGCCTAATTCCATAGTCTTTACTCAAATCCTTCCTCTGGGGTGTTTTTCTTTGACTCAAGTCTGCCATCTTTCCCTCTAGAGCATGAGGGTATTGGTGGAATTTTCTTGCTTTTTTCTTTTGTATCTATGAATATGAGGATTGTCAGGAATAGGAATTCCCCCTTCTGTCCTTGAAAGGCAATATTCATACAAGTGCTGAGATAGACTTTGGAACACAGGGAGGAGAATAAGCCTATGTAGTTCAATTACCCAAGAATGTAGCTTTTTCATGTGTTGTGACCAGATGTTGTATTTTTCCAGTAAGACTGAAGTTTAAAAGGAAAGAAAAATTCCTGGTGGTTGGAGGAGGATGGTGCCAACTGGTAGAGTTTACGTACAACTGGGAGACAGGACTTTTTCTGAGGCAATAAATGCTGCTCTGATTTTGTAGTCTCTGTTGTGTTAGTTTCAAATCTCCCTGGCAACAAAAAGGCCAAAACCATAACGCAAACTTGAACTCTGTTCTATTCTGCACATGAAATCCCCTTTTGCTTTCAAAGGACCCAATTTTACGCTTGGCAAAACTCTCATTCACTTCACTGAAAGAAGGAAGAGGCCCAAAGACATCTGGCAACTGGTCCAAGTTATTATTATTTATTTAGTTATTTATCTGTATTGCAGTACTGCTTAAGAGCGCCAGTCATGGACCAGGACCCCATTGTGCCAGGCGCTGCACAAACACAGAATCAAAAAGGAGACCCCGCCCCAAAGAGCTCACAGTCCAGGTAATGCATACAAATAATGAGCACAGCAGTTGCTGTGCTAGTCACAACTCTCTTCAGTTACATTCCTAGCCTTGTTTTTAAATGGAGAGTAGTGAGGATGAAAGCTGTGTGTAAAGTGATTAATTATTAGACCTGATCAGGAAGTTGGGCCTTAAAGATGGCTAAGTTGCTGGGGGAGGGGAGGGTGGAAATTTGTGAATAAAGCCCAAATGTGTATTTATCACTTCTAAGTCAAGATCTTGCAGTCTGGTGAAGTTTTGCAGCCAGAAATTGTAAGAGGAACACTGATCTTCAGTTATAGCACAGATAATGGGCAGTGCTATAATATAAAAATATCTGAAAATAAAGGCTTAAAAATGCCAGTTTAAATATACAAAGTATTTCTAAATGTGATCATATTTTCTGCTAATGGAACAATACTATGTGAGCCTAAGCACTGCTGAAGTATGTCTTACTTTTTCAGATACTAAGGGCATATTTACATGCAGAGTTGGACTGGTTTAAGTCAAGGTGTGATGTAAAACCAGTGCAAAAGGCTTTGTGGACACTCTTATTTAATTTAAACCAGGCATAGTTCGATTTAGCTTAAATTGATTGGGAGCAGATTTGAACTAAACCAAAAACAAACACCCCACCTCCTAAATAAATGTGTCCACATAGGGTGTTCCACGGGATTAGCCAAACTGGTTTAAATAAACCAATGCTAGTTTGTGTGTAGATGAAGTCTGTTTATCAAAGCATAGATTCCCTTATAGTGTTCCCATTTTCAGTTTTTACCGATTTTCACTGATAAATTACCAGTTTTTTTAAATTAAAGGAGTTCAGTTTTTACTGATTTTTCACCATTTATCATTCTACTGAGTAGTTTATTGGGTACTTATTTTTGTTAAACACTAAAGCTTTACGCGATTGTTGTATCCTGCAGCTCTGAGACAGAAGCAGTTCCACAGTGTAAAACACAGAACACACACACTGTGGAGGCTGGAAAATCAAACAAGGAGATGCTGCCTGCCTATTTCTTTGCATCTGTTTAGTGTGACGCTGAATTTAAACAATCAGTCCGCCACAGATAAAGATATGCAATGCCCCCTATCCACCCACTTACCTCCTTTCGTGCCAGTCTCCTGAGAGGATTGGATGGACAAGCCTGGGTTCTTCTGGATCCCTACACAACCAGACCTGCCCTTTCTGTGGCTGGCTCCAGACTACCCCAAAATGGTTTCTTGCCCCAGGGGAGGGCATCTCACTCCCTACTGTGCAGACTAGCTTTTCTTCCTGGACTTCCTCTTGTCAGTCATTTGACGCTGTCCTTTCCTCTGAGCAGGAATGCTTGCAATCCTTCCCCAAACCAACAGGGCCCTGTTGTTCTACATAGTGTCTCTCCTCTCTCCCTCGTGGTTGCCAAGCAGACTTTGAGTCTGTCCTTGGCTCCCTCTTCCGACCAGGGACGGCATGCCTCTCCCTGAGCTACCACCACACAGAGCCCCAGGAACCTAGGTAAGCTCCTTGCGGGTTACATAAATGAGGTAAAAAGGTAAACATGGGGCAAAGATACAAATCTATGCCTGAATACCAACAAGAAAATCAGTACTTAGAAATTTTCAAGAAAAGTGAAGACGGGAGTGAAGAGGATGCATTGCGCTACGAGTACTGCAGCATTGCACACGCTGACAGAATAAAGGAGCATGTTGAAAGCAAGCGACACAAGAAGCTTAAAGAAGAAAGTGAGCTTTGGGATAAACAGTCAATGTCAGGAGAAGACACAGCATGACCGTGGCAATGAATTTGTGCATGCTCTTTGTTTCACCAGACAACTGCTATTAATAGTAGTGGGGCCTATTGGTGACTTCGTGACTTCTTAATGCAGACACCCTTACTCGTAAGTATCTGAAAGAAAATGATGATGCTTTAGTATCTAAACTGATGGAACAAACTGATGAAAATGTGGTGTCTAGTAGATTTTTGACAAGTCTTCTGATGCTTTGGACCATGCAATTCTTGGTCTTTTGTCTTTCATTTTTTGATTTCAAAGAAAACAAATCCAGATTGTTTTGTGCCAATGTGACATTCATCCCCTCCGCTGACAGCTGTTTTGTCGATGCAGCAATAACTGACATATTTGAGATGTACTAACTAACTTGGGAAAATGTGGCCACAACTAATGCAGATTCTGCTTCCTACATGGCTAAGTTTGCACGGGAGATTAAACTCAATCAGAAACCGGAGCTGCTACATTTTACCTGGTCTGCATCTGTTTAACGTTACACTGTCAGCAGTTACTGCTACAGAAGAAATGAAAGACGTGAAATCTTTCATTATTGAATTTGGGGCCATTTTCAAGCATGCCAACAGGTTGAAGGCATTGTTTTACACAGTGCGAGACAAGTACAGAGCCAACTGCTGATTGCCTATCTATCCCTGTTGTGCCACATTGGTGGATGAGCTTGTATTTCACAGCCTGTCCTGTAAATAACATGTGGACTGTGCTAATGTGTCTCCTAGGTCATCCTCAGTTTGCTGGTTCTAAAGCAGAAACTCTGAAGAGACTGGCAAATAACCAGAATTATTGCCAGATTTTGCACACCGAAGTGTAATGTTCATTGCTGAAAACTTAGAATTACTGTGTGACACACAAAAAAAAAAACACTGAAGTTTTCTCTGACCACTGCCAACACGTTTGCCAATACAGACGTTTACCGGATCCTGACAACCAAAATCTCAGTTGAACTGAGCACAAAAGCTGCAAGAGAAACATAGGTTGCCAACAAGAGGAAGATTCGGGAAAGTGTAGGCCCCTTAAAGAAAGAGGGAGGCGACCTAGTGACGGAGGATGTGGAGAAAGCTGAGGTACTCAATGCCTTTTTTGCCTCTGTCTTCACAGACAAGATCAGCTCCCAGACTGCTGTACTGGGTGGCACAGAATGGGAAGGAGGCAAACATCCCGCAGTGCTGAAGGAACAGGTTCAAGACTATTTAGAAGGATTGGACATTCACAAGTCCATGGGGCCGGATGCAATGCACCCGAGGGTGCTGAGGGAGTTGGCTGAGGTGATTTCAGAGCCATTGGCTATTATCTTTGAAAGCTCGTGGCAACAGGGGGAGGTCCCTGAGGACTGGAAAAAGCAAATATAGTGCCCATCTTCAAAAAAGGGAGGAAAGAGGATCCGGGGAACTACAGACCGGTCAGCCTCACCTCAATCCCTGGAAAGATCATGGAGCAGGTCCTTAAGGAATCCATTTTAAGGCACTTGGAAGAGAGGAAGGTGATCAGGAACAGTCAACACGGATTCACCAAGGGAAAGTCATGCCTGACCAACCTGATTGCTTTCTATGATGAGGTGACTGGCTCTGTGGATGTGGGGAAGGCGGTGGATGTGATATACCTTGACTTTAGCAAAGCTTTTGATACGGTTTCTCACAGTATTCTTATCAGCAAGTTAAAGAAGTATGGGTTGGATGAATGGACTATAAAATGGATAGTGAACTGGCTAGAGCATAGGGCTCAACGAGTAGTGATCAATGGCTCCATGTCTAGCTGGCAACCGGTCACAAGCGGAGTTCCCCAGGGGTCGGTCCTGGGGCCGGTTTTGTTCAACATCTTTATTAATGATCTGGAGGATGGGGTAGATTGCACCCTCAGCAAGTTTGCGGACGACACTAAGCTGGGGGGAGTGGTAGATACCCTGCAAGGTAGGGATAGGATACAGAGTGACCTAAACAAACTGGAGGATTGGGCCAAAAGAAATCTAATGAGGTTCAACAAGGACAAGTGCAGAGTCCTCCACTTAGGAAGGAAGAATCCCATGCACAGCTATAGACTGGGGACCGACGAGCTGGGCAGCAGCTCTGCAGAAAAGGACCTGGGGGTAACGGTGGATAAAAAGCTGGATATGAGTCAGCAGTGTGCCCTGGTTGTCAAGAAGGCTAATGGAATATTGGGCTGCATTAGGAGGGGCATTGCCAGCAGGTCACGGGAAGTGATTATTCCCCTCTATTCGGCATTGGTGAGGCCGCATTTAGAATAATGTGTCCAGTTTTGGGCCCCCCACTACAAAAAAGATGTGGACAATTTGGAGAGAGTGCAGCGGAGGGCAACCAAAATGATTAGGGGGCTGGAGCACAGGACTTATGAGGAGAGGCTGAGGGAACTGGGCTTGTTTAGTCTGCAAAAGAGAAGAGTGAGGGGGGATTTGATAGCGGCTTTTAACTACCTGAAAGGGGGTTCTAGGGAGGATGGGGCTAGGCTGTTCTTGGTGGTGGCAGATGACAGAACAAGGAGCAACGGTCTCAAGTTGCAGGGGGAGGTCTAGGTTGGACATTAGGAAAAAGTTTTTTACTAGGAGGGTGGTGAAGCATTGGAATGGGTTACCTAGGGAGGTGGTGGAATCTCCATCCTTACAGGTTTTTAAGCTGAGGCTTGACAAAGCCCTGGTTGGGATGATATAGCTGAGGTTAGTCCTGCTTTGAGCAGGGGGTTGGACTAGATGACCTCCTGAGGTCCCTTCCAACTCTAATATTCTATGATTCTATGATTCTATAAAACCCAGCTGTTTCTGAAAATCCTTCCCCCTCTGGAACATGAGAAAACCAAAAAAGTGTTCAAAACCTTCAATACGACACTCTGAAAATGCGGAACACTGTTTATAGAGTACTCCACTTAGGGCCTGCTCCTATGAAGTGCTGAGTGTCTTAGTTCCCACATCAGCGGGCATTGAGGCCATGGGCATCTCTCAAATGGAGCCATTAAATACCTGGTGTTTTGATTAAACGGAGGCACCAAATGTTCTTTGTCTGTTTTGTGGCTTGAAAATACTTTGTTTTATTTTGAAACATGAAGTTTCCTAAAATTGTATGTGTGGTTTCCGATAATGCCATGAAGCTTAATTTGATCTTAATATAAAAGAAATGAAATTGGCATGTTGGAATGAGATCAGCACACCAAACAAGGGAAAGAGAGAACTGTTTATAGTTCTAAAGGCCTAGTAATAACTTGATGCATAAACTTAAGACCTGATTCTCAGCCTTGAAATTCATTCATCACTTTTAAGGAATTTTGGGAATCTGGGATTTTTTTTATTTTGTGGGGGGGGAGTGGGAAAGCAATTTCTAGGTTTTATTGACAAACTCATGCATATTAATCTCGTGATTTTTAAACTCATGCATTGTTTTAAAATGTACCAACAATTGTAAACTTTCAATAGCAGCTCTATTAATATGCTAGTCAGGGCTAACATTACGATACAAGTTACAGAGAGAGCCTCAAAAGTTTGAGGAACAAATGTCTGGACATTAAAAGCAATCAGACCGTACCCACGTGCATATTCTTACACAATAGAATCTTTTTCCTATTGCTGTTGACAAACTTGGACTAATGTTTTTGCTCACTAAATGTTTTCTGCCAATACAGCAGCATATTGCAAATAAAACCTAATGAGCTGAGTTTAACAAAAAAATGCCATGTGGCTTTCTTACAATGATGCCCATCTGTCGGTTTGGTGAAGCAGCAGTGTACTGCAGCTGTACTCCCTTTCTTTTTATCATATCAAAATAAAGCTGTGCACCCCAGAGTCAGGTATGATAAACAGGCTAGCAAATTGCCTTACATGGGTATCATACAGCTCCTTATCTGTCTCACTTTTCAGAGCAGCATAACCAGCTGGCTTCTAACGGTGGGTGCAAATCTCTCTGTTATGTTTTTGGCATTGAGTGAGAGGGAGGTGGTCCAGAAGTCCACCACCATAACAACAGATATTTAAATTGGACTGGGGCTGAGATTACAGCCTGCAAACAGAACTTTTGAAATTAAAGCAGATTCATTAATAGCAAAGGAAAGGCCTATTGAGAACAGGCTTGGTGTAACAAAAAGGGCACAAAACAAAAAAGAAGGGTTTTGTGCGCAGCCTTCCAGAACAACAGGGGTACTGGCTATGCTCCAACCACCATGCTGGCTAGTGTAGCATGACAGCTCTTTCCCCCGTCTTCTTCATGAGCAGGTTGTTGTTACTAGGCTCAGAGACTCCTCTGACCACTAGGAGGTGCCTGGCTGCCTGCTCCTTATCTGTTCCTCTCTGCTGTTCAGATGTGCAGAGGGGAATAATAATCATGCTGGTCTTTGGAAGAGTGGCCGTTATGGTGGTCTGGGGATATGGAGCAGCTACATGTGATCACAAATACTAGCTGAGAACAGGAATTCACAGAGTTAGGGTCAAGGTTTCTCCTGGATCCCCAGCCAGCCATATGGCAGTTATTTCTCTTGCTAATCTTCTCAATTTGTTAGAGCAGTGGCAAGGTATAAAATTTAATGTGAAATTCACTCTTCTTTCAATGGAGCACCACACAAATACCGTTTTCGGTAATCTATGGTCTTGGCTTCAGCCCCAGCCTGGCTTGGCCTACAGTCAAAAAAAGAATTAGACTCTTATTCAGTGAGAAGACAGTCCTTTAAGCTTGTCAGCATTTGGCATGAGAGTGTTATTAATACATGTTGTGTCCAGGTTGTGTAATTGTGTGAGGTTTGGATGTTGGGTTGGGATTAGGTAGGATTTCAGGCACCACTAGCTAGTTCACCGGTTTGCTGTACTGTACAACAACCCTTTCCTCACAGAAAAATCTGGAACAGATTTAAGCAAGTCAACAGCTCTTGTTCAAAACAAGGGGGGAAGTATTAAATCAAGCTGGTTGAAATTTTCCAAATTTTGAGATTGCCATGAAAATTTTCATCAGATTCAGCTTTTGACTGCTAAAGACCCAGTTGAAAACGTTGTTGAAAATGTCTGATTTTTTTTGACCGTCTGTAGTACCGACTTTGCCAAAAGGCAGTGGGTAATTTAGACCTTACAAAAAAGTTGCAACATCTTCAATTGAAGGCTAAGAACTAGTGTTTCACCGCTGTGATCAACTCTTTTGAAGATACAACAGGAAATGAGATGCAAGTTTGAAGAATTTGTTCAAGGTATTACCTGTCATATGTGGTCAGGATTTTCAAACCTGGGTGCCCAAAGTTAGCCTCCGTGCTCCATGGTTAGACATTGAAATAAAAATAGCCTGATTTTCCAAAGCATTGAAGTCCCACAAGCTTCCACTGATGTTAGTGGAGTTTGAGGGACCTCAATACTTTTGGAATATCAGGCCATTTTTATTTAGGTGCCTAACCACGGAGTTTGGAAACTAACTTTGGGCATCTGGTTTTGAAAATCGTGGCCTCTTTGTCCATAACACAAGTGCTACACTCTTCAGTAACATGTAATTCTGTGACAGTGTCTGCTGAAGAGGGCCAAAGACAGATCTGAAGGGTAGAGATATTGAAGGCCATGCTGAGGTAGCTTTGGTAGCGTCAATGGGTATAGAACCAGCATAGCTGGTTCTTATGCTACCCACCCCTTCAGTCCTTGGTGTACTGGGGCATGTCAAGGATTTGAGCACATTGAGGTTTGGCTATCCATGGATGATGGATGGCCCATTGGGGGCCATAGCCAGATGATATAGAGTAGAGCAGGGCTGTTCTACTCTGTATCAGAGGCAGGACCATCATATAATGAGTGTCAGAATCAGGGAGCCATAACTCATTTCTTTCTCTCTCCCTGCCCCAGTAGATGCATCCAGTGGAAGGGGAGAAAATGAGCATATTGACCTCCTCAAAAGGGTCTCAATTACCTCACCTTGCTTTTCTATAACTCGTATACAGCACTGTGAAATTTGTATGTCGGTCTACTCTATAGTATAGCCTGTGCATGAGCCCAAACCTGTGGCCACTATGGAAGTGATAGCAGATGTGACGTTAAACTGATTTTACATGAAGAAGATCACATCTTGGCATTCTCAGTGATGTAAGGGGAAATATACCATACAAATATATGCACTAAGAAACAAATTTGCTGTTTGTAGGGGTAGTTGCCTGATTTATATGCACAATCATAATAAATACAAACAACAATCAGATGGGAATTTTGTGCATGAAATTGAACTCCCCGTTTAAAAGAGCAGTCTGAGGATGTGCTGTTATAGGCGTGTCTACATGGCAAGTTAGCACGTGGCAAGCCAGGGTGTTTAATCTACAGCGCATCAGCTTGCCGCCCACTAACTCGCCGAGTAGACACTGCTACAATGGTGGCATTCCAGGTTACTGCTGTGCTATAGCAATGTCCACACGGCAGGGAAGTGGGCAGCAAGAGATGCCCTGTAGATTAACACCCTGGTTACCCCTGCTACAACTTGCTGAGTAGACGAACACTGAGTCTACATTGTTGGAACAATGCTATTGTTCAGAATTTTGTCACTTCCGAGTATTTGATGATCTTTCCTTAACATGGCGCTAATGCTGAATATTTTGCATTCAATTTCTAAACAGTAAACTGAATGAAAATTCCTCCTAAGTATTGAAGAACAATTTAGAAATCGGGCCTGTGCTGTGATGGTATAATTTGCCTTAAAGCAGGTTGGACGATTTGACTTTCTTCCTGGTGTTTTATTCATGACTGCAATTCCCTCCTTTTAGCCAAACTTGAGTTAAGAGGAAGGATGAACAAGATGGCTGAGTTAAATATAGCACCCACTGGGGTTGAAGAATAAAAGTCATAAAAGAAATTGCTTTAGTGAGGATTAAGCACTGTCTGTATAGAAGTTTTACATGAGTGTCAAAGAATGTAGCCTAGTGAACCACATACTCAAAAAAACCTAGTCCTTAGATCAGTGGTTCCCAACCTGTGGCTGGCTGCAGAAGGGAGCCATTGCCTAAAGACCTGGCGGAGTGCATTTCCCCAGGGCTAAAAGACCAGTTCTGGCTTCTTGCTGCAGTCAGGGGGACAGGAGATCTGCTCCCCTCCCCTTGGCTGTAGCAGTGAGCACGGCAAAGCGCTCCGCCTAGGTCCCTAGGTGCTGGGGTCTCTGTTGGAGCCAGAGGGAGGCGAGCACTGATCTTCCATCCCCCTGGCTGCAGAAGGGAGCCATTGCCTTGGGACCCAGGTGGAGTGCACAGGGCTACAGGACATGTGCAGTTTCCCCGCTGCAGCCAAGGAGACGGGAGACCAGCGAGGAGGCAGCCTACTTGCTGAACTCCTTCTGTCTGGCTGCAGTGAGGGTGTGGGGGGGGGGGGGGGACGGGCGGCTGTAGCCCTTCACGGTTGTAAAAATTATATCTGTGTTGATGGACACACTATGGAAACCTAGAGAGATGAGGTTTGTTATGGGTACATAATAGGAATACAACAGCTGCACGGAGAGTAGTGTTGGATCAGCAAGGGTTCACTACTCCTACTGCTGTCCTTTTTTCCACACTCCCCAAGTGTAAAATGTCCACCTCCACCCCCAACTGGTTTAGCAAGACAAGGCCTATCAAGTCATGCAAGCCGAGATTAGAATTTTTAAAATTGCACATTGAGAATGGGGACATTTATCTGCTGTCACTTTATTTCTTTATAAACAAAAAGTGGTGATTAGTGAAAAGGTTTCACTGAAATATGTACCATGTCTCTGAATACTCAGAGGCTGCCATAATAAATGGCCATTTGTACAGACTAGCAGAGCAAAATCATCATAAAACTTTCAGAGCAAATTAGCCCACAAAATAGACCAGCTCCCAGACAAATCTTTTCCCTTCAATACAGGAGCCTTTTGGATGTGAGGGAGAAGGATGTTGGATTTCACCTTGTGCCTCTCTCAGATCTATATTAAAGTCATCTGTGCACAGGGCAATCCTGTGGCCCATGTTTCTCTGTAAGTGTTATTTTACTTTAAAAGAATGTGTTTCACATTTTGCGAACCTAGGCGCCACACAAACAGTTCAAACTGCGCATGAAACATTTTTAATTAGGACCATTGGACCTCCAACTTTGCACTGTGAAGTTTTTGAGTTGCCTTGGGTATTAAATTATTAAGCCATCACCATGTACAAGCTTACCATGTTAAAGTCTTGAGGCAGTCCAGGGATTCTCTGTGTGCTTATTCATACTGATGTGAGCATCTAATGGCTCTGAGATCTCATTTTGTCTATGGCTACATCTATACTTGTGATGGCGTGTAAAGGACAGGCTCTGCACTCCCACCTAGCATGGGCATCATCACCATAGTATCCCAGTGCCCTCCCAATTGCATGTCTGACCTTAAAAATAAATACTCCAGCTATTTAGAAAATCCTTTTTATATATGGGACTGGACGGCAAGATATGGGATGGGATTAGAGCTGGGTGCATTTTTGGGGGCAAACGGTTTAACTTGGTGATTAAGGCACTCACCTGGGAGATAGGAGATGTGGATTGAAATCCCTCCTCTGATTCAGGCAGAGAGAACATTTAATCCACATCTCCTACCTCCCAGGTGAGTGCCTTAATCACTAGGCCATAGAGTCATTCTCACTCACTCTGTCTTTAGTACAATGAATAGCTAAGTATTTATACAAAGTGGAAGATTGAGAACAGCTCACCGCAGAATAGTCTATATAGCCTGCTGGCTAGACCATTTACCTAAGGCTACTTCGACACAACAGCATGTACAGCAGCGCCACTGTTAAGTGCTTGTGGTGGAGATGCTCTAAGACAGTAGTTCTCAGATGGGGGTACGTGTTGGGGTTCAAACGTAGGACTCCCACAGCCCAGGCAAGGGCCCTAGACCATAGGTTACAAAGGAGGAAAATGTGCACATGAGCACAGGTTGTGGGCCTGAAATACACTTTTCCAGTTTGCTAACGTATTTCAAACATTGTGGGGACTGAACTGAATATCTCCCCGATTTGCCTGTTTGCTGGCTGAACTGAAAATATAACATCCAGCTTTAGATGGGATATAAAGTCTTCCACCTGTACATCCCGTGTGGAAATCTAACGCAGGTTGGCAGTGATGAAAAGTCATTATTCTGAGACCATTTGGGGGGTCATGAGAAACAAGCTGGTCTTTTCACTGGCCAGTTCTTAGCAAGCAGGTAGCCGCACTTCAAGAACTACCACTATGATGAGGATTATTTAACAATATACTAATGATGTCCTGGAATGCAGACTGGCTTGGCACTTTGAAGAGAGAATAATAAGAATAATAATGCATCTAGGGTTGGATATGACAGGACATGGAGCAGGGAGAGGTAATCTCTACCAAGAGGGAGGGAAGAGAGCTGTACAATGGGCATTTATTGGTAGTGCCTGTGTTGGCTGTCGCGGCTAACAGGCCTAGGATGGACAAATAAGGAGATGGATCTCCTGGTTCATACTGGGTGGGGGTGGTCCCTCCCAGTCTGTTTGAAGCATGGGCGTGGGGCATTGTGTGCTGAGGAATCTTGCGCTGTGGGCAAGATGTCTCCAGCGATGTGCGACTAGAATTTTTGCCATGGAGGACTGAGTTCACTTACTTCAAAAGGGAAATAATTGAAGCAGTAATGAAAAATAGCCTGTGAATGGATCCCCTTTCCACTCCCCCAGAAAACATGCACCGTCAAAATACGCTCACAGAGATTTCAGCTTGGCCTAATTTCATAAAATATCAAATATTCATGTAGCAGTTTTTCTTCCTCCTCCTCCTGTGATGGCCGCTGACACTGATCACTGAAAGCCTTTGACAGAGATGATAATTGTCCTTGTTGAATCTTGTTTCTATTTCAACATCCCTTTTAATGGCAGATCTTCACACCTTTACAGATCTGCACATTGCGCCCATTATTCACGTTCAGCAGCCTTCAGCTTTTGAAGTTCCAACGTCTCACAATAAGCGCACATGTGTGTGTGTTTAAACACAGAGCGTATCCCAGTGGAGCCAGCTTGAAGCTCATATTCTTGACAATTTTGACATAATACGCATTAACATATCCTGGTGCCTTTTGTACTGCTGACAAGTGTGGTAATTTTTGTGTCATAAATAAATAAATAAAAAATCAGATGTCATATTAATGACCCTCTGCTCTCGTTAGTGTTGTTGCTCGTCTTTATACAGAATCATTGTGTGCCTGTAAAATTTGATAAACTCTAGCACTTAACACATCTGCAACTAACTTGATTACTGTAGTATAATTCTGCTTGATATCAATCAGCTCTGTACACAGCAAGATTAATTACTGCCCTCACTTTGTCAGTTATATAATAGGAAATGCACAGATTCTGAATGACAGATGCATATTTGTGGAAGGTGCTAGCCAAAGCATAAGTCTGCTTATGCTTCTCTCCAGGGAAAGAAGTTCTATAAAAGGTAAGCTGATCTGAGACTCAAATCCCATTCAAGATTCTCACCCACATCCATTCTTTGCTAAATTCCAGTGGACAGATTCTACTTGTTGGTATCTGTGATAATTCCCTTATTCTTTCAGCCACCACACAAAGATTAGATTTGTCCAGGCAAGTAAACTCCATGTGATAATAAATTATGCAATGATCAGCACTTGAAATAGCTGCCCTGATATTTTGTTTTCAAGAGACGGTCTGATCTCTAGAGTTGGGGTCTGATTTTCTGCTATCCTGCACTTTGTATTGTAATTTACATCAGTGCCGTAGGTGGTGGATATCAAAGGCCAGGGAAGGCTAAGCCTTACCTGTCGCAGCCGTGGCTGCCACCATGTCGCTGGATGCTCTGGGGTATGTGGCCCGCCCTTTCCCCTCCGTGCTGGGAGGGTGGAAGTTTTTATGTGCCATGCAGATTCCCCAGTGCCTGAGGAGGCGGTATCTGCTTCTCAGCTTCCTAGGTCTCTTGGACTCCCCCGGGAGATTACTGATGAACCCGGGAAGCCAGTAGTAGATACCGCCTCCTCAGCCCCTTGGGAACCTGCATGGTGCATATAAAAGCTCAGCACAGGCAGGCAGGCAGCGTTCTCCTCTGGTCTCTACCTGTGGCTTCCTGCCTAGCTGGGCGGCTGCTCTGCTCTTCTCCAGCACGCCGGAGCAGAATGGCAGTGCTGTACATCCACTTTGCACTAGTGTAAATAGCTACTTGAAATGAGGAACTTCCCACTGGTGACAAGACAATGGAGTTGACTCCTATGCTAGCTGTCCATCCCTCAATTCCGCCCTGGCATAGGAGGTTCCAGAGAAGTGCAGCCAGCTTTCCCATTGACACACTTTCTTCTGCAGGCTTCCCAACAGATTTTGTCTTCCTGGGCCTGATACTCCTTTGCCTTGCACCTTTAGTGTAGTAATTTACACCAGTGCAAAGGGGTGAAAGATGCCAGCAGCAGCAACAGCGTGAGTGGAGATTTCAGATTTGATTGGGGAGCATTTTACACCCACTTTGCCCTGATGTGACACACTGACTGCACAAGGTGCAGGGCAGTGGAGAATTAGGTCTTTGAGGGTGTTTTCTTAAGAGTGTGAACACATGCAGTTTTCTATAAACAAGAAAAGGAATAACTCTGTGCCTTTATCTGTGATTAAAATGCTATGTACATTTACATGGAAATTAGATGCGGATGCACAGTTCCTGCCAGGCTGCCAATGCACCTCCTCATTCTGCATATGTTGTAGACCACTGAGCTAGGTTAATTAGGGTGTTCTCTTGGAACTTGATTCAGATTCACTTTAAAAAAAAATGGCAAGCCTTCCAAGGAACCATGAGCTGAGTTTTTGGATGAATACCTGAAAATAGGCAGGTTTAAAGCTGTTTTATACTACAAGGTTTTCATTAGAGATGAACTTGAATGAGAACCCCGGAGTGATGCTGGAAGATCAGGTGCCACGAGCACTGACATTCATTGCTGGAACCACTCTGCTTCAACTATGTGTTAGTTTGGTTAAGAAAGGTATTGGATTTAAAATGTGTTTAGTGTTTAGACTTTATGAAACGCTTATAAGTTTGCTGCATGCTTTAATTTCACTTGTAATATCTTTATAGCATGTGATAAGGTAATATTTAAAGTTTTGCTTTGTAACAGTAAAAAATGTTTGCTCTGTGTCAGGAGTAAAGCCCTAGATGCCTGACAGACTGCCCTGCCTGATTGGCTGAGGAAGCCAGCAGGCTGGTTCTTAAACCCAGCAGCAGCCATAGCTCTCTGGATACTCAATGCACATGCCCATGGACTCTCTGCCTCCCTGTGCTTTTCTTCCCAAGCCCTGCTACTGCTTTGCTGCTCCACTGCTCCAACCCAGATCCTGCCCTGCACCCAGGCTTGTTCCCATTCTGTGCCAACCTTGATCCTGCCTCAAAACCAGCCCTGCTTCTGCCTTCCCTGACTCCTGGTAATCTGGTTCTGACCCTCGGCGCTGATTCCTGACTCTGTTTCGACCTTTGGCTCTGGCATTTGGACTCCGACCACAAGGCCTGACTGCCTATGACCTGGTCTGCTGACACTCTGAAACAGTGAACCCCATCATGAGGGATCGTCTCCTGCCCTTCACAAAGGCCTATCAAAATTAAATGAGCCATTGTGAGACATCACAATACAAAGATTTTGTTAATTACCCTGTTTACACCCACAAAGAGGTTACATGCAAAAGGGCTTGTCCCATCAGCTGGAATTGTGGCAAAAGGAAATAAAAGTAGCTGTCAAGACGGTTTTTGTATGTGGTGTTGTTGTAGCCATGTCAGTTCTCACTCACCTTGTGTCTTTGAGGCCTGGTCTACACTAAAGAGTTTTGTCGACTAAAGTCACCTTTTGTTGACAAAACAATCCTGGTGTACACACTGCAATGACCCTTTTGTTGACAAAATTGCCCTGTTTTGTTGACAATATAAAACCACCCACACAAACGGCGTAGAGTCTTTTTTGGCAAAGTTTTTGCAAAAAAGCTTGTGTGCAGATGCTACCCTTAGGTTATATCGCTAAAACTAGCTTCCTGATTATTCCGATTATTCGTGAGTGCCGCTCTGGTAAGTAGTTTGAGCTCCGCTGTCCTGTAGCCATCAGCCTCCGCCCCTCCCCTTTCAAAGCCCTTCAAAGTTTTCAAGTTAACTCACCGTGAAACTCACTGCACAGCACAGCAAACACAGTCCTGCCCGTCTGCTCTAAACTACAGGGGAGGGGTGCAACTCCTGATGTGCTGTGCAGAGCCAGGGAGGGAGGTAGGGGCTATGTCTCTTTCCCTGCCCTTGCCCCTATGGTGTACCAGATCCATCTCTGCTGAGGGGGGTAGGGGAATGGGGGATGCCAGCTATGAGCTGTCTGTGTAGCAGGTTCTGCCTTGGGATTGGTTGCTTCCAGCTGTTGTTGTCTGAACTTAAAGAGACAGTGAGTGCAGACACACTCACTGTCCCCCAACACGTGCTGTCTGTCTGTCTCTCTCCGTGTGTGTTTGTGTCTCTCTCTCACACTCACTCACTCACTCTCTCTCCTCCCCCGCTTCTGTGGGCTTCTTGTGTTCGTGTTCAGCAGTGTCAGCTTGACTGACAGGGCAGTTTAAAAGCAGCTGTCAAACTAGTAGGATGCCCATGGAATGATGGGATTCAGAAACTTTCATCATGTGACACTGGGCCTGTCCCATGAGGCATTGCAAACCCTTCCTAAAGCACCCTGCGTGGAGTTGCACAGTGGGATAGCTACCCACAGTGCACTGCTTACTTTGTTAACAAAAGAGCTGATTGTGTGAGTGCACTCCACTGACAGAAGGAGACAGTGAAGACACACAACAGCGATTTAATTACAGCGGTGGCTGTATGCCAGCAAAACTTTTGTTGACAAAACTTTCTAGTGTAGACATGACCTAAGAAAACGTTTAATCTTTTGCTGTGTGGACTCTAACAGAGCTGGAACTACAAAACAGAAGCGGGGATTCCCAGAGTCAACCTGGACTAGCCCTAAAAGACATTCAGACCTGACACATTACTACAACTCTGTCATCTTTTGAAAACATAGACTGTAACTCATTTGTGTGTATCTATGTTTGCCTGCTTTAACCTTGTAATAACTCTCATTTCTTTTCTTAGCTGGTAAATCCAGATAGTTTACTATAGGCGTGGCTACAAGTATTGTCTTTGGTATGAGATCTAAGGTATGAATTGAATTGAGGTAAGTGACTGGTCTCTTGGGAGAGGGAGCAACCTGAATATTTTATAATCTTTGGTATATAGCAACCATCTATCACTAAGTCCAACATGCCTGGGTGGCAAGATAGACTGGAATGCTGTGACGCCCTGGTAAGACTGTTGTAATGATTAGATTTCAGCAACCCAGTAACAAGTGTGAGCTCCTAACTATAGAGCATACAAGCAGTTTGGGGTCTCTGCCCTGCTTCTTGACTGTCTGCCCAGATATTGGCACTCATGCTTGTGAGGCACTTCAGACAGCGTGACACCCGGATTTGACACTTCTGCATGGATTTTGGATAAGTTTTAGATCCAGATCTGAACACTGCGGCTCAGATTCATCTCTAGATTTTGAGTTATAGGATTAATGCTGAGCACAGCTAGAACTTTGAGCTTCAATCATTGGAACAGTCATGTCTTGATGATTGGACAGTACTGTCCATAAACTAGCCCCGAATCCTGAAGTCCTTATTCATTATTAATTATTTAGAATGCAGTGGTGCCCAAAATTGGGTAGTCAAGAATCTACACTCTCAGGCCCCAATCCTGCAAGCCACTCCATTGGGTGAACTCTTCTGCTCACTTGGACATCCATTGAAATCACAGGTGCACAGGTCTTTCTACATGGAGCAGCTTGTAGGATTGTGTCTTTCCTCTTTGCTCAGGCAAAACTCTTATTGAAGTCAATGGGAGTTTTGCCTCAGTAAGGATGTTAGGGGTTGGTCCATTTTTATATAATTTAATGAAACACTTAAAATCCCTGGGCTGGATTCTGATAGTGTGAGTGAAGCTGAGTAACACTTTGCTGCTATTGAAGTCAGCGGGACAAGTTGTAGAGTAGGATGCTATTCAGTGTGTGTAAGGATACCAGAATCTGACCCTCTGGATAATCAATCTACATTCTTTTGGATAATCAGCTGCTGTAGTAGGTGTCTCTGCTGGATTGAGCAAGCCAATGGTTTAACTCAAATGTTACTTTTTTGTTGTTGTTGTTGCTTTGCTTGCCAGAATCTGAGCCTTTGCACCAACATGCCAAAGGAATTGTATGCCTTTCATTGCACCTACTAATGTACTTTGCTATATTGTCTCATTGACCTGAAGACTGTAAATAGGAAAAAAAAATGTCCTGGAAAGAAAGAAGGTTTAAACACTTCTGGATGATGTTGCTCTTTGCTCATATACAAATATAAGAAGTACTTTCTAAAGTTATTCAATAGAGTCCTTTCAGATAAGGAGTTTTTAACATTCATAATTCTAATTATTTGGGTCACTTTTAGTTGCAGAAGAATCCACATACATAAACTGAAATGTGATATAAAATATGTACTGAATCATCATTGGTGCATAGCCTGAACTAGGAGTCAGGGCAGCTGGTTTCTGTTCCTGTCTCTTTTACTGACTCGTATGACATTGGTATTGGATATACATTTTCTGTGCCTCCATTTCCAACCTGTAAAATATGCTTAATAATGTATTAATGCACTAAAATATGCTTAATAATGTCTACACACAATGCTTGGAAATCCACAGATAAAAAGCACTATGTACTATAAAGACTTTATTCATTTGTTCCCATAAAAAACAGGGTGTTGCAAAACCACCAGTAAAATACATGATATATCATGCACAACTCCTGTTCCATTCTCTTAATATTCAGTGCATTCATCATTATCATGGCAGGTGTGCTATTACTGACTAGCAGAGCACTGCCTCCAATATATCACATACACATGAGAGCTTGATATTATGAAGTCATTAATATAACATGATGATCCCTGGCATTGTTTAGCACATTTGTTTTAGAATTGCTTTGATGGCATAGCCTATTGTTGATAGTTCTTATATCTGTGTAGCAGGTTCACGCAGGCCCCCCTGCTGGTCAGGTCTTCTGCACCCACAAATCACGCCCAGACGTCAGCTTTGTGCTCCCACCAGTGCTCTTTATTTATAAACTTAACCCACCACCATCTACTAAGACACACTCCAGCCTAACAGCCCCAGGGGCCTCACTGCTCCAGATGCAGGTCAGGAAAGCTTACCCCTCTGCTGCAGCTTCTCCCTCTGCTGGCTCGTTGTCCCTCTCCCCCTCCCCTGCCCTTCCTTCCTGGGAGCCTTTATGGAGCCTGGCCTAACAAGCCCAGTAGCTGTTCCTCGTTAACCCATCCCATGCAGGGTTTACTCAGCCTCTTCCCATTCTTTCTAATTAGGGTCCCAGGTACTATTTGAGTACCAGGATGTGTAAAAGCCCCTCCCCCAGTCTAAGGGGAGGAGCTACAGAACCTGGACTCAATTAATTATAGGGGACAACGAATGGAAAAACAGGGATGGGTGTGAAGGTCAAAGAGCTAAATGGAGGGAACCCAAAGGGGACACCGATCAGAGAAACCCAGACAGCATCCACTGCTCCTCAAAGGTAGTGAAGGAGTCAGCAGACGCGGCCCAGGGGAATTCTGCTCAGAGACGTGATCGGACAGAGGAACAGAAGGAGGACCCACAGTCACAGAGCATCTCCTTGGCCAACCTCCTCTCCCTGGTGTTGTAGATGGCCACCTTGGCCAAGGCAAGGAGGAGGTTGACGAGGAGGTCCCACGACTTTGTGGGGCCGTGGATGTGGTGCGCGTAGATCAGAAGGTGTGGAGGAAAGTGCAGCCAGAACCTAAGGAGAAGGTTCTGGAGGAGCCGGAATAGAGGCTGCAATCTGGCGCACTCCAGGTAGATGTGTGCCAGGGTCTCCCTCACGCCGCAAAAGGGACAGGCTTTGGGACGGGGGGTGAACCGTGCCAGCTACACGCCCGTGCTCACGGTTCTGTGAAGAAGATGCCAGCTGATATCTCCAGTGGGCCGTGGAACCAAGGTGGAATAGAGGCTGGCCCACCAGGGTCTCTCGCCCTCGATAGGTGGTAAGAGGTCCCGCCACTTGGTGTCAGAGTGGGACATGAGGGTGAGGAAATGGAGAGTGTGGAGCACGAGCGTCTGTAGATGTGCCTGTGGCTTGTTTCGGAAGCACGCCAGCTGCAGATCCTGCAGCTGGCTCGGGGTGTGCGGAGGAGACGATCAGGAGGACTTGCATGGCAGGGGCCGGATGAAGAGGTCTGGAGGGCCCAGGGTGGGGGACAGGTGGGGAGCACCCTCCCTCAGGACCCGCTCGAGGTAGGCCTGAGAAGCGGGAGGCAAGGCTACTCTCACCTCCTGGAATACACACCGAGGGGTGGAGAGCCCCATGCGTCGCCCAGTCCCCCTGGTGATAGTACAGGAGGTCTCTGATCTTCGTGACGCCTGCCAAGACCAGACTCTGGTGCACCGAGTAGGACTCCGACACCTGCACACTGAGATGGGGATTGTGTAGCAGGGACTCTGCGAGAAGATCCGCCCCCTCAGAGGCCACCACAGACCTGGTTTCAGAGACAAGCCTCCAGGTCCGGAGGAGGTCCTGGTAGAAGACTGGCAACTCGGAGAAATCTTGCCGAAGACCCCTCAGGTGGAGAAAAAAGAGCTGCCGGTTGTATCGGAAGCACTAGAGGAAGGCATGCGCCAGTGCACTCCATGCCAGACAACCTGCACTCTAAAGGAGCCTCTGTACAGCCTGGAGGTGGAAGGTGTGGACCTGGCTGTGGAGGCAGCACAGGCCCTGTCCCACTTCCTCCAGGGAGAGACTCAGGACCCCTGCAAAGACCCAGTGCAGTCCTGGCCAAAAGAACTCCAGAATCGTCTTCTGGAGGTTGGCCAGGAAACTTGGGGTAGGGACCAGGGTGTTGAGTCAGTGCCAGAGCATGGACAGGACCAGCTGGTTAAGCACCAGTGCCCTCCCCTGCAGGGGGAGGCACCAGAGCAGTCCTGTCCACCTCCAGAGCCGCCCAGCCACCCCGCCTTCCAAATCCTCCCAGTTCTTTGGCAGAGAAGGGTGAGTGGCAGAAAGGTACACACCCAGATAGAGCAGCGGACCCCCACTTCACTGGATGGCCTGAAGTGTGGGTGGTAGGGAGCTTGCCTGCCACCCAGCCCCGACCATCAGGCCAGAGCTCTTGACCCAGTTGGCCTGGGTGGAGTAGACCACCACGTAGATGGCTTGGTAGGTCTCCACCTGCACCAGCTCGCCTGGGTCCTGGACCATGAGAGCACGTCATTGGCATATGCTGACGGCACCACCCGCAAACCTCTTGCAGAGGAGACAGAGGAAGGGTTCAATGACAAGAGTGTACAGCTGGCCTGACAGCGGACAGCCCTGATGCACCCCATGCCCGAAGTTAACCCGTGCAGTCAGGGTCCAGTTGAGCCTGACCAAGCACTCCATGGAAGCATATAGCATCTGGAGAAAACCCACAAACTGGCGCCCGAAGCCAAATGCCCACAGAGTGCCCAGAAGATAACCCTGGTCCATCCTGTTGAACGTTTTCTCCTGATCCAGGGACAGGAGGGTAAATGACAGACCATCCCTGCGCCCAAGCTCAAGGAGGTCCCGGACCAAATAAAGATTGTCAAAGATGTGCAGCCCAGGACGGTGTAGGTCTGGTCGGGATGGACCACGTCCGCCAGCATGGACCCTAGCCATAGCGAGATGGCCATCTTATAGTCCGTGTTGAGGAGCGATATGGGACGCCAGTTCCTGAGGTTGTGGAGGACCCCCTTCTTGGGCAGCAAGGTGAGCACGGCTCACCTGCACGACAGGGGGAGCTCCCCACTCCCCAAGGACTCGGCCAAGGCAATGGCAAGGTTTGGGTCGAGGACATCCCAGAATCCGTGGTAAAACTCCACAGTCAGCCCATCCTTGCCCAGGGATTTATTGGTGGGCATGAGATGGAGGGCTTCCAAAAGCTCGGCCAGAGTGAGAGGGAGCTCCAGCCAGTCCCAGTCGCCCACACCGACCAACGGCAGTTCATCCCAGAGTACCCTGCAGGCATCAGCGTTGGTCGGATCTGGGGAGAAAAGGCTGGTATAGAAGGCCTGGGCCCTCCTGCGCATCTCCGCCGGGTCCGTGAGGGGGGTGCTGTCCTCTGCCAAAAGGCAGGTGACATGCTTCTTGGTCCCCCTCTTTTTCTTGTCACAATCTGCCATTCTGTGTAATTCAGGATGTGCATCTCCTGAACATTTACTATATTTAGGGGAAATGAATGGTGATAAACTGGAGAAATATATTTAACCTTAACTTTTCACTGTTTCAGCTGTCACTAGCCAAACAGATACTTGCTAATGACTTCTGCTTTTGAAGTACAGTTTGATATTCCTTAAATCCATCCGAGGCAGTGATTCCGGCAGTCACGCTGACATTTCCTATGGCAATAAAGGGGATCATGTAGGAGAATACAAGTATCAGCAGCATTTCACTACTCTGCAAAATCTGCTATTCTGCTGCCCTAAAACTGTGCTTTGGAGGTGGGACTTGTGGGGCACATGGACAATTGCTTAGGGGTAGGATTTTTGTCATTGCTTATCCCTGGGACACAATGGGTCTTCTATGATGATTCTTGGGGTACCCAGGGCTGAGTCACCTTGTTACCATCTGCCTCCACCTAGAGAGCCATTCCTGGCTTGAGCTAAATTTGGACGCGGAAGGACTTCACCAATTCTTTTGGCCATTCAGTTCCACGATATTTATTTTATTCCACGCTGTTCACGTATTGGTAGTTTTCTTATACCATTATCAGTACTATTCTTACCTATCTTTCTTTCACTAAAAAGACTCTTCCTACAAACCAGCCATCACTGCATTAGGGCTCTGTTCAAAGCAATCACAGACTTACTGCTGATACAGGAGGTCAAACTGCCACTCTGTTGCTGCTTTGAACAAAAGACAAAAAGAGTATGTACCCAACAATGGGAAAAGCAGGAAGGGGATGAGGAATTTATCTCAGTGACTTGAGTGGTGGATTGGTGAAGGGGATCTTTTGTAAAGGAGAGAGGGGAGAAAGCTATGAATCGATATTTCTCTGTTCCTTCTGCTACTGTTTATTTAACTCCATTTGTTTTTCTGACATATTTCCCATGTGGGTAGAAATGTGATTTCCTTTGATAATATCAACAATTGATGTGTTACGTTTGTTGAACAGCTAGGCGAAACCTTGGCAATGGACATGTCACTTTGATTCGTCTGCAGTTTGGTGCTTTTTCTTTCTTTCTTTCTTTTTTTTTTTTAAACATGGTTTTCACTTTCATCTTCCAACTGTAGCAATATTGTGTGTTGTATACTGGCTTCCATTGTGCATTGATGCTATCCCTAGGAAGAATGGACTGGCAGATAGTGAATGAATGAGTGTTGACTGAGAGTAAAACACTATTTTCATTGCAACAGAGTTTTGACGTTTCTCTTGATCCACAGCATCTTTTAATGAATGTCTTTGAGGCCCAGCAGATATGTTGCTGGTGTTCAGGGCCAAGCAGTGGTAGGAAAATGGGAGGATCGGTAGTCATGTGTTGCTCTATGCAGCAAAAAGTGCCATCATCACAATCATGTATTATGTGTACACAGCACAATGAAAGTAATATGATGAAGTGTATAATACACAGAGACTAAGATTTGTAAAGCCACCTAGGTGACTTGGATGCCAGAATCTCATAAAGCTAATGGGAACTGGGTGTCAAAATCTCAGTTTTAAAAAAGCAATGGGGAGAAAGTCATCTTTGCCCCAAGGGGTGTAACTCCAGTGCCAACCGTAGAGTTGAACTTGCTGTTGCCAATGCTGAATTTAGCTCTAAGTTTTTTATTTACTGTCACAGGGTTCAATACTCACTGCTGGGGCACTTCCTTGTGGCCACATCTGGGGATTGGCTCTCTCATGACCTAGTGTCCCCTCCTTTGGTTGCTCACTCCGTGGTGTCTCTCTCTCTCTCTCTCTCTTTCCGGACTGGGGTGCTCCCTTTTTGTGGCTTGGTCCTGTGGTCAGGTCAGAATACTTTTACCTGTCTGGAAATCTATCCTGAGGTGGATAATCCATACTGTATTTCCCTTGGCAGTTTGTTCTCCTGGTTAATAATAAATAAATAAATAAATTGTGCCTTATTTCTAACTTGTGCCTTCCCCCCCCATTCATTGACTGCACTGGAATTACACCAGGGACTGATTGAGCCCAATATTGTTAAAAATAAATAAATAATGCAGGAATGAGGGTGGCAGGTTGTAGAGTGAAGTTTTGGAAATATATAGAAATAATGTATGAAATATATTGGTGATAATATAGTATAATAATAATAATAATATAGGATTTTAAAATGTGAGCTTTGAAAATATAGTTTATACTTATGCTGATGATCATCCAATGAGTAGGTCTAGTTAAAGTACCAGCCATCATGACCTCTCTTGCCTTTTCTTGTGGGAATTGTGGTTGGTTGGTTAATTTAGAACTGGATTCTGAAGTGTGTTTGAAGAATAAGAAGGGAGGATAAAGTGTGTTTGAAGAATAAGAAGGGAGGATAAAGTTCCTTTTCAATATGTTTTCTGAAAAGATATATTAATCCTAAAAAGACAACTCATGCAGTAATAATTTTAATGGTTATACGTCTATTTCTCTGACAATTTATCCCAGTCTCTCTCTCTCTCTCTCTCAAATATGTAATTGTGGTTAGAAGAAGCAATTATAATTTTTTCAGGATACAACACAAGAAAAGCTTTCCAAAAATGTAGTGTAGATATCTTTTATTCCTGGTTTTGCAATGTCGAAACAGAACTATTTGTGTGGCATTAATCTTTTTTTGGGGGGAGAGAGAACATTTCTCTTGTGCTTCACTTGTTTTCAGTGACCCAGAAATATGTACTTTTAGCCTCTCCTTTAGTTACTGGAATATCCATTTTTTCTTCTTCATGCTCAAAAGCGATTACCAACAGGAAATCTATTCAATACTCTGTCAAGTCTGAATCAGTAACAGGAGAAGAGGAGTGGGTTCTTTTCTTTGTGAAAATGGTCTCCCATAGTTATTCCTATCCAGCAGCTGCCTCAAAAAAGGACCTTTTAAATTTAATTCTCACTTTTCAGGAGGTGCTTCTGAATAAATCCTATACCTTCCCTAGCTGGATACCAGCCTCTTAAAGGGAATTCTATTCTTTTCAAAATGAAGCCAGTTGGATTGCAACCAGGAGTAACAGGAGTAGCAGCAGCTGCTGTAGATATTAGTTATTTCCTCAATTTGAAGGATGCTAAAATAAGTAGATAAGAATGTAACTTATTGCCATTTACTTTAGGCTTAATGCCCACTGCGCTATTTCACAGTGGAATAGTTAATTTGATACTCAGGTGGGGAAGTCTGGGGTAATAAAATATACCACATTCCATATCAATACTATGCCATGTTCCATATCAGTACTATCCTCTTCCACCCTGTTTGTGTTTTGTCTACCTCTGATATCCTGTCTGATACTATACAATAATTCCAGAGGGCAGGGACTCTATACTTTGTTACCTGACTGTACAGCGTACTGATCCTTGGTACAGGTTCCTACATGCTAATCTAATGCAAATAATAAAGAAGACTGTTAGGCACCTTCCAACTATCTTCATGATGACAATACTAAACTAAATACCAGTTTGGAAATATATAGTCAGTGTCATCATGATGATCAAGATTATTAGGCAAATGGCTGAAAGCCTGTGAACAGGGAGGGGCTTGTTCAGGTCAGTTCGTGAGCAGGGCTAGCAGTTTTGATTGGTTCTACTTGACTGCACTATGTAGAAAAAGATTTCTTGCTTTGGGTGCATTGGTATCATTTAATCTAATGATCTTTTGTTGAGAGCAGTGTACTCTAACAGACTAAAGAGGTATATACTCTGGGAGGCAGTGCTGGTTGAAAAATGGGGGAAATTCACAAAAATGTTGTTTTCTCTTCTCCCCCACCCACCCTTTTGTTTTTGGTCAAAACTGGAAACTTCATGGGGGTGGGGAAGCCAAGTCTTAAATGTAAATAACTTCAATCAGGTTTAGTGGGAGCCCGTGTTCCATCCCTGGCTCCAACATCCAACTCCATTCATGGCTTTGAGTGAGTTACCTATCGTCTGCCTTTGTTTCAGCTACCTCTGAAAAGAGAATAGAAATGCTTAGTTCAGTCGTGTGGTAAGGGGGAGTGCTTTGAGAAGTGCTCACTGTTATGGTAGAAGACCCTTATTCAGCAAAGCATTTAAGAACATGCTTAACTGTAAGCACAGGAGTAGTCTCACTGAAGTCGCCCCATGGATACATTTGACTCATTATACCATATATGGCCAAGGTATCTGGAGGACTTGAGTCTGGCGGATGAAGTCTCAGAGCCATATTGGACAGGTGAATGCAGTAGACACAATGGGCGTGTCTGTGCAGAGAATAGGTGGGGTAGACTGGATTCTCTGAGATACAGTGGCTAGGGCAGTATTGTAACTGTTGATGATAAGTGAGGTGTGATCTCTGGCCCATAACAGAAAGGTGAGCTGTGAAAGATTGGCTTCAAATGCAAATCCTCTCCATTCTTCTGGTTTGTAAAGCTGTAGTTACTCCATACTTACACCAGTTTAAAGAAGATCAGAATCTGACCCCGTTACTTTATTCTTCTCAGGTCTATTCTTTACATATTTTGCTCATAAAAATAATCCAAAAGAAACCTAGAGTCACTTTTGTATTTGAAGCCATTCTAGTTCACTGGGAAAAGGTTGCTTTTATTAAGTAAATACTTTATTAATAGTGTTTGGCTGAATTCTGTGAAGCAAATTAAACTCACAATGGTGATTTTTACATAGCAGTTACTTATTTTATAAAACAGCATGTAGAAGTTCACTTACATAGTATACTTCACATTTCACCTCAGTGAAGAACACTTCAAGAAAGCCACATTAAGGATAATTAGATTTAATTTAGATTTCCTGCCACTACAGTAACCAGCTTGTATGCTTGTTTTGTATTCACTCCGTCAGTTGCAGCAGTTTTCATGCCAGTTGTCCTACATTTTATGCCAAAGGAGGTAACCATATACAAAAAAATATTTTATTTTTACTGCATTTTACCAGATGTTCATAGTAAATAGGACCTTGGTGACAGAACAGGTTTTCTCTTGTTTTTGTTGCACTTACACTGTTTTCCATTTACTCTATTATTCTGCAGCACCTTAATCCCCATCTTGTATTTTCAGTGACACTAACTATAGTCATGTTGTGAGCTGCATCCTCAGCTACTGTAAATCAGTGAAGCATCATTGAAATCAGTGGCTCTCCACTGACTTACACCAGCTAAGAAAGCTTCTTGTATCTTCAGTGCTTTGACTTCTGTAAGGCTAACGTTATTGAAGCTCTGTAATTCAGACAGCAAAGGTTGCTGTAAAAAGAGTGTTGGTTTGAATAGTCCCATTAAAATAAATTTGTTCTCGAACTGCAGAACACAAACTTCCAACATATAAATGCAAAATGGGTTATTTCTGCCCATTTGAATTGTGCTCTGATTTCAGATGAGACTTTCATAAAGCCAAGGTGATAGGATCCTAAATAAGAACCCAAACCTACAGTGGTGAATGATTCTTGGAGAACAGCAGTTGGGAAGGAGTGGCAGTGAGAGAGAGATTCCAGTTCTACAGCAGATTCTGCTAACACTGAATTGATTTATCAAACTATACTCTGGTTGCTAGTTTAGGCCTATAAGTCAAATTACTTGATGTCAGGTTGAATGACATATGGCCTTAAAATATAACTTCCTTTTTATCATTTATGCTTTTTGTTGACATTTTGCATTTGTTAATCTTGGAAAATGAACTAGACTAGTCAATTTCACTCTCTTGCTCTCAGGAACTAGCACAATACTCTAATGTCAGCTCTGTGGCAGAAGTGTTTTAAATGGGGGATGAGGATAACTGTTTTCAATGGGAAAAAGATGAGGGTTTTGTAATCTTCTTTGCCACCCCTCTCCCCCCCACAAACCAAAAGCATCTGAAAAATTTTAGGTTTAAACTTCTTGACATTGTCCCTTTAAATAAATCCTACAAATAAATCCTATTTACTATACTCCAAAAAACTATTGGAGTTAGTTGTATTCTAAATCCTTTCAGCACTTTTTTCTTTGTATAACTTTAATTGTTTTTTCATCCAAAGCCCTTTTTATATTTTAATTGTTATAGTCAGGCAAAAAAAACTCTGAATCTACAAAATAAAGAACTAAAATCATAGTGGTAAAGTGTTGGAAGATTTTCAGAAAGAAAATCTAACCTTATTTATTCCATGATTAAACCTTATTTTACTGGAACCAAAGTTGTTAGTTAAGTGCTCATGCAAATCCTTCAAATAAGTGAGAAAAAATTAAAAACTTAGATACAAGAAACAAACTGTGTTCCTGAGAAGGCTAGGGTTTCCTTTCTGCTTTTAGTCAAGAAGGTCTTGAATGATAAATGCTGTGCTTTTAGAAAGCTTACAATAGACTGGACACAGAAATGAAGGTTTAGTAATGGCAAGGGAGATTACCAAGAGATAATGGAGCAAGTCAAATTAGAAAACATGATGAAACAGCAGAAAATTTACATACTGTTTTGGTTGTCCCTTTTGGCATAAGTAAGACCATGGTCATTATTATGTTTGTAGCGTTATTATACAGAATAAAACTGTCTTACTAATGACCTACACAGCAGTAGCCAACCCAGCAACCAACCTAGTGAAATATGTTTACGTCTAATGTAAGGCCATAAAAATACAGGTCACTTGGAATTTTGAAATATCATCGGTGGTACATTACCACATAAAACCTGCCAAGCTCTCATAAAGAATCTAAATTTGTGATGGGAGCAAAAATGATATATATATATACACACACACACAGGTTGGTTTCAGTGAAAACACATTGGTGCCAATTCAGTTCCTCCGGAACACAGGTGGTGCACATTATACAGTGAAATCAAGCCAACTCATTTTGATCAGGCAGGAGTAGGCCTGAGCCAAGCTTCTGACAGGCAGCTAGCCTTTCAGAATTGGAAATCTGAATGAGAAACCTACAGCAGACTGGGTTTAAAGCCATGGATTTAAATAAAGTGTGCATGCAAGTTGCATAATGAAACAATTTTCATTTGGTATAAAGATGTTTCATTTCAGTTGTGAAACATAAAGGCCCTCTGGTGGCAGTGATTGATAACAAAAAATATGGAGCGCGCATTATAGTAGTCTAGTATTGCTCCACTGTCAATACATTTGAATTGAGTGTTTTCATGGAATATTTAAACATGTTTTTAACTTCCTGCATGTTAACAGCCATATTTGATCATATTTTTTAAAAAGAACTTACTATAAAACACCTTCACTTTGTCTGATTATACAGAAACCAAGATGGACACTCTATCTTCAGCCATGAGCAATAAATGGGCAGTTTCAAAAGCTTGCTCCTCCCCTCTTCATTTCAAAGCACCAGAATATCCCTGACCTATTACATATTCTGATCTTGGGCTCAGGAAGAAGGATCCCCTGAGAATAGGTTTAATTGTTTTTGTATTTTTTTATAATGCATAAGCACTGATGTGTACAAGATCATTTGAACATTAGGCTTTCACATATTTGATAGGCACTCAACTGCTTTTGTAATGCATTGAACACGCCATGACTGTTCAATGAGTCCATTTACTGCTTGTAGTGGTCCAGTGCAGTGGAAAGGCAAAATTAGTCATTCTTAACTATTATTAAGGTTTGTGGCAATGGATCTGTGTGTTGTTAATTAAGTGGCAGTAGTTAAAAATAACCAGTTTGTAAGAAACAGCTAAAGTGAGAATAACAGTGAATTAACAACAAAACACACTAACTAGAGGTTTCATTCAAAGCTCCTATGAAATCAGCCTATGAGACTGAATGGCTCGGGAACAGAGATGTTGAAAATATTTGCAGCAAAACAGCATGTACTCTAAATATTAGGGGTTTTCACATTTCATTATAAATAAGAAAATTCATAGCTTTTTTTTCCTCCAAAAAAAGAGGAAAATATTAAATTGAAATTAAACTATTTTTTTTTTCAGAAGAGCTAATTTTCAAGTGAAAATTGAATTTCTTTTTGAACAAAGGCAGATTTTGCAGTGAAAAGATCCTAACATCTTTAAAGGGGTTTGAAATGAAAAATAACCATTTTGGTGAATTTTTTCTGAATAGGAGAGTTCAGGAGTGCCTACCGAAAATGTGACAATCTAGTGTATAAAAAGGCTACAAAATTAGCCTAAAATGCAATGGCAAAAAATTCACAAATATTTTTAACCTCTTATTCACACTTCGGCTCAGGAATCTGGCAAAAGGAATTTGTACTGACCCTGAATTTTCAGTTATACTAAGGTTTTTTTACATTGCTGTGGTGGTGTAATGGGCACCCGCTTTATACCTGGTAGTGCAAAGGGGTTTTAAAGGAGTCTTAGCATAAATGAGAATCAGGCCCATTATATTCAGCTTAGCTTGGTTATGAACAAAAGTTGTTACCATCTGATGACGTATGTGAAATGAGTTGGTGCAGTCCAGGCATCCACATCATAAAGACTCACCAACACGATCTGCACCCCCTGTTGGCAGTCTCTGCAAAGAACTCAGAGCGCTAGACTAACTAAACTCTGACCCCTAGAATAGCTGAGGCACACTGACCGGATTGGTGTGGGGAAACCCGCACTTCTGCTGCCTGTGCTGTACTTATTCTATGGATAAATTGAGGGTTGCAGTCTTTGAGGCTGTCAGTTTGGCATCATTCAGCAGGGGCTCCGTCCACATCTTGGAAGTTCACCAGTACTAAATTAACCACCCTCCAACAAATCTGTGTCTCACACAGGTTATTGATGGGGCTGGTAGCATCTCTTATTACTAAGATTGCCCAACACTTCTAGTGCTTAATTTGTAATGAAAGAGCTGCCAGGGCTCAAGCAACTTTTTACATTCATAACCGATGCAGCAAAAGCCCAAAGGAGCCGGGGCTATGAACTGCCAAGCCAAATTAAGCACTGAACACTTCCCATTATAAGACTGTTTTCAGTTGATTATTACTTTGCCAAACTTTATTAATATGGGTTGAAATTATCTGTGCTTGGTGTCTGTCCCAGGCTGAATGCTTTTGGAAAATTTCAGCCAAAACAGTCCAGCCATTTATGAGAACAAGGTTAGAGAAAAAAATATTGTTTTGTAATGATTAAAAAAATGTAAATGACCTTTTATTTTGAGAACTGCTAGTGCCCCCATGCTTTGGAACAAGGATTTGAAATTCATCAGGGGAGTGGATGGCCTTTGTGTCAGGGATATGCCTTTTGCTGTCCATGTGAAAATTTGGCCAAGTTATAAACCTTTGAAAAAAATCTCAGTTTGCACATGCTCACGAGAGACCTCTTAGAGTTTAGCAGCTAAGATCTCCAAAGGTTCCATCCTCACTGAGCATGCTCCATCCCCTCACAGCTCCTATGTGTGATCAGAGTGCATGTGCACCATGCCCAGAGTGCTGGGTGAGCAAGCTCTAGACCAAGGCTACTGCTGTGAAGCCAGACTTTCCTAATAATGGTTGCTCCTGGCTGCCCTGGGCTTGGCACTGGACCTAAGAGCAGGGAGCCTCTCTCTCCTGTGTTCTTCTCAGTGACTAGGTTTTTTTTCAGTTTGCTTTTTTAGAAACCTAGATAATTACAAACACACACCAAAAAACACGACAATACCAAAAAAATCCTCTGTGAAAAGGCTATTATTAAAATTGCAAAGGCAACCACTCAAAAGTTAGGAAATGCCAGGATTAAAGCTGCCTCTGTAATTTGTTGGGCAAATTATGCTCTAATTTTCCAAACAACTACAACTGTGGGCTGAGTTACTGTGTGAAAAACCTCAGTCCAAAAGGAATTTAAGAAAGCAGAAAATCAAGTATGGTGTTAAAATGGAAATTGGAAGTAAATCTTAAGCACTGTGGGTGCTATTATATGCAATACAGCTGATAGAGTAATCTCATTATGAAATCCTTGGACGAAAGCATGCCAGTTGCTGTGTGCCTCAGTTTCCCCACCCATCAAACAGGAATAATAATTATCTACTTCATAAAAGGAACATGTAGCTCAATTCTTTAATGTTTATGAAGTGCTAGATTACTGCTAAATCTTATGACTAATTCTTCTGTCACAGGCCTTGTCTACATGAACACATAGTTTGTGGCAAACTGGGGTTTAAAGCTATCTGCAGTAGCGTGCTGCATACTAAATGTCTGCATGGACTCTGCTGCTGTGCACTAAAACTTCCCTATTGTGCTTTAATTTACTCCCATTTCAAATTGGGGTAGCTCAAAGTGCACTAGGGAACTTTTAGTGTGAGTCCACATGGCCACTTAGTGCATGGCAGGCTAGTGTAGGGTAGATTTACACCCCAGCTTGCATCAAACTAAGTGTTTGTGTAGACAAGCCCTCACTAAGTCATAAAACAATTCCAAAATACAAATATCCCTTCATATTAGTGAATGCAAGTAGATATTAGAGGAAATAATCCATATGATTAATTATGACTGAAACAGGGGGTCACAATGGGAGTTGGAACTCAGCCATTACTATAGCCTCTCTCTTTTTGTTTGTGAATCATCCACAAATAGAGCCGGTAATTCCAACATGTCTAGATAGAAGCATAAATCCTATGTCTATGGGACTACCTAAGTACTTAGTTATATGTGTGCTTAAGTGCTTTCTGGAGCAGGGCCGCTGAGAAGAGAATAGATTTCAGCTGTATTAACCAGTCTCACTTTTGGATGAACAGATTCAGTCACTCAGATATGATCTGACTTATGGCCTGATGTCACTTGAAGTATTAAAGTTAGTAACTGGGGACTAAATTCATGTCTGACAGTAGCCCCCCCCAATCTTGGCTATTGCCCAATAGCATTTGGCACAGCTCAAGAGGGGATACCAGTGCTCTTTGTGTTCCTTGATCTCAGAGCTTTCCTGCTGTCCCATCCATTCCAGTTATGGCACTGAAGTACAAGGACTCCCATCCTGGCAAATGATGACCCAGCCTCAGTTGTTACACATCTGTCAATTCTTGGGTGAACTATAGCAATGTGATATACCTAGGCATGCAACCAACTCCATCTAGTACAGAACACTGCAGTGTATCTCTTCAGCAACACAGGCTACCATGAAGACATCAGACCCATCTTCTGCTCTCTATACTGGCTTCCCCTAGAATTCGAATCAAGTTCAAGGTCTCAGTCCTTATCTTGCCTGAGCTGAGGATATCTAAAAGACTGCTTAAAGCTCCAGGAGGAAGACTGTGCTCAACAACTACATTCCTCCTGCACAATGGAATTCTCTACAGTAAAGGTGAAGTTCGTCTGTGTAGGAGACAGAACTTTTTCAGAAGCTGGTCTGAGATTGGAATGAACTCCTCGGGGAGCAAAGGACCAACACAAATCTTATGAACTTCAGTGCAAGGCACATTTCTTTGACCTTGCCTTTTCTACATAAATACATATCAACCTGTATAATGAAACAAAAACACCCCCTTTGCCCAAACCCTACCAAAATAAGAGACCCCACTGCACATGCTTCTCTGCCTGAGGAGATTATGAGAGAACAAACATCACATGACAGATGCGTGGTCATATTGCGTAAAGTACTACTGGAAGGCATTCAGATAGTACGGTGATGAGTGCAATATAAGAACCTATATAGAACAGAATATATTAATATTAGTTCTTAAGGACAAAGACTACATTTTTGTTGTATAGAGCTAAACAAGCAATAATATATATATCCATACAGTCTGTCATATCTATTTTTCAACAATGACAAATATTTATTTTAAAAAACAGATGCACTGTTCAGCTTAAGCGATGTGGTTTCTAACTAGCTGTTGAACTAGCATTTTAGTGTTTTTCTCTTCATAAATTTGTGAAGGGACTTTATTCCTGGAAGTAGCTCTTGTGGCAGGAGAGATCCCTGGGCTCTTTCTATTGTCTTTATTTTGCTAAGTTTAGTTTGCTGAATATTCATCTTTCTACTGGGTAATAAAGCTGACATTATGCTTAAGGAAGAGTGAATGAACAAAAACATACATGAAAAGGAATACCAAATGGAAAGTACTCCCCCGAGTGGATACATGTATAAATTGTAAGAAAATAATCTCCAAATGCAGCCAATGGGACTTGAATTATTTACACTCATTAAATCCTCTTAACTTCAAATCAAGATAATTCACATTGCTTTAAAGTCAAGCTTTCAATTGTGTATTCACAAATAATTTTCTTGTCATTCACTGCATTGAACAAGTTTGTAATCCGCTCATGTTTTCAGCATGGAATCATTTGCCTGTTTATCCTACAGCCTAACACCTCTCCTCTTCATCCCTACTTACTCTTCTCAAAGTCATGTTTTGAAGTTCTCTCTCCAATATTTCTTTACAGTGGAAAAATACATGAATAAAACTGTCAACAGCAAGTAGGAAACTGAATACATTGCTTCTGCTATAACCACACCTAATATGAAATAACTTTCAGGTTCTGACACATTCAGAAAACAGCCAAGGAATTCAAAGTTGGATTTGACAGTCTACATTCAGAAAAGAAGCATTTCAGGGATGGCTATAAATTTGTATTGTTTAATACCTGATAGTCTGGAATAAAATAGACCCAGAACTGTTCTTGTTCACTGGCTAAATATGTTTCGAGAGGGAAAGATTCCTCTCAGTGTTTGGGGATTTGCATGTATAATTTCTCACACATCCAAGATGAGACTAGGTCCTTTTGGCAGTTTTTTACTGATTATTATTTACCAGTGAGACTAGAATCTTTGATTAAATATGTATTTTAACATTTTTTAAACTACATTAATCTTAGAATGATTCTGCATGGTTAAATACATGATTTTGCAAATGCATATGGATTAACTTTTCAATTATGCAAACATAAGTACATAAAACAGGCAGTAGGTGTACTATGATTATACAAAAGAAAGTTGTAGGCTTAAGAGATCAGAAGAAGTTACACAAGAACACAATCTAAATTCTAACAGGATTCAAATCTAGAAATTTCTCACCCTAAGAGATGGTACGAGCAGTCTTGCAGCTCTTCAATTCACAGACTATGTTTGCCTGGCAGCCTGGGTCTCCCACTCTCCCCCATTTAAAAGTTTTTTGTCTTTCAGGTGTTTCTTTAGGTGTTGTGCTGTGGGGGAGTGAAGACAAGTGATGATGTCACTCCCCTTCTTTTATAGTCCATTCCCGCTTGCTGGAACAATCGATGCTTGTGGCCTGGAGGGTCATCCTCATTGGTCAGTCAGTATTCCATTGTGTATGTGCTCCTCTCTGCGACACTCCATTGTAAACCATCCCTGTTAGTGGAATGTATCCTTGAATGGGTGAGAGAGAACCATCAACACTGCCTGGTCACTTCATTGTTGTGCTTGAAAGGCTGCCTGTGGGAGTTTCCCACCTTGCAACATGTTTTAGTAGCATTTTGAGCCATATTTTATAACTTCACATACTATGGTAGCATATACAATCCAATAAGACATTAATGTTCAGGAGATCAAGATTTTTAAAATAATAGCACACAAGGCATAGGTTGTACAGAATATATCCTAATTACATGACGTTGGTGAATATGGAGTTTCTGGAGTTTTGTTCTCAGACACAGAGTGTCACACCTTCCCTAAAAAAAGACATTTAATATAGAATGGTAATTACCAAATTTATTAAAGTCAAAAGATAATTTCCGTAAGTAAGAACCTAACTATCACCTGGTTGAGGGCAGCTGGTATTTATCCTCCACAAGCATGGTGGTAATATTCATCATTAAAGCTCCCAAAGACTCCAGTGGCTATAACTATTGATCAAAGTAATGGGTCCATTCCAGAGATACTTGGGCACAGCTGCATAAACACAAACCAAACCCTAGAAATTGAAACAAGGTGAAAATCAACCAAAAGAGATTGCATTTCTTACATACTGCTCTGATATTGTTCCTTTCTTAGGTAAGTAGCCATAATAATGCTGAGCTGAAAGATCTTGTCCACAAAATATTGACAATTTCTTACAGCAAGAAACAAAAATCAAATACGAAGCTAAGAAAGGCTGGTAATCAGACTGCCCAGAACTTAGAAAAGGTCTGCTGTTCTGCATTTCATAGATGACAAGGCTAAGGAGAAATGTTTTTACTTTGAACAAAACTGCTACAAAAAAAACAAAGAAATTCACTATGGAACAAAGTTTATCTTGCTTGTAGCAACTTTTTCTTCACCAGTATTCTAGTATTATCCTGCTATGAACCATTGTGATCTGAGGGTACAATGTGAGGGGAAAAGGCATCTAGATGAGGTGTCAATGTCCCTGTACAGATGATGTTTATAATGTTCCACTAGAAGGACAGTGTGATCCAATGACTGGCTGAGCAGTAGCATTCCTAGAAAATCTGGAATCTCATTATGTCTATCAGTTTCCATAGGAACAGGCCCACCATCCTTCCAGAGATGAAGATCGGCAGTGATCTTAACCCAGAGCAGGTAATTCAGGGTTGCCAACCATCTGTAAATTTACAGACAGTTAGTAAAAAAATGTACAATTTTAACATTGTCAGTAAATAAATGAAAATGTCCATGAAATTGGGTAGAAATAAAACATACTGTTTTTTGACATGGATTGTCATCGTTCAGAATCACTTCTTATATCATAAAACTACATTGACAAAGACTATCAATTTCCTGTTTTCTATTATTGCATATGCCCAAAGAACCCGATTGATCAATTAACTGCAGCTAAAACAATTGCGTACAGAATATCACGAGTGAGTACACACTTTTGTGACATTAATGTATTGTTTATGGTATTTTTAGTGATGTCGGTAAAAAGTTTACCGTGTCAGAAAAAAATCAACTTCAGATTTTCATGTCAATAAAAACTAAAATGCAAGGTTGGCCATCCTGGATCAGATAATCATGAACGCCTTCTTTTAACACCCAATATTTTCAATTCCTGTCCCCAAAATTAGATGCAGAATGTGAATATGGTCATGAGATGAGATGAATCAGAAACATTTTAAGGTATTCCCACAGTTGCCGCGAGATCTGGATTAAATATACAAAAGGTATCGACGACATGGACAGTGAAGTTCCCCAGAACAAGAAGTCTTGACAGCTTCACTGCTAGACCATAAAAGAATGGTAAGTAGCGGACTGGTCTGTAAACGACCAGAACTCACCCAAATTCATTTTATCCTGGCATTTGCATATTGTACAAGTTGGACTAATTTTTACAAGTCTATCTTTGGTATGAGATGCAAAAATATAGCCATACACTCTGCTAGCCTTCCATAGGGTCATGCTGAACAGAGTAGATGGCTGGAATAGCCTTTACCAGCTGAATCTTCCAGCGAGGGTTCTAAAATTCAAGCATGATCGGCTGCCTCATCCATTACTAAATATTGGATGGTAGCAGTTTAACCTGCATTCAGTCATGTGCTACATTACATGAACCCTAAGTTAGAGGCTCTGCTTGTCATTGCCCTGTAGGAAGTAGAAAGAACATAGTCTGAAGAGAAAAGAAAATTGACTGGTAAACAGAATCAATTTGTTGCACACAGCAGAGAAAGAGAATAAATATGGAACTCTTTGGTGCAATATTTTACAGACACTTTTGGACTCTCACCAGGGATGGAGGAGCAGGGAATGTTATGACATAAGTTAAAAAGGAAACATACAGTCAAAGATAGGGTGATGAATAAAGAGGCCAAAATTAGAAAAAAGTTCTGCAAAGACAGCTCTACCAAGCATGTGCAAAAAAGGGAAAATTATCTAAAGAAAATAAGAAATCCTGGGAATAGATACATTTTGGGCTTGTTTTCTTTCTTCCCTTTCCTCAAACATTAAAAAGACAGTTTATAAATAGAATAAAGAAAGAATTATGCTGAGGACAGATATGTTCCTAGTGCTCCCCTTGGCTCATAATTTTTGAATACTTGGCATCAGATCTGAGAGTGTTTAGCTAGATCAGCAGGAGAAATGGCTTGATTTGCAGGTTAACACCACAAACAGTTCCTAATAGCAATTAAGAGGTGCAAACAACATTTACGTGTCTTTGTGATTGCTAGAAAATAGCCACCCTAATGTATTCTAAAAATGGTTTGCTGATTTAGATTTCACCATAACATTAATTATAAAGGACTCTATTGATATTAAATATTACATACCACATGCTGCACAAAGAAAGCTGTGATACAGAGACATAGTTCAAGTTAACAACGAACAAACAAAGTTAATTATCAGTCCCTTATCTTGTCTTGGTCAAGACATAGTAACAGATCACCAAAATGGAATGGTGGGAGATGGACCATTATCTATCAGTAATCTCAGCTCTGCAAAAGGTATGCCAAAGCCATATTTGTTTTCTGAATCAGGCCAAGACTCTGTGGGAAACAGAGAAATTCAGGAAAGCTGCAAACTACAACTTATTGGATTTTGGTCTGATATTAATGGAGTCGTTTTTATTTCTGCCAAACATTATAATTAAATCAGATGTATAACAAAAAACATAATGTGGCCAAATTGTTTTAATCACTGAATTAATCCAGGCCCTCACAACAGACCTGCTCCACTGTCCACTGGAGTGTAATAGTTTCAGTAAGAATTGGTCAGGGCCAATGTCATTCAGACGAAAAAATGAATGGGCATGAACCCTGAAGTACCCTCACACCTCTCTAGAGACTCTCTCACCAAGTTTGGATTTATATCAGTGACCACATAGCGAGAAGTTTGCACTGCTGTTGTTCATGCTATATTCATTTTGTGGATAAATAGGGGGCTTGTGCTCTTTGTGCTGTCAGCATAGACAAGCATTTAAGCAACTAAAAACTGGTGCAAAATACTGTGCTTCTGAGGACTGAAGATCACTACAGCAGGCAGACATATATTGCATGTAATATTATTTGTTAGAAGACTATTATTGAAGCTATTCTCCATCTGCACACAGTAAGACCATTCCCTCAAATAATACAAAACAAATAAAGACACAATAGGTTTCTAATAGAGATGCTAGAAAAATGCCAATTGTTTTTTTTCAAGGGACATTTTGGAAAAAAAAAGTTTCCTTTTTGGTTTTGTCAAGCTTTCCCACAGTTTTTATTGTTTTTGTTGTTGCTTTTTCAGTGAAAACCTAAAACCCATAACATTTTCAGCTTTTGATAAAATAATTTTGTTTTCCAGATTTCCACTGAAAAATGGAAAAGGTGTTTGAAAATTTGTTTTCAATTAAAAGATATTTTTATGTCAAAATTACTTTAATAATTTTTTGCACCAGTTCTAGATTTAGCTCAATCTTCAAAGAAAATTTGCAGGGTACTCTATTATTCAAATCCAATTACAGGCTGACTTTATGTACCATGTTTCTTTCTCATTTGTCTGATGTTGACTGAAGCTGACAAGGATCTGAATTGCAATTGTGTACGAGCTGGTAGCAGAAGACACTACCTCATACTTAATCACTGGAAACAAGCTTGTCAAGTACATCCTGTGAGATTCTATCAGAGATAAGTCAGTGGCAAGCTCAGCCATGTTGGCAAAGTGAGTTTGGAGTCAGACCCAAGGAACATCATGCCCTCACTCATTCATGAAGGCCCTCCCCGGCTCACACTGTCTCAAGCTGGTGGTACAATTTGAATGACAGAAATTGAAATTTTAAATGGACATGATCAAGATAAAAATTACAATTCTGTCTGAAATATTTTACCTACTATCATTACTTAGACTATATTTTGGGGCAGGGACTGTCTTTCTTTTTGGTGTTTGTACAGCACCCAGTACACTGGAGTCCTGGACCATGACTGGGGCTCCTAAAAGCTAAAGTAATATAAATAAATAATCATAATTGCAAGTAGCTCCCTAACATTACTATAGCTGGAAGAGATTGGAGAAGGTTTTTTGTTTTGCACTGGTCAGCACTCTGACTATATAGAATGTCATTGTATCACTATAATCAGTTCCCCCAGTTATTTGTGTGGATGTTTCTCATAATAATATGCGCGTGGGGGGGGGGAGGGGGGAAGAAAACTTTTAAAAATGGGGGTGTTTTGAAGGAATTTTAAAATAACAAAATATAGGAGGGAGACACACTGGGTGAGGTAATATCTTTTATTGGACCAACTATGTAATATCTTTTGTTGGACTAAGCTGGTCTAATAAAAGTTATTACCTTACCCACCTTGTCTCTAATATCCTGGGATTGACATGGCTAGACCAACACTGCAAACAAAAATGGTAGGGGCAGTCTAAGGTTGGTACACTGCCTGAAACTACTTTAAACTCAGTTTTGAAAACTGACTAGATTTCTATTTGATAATAGTCTTTTAGGGGGTTGGACTAGATGACCTCCTGAGGTCCCTTCCAACCCTGATCTATGATCCTAATGCCTCATTTCAACACTTACATAGAAATCACATGCCAGCAGAGGGCGAGCTTTCCAAATTGCCTGAAAATTAATCCAAAATGCATGCCTTTCTGCTTCTAAATAAATGTGTTTCCGCAGGTCTTGAACTAATAAATGCTGCTGAATCCCAGTACGTGGAGTTGAAAGAGAACTCCTGAAATTTGCTCTTTCCTTACCTTTTAAGTAAAAATATAATTTCTTAGTTGCAGGAGAAATATTTAAAAAAAAAAAAAAAAACCACTAAGAGAAAACTTGTGAAGAATAAATTTCCCTCACCTCTCTGCAGTGCTAAAACAGATCAGTTTTAACTCTGCTGCAGGCTGGAAAAGCTCTGAGCAGCAACAGAGGCATCAAGTCTCTTTAAAACAGTCTGCAAGGTGTAGGCAGATAGTGAGCTGAGACTAATACTCATGCAAAAAAGTGCTTTTTGACTGTTAAAAATCATGAGATATCGTTAAAAAAAACTACCACTTTAGGTTCTTTTTATTTGCCTTTTGAACTTTTCAGGGATACACTCAGCTCAGCTTTTCCAACTTTTCTCCACAATCATGAGGGCTTTTTTTAAATGAAGTCTCAATCACATGAATCCAGGAGCTGGGACTTTAAGAAAACCACCAAATATTGTGAGACTTGTGATGAAATGAAGACTGTGTCTGTTTCATCCACCATTGCCTCTTGTCAAGAAGCTAGGTTTGTATGCTCTCTGAAGCGGATAGTACCTAACACAATAGAGACCTGATCCTTGACTGGGCCCCGTAAGCAGTACTGCAGTACAAATGACTAATAATTGGATTACACGCAGTTCACATTTGGAAGGTTTTCTTTGCGGTGTGGAGGGCTAGAAACCTGTCTAAATGGCAGCTGAAATTCTGCATAGCTTGCCCAGCATTTCCTCCTCTGGGGGTTGGTCCAAGCCCTGTCTCAGTGAAAATGACAAAGCAAAGCCCTTCCCTACCAGAGAGGCCACCAGCAGATGGCAAATGGGGGCGCTCCCCCCAAGAATGACACTCTCCCCACTTGGAAAAAGGGGGCTCCCTCTCTCAGGAGTCCCCCCCTCACAAGAGAAACCATTTCCTTCCCTAACAGGTGGGAACTTCCTTCCCCCCCCCCCGGGGCTCGGTCTCTGTCTCCTCCCGCACTGGGAGAGGGTCTGTCCCTCAGTGTGCGGCAAAGGTAGGTACCACCCCGATAAATGAGACTCAGCAGCAGCTCGCTGAGTCGCTCCGCCCATGGCTGCCTAGCCCGGCCTTTGCCTACAGCGTCAGAGTCATGGCGACGGGAACAATTCACAATGTGGGGGAGGGGAAGGAGGAAGAGGGTCACGTGATGCACCCTCCCACCTCCCTGGCTCCGGTAGACTACGATCCCCATAGTGCCCCGCGGCGGGCACCGGGAGGAGGGTCCGCTTCAACCGCCGCAAAGTGTCGCGCCTCTGAAGCAGCGCTTTACGGCTGAAGCCTGAGCTGGCTTGCGCTGTCCGCCGCTTTGCCCTGCTCTGACACTGAGCCGGAGAGGGCTGAGGGGCCCTGCGATGTAACGTGCGGGATGGGCGGTCAGTGGTGAACCCCTCCCCCCGCCGGACCGAGCGGGGCCCCCCTCCCCCGGGCAGGATGGAGGAGGAGAGCATGGAGGAGGAGGGGGGCAGCGGCAGCAGCAGCTATGAGGCCATGATGGACGATCAGAACCATAACAACTGGGAGGCCGGTGTGGACGGCTACCGGCAGCAGCACGCCCCGGGCCACGCCCAGCCCCCCCTGGGGGGCAGGGACCCGCAGCTGCCCGCGGGTAGGAAGGGCCACAGGGGGCTGCAGCAGCAGCAGCAGCAGGAGGAGGAGGAGGAGGAGGAAGAAGAAGAGGTCCAGATGGTGCCAGAAGCCAATGGCCTGGGGAAGGGCTGTGACTCTGCAGGGGCTGCGGGCAAGGGAGGAGCCGTGGCTGCTGCCACCATCAACACCAACACCTCCACCTCCAAGTTCTGTGAGTGACAGAGCCTGGCCTGACCCTCTCCTGTCCCGCCCCAGCTGACACCACAGCTGCCTGGACCCCACCCCCAGCTTGTCCCAGGCTGTGTCCCACCAGCCTCCCATACGTCTACCCGGGGCCCAGGAGCACCCTGTACCTGTGTCACCATTCACCGCACACCCGCCCCGCCCCGCCCCGGCCCTCACATACTCACACAGACTGCTCTTGTATCACACATGCTGTGCCTGGGGCCTAGGAGTCTACCCGAAAACTGCCACTTCCCCGCCTCCTTCTGTGAAATGGGGCTAAAGCTGGGGCTTCATCTGTGTCTGAGCTACCCTTCACTTTCTTCTTGAGTCCGGGCTGAAACTCTCCTCTCTCGCACCGTCTGTCTGCCCCTTTCAGCCGGCTACTTGGCTAAAATGGTCACTGTGTTTTGCTCCTCCTTCCCTTCAAACATCCTCTTCCTCGTACAGACATGGATAGGCCTTGAGTCTCTCCTCAAACTGGTCCACTTCCCTGACTGTCTCAGTCCCTGTCTGTATCTGAACTAAGAACAAAAATATTGGAAGTAGAAAGCATCCCTTCATGTTCATGCTTCCCACTTGTCTCCGAGATGGAGCTTCCTATGCTGCTTGGCTCCTTGCTTGGTGGGTTTTTGGGGCTCCAGATAGTTTGATAGTTTCAGAAAGGTCGAAATGGAATGTTTTCATCTTCTGAATGAAATTTTGGAATTCTGGTTCCACAAGAAATCTTGAAATTTCATTTTTTCATTCTGTTTTGGAACAATTAAAAAAAATTCAGACTTTTCTGTGTAATGTGAATTCCACATAACAGGAATCCCAGTTTTCAGCTAGCTCTATTTTTTTATGTTTCGGGATGAAGGAGCTAGTGGGTCTGCTTCTGTGTTGGGTGTGGATCTTCTAAAATATAGATTTATCATTAAAATGGCAGATTTCTTTTTTTAAAAACATAATTGAGCATTTGTTCCCAGAGCTCCTATGAAATAGCTATGTATTAGGATGTATGCAGACGTTCACTTAGCTTCAGAATTCCCTTATCCAGCACTGCTAAAAATATGTAAAAACTAGTAAAATGGTTTAATCAGAATATTTATGAAATCGTGGGTAAGTGTGTGTGTGTTAGAACTTTTCAGTGTGGTAGATCACCTTAGCCTGTCGCAGATAAACCTATGTGGTGTGTGTACATGAGCAGCACAGGTCTTATCCTCTGCAGCTGCTGCTGAAATGGCAAAGTCTATAGAGATCTGAATGCAGGGCCAGGAACTCCTGTGTTGTAATCTTGGCTCTGACACTGACTCCATTCTTGGCTTTTATAAACCATGTAATCTCTCTTAGTTTCCACATCAGAAAAATTGGGATAATAATTATTCCACAGGTGTGTTCTGAGGATGTTTTTTAAGAGATAGGCATGTGAGAATAGGGAGTGGAAAGAGGAGGGACAAACCAGTAATATCTCAACTGCCTTCTTCACCTCAGCAGCAGACTGTCTAAACCAGGGGTTCTCACAGCAATTTTTTTGGTGTCCTCAGAAAGTGGTCACGAGCTCTTGCTGGTGGCTAATTTGACAATTTCTCCTAAAATACTTAATTAACTTTAGGAAAAACAAATAAATATGCACATATATACGTCCAAATCATTTTAATTTATTTATTTAGTAGAAAGGTGGTAGGAAGTAGAGATCCCCATTCAGTGTACTGGGACTTTGCTCCTATTCTTGTTTTCCAGAAGCATTCATTCTTATAACTAATTTCTTACGGTTGTGAATGAAGATTGCAAGAGGAAAACTAGAGTAACTTTTCTCTTATTGTTTGTAATTAAAAGATGCCATCAGAAATGATGGATCAAAAATATGAGATGCAAGGTGTGATTGGCTATATTGGTATATTTGAATGACACTATCTAGCAGACTGCAAATTTAGTTGGAATTCTCTCAACTGTCGTTTTGAATTGCCTAGTATGCAATTTTTTCCAGCTGGCTCTTCCTGTATCTGAATTAAGTAAGACCTATTAAATAGGGCTTGCACTGTAGTTAAGAATAAAGATTTGCATTACTCTTGGCATTTCTGGATGATCTTGCAGGAAAATGTGCTAATTGCTTTCTTGCTGAAAAATGAGTCAGAGCTGCCATTGGCAATATGGAGGCCCTGTGCCAACCAGTTTCCGTCAAGTTTTCTTTCGCCTCTCTCATTTAACACTGCTGATGAATCTTTCTGCATTTGCAACTTTTCTTTGTTTTGGAATAATGCACTTCACAAATCCACATGAACTGAGATTGTGGTGAACTTTTGGAATCATCAAATGACACAGAATATATGATTTAGCATTTAGCCATCATGATGGTTTACAGCCACTATTTAGATGTTCTCCCTGAGAAGGAGTGGGCCCCTATGGATACTTTAGAAACTGTAAAAGCTCTGCTGTTGACTGCAAAGTTGTCTGAGCATAGGCAAGGTTGGTTAAGTCTTTGGAAATGCTGAAAAAGCTTCTTTAAATTTCAGTAGGGAGCAGACCTGTAATGGTAGCCACAAGATGATGCGATTGGATTTTGTATCTTGATAGACATAAGATTCTATTTGAGGATAATGGTGTTTCTGGAAAATGTTTTGAGTTTTCACAGTGTGGTTTAGGATTGTGCTAGGTATTACTATTATCTAAATATGGTTTAAATAATGTGCTGTACACCCACACATCCGAAGTTTGGGATTATACTTTCTGAGAAGTTCTTTCGCTGCTTTCATTTTATTTTTGTTGTCTGTTTAAATGGCAAATAACCCCTTGTCAGACCTTTAACTGCATAGGCATCCTTAGCAATTTGGACACAATATTTTTCTGTCTTACTTTCAGGCATATAATTAATAGCAATAAGTAGGCACAGTTCTTTTCCTACATGAATACATTTAGCTATTGTTGGCTCACTTTTCATATTAGACTAACCGTCTTGCATTAATGTCCATGTTAACTCTTTTAGTTTTTCCTTCACTTGGAGGATGTAGTAGTGGATCTGTGAATTTAAATCTGTCTGGAGGAGAGTGTTCAGGGAAAAAGTGCTTCAGTCTTTTTTCAGTTTGTCATTTTGTGCTATGCAGGAAGTGATGCCAGCATAGAAGGAACGTTGCAGCTTTCTTATCAATTTCAAGTTTATTTTATGACATAATTACTGATTGCTCTTTGCCATTTTTTGTAATTTGAATGGCCTCTGAATAAAGTTGGTGTGGAAGAGTTCATAGAAGGCCTGGAATACGAATATATTTTGGCAGTATTTCAGTGATGACTGAGACATTGAAAATGCTGGTTGCAGTATAAAGCTCATCGGCATTCTGCTTTTCCACTTTAATACACAAAGTTTCATTCAGAGGCACATTTGACTTTAAGCTCTGAAGAAACTGAGTTTCTTCACTTTCTGAGATGAGCACAAATTCCTTCTGTCATGCTACTTTTCAAATCCTGGCAATGTTTACAATTTACCTTGGAAGAATTGTTTGCTTTACTTTTGTCCCTTCAATCACCAATTTTCTACCACTTGTTTCACCTGTAGTCTTATTGCGTCAGATAAAGTCATACACTGATAGTTGGTAATCAGTAGTTTGCAGTATTGATCCACAGCTCTCACACTTACTATGGTTTGAATGTGAAATAGCCACTTGATGAATTCACCACTGAAAAATAAATATAAAAGGTTGCCAGCTTTATGTAGAACCATGTAATAAGATGCCCTTTGGAGAAGAGTATAGATCATGCCCAACAGAATTTTCCTCTAATATTTTAGAATATTTTCATTTACAGATTGAAACTGGAACCTAATGGTGTCAGTGTTTTAGAAACAAAACAAAAAAATCCCTACTTTCAAATATTTGCTATGTTCATAAACAAATGGAAAACAAATACAGATAATTTCCCTAAAAACTCACTGGGTTGGTATCCCCATTTTCTGCTTGCTCTCTATAAAACTGTTTATGTACAGTCTTGATGTTACCCACATGGACCTGATCATCAGGCAGCATTGTGCTAATTCCGCCTTTGCTCTGCTTGAGTAGATACGTTGGGAAAGAAAGGGATGTAATGTTTATAAGAGAGAGTTCTTCGAACTCTGGAGTAACATTTTTTTAATTTAAAGAATAAACTAATAGGGATTGAACAGTGTATAGTCCTTGGGCTGTTTGATATATAAACATTTTGGTTGGCTTCAGTTCAAAGCTGTGTGGTGGAAATCAAGTGTACTTACTCCTGAATGGAATAAATAGTATTTGTAATAGCTTCTTAATGAAAATCGACTATATAACACTTCCAGAATCTATAGATTCCAGCCAGTTAGTGCACTGCAGCTGCTACCTCTGTCAGAGGTTTATTCATAAAAATGTCACTTTACCCTTTTCCTCTCCAAGACTGAAACTGAATAGGTCTTCATGTTTCTAGTGGTTGCTTCTTTGTGGTGCCACAAAAAATTTGACAGGGCTTATCAGTCTATTTAAAAATTGATTGCCTGTGGCTCCAAAATTAGTTCTTAGGTCACTCATTCTCTTTGTCAGTATAGCTTAGTTCATTAAACTCAAATCTACACAAGGATTTGAGCTAATATTTAGGGCTGGCTGCATGGAGGTGTTATCTTTTGCATGAGACTTGAAACTGAAGTCTCTTCTCTGGTGACCAAAGGGAATTTAAATATCCAAACATTCTTTTTAATTAAAGCAGATTAGGCTGTCCAAAGCTGCATGTAAGCTGTTGTTGAGAAGAGCTACCCAGACACTGGACTACGAGTCTGAGAGCTAGATCCACAAAGCGATTTAGGTACCTAATTGCCACTTTAAGTGCCTAAATCCAAAAATTAAATCCTCAAAACCCCCACTCAGCTGCCATCTAGCCAAGTAAGAGCCTAAATTACCACCTGTAAAGTTCCCATGGCACCTAAATTTCTGTTGTTGGGCATGTGCATAGCTGTCTTAGTCCTAACTGAGTAGCTTGGTGACTAAGCCCAGGGGATGCTCAGACTAGATATTTCCCTCCCTGTCTCTCCTACAGGGCCTGTAGGCATGCTCCGAGGCTTCTTACTGGATCAGGCCCCCTGCAAAAAATCCAAGGAAGAGGAGGTGGTCTCCCCCTTATGCACAATAATCCAGTGCTTAGGGCACTTACCCAGGACGTGAGAGACCAGGGTTCAAGTCCCCTTTCTGCATGATTTGGAGGCGGGACTTGAACCCAGGTTTCCCACCTCCTCGGTGAGTACTCTGAACAGTGGGTGGGTCTCTCTTCTTCTTTTCAGTTGAAGCTGTTCCACTTTGTGTAAATTACTTAAATGTTCATTGTGCCAGAGAGAGAGTGAGACCAACTTTTTAGCTCAGTGGTTCAGGCATTCACCTAGGAAGTGGGGACTTCAACTTGATTCTTGTGGTCCAGTGACTATTTAATTATTTATACTGCCCTCCTCAGCATTTCTTATTGGCTAACTTAGATGGCTCCCCACTCAGCTTGCTGGCTTTTGTGGATTTCATTTTTAGATGCCTCACTTTCCCCAGGCATTGCATAGTGAGCCTGGGTGCCCAGCTTGGGGCCATGGATTCCACTAGGCCACAGGGCGCCAAAACGTTACGTTTTGTTATGCTGAGCCTAAGTCCCCTTTGTGGATCTAGCCCTTAGTGTCATTGATAACTTTTACTTCACAGATTTGCTGGAGTATAGTGGCATGCTCTCAGAACGAAGGTTTAGGTGTGGGTAAGGCAGGCTACAATACTTGATAGGAGTGCTGCATACACTGCTGAGAGTCGTAAAGCCTATAGTTTCTATCCATTTGTAATGAACAGAATGTATAACAAATATTAAGCAAGAGTGAACAAATTGCTATTTTTGCCAAGATGGGCTGGCAGTATAGAATTGCCGAGTTATCCAATCGGCAAAACTGCTGAATCTGAACTAAATGCTAAAGAAACTACTGAGAAATTGTTAAAATATAGTTCTGCTGCTGATGCTGCTATTCAGGCACTTGCTTGACTCTCACCTCTTTCCAGGCCCTTTCTATCTTTCTTTCCTTGTATTAATACCTTCTTTCGTATTGCCCATTTTGCCTGAAATTCTGTCCCTCTTGTTGCATTAAATCATCCCACTCCATTCAAATCCCAAACTAAAACACACTTAGTTCACTAATCCCACCAATGTTAATCCACCAAAGAGTAGTGATGCTACATTTTAGAAATGTATTTAAAATACCTTTATGGTTTCTGACTATATCCCTTTCCAAAATGTCGTTTGAATTTATATTGTCCATTTAGTATGTGAGCTATTTGGAACTGAAGCCATTTCTTCTTCTGTTCTGTACAGCACCAAGCTCCCTGTTCAGATAATAATAAACTTTTGAACTGATCAGTTCAGATTTGGTAAAAATCTGCTCTGTGTTGTAATTGAATTGGTAAAAAATTGAATCTGCTCTGTATTGTATTGACTATCTTGTGGCTTTGGTTTAGTGGGAACTTGTGTTTAAGCTCCAGGAGAGCGAGAGCTAGCAAGATGGTCCTGTGAATACAGTACACTGTATGTCCTTGAGGAAAAAGGTGCTGTCCATTCTAGAATGGCTGATCCTTGGAATTGTTCTACATGTAGTTAATCAAGCTTTGAGAAGAGAGAGCTTTAATTTCAGATGTTAGGGGCGTGACTCTGCCTGTGTGGATGCGCACAAAGCATGTTGGGAAAAGGACACAAGAAACAAAAGCGGTGTGGTGGTTGAGTTGCAGGTGCTTATGTTTCCCATTACCATAATATCTGAGTGCATTACAATCTTCAATGTATTTCTTCCTGCAACATCCCTGACAGGTAGGGATGTACTATGCTTCTCTTACAGAAGAAGAACAAAGGCACTGAAAGACAAAGGGCTTGTCTACATGATTCCTTAGACTTCGCTAGCCGGGATGAAAAGTCGAATTTGCAACAGTGTGTCATGCACTAACTGGCTGGTATGGCCCCTTGCTGGCATGCACAAAAAGTTCCCTAGTACGTGTTAATGGTCTACCTCAACACACTAGAGAACTTTTAGGGTCTGTCTACACTGGTTTAAAACTGGTGGCAGCGGGTCTAGAGACGTGAGCTCACACTGTGGCACTAAAATCAGCTGTGTGGATGTTCAAGCTTGGGCTGGAGCTCAGGCTCCGAAGCCTGAGGAGGGGAGTGGGTTTCTGATCCCGAGTCTGAGCGCAAATGTCTACACAGCTTATTTTTAATGCCATAGTGCAAGCCAGAGTCTGTAGACAAGGGCTCTGAGACTTGCTGCTGCAGATTTTAAAACACAGCATAGACATACCCTTAATATGCACTTAGAGTCCACGTAGGCCAGTTAATGGACAACATACTGGTGCATTTTAGAATTTATGCCCCAGCTAGTGTGGACTAAGGCACCAGTGTAGAGAAGTCCTAAGTTGTAGCTGCATTGATCCATGAACCCTGTGGTCAAGAGAGTCGATGGTCTCCTTTAAGATGGTGGTTGTTCACATACCAGTATGGAGGGAGTGTTCTGAGAAATGGATGCACCCAGCCTATCCTTGTTCTTCTGATGTTGGAGAGCTTAGTGTTAATCTTTTATTCTGGTCTCCCACACAGTTGCGTAACATGGTATCTGCCAAGTCACTCAGCCACCTTCTGTTTGTTTCATTTTGTCGTTATTGGCATTTCTAGGATGGTTATTTCCCCTTTCACAGCAGAATTGGTGAATATACTTCTTGGGGCCATAAAACACTGACTTGGCAATTTTTCCATTTCTGTAAACATCAGATACGAATTAGGGTATAACTTCTAATGTAACAGATGGGTTTGTATTGTAACAAAAATTAAATGTAATTATTCTGAAGTTCTGTTCCTACCTATCAGTTGTGATCTTCAATTGCTGACAGCTCACTAGCCTCTGAGAACCGTGCTTAAAGTGCAGTAAAACACAGCTTTGTCTTTTTTTTTCTTTATAGTAATGAATGTTATAACAATTGAAGACTATAAGAGCACATATTGGCCAAAGTTGGACAGTGCCATAGATCAACTTTTAACTCAGAGTCCTGGTGACTACATCCCTATCTCCTATGAACAAATATACAGGTAAGAAAACCTTTATGCACTATATAGCTCGCTTTCAGTTGAATGTATGTGTAAAATTCTCCCTTACAAGGTACATATGTCATTGACTTTGTTTATTATATAAAGCACAGTCCATTTGCTACTGACGTGGTTAGACTGGGGAAAAAAATAAGCTGTCCAAATATCTTTGCATCTCCTGCCAGGAAGAATAAATGCTATAGAAATAAATACATTTATGCATCATCTATTTAGACCCAAACCATGATCATATTGAATCAGTGAAAACTATAAAAATAAAATATCATGCCCCCACAGAATTTTGTTATAAAACACCCAGAAATGTGTAACACATCATTAATTATGGCAGTCGAGGGAGACGTTGTGGTAAGAAGTTGAGCGAACCCTAAAAGTTCACTTGAGGCATATGTCTGAACAATATCCCTGTCTCAGTAAGTCTTGGAGCCTGTGTCAACTGACTTGGGCTTGTATTGCTAGGCTAAAAGTGGCGGTGTAGGCATTCAAGTTTAGGCTGTAATCCATGCTCTGGGATCCTCTCCTCTCGCCAGGTTTCAGAGCCCGGACTCCAGCCCGAATCTGAACACCTACACTGCTATTTTTAGCCCTCTAGTACGAGCCTGAGTCAGTTGATCTGGGCGCTGAGTCTCACTGTTGTGGGGTCTTCTTTTGCTGTGTTAGACATACCCTTAGAAGCCTAAGCCTGCAAGGTGCTAAGATTCTCCTCTAGAAAAGGATTAGAAATTTCTATTTCTAAACCTGGGATAAAAGGGAGTTTTTGTCCTGTGAGTGGCAGCTATTTAGGGAGTAGGAGAAGAGCTGGTGAGGGGAAATGCAGCTGCTTTGATTGGGTAAGATGCTGACTCTTGCTAGTGACAGCAGCAGATTAAAGGCACCTCCCATGTTCCTTAGGAGAGGACTGGGTTCTAAGCATGGATGCCTGGAGTTCAGTCCCTCCAGGCTCTATTTCATGGGGCATCCGGCATCTCAGCTTTTATGTCTCTTGCTCCCATTTGGACATAGCTTTCCATTTCTCCCTTCCTGTCTCTGGATCCTTAGAAAAAGGAAGCAGATGAGGAAAATTAAATGACCTGCCACATTGCATCTGGGGCACTGCCTGTTACTTTTATTAAACAAGTAGGGCAGTATTTATAATTTTTCAATAATTACAAAATTAACCCCATCTACCCTGCTCTTCCCTCTTTCCACCCCACTTAGAAAATGCTCTCATCAGTCTCTTACCCTCAACATCTGTATAAAAAATTTAAGAGGGATAAATTCACTTTACTTTATTAGATGATTACTACATCTTCATTCAGAAGTAACAGATGTTCTCCCCATCTAGAAATCTCAAATGAGCACAAAGCCAACAATAATGAATAGTTTAGCACCTACCAGCATTGAACCCTGATAAACAATATAAACACTAAATTAATGAATTAATGCATACACAAAATCCAGACCTACTTATATGTTTCAGATAATTGGACTTCATCTGTAATTCTTTACTCCTTTAGAAATAAAAATAATTGGTCACTATCATAAAATGAATGATAAGAAACTAGAAATAGGGATAAATAATTTTAAACTTCTCCCAAGAGATTTTAATCTCAAAAGACAATTAGTATTCAGATTTGGTAGTGCCTACAGGTCCCACCTGAGACAAAGCTCTGGTGTTCTAGGTACCATACAAACACATAGTAAGATACAATTCTTGTCTCAGAGTTTACAAGCTAAATAGACCAGGTAGACCAAGCATAGGAAGAAGGAAGTAATTTTTATGCTGAGGCAGAGAGAGATGAAGTGATTTGCCCAAGGTGTTGCAGGAATTCAGTAGCAGAGCCAGGACTGGAACTCAACATCTCCTGCCCCAGTTCAGTGCCTTAACTTTTCTCACTCCCTGAGAAAGAGATGGAAAAACAAAGACCTTCTGAGCCGTAAAACCTAAGGTGTACTAAATAAAGGAGTCCATGCTTCTTTCACACACAAATAAAGTACTTTAACTCCTCAGGGCTACAGGAAAATTATTCTGTGTATATGCAGACTTTATTAAAAATAACAGATACAATCTGTAAAGAGCATCTCTCAGACAAACAAAATTTGAGCTAGACAGATAGGTAATACTTCTCGCCCTTTTTGTAAGTTTCCTTTAAATCTAATAAAACAAATTAGAATTTAGATCACTATTATCCAATAGTAGAAAATTTACAAATTTCAGATTATTTTCTATTCAATTATCTTCTAATTGTTCTATTTGGAGATTTGATAATCTCTCATTAAGGTGTGGGCCTGTGCCAAAAGGAATAGCAGTCTGGTAGAATTCTCTTTCAGCTTCCTTAAGGTAATATCAGAGCATTGATGACTCATAAACTCAGCCTGCAATTGGGAAGTGAGAACAGGATCTGAAAATGGGAAGTAAGTTCTAAAATAGAAGTGTTCAAATAAAAACTTAGACACACATGTATATGCATATACAAACATTGCTGTCTAACTACAGCTGTTCACTGTTTAACTACATAATGCATTGCAGAAATTCAGGGCAGTGGATACAGCAATAGTTTAAAGTACATACCTGTAGAAGGTCATGTAGAAAGAACTCTGTTAAATTACACTGATTCATTTGAAAAACTGTCCACTTCACTTATTGCGGAAGTGGCCATATATTGTGCTGTGTCTGAATAAATAAACTCCACAGCAATGTGCTGTCTTTATCTAAATGTGAGTCTGAGATCACAAAATCAATCTCATCTGTTTTATTCTACCTCCATTTCTTCTGATGATCCAAATTACACTGTTTTTTGTGCCATTAATGTATTTGCACCTGGTCATTCCCCGTACAGTTATGGCAGTCAATAAACTTTATGCTAGAAGATTGAAATTGAGGAGTTAACATGAGAAACTGTAGGGAGTTGAGTTGAAAACCCAGTATATGTAAGAGGAGGAGGAGTGGTTTCTAAAAGAGACCTGTTGTGTACGGAGGTAGCAGTGTAGGTGACCATTGTAGGAGACTTAGAAAGGGATGGACAAAATGTGTTTTATAGTAAAAATTTTCATGATAATTCTACCAAAATTCCTCTTCAGTAGCCTTGAGAAGGTGATAGTTACTGAGTGTGCGTCTCTTTTTTTGGTCTGTGAAGCTGTGGAGTTAATTTCTAACTTTTTCATCAGCGTTATTGAGTTCTGGGAGGTCTTATCCTATGATTAATTGTGTGACCCATATTACATGTTACATTTTACATGTTTATTGGAATTGTTAGCCTCTGCTGAGGGAGAAAAAAAACAAAAGAAGGAATTGTAGAGTTGTAATAGAGATGTTGGGCACTTCAGCAGGGGTGTAGAGAAGGTTGTTTATAGTTTGACTTTACCTGTTATATATTTGTACTACAGTAGCATCGAGAGGCCTCAACTACAATCAGAATCCCATTGTGCTAAGCACTGTACAGATACACAGTAAGAAGAGGCAGTCCCTACTGTAAATTGTGTGCATTCTAAATAGATAAGAGAGACAAAATGTGGGGAGGAAAAACAAAGGCACAGAGAGGTGAAGTCACTTGCCCAAGATCATACAGCAGGTCAGTGGCAGACACAGGAATAGAACCCAGATTTCCAATCTGGTGTCCTATCCATTAGTCCATGTTGCCACTCAGTACTAGAAGGATTAGTAATATTAACTTTCAAAAGAGCTAAATTCACATAATTAAAAAAAAAGATACAATTGTATTAATATAACAGCAAAAGTTTTTTGGCAGGGTGGATTGATTTTAAATCATCAATTTAAATTGCTAAGTGGAAAGCCTTGATTAAAATTGATGATTTAAACCAACTTTTCCATTTGTGTGTCAGTTATTGTCTAGAGAGAGGTGCATTCTTATTGTTTAATATAACCATTAAAATGTGTTGGTTTACAACTAAATAGAGCCTTTACGTTAGATTTGGTACATCTTTTTGCTAATGAAGAAGCAAAACTATATACATTTGTATACATTTATACCTATACACATTGATTTAAGCAAATACATAGCTTAATAATTGTACGTTTTTAGTATGTTAGAAAATGGTGAATGACATACTGATTTACTGGATAATTAACTATTTGTTCATGATTTGTATCAAGTTGCATTAAGATGGTAATTGGAATTTAATTTACCACATGAAACAGATTATAAAACCGTTTTGGATACATAAACTTCTCTTATCAAAACATGTTTCATGTTTACAACTATATGATATATTAAACAGAGGGATTAACTGTGGTAAATAAATTAAACTGATTACTTTCAGGTTGGCCTGGGAAAATTTTCAAATATGCCTAAGTGAAAGTGACTGAAGCTTATGTTCCTACTTGCCAAAGTCTTTTGGAAATGGACAGTCTCTTAAATTACTTAGACTTGATCTATTGTGCCATTTTTAAAAAGCTTAACCTCAAAAGTTTTTCCCATGATTGTTTCTTTATATAGAATAACAGCCTTTAACTCAAAAGTTTGATAGAGGCTCACGGATTCAGCATATTTATTTTTATTTAAATGTTTTAGGAGATTATAATAAATTTAGGGCTTGACATATTTTGTATTAAATTCAGATTTCATTTTAAACAGGTTTATTTTTAAAAAGAAAAACATAATTTAAATTAAAAAAAATCCAATTTAAATAAAAAAAATTTAATTAAAAAAATCAATTTTTATGCACCCTATATTTTGGCAAAGGTAAGCTGGGACTAATCTTCAAGAAATTTATGATCAGCTTAGTGCATGGTCTTGCTGCAAGCATTGTAAGTATTTGTTTTATTACTGCTTAAATGTATTTCTAATGTATAGCTTTGTTGCCATGGGGGAAAATAAAATCTTTTAAAAGAAGAACTAAAGGTGAAAATTTCACTTAATCAAACCAAACCATAAAATGTTCAGTTAAGCTACCATTTATGTCCTCCTCACTTCATGTTGCTATGAAGATGTGGATTTATATCAAAAGTCTTAGACCAATGGGTGGCAATTTGTAATATGCTCTAATTCTGAAGCAGTCAGCCAAGTTTTATACTTGCCAGTAAATTTTGTGGCTTTTGATGGTTTAAAACAGATTTTAGTGCTATTTTGATTTTTATGACTGTTTGACAGTGCTGTATATCTTATATGAATCCTAGAGTCAGGAACCGTTTAATTGTATTGGTAATTTTAGTGGAAAGATTTTATTATGAATGTAACTTGAAAAAATAATCAACCGAGTACTTAGTATGGGTAACTTCAGTGCTGTGTATGGAAGGAGAAACCTACAAAGTGTACTATTGACAGAATTACCAATGCACTTTAGAAGTTCAGCATTCCTAGACAGCATTAGGTCCTGATCCTGCAATGAGCGCCATTATGGTGGGCCTTCATTGAAGTCAATGGGGATCCATGCTGGGATTTCAGGATTGGGGCCTTAGTCATTGGCTTAGTGTACACATTGTTAAACCTTCATCTTGTTGCCCTCTAAGTTGAGATTTGAAGAAATATTTTAAATGTCCACTGCCCTCCATTGCAAACTGTTGTAAATTCATCATTGTTCCTATATTTGTTTCTGCAGTTGTGTGTATAAATGTGTATGCCAGCAGCATTCGGAACAGATGTATAGTGACCTAATAAAAAAGATAACTAACCACTTAGCGAGAGTCTCAAAGGAGCTGCAGGTAAGAAGCTGCACTATCTAATTTTGTTGTTTTCCTGGGATCTGCCATTATACTGGAACCAGCTTATGGAGGGGGTTGCTATCAAGACTACTGCTTGCAATTCAATTATGTAAATTGATACATAATTACCAGACAGATTTAGACAATAACACAACTGTAGGAAAGGTCAGATTATACAGCACTGGTTTACATTTGGTTCATGTTTGGAAGGTTGTTATTGCAGTCATAAGAACTGAGATATAATATATTTTAAAATGAAAGCTTTGTTAGCGGGGAATGTGAACATAATTCAGATCATATAAATGCATCAAGCAGGCAGCATCTGGCCTATGTGACGTAGGTGCTTGACGCAGCTTTACTAATCTAAAGCATTTATAATCTCCGTATATCATTAATTGGAGGCAACAGAGCATATTAAAGGAAAAAACTTCAGGTGAGTTATGTATGAAGTGGTAAAAAGGAGGTATAAATTGCGTACCATTAAATATGAATTCTTTGTGTTAAAGACAAAGGTGCATTTTTCTAACTTATCGCTAGATGTCAGTGGTTTACAGCATTCTTACCACAGCTTGTATGCTCCTATCCCATTCTGCATTTCTTACGTTTATACAGTGTCTTTCATGCATTTCTTTTTTGTGTTCAGCGTTGTTTGGAATTTCTAGCATGGAAGTTTTAACGTAGCATTCTTCAAATCATAATCACTTGGTCAACTGTAAGATTAGGGTATCCTGAAAAATTTTAGGCAGCAGGTTGAAAATGGAACACTATAGCTGTACTTTTACTGCTATACTGTAGGTAGTTCTGTTCATGTTTATTTCTATTGAATGTTGCACTGACATTAGTTGCTAACAGTTAAACTAAAATAACACCAAAGTCATGTAATTTACTTTAATCACTTTTAAAAACTGATATTAGAGTCACTTTGCTGACATAAAAGTCAAACATTAACACGAAACATACAGGAGTCTTAAGTACAGCAGTTCTAAAACCTCACTTTTTCCACAATGCTTAAAATCAATGACAATTAGTTTCACTTCTTTTAACTTTGATCTGTTTTTGGTTATTAAACACAAATGCACACATCAAAATATGTAATAATGTGGTCATACTGATGTTACTGTCATCTAAATTTAGATTGTAAGCATTTTGGGGCAAGGGCTCATTCTTTGTTTACTGTCAAGTGCCTAGCGCATCTTTCTGTGCTGTAAAGTAACCAAGAAATAAGAATAATTCCCGTACAATGTCTTACATCCCCACAGAATAGCCAATCTAGTTGTTCTACAAGCATTAATTATAGTAGCTGGTTGCAACGTCTAGAATGAAGTTTTCATCTTAGCTGTGGCCGAATTGGTCAGTACACAAGTTTTTTCCTCCATGTATATGAGAATTGACAGTCATTGCACTGGTTCAACCCGTCCTACTAAGCCCATCCTACAGTGCAATGCTTTGTGTTTAGAAATTACTTCAAATCCCTTGCTCCCTGCTGTTGGGCTGGATTCTGAGATAGTTCTTTCAGGAATTTGAGAATTTACCATGTTTTTAAAGGCTTCTCTGCATGGATGTACTAATATTCTTCTTCTAAAATTAACTGCTATAATCTGTTGCAAGAATAAGTGAGACAACTATTTCATGCAGTCTCTGTTATTGCAAAAACTTCCTTGCTTCCATTGGATGCATCTTATGACAGGTGATGAAATTATTATGGTATAAATCATGATGTGACCTTTGACTTTAGCTACAACATTTTGTTAGTTTTACTGTATATACAACAAATCATATAATTTGAAACTTACATGTGCTGAGAGCCCTCATTTAGCCTACTTTCCTATGAGAAATCTTAGCAGAACATAAGAACAGCCATACTGGATGAGACGAGTGGTTCATCTAGCCTACCATCCTGACTTCTGATAGTGGCCAGTGCCAGGTGCTTCTGATGGAATGAACAGAACAGGGCAATTATTGATTGATTAATTACTGTTCCCTGTCTTCCAGTCTCAGCTTCGGGCAGAAAAACTTATTGGCAATAATCCTAGTGGGCAGTTGTCTGTCTTCCAGACCCATACTTGCACATTGGCATTTTGGAGAATTTTAAATTCTCCTGCTCAAGCATTTCATTCTTTATGTACTCATAATGAAGGAGGTGTGGCATTTAGATATTTTAATTGTGCCTTTTTATTTTCACAGTTAAACTCCACCAGTTTATCCATGCATGTTTTCAAAATGATATCTCTATACTCTGTAACGTAGAGCTGTACGTTCAGTAAGTGATCAAGAACCAGTGGAAAGATGCATTATGAAATAAAACTGAGCATCTTGGTTTCTTGTCACAACAACAGTTGTGTGCTTTCAGCTATTTTTACACTTTCCAAATATTAATTACAAAACTGACTCTTGGGGAATGACCCTTCTGCTGCATACTCTGTTACCCTAGCTTCTCTTATTTAACTGAAAAAATTCTGGCATAACAATCATTTTCAGTGTCTTGTTTTGGTTTAGTTTCATACATTAAGGAACTACTTAAACTAAAACAATGTAATCCTACTTTAAATTGGTTTTAAGGGTGTCCATACAGGAATTTGCATAAGGTTGAACTAAATCCATTTTAAAAAAAGACCTTTAGCTTAAACCACTGCATCTGTGTTTAGAGCAGGCCTTAAGCGTTAGATTCTTTGTCAGGTATCTATCTCTAAACCACTCTGTGAAACCTCTAGCACACCATTAATGTGATACAAATAATTAAAAATGATCACTGTTTAAATCTCAAAATTGTGAAAGGTAGTATTCATAAATATATTTCTAGCTTTAGCTTCAGTGGATAGGACTCCCTGTTGTGGAATGGTCACCTGTAGTTCATCTCGTGCATAAAAGATTTCACTCTGTAAAATGATGGCGGAATGTGTGTGAAATGATTCTAACTCACACAGCTTGAGGTAATGTTAAACAATTTGCACTGTGGGTCTGATTTGGGCAAGTTCTCTGCAGGTGGACTCACACTGAGTTCATGAGAGCTTTGCTCGCTCACAAAAGGCTTCCAGGATTGGACCTTAAAAGTAGTTTTACTAAGCAAAGGATTTTGTGCTATAAGAATGGCTGTCTTGGAGTCCTAATCTTTATACAACACTATTAGCTTATTGTACTAAGATTTTGCCTGCACCAGCCTTTTTCTGCTGCCTTTCCTTCGGTTTTGCTTGTTGTAATCTGCATTGATGCTCCAGTGACCCCAAAGGCCAGTTTCACAAAGCAAGTTAGACTGGGCACAACTCAACTGTAGGTGGGCATCCACGGAGCATTGGGTCCAGACTCATCATAAAAGGTCTATTTGAATGCCTATTGATTTTAATGAGGGCTTGATTGTCCTTTGAAGAAAGGGTCCCCAGAGTGCAGATCAAAGTCTGAAATTATATCTAGTAAGGCATATCCAATGTATGAATGGGACATGAACTGGTGTGGCATTTATAAAGGAAGTGGTGGTTGGGGATATTTGTAGCTGCTGCATAGCATGTAAACATTGTTCTAAAATATTAAATAAGGTGGTTGTGTCTCAAAGTAGTGTCAGAGTATGGCAAATTTTTATTGTTGGCTGCCAACCTGATACCACCCCTCCTCTCTTTCAATTGGGTTAAGAAGAAGCTATAGTAGACTTGAACTCTGGCAAATGAGTAGGAGCAAATGAGACCTGGAGGAATACAAGGGTGTAAAGAAATTGGCCGGGAATGTAGTTGCAAAAGCAAATATATTCAAGGAACTTTACGCAAGGCTTGGAATAAAGGAATGGGGGAAAATATAGACTAGCAGAAGCACGGGACAAAGGAATAAAGATGTAAAGGAAGTGAGTTTCATCACAGATGAAACTGGTGTGGTGTTGACAGATGATAGTTGCATAAAAGATAAATGGAGAAGGTATTCTGAACAGGTTTTAAATGAAGAAAACCCAAGAGAGCAATGTGACTTTGAAATGATGAACTTTGGCATAGTAGAGCCTATCACATCAGATGAAGTGGCAAATGCTGTAAAAGAAATGAAAAATAATAAGGCCCTAGGCCCAGAAGGAATCCTTGTTGAGCCATGCAGAAAGCTTGCAGTAGAAGGAATAAGCTTGAAGTAGAATCTTCTGACATCCCTCTTTGAGTCAATTATGAGATGGGAAAAGATGTCAAATGTGGAGGAAAAGTATCTTGGTGCAGATAAGCAGGGAAAAATGTAACTTTGGCAGCTGTACTAATTATAGAGGTATAAAGCTGATGAGTTGTACAATAAAACTGTGGGAGAGAATCATCAGTAAGAGACTAAGAAATGAAGTAGATATTAGTGCAAATCAGTGCAACTTCATACCAGGAAGGTCGCACTGAGGCAGCTGATGGAAAAATTTAGAGAGAGAGAAAAATATTCACATGATGTTCATGGATCTGGAAAAGGCCTTTGACTGAGTTCCAAGGGAAGTCATCTGATGTATGAGGGAAAAAATTGTACCAGAACTTCCTTGCACGATGTTCAAGCCATATATGTAGGTGTAATGTCAACACTCAGAACTTCTAGTGGTGAAACTCTTCATCAGTAAAGGTGTGGGAGTGCATCAGGTCAGCATTGAATCCTTTCTTGTTTATCCTCATGCTGGATACTATGACAAGGAACATATGGAAGGAGTCACCTTGGTGCATGTTGTTTGCAGGTGATGTCATTCTGTGAGGAGAAAGATGGAACAGAAGAAAATCTTGAAAAATTGAGAGATGTGTTGGGGAGACATGGTCTCAAAATAAGCAGAGGAAAAACAGAGTATGTGATATGTAATTTCAGTAACGAGAACCCTGAAGTATTATCCTTGAAACTAGATAGGTAGACAATACTGTAAACACAAAATTTCAAATATTTGGGTTCCAGAATCTAGAAAAATGATGGAAATGAAGGATGAAATTGGAGCTAGGGTAATAAATGCCTGGCTCAAATGAGAGAGAGAGAGAGAGAGAGAGAGAGAGAGAGAGAGAAATGGTGTGGTATCTGACAGGAAGAGACCACCAAGATTAAACAGGAAAGTCAACAAAAGGTGTTCTGTTCAGTTTTAATGTGTGGTGCTAAGTGTAGGGCAATGAAGAAGATACATGAGTGAATGATCTGTTCTGCAGAAATGTGAATGTTGAGATGACTGAGTGGTGTAAGCAAGAAGGACCAAGTGAGGAATGTGTAGATTAGAGACATTCTCAAATTAACACTCAGAAACAGAAAAATTAGGGAGTGCAATCTCAAATGATTTGGTCTAGTGGTGCTGAAATTAAGGTTTCTGGGGTGCTACCGCAGTCCCTGGCTTGAAGTAGGAATAACAAACACCAAATACATGGTTTCCATGATTTCCATCATCAACACCCCCAGTATAAAAATTGTTCCAGCACCCCTGTTTTGGTCATGTAAAAGGCAGTCCTGACAATTATGTGGGTAAGACAGTCCAATAGATAGAGACTGAAGGAAAAAGACAGAGGCCAATCCAAGAAGTGGGTGGGATTTCATAAAGGAAGACATGTTAGCATATGGGGTGATAGAGGATATGGCATTGAACAGAGCACTTTGGAGGGAGAGGACTCATAGAGCGGACCCCACTTGATGGGATTAATGCAAGGAAGAAGAAAAACTCGTAGTGTTTTAGGCAATTGACCTCGTTCTATCTAACGAGAGGACTCCATATCAGGAATTTATCTTCCTTTTTACAACTGATAAATTTTTTAAGTTGTCCTGTGGTTCCCATGTCTCTTTTCTATTCCACTATGATTGGAAAAATTCTTCCATGCCAGACTGAAGAGAATACATTTACATTTTCTGTAAAAGGTGGCTATTTAAAGCTTTTAAAGATCTATGTGTCATTTAAGTTGGGGCAGGACAAATTGTAGCCTGGAAACTCTCTATTTCCTCTCTAGTACTTAAAAATTCTTAAAACACTTGAGTATTTCAGTGGATACTTCACATAGGTGCCTCACAGCACAGCAGCCATTCTATAGTGCTGTGGCCGAGCAGACGAACAGTTGCCTAATTGGTGTGATTTAATAGGAATAGACACAGAAGATGGGGCCTAGCCTAAAGACGGGAATATTACAATGTTGTGCCAAAAGAGAGTGGGTGATGAAAATTACAGTAGCAGACAGGCAGGCAAAATTTCTGCTTGACGAAATGACAAGTTAGAGAGTAACAGTTGTGTAACAGTTGTGTTACAGAGCATTCATGTGTAACCAGCATGCCAGGACAATCTGATCTCCGTCATGCTGAAATTTCCTAGTGGGAACACTGAACAAAATAAGATGTAAAGTTGTCAAATATCTGAAGATAATGCTTGAACATTTGATATCTTTGGACAGGCTTTCTAGTCTTGCTGGTTTCTAATTCTTATCAAAACCTGTCCTCTGTCTGTAGTGGGTTATCACAGCGTTACTTTGACTTGACACAATTCTTTCTAGACTAGTGAATATTCATCCCATATACATATTCTTTTGAATATTGCATTAAGAGACCAGTCCATCTTACATTGAAGTCAATGGGAACACTTAATGACTTCTGCGTGGTTGAATTGAGCCCTAAAATAGCAAGAGCAAATGGTGTTTATAAACTGAGAATCTTTCATATTTAAAGCTTTCATAAAGTCCAATATTACTCATGGTTATCTATTAGAGATTTATAACTTGTACTGTAGGTGGCAGTAGAATGCAAATCAAAGTTTACTTTAATTGCAAAGTAGCTTAGACTTTACAGAGGGCTATATTTTAATTTCGACACAAGCAGCAGTTCTGTCTAGAATGAATACTGCTATACTAATTGCAAACTAAAAAAGGCCATTTAGCTTTTCTTAAAGTTAATGGATCACAGCCTCTTCTGCACCCCCGTTATGTTTTGTAGCTTTACAAAATACAGTTTATTGCTTCTGTATTCATTGTCTCTTCTGTTCCAAATTGATTCAGCCCCCCCATTTCACACATTGTTTGCTGGAGAAACTACAGTGTAAAGGGTGGATGTGAAATGAATCTGCAAGGCTGAGTATTGCTTCGTTCGGTGGCACTGAAAAGTTTACAGAAACAGCATAGGAAAATATTGCTTAGCTTAACAGAGTGTATACCTCGATATCAGTATTAGGGTATGCTGGTGAGTAATCCAAACCACAGACAGAAACCAATGTATATTTAATTAGAAATATGTAATGTATGTGTCACTTGTCATCATAGCTCATAAACTTTATGAGGCAGGGACTGTGTTCCTGTGTGTGGAAAGTGCTTGCCACCTTTGGGTGCTACTAGAATTCAAATATTTCTTGATATTGATGTATTGGAGGAAGAGAGTTGAGCAGGAGATGGCTTCCCTGCTTATTATATTGCCATAGGGGTTCCTACCTCTTTGATCACCATTTATTGGAGTGAGTGGGTCTGTTGAATGGCCCTTTTCTTTCAGCTCCTCTTCATTCCATCTGTGGAGAGACCCTGGGCAAGGATTCCTTTCAGTCCCCTCCCTTTCAGCTGATAGGCAGAGGAGGTGGCTGTGTGTCTCAGGAAAATTCTTTTCCTAAGAGCCAGATTGCCATAGGTGTGATGAGTGGGCTGAGCAGAATTTCAGACTTTATGCCAAGAACTGGCGTATGGCTAATTTGGCATTCTTTAGGCATTAATAGAGACTTCACTCTGGGCTGTGGAGTCCAGAGAGCTTGTAGAGCTTGCAGCTCTGGGATCAATTTTCTGAAGGACTTCATCCCAATAAGTTGAAAGAACTAAATGTAATCTCATAATTTTGAGTGGATATTTTATCGGAAAAAAATTAATCTTTAATGGTGGTGGCCATGCTTTACAAAAAAAAAAAAAAAAAAAAAAAAAATCAAGACATCTGTTGCTGTTGTGGAGGTTTGACAAATTAATTTTTCCAGTGTGAAAAAACAGCAAAAATTATTAATTGCACTTGTGGATGTGCCTAATTAGATTATGACAGCGAGAGGAGTGATAATTTCTGATATTGCACTTGTATAAATTGCTGTAGTTGGGGTGTTATTTGTTACACTTTCCTGTTTAAACTGGTAGTGAAAATTGTACTAAAGATGACCCTCTTGCTTTGAAATCACTAACTTGCAGTTATAATATTGGTCACTTACTTTTCATCCTGTCTCTTTGTATAACACAGAACGACTCCAACTTCTTATCAAAATGGCTTTATGTAGTAATTTTTTGCTAATGTTTTATCTGTTGCATCACATTGCTCTAATGACTTGCAGCAGGTTTTTAAAACAGCATGGAAATAGAGTATAGTGTTCTACCAGTTAACTGTTTCCTTGTGGGTAAGTGTGCAAACATCTTGAGCTGTGACATGTCTGTTAAGCAGCTAGCTGTCAGACTTGGAAATACTATGCACCCATCTTAATTTGAATTTCCATTTAGTATCTCAGTTTAATGGAAAATGTAAACAAGAAGCTAAATTCTTAAAACTATCAAAGAATGCATTGTTAGTGTTTGTGTGGACACTAATTTTTAAATTATAAAATTTATTTATGAATTAACTTACTTTTTCCAAATATGACCTTAAAATTCTAAAGTGCAACAAAACCATCTCAAAATAGTATGACTGGGTGTAATGTTCTTATGAAAAGGTCATTGCTTCTGTCACTTCAGTTACAGCAGTACACATTTCTAAAAATGTTCATAATTACTTCTAGTGCTAGGAAACCAAACCTGGACTATTTTAGAATTATGCTAATGAAATTTTAGCTGTTGTATTTTTTCTACTTTGAGTGTCTATGCTCCATCTCTACCCCAACCTCAGAACAAGTCTCCATATGCTACCCTAAATAGTCTTTTCAATCCATGAAAACAAGCCTTTAATCATTAAGGCCATTTAAAATCAATTTAAATCAATGGGCGGTAGGTGTCTAAATACCTTTTGAGGATCTCGACCTAAGTGTCTTGGGTGAGACCCACTCTTTTTTGTATTCATCTTTTATGTCAGTGGCTCTCAGTGTTTCCAGACAACTGTATCCCTTTCAGGAGTCTGATTTGTCTTGTGCACTCCCCAAGTTTCACTTAACTTAAAAACAACTTGCTTACAAAATCAGACATCAAAATACAAAAGTGTCACAGCACACTATTCTTGAAAAATTGCTTACTTTCTCATTTTCACCGTATAATTATAAAATACATTCATTGGGATATAAGCATACTTACATTTCAGTGTATAGTATATAAAGTAGTATAAACAAGGCATTGTCTGTATGAAATTTTAGTTTGTACTGACTTCACTAGTGCTTTTTATGTAGCCTGTTGTAAAACTAGGCAAATATCTAGAAAAGTTGATGTACCCCAGGAAGATCTCTGTGTACCCACACATACCACTGACTGAGAACCACTGTTTTATGTAATGTTCCCTCTCTTGACACCTTCTGTGTGTCTTTATTACTGTAGTCAGGGTGGGGGGACACTGTTAATCATAAAATCCTAGAAATAAGTGCCACAATGTATTTGCTGTTTTAAAGAACACTTTTTCTTTGTTGTGACATTTCAGTTGACAATGTTTATGCTCTATCTACTCCAGCTTTAAAAGGATCTTGTCAGGTACTGGGTACACAGTTGCATAGATGTACACGGACCTGTTCTCAATCTTTTGTCTGTCTTGAGTGGTCTGGAGGCTTCAAATATTTTTTCCCCCATGGTTATTGATATTTCTCAACTTTCTCATAATGAATTTACCCAAACAGTTGAAATAATCTCTCTAAATATTTTGCATGATTTTTAGCTTTCCTTGCATTCAGATGTGTGAAACCTTTAATTTTTTTTTCTCAGTATCTCACACTTTTCTGTTTAGCATGTTACTTCTATTACAGTTCTTTAGTTAAAGGACAACCAGAGTTTAAAGTCTTTGATAATTGCCACATCTAGCTATGGAAAGGTAGTTGTCATACTTCACTATTTATTCCACAATTCAAATGGCTGAATGGATTTTTGTTAATCTTTTCAATAATAATTTTGTTTCTGGACTGAGACCAAGAATGAGAAATTTCAGCCGGAGCAGACAATATTGTTTGATAGTTATAACTGACTAAAATAGAGATTTGAAACGGAAGTGTCATTTCCACCCGAGCCCCTATACAGGATCATTTTAATGAAGTGTGATTACCACCCTTGACAGTGTCTGGTTAAGTCCGAGATCCATTTCTTCTTCTTAGTTCCTTTAGCTTAGTCTATGCAGTTATTTAGACAAATAGTCCCACTGGAGTCACTGGGGTTATTCATGTGAATAAGGATTTACTGGGTAGAGTCCTTACTTTGAAACAGTTCATTTTAGTCCAACAGTTATGAACACCTTACAGTAAAATATAATTGAACATAAAATTTAAGGAAAGATGGAAAAAAGCTTAGTGAGGCTATGAACTTGCTTTTAGGCATCTAAAGAATTGTTGTGAACCACAATGGGAAGGAAGTAGTTTTAAAATGATGACATACTCTTCATAGTGATTTGTTTGTTTTGTTGTTTGTTTGTTAGTTTACAGGGGAAGGGGACATGGTTTGATGGGGGAGTGGCACTATCGTCATTTTAAAGATTGTTCTTGAAGGTGAATGGAATTTAGCAGCTCAGTGCTTTACTGTCAGACTCTGGCTACCATAAACTATACAAAGGCCAATGTGAAATATCAGGAAAATAAAAATGAAGAAAGGCAGCTTGGCTCCATTAATTTACTCAGCATTAATTATTTGACACTGGGAGGTACTATGCAAGTTAGGGAAACCTAAGGCCCCTATCCAACAATACTCTTAAACGCATGCGTATTCAAGCAAATGAATATTCCCCCTGAAGTCTTAATGCTTAAAGTTAGACGTGCTTTAGGGCTTTGAATCAGGACATAATGCACTGGTGTCCTGCTTTGTTATAAGAAGGTGATAGTCACCAACTTGTATTTATTCTTTACTCTGCTGACTTTTGTGAATTTATGATATCTCAGCATCTCCAGAGATACCACAATCAGAAAGTAGAGTTTTATGACACTTGGGTTTGTAGTTAGTATTCCTCATGGGAATTCTTAGAGCTGTATCTGATTAGTATTTCATTAGGTGAAATTAAGGTATATTTTCACCTTTTGGGGGAAAATAAACATTAAATAAAACTCCAGGAAACAAATTAATGGGAGATTAGATACAATATATCTAATCCCTGTCAGGGATGGTCTAGATAATGCTTGGTCCTTGTATAAATGCAGGGGACTGGACTAGATGACTAGAGCCCTGTTTGGATACACAAATGTGGATCTGCATCCACCCCAATCATCTTACCGCCAACCACCATCCGCAGTGTACTTATCCACACCCACAGCTCTGGGGCCCCCAGACCCCTCCAGGCAACTGCCCAACAGCTGATGGGTGTGTAGGGGAGCCCTGTGGAACAGCTGATCGGCGGCCAGCCCCCACCCCTGGATTTCAAGGGCGGGGAAGTAGCCTCAAAGGCTATGAGCTGCAGAGAGCTGCTTCCCCACCCTTGAGATCCACATCCGATCCATCATCTGCCAAAAAATGATCTGCAGATATCCACGGATATAAAGAGGATAGGTTGACCTCTATCGATGACCTTGTGTGGTCCCTTCCAGTCCTACAATTTTATGATTCTATTGGGCAGAATGTTCAAATGTGGTAAAACAGTTTTTACTTTGACTTTTTTCTCCTTTTTTGATGAAAATCTTATGTGAAATTTGCATGGCCAGATGAAGACGGATGTCCAATGTGAAATTGTCTCCTATTTGTTTGACACATCCTTTGAATTCGAAGTTTCCTTTTTAAAACTTTACTTAGGTTACAACAAATCTTAAAAACCGGAAATCATCTGAGTAATAAAATAGCACAGCCAGACATAAAAATACACCTTGGAGACTGTAGTTTGAGGTTGAGAAGTGGGAGTAAGCAGAAATACTATCTGCTTGGAAAATGAGATTTGATGGCACACCACTTTCAGCAAATACGTTTGTTTGTGCATAAATGTCTCCTGAATGCTGTGTGTGAAAAAGGAGTTCTTAGAGCTCATAGCCACCTGTACGTACCCACGTCTCGTTTGCATTTTGTTCCAAGAGTAGTTGGCTGGGCCTGAGAATTGGTCCCATAGTCTATTTTAATTTTACACTTATTCATTTAGATCCTATATAATTCTCTGCCACTTTTATTACGGTGTACCAAAAAATCCCCTTTATTCCTTTGTGGCTTTTGTTTTGCCTTTTTTAACCTCTTTACTTCTGTTCCATGTAACTGGGTGCCTGCTGTGAAAATTAGCACTTTCTACAAATTAACGTTAGGAAAAACTTCCTAACTGTCAGTGTAGTTAAGCACTGGAATAAATTGCTTAGGGAGCTTGTGACGTCTGTCACTGGAGATTTTTAAGAGCAGGTTACACAAACACCTGTCAGGGATGGTCTAGATAATACTTAGTCCTGCCTTGAGTTCAGGGGACTGAACTAGAAGACCTCTCGAGATCCTGTCCAGTCCTACACTTTGATTCTATGATTTTTGGGGGAAAACTGGGTGTCTTGGTGGAGGTTGTTCTATTTCTAACTGGAAATAGAAATTCTGGGTTAATATGTGATTTGCTCCTCTTGGACTAAGTATTGCATCCTTTTTAGCCTTGGGAATTTTGAGTTGCAAGTGTAGTCCATGGTGTCCTACATCTGTCTTCCTTTGTGTTAAAATTCTTCTTCTTTTTACTATTTCTTGCAGGCCAGCCCTCCAGATCTCTATATTGAAAGATTTAACATAGCTCTTGGACAATATATGGGAGCATTGCAGAGCATTGTGCCTCTTTTCATATATATGGTAAGTTTAGACCATTTTTTTTTAATAGAATATGTCCATGCACGTTGAGATGTTAACTGAAAGTGGACAGAGCTAAGTGCAACTTTAATGACTTATTTTCATACAGAATGTAGTATTCATTGTTGCTTTTGCTGCTGGTATCACACTTATGATCAGTCGAGGAAGATAAAAAAGCAATGAACTTAAATTGAGTTGCTTTCCATTTTTCTGCCTTGCCATTGTCTTCATAGCAGAAAGATTGATTTTTGTTTTGTATTGACAGCAAAAAATGAACTTTTGTGTAATTTTTAAAATATATTGAGAGTTTAGCCAGCTTATAGGCTTGTTATATGTTGGGCTGGTAGTTCAGGTGTATTACAGAAAAGGAGATTTCTCTCCTTAGGTTGCATGAATTCTCTAAACCTATAATGCTTTCTTGCAGTCTTATAAACAGGGGAAAAACCACACAAACAAACAAAAAACCCCAAACATCACTATATGATCTCTTGGAAGTATAAATAGCCATATTGATCATGGAATTCAAAGCATCAGTTGGACCAAACAAATTTGCTTACAAAGTTTACAGTTTCATCAAGTATGTTTGCAGAAATTCTAAATGCGGTGGCTGCAACTATTTAGCTTATAGATATTATACATTCCTGCCTGTGCAGTTTATAAGCTCCTTGATATCTATGCAGAAGCTTATAATAATTCTACAGGGACCTGTCAGAGCTTCAAGATTAATTTTTTGTAATAAATAACTAAAAAAAGTGCATTTGACCTTATCAAAAATAGTCTATGCATTGGATCTCACGAAGGAATAATGATTAGAAGGAATATTTCATTTCTAGATCAAGAAAAAACTCATTTTGAAAATCTGATCTAAAAGTCTGATACTTTTAATCTCAATATCTGTTTAAAAATAAAATCCCTTTGCTAGATGCAAAAAGCTTTTTTACAAGAAGGTGTGTATGTGTTTGGGCCGGTGTTGGTTTAATTCACTTGCCACAATTTTAGCTAAGGATTCACTCCTGTATCTTTACATAATTTGCAGATTATAATAATGTTATTATGTAAAGACGTAAATTTGTCAGCCCCTTTCACATGGACCAGTGGAGCCAGGAAGTACAATGAGGAGGTGAGGATTCTCCAGTCCTCTCCTTGGAAGTAGGGCACTGTGTGTTCTGCCCAGCTTAATCTCTTGTACCAAACACCCCCCCCCCCCCCCCAACCCTACCCCAGATTCCTCAGAGATTCACTTGCTGGTGGAGAGAAGAGTCCATTTTCTTTCCAATTCAGTCCCTTGAGATGGAATATGAAGAATTAGGGAGAGATGGCTATCCCTCTTGATTTACCACATCTTTGCTGTGGTTAGTTGGCTCTCCTCAGGAATATGCAGTGCTTGCTTTCTGCATAATGCATGAGAATCAGTTGCATTATTTTTACGTGCTTTGAGCTGTCATTTACTCATGACTTAGAGTCCATATAGAAAATAACATAACAAGTACTTAATGTTCAAGTATATTTTTTTATCACCAGGAGGTAGATTTATTGTGTAAAATCCTGGTCAAAAGATGTCTTTAGCAGATTCCATTTGGACATTGCAGTAACTATATTCTGTTATTCAGTATAATGGTAACTTTTATTTAATCACAAGTTGTGATTGCTGCATAGGTTTCCCCATCCTGTCTTTGTCTTTATACATAGTGGTGACAACAATGTTATTTCAGCAGGTGTTCATTTCTACTTGATGTGAGGGGAACTCTTTAAATTCAATTAGTTTATTGATAGAGAGTTTTTGAGAGTACAGTTAACGGTATCTGAAAATAGAGAAAACAAATAAGAAACTTTAATTGTAAAACAAATTGTCAGAACTTCCTGACTAGACACTATAGATGAGCCTATGTAAGTAGTAAACAGGAAGATGGTAACCGAACCTGCTTTTAACTCTGCATAAGAAGAAAAAAAATAGATTTTGTGTTGACGAAATCACCAATTTATTGTAAAATGACACAGCTTCCCTGCCTAGTTGTGGTTTTCTTCAAATATTTGCATCATGATTCCTGATCCTGCAATCTGATCTGTATGGGATGTCCAGTGCCCAGGCATAATTCTGGTGACTTCAGTGGGACTCTGCATAGATGCAAGGGTCCACTTGCATGGATCAGATTGCAGGACTGGGGCCATACCCAGTGGCCAGTGTTTAAAAGAAGATACTTGCAATTTAAAACAGGAACAAACTAATGTATACAAAGCTGCATCTGTATAATATTAACCTCATCTGCTGTTTAGTAGTTTCTTCCCCGCTTTGGATTTTCACTGTCCTGCATCTTTTTGGGTATAAAGCTTCCTTGTTCAACTACAGTGTTACATTTTGCCACTCTTGAGCTGTTCTATATTGAAATTTTGTTTTGTAAAAATTTTTTCTTATATCTGATATGTATTCCTTTCTCCCCATCCTAAGAAAAGAAAACATACTTATGTATCAGCAGCCCTTTTAAAATAAGGCAGGCTGATTCAGATGCAGGTAACAAACACTTATACTTAACTGTGTGTTATCTTACAGTCTTTAAATAGATGTAGCAAAAAAATTGAAAAATCTGTTGTTCCAGAACTAACTGTTCAGCTAAGTGGTTAGTGCATTGAAAAATTTAATTATGACCATGAATTGCCTTTTCTGTATTGCTAAGTTGCATTCAAGTAGTATATTTTGAAAAGATAATTGTACTTATATTTAAAAAAAAAACAACAAAAAGTCAAGAAACATTTTTTCACTAGAAATCTCTGGTACGTCTTCAATGTGCTTTTGTTCCTGAGCACCTTGGTTTGTCTCAGCCTGTTTCCCCAGTACTGCCAAACAGTGTATTTTGCTGTGGGCTTGAACCCATGGAAGTCAGTGGCAAAACTCCTGTTGACTTTGGTGGTGTAGGATCAGGTCCCCTGACATGCATGGGAGGAATGAAAATGTAGGAAATACATGTTTGATCAGCACAGTGTGTTGACCAGGATATGCGCTAAGGCTCATCTTTATGAGAAGGTGGTGGTGGTGGATTCTGGGGAAGGGATTGTTGCAAGAGAACGAATTCTCATTTCTTACTCTTGCTGAAAGCTCTAATTTATAGAGGAAGGTTGCTGTTGGCTTAATCTTTTTTGTTTATTTGTGCTTTTAGGCTGGGCTTTTCCAAAGGGTTTAAAGGAGCTAGGCACCTAACTTCCACTGAAATTCAGTGCACTTACAATCCTCTGAAATCCTAGCCTTGCTGCACAACTAAACAAAGATCTAACCAGCAGCAAGCTACATCTGAACTCTTTTTTGGCTCCTTTGAAAATCCCAGCCTTAAATAGCTATCTAGAGCACCTAAAATTTAAGTACATCTTTTTTTAAATCTAAATAAAAACATGATTCACTTTTGGATGCTTACTAAAGTGTTTAATCCACAACTTACAGTGGGACATAAACTGTGGAATTCCAGTTAAGCAAACAAAACATTTTCCTACTATTCACTTTAATTTATCATTTTTAGAAAATTCACCTATTTTTGTCTAGAATTTGATTATTCCTTTCTTGTATAGGTTTTCCCAAATTATGTCAAAGCTGAGTCCCAGCAGTTGAAACTCCATTACCTCTCATGTCATGAAGTCAGATGAAACAAAAGTGTGGGCATTTCTGATTTTGACTGCTGAATTCCATCACCATTGTAATTCTTCTCAAATGTTTGCATTATTATTTTAGCACCTCCATACCTTGATGCTCACTGGTTGGAGAATATATTTCACGGATGATAGTAAAAGTGCTTTTCTTTCACATTTCCTGGTTCACCTTAATAGCACTAACACAGGTTCACATTTGACATCTGTCAGATAGTTTTGGAATTTGGTGGTGTGTAGAGGAGACAGAGTTAGAGTATGTCAGAGTTTGATGGGCATCATATCCATTAGTCCCATTCTTAAACAAATTTGTCATATGTGCAATTTCCAAAAATAGCAATAATGTATTTTAGTTAGAGACATCTTTTATGAAAAATCTGCCAGCCTTTCCACTTCTGAGGGCTGGGGGAGAATACTCTCCTCCTTGTCCTTTCTGCACTAAAATATTTATCATTAACATGATACCTACGTCTGTGAGAAACAAAGTAGGTATAGCATGTAAACAGCATTTCCAAGCAAACAAATAGGTCATTTATAGTCTATAATATGCAAACAGCAAAACGAGAAAACAGCATTATAGAAATTAGAGATACAAAAGTCCTGTTAGCCATCTAATCCTTTCCCCTTGTTAGTGCAGCACTATTCCCTAAACCACACTATATTTTCTATTGCTTTTCCAGTTTTAAAACTTAAGTAATGGGGTTTCCACCATTTCCCAAAGAGAGAGAGCATATTTGTCTGACTAATTTACATTTAATTTTGGCAGACGCCGACATGTTAGAATCCTTTGTCTCTATCCCTCCTGCACTGTCCCAGTCTAATCTGTTGTCTTCTCAGCTAGGTGTCTCCCCCACCCAGACAAAAACAGTTACTGCTCTGCTGCTTTGTGGCTTAGTCAGACATCAGCTTCCTAAGTTGGTATGGATATATAGCTATATAGATAAATCACTGTAACTGACTCTGATCAGCTGGCCAAAAAGACAGGTAAATCTGACATTAAAGATACCATTTATGTAGTACTTTGGGTCTAATCAGTAGAGCTTTCAGTGGCCTAGCTAGCTGATGGCTCCTGCCCAGGAAAAGCGCTGTACGTTGCATCATTGATTACGTGGGACTGTTTATCGGCTAAATTCAGGGAACAAGGAAATAAGGCCTGATAAAGGGCAAACTTATTAGAATATCAGTGCACCAGTCTCTCTTACAGTTCAGCAAAGGGTACATTTGAATCTGACTGATGCATAATTTCTGCACAGTAATGCCATAATTATTATTAATCGCATCAGTTTGCACTATTAATGCATATAGGAATGTTTTATGGATTTTTGTATGGGAATGTGCCAAATCACCTCTCTGAATTGTTTAACACAGCATCACTTTTCAAAACTAATTGTGATGTCTGCTAATGTTTTAAAAACAGTGGGATCAGATTAAAGTCAGAACACCTTTTTATGAAGTATAAAAGAAGTGTCCTCTCTTATTATTGCTAACCTAATGAAGAATGAAAACGCCAGTTACTATTGAGAAAAGTTGAGTATTTTCCTTAGGAAAACTGTAGAATATAATTCACAGTCCAAATCAGATGCTGTCTTCATGCAGTAAGAGGACCAAACAAATGCTACCAGGGCTAAACAGCAGAGTAAAAAAGACATTTAGAGGCAAAAAGTCATCCTTTACAAACTGGAAGTCAAATCCTACTGAGGAGAATAGAAAGGAGCATAATCTCTGGCAAGTCAAGTGTAAAAGTATCAGAAGGCAGACTGAGAAGGAATTTGAAGAACAACTAGCCAAGGACACAAACACTAACAACACATGGTTTTTTAAATACATCAGAAGCAGGGTGCCTACCAAACAGTCAGTGGAGCGACTGGATGATAGAAGTACTAAAGGAGCATTCAAGGGAGACCAGGCCATTGCGGAGAAGCTAAATTAATTCTTTGCATAGGTCTTCACTGCAGAGGATGTGAGGAAGATTCCCACACCCAAGTCATTTTTAGGTGACAAATCTGAGGAGCTGTTGCAGATTGAAGTGTCATTTGAGGTGGTTTTGGAACAAATTGATAAATTAAACAGTAATAAATCATCAGGACCAGATGTTTACCCAAGAGTTTTGAAGGAACTCAGATATGTAATTGCAGAACTACTGACTGTGGTATGAAACCTCTCACTTAAATCAGCTTCTGTACCAGATGATTGGAGGTAGGTAATGTAATGCAAATTTTTAAAAAAGGTTCCAGGGGAAATCCTGGCAATTACAAGCCAATAACCCTAACTTCAGTACCAGTCAAACTGGTTGAAACTATGGTGAAGAACAGAATTATCAGACACACTGATCAGTGGTTTTGAATCCTTTTTCATTTGTGGACCCTTAAAAAATTTCAAATCAGGGTGGGGACCCCTTTAGAAATTCAACTTGTGGTCCACGGACCCCTACCATAGAAGTCTGAGACTGAAACTGACTGAACAGAATTCAGCCATAAACATTGCATGTGCTCGGCACAGTATTTGATCCAGTATGAAAATGTGTGCTAAACTGTGGGCTTCTATGGTAACGACAATACTTCTGGGTTTTGAACTGTAGGTGTGGGTATTTACATAGTTTTGATTAATCAGAAAAACAGAATGCCTTTTCTGGGATCTGAAACTTTATTTTCATATTCACCTCTCATGGACCTCTTAGACATAGTCTGTGAACTCCGAGAAGTCTTCGGACCACAAGTTGAAAAGGTGAACACTATGACATAGATGAACACAGTATGTTGGAAGAGTCAATATGGCTTTTGTAAAGGGGAAACCAAGCCTTGCCAATCTATTAGTATTCTCTGAGGCAGTCAATAACCATGTGGACTAGGGTGATCCAGTAAATAAAGTGCACTAGGACTTCCAGAAAACTTGTGACAAATTTCCCTACCAAAGTCTCTTCAGCAAACTATGCAGTCATGGGAAAAGAAGGAAGGTCCCCTGGATGAGTAACTGGTTAAAAGATAGGAAACAAAGGGTAGGAATAAATGGTCAGTTTTCACAATGGAGAGGGGTAAATATCAGGGTCCCCCAAGGACCTTGGAGTCATTGTGAATCATTCTCTGAAAACATCTGCTCAGTGTGCAGCAGTGGTCAAAAAAAAAAAGCTAACAGTGTTAGGAACAATTTGGAAAGAGATAGATATGATATTTTATGACTTATTGCAAATATATAAATCTATGGTATGCCCACATGTGGAAGACTGTAGGCAGTTCTGGTTGACCATCTCAAAATAGATATTAGAATTTGGAAAAGGGGTGCAGAGAAGGGCAATGAAAATGATTAGGGGGGTGGAACAGCTTCCATACAAGGAGAGAGAAAAAAAGATTGGGACTGTTCATCTTAGAAAAGAGACGACTGCAGTAGTATATGAAAGAGGTCCATAAAATTATGAATGGTATGGAGAAAATGAATAGGGAAGTGGTGTGTGTCTCTTCACATAACACGAGAACCAGGTGTCACTCAATGAAATTAATAGGTAGCAGGTTTAAAACAAACAAAGAAATACTACTTCCCACAATGCACCCTCAACCTGTGGAACTCATTGCCATGAGGCCAAAAATATAAGTGAGTTTTAAAAAAAACATTTAGATAAGTTTGTGGAGGATATGTCCATCATTGGTTGTTAACCAAGATAATCGGGGTGCAGCTCCATATGTCCCTAAACTTCCAATTGCTGGAAGAATCTAGCCACTCTCAGAGAGGAATACTGGGCTAGAGGGAACATTGGCTTTACCCAGTATGGCCATTCTGATATTTATGCAACTCTTCTGAACTAAACGGTTCTAAAATTTAACATAATTAACTATTTCATTTCACCTGAGTTGTTGTTTTTAAGAAAATTTTTGGACTCTTGTTATCCGTTGAACAATTTCATCTGTCATTGCTGCATAGAAGAGCATCAAGAAAAGGCTTAAATGTTAAAGACCTAAGTAATGCAAAAACATCAGCTTTCCAGTGAGGAACATCTCCTCATTCCAGCTAAAAGCCAACTATGGGATAACAGGAAACCTTTCTTGTTTGAAGGAGGAAGCCATTATGAAGCACAACTTCCCATTCAAATATTTAATCAGTTATTCCTACTGAGTGATCAAACTCTTGTGATTTTATGATGAGTCTTGCAGTTCTTGGTGTTTTTCTTAAAGTCGCAGCTCCTAGAGGCATTTGATTTGAAAACTGCTTGCTCAGGTTTATTTGACTTATTTTTTTTCCTCTTTGGGTCTGTTTTATTTGAGGTTTAGAACAGAGGTAATTTCAAGTATGTTGACAGAGGAAGAGAATTGAGAGCAAATTTATTTCTATCAATTTTTTTATATTCTCTAGCTAAGTCTGGCAATGGTTGCAGTAGATGTCGAATTCTTAATTCCATGGGAGCAGGATTAGGCATATGTTCAAATAATGCTAGCTTTATGAGTAAAAAAGCTATCGCTTGATTTAAACATAATGAAATTGTTTCAAAGGGACAGGTTTATTACCATCTATTTCAACAGTTCGAATGATCTAGAATACAGGTTTCTGAAACAATTTAAAGACTGCTCCAGTATTGTTTTTAAAAGTCTTTGAAAGTCTTTAATTAAATTTATTAGAAGCTTCAGTGATTAGAAGATGTAAAGAAAAAAATTAGCTTTTTGTTCCCAGTAGGATTATACTGAAGATTTAGGGTCTCATTCTGTCAGTCTGCCTTGCCTTGGTAGCACCATGCTGCACAAATAGCCCCACTGAAGTCAGTAGACCTACTTTCACACTAAAGTATTATTCATATGAGTAAGGGTGGCAGAATTGGACTCTCAGAATTCTCAAGGTGACTCTTCTTTTGATATTTAAAATCTAATATTTTCTGTCCTTTTTTACAACAGAGTCACTATTCATTGCAGCTTTGACTTGCTGAAAATGCTACCAAATATCATATTGGAGGGAGGAAAAAAACCAAACAATCCCACAGATAGGACTTCCTCAGACCTGGGAATGGTGAAGAGTAGAAATTAGTGTTAGCATCATGGAGATGGTACCATTTATTCACCATTTATTATGGTGATGAGTCTTGCCTTACATATATTATGGCTATGTATGTACTACTTATCTGCCTGTCTTCCGTGTATTTCAAATATGTATCCGTGCTGATTAGGAATCAATCAGATCTCTCTACCTACGAGAATGCTGAGCACCAATTATTCTCTGCAATGAGATGCTCACGGTGAGGTGGCTCTAGTCCCAAAGTGCAAGTCAGACTGAGCTAACAGGCTTCTCACTACATCACTTACTGAAAAATAGGCAAATCATCATTCTGTCCTCTTTTTTGTTTTGTTTTGTTATGATATATAGATTCAAGTTACGTGATATGTTCCCTTTCATGGGGAATGTGTCCTTCCTTTGCATTGGCATGGATTCTGGAGAACCACAAAATCAAGGATGCCTTTCAAAAATGCTATCGATGAAGAAGTATTTCCTATGTACTTTTATCAGCAGCATTTTTTTTTTTTCAACCAAGAAAACAGGTCCCAGGCATATTTTATATTAAAAACAAATAAAGCCTGTGCAAACTAAGGGGAAGGCTCTGAACGGAAGCATCTCCGTGTAAGTGTTGGAGTTACTTTGGGAAAATGTTGAACCAGACCACAGGAGAGGTGTCATTATGTGAGACTTTATTAAACCAGAATGATTTTGTCTTGGGCTCTTGTAATCTTATATGTAATTAAACACAAACCACTACCTGAGGGAGGAAACTGAGGCACAACTGCACTGGATTCCAGAAGAGCTAAGCTAAACATATCACAAGGCCCTAATTCTGAAAAGCTTATTCTTGATCTTATTACTGGTGTGCTAAATAATACACCAAAACCCAAAACCCCCTACGAAGTGAAAGTACAAAGAATTCTCTTCAGATTTATGTACTAATGCTTTGGGGCCAAATTCTCAGCCCCAGTTTATTTTGCCTGACAGGCAGAAAGGGGATATCAGGCCATAACTGTCCAGTTGATAGTTCCACAGTAGTGGGGAATTCTCAACTGCCACAAAGGTTGCCAAGTCAACTCCTATGCAAATTGTTGCCTTCTCCCAGTGTAACTGGCATATCAGGATAGAGAAGATGATGTATTGGAGCTGAGCTTTGCTAAAGTATTTCCCACCTGGTGGGTCCCGGGAAGTTCTGGATGGATCACAAGGCCTTGGGCAAACAACACTTTGTCCAGTCTGGGATGAAGTGTATGGGGGGAGATGTGTTTGGAGAGTGAGCCAGTCCTGCACTAACTTTGTGGCAGTGGCTCATATTCTGTGGGTCTGGGCCTGGCTCTCCACTCCCTTTTTACAGTGGGGCAGCTGGGCTAAACCCAAATGGTTCTGTGACCCCACCCCGTGCCAGGTCCCAAAGCCATGGAGAGGCACCTGGGCCAAACATGAAAGGCGCTGTGACTCTGAACACTGGGCTGCAATACCATGGAGGGGCAGCTTGGTCAAACTTATGTCAAGCTCCATGTGCCAGGTAGCAATGCCATGGAGGGTCGGCAATGACAAACTTGAGTGGTGCTGTGATCCTGTGTACCAGATAGCAACACCTGAATCAGGAAGCTGGGCCTAGCTCTGCAGGATAGGAGCCACTACTGCAGGCTGAGTGAAGGGTGAGGCTTGCTCTCCAAACTCCTCCTCCTCACCCCCTCTGCACTGGGCTGGAATTAGAGTTATGATACTAGGTTGGAGGATGCATATATGTAATGGAGGGTCCCAAAAAAAGACACTATGCAGCCGATGGGTCTCCTTAGTAAAAAGTTTGGGAACTACTGCTTTATCATGCCAATTCTCAGCTGGTTATGGTCCTCTCTATTGGACTTGCATCAGGGCCTGGCTCACAACTGGAATAGTTTTGGGAACCGGGGCAACCAGCTTTCTAATACTTTTGCCTACCCTTCAGTCCTACCTCTGAGCGCATAGTGGTGAGAGAGAGAATCTGGCCCTTAGTTTCCATGAACATAGATGTGTCCAGTTCAACATAAATACTAAGTGCATTCATACTTAATTGAATTCTATTAACTAATTAAGTTCTGTTAGACATCTTCTCTGTTCGTAAACTTTAGATTCAAAACTTAGAGCTGGTCTACCCTGGAGAATTTTGTCAACTTTTGTCGTCAGAACAGTGGAGGTGTACAGACTAAAATGCTACTCCCATTGATGTAACTCCCTTGCTATGTTGACATAATAAAACTACCTCAGTGAGAGGGTTGTAAGGCTTATGTCGGCTTAGACAGGGCATCCTTTACTTAGGCTGTGGGGCTGTCATTCCTGAGTGCTGAAATTGACAAGAAAGCCCCCTGCGAGCTGAGCAGCTGGTCGCTGCTCCCAGAGCGGGGGGAGAAGCCCTGGTGGCTGGTCTCCATTCCCAGCAGAGAGCAGGGAACAGAGAAGCTCCAGGTGGCTTTCCCCAGCTCCTGGCAGAGAGTGGGGAGGGGACAAGCCCTAGGCTGCTTCTCCATGTAGCCTTGTCAGTTTCAAGCCATGAAATTAACAAGGCTGCTGCCGCTGGGGTCCAGGGTCCGGAGGGCAAGAAGCCGGGGCTGCTGGACCCCACTCCCCAGGGGTGAGGAGGAGAGGGAGGAAGCCCCGGGAGGCTTCCCCCGGCTCTCGGCGGGGAATGGAGAGCGCGGAGGAGCCCACTGAGAGCCCAGGGGCCGCGTGGGGAGGCCCATGGCAGGGAGCTGAAAGACCGGGTTTTCCGCTCCTCACTCTGCCTCTCTTAAGTCGGTGGAAGTGGTGAGGACACACTCAGCCAACACAAAGAGCATAGTATGGACATCAGCCACCGCAGTAATTACTGCAGTGACTTTAAGTTGTCCTCTATTAGGTTGACTTATTTTTCTAGTGTAGACAAGAGCTTAGTTTTTAGAAAAACAGACATAAATAGCTTTCCATTCATTTGTGTTCCATATAGAGGAGGCAAAACCTTGTGACTCATCAGTTGACACAACTCGAGTGCATCTTCACTTGTTTCTTTCCTCCAATTTTTTTTTTTTTTTTTTTTTTAATCTTTCAAGGTAAGAATTACGCCTCTTTATCTAATGGCAAAAAGGAAGAGAGAGGCTTTTCTTCTTCATCTTGTAGTGAGTCAAGGGCAGCAGGGCGCCTCTGCCCTTGCTGCTGTGGGAGAAGGAGAGCAAGACACCTCATCCCTTGCCTCAATTCCTACCTCACCTCTCCTGATTCCCTGACTCTGGGTTCTGTGTAAATACAACTCCTATCCTGTCCCTTCCTGTCTCTTGCTCTGTGGCCTGGCCTTCATTAGGAGGAAAGGTGTGTTCTTATCACATTGCCTAACACATAGTAAAATCCTAATGAAGTAAAGGGACCTTGTAGTTTTAATGTTTTAACAGGTCAAAGCCCTAGTCTCCAAGTGTTGACCTTGACCTGTCAACATGTGAAAACTACAAACTGCCTTGTTGTCACTCTAACCTTGTACTGGTTACACGTTAACACCAATTTTTTTCTATAAATTGGGGGCAGAGGATGTGACGAGGGGGTGTGGTCAGAGTTGAAGGGGAGGAGGGTGTGAAAAGCTAATACATTCAAAAATATTGCTCCCGGTAGAATTCAACCCCCCCATTGCATCAGTGACTAGACTTGTTGGTACTTACTACGTTTGTAAAGGCTGCTGTGGATGTTCCTCTTGTGTTTGTTCTTGGCTATAAATGTTTGTTGTCTTTATCAAAATCAATTGGATTTAGGCATTTTTGCAAACTTTACCAGCATCTTTGAGCAAGGAATCAAGGTGCTTTAAAACACTTATTATATGGTAAATTGAATCAAAACAAACACTTTAACATTTCAAATTTTTTCCCTAAATTCCTTTCAAACTTAGGACTACTGTTTTATTAACATAAGTTACTAAACAAAGTTGGTTTTTCTGAAATATGATAGTGCAAAAGAAATCTGTTTCTGGTCTAGTTAATGTATTGCAGATTCTGGTTAGAGAATAGCAAATGAATTCTATTCTAGTATTTCACATTTCCTTTCCTCCATAGATCTACTGGGAAGAAAGTGGCTTCTGTTTTGGCATGTATTGTGCTCAATGCACTTACACTGTCTTCTATAATTGGTTTACGCTCCTAGTTATCTGCAGAGAGATTTATTCCCAGGGAATAGGGTGTGTTGATTGGTGCTTATTTTTGCTTGCTGACTGACTCTGTGGCAACAAAGCAAAAATATTGTTGGGTTAAGTGTAAATAGTGACTGTCCAATGGTGGTCTTCTGTTGGAATCGTGGATTAAAAACAGTTTACAAAAAAGCCTAAACCAAAAAACTTAAATCTGCAGGACCTCTCCAACCAGACCATAATTTCAAATCAGTCAATTTTGTCCATAAATTATTTGACCGTCATTAATGAAGACATGTAAAATTCTCATGAAATGACTAGCTCTGGCACAAAATCTGCTAACTTTCTCCCTTGCCATGAAGCTGATGAAAAATTATTCAAATATGTCTTTCATAAACACATTTTTGTTATAAACATGATATCCACACCTATTTTGGTATTACAGCCTGTTCAAACCTCTCATTAAAATAAAATGTATTATGCAGGCACAAATCCCAATCCTGCAAACATGCATGTGCTTACCTTAAAGATGTCTCGTTGGCTTCAGTCGTACTACTCATGTACTTGCCTTTAAGCATGTTGCATGTTTGTAGAATCAGGGCTGTTTTGTGTAATATGAATAAGATTAGCAAGTAATCACTTTAGAACTCAAACAATAGAATTATTATAATTTTTAAATTTGGAATCCATTCAGTGGTAAAGTATATTTGCTTAGTGTGCTATTGTAACGTCAAATATAAAAACCTCTGTCTGTATTTTTTCCAGAATAAATTTTACATAGAAACCAAGCTTAACAGAGACTTAAAAGATGACCTTATAAAGCTGTTTACGGAACATGTTGCAGAAAAGCACATTTACAGCCTAATGCGTAAGTAAATTTACTGGACTTTTCTTAAAATGGGGGCAATCCGATTCTGTCGTAATTCTGGGAAACTATAGTATTTTCAAGTGTAGGTTTTAGGAGATAAAGCAGAACAAGTAGTAACAAAATGGCAAAGGACTAGAGGATTTAAATATAGATTCCAAGAACTGTACTTAAAACAAGATTTAAAGATAGTGGAATGGGTGCCATACTGTTGGGTTTTTTTTGGATCTACCAGTAAAAATGCAGCAGTGTAATAAGGTTGGTTATTTATAAAGCTATAAATATAGGAATGTTCTAGGAGGAAGAATGAGGCATATTAGTGCCAAAAACAACAATTACTCTTTCACAAACATCATTTTGTGTAGATGTCACTGTTGTCCAAGTACTTGACGACAGAGATGTCCACCTTACAATTATGCTGGCACAATATTTTATTGTCCGGCTGCTTGTGCCGTTTTCTAGTTTCAGTATCAAAATGTCAGGTAAAATGTAACTGGTGTGATGTGGTTGTAAGAGTCAGGTGCAAAACTCAGATGTCGTCTTGCTGTATACCCTCTCTCCCTTCCTACCCCAACAATTAAGAAAATGGTGGGGGATGGACAAAGTAGTGGTAGCCAAATAACTGTGTAATACTGACGGCCCTTTCTCTCTCTAATGCTACTATGTTAATGTAGGTGCAGTATACTATAACTATCAGATGATTTCCTAGAACTTTGGGCTGATTTAAACCCTGATCCTGCCTTTAACTCCAAGTGTGTGGGCCCTTTTACCTTCATGGAACCCTACTGAAATCAGCAGGCATCCACACAGCAAAGTCAATTGTAGGATTAGGGCCTGATAAAAGTCACTGTTGGCTCTTTGAGTAATCACAAGAGCACTGCTTCAGCCATTGTTCCTACTTGTCTCTGACTGCAATGGAAGATAGATTTGCACTATATATGCATGTTCAAAGCATTGAAAATAGTATTTATGTCATAAGATTCCAGGATTGTCTCACTGAAGCCTGTTGAGTCAATGAAGTGATGAAAGCTACTACAAGCATAGGTGAGGGCTCTTTTTGTTCAGAACATCCCTATGTTGAATCATCACTGGGTTTCATGGTCTGTCACAATTCAGTTTTTTTAAGTTCTCAGCCATTTTGACTTTACAGAGTAGACCCGTGCACTGTACAGCTATAGTAAGACATACATCTATGCCATGCAAAGAGTCCTAGACAATTGTGATATCAGAGGTAGCTCAACCAATCACCTTGCTATAATTTCCTTGGTTATCTAAAGAAGACTGCACAGATGGTAGATTAAGTGGGTCATCTGCCACCTGCATAAATCACCAAGCACAATCCCTCTCCCTACCAGATGCAAATAAACACATACAGCACAACCAGTGTACTGAATCACCTCAAACACACACAGTCTCTTGTGGCAATTCATACTACTCATTTGTCACATGCACAAATCCACACAGCTGTCTGGGCACAACACAACCAGTGGACACAGTAAACCCAAACATCACTCTGAAGCATAAAAAGTCTGAGTCAGTGTGAAGCAATGGAAACAGCTACAAGCGTGGTTGAGAGCTCATTTTGTTCAGAATATCATTGGGTTCAATCATCAATAGGATTTATGGTCTGTTACTGTCCGGTTTTTAAGTTCTCTGCAATTTTTGGCTCTTTTACCACACATGACTTTACAAATTACCATGCGGCAGCACAGGCTTTCGGCTACTAGTGTGATTTTAATGTAGTGTGATCTTCTGTAAGGAGATAAGGTCTGAAGCACATTTGGTAAAATCTTTAGAAAATAAGAAATTCCTGATCTTTTCATAATTTTTCTATGAATTATAATTGCAATATCAAAAGCAATGCACAAATTAGAGGAAAAAAGAATTTCTTACCAGGTACCACATGGGACCTTTTCCTTTGATTACCACAGGTTCTCTCTCTCTTTTCTTTACTGCTTTGTGGTGAGCTGCAGAAATCAAATTAAAAGAAAATATTGGAAAAAGATGAAAAATAAAAAACTGCAGAAAGCAGAGAAACCTACTGTGTGGCTTTGTTCTAGGGTTGCCAACCCTGCAGGATTGTCCTGGAGTCTCTAGGAATTAAAGGTTAATCTTTAATTAAAGATTGTCATGTGATGAAACCTCCAGGAATACATCCAACCAAAATTGGCAACCCTCGTGTGATATGCACTGTTAATGGACACCCTGGTATAATTCATTTATTTATTCTCACCATTCATCTTATTAGAAGTAAACCATTTAACATCTTGTGTTGTATTTTAAAACCTTTTACATACTTTTTACTGTGATCTGACTTTCTTATATCCTAACTAGAATAGCGTTTTTAAAAAAGAAAGATTAAAAAGTGGTGTCTTAACAAAATTTTAAACTTGCTAAAATATCCCTGGAAGTAACTGAGTGCATACAGCACATATTATATACTATAATAGAGAAATTGAGAAACATCTTGCAGTAACCTTCTCAAATATTTTCCTGTCATTCTAAAATTTAATGCCAGAATAAATGAATTTCCCATTCATATTTTTAAAGACTGTGAAACAAAAACAATATTATATCATACCTCAGTGACTACCCATGTTTTCACTCAATAGCTTTGATATAATATTGCATTTTTTAATTTAAAAAAAGATAATTTCAATGTTGGGTTATCTGCTACTACAGTTCAAGAAGACAATATCACGTGAATAAATATTCCGAATAGGCATCTACTTAGGCAAATAAGATAACTTTAATTTGAGGTCCTCTTGAAAGATTGGATTTTCCAATATGTTTGAAAAAGTTTTGATAAGATGTTGAAGCTGTCATTTTTTAACGTTTATATTCTCCTCTTCCCCCACGCCCCAACTGTCAGTATGAAAAATGTTTGGAGATTATAGGCTCAACACAAAGGAAAGGAATAACTTTTTTTACTTTTAAAATTCGTTCATCTTTTTAATGCATTTTTTGTTGATGGTATCTTGTCATCCTATTGAAGGCTAAAAGTTGAAATTTCTATTTCAGATCCCATTCAAGAGGGAAAACGAGTATAGTTTAAGTTTAATTGATTTGTAAAGTGCTCCTCCATGAAGGCATTGTCAGAAAAAGGAGAAATGGTATGGAGCTCTCTGCCTTTAATATGCTGTTCCTGTTCCCAGTAAAGGCAAAGGCAAAAGTCCTATTGACTAAAATAGGGCTTGCTTCTGCTTCCACGTAGTTAGGGTGAGAAGAGAATGATTAGAACTCTAATCTTTCTTGGAATCCTCTAACATACCCAGGGAGCTGTGGGTTGCAGTGGGTTGTGAGTTAAAGCCTATAGTTGAGCCAGGCCTTGAACTCAGGCTAACTAGTTTTAAAAGCTGAACTGCTGTCTTCACTGCTGTTTTAATCAGAGTTAAGAACACACCTTTTCTGTAGCATAGGCATACCCTGAGTTTTGTGGTGGTTCTGAATTAGTCACTGAAGGAAAAAGGAAACACTGCATATGGGACACAGTCTCTTGTGACCAGTGCAGGATGGAGCTACAATCATCCTTGATTTGCAGAAAAAGCATAAAATAAGTGAGCTGTATGCAGATTTCTGGCCACGTTTTGCCTGTGCTCCTGCCCATTCAACTTGATTGCCTTTGCAAAATTACACGAGTGTAACTGGTTGCAGAATTTGGCTATTAGTGTGCAACTTCTAGACAGTTATCATATTTTTAAAAATACTATATAGATGTGTGCACTCGTAACTGTGTGTACATATGTATAGAAATTTTATATATATAAATTACACATACAGAAATAATTGTCAGGTCAGAGCTCTTTTAAACTAAAGTAGAGCCACATAAATTAAGTGAATATAACCATATTTTTTTATGTAGGCTAAAGCTGATAAGGCAGTTGTAAATGTTCCACCAATCATTTAATACTAAATGCAAAACTACTTAACTGGGTATAACAGGTAGCCTTCGTAATATTGAGTGGTGCAGGTAATTCCTCCTCTTTATTTCAGGAAAAAGATCTTGTTTGTTGATTTTTTCTGGTGATAGAATGCCCATTATCCCTTCCCAATTTGGCTATTGACACACAAAGTAGACTCTCTAGTCCGGGAAGCCAGGCTTTTCTGCAGGTCTAGTTGGAGTCCTTTTTGGAAAATCGTGGCTTCCAGATCTGTCTTGTATCCAGAAGAATCTTTTTTAAAAAGATAACTTTGTTCAGTGACATCATTGTTCACTGATGGCATAATAGGTACCTGAAATTCTGTGGTCCATTTGCAACTTCTTATATTTGAAAACATATCCAGCTGCCTTCCTTAGTGGCAGAAAAGGTTTTAAATAACAAAAATGAGAGCATAATTGAGATAAACAACTTCTTGGCACCTCCACAGGGGGGCTTACCACAACTCTAAAGCTGAAAACTCAGTTGAGGGTCTGATGTCCAAAGAGCATATTATTTTTCTACTTATCTATGGATAGACCAGTGATTTACTATTACAAAGATGTGGGATGACCCCTGTTCCCACTCCAGAAACTAAAGAAAGACAGGTGAGTCTCGCCAAGAAGATGATGTGGTCCATGCAGCATCCTAGATACTGAGCGAAATAGCAGTACTAATATCGATCGGTCTACTAATGAACAAGCTAATAAGGAACAAAGTAGATTTGGAAGAGAATCTAAGGCAAAATAATTCTGATTATTTTCAGTCTAGACCAGTGGCGCTTACTAACTTGTTTGGCTGGGGTCTGTTAGATTATATTCTTAGGGCACCACCAAGGGCCTCCATAAGTGTTGGCATCATATATTGAAACTTCCACCATTCCTGTTTTCACGTGCCCATTTTCCCCTTCCCTCCATATCAGTATTTGAATTGAGGAATTTTCAGAGTTAGTTGTACTGGAGGGAACCCATCTTTGTAAAACAGTGTGATAATGCCAGCCATTTCGTGCAGTCTGGTGATTTCCAAAGATAAAAAGATTGCCTTCAAAAGCATCTTTTTGATCCAGAGATAAAGCATTCTTGTCTTGAGCAGGAATCATTTAGCTGTAACTAGAGAAGAAGATTAACTCCACCAGAGGAAAAGAAATTAATTTCTTCCACATAGCTTCCCATTTGCCACTTCCCTTTTCTATGGCTGCAGAGGAAGAAGGGGGCTGAATCTTCATGCTTTCCTTTCTCTCAGTTGTCCCCTTATATGAATGGATGAGAAAGGAAAACCCCCAGATGCCTGTTACACTCTACCACACTTCAATACTACCACTCATGCAGAGGAAGGGACTATAAGGAAAGCGGAACTCTGGCTGCAATAACTTTTTTACTGATATAAAACTCTTTAGTCAGGATTCAAACCAGAAGTGAGAGATCTGAATAAAGATGTACCCCAGAAACAGAGTCCCATTCAGAACCAGAGTCTAAGCATGGAAATAAGGGCACAAAATTATACTAATAATTTATAATATAGTTCAGCATTCTGATTTTGTCTAGCTCACTTTTTTATTCTATCCTTTTCCAAGTCATTACATGCACCTGGACAGTCATACAATTAACTAATCAAAAGCTACTCATTTATTTGACAGGTTTGTTATCTACAGGTTGACCCACTATAATAGCAAGCAGACATTTGTTTTATGTAACACTCAGGTTCAAGATTTAATTTCCTTAAGTGAATTGAAAGTAAATATTTACCTGAAAATCTTGATATTGATCAAAAGTTGAAGCCAATATTTCTGTCATTCTTTGTCACAAAAATAACTGTAGCCTGGATTTGTGTGATTTACATTTTGAAGTCTGAGAGTTGATAGTTCACTCTGTCAGGGGTCTATGGTTCTTTGCCCTTGTACTAGAGTCACCTCCCAGGACTCTTACTTTGGAAACATTTAATTGATCCTATGATATATTTTAGTCAGAGTCTTCTTTTATATAAGATGGTGGTGTTTCTTTTTCCTATTCATGTTCCCCTAGACTCAGCGAGGGATAGGTTTAAAGCTGCTCACCTTTTCATGTTTAAAAAGTGCAGGTCTTTCATAATCTCATATGAGAACAGGGTTTGTTTTAAAAGGTCTCCTCTGACAAAGATGGGAGGGAAAGTGCTTCAACTATAAAAATTTCAAGGAGGAAGCAGAAAAATTGACCTGAAAGTTGAATAAGTTCAGTGATTGCTCTTTGAAAAGGAAATCCACTCAGATCATCTGTTCTTACTTCTTATATGGACTTAAAAAGCATAAATGCCATATGAAAACACAGAAAACTAAGGTAGCTGGAGGCTGGTACATGTTGCAGGGTAAGGGGTTTCCTTTGCAAGGGTTTGGTTTTTGCTTTTTCACACCACAGTTAATGGACAGGCAGGAGAGTGTGTGTCACTTGATTTGCACTAAAGCATATTACTAACAGATGTGTGACTGTCATCACAACTGTTATCAGTCAGCTTATTAGTGTCATTGGAACAAAATGTATTGATTCGTTCTTTGGCCATTTACTAAGAAATAAGGCAGTAGTGTGATGTACTGTCTTACAGAGATACAGTCTGTCTGGCTTTTATATATGGGAAGAGGGACTATGCAAAATATCCAGAGAAAACTGGACAGTACTTAATGACAGGATCAATGCCTTACTGTCCTGCTACATCAGAGAAGCTGGTGTCTTCCCCCACCTCACCCTTTAGAACAGCAGACAGAACTAAAGATTAATCAGATTGAAGGATTTTGCTATCCTCGAAAGATTGGCCCCATCTTTATTTCTCCAGTTTGACTCCTCCCTTTCAAGGAGTCAGATATAGGAAAGCAACCTGCAGCTGCATTAAAGCAAACGAGAAAAGGGATCTGAAAAGAATACCTAAATTTTTAGTTTCTTGTCTGCCAAGAAGGATGGGGAATGCACAACACTCATGTGTACCTCCATGCTTGCTTTACCTTTAAGATAGGCATGGTACAAAGGCCAAGCCTACCTTCCTTTCCTTTTCAGTCTTTCTATCTCAATGAGGAAATTAACCCATGTTATAGGAAAGGAACTATTTTTATTCATCATTTAGGTGATTTGAGCCCAGCAGCTGTACTGTCTAAAAATCAGTACATCTTGGAGTAATAATCCAAAAAGCTTTCTTAGTAAACTATTGTAGCTTTAAAGGCTGGTATAATTTGGCTACCAAAAACAAATAGTAAAAAATGTCGACGAGCCAAGCTGTAATAAGGGTTGGGGAGGAAAGTACACATTCACTTCTGTTAATGAGAGTATTGATCTCCAGGTGAACTTGCTAATGAAATTTATTTATAAAAAGGCAGGTGTAGTAATCAATAAACCAGCATAGAGATTGCTGCTCACTTTACTTGCCACATATTGTGAATGCATCTAGTTAAATCTTCAAATATTGTGGAATAGGATAATAGCTCAATTTGAAAAAGTAAGTGATTTTAGGAGAAGAATCTAAAGTATTACAGAAATCAATTCAAAATATGGAAATATCTAGCAACTATAATCATGTTTAAGTCTAAACATCTCTAAGCTATGGCTCAGTCATGCAAACAGTCCTATCTTCCACGACTAGTTCCATTGACTGCAATGCTCTATTTATGCAAGTTTGCAGGTTGGTTCATGTACCTGGTTGCATGAGGTTGGTTCATGAGCTATCATCTCCTATGGCAATGGTGTCCCACTTGTCTAGCCTCCCATTGTTTCTTCAGCAACCCCAGGATTAGCCCTTATGTGAGCTGGGAGCACTTTGAGCAGTTACTGTCCCTTTGTTAGTTTCTCTGCTGGCTTCTTGCTGCATTGTAGGGGTTGAGGAATGAGTTGCCTTGCTTACCAAATTGTGAGAACCGCAGGGAGAACACAACAGTTTGACTCTGTCTAAGGGAAAGAATGCCTGTTGACGGATGGCTCCCCTTTCTCATCCTCATATGGCCATGCAGGGTAGCCCAGGAAAGGGAGGAAAAATAGGCTGAGAACCAGCAACCAATTATATCTCCCTGATTCTCTGCCCCAGCCCTATCACAGATCCTGGGGAGCTGCTCTAACTTGTACCTGGAGTGTGGTGTGGTCCAGCCATGCTTCCTCCCTGTCCCCAATGTGTCTCCTGTATCAGGGCTGTGGGGACAAAGCTGTAATAGCCAACATTGTTGGCTCTACATCTGTTAGAGACCCCCCTCCTACAATACTGGTTTTGCTTGGATCACATGTGCCTTTAAAAAAAAAAAAAAAAAAAAAAAAAAAAGGCCCCCCCCCCCCCCCCCCCCCCAAAAAAAAAAAAAAAAAAGCTGTGTTTTATGTCTCTAGGCTCTTAAGAAGGCGGGGTTTTGTTTTTCCATAACATGAAAGAAAATATATAAAAAGCTATGATTGGTTTATAAATTTGTTTCAAATTGCATCGCAAGATTTAGCATCTGGCTCTGAGTTAATTTTATGTGGTTAGAGGCATCTAAGTAATTTGTAGCTTGAAGCATGTTGTATGCACTTGTTTAGGGAGCTTGTTTTCATGACTTCTCTCTGTCTGGAACGGTAGGAACCTAACATTTGGCGATACCATTCTTCTCTAATAATATTCTGTCTGTCCTTCCATGTTGTGTAAAATGGCCTCTGATGAGTGTTAGTCCTGCTCAGGTATGTTTAAATGTTTCTTGGCTGTTGCCTATATGGGATATAAGATCAACTACTATTACAAAGCAAGATTGGCTATTGGGTTACCTTTAGTGAAGTCAGTGAATTATGTTCAAATGGTTTGAAGATACTGTCAAATGCCATGTATTCAACTGTTCTTAGCTGTGAACTTTCTGGCTTTTGTTGCGTTTAAGTCCATTTAAATGTTTAAATGTGATGTGATGATTATTTTAAAATAAAGTAATCTTCTCAAAAGTTTTAAAGAGGAACTGAAGAAGCCATTTCAAGCTAAATCCAGTACGTATATTTGTTTCATTTTAGGTAAAGAAAACAATTTTACAATTGCACCCAAAAATCTATTGGCTAGGCTTGTGTTTTAGATGCATGACATATCTATAGCTTAGCTTAATCTCTAGACCATATTTTAGATATCTGTACACATCATAATAACGTCTTGTTCCCTATGTAACATCACTGTATGCAGAGTAGGGCCTACTGCAGGGAAAGTCTGTAGGAAGAAGGTTGCAAATGCCTCACTGAAAGCAAATCACAGTCCTTCCAAAGCTTGATAAAAGGGACACTGTTCTTTTTAAAATTACACTTTTTACTTATAATAGTTCCAAATAACACCTTGGATTATTGTAATTGAAAGATTAAAGAGAGATTTCTTTTGTCAGTTTCCACCGTTTTGTACAGATCTCTTACACAACAGAAGAGGGAAGACCTTTTTAAAAAAAAAAAAAAAAAGCTAAGTGTGGTGTGCGCCATCTTGATCAATATTGGGGATTGAAGTGGGGAAGCTCTAGATCTAAAAGCATATGTTTCTACAGTATGAGCTAACGAGGCCAGCCCATGCTCTGTGGATGGGGCAGAGAGAGGAGTGCGTAACACATGCTGACTAGCAGGTTATAGAAACACACCAACATTGGCAAGGGGGGCTTGAGGTAGGTGTAACTCTTTAACAAAATGAATTACAAATAGTTCATATTATAGTTAATATACATGTACAACATTAATCAAATCCACTTCACATTAAAGACTTGTGTTGCACAATATGCTTAATAACACTATAAAATCAACTGCCATTACGCACATCCAAAGAAAAAATGCAGTTCTTGATATCGTCTCTCATCAAGCCAATAAGTACATCAAGAATGAAAGATAAATATTCTCTTATTTAAAAAAAAAAAAAAAAGCACTCTTGCTTATAATTGATGTTTTTTTTTTTTAAAAAGTGTTGTTTCAGGATGAGTGTTCATGTTTGGTCTTCAAATCCAGAGCAGATATTATTGCCAGGATGGTAAATGCCTTAAAACAGTTATTAGTGGAAATTCTGATGTTTACCACAGCTCTATGAATGTTACTGCTAAAAATAAGTTACATTTACTTCAGTTCAGTTTCAGAATCATTGAAACACAGTCCCTTGCCTGTTTTTCCTTACGTCCTGTATGCTTAGCTGCAAGAGGAGAAAGAAAAAGTATTATTTCACATTTTCATCACACATAATATTGTATTTTGCACTTTAACTGAAAGGTTATATTTATACCTGTACGAATGCAGTTGTCACTCATTTGCCTGTCCCTTGGTTTCCTCATCAGGAACATCAGGTGACAGAGCAGAAAAAATAACTTTCTTTAATTAACTGCCAAAAATACATGCCAAGAACCTAAAGTATTTGATCAAGAAAATGGCTAATCAGCCTCTCTTTTCATTTCAGCTTTACTTTTAGAAGCTCAGTCAACACCGTTTCAAATAACCCCTTCAACCATGGCAAATATTGTGAAAGGCCTGTATACACTTAGACCAGGTAAATATTCATTGCTTCCTTTTGGAATCTCTCATTATATTGTAGTGCCAAAACATTCCACAAACTTGTATGCAGTCAGCTAATTAGAATATTATGTACATTTTAAAAAGTAAAGTTTCATGACCTTATCTGTCAGTGTTTGGCTGCATTATGTAATAGTGCAACAGAACCTTTGTTATGAATGCAGCAGAGTTGTGACCTGCAGGAGGACTGATTTTTGAATTGTGGTTCCACCTTCACTTAAATAGTTTAATATAGGCATGGGGAAACTGAAGCATGAGCACTGTGCTTCTCTGTATTGCTATAGGGGGATGAAGCTGCTCAAAAGGACAATCACGGCAGATATTCAACAGCAAGATAGATAAAAGTGGGAAGGATAGTTTGACTTGTCCTGCAATGCGCCTATGGTCAGAATGGATGATCTAAATGGTCTTTCCATCTATGATGCTGTAATGTTTTACAGAAGGAATTTTGCTATAACCAAGAAATAAGAAATCATTTATTTCATGGTAAAGTTTTATTTTGCCCTTGGGTAAAATTTACATAATATGGGCATCATGTCCAACATTAATGAACTCAACAGGCCAAGAAAATTGTGGATTGTGAGGGTATGTCTACACTGTGATAAAAGACCTGTGGCACTGTTGTGGCTGGCCTGGGTCAGCTGTCTCAGGCTCTCAAGGCTTGGACTATGGGGCTATAAAATAGCAGTATAGATGTTCCCATGAGTGGAAAGGGTCTCAGAGCCCAGGCTCCATCTCCAGTGTCTACATTGCAATTTTCAGCCGCGCAACCTGGGCTCTGCGAGTCCAAGTCAGCTAACATAAGCTCCGAGATTCAGTGCTGTGGGTTTTTTATGGCAGTGTAAATGTACTCTGCGGTGTTTCACGCATTAGAAGCTTAATATGAAATTGAGATGGTACTCTAAGGTATAGTTTAGCCACTGAAAAGAGCTCTGGTCTAGGGACAATATTCACAAGGAGTTTAACAGTGGAGCAGTAGCTAATTAAAATAACCATTACCAGCTGGTATGTGCAATTTGTCATGTGTGAGCTCTGCAGTTGCTATAAGACTGAATAGGTATATAATAAGACATGTAATTTTAATAAAATTGTAATGAAGTTGTATTTGTTATGCTTTAGTTAGTGAGTAGGTGCAGTTTCTGCTGTAAATCTCTACTATCAACAGCATTTACTTTGGCAGTGAGGGGAGGGAATGTTTTGGGCACCTTGAGAAGTTCATGGAAGGAACATGTGTTACGCTCCTTTATTGTTCTGCATCAAAAACACAAATACCAAAATGAGCCTGGTTTCCATCTTCCGTATAATGCTAGTTTTAGCTCAGTGGAGTTATTCTTGCTTTGTATTGGTGTAACTTCAAAAAGGACCATATCTAGGTACCATCTCGTCGTCTTTTCCGTAGAATTGCCACTAAAAAAATGACTAAGAGGAAGCTTTACAAAAACTTCAGAGTCTGACGTGTTGTGTATGAAGGCCAGTAATATGGTGGTCAGACAATCTACAGAATTCACAGATTAATCACTCTTAGCAGGCGTCTCTTATCTTTATTAAACAGTAAAAAATAAAAGTGATAGGAGGTGTAAGGGCAGGAAACGGGTGATGACTTTCATCCTTACCTTCTTTTACTTTTCAGTATTGGAGAAGAAAAATGTACTTAAAAAGAACACAAAAGCATAATTTCATTCTAACTTGAGCTGATCTGTAAGATTTTAATATTTCTATCCCATTTTATATCCCAAACGATAAGAGTATTGAAACCTTACAAAGCCTGTCAAGGTTGAATGGAACTTGCCTTGCCTTTTCCTTCAGAGACACAGTTTAGTTTGGTTCAGTACTGTCATTTCCCTCTCAGATTTTCAGTGTTCTTATTGTATTCTAAAGGATAGTTAAATAAGATTGTTGGCAGGGCATGAAAAATCCACTAGTGTTGAGTAAGAAGACCTAAGCCAATGAGTTCTGCGGAATTTAAGCTTTCACTTAAAACTGGTCCACTCATGATAGCTGCTGTCAGTTACCAGCTGCTCCAAGTCCTCTGGCAGTGCTCTCGCAAGCACCTTCCTCAGTCCTTATGTTACAGATTGCTCAAGCCATTCTATTATTTGACCAGAAAAACTGACAACTAGACGGAGCTGTACAAACCATTCTGGCTCTGCACCGTCCTAACATGAAGTGGCTGGATTTCGTATGGCCAATGCCAGACATTTAAAATGATGAGTCATGCCCACAAAAATGAGATTTTAAGAAATGATAAACTTGGGATCCTTTTTATTTGCCTTCTGGTGTTGACCTTTTAGGGATAACATTTTCAATCCCATTGCCATAATCGTGAGAGCTAGAAAATGAAAGCTGAGATTCTCCTGTAATTCATGACTCCAGAAATTTAAACTTTACATTAAACACCAAACAGCACAAGACTTGCAATAAAATCATGAGCATTGGCAACACTATAATTATAACTTTGAATATCTTCTATTCTAAATTCTCAAGTCATATTCCTGATGAGCTGCACACCTGTTGACTTTGACTTGAAGTAAATGGTTGTCTGAATAATCCTGTTGGACACTTCATCAGTAAGCATTTAGATACATTTGTAATTTTTAGAGTGAGATAGAGTTCACAATGCTCACTCAGCCAATCTGTGAACAATACGTATACTATGGAAGAGAACAGAATGCCTTTGGTTGGCACTTAAGGAAAGAATATTGAGTTCATGGTATACGGTGCATCAAATTCTTAAGCTCCCTCTTTCAAATATTCACCTTGGTATGGCTTTTGTCATAGCAATATAGTAAAACTAATTGTTTGGGTTGAAAAGATGAAGGTAAGGATTCTATATGAATGCCGTTCTATCCAGATTGGAAGTGCTCTGAGTTTGTATCAAGAACAATTCCTCTGTATTAAAAGATGTTCCTTGGCAGAGTCAATCCTTGATGTCTTAGATTCTAATGTATTTAGAGGAGCAGGCCCCTGGGAGGCTGTGAGACTGCCACAAAGGTGGGAAGCTGTTCCAGTTGTATATGACTGCTGATGCCATTCAGTCTCCAGTGCTGGCACTGGAAATACAAACCTAGGGATTATGAGGTCCAAGAAATACCCCCCCCCCCCCCCCACTCCCCTCCCATCCAAATGGTTCTATGGGACTAGTCGGTTGGTAGGATAATAGAAGAGGCTTGCAAAGGGAGGAGAAGAAAAGTCGTGTGAGTGGAGAAATGTGCTGTGTACTTAAGTACTTTGATCTGGGCTGAAGTCAGGGAGCACAATGTGTCCAACAGTTCTCCTTAAGCAGTCCAATCTGCTTCTTTTCGTGCTCTCTTCACTGCCTGCTCTAGTGTGCCTCTTTTGAAGGAACACAGAGGCACTACTAGATTTCTTTCCAGATTGCCGGCAGCAAAATGTACTCTGATTAATGTAGGAGATGGGGGGAGGGCAGAGGATAGAGAAAGGAAGCAGCTGCATAGTGGGAGGAAGGAGACAGAAGGAGGAAAGAGAATAGGGACTGGGGGAGAGAGGAAGAAAGAGAACTGAAGGGGAAGGAAGTGAAAATATGAATGAGCACATCCACAGACACAAAAGATGAGGGATGAAAAAAGAACAAAATGAAAATGGTGGGGTTGGGAGGTGAGGAAGAGAGAATAGAGAAAAACAGGTCAGGTGCAGTGACCACACCCAGGCTCAGCGCCCTTGCGGATGTGAGGGTAAGTGTGGGTCTCTAACCCTATTTTCTTAGAAAGTATGTAGATGTTTGCACAGCACATTTGGCCACTGTCCATAACTTTCCTTCACTGGTAAAGAATTCATAAGATACTAATCTCTCTGACTCGCATCACTTTTTATGTCACATGTTTGGTGTCAATGTTGCAATGGCACAAAAGAACTTGTCAGCAGTATTTCATGTTAAGAAATCAGCTTGGGCTAACCTGTTCAATCCTAATAGGTTTTGATGGGATGGGATGGGAGTGTGTGTGTGTGTGTGCGCGTGTGTGTTCATTAAATAGTAAAGAACCTTTAACGTACTGTGCAAGGTGAAAGGTGGTATTGCTTTCTGTATAAGTTGTTAGTGAACCCTACTATAGTGATGAAAGGTATTGGTTCGTGCACTGCCATTCATGTGTAAGGCCACGTCTACATTAGGGACAAGGTGTATTTTTAACACATTAGCTATTGGTTCTCAAACTTTTTTCGCTGGGGCCCCCTGTGAAAATATTTCAGGCTCTGATGACCCACTCCCCTCCCCCCCCATGCCATGCTATCTTTACAGGCATATATCGGGGCTGACTGCTCTTGACCTCCCCCCTGATAATCTCATGACCCCCGGTTTGAGAACCCCTGAGCTAAGGCATGTTCAGTGGTCAAGATAAACCCTAGGAGGGAGTCTAGGTTTACCTTAACCAGTGAACACATGCTAAGAGTACAACTTGTCTTGGCTACATTAGGATTACAATAGTTGTTAGCAAACATTCCCCTCCTCTCCCAGCAATCTGAGCTACAGATACTTGCACTGTTTCTCTGTTGTACTTCTGTGTCTCTGTTTCTAAGGCATTTGCTATATGCTACATTTTCTTTGCTTTGTCTCTTTGGAGAGTCTGTGGGAATCAGCCTGGAGGCATAGCTGCTTCAGTTCAGAGACCCTGTCTGTGACGCTGCCTCCTGGAGGATGTATACCATTCTGACTTAATATGCAGTGGAGTTGTTTAACAGCTTTGAAAGCTCGTCTCTTTCATCACCAGAAGTTGGTCCAATAAAAGATATTATCTCACCTGCCTTGTCATTCTGACTTAGTAGCATTTTACACCCGTTTGCTCTGGTGTAAAAGACTACACAAGGTTCAGGGCAATGAAGAATATGGCTCAGACTATTTACACGGCTTTAGAGGTCTGTGGTGCCATTGATGGAGAAACACAGACCCTTGAGCCAAAAATGTGTGTGACTTTAAGAATGTCTAGTCTCTGAATTCAAGATATTAAGCAAGTTATATAATCTTTTAAAAAACATTCAGTCCTTTAAAATAATCATTGCTAGTTCTTAAAGAAAAAAGTTACTGCTCTTAAGATTTTTTTTCTATTCTGTATGTTTCATTATTATTTTTTCCTTTTGACACAGAGTGGGTTCAGATGGCACCAGCTTTATTTTCTAAATTCATCCCAAACATTCTCCCCCCTGCTGTGGAATCTGAGCTTCAGGAATATGCTGCTCAAGACCAGAAACTTCAAAGAGAGCTTATGCAGAATGGATTTACCAGGTAATAATTATTAGCCTTCAACAGCAGCTGCACTAGACAGCACTGAAACTACTAAAATGCATATGCTTTTTAAAAAAAAAGTATACAAATTTAAATATCCTATTATATTCAATAGAATATTAAATATTCTTATGATTTGAACTAAATTTTCAAATCTGGGTATATAGGCACCTAAATCCGTATTTAAACACCTAACAATATGGCCTGATTTTTGAGATGTTCTGAGCACCCACAAATCCCATTGAAGGTACCAGGAAGTAACAGGTGATCAGCATCTTGCAAATACTTTCAGATAAAACTAAGATGCTTCTGATTTTTTTATACCCTCATACCTTTGATTTACTTATTAATGGGTGATCATCTTCACTGTTGATTCTCATTCAGCATTGTCCTTTGAACATCACTTTTCCCTAAAGTAATAAAAGGACACTATCAGTTTGAATTTTTGTCAGTTTTTAAAAATGTGCTGGGGCCTTCTTTGCTCGCTGTCTCCGCTCCTTCCCGTCCATGCTCACACGCCTTACTGGCCTGTTGTCTTTGGGTGAACTTGGCAGGCTGCAGCACAAGACTGCCACTGCTGCCTCTTGTGACCTAGTGCCCCTGGCTCCCTCTCCAGAAGCACCAAGGTTAGGCTGAGGACGTTAGCAAACCCAGATCCTTTCACAGGAGCATCACAGCTGAGGAAAGCAGCAAGTGCATGAGGCAGGAAGTGAAAGCGACCATCAAAAAGCATTGAAACTAATTATACACAGAGTACTATCAAACGCACAAAATAAACTGAGTAAAAGAATTTTATTTTTCTCTGAACTTCAATTATATTAATTCTAGGGTTGCTTATAACAACAGTAGGTGTAAAATATTCTCACAGAAATGGGAATTTATAGATGATAGTCCTTCCTAAGGCCTTTAGTTATCATTTAGAATAATAAAATTTTGACTGATGATCAGTGTTTCTGAGAGGTTCATTCTTTTATCTCCGAACTAAAATAACAGGATGTCTTGTATGTTGGCTGTCAGGATAGTATGCAAGGAGACATAGAACTTTGCGCTCTCTCTGGTCATACAGAGTACACACAAAACAAAAGATCAGTCTTAAGATGTTGGTGTTGACCATCAGATCACTTTGTGATCTGTAGCTGAGCACATCTGATTAAATTTCAGTGTATAGCTTTCTAAGCTACTTTTAAATATCCCCTAAGTATAAATTCCAGTTACTGAAGTACAAATTCTACTAGTAAATGTTCTATTATTCAAACCACTAATGCTAAATCATCTGCCTGTCTTTTGACACACAACCAGCACTCTGTATTTAATATTAGCTTCTATCTATGGGCTGCATCCTGGTGTTAAGATTAATGGAAGTAGGATCGGTTACTATTTCAAGTATTTCTTATGTGCCTGTTGCCTTGATATTTAAGTGGCAATTTGAAGACTCACATGTTTTCTACTGTGCTTCATTAAATATTGTATATATCAAATAGCCTAAGAAAATGAGGATGTTTATACTAACTTGGAAATTTAGTCAAGCCATTTTTTTAAGTTTTGACACACTCCACTTCAAAGACCTTTAGATAGAGCAGAATTTACTTGAGTAGTTTTTGAGAAACATCTAAGTCATTAAAAGAAACCCCCTATCAGTCAGTTGAATTATGGTTTTATTCTCAGTTATGGGATTGTTCTTTGGGGTGGAGGGGCGGAGGTGAGATTGACATTGACCTTAGTATTGGCCATATAAAATGAGCATCGAGAGTGAATTGTTACCAGTTGTGCTTATAGATTTAGCTTTTGCCAAGAAAAGTAGAAATAGTTCTCACTGCAAGACTCTCATTAAGAATATGTGCTTTAAAAAACAAACAAACCCCAAGATGAGAAAGAACTTTAAGGGTATTTATCTGCAAGATGACTTGAGATTTCTAAAGCTTCATTTTTGCCAGTAAAAATATTTGAAATGATACAATTATCTAAACACTTAAACCTGGAAATCTGACTATGAAATATGTCTATTTTTAATTGAGAAGTTAAACTGTCTTTCCCCAGAGACAATTCATAAGCAAGCCTTGGGCTCAGCTTCTTAAACGCTGGCAATATTCCAAGTGCTAATAAATTCAATTTGAAACCTCTTTTTCTATGATGCCAAAGGTCAATAATTAATGATTCATAGTTTTATCGTAAGGGGATTTAACTCTTTCCCCATCAACCTATGCTGACAGCACTTTGGGTGGAAGGAAAAACTGTGAAAGCTTGTGTCCTGGTATATAGCTATTTCAGCATCATTTCTGACATCACCACTGTAACACAGAACTTTATTTAAAAAAACTTACATAAACATTATATAGATAAGTCAACCTTTCTTATTATCTTATTGGTTATTCATGTAAATCTGTGTTCCCAGAAAACTCTGTATTGATGTTGTCAGAGCAATTTGATAAAAATTCTACTGGTTTAGTGTATTGAGCATGGGACCTGGATCTGGAATTTCTGAGTTCTAATCAGATGTTAGGAACCCTTTTCTCAGAGCATATTCAGTCTTGACTGCAGCAGTCTCTCTCTTTGAAAAAATAAAGGCCCCCCCGTTTTACCATCTACATATAATCATCACCTTCCTAAATGCTTAAGAGAGAAGATAGGCTTTGCAATATATGACTGAGAAGTTCTCCAAGCAGACCAGTGGGGGGAAGTATATACCAGAGTCAAGGGGCCCTTGTGGAGAACAACCTGTTAACCATCTTTTATGGACCTTCCAGCAAGTGCTTTGAATCACCAGGGTCCTTGAAATATAGTTTGGCAATCTCTGTTTCGTACAAAAATAAATACAATTAATTGTTCCTAATGTTACTGACCACGTTAGGAACAAGTAATTGGTAACCCAATTCCAATTCTCTACTTTTCATAATGGTGGTTCTTTAGATGGGAATACCCAGTGTCGTCTTCTGCCGAGTTTTGGTGTTCTACAATGCTTAAATAGAACCGAGCATTGATTGGCTGGTTTCTTCAAAGAGCAGTATTGGTGGCAGCCTACAAACAGGCTAACTTGTCCTTTCTCTCACAGTTCTGTCTGTGACCACATAAGAGCGTAGAGGCAGGAAGTTGTACAGAAAGGGGGATGATAGAACCTAGAACAAAAGAAGTGGATGATCCCCAAGACCTCTTTTGAGCCATCTTTGGTAAAATGCACTATTACGAGAAACCGCACACACTCAGAACTTTATAAGAAATAATAAGTCAAGTTGTATTAGGTTTTGCGATTGAGAATTATAGACTTACATTTGATTAGCTATTGGAGCTGCAAAGTTCCATATTAGTTCCTCTTTAATTCAATTGTACACATGACTTGTTTATGTAATTTACATTCATGCTGATGAAACAGTTGTTCTGCTAAATTAATTCTAAAGTTGCTGAGTTTCTAAATGTGCATTGAGATGGAGATAATTTCCTGCAGTTAGACTAAGCTTCAAATATGATGTTTAGTACTTAGAATTACAGATTCGCTCAGATTATAAAGCCATCAATTTTAGCAGCCTGATATATAAACTCTGAAATCAAAACAAGATTCCTGTTTCCCAAACGAGACTCTCTAAATGCACCAGATTGTTGATATCTCCACTGCTCCACATCTCACACCAATATTAACCACAAAGAGACTGCATTTTGAAGAGTTATTAGGTAACTCCCCTACCATCTTCAACTGCAGTAGTTGCATGACAGGCACCCCTCTGGAAAGTGTTCAACAGTAATAATCAAATGACTAGTGCAGTTGAAGATGGTAGGGGAGTTACCTAATCACTCAATGCTGATTCTTGCATGAATTGCCTTAATCAAAGTGCACACCACAGGCTTACCTTCAAAGAGGATGGATTTTATTGAAGTGTTTCACCACTTCCTGTTGTCATGTGAATGCCTATTTTGAATTGTCTGCTAGCAGATAAGTGTGAGATTCTGTCTAGTATGAAGAAAATAAATAACATAATAGCTGACCATTAGATGTCTCTTTGCCATCTAACTTCAAGTAAAACTACAAAGCAGCAGAGTTTTCTGGACATACCAGTCAATAAAGTCAGTGAGGTGGAGAAATCCTGATCCTTTTGAAGTGAATGAGAGTTTTACTATTGACTTCAATGGAGCCAGGATTTCACATACAGTGTTTAAAAAAATACTCGATTTAGAGGACTTGTGTTATTAATTTGGACTTAGTAGATCAGAAAAATAATAAAATTTCTGCAACTACTGAATCTGAAAATCTTTCAGATCTTCTAAAATAGCTTTCTAAAACTGATAAAGGAATTTGGATTTAAATAAAGCTATTTAACACATGATTTTTTGAGATGAGATGGTAGTTGAGCAATTTGTCTTAAAAGAAGATGAGCTTTTTATTTATTATAAGAATTCAACTTTAAAGAAAAAGAGAGAGTAACTAAACTATATAATTGTTGGATCACACTTTATTGTACAGGTGTATTGATTCTGGTATGGTTTTTTTCCCTTAGTCGTATACTTTGACTCTTGTTGTCTTTAGCATATTGTTTAGTTTCTATTAAATGTCAAAGCTTTTTTTTATTAAATTAAATGTGATGACTTTGCTGTCATTGCTCTCCCCACTGTTTTTGTATCTGAATCAGTGACTTCTTTTCTCCCCATTCTTCCCCAGAGGTGACCAGTCACGCAAGAGAGCTGGAGAAGAGTTAACTTACAGTAAGTAAGAATCTGCATTTAAAAAAAAAAACCCAAAACATAACTCTTTGATCTTCTGTGCTTGTCCAGCTTGGGTTACGGGTCTGTCAACCAACAGGTGGAAACAGAATATACCCTGTACCTGAGTTTCCCCCTTATCCCCCCCTCCCCTTATATATAAGGGATATATGAAGTGGGGGAGGGAGGAAAGTGTGGAGCTCTACTACAATTCTTGGCAGGCTACCCTACCCCAGAGGCACAAATTAGAGCTGCCCAGCAACTTGTTCTAATTTGGGTCAGGGCTGGAGCTGGTCCTCGGAATCAGGAATTGCTAACTAGTTCTTTGGTGCCCCCACTTCTTTTGCGCCTGTAGAGCTTTGGTACAGGAGAGAATCTATCCCCATCTCTTTTAGGTGAGACTTAAAAGCAAGGTCTAGATCACTTGCCACTAAATATCCTTTGGATCTTGGAAACTGTTAGTAGCATCAGCCCTGGTTAAATTTAGACTGCATTCTGTCTACCCAATTTCTTCCAGTAATATCAGTGGAATATGCCCTTCTTAATTTCCTTCTCTAAACTGATATGCTGTGTGCTGCTGATCTTCTAGTCCGAAAGAGTAGTGGATGAAATGACTGTATAGCTGGCATATCAGCTTCAGTGTACATGGTTAGTGTCATGCAGATAACGCAGTTCTTTAGGATCTGTCAGGATGAAAGGCGCTACAGAAGTGTAAGTTATAATAAGGATTTCTGATAAACCATTTCTCTTTTATGTGTGTTTCAGATGGCTCATCAGCATGTGCAAGCTCCAGAGGGTACAGATAATGAACATACTGGATGTGCTTTTATTCCTAGCCAGCACAGACTCTGGAGGAGCACAGATGATATCCAGAGCCTCAGCTGGGGTCTGCTGATATTCAGGAGCTCTGTCACAAACTACACCTAGAGGAGGAGTTTGGACTTTCTTCGTTACGTAATAAAATATCAGTTGCTGCTACACTTGGGATAACTTTGAAAGACGTGACTCTTTGGTTTGGTCTCTCAACAAGTTCTTATTCTGCAATTCTGTGAGGAATGCACCTTGAAAAACAGATTATTTCTAAGTGAAAATTGGCAGCCAAAATCAGCAGCTTCCTCCAAAAATGTTAGAATGGAAGAATCTTTTTTGCACTCTTGTTTTTTATTATGGACATTCTTTAAACTAATTAACACATCAGTGTATTAGTTTTAAAACTTCAAGGTATTTTCTGAAGCTTTTACTTAATTATAAGAATAAAGATTTGTTACTTTGCAGTATTTATTATTCAGTACAAAGTGACAGCAGCTTTAAGAGTTGGTCCCATATAAATATAATTCTGACAGTGAGTTTTTGATTTTGGATTTGTTTCTTCCATTTGGTTTTTCCTAATTTATTTCCCTTTTTTTGTATGGTTTTTGACTCTGTGCCTTCAGCTTGTGCACTTGGCAACTTTACAGACCATATTTTGTGCCTGCAAAATATGTTCGTAAGGAAAAGCTTGTGGTATTGTGAACAAGTATGCTGCAAAGTCACAAGTTTCTCCTGCATTACTAGGATACGAATTTAGAAAGGAAGAAAAAGTTTAACCTGACAATGTCACTGATAGTGACTTGGGCCCCTTCCCATGTTTTATTTTTGATGTGTACATTAGTATTAATGTTGGGACCAACTCTTGTAGAAACATCCCTCTTCTCTCCCCCATTTTTCTGGTGACTTTGTTGGCCTCTGTAGTAATTGCAATAGATTAATGTGAACTCCAAAATGAATGCAATGCCGACCTATGTTTTGGGTTGGGTTGGAACATCAGCTGCCACAGCTGAGATTTTTGGAATGGATTATGGGCAAGATTCGCCAATCGGTTAAATTATGCTGTGTGCCACTCAGGCAGCACTGACTAAACCTGGCTTAGTTGGTCAATGGATGATTGCATTCACATAGGGCTGCCATAGTGGCTGTGACCACACTCCTGCTTCTGGCTACCAGGATAGAGGGTATGACTGGTGAAAAGGGATATGGCCCTGTAGCAAAGTGCCAGAGTAAGGTACGCAGCACTGTTCAGGATCAGAGAGTTACCAAGTTGATGTAATGCATATACGCATGCACACACCATGTTCTAGACTTGCGCCAAGTTCAGTTGAGCTGGTCTAGTAAATCTGGACTTGTAGTTTTAATCCTAATGGTTAGGAGATGAGTTTCAATCAGCAGTATGGGTAATCAAATCCATTTAATTTAAATGGGGAGAGAAATGTACTTGAAAAAGTAGTTTTGACTACAGATTCCTTTTATCTTTAGTTAAGAAGAAAAAAATACCTTTCTGAACTGAGGCACAAGTGTATCCACAGTTCTGCCACGCACAGCTGTCTTACCTTTAGAGAAATTATCTAAGCTTGCATGAGTTCTATGTAGATTGCAGGAAAAAACAAAATATACATGTGGCCTGGACAAAGAGTTCTCTTCCTTCCAACTTTGCTCTGTAAACAGACTATTCCCTTCATGTTTAAATTCACAGATTCATTTATTCCAAGGGGCCCATTATGATTATGTAGTCTGATCTCCTGTATAACACAGGCCATAGAACTTCCCCACAATCATTCCTAGAGCATCTCTTAGAAAAGCATCCAATCTTGATTTAAAAATTCAGTGATGGAGAATCCACCGTAACCCTTGGTAAATTGTTCCAATGCTTAATTGGTTACACTGTTAAAAATATACACCTTATTTCCAGTCTGAATTTGTCTAGTTTCAACTTTCAGCTTTTGGATAGTGTTATATCTTTCTCTGCTAGATGAAAAGCCCATTATTAAATATTTGTTCCCCATGTAGATACTTAGACTGTAATCAAGTCACCCCTTAATCTTCTCTTTGTTAAGCTAAATTAGTTATATCATTATAAGGCATGTTTTCTAATTCTTAAATCATTTTCATGGCTCTTCTTCAAATCCCCTCTGTTTTATCAATATCCTTGAATTGTGGGCATCAGAACTGTATTCCAGCAGCCGCCACAGTAGTGCCAAATACAGAAATCACCTGTCTACTCCTACTTGAGATTTATGTATTCCAGGGCTGCATTAGCTTTTTTGGCCACATCATCACACTGGGAGCTCACGTTCAACTGATTATCCACCATGACCCCCAAATCTTTTTCAGAGTCACTGCTTCCCCGGATAGAGTCTCCCATCACGTAAGTATGGCCTACATGTTCACATTTAGCCGTATTAAAACACACTGTGTGCTTGTGCCCAGTTTACCAAGCGATCCAGATTGCTCTGAATCAGTGAGTGGTGGGGTTTTCAAAAGTTCTCAGTGTTTGGTGCATCTCTGCTTCCATTGAAACCAATAGGAATTTTATTGTTGGGAGCAAAGTTAGGCCAATGTTGAATGTTTTTGTAAATCCTACCTGGAGTGAACAGAGTGGAGAAATAACAAATGCTGATAGAGAATGGGTACGATTTTAATTTTACCAAGTTCCAAAATGTTATCGTTTTTAAAAAAAAAAAATCAAATTTCAAAATAGAAACGTTTTGACAGTTGTACAATTATTACTCTGTATACTGTGACAGCAAATATTCTTGAATTAAGAATATATGCATTAACTAGTTGGTTTACTACATCAATATCATTCTAGTTCATATAATACAGTGTACAAGCTCTCAGCTTTATCATGCCGTTACGATTTTGTTCTGTTTTTTAACAAAGTTTTATTGATCTAGGGTTTGTAAATAACTTGTAGGACTTAGGTCTCATATTTGAGGCAGTGGTTTTAATTTACTCATTTATTGTTGCATTACACTTAGGACACAAACTTTTGAAACAATAATTCTGTAAGAAGGTAAAATAAAACATTCCTCTTAATGTGGACAATATCATATGCACTATAACAGTACTTGAATGCTTTTCACCATGTGATGTTCTCACTTGGCCAGCAGATATGAGAACTCTCCTTGTAAAGCATTGTATTATGTTGTAAATTGGCATTAAAATTTCTGTATGTTTTGGCATTATTAACTTAATGCTGAAATATTGTTTAACTTGTCTTTTAGGGTTTTATCATTGTGAGCTGAGCATGAAATGGAATATAGCATAATATGCTAAATTATTTTGTTTCTTTGTAAACTTGAATTTTACTTACAGTAAAACTAACTCAGCCAATTTGAGAATTAATGCTGTAAAACATGACTACAAGGCAGCATGGTCCTAGCTAAAGTAGTTACTCTAACCAAATCATAACTTTGTGGTAAATTTGCATCTGTTGCTTACCATGAGACTAAACAGTAAAATTGGTTATGCATTGGGTGTCCTCTTCTATGTTGCATTGATTCTCTAGGCACACTCGCTATATTAAAATATTTTTAGATAAATTTCATTTTTTGCTTTGGAAAGTCTAAATGTTTAATTTATTATTGTTAAGAGTTGTGTTTGTAGGAAGTTCTTGACTAAACAATGTTTAAGGCAGTTTTCAACACAGAAATAGTCTGTGATTCTGTATATGGCCCAGATTGTGCAGGTGCTGAGCACTCAACTCCTTGTACTGGGGCCTGACTCAGCTCCCGAGGGTATGCCTTCATAGATGGGGGCAAATTTGCTGTCGTCAGATCAATTTTTCAGGATCAATTGAGCGGAAGTGGAGACCTGCTCAATCGATCCAGAAATCAACGTAATAAATCCACCCCTGGAAAAAGAGTAATGCTGCGTCGAGAGGAAGGCATTTCCTGTCGGTGCAGCGTAGTAGGAATGCCACGCTATTTAGAATTTAGGAAGTCGATGGGAGATACACGAGGTATGGCTGCCGCTGAATTTTGCAGTAAGTGTAGAGCAGGCCTTAGGTAGTAATTTTGGAAATGTAATGCAGATAAATGGAAAAGTGTAGAGAAGGGTAATGGAAACTATAAGGGCGGTGGAATAGCTTCCATACCAAGAGAGATTAAAAAGACTTGGACTGTACAGCTTAGAAAAGAGATGACTATGGAGTGGGGTGTGGGGATATGATAGAAGTTTTTAAAATAGTGCGGAGAAAGTGAATAGGGAAGTGTTCTTTACCCCTTCATACAACAAAAGGACTCGGGGTCACCTGATGAAATTAATAATCAGCAGGTTTGCAACAAACAAAAGGAAGTACTTCTTCACACAATACTCAATCAGCCTGTGATACTTGTTTCCAGAGATGTGAAGGCAAAAAGTATAACTGGGTTCAAAAAATAGTTTAAGTTGCTTGGGGGATAGGTTCATCAATGGCTATTAGCCAAGATGGTTGGGGATGCAACTCCATTCTCTGGGTGTCCCTAAACCTCCAACTGCCAGAAGCTGGGAATGACAACAGGATGGATCACTCAAAACGGCCCTGATACGTTTATTCCTTCTGAAGCATCTAGCACTAGCCACTATCAGAGACTGAATACAGAACTAGATGGATCATTAGTCTGACTCAGTATGACCCAATTACTTGAGTCTTTCTCTTTGACAGAAATACAGTCTGCCAGATTCATCCTTCAGTGGAGTCACCCAGAGGTGAATTTAGAGGAAGGTAGTGAGTCTGAGTCAGGCGGATCGCTTCGTGGACACATTGAAAAGATCTCCAGGCACAGATGGAAGGACTGGCCATCTGGAAATTTGTGACTGATTCACCTGAAGACTGCTTCAGACTTTTGGGATTACTATCAAGTTTTGGGGTACTCTAACCAACTATTGTATTTGTATGTACTTAAGACTAAGAAGTGGAGACTTCCAGTAAAAGCATTCTGATGGGAATTGCTGAAGACAACTTTAAAGTTTTACTTTATTGAAGAGCACTTGGTTTTGACTTGTCTGTGCCAGTCATATAGCAGGTGAAGGTATTGTGTTTCCTTAGGTTTATTTCCTGATACTGACCTGAAGAGACTAAAAGTTACTGGGTCGAGGAACCTGATGAAACACATTTGGAGGCCCCAGCGAAGATGGTTGAGAGGCAGGAGATGGTTGGCATAGACAGTTTGGAATAAGGCAGGATAAGGTTGCTCCCTACATTTCCCATGTCTTAGCTTGTGAGTCTGTTGGGGCTCAGCTCAGGTGAGAAGGGAACACCTGGAATGATGGAGAAGTTAAACATGGTGCTGGGAAACAGCTTGGCAGATTTTGTGCAGGAGTATGGTAGTAACAGACCCTGGAAGCCCGATGTCTTCATTGGCCCGGGAGCCTTCCTGCAGCTTCATAAATGTTGGGACATCTGGGTCGGTGCAGGGAAAGGGGAGGTCCAAATGCTAGAGCAGAGAGGAATTGTGAATAGTTGCTATGGTTTTGGATGAAGAAATAGACCAGTTAAAGGATAGGGGCCAGGAATACGGATTCCCAGATGCTTTGGCCCCTGGAATCCCACTTCTCTTTTAGTTTGTCAGATTTGTTGTTGCTGTCTGTATACTTAAATTTTTGGCTTAGATTTTCCTTCTTAAGTCATTCTGCACAAACCCCCTTCAACCCCCCCCCTCCGCTTCTTCTCCTTTCTACATCCCACCCGTCCCCTCTCCACTTCTGATTTAACACGCACACCCCTCACTGCTACTGCTGCTTTTTTTTTTCTTCTTTTGTGTGCTTTTTGTTTGAAAGGTTAGAAAAAGTAGTAAATTAGCAAAGGAAGAATATTACTGTGTAAGGTTCTTTCACTGAGAAAAGGTGCCGCAGACTCCATAGTCTCTGGAGCCCAAGAGAAGGGCAAAGTTGGGTCCCTTACAACCCGAGTACCTGCAAGGATGGATGGGATGGGAGTCTTAATTTTTGCATGCAACCTAAAGTTGTTTGGACCAAATTGATAGACTCTAACACAGTAAATAATAGGAAAATATCTGTGCCTTCGGTGAGAGAGAATCACCACCGACTTGGCAGAATGATCACCCCAGAGCAACCAGAAAGAAAGGGAATAGAGAAAAGAAACCAGGAGGGGTGGGGACTAGTTGAGGAGCCCACCCTCCTTGCTAAGTGAGTAGTGGGACAAGGCCTGTGCCCATGGAAAGGAACGGTTCTGCAAGGAAAAGCAGGATTGGGCCCAGACAAGTGGCGGCTATGCAGGCTGCAGGCAACAGGTAGGGATTGACAAAGAACATGTTGGAAGCCCAGAGGGGCATAGTGGCAAGAGTAAATGCAGGCACCAGGAATTCAGAACCCTAGAATAATACTTGGAACATTAATATTTGAACTGATGTAGGTGTCATTTTTCAAAATAAGTAAATGATTTAAGGAAATAGAGCGATCAGTTCACACTACAAAGTTTGGAGGGAAAGTACTACTGGGGTGGTGTGTCTACACCCCAGCTCTTGCTCTGGGAAATGCCTATAGGCACGGCCGAGCCCCAACTAATTAGCCAGCCTACTGCAGATTATTTTTCATGAGCTGGGGAGAAAGAAAATTTCAAAGCAGTTTCTTTCAAACACTTATTGCAGAACTTGGAGAGAGGTGATGACCTCGGTCAAAGCAATATGCAAAATGCTCCATTAACACTGATATTTCAGGCACAGCTACAGCATGAAATTCAGGGGATAGGTTTCCACAGTAGCTCTGTCTTCCTTGTACGTACTATTATGGTCTGTTTTAAATAAACTGATGATGCAGATGATGAATAGGCAGTAATACAAGTTGCAGATAAAATGTGGTGTTTAAACCTAAACCATGAATGTTTAATTGTTTGCTTACACCAATTTTGCAGGGGGATCAGTATTAAAATTCAGCTTAAAATGTAATCGTCAGAAAAATGAGTGACATCAACTTACTATGAGGGGATTTACCAATCCACAAGTTTCACCAGTTTAACCAAATCATTTTCTAAATTGAGTTAGTTAAACTGCTGCAAGTCCCTGGTGTGGACATTTTTAAACTGGTTAAGAATGACATTGATTTTAAGATTAATTTATCATCAAAAATGAGTTTTTACAACTTTAACTCCTTGTTGAAACCCACTCAGCTGTGGAATATGTATTTCCACAGTAACATGACTTATTTCATACAAACACACGCTCATTAACTGAATAAAAAAAAATGCCCTGACCACCCATAAAAATTATTCCTGCCCCCAATTTTTTTTGCCATATGTGCAAAACAAAACAGACAGACCTAATCGGCTGTTAGGGGGGATCACTGTAACAACCCCATCTCTGTTGGCTTAGCAGCAAGCCATGGACCGAGGAATTTAAAAAAAATATTATTTAAGAGAAAGTAGTTCTCCTGCTTGACAGGTAGCAAGATAAATTTCAAGGAATAACTGGCTCACAGTTCTGTTCTTCACCATTATGATGAACTAATTCATAATTTAAAACCCAAGGGTGCATTAAATATGCCCCTTCACCATTATGAAGAACTAATTCATAATTTAAAACCAAAGGGCCCATTAAATATGCCTATTCATGATGAGTTTTGATGTTTAAGGTGCAGGGAGCAGTTATTCCTTGGGGTGAACTTGTCACTGATTGAATCCTAAGAGTGTCTAATGCTGTGGGAAACGTGTGGGCTGATCAGCCATGATTTCCACATCCTCCCCCTCCAGGAGCTGGCAGAACATGAGCAGAGCCCTGATCATGCCAGGAAACTGAAGCAAAAATTGTCCAGGTTGAGTGCTAAATGTTAGGCACCTAGTTGGCCTTCTAAATAGGTGACCTTATTCTCAGCAGTACTGCGCACCCACACAGATTCCACTGACTTCAGCATGAGCCATTAGAATGTGAAAATCCTGGCCAAGGCCCAGGGAGTTCGATTGTCGCTGAGTGGGCTACTTAGACTTGGGGGCAGGTGGTAGTACGCAGGTGCTGTGTGCAGGAGTGAGGGGGAGCAATGTTTTCCTCCCTCTCCCCAGGAAGGAAGGGAAGAGAATGGAATAGGTGAAGTTTTGTCTCTGACCCTTCTCCCTACATTCCCCTATGCCCCAAAGAACAGGGGCATGACTTGGGGCTTTCCCCATGTCACAGCAATCCTTGGCTGCCTTAATAACCCCTTCGTAGCTGGCGTAATTTTGCCCCAGCTCCCTGGCTTGCATTGTGGGGAGAGCAAACTACCTTTGCACTCCTCTTTCTGAGTTGCACTCCTTGGCCACAGCTGAAGATTTATTGGGCTGCTACTGTAGGCAGTAGCCTGGCCACAGCTGGTGAGTTAAGGATGGTGTGGCAACTTTAATTCTGATCATGTTTGGCTGACTAAACAATTGCCAACACATTTTCAAGAGTGCTATATCTGATTTTCGTTAATGGCTGTTACAGCAGAAAAGATGAAAATATTGATGCCTTGCAGTGCCAAAATAGTGCCAGATACTTCTTGTGGCAACATAGTGCTCCGAGGTAGTGGTGGCGAGTGGGAATGAATTTAAATATATTAATCTTCCAACAGTGCTGGTTCATTATTCCCTGGGTGTTGCTATGCTGTCAGTCAAATACTCACGATCCACGGATTCTTACAATAGGTGAGATTCTGCCATTGACATCCTTTCGTAATTCACTGTAATGCATGTCTGATGTCAGTGATGCGGCTAAAAAGGAACTGAGCAGAGTTGCAGCCGTTCCTTGATTCAAAGTGAAATACCTAGATTTCTGACTTAAGTTGAATTTCTTCAAAAGGCATCCAATCCCATGACCTCTTTGATTCTGAGCTAGGGCTTTTCAAAAAGGCCTATTTTATTGCATGATAAATCCCTGGAAAATAAGATTTTAAATAGAAACAACTACTGTTAAGCGCAGCAGTTTTTGCCCACAGCTATATCATCACAGCAAATGAAAAAACGAACCTAAAACAATTGTAGTGGAATAAATAAATGAGAATCTGCAGAAGGAGTTAACAGACCCTGTTGTGGGGTATTTGATATTCCCATTTGTTCTATAAAGGAATGGGCATGGATAGGAAGGGTAGCTGGGTTAACTGGTGAGGCAGTTAAAAACAGAAATGTTTTCTGTCTCCCCCACCCTGATCCAAACTCCTTCGAAGTCATTAGAAAGACTCCCATTGACTTCGGATCAGCACTTTCCACCCCTTTTATCTGCACCACTCCCAACGTTTGGCTTCTAAGTCAAGCTGAGTTGGAAAGTGTAAACTACTTCCCATTTTGGGTCCCCACTATAGAAGTTGCACTTAAATCTGGCTGCTGCTGCTCATTATGGCCATACTTCTGGATTTGCCAGGGCCCAATTGTGGGGCACAAGGCGTGAAAAAGATCCTAACTGATGGGAGGGGGAGAGACAAAGTATTTGGGCAGGAAACTGAACATGCTGTGTGACTCATTCCTCTGGTGTGAATTACTGTTTCCATAACCTTTAGTCAGTAAGTGACTCAGTATGTTGGGAATCATTATAGACTCAGTCTCTAAAGTCAGAAGGGACCAATATGATCATCTAGTCTGACCTTCTGCACAATGCATGCCATAGAACCTCATCCAACCTTTAATGTTCTTGGATGGACATTATTCAGCCCTCCCTCCCCCGACTTAATCCCATTTAGCTGTTTGAGTTTGGCTTTTACCTTGGATGTGGTACTTTTTTCTTCCTCCATATCTTCATTCCCATTAGCTACCCTACCACTATCCCCAAGCTCATCATTAGCCTCGTTAAAAACAGAGGCAAAGTATTTGTTTAGATATTCAGCCATTCCTAGATTATCCTTAACCTCCACCCCATCCTCAGTGCTTAGCAGTCCCACTTTTGTTTTCTTCCTATTTATATGCTATAGAACCTTTTACTATTGGTTTTAATTCCTTTTGCAAGGTCCAACTCTACTTGACTTTTGGCTTTTCTCATTTTATCTCTACATGTTCTGACCTCCAAGAGAGAGCTTTCCTTGTTGATCCATCCCATCTTCCACTCCGTGTAGGCTCTGTTTTCTTTTAATCACCTGTCTGAAATGCTTGCTCATCCAACTTAGTCTACAACTCTTGCCTATGAATTTTTCCTCTTCCTGGGGATGTAGGCTTCAGATAGTTCCTGCAACTTTGGCTTGAAGTAGTTCCAAGCCTCCTCCACCTTTAGATCCATGAGTTCTTCAGTCCAGTTCACTTCCCCAACTAATTCCCTTAATTTTTTAAAAAAGTTAGCCCTTTTGAAGTCAAACATCCTAGTCACAGATCTATTTTTGTTTATCCTTCCATTTAGTTTGAACTGAATTAGCTCATGGTCGCTCAAACCAAGGTTGTCCCCTGTAACCAGTTCTATGAGGTCCTTACTACTCACCAATACCAAATCTAAAATGGCATCCCCTCTTGTTGGTTCAGTAACTATATGGTGAAGGAATCTGTCAGCTATCACATCCAGAAAAATCTGGGCTCTATTATTACTACTAGCACTTGTCCTCCAGTCTATATCTGGGAAGTTAGTCTCCCATAATCACACAGTTCCCAGTAGTATTTACTTCATTAAAAGCCTTAAAGAGGTCTCTATCCATGTCCAAATCAGATCCTGGTGGTCTGTAGCACACTCCAAACACTATCCCAGGGGAAACTCTAGTAGTTTTCTTCCCCAATGTGATTTTTACCCAGACAGAATCTGTCTTATCAATTCCATCACTTCTAATTTCTTTACAGTCTACCTTATCCTTGATATACAATGCTACTCCACCACCTTTGCCTTTATATCTCTTTTCTAAACAGCACATACCCTTTGATACTTGTACACCAGTCATGACTACTATTCCACCATGTTTCTGTTATCTCTATAATATCTGGTTTAACTACCAGTAGCTCTAGTTCCTCCATTTTGTTACCCAGGCTCTTTGCACTGGTGTACAAACATTTTAATTTTTGCTGTTTGGCTTCGCTCACGTTCCTTACCTGATTTGGCACAGTCATTCTACTGCCAATATCGCCTATTAGACTGGTATCTACACTGCTCTTCCTCTTAATGTCCATTCTGCTTCCCACTGCAGTGTCTTTCTTACTTCATTTTCCTCCCTCTCAATGCTAAAATCAGGCATGGAGGTTACTTGAGCATCTCCCCCAACTCCCTCTAGCACTGCCTGTGGCCTGGGACCCAGGTGAGCTGACGGAGACTGGGTACCCAGGGAAGCGGACCAGGGCTAGTATCCGGGTGCTGACAAAGGAGCAGCATGAGGCCTGGGACCCACTGGTACCCCTGGATCCACCCACCCCGTCGGACCTGGTGATCCCAAGGGGCGAGGACTTGGAGGAGTTGCCCGACGCAGACACGGAGGAGGTGGCCCTACCGGGGCCAGACCTGGAGGAACTGCCCCTGGAATTACAAGAGGACGATGGTAAGGCAAGGGCCCTGACTGGGCCAGACCTGGAGGAACTATCCCCCATTGATGGCCCTGAAGAGGTTCCCGACCTGCTGTCCCCAGATGAGATCGAGGGGTTCTACAACCTGCCCCTGGGCATCTACCCCGACGAGGGTGACTGGATGACAGGACAGCAGGTACCTGAGGGACAGGGGGAAGGAAGTAGCCCAGGGGAGGGGCCACACGGTCCGGGGATCGGGGAGCTGGATGGTGACTCAACGTGTTGCGGTTGGGACCCCGCTGGATCTGTGGCATACCCCGCGGACCCCGTGGCATACCCCTCGGCCACAGCTAGGGACCTGGCCTGGGATGCAGTGGAGTCGGGTGGGCCTGCGTCCCTCTCTGCTTTCCCCAACCACCCCACCGGGGGGGCTTTGAACAGTTCACTGCCCCGCCAGGGGGCTTTTGAAATATTTATAGCTCGGAGACTGTTCCCCCAGCCCCAAGCTAGGACTACCCATGCTGTGCAGCAGGGTAGTGAGGAGGTGTGGTCTCCCTCCAAGACTGACGGGGAGGGATGGCCAACCATACTACACGAACACAAAGCTAATTTACTTGAGCTTTGCACAGATGCACGTGCTTAACCTAAAGCACATTGCAGGTTGTTGATTTCCCAGAATACAGTGCAAAGTGCACCCTTTATTTCTCAAATGGCTTGTAACGTGGAGAAGTTAGACCACTTGGACTCTAGCATCACTTTGCTGCCCTATCTTTAAGGCCTAATGTATTTTCAACAAGCACAATTAACACAGGCTGATGGATGATAACATTTTTTAGTGCACTAGCAGGAACTGGAGGCATTGGCACTTTGGCTGATTGGCAGAAAATAGGATATGAATTATCAACAGAAAACAACTGCAAAGAAATAAAAGCTATTGAGACATAGCTTCTCCTAGTTTATATTGACAGTACTCTATTGAAGTCAAAGGAATTACTTTGATTTACACTGAGGATTTGGCCATAGGCTATAAGAAGCCTACAAATGAAGGAAAATGATTTAAGTAACGGTATGTCTATCAGGGATCCATGAGGGTTAAGTGGTATCAGACAACTTTTTCCTAAACACCTGGCTGCCTCTGTTCAACCGCTACCAAGGAATAAAACAGCAGGTAAGTACTAATTAGAACTGAAATGCACTAGCACAGTTGTGTGAGATTCTTCTCCAGCACCTGGCCAGGTTCTGCTTTTCTCTAATCTAGAGGTCCCCTGGCTACCACGGCCCTGCCCCGGACCCTGCCCCCTGCCCTAGCTAGGAAGGGTGGCGGAGTAAAGATGGGGAATGGCATAGAGTAAAACATTTAGGGACTACTGCTCTAACCATTGCAATTAATCCTGATTTTTCCCAACGGAAGCTTTTTTTATGAACTGCATAAACAAACTCAGCTTGAGAACAGTAACTGTTACTTAGAATTGTGCTTGTGTTTTAGCTTATGGAAAATGATGACATCAATAAGTTGAAATGAAAACTAATTATTTGGCAATATAAACAGTCAATGTGTTATATCTGCAGAATGCATAGTACATTTGATTGCTAGGGGCTTGTGGCCTATTTGTTGTATCTTGACAAATGCTGTCTTGCAGAGGAATAAATGCACAATTGGTTTATTGGCACTGTTTGTCTTTCAGCCCAAATCCTGTGAGGCATCTCACTTCCATGGTGTATTGATTTCCTTATCAGACAATAACGCTGTCTATTGTCAGGGAAAGCATAGGGGAAGCTGGTGACTTGCTGGTTTGATGTTGCTAGGAAGCCTTATCTAATATAGGAACATAACGTAGCACTGAAGCGTGTGCAAGTGACTGCTGGGGCATGCTAGATCCATCCTAAAATACAGCGAGTGACATGCTTTAAACCAGATAATGTTTTTGACAATTATTTCATTATTCTCAGATGCACACAACTTGAGAACCTTGGCTTTTCTTGTTCTAGTTAGCAGAAACCACAAATTAAGCATGCAGAACTGCTATTTAAATACTCACCTGACTGTGCTCATATATGCTGGGGCGGGGGGTCAGTCATGCTTTTCACAGATCTGCTGCTGCCTTTATGGATTATAAGGCTAGAAGGGAGTAGTATGATCCTCTAGTTTGACCTCCTGTGTATAACAGACCATAGGTCTTCCTTGAGCTATTGGAACTAGAGCATTTCTTTTAGGAAAACAAGCAAGCTTAATTAAAAAATTTCCGGTGATGGAGAATCCATCATTGCCCTTGGGAAGTTCTTCCAATGGTTATTTACTCTTGATTAGCAAGAGGGCACAAGTGTGTTAGTCTGAAGTTGTCTAGCTTCAGCTTCCAGCCACTGGATCTTGTTACATCTTTTTTGCTAGATTGAAGAGCCCTCTGTTATCAAATTTCTGTTCCCCATGTTGGTACCAAGAGACTGTAATCGAGCTTTGAGGTGACAAATGCTATCCTTTTATAGGTTTTTCGAAAGAGGGTGGATTTTTGAAGTCCTTTTCTTTTAATCACAAGCCCAATATTAAATGTTGGACATTTATTGCACATTCATTTGGATGCTCAAACCAGCACTTAGAACCCAGAATCAGGACCCTAATATGCATCTATATTTCATTTTGAGCATCTAAATGAGGAATTTGGCCATCAACTTAAAATATGAAAGTTGGGCCCACAATCCATATTTGTATTTCCATTTATATGAATATTTCCCCCCCTCCATTTCTCGCCAAGAGATCATGCATATTGGTGCTAAGACCAAAAGACTGGGTGGGAGGATGTAAATATAAACTTAGGTGTAAAATGTCCCAGGAAAACGAAATGAGAAATTGTGTAATTCCTCCTTCCCTACCTGCCAGTATCCAAACATGGAGCACGTCTTGTGAGAAGGAATGAAAAGAAGGAAGACACAAATTATTTATGAGGTAAACATAAAATGTTGATGGCTTATTCCTTCAATGTAAATACATTTCTATAACCTTAACTTCATCATTCTTCATCTGATTTTTACCATTATGTGAGGGGGACACAAAAATCATTTGATACTAACTGAGCGATGTCAATTGAAATAAGGTGCATTGGAGAGCTATGCACCTTACATCAATCCGCTACTTACAGTTCACATTGAAGGGATGAGGGACAGTATTTCTCGGTCTCCAGTATTCTTCTATCCACCTTAAGTACTTACATGGTTCCAATTAACATAGTGTGTGTGAGCACCACACAATCTTTAATCTTTATTTACCCTCACAACACCCCTTAGAGGTAGGGACGTAAAATTGTCCCCATTGTACAGATGGGGGATAAGTGACTTGCCCAAAGAAGTCTAAGGGAAGCATAGACTTGGTCTCTAGAGTCTATTGCTCTAATTACTGGACCATCTTTCTTTGTAGCCTGCTAGATCATCTCAGATAGGATTAATTTATCCCCAGCTCATAAAATTACTTCTGAGCAACTTTTTGGCCTTAAGAATGTACTAAATTACACCAAAGGCAGGTATTCTAACAAAAATGGGCATAAGATTAGATACAGCCGGGCCTCCTGATTTGGGGAGGGGGCTCTGCAATTTACTCAATTTCAACACTGCATCAACAATTTCTCTCTGATCTTTACTCATCATTTGCTGTGCATTTGCTTGAGAATCCGAATGCTCTGTGGGTAGCTTGACATACACTTAAGAATGACAATGGTAATTTGAACAGTTGGCATCTCTAAATTGCAAATTGATTGTGTTAGCACCATTACTAGAGAATTTGTTCATAACATTTCCATGGCACTCAAAAGCCTCTTGACTCAGAACTTTATACCTTTTATAAAAAACCTCTTCTCTGATGATAAATCCACAATATTAGATTTAAAGTTTAACATAAGGGGGATGGAGATATTTTATCCTGGTCAAATTATCTGTTCCTTCTTTGAAAATCAAATCTTACTCAGTATAAATTCATTAAACTACGTAAAGCAAAATAACTCACTAGCATCAAAATAAAATTAACAATAGAGTAATGCAATTTTATGACTAACTGTGTTACAAAAATCTGCATGTATAATAATTCCTCCCTGTAATATATACCCATTTGGGAAAAGTAGAGCTGTTTGTTTTTTTCCTTCCTATGTAGATCAGTTTATAACAAACCTTTGTATGATAACTCGACTCAGAACTTCCAGAACAAAACGAACAGTAAGACCTTGATCTTGTGAAGATTCCCTTAACTTTACAACTTTTGGCTCTAAGAATGTACTAAATTCACCAAAGGCAGGTTTCTAACAAAAATGGGCATAAGATTAGATACGTACATTGTGTAGTCAATGAGGCTTCTCACAGTGCCTAAATAAAGTAAATAGAAAATACCAGCTTCTTATTGAAAAACTGTGCATGCGTGAGTTTTTTTTTTTTTTCTCCTGAAACTGAAACGTCTTGGTGTGTGGAAGAAATTCTTGATTTTCAGGTTTCAAAAACGTCTGCAGAAAGCAAATACTTTTAGCTTAAAAACTTGGATTTTTTGAAAACCCAATTTTCCTTTTAGAAACCATTTCAAAGGTAAGGTTTAGATTGGCCTACTCAGGGCATTATTTTCCTCCCAAGAAAACTTTTGATTCCCTTGATTAATTTAAAAGGAAGCAGTTAGGCTATTAGCACTTGTTATGATATCAGTCACTCTGAAATGTATTCCCAAATGATCCCATCACTCTGTAATTGCCTGGATCTTCAGGAGATTTACTAAAGATTGATCCAAAGCCCACTGAAATCAGCAGAAAGAGTCTCTGACTTCACTGCAGTTTGGATCAGGCCTTTAGTCCTGTTAAAAGTCTAATTCACTTCACTGAAGGCAAGACATTTTGTCATAATTCTAGCCTGTAGGAAGATAGTTAATGAAGTGGAAACAAAGCTTCTGTAAACATGGCAGTTCTGTCAAAGATTGTCACAGACTACTCTACACAGCCTTTCACAATTTTTAAAAGGAAGTGTAACAACAAGATAATTAGTTGGAAAAAGAGTTGCTTTTTTGTCTGAGCTGTAAGTGTAGGGAACTGCACAAAGCGAAGCCCAACAGTAGGTTGTGTTTTATTACTATTATGTTTTCAGTGCACAGAGGGCTAGGTGCTCTATAGACAAATATGGAGATACATCTTTTTTTCCCCAAAGGCCAGATCTAAGGGGTAGACATCAATGGGAATTCTGTAGTTCACTTAAATGGGATCAGGTTCTATATACAATACGTACAGTTGTAGGTATGTGAAATTAGAATACAAACTGACAGAGTGCTGGAACTGGTGTGTGTCTTGTTAATTCTGTGTTTTTTGGCTTTGACTTTTTAATAAATGCATAAATCAGCCTTGGATATTTAAGACAGAGTGGGGAGGACTAGGATTTCCAGGTCCATTGGAAGAGGTGCATACTTAAGGAGAGGCTTGAAGGAAGAAGAGAATGATACCAAGCTGGGAGGGGTTGCAAGCACTTTAGAGAATAAGATTAGAATTCAAAATGATCTTGACAAATTTGGAGAAATAGTCTGAAATAAATGTTATGAAATTCAGGAAGGACAAATGCAAAGTACTGCACATGGGAAGGAATAATCAATTGCACAGCTACAAAATGGGAAAGGACTGCCTAGGGAGGAGTACTGCAAAAAGGGATCTGGGGGATATAGTGGATCGCATACTAAATATGACCCAAGAATGTGATACTGTTGCAGGGGGAAAAAAAAAAGCCAACATCATTCTAGGCTGTTTTAGCAGTAGTGTAGTAAGCAAGAGACACGAAGTAATTCTTCCACTCTCCTCAGCACTGATAAGGCCTCAACTGGAGTACTGGTGCCAGTTCTGGGCATCACACTTCAGCAAAGATGTGCAGAAATTGTAGAGCAACAACAATGATTAAAGGTCTAGAGAACATGACCTATGAAGAAAGAGTGAAAATATAGGGTTGTTTAGTCTGGAAAACAGAAGATTAAGGTGGGACATAACTGTCTTAAAGTCGGTGAAATGTTACTATAAAGAGGAGGGTGATAAATTGTTCTTCTTAACCACTGATGACTGAATAAGAACTTGCAGCAAGGGTTATTTAGATTAGACACTAGGAAAAGCTTCCAAACTGTCAGGGCAGATAAACCCTGGAGTGAATTGCCTAGGGAGGCCGTAGAATCTCCATCACTGGAAGTTTTTAAGAACCCGTTAGACAAATACCTGTCAGGGAAGATCTAGATACTACTTAGTCCTGCCTCAGTGCAGGGGACTAGACTAGATGACCTATTGAGGTCCCTTCCACTCCCATGATTCTATGATAGTCATGGGCAAATCATGTCAGTTAGGGGGTTGCAGGCACGGGGGAAGAGGGGGTTGGCATGGAGATGAGTGAGAGAACTTGAAGGAATGTGTGGAAGTAAACCCTGAACCCTACTCCAGCACAAGTCTGATGGCACAAAAGCTGTAGACTTGGTGGATTCGACTCCCTGAGGATTTCTCCTACCTCAATGCTTGGGTGACAGAGCCATAGTGTTTTGTTCATCAGCCCTAGCTGGCCTCCAGGTGCAGGGGGAATGGCAAAAATGGGCATGGCAGAGTTGAGCCAATGCCCAGGGATCCTGACTCTCCAAAACATTGCCTTGGGGCTGTGGGCAGTTGGGAGAAAACAATAGAACAGGCCCAAGGTTGCTCTAATTTATTCCAGGGCTTGGCTCAGTCTCTGACCAGCCCTAGGTTTGGAGGGAACAGAAAAGTGTATTAAAGCAACCTTCAGTCTTGCCCTGTGCACAGCTCAGCCAGGCGAAGGGATCTGGGACACCAATTCCCTTTGGTTGAGCCCTTGCAGGTGTTAAAAGGTCTCTCAAAAGCCATCAGTTTTAAAGCAATGAAATGTTGCTAAACAGAAAATCCATCCCATTTTCCTGAATCCATTGAGGTAGTTCAGTCTTTATTCCTATCAATCTGAAACCTTTGCATGTACCTACCCAGATAAATACCTTTGCCTCCTGCTCAGATTCAATATCTTGTTCACACTCACCCTGTTTCCCCATGCCCCTCGCTGTCTTTTGTGTGGGTGCTGTACTGCCCCTCCACCAGTCAGTGGTGTGTGTATGGCCCTCCTGGTACCGAGTGCGATAACTATCAGGTTTTAGGCATGCTCAGAGCACTCCTACAGGATTGGACCCCTCTAGCCAGATAAGTATTTCCTCCACTTAGTTGGAGAATCCTGCTTCAGAGCCTCTGGCTTCAGCTTGAATGAGGGCTCTGAGCTGCTTGTTAGCTTTGGGATGGCATCAGTGGTAAGGTGTCTTTCTGAAAGCCAACAGGAAGACACTTGGACACCTACAAGGTTAAGCAGCAGCTCCATGGCAGTTGTGAAAATGCCAGTGGTGTGTGTGGTGGGCTTAGGCACCTAAATACTTTTACTGATCAGGGCATAAATTCACACAGAAATGTTGTGGTAAAGCAGGGACTTAACCAGGTCTCAACATCTAGACTAGTGCCCTAACAATGGAGCAGTTCTTTCTGTGAACTAATCATCGCTCATAGTCAGCCATCCCAGAAACTGGTGTGAGAGAAAGAGAGGGTCTTAGCAGAGCGACCGTACTAAAAAAACACACAGACTCAGCCCTGATCTAAAACACCATGATACTGGCTTTCCAGAGAAACATCAAACATCATAATGGGATAAGAACACCACATCACGTTCTGCCTAGAGATTGGCCTACCTATGTATATGACTGTTTGATTTATTGCACCAAATCCCATCTTCACTTCCTAACACCTAGGATGACCAGACAGCAAGTGTGAAAAATCAGGAAAGGTGAGGGGGGTAATAGGCACCCATATGAGAGAAAGCTCTGAATATTGGGACTGTCCCTATAAAATTGGGACATCTGGTCACCCTATTAACACCAATGATGGTATCCTTTGCATATAGGTCCAGAACACTATTGTATTGATGCCCATCAGTCCCATTTTATCAGTGAAACGAATGAATTTGAATCTACACCTGGAATCTCATATAGTGTTTACTGTGAATTTCTTCTCTTTCTCCCTCTGTTTACATTTTTGGTAGGGGATTTATACTGGACAGCCAGATTCCACTTACTGTCACTGTTTTTCTTTTTAATGAAGGCATTTTAAAATGGAAGGATTATAAGGTGCTTGGAGTTTCAGCTTTGGTTATGAAGTCGCTTTCCCATTTAAAAATATCGGCAGTGAAATCACTCCCTTCCTGACTCCATTCGAGTTATGTGCACTGGTTTGAAAGGCTTGCAAGGCTGACTGGCATTCTCAGCCCAGTCTGCAGTCACTGTAATGACATGTCAGGGTAATGAGACCTCTGCTGTTGCAATAAACATCTTATTAAAACCTAATTAAGGGCCCAATCCTCCAAGGTGTCACTGCTGCCTACACATAGCTGAGTAGCTTCAAAGGTCAATGTGGGATCCTTTAATTGAAAACATTATCCCAAAAGGACATCATGTACACTGAATGTCTTGACATCCGGTCCATAGTCTGTTTCTGTAGCGTCTGTGTATTTGCAATGAATTGACCCTGGTGATATCCATGGGCATGAAATGGCCATTTCCACGTGGCACCTACAGAGACTAGCATCCATTTCATAGTTGCACTGTGCCATGATTCATGCTGTAGCTAGTTAGATTAGGCTGAAACTCATCATTTATTGTCTAATGTTCTTTTGAGAAAGATTGGTTTTTTTTTTTTTCATATTTACGTGCCACTGAAGTCACTTAAAAATATTACCGTTTATCTAGGCCAATCACGTGCAAATTCTACATTAGTTAGATTTGTTTCATTCTGAAAAACAATTCAATTTCTTCCCCCAAAGGCTTGGAAACACTAATTCTTGACAGTTCCCTCAGAATTTAATCTCTAAATGACCTTGCTGCTGCATTGCTATCCATGGGAGCTCAGCTGCTCATGAGGGTGGGTGGGGACTTGTTTGTACAGAATCTGGTAATGCAGCATGGAGCCTTTGCCGCTAAATTGGTGGTTGGAGGGCAGAGGCTGCTTAAGGGAAGCAGTGCTGCCCTGATGATACCCCCTTCCTGGCCATCAACACCTGAGTCTGGGTCTATGCTGGACTCCTGTGGTAGGGTGACCAGAGATCCCAATTTTATAGGGACAGATCAGATATTGAGGGTTTTTTCCTTATATATTACCTTCCCACCTTCTGGCCTGATTTTTCACACTTGCTATCTGGTCACCCTACCCTGTGGGCCAGCTCCCCAGGAACAGGGATGCTGTGTTTACTCCCCTCCCCTTCCCACCCACATAGTGAATTGTCCATCATGAGTGGCTTCTGTCAGGCTTGTCTGATCTGTCTCACAGGGATGCTGTGGGGGTTAATTAGATGCTGTGTAGCTGTAAAGCACTCTGCAGGTGCTAAGCCATCCTAGCATTATTACTGTTGTTGCTCTGCTTTGATTTATACACTACACAGCTCCATGCCAATTGCAAGTGTGTAACACACAAAGAAAAATGCTTACCTAGAACAAGATCACAGAAACGAAGGGCTGGGAAGAACCTTGAGAGGACATCAAGTCCTGCCCCCCCATTCCGAGACAGGACCAGGGAAACCTAGACCATCTCTGACGGCTGTTTGTCCAACCCGCTCTTAAAAATTCCACAACCTCCCTTAGAAGCCTATTGCGGAGCTTAACTATCCTTATAGTTAGGAAGTTTTCCTAACATGTAACCCAAATGTCTCTTGCTGCAGATTAAGCCCATTATGTCTTGTCCTATCTTCAGTGGACATGGAAAACAATTGCTCACTGTCCTCTTTGTAACAGCCATTGACATATATGAGGTTCCCCCCCACCTCCTGCCAGTCATCTTTTATCAAGACTAAACATGCCCAGTTTTTAAAATCTTTCCTCATAGCTCAGGTTTCCTAAACCTTGTATCATTTTTGTTCCTCTCTTCTGGACTCTCTCCAGTTCATCCGCATCTTTCCTAAAGCATGATGCCCAGAATTGGACACAATTCTCCGGTAGAGGTTGCACCAGTGCTAAAAAGAACTGGACAATTACCCATGTCTTTCATATGATACTCCTGTTAATACACCCTAAGGTGATATTAGCCTTTTTTGCAATTGCATCACATTGTTGATTCATATTCCATGTGAGATCCATTATAATTCCCAGATCCTTTTCAGTAGCATTACCACTCCTTTTTGTAATTGTGCATTTGGTTTTTCCTTCCTGAGTGTAGTACTTTGCCCTTGTCTTTACAGAATTTCATCTAATTGATTTCAGGCCAGTTCTCTAAAATGACTCTACACTTAACATTTCCCACCACCTACAAGGTAAGATTGCACTACTTCCCTGGGTTTTTAACCTCCAGCTAGACTGAGAATCTGACTCTAACCTTGTCTGCAGGAAGGAAGCAAATTGCTACAAGGACATTGGTTTCATGGAATACTTTGTTGAAGCAGGTTGAACCTGTTGAAGCAGGTTAGGGCAGCCATGCACTGGCAGTGTTTTTGGTGGGACTATGGTAGTGCTTTCACATAGGGTCTGTTTTAGGGATGTAAGTGGCTAAAGGTTTAAATGTTTAAACGGTAAGTAGCTGTCTTACCACTTATTAATTAGTTTAAACATTGCCCTGGGGGAGGAAGGGAGGCGACTGAGCCCAGGGCAGCTCCCTCAGAGTGAGAGCTGTCCAGCTGCAGCTCTGCATGCATCGGGGGGGGGGGGGGGGGCGGGAGAAGATTGCTGCTGAGCCTAGCGTGAGCGCTGCCCAGCGGTGGCTCAGTAAATGCGCACCTGGGGGGAACCGTGCTGAGTTTGGCATCTCTCCGCAGAGCAAGAGCCGCCCAACTGGGCAACTCTTGCTTGGCAGGGATTAGCCCAGCTCAGCGCAGCATCCCTCACGTGTTTAACCGTTTAAATGTTCTAGTTTTAAAATGGTGAAAGGGATTATTAATTAAAGGAATTTTTACATTCCTAGTCTGTTTACAGTACTTAAAATAAACCATGTCTGATAACGGTTGTCAGCAAGAGCTTCTCCCCAGGCCTCCCATCAACTGGAAATGAAAACAATTTGCTGCTAATGTTGACAGGACAGAATTGTTTTCAGCACCATTACGTGGAAACTTTGTGGAACACGATGTCTATTGTGATAGGTTTTTAGGTTGCTTAAAAAAAGGTTGGTTTTCCCGCTTCCCCTCTTTTCCCCCCCCCCCCCCATCTGATCTAGGATCTAAGGCCACATTTTTCATAAATGGCCTCTAGTTTGGGATGCTCCGGTCACTGGGTGCCTAGGTTTTTGGATGTGTAGCTCACCTAAAGTCAGATTTTTGGAGGTGCTCAGCATCTCTAATCTCGAGGTTGAAGTCAGTCGGAGATGTGGGTGCTGAATACCTCTGAACGTCAGGCTCCCGGTGTCTCCAGGTTGGGCACCCACAAATTGAGGCACTCAAAATAATTGAGCTTTTGTGAAAAGGTTGGCCTAATCATTCTCCAAAATCAGTGACTGTGGACCTAAGAAACCTGTTTATGACCACCCCTGACAACACCAGGCTATTTTCCTAGTTAGAATGGGTATACAGAACATGCTTTACAGGCATTGTTGTACAGATGCAGTGTGAGACTCCTGAAGACTTTGTCACATAAGTGCATGGCTCTAGTCCTCAAAGACACCCTACTGCAAGATAGGATTTGGAAGACTAGCTAAGCTTGCACAGCTCTAATGAATGTGGCTTCCCATCCACTATGAGGAAAAACCACCATAGCCTGTGCTGATCTTCAGCTAGACTTGCTGGGAGGTGATTCATCTAAGGCTGGTAAAATGCCTGCGGTGGCTTGCCTGTGCGCAGATGCGAGTGTCGAAAGCTGAAGATGTTCCAGGTGATGGTTTTCTGAAATGTTCCTGCTTAGTGTATGTGATGTATGTAGAAGTCAGATTTACTAACGGTCTGAGGCTGTCTATTTCGGGAGACAGATGTTTCATGCAACCAGGAAAGCTGTTTGCTTCTCCTTAGCTTATGCACTGTTTCTTCGAACAGATGCACCAGATCCAGAAGTCTCAGCTCGTGATGGAAAGTTATGGGGAAGGTGTAAATTAAATGTGGCCCCTTTGAACAACCTTCCCACAAATCATCACTGCACCAGTGTCCCTCTAGCAGAGTATTAAATTAAAAAACAAAATTAGATTTCTGATGCTACGCTGCCTGTCTCGTTACGTATATTAAACTAGGAATGATATGATCTATGTGTATGAATGATACTTGCAGCAGAATTATCCCTGCCTCATTGCCAGTGTTAACTCTGATTTAGGCCATCACCTGCCTTGGAAAAAGTTCTTCTCTTTTTTTAAATTAGATTTCCAAATGGTCTTTAGTTGTTTTTCAAAGCAAATCAAACACTACAATTTTTACTTTGCTCCTGAGTTATCCTGAAATGAATATGTTGCCATAGGGGATTTGCTATCAAATGACTATCTAATAGACAAATGTAGGAATTGGTTCAAAGCTATTCATCTAGTCCAGTATCCTGTCTGACAGTGTCCAGTATCAAATGATCTAGAGACAAATGCAAAGAATCCTTCAGAGACCAGTTATGGGATAACCAGCTAGGGAAAGTTCTTCCTAGCCCCCCATGAATTAAAAGTTGACTTATACTCTGAAGCATAATGGTTTATCCCTTTTAATACTGCATGGTTTTTTTGCCAATGTAGAGGGTCTATTAAGGACCTGATACTGTGAGATTCTGAGCACCCTTAACGCAGTGGGAGCAAAAACATACAGGTTAGATAGAACTATCCCTCCCTACCAAAGGGTATGTTGTAATTGTTATCAGAGTTGTCTGGTGGGTCTTCGACCTGTTCAGAAAAGAAGCTTATCGGGAAGTAATTGATTATTTACCCACTATTTGAAAATCCTGTGGGTTGCTTTTTTAAAGTACAATTTCCACTAGAAATGAACTCATCCTTTCTATTAACATACAGGCATCTCATGCCTCTTGTTGAAGTAACTTGTTCAAGCTCCTGCCTCTATATTTTAGCCCTGAACACAAGGGAAAATCAGACACCTGCTATACCCTACTTACCCTATACAAGGTCTGAGCTTGACATCTTCTCTGTGACACTGTTCTTCAGAGCCCTGAAGACCTGACTCTGAAAGCATTGTTTCAGTTTCACCTAATAGCAACATCCAGTAGAAAATTTAAGCATTTCAGGGTCACTAATGCTCTTTGCCATATCTTGTCCCTTCCAAACTTAAGGGGGAAATAGACCATATTTAATAGCCAAACTGCAAGGTCCCTCCCCACCAGAGTTTGATGACCATTTTCTTGAGTCCAGAGGATTACTGAAATGTCTCACTGTGTGCAGTTAACCCTGTTTAAATTCTTTGTTTTCTGAAACTAGGAACTCCTTCCTTTGATCATTTATATGCCTATCATTTGGAGTTGGTCCCTAGGGCTCATAAGAAAAGATGCCACAATGATTCCTAAGTATGTGATGCATTACATATTAACATGATGCAAATCACCTTTGTGGGAGGAAAAAATAATCAAAGCCTGGCTCTGAGCATTGCACCACTTTATATTTCATGCCATGAAAAAGTCCCAGATGGACTGCGCCTTTGATTCTTCTAAAAATATTTCAGAAAACACTTATGCCTGTGCTAAGTTAAGGTCATTGCAAATGCATATGTTAATTTTCATATTTGTATTTGTCAGACGCACTTTGAATGTGGTGCTAATGCAAATGTATGGCAAACAAAGGTAATTTCTGGTTTTTTTTAAAATAAAAATAAAGCTTAACATTTAAATACAGAATAATCCCAAGAGTTCAATTCTCATTCATTTAATAATTCAAGGTTGTTCCTTATGTGAAATTTGAACAAAGCACTTAGATGTTACCATGGTAATCAGGCTTTAAAGTATTTTGATTACCTAGAGTCCTAATTTACTGTCACAAAGGGTGTTCCAGGAGAAATCTATGAGCTTTCAACTTTTTCTGCAGAAAATCTTGCTTATTTGGTGGCTGTCTGTAAATGTATTTGTTTCTGACCGATCGTATTCTAAACATTTTCTATTTAGCACTACACCCTCCCTATATATCCTTAAAAAGCAGGGGTTAATTCCCGGCCCCATTAAAGCAAATGGGAAGTTTGGCCATTAACTTTAGTGGAGCCAGGATTTCACCCCAGATCTTTATATTTTGAATGGAGATTGGTGTTTTCCCTTATTTCTTTAATGAAAGTTACTGGGGTTTCTACTGTTCTGAGACAGCAGTGAGTTAGAAAGTGTGGTCTTGTAAGCATCTGCAAAACAATACAGTGGAAAACTGATCCTGAGGCACTGAAGCTTAGCACTAGTTAGGTGTCTATGTGGGGCCTCGTGTTTGGTGTACACTCTCACAGATCTTAGACTGGCTAAAGAATGGTGATATTCAGAGTGAGATACGTCTGCTCTGAGAATAGGTGTGGGAACCAAGAACTTCTGAATTTGAGGTGCTACAACATGGGATCTTCCGAGTCCTCATGTGGGTCTTCCTTAAATCTCTTCTCAGGGACAAGCACAGACCCAAAATTACCAGACATATAGAAGCTCACAGATCCCCAGTTTATTTGGAAAACTGTCTCTTGAACAGGCTTTGGCACAAACAGCTGGATGGTACTTCTAAAACAGAAGGCTTTTTAGGCCACCTGGACCTCTAGTCCCTGCTCTCCTGTTCACTCCAAGGAACCCCCTTGCTAGCCTTCCCTAAATCCCCAGGACAGCCCTGTGCAAAGTGGGTTGTGTGATCACAGGGTACAAGAATTGCTTATACTAGGAGTGGAGCAAAAAACTGTTAGGCTTACTCAGGAACACTGAGGCTGGGCCAGGACCCTTGTTGCTCTAAGTCTGACCAGGTCTGGCCTCTTCCCCAGACAGTTCTCTTCCTGTGTTCTGTTGTTGGGACCCACCTTTTCCCACTAGCTAGAAAGCAGCAAGTGGCGGGATGTATATCAATTTTAAAAAAAGAAGCTTGAGAGATCTTGTCCAGATGTTTTTATAGGGTATTACCCTGCAAATCACTGGGCATCTTTGTCTCTGGTACTATACAACACTTGGAGAAGTCAAAGGATGAATAAATAGACTCTACATCAGTCCTTGGATAGAAAACTCAAAAATATAGCCCTTCCTAAGGTGGCATTAGCTTAAAATTTGGGGCTGAAAATGTTATAAAATAAACAGCAGGATCTTATTCAGCGGGACAAGGCAATACGCATGTTTCTTGTGAATACAAAAATTTCAGAAAGCAATTCCCCACCTTCCCCCCACCCCCACACACAGTTCTACAAAGATGGAGTATAGTTACCAGCCTCAGTTGCCCGTTTTAGTCCACTGGCCAGGTGGCTAAGCACAAGGGAGGGAGCAGGGGTCTGTTGGTGCACACCAATGCTCCTGGAGGATGATTGTAGAACCAAACCCAAAGTCCTCATCTTTTTGTCCCCTTTTTATAGGGGTAAGCTCTTATGCCATTCTATAGGTTCTGCTTCATCATGCTGCATCTGCATCCTGGTGTGATTATCAATCACCCATGTTTTGCAAGCATGGCCATTGTTATTTTTCATGGTTTATCTTCTTTTCGTCCTTTGAGGTGGATCCCAGGGTTATCAGGGTGGGCAGTCTTCGGCTGTCTGGATCGTAAAAGTTATCAGCTTCACTCCCTTGAACATCCGAGGTTGGTGCCTTTTCCCGTCAATCTCTGGTCTCACATACACACATCACTTATTCATCTATTCACACCCTAATCTTGCCTACTTTTACTTAAAAATTGTAACTGGAAGACACAAGTTTCCTTCAGAAACAATAACATTTCTTTTTATCTAAAACATTTACTATTATTACAAAACATCCTCATTTAACATTCAATCTTTCTGTTTCAGAACATTTGCTGACATTACTTTAAGCAGTGATCTTAAAACGTGTACTTCAACAATAGCAACAGTTTTACAAAATGATCTTTCGTAGCTTTACATTCAGGATAATCAATGATCAGATGTTCGTTTCGGACAAATCGATGGTGGTTTTAAACAAACTTATCAATAGTGAACAAATCACCCTACATACTCAAAATGCAAATCCTCACGGAGACTGATGTGGTGTTTGTCACATAACAAAAGAATAAGGGTATATCACATAGAATCAATATAACAGAATCAAGCTTTGGGTCTACACATGTTTTGTCTGAAAACAACACCCCCAAAACCCCATATTCACCAATGTCATATAAGTATATGTTCTGTACAAAGTATGCCTTGTTTGGTATTCTTTTAAAAGTCTTGATCTGCTAAACATTAATATACTGGTGCATTGTATGTGCTACCATAGTTTATGAAGTTATAAAATATTGTTGTAAATGCTACTAGAACATATTGTGAATGGGTGAGCATGACATCATTACTGGGCTTCTCTCTCCTCCCAACTCAACACCTGAAGGAGCCTCTGGAAGACAAAGAACCTTGGACTGGGGAAGGGGAGTCCCAGGTGGGGAAAGCAGTCTCTGCCTGTTTGAATTAAAAACCTGTAGCCTGCTTGTATCATCTCTCAGGGTGAGACATTGCTAATTCAAATATTGGTGGTGTGTAGAACATAGATTCTTATGTTTATTTCATTTGGTAACTACTTTTAATCTCTTTACACTTACCACTTATAATCACTTAACTACAGAAAAATAGATTGTAATAAACTTGTTTAATGCTTTATCTTAACCAGTGTGTTTTCGAGTGAAATGTTTAGACCAGGGGTGTCAAACTCATTTGCTATGGTGGGCCAGATTTGAATTAACTGTACTTCAAGTGGGCCATACATATCATAAATCAAAATACTAGGCACAACCATTTGTATGTAGTATTATATTTTATTTGCTAGATATCAGCGATATAAAAACTGCAGTAAATTCACTTCTACAACTACTACTATTTTACGATTAAAATAATCGATCAATGATTAGGAATTATAGTACTGTGCATTGCCCGAAGACCACACTGTCACTCTCCCGCCTTTTTGGAGCGCTGGGTCTCGTGCACACAGTGCTCCACACACTGCCATGCGAGTACACAGATCTCATGGCAGCGCGTGACGCCACGAGATCTCGTGGCATTGTACTCTCTGGCAGCAGCGCGCGCCGCCACCAGAGTACAACGGACCAAAAAGGTTGGTGGGCCATATCCGGCCCATGGGCCGGATGTTTGACACCCATGGTTTAGACAAACTGCTCAGTAGCACAAGCTGGTGCATGTTCCTTCCGCTTTGAGGACTGGATAATAATCTTCATTGGTCAGGCTTTTTGACCATGTTTAGACAGTATAGTTCTGTGGTCCTGTGCTGAGGAACCAGCTGGAGTTTCTCTATTTTTGATTCAGGAGTGGCTGGAAAGCATTCATTGAACTGAGCTGGGTGTGATTCCTGTCTGTGGAGGGGTGGGTAAGTGCAGAATCTGCCAGGGGTTTGTGTCTTGTCACAGCATCCCAGTGAGCCCAAGCTGGTCAGAAGGAGGACTCCATGGTACCCCAGCTATTCTGCATACAGTCCCAACTGGAACCTCTTTTATTCTCCCTACTATTTACAAGTTCAGAACAGAGGAGAAGTTTAGAGCAGAGGAGGTTTAGGAATTTGCAGACCACAATAATCTTTACAATGGCCCCAATCCTGCTGCAAACATTGACATGCTTCCTTCCTTCTAAGCCTATGAGTAGTCCTAGTGAAGCCCAGGCGACTAAGCATATGCATAAATGAAGATTATTATATTAGTCTGCAGGCTCCTAAACTGTGTGAACAAATAGAACCTGTCACTGGAGGGAAGGGGCTGTGTAAATAAGCCACGGATCTGGCCCAACATGAAGAGACACGACAACGTCTGTGGTTTGGATTTTTCCATGCTCCGCCATTGCACATCAAAGAAACGACAATGAAAGAATGACCGGATGTGAAAATCCCTGAGAGCATGTGGCATGTCACCCTGCAACGTTCTGCATTTGAGCTGAAAAGCAGAATGGCAGCTGCCTTGGAAGCAATTCTAAGGCAGACTCAGCTTTTTCAAAGATGCTTCACTCTGAAAATAAAATGATGATGGCATCTCCCTTCTGATACATAATTACACACACAACCTGGCGAGTGCTGACCAGAGCCGTAGGCTGGCCATTCAGCCAGCTTACCCCAGGAGGCCCAACCCAGAGCTTGGGGTGGTGCAGACTCTGCACTACATCGGGACAGGAATTCTCTCTTGCTCTGGTGGCAGAGTACTTTGCTATAGCCCTTTCCAGGCTTCAGCATCCTTCACGCTAGCATCCAGTCAGCTCTTGTGCAAGTTGAGCAATGGCTCCCCCTACTCCACATCTCTCCATGAGGGCTGAGTACAAAGCGTGGAGGCCCTGCTCTCCATCCTTGCTCCAGAGTAGGAGTATGGCCAACACAGTCATAAAGAGAACTAAAAGGAGGCCCTCACTGCCCTATGTAGGTAAAGTTATATTGTAGCACTTTGTTTACATCACTTCTGTTCCCTCTGATTTAGATAGGGTCCATTATCTTCCATATAACTGGAAATATTTCCCTTAAAATAAGCTCTTTCTAGGGGGATTATTATGGCTTACTGTGGGGTCGGCACTACATAAAGTTTGAGGGATGATTTGTTCCTTGCCCAATGAGTTCACAGTCTAACTATGACAGACTACACAGATCAGACATGCAATACACCTGGATCACCATTTCCATATCTTACCTTTCCATTTTCTCTGAATATTGTTGCAGTTGCATTAGATGTAATGTGACTCTTAATAGGTGGTAGTGTGGCCTTGTGGTTAGAGCAGATTCCTGGATGTCAAGATTCCTTAGTTCTTCCAGTGACTCAATCTGGCTTTCACTCCTTTCTGTGCTCTCATAAAAATGGGCAATAATTATACTAACTACCTCACATGGGAGCTATAAAGCTCAATTTATACTAGTAAGTTGCTTTGAGATCATTGGATGAAAAGTTGCAATGCAAGTGCATGCTTTTATTATGCATCTCTTGGCAAGGCTACCTCTCATATTTTAATAAAGAAAAGCACTGGGGTATTGGCTATGGACATATTTCTGCCATAGAAGTTCAGAAAGAAAAAGCATTGACTTAAAAAAAAGAACATTTTCAAGTCTAATGTTAATACACATCCACGGGACATAAGGAGTTTTGATCGCGGGCACAACAAGTAAATTACTCATGCGATAATTGTCTGTCACTCCCATTATTTTTAAAAGTTATCAGTTATTGCCAAGGGTGCTTTAGAACATGTTTTTAATGGGTAAAACAGAAGAGCGGTCTGATTAAGTTCTTTATCACACTCCTAGTAGCTTTCTAGTGCTATTGTCAATAACACTGGTAGTTCGATCACTAAATCTTTGTGAAATTAATCAAAATCACCATACATCTAATCCAAAAAATGTCTCCATATGTAATTAAAGAACCAAATAAGTCTGAAGACTTTATTAGGTATTTCTGGTTATTTAATGAACTGTGTTATTGAAAGGAATAATGATGTCTTGGAGCCTTACTAGTGTTGTTTAAATATTTATGAAGATTTATTGAGGTCTGCAAAGTTCCCACTTTTCCAATGGTTGAATTTCATGTTTGTTATTTTTAAGGCGATTTTGATGGAATGCCCCCATAAGTTCACAAACACTACATTTATTTAGTCTGATTATTATTTATTACTTTTGCTATGAGAGTGCCCAAAAGTTCCAGTAAGGATTTGGCGTTCCATCATGCTAAGTGCTGTACAGTCATCTAGCAAGACAGTGCCTGCTTTAAAGACCCTGCAGTCTAATTTGACATCATTTCATCACTTTCATCATTTTCACCTCCTTAGTGCTTGTGCTAACTCATCCATCAGGTCTGTCCCTAACTGAATGTCACATCACTTTTTTTCCTTTCATTATTCAAGGTCATTGCTGGAGCTTGGGGCATATTGTTTCTGGCCATTGCAGATATGGTAAGACAGGTACATTCTGTGGTAATTCCTAGGTTATGTTCCTCCCCAAGAATTCTACATAGAGGAAAATAAAATCAAAATTATGCAAAATTAAATACTGTTTTTTTTTTTGCCAGTTAAATGAAATATAACACTGTTTGAACCTTCTTTAGAAATATATGTAGGTATTTTGTATTTATATAGCACACGTTATCACAGGCTCTACTGTAGTGCTTTATCATTCCTGAACAAAACAAAATAAGTGACCCAGCAGGTGTGATATTTTTAAAATTAAATACAGTTGTTAAATAAGGACTTGTTGAATTGAGATTAGTTTTTATAATTGTCAGCAAAATGACCCTTTTTCTGTAGTCAACTAGATGCTCACATCTTTTCAAAGTCCAAGTGCAAAACAAAAAACAATTAAAAGAATGCTTTGAGTCCTTGCGGTATCGCAAGTAACGTGCAATGTAACAAAATCATTGTGCAGTTATAGTGGGTTCTTCTCTTATCCGTCTTATCAAAGACTAGCATCAATAAGATTAAACCAATGCATTTTTTGTTAACATAAAGGCTCTTTAAATTCCAAGATTGAAATAAAGGAACACCGCTCTCTTTTTGTCTTCCAAAAGAGAATGCCTCTGACCAGAGACGACAAGATGAAACAGCAAGTTGCTGTATTCAGCATCAGCTGTATTTGTTACAGCATTTATGTATTTGAAAGCTCATGTTTTCAAATTTAGAAGATGGTCGCTGTTGATGACCAGAACATGGTGATGTCAATCTCCCCTGTAGAGCTCTCCTGAACGTGTCGGGTGCCGCCTTCCTGGTATACAAGCAAACGCGTCTGCTGAAATGTCACTGAAGCCAGGAACTGAAATGTAATCCTCCTTGACATGAGACATTACAAGAACTCTTCTGAGGTTGAAAATCCTTATGCATTTCAGGACCTTAATTGTGGGCATTCTCTCGTTATCACTGATGTACTTCTTCAGCTTTTCAGCTGAATTTACAACAGCCAAATGAAACAGGTGCCCCAACTTGCTGCTTTGATCAGTAGTTACATTGTTGATATCGTCAGCCCTGAGAAACCTTTGAGTGGTTTCCTCCAAAAACTGAGTTTGTGTCTCAAGGAAAAACAGTTCTTCTATTTTCTGAAAAGCAGAGGAGTTCATGGTTACTGGCTTTCAAAAGTAGCCATTGGGTCAATGATTGGCTTGCACATTTAATTGATAAAATGCAACTCAATCTTCAGCATTAAACATTGGGTTTTATCTGAGAGTATGCGTTCAAGTTCCCTCAATGAACGCGGTGCTGCATTGCCCCACACACCCATTTCTTCTTCAATATTGAAGTGCTTTTCATGGTACTGAACAAAAGCAAACCAGCTGTACCATTTAGTTGCTACTAGGTCTGGTGCCATTGTTTCCCTGGGAACTTTTTGCCTGAGATAATTTAAATACCTCATCTTCCTGCCCCCTGCCATGTAGAATATTTTGTGAGAGAGCTTTTACCAGTGCGTTGACATCCTCCAATGGCTTACTAAAACTTCCCCCACCAAATTGATTATATGAGCAAGACGTGACATGGATGTTATCAGGAAACAGTCCAGATAATACATGTAAGCTTTTTTGCATTTACATTATCCATGTCAAAGACATGGCAAAATCGATCAATATTCCCTTGACCCTCAATGTGATAACATTTTTCATGGTCTTTCTGTATTAAGGGATATTATGCAATATTATGTGACAATACGTGGTCATATGTTTAATACATAAAATTACGTGGATGTATAATTGCACAATTTCCTGGAGTATACTCTATGGCTCTATAAATGATCTGATAAAACACTGTATAGGCTTCAGTTGGTGCAATACACTGCCAGCAGGAATCTGAACTCAGAATTCTGAGCTTGTTTGTCTGGTACTGCAATGTTCCCAGTCCCAATTCAATTTTATGTTACATATAAAATCGCTTTGACGGTGATGGCTCCCCATCAGCTTGGTTCCACATGTCTTGGTGACCTTCAGACTCCTGCTATGTGTATTTGTTCAGGCACTGATGGTAATGTTGAAATGAAGCATTCTGACTTTTCCCAATCAAAACAATTCAGCCAATTAGGCATGAATTTGTGAAATGTTTTGGGTGACTTGAATTTGTGTTTTCAGCAAAAAAAAAAAAAAAACCAAAAAAAAAAACCTCTCAGCTGAAAAATTATGCCTAACTCTATTCAAGGTCTTCCCATCACAAGCCTTCATCTGTGGCATCCTTTGAATCGGAGGCTCTTTTCCTTACTTGATCTGAAGGGTAGATTATTTGTGTGTGTTAAGGCTTAAGACTCACTTCTTTCCTATGTTTTGTCCATTTTTAAATTGGGAAATGAGGATGAATCAGTCAAAAGCAGGAGACCTGGAATCATAGACACATGAGGCTGCAAGGGACCTCTAGAGGTCCTAAAGACCAGTCGTCTTGTGCTGAGGCAGGACCAAGTGAACCTAGCCCAGCATTAAACAAGTGTTTTTGTCTCACCTCCTATTAGAAACCTCCAAAAATGGAGATTCCACAATCTTAAATATCAATATAATTAGCAAGTTTTTTCCCCCTAATATCTAATCTAAATCTCCCTTGATACAGATTAAGCTCATTACTACTTGTACTTCATTTGATTTTTTTCCTTCCTAAGTGTAGTACTTTGTGCTTGTCTTTATTGATTTCATCTTGCTGATTTCAGACCAATTCTAATCCTGTCCTCCAAAGTGCTTGCAACTCCTATCTTGGTGTCTTCTGCAAATTTTATAATTGTACCCTCCAGTCCATTATCCAAGTTATTAATGAAAAATATTGAAGAGAGCTGGACAAACTCATGCTGACTATTCCTTATAACCCTATTATACTCTAAGTGTTTACAAATTGATTGTCTAATAATTTGTTTCAGTATCTCTCTCCAGGTATCGAAGTTAGGCTGACTGGTTTATAATTCCCTGGTCTTTGTTCCCTTTTTTAAAGATCGGTACCATGTTTGCCCTTATCCAGTCCTCTGGGACCTCACCCATCCTTCATGAGCTCTCGAAGATAATTGGTAATGGTTTGGAGATTGACATGTAAGAGAGAGAACTACAAATCAACTAGTATGCTGCTCGTATTTATCAAAACCACCAGCTCCGTGTTAGTCATGGGACACGTTGTTGGCAAAGAGGCTAATGTAATCCTTGGATGTATAAATGGGAGAAGGGAAGTGATTTCACCTCCCATCTACAGCATTGTTGAGACTGATACTGGAATACCACATACAGTTCTGGTGCTCACATTTTAAAAAAGAAGTTGAAAAGGTGCAGAAAAGAGAGCTTATCAAAAAGAAGACAGAGGTGACTTGATGACAGTGTATAAGTATCTTCATGGGGAGAAAAAACTGGATAATAAAGGGTTCTTGGACTAAGCCCTGGTCTACACTGACCTGGCGATTCGGTGGCAGTCGACGGGAGTTACGCAAGCTACACAGAGTAGCTTGCATAACTCCCATCGACTGCTGTGCTTCTCTTCAGCGCGGGGTCTTCACTGCACTGCACTAACGGGAACCGTGTTCCCGTCGATGCAGCGCTATGCCACTCGAGGGGGTGGTTTACCAGCGTCAACTTCTGGATCGACTGAGCGGGTCTTCACTGCTGCTCAATCGATCCAGATAGGTCGATGTGACGGTGGCGACTTTGCCGCTGTCAGTATAGACATACCCTTAGTCCAGTGGAGAAAGGCACAACAAGAATCTATGGCTGGAAGCAGAAGCCAGACGTGTTCAGGTTAGAAATAAGGCACACATTTTTAATGGTGAGGGAATAACCTATCAAGGGAAATGGTTGATTTTTTTTTTTCCCTCCATCTCCTGAGGTCTTCCTCTACAGTCCAGCTTATAGCTTGTGCTTCAGAGACAAATAGTGAGCCAATTGCTATCAAATCTGATGTACTCCTCCTTTCTGTTTGCTAACTCTGGATCAGATTCTGCCACCTTTACTCACCTTGAGAAGTCCCTTACTCAGTAAGAAGTCCCAACTGAAACATGGGAGGATCAATCCATCCCTCCAGCAGGGCCTGGGCATAAGGCTGCTCCAGTGTCTGGAACGAACGGGCTGCACACTCATGACACCACTTGCGGAGTTTGTGGAAGCCCCGCCGTTGCCCCTGCCCCATTTCCATCACCACCTTCTGTGCCACTTCAGGTTGGACAGGCAGCACTCTAGTGTGCACTGCTTCCCATGGAGCATCTTTTGGGATGCCCCCATGGGGAGTGGGGTGCAGGTGGGTTGTCCCTCGTGGGCAGTGAGAGGGCAGGGGGAAGACTCCTGGTGCTATCTTCCGACCGTATGCACCGTCACGTAGAGTAGTCACAGCCTAGTCTCTATGGAACACCAAAGATGCAGCTTCCCAAAAACCATGGATGAGTGACGGCAGCAGGCAGCATGAGGTTTTTAATCCAGGAATTTGTCACTTTGTACCAGTGTCTCTTTAACCTCCACAATGAGTCAGAGTAGCTGATTAGAATAAAATAGTATTATGATTATGAAAGCTAGGAAAGTGACCCTCCTCAATGGTAGCACTGTGAATCCTTGTGTGGTGTGGAAGGAATTGTTCTTAAGGATTCCATTGCACACAGTATTCGGCCTGGCAGGAAAGACAAGCCGTGTTGTCTGTAATATGACATCGTCTTCTCTGCTCCTGTCCAAACCTGGGAGCCAGGTGCATGCATCTGAGAGCAGCCTTTGGTCTTTTTAAACACCTGCTCGGGCAGCTGGTGTTTTGAAAACCGATAAGGCAGCTAGCCATTCTAACGTTAATAGTGAATGCTGATTAGTAAATTGACTTTCCAAAAGCTTGCACTGTGCTCTTGTGGGGTTTCTTTTAGCATATTTATGGAGAAACAAACAAAAACCACCTGAAATGTGTAGCTCATAGGGAATCTTGAATGGACAAGTCGTAGTCCTGTCCATAAGTCTAAGATTCTTACCAAAAATCTTTAAATTGTATTATGAGGGTTGCGTTAATGTTTTTCCGCTAAATCCCCACTGTTTGCAAATTGCTTTCTTCCCTCCTTGGACTTTCATGAGGGCGAAATACATTTTTATCAGAAACATAGATATGGAGTCAATTTTCACAGCAGCAGGAATCTCATTTAATGCTTGTCTGGCTCTTGAACGCTTCCTTCCTTTGGCAGCAGAATGGTGAGCAACTTTTGTAGTCAAACCTGAAACCAGGCCCAACTTGTTTATCTCAATTTGCTGGCTAGTCACATTTATGGCAAGACCACGGGGCCTGCTCTCTGCTGTGTTCTGGGAGGAAGAAGAGAGGATTCATTCATGTGGTGGAGGGTCTGGTCTGCTGGACCTCAGCTCTGTTCTTCAGCACGACTTCATTTCAACCAAGCTCCTTGGCCTGCTAGAGCCAAGAGAAAAGGAATGAACAAGCTTTTCAATGCAATGGAAGGCCCTGAGATAGCTAGGAAATTTGGATGCAATCATTAATATTTAACACTCATGGCCCTTTACATCTTTGAAGCATTTAGTGAACATTAAATAATTAATCTTTATGATACTTCTCTGATGTGTAACTATCACCTTTTTACAGATGGGAAAATTGAAATAGAGAGGTTAAGCGATTTGCTAAAGGTTACAGAAGAAGTCAGTGTTAGAGATGAGTTTTGAACTCTGGACTTCCTGGCTTCTTGTCCTGTGCATAGATCAGACAGGTTGACTATAAAAATGACCCAGAAAGCTTCTGTCCTATGCGAAATGGTACTATTCAATGGAAAGCGTTTGCATTTTGGTCAGACTTAAGAAATATGTATATGTATCCATAGGTGCATCATCACTTCAGTAAGGATGGTATCCAGACAATGCTTTTCCTTAACAAAGATGGGGAAGCTCTTTGAAAGCTGTCTTAATGGAGAATGACATTCTTAGATAAGTCAGAGTCAAAGTAAACTCGTACTGCAACTCACATTGAAGAAAGCATTTATTTGACAACTAAGTCTGAATTTGAACAGTAAGACTTTCCCCAATATCTAATGATGTTTTGATGACCTTTTGTGCAGCTGCAGGTCATTACTATAGTGCAAAAGCTGAACTTGAGCTTGCTTTTAAAACTTCAGTGCTACTTGATGAATTTGCTGACATTTTCCAGTGACCTCTATGACTTGAAGATTTCCTAGAACTGATTTTAAAGATCAGCCTGAATGAAAATGAATTTAAAAAAAAATACTCTGTGGTTTGTGATTTCTGTTTAAACCCTCCTGAGTTTCTCAAGTGTCAGGGATGGAGATGAGGTAGCATTCAGATACCCACACAGTTGCATAAGATAATTAAGTGAAGCTACAGTTTTATTTAACAGAGGGGGAAAAAAAGCACACTGATGTTTATATTGACAGGCTGTTGTCACATAAGACTTATTAGGATTCTTTAATTATTCTCTGCATTGTTTGAGACTGGCCCATTGAGGTAACTCTGTTATGTAATCTGGAAATATTAAGTCCCATCAGGAACTCCAGGGAGTTCAACTTCTGGTTTATGTGGTTGGCAAGAGTTTTTGCATTCTCTCCACAGGAACTTGGCTAGTCCTATCATTATTCTGTAACACCGGCCCACACATGAACATTAGCAGCAGGGATCAAATCTGCGACCTGTGGAGCTAAATGCATGAGTTTCTACCTCATGAGCTATAAGACACAGGTCCTAGGCTAAAGCCCCAACCACAGGACTATCCTTCCTCTCTCCTGCTCATTTTAGGCTCAAATGTGCAACCCTTTCTTTCCCTGATGAGCAATTACTCATGCAGAAAGACTCATTGTAAATAAATTCTCACTAAAGTAAGGGTTGCATAATTGAGTCCTTTACATATCACTTACTCCAAGTTATGATAAATCTCAGCTTCTTTTCTTCCCCGCCCCCCATCTCTAAATTTGCTTTGTTGGATAGTGGAAATAGCATGAGAGTGATACCCTGTAAGCATGGACAAGTACGTCATTATATAACTTTACCCAGACACGGTAGCCCATTTTGTTATCTACCACATCCATATTCAGAGAGGCTATGTGATTTGAATTTTTGAACTGGTGCCGTGTTTGTCAATCTGGAGAGAGCTTTTCACAGAGCTGTTAATATCAACCTTTGCCTCTTTTGCTAGGATGTGCAGTTGGAATAGGGCCAACGTGAAAAATTCTCATTTATTTTCACAACCTTTGCCAGCCCATTAAAAAGTACAGAAATCGGAGTTTATTTGAGACAGTATTCTGACTCTAATGGGGAAAATGCACTGATGTCATGCTTAGTTTAGATTCTCCCTGGATTTTATTGTCCCCCTAATTGATTTAGTGACTCTTATTGTTTATCAAGTAGAAAACGAGGAATGTGGAGGAGGGGAAACCCTTCTGGGGAAGGAATTTGCTATTAAAAATCCAAACAAATCCACCGATCGATGTGCTTCCTGAACTTGTGAGCCAATGCAACTCTTGGTAGCCCAATTGTGTCAAGGCCGGGGGAAGGCTGGGAATATCCAGGAGGGCTAGGGACTATCTAAGGAAAATCTTGAGCTTGATGGGAGGGATTAATTCAATTTATTCTGATATGTTGCTTTTGGGGGTCCTAAGTTGTTTAACAATCTGCCCTGAGTAACAGGAAGTACCTAACTTTACTGCCCCAGGAGCAGAGCAGAGAGTGAATTGTGATTGTGGGTATGTATATGCTGCAATTAGACACCTGCAGCTGGCCTGTGCCAGCTAATCTTGGCCCAGGCTAAGGGGCTGTTTAATTGTTGTATAGACATTTGGGCTCCCTCCCACCTCGCATAGTCTTAGATCCCGGGCTCCAGCCCAAGCCCAAATATCTACACCACAATTCAACAGCCCCTTAGGTGAGTCAGCTGGCGTGGGCCAGCCATGAGTTCTACTTTCATTGTAGACGTAGCCTCAGTTACAATTTGTTCCCTGGTTCCCCTTTTGCTCTCAAGGGGAAGTAACTTGCTACTGGCCTGTTCTAGGAACGGATTACTTTGTCCTCTGCATCAGCTAAGCTGAGAGGTGGGAGTGTGTGGAGCCAGAACTTTGCCCATTCCTTGGTCATCTGTGCTAGTGAGGATGAAGTAGGCTTACGGAGGCTTCTCTCCTTCTTGAGCTGTGACATCGCTTGTAACATGAGACTCTCCGGCAGTGGGGCTAGAATCTCAGACCTTGGGATTTAAAAGCCTGACCTAAAAGACCTTGCTCTACCAGCTCAGAGGCTGTACAGACTCATGAACCTCTGTAGTCCAACCACTAGAGGTGGACAAACAGCCACACAGCAAGTATAAATAATGGGGTTGGAAAGGGGTGACCCATACTTAGGCTTGGAAGGATTCAGTTTGTTTTGGTAGATGTTGGTGAATGTAGTTTCACTGTACACACACAAACTGAGGAAAAAATATTTCCCTTGATAATGATTGAAATTTACAAGTAGGCAAAATAAGAAAAATGCTGGTTAAGAACTTATTAGAGTTTGATTTACGAATATTTACTTAATATATTTTGACGTGATGTTGACAGTTTGTTTTAATGGTTATATAGCTTTTAATTTTTTGAATCTCAGCATCTGTCATTAAGCAATTATCGTCTGATATCTCCCCCTCTGCCTGTCCCATAATTTTGTGCAACTGTGAAAACTTTAGATAGAAAAAAAAATGCTTAAAACCCATTGATTATTATCCAGGAAAACAATAAAAAAATAAAAATCAAATTCTGCCACCCCCACATAAGTTTCTTTACTTGGCTGTGCAGCGTCCTAAGGGCAGCTCTTGAATGGCAGAAGATGTATGAACTTAGTGGCCTTCTTCACTTGAGAAATTTCCTGCAGCTCTGTTGAGGTTGCCATCCATCCTGATTATGTTCTGATGGGAGCATGTAGATTTCTACAGCACAGTCCCATGTCCTGTGAGCTATGCTCCAAACCTCTTTCAAAGCCAGAAAGATGTTGCGGCGCTGTGACCAAGCATGAATTAGTCTTGCTGAACAAACTCAAAGTTGGAATCTCTGGGTTAAACTTGTACTGTACACCTGAATGTGAAAACTCCGTTAATAGTGCAAAGCCTGATATGTTGCTTCTTGATAGGTCAGGGTGGAACTTACCATCTGCGCCATGTTAAGGGAGTATAGGACACCGGAGGTAGAGAGATTTAGTGGACCATAAATATCGCATATTAAATAGAACACTACCATACTGAGTGGCCTTGCCCATTTCCCCATTATCAATGCTTAAAAATCAGAATGGCAGGCATTATCTAAAGTCCTAAAATAGATAGTGTGGAACAAATCCTGCTGTGTTGATCATGGAGCAATTTCCAAGCTACTTATAAGTTTGGTTTTAATTAGCAGAAACTTGTCAAAACCAAATCTCATAATTCAGGGCTCTCTTGGGGCTCGAGTAATTAAATGCACTTTTAATTTCAAATTTAAGCTGCTGTCCTATTTCATATAGGATGTCTTTTAATGAATGATCATCAATATCCTATATTGTTGACTCAGAAAATTCCAATGTACAAACGTGGTAGATTATTCTTTTTAAAATCTTTTGATCCAAAGGCCACTTCTTCAGTGCACGAGAGCCACTCTCTGATCAAAGGCTTGCAGAGGTCCTTCCGTGTTCCTCCTCTTTGTTCCCCTTGATCTTAAGCAGGACGGGGGTAAAAACAAAATAGTATCTGCACAATGGTGCCCCATTCTCAGTGGTCCCCTAGTCTCTACCCTAATAAACATGATGATAACAAGAGAAATACGACATTGGAAAGCAAGGTGTACCTCCTCTTCCATTCTCCCCTTTGAATGAACAGACAGCAGTTCATTCTAGGACTGCAAAACAGTTGACTTACTCACAGCCCCATGCACCAGACTGCTAATGCTGTCTGCAAAAAGAGTGAGAGGCCGTGTAGGACATGTGTGTTCCAAATGTAGTTAATTTTATAGACTACACCACATTTCTTACCAGCGGTATCCATAAAAAAGGATGCAGAGGAAGAAATATATCATTTGAATGAAAAACTTCCGTGCAAATGCCCCTCCACTGCAAACAATTGGGAATAGGCAGCATACGCATGTTGTTTCTCATCTCCAGAGCACTCGGCCACAGTGACTAACACATCTTCATAAATATTCACCCCACGGGAGGTCACCCCTAAAGTCCGTTTAAAGAAAGTAGATTCATAGTCTCAGTAGCAAAAAGGTGGCAGATAATGCTGAAAGAGGAAGTGTCCTTTTTACTTCTGAATCTCAAATATGCCTAATCATTCAATTTAGGCTTAATAAAATAACCCTATGTTAACTAAAAACTTCTTGATTAAGAGAGAGAGCTATGAGCTTTAAACACTCTGGGACACTTTCAAAGGCCCAGATGGGTGTTAGATCCCAGCAGAGTGCACTAGTGGGGTGTTATTTGTTGAGCACAATAACATGCTACTCTCTAACTCCTCTGTGTAGACCCTGCTGGCAAGTTCTAAAAGGGAATCCGTTCATGCTGATGTAGTCGCGTTTCAAATAGGGCCACATTCACATGAGCTTAACGTGGTACCTTTTAGAGCACAGCAGCAGGGTCTACACGGAGCAGTTAGAGAACAGCGCGTTATTGCGCTCTGCAAATAACACCCTCCTAGAGCACTTCGCTGTCTTATGTTGCAAGCCCTCAGTCTCCTTTTGAAAATCCCAGACTCCGTATTAAAGTAACTTATTACTCACTGGTATGTGATTATCACCAATATAATTATCAATATCTGATTATTATTATTTTCCGTAGTATGCATTTGTATATCTTTCTTAACTATTTAATTTACAGTTGTAGCAAGGAGCCAAGTCAATTGTCAGATGAGATTCGCTTTGGCAAAATGTCTGAAGATCAACAGCTGAAGAGGCATGATTTAATGAATGATAGTTGTGTGAATGGAAGGAAATGACCTTATAATGAGCATGAACTTCTAGGAAAAGTCCATGTGCATCACAGCTCAAGGAAAAAGAATGATCTGCAGAGATCGTTTTTGTGGCTTGCACTAATAAGAAAGCAAATCGAGAACTAGAAGACAGAAGTGGACTCTGTAGAGAGGAAGGATGGTTCTGTGGTTATGGTACCGGGCTGGATATTTGAGTTCCCTTCCTGTGTGACCTTTGGGCAAATCCTTTGGATCAAGCCCTAAATCCCTATGCCTCATTTTTCTGTTCGATGAAGATAATACAACTTTCCTCACATCCTTTATTTGTCTTGTCTGTTTGGACTGTAAGCTCTGCAAACTCTTACAATGTGCCTGGGTCCCTGCATACCTGATCTTGGTGGGAGCCTCTGGGTCTAGGCAATACCATAATACAAATAATAAATAAATACCAATCTGTAGTGGTTCTGACACGGAATCAGTGGGGCCAGCTTTATTCATTATGTGCCATTGTGGAACCCTTGCTCATACTGATGAACACTGGGTGGGATAAACTCATTGGTTTCAGTGGGACCCACATGCATTAATGCTCACTGTAAGAGCTGTGAGATAAGATTATTGCCTTTCAATTCTGCTTATAGGACAAAAGTGTTTTTTTGCTGGGATTTATACCAAGGCCTATCAGACTACAGCTATACTTCGAGCTGGGGTGATTCCCAGTTCATGTAGACATACCTGTGCTAGCTCTGGTCAAGCTGGCATGCTAAAAGTAGCAATGTAGCTGGGTAGCATGGGTGGCATTTTGGGCTAGCCACCTGTGTACATACCCAGGGAGAACGGGGGTGGGGACACCTACTTGAGGCTTTTCAATTCAGTGTAATTAAAGTTTATAGACTAATGTTGCAGAATCTTTGGGTAGAACGGCGTTCATATTCAAACATCATTTTGTTTTCTGTTTTCCCAAGTATGTCCTGAAATAAATGCACCTTTTGAGTCATCCAATCTGAGACCGATCTAACTTCTATGGGAGGTTATGAAGGAAAGAATGTTACCTCTATTCTTCTACCTATGGAGGGGTGTGAACCTCTGTATTAGTCATGAATCTGGAGTACATGGTAGCCATTGTTCTGGGGCTGGGCAAAAGAAGTACTATGGAGGTAACATATGGACACAGAAAGTTAAAGACCTGAAGGAATCAGGCTCCATTACTGTTAGGACTGGGAAACCCATTCATAGCTGGCAGATTTAGCTCTTTTTTCATATCTGTGAGCTATCCATGAACACTCTGAAATTTGTATAGTCACTTAGGAAGCTTTAAGTACAGGTATCACACTGTCTATCTATAACAAATAAAACCATCAACATTTGTGTGCAACTTGCATTTGTTTTTTTCCAGTGTGTGATGGAAAAGAACACCTCCCTCTCCCAGCCTTCTTACACACACCTAAACATGTACGCTCTTTCTTCATATTGCTGTTTTGAGGGTTCAAACCTGGGCTGAGTTTGTAATGAAACTGAAAGCCAGATGAGTTTCACATAACTTGGAATGGGTTTTGTGAACAATTCCCGTAGCACGAGGGGCCCAGTCCAGTTAATTGTTAATTAATGAAGTTAATGGGAGCCATTCCCCTGACTTCAATGGGTATTGCATCAGGCCTTAAAAAATATGTCAGTGAAAGCTTCAAGAACCTTACTTCAGTTAAGTATCTACATACTTCTTGGTCAGCTATTTGCTAAGTAGCATTCAGAAACCAGAGATTGGCATGAGTAATAAGGCAAAAATACCCTTGTGGCTGTAAAGGATAAGATTAATTCCTGTGAAGAAAATTATAGTAGTGTAACATAATATAATTAATTCCTTTAGTTATTCCACAAAAGCAGTCAAATTCCAGACTTTGTTTACATTGCAGAAACTGATTATTTTGCATTGATGCCAATAGGAACAACATTCCCCCCCCCCAACCGCTGGCCTCCAGCCTAACTGGTGTTATAGTTAATAAAAGCGATTTAGAAAGTTATACAGGCTAGACTAGAGAAAATCACTGTAATTCCTTTAGTTACCATTTGTATTCAAGCCGTTTGATAATGAACGGTCTCTGAAATATCCTAATTTGCATTAAAATCGGTTCCTAACCCGAAACGAAAACTATGTGGAAGTTTTCTGAAGGGGAACGCCGTGGTAAGAGATGGGGGAGAAAAAACCTACAATATCAGCTCTTAGGGGGAGATTTTCAAAGGCACGAATGGCAGACACTTGAGCCCAGATCCTCAAAGGGAATTAGACACCTAAATGATTTTGAGGATCAAGGCCTTTCACTCTTATTTAAAATCAATGGCAGTTAGGATCCTAACTGTCTGTGCTTTTAAAAATCTCTTTCTTAACCTTTCACTTCCTTTGGTTTATGTTCCTTTCTTCAATTAGGCTATATGTCCATATATTTTTTAATGATCTCTGTTTGTCTTGAATAATCCCTGGCCAATCTCCTTTTAACCCTAGGGCACTTTTTGCCTCCTTCTATAACCATGTTCCCAATGCCCCCTTCTTGGGAGGAGGCTGGGAATCTGCCCACTTAAGCTGTCCTCTCATTGGCTGTCTTTCTTCCCAGGTCAACATCCAGGACTGCCACATCACAGCTACAGCAGGTGTTAGTGCTGGGCCAGGGTTACTACACATACTGATAGAATCATAGAAGATTAGGGTTGGAAGGGACCTCAGGAGGTCATCTGGTCCGAGCCCCGGCTCAAAGCAGGACCAACCCTAACTAAATCATCCCAGTCAGAGCTTTATCAAGCCACACCTTAAAAACCTTTAAGGATAGAGATTCCACCACCTACCTAGATAACCCATTACAGTGCTTCACCACTTTCCTAGTGAAAAAGATTTTCCTAATGTCCAACCTAGATCTCCCCCAGTGCAACTTGAGACCATTGCTCCTAGTTCTGTCATCTACTACCACTGAGAACACCCTAGCTCCATCCTTCCTGGAACCCTCTTGCAGGTAGTTAAAGGCTGCTATCAGATCCCCCCTCATTCTTCTCTTCTGCAGACTAAACAAACCTAGTTCCCTCCACCTCTCATAAGTCATGTGCTCTGGCCCCCTAATCATTTTTATTGCCTTCCTCAGGACTCTCTCCAATTTGTCCACATCCTTTCAGTAGTGGAGGGCCCAAAACTGGACACAATACTCCAAATGTGGCCTCATCAGTGCTGAATAGAAGGGAATAATCACTTCCCTCAATCTGCTGGCAATGCGCCTATAAATGCAGCCCAATATGCTGTTAGCCTTCTTGGCAATAAGGGCACACAGTTGACTTATACCCAGCTTCTTGTCCACTGTAACCCCTAGGTTCTTTTCTGCAGAACTGCAGCCTAGCCGGTCGGTCTCCTGTCTGTAGCAGCACATGGGATTCTTCCATCCTAAGTGCAGGACTCTGCACTTGTCCTTGCTGAGCCTCATCAGATTATTTTTGGCCCAATCCTCCAATTTGTCTAGATCACTCTATATCCTATCCCTACCTTCCAGCATATCTACCACTGCCCCCAGCTTAGTGCCATCTGCAAACTTGCTGAGGGTGCAATCCACCCCATCTTCCAGATCATTAATGAAGATGTTGAACAATACCAGCCCCAGCACCAACTCTTGGGGCACTCTGCTTGTTACTGGGTGCCAACTAGACGTCAAGCCGTTGATCACTACCCATTGAGCCTGATGATCTTATTGTCCATTCACCCAACCCATACTTCATACATACATTTTGTTTTGCAGGTGCCACAGTCCTGTAGATTCCCCTGATGGTGTGTGTGCATATGTCTCAGTTCATCCAGGGAGAGAGCATCTTTTAAGTCCATTTGTATTCATTACAGCCAATGCTGATCCCTTATGTAATGTGGCTAGAGCACTGAATCTCATCTTCCCATTCCCCAGCACAGATTCTCCAGCTTTTTTTTTTTACCAACATGGGCTCTGGGGAGGAGTGTTTGGATGAGGTGTGATTAGCCTGTGTGGGAGACTGTCCCATTATGTGTAGAGATGTGCCAGGAGAATGGGTGAGGATGGGAGGGCATTGATAAGAGCCGAAGCACAGAGCACACTTCTATTTGGACTGCAAACGGCCTGTAAGCCTCTATACCAGCCAACCATAGCTTAGAGTAGCCCTTTGATGCCTGAATTAATAGAATATAACAGTCACTTAAAACCACCTTTGCCCCTTCGCAGTTTACTGTTCACATTAGCACTGAATTTGCTCCTTGGTGCTTAGATAGGCAAAGAATTAGTCCCCCAAAAATTAGTTTGGAAAAGATTGTCTGCTCTGGTAATTTTGGCTTTTAAAGTAACTAGAAGGTTGCTGTCATCTTTCATTTGCTGTGCAGATAGAGAAGATTATGTTTATTGCAAAATATTGTGATTATCCCTTCTCAGAAATACTGGTTGCTGGCCTTTGCCAGTATGGTCTCCTGAGATGTCCTTTCAGAATGTCGATTAGGTGCCTTGAAACGATACTTAGCAAACTGATGTACTGTAACTGTAAATAAAGCATTGTGTCCTTGATCTGTTATATGTGTATTAACACCAGAAGATACTAAACCCACTCAGCCTGATACCAACAAAAAAAGTTCCAGGGTCCCTCTAGCAATACTTGACTTACTAGATGTATGTATGTCTTATTCGTTTGTGACTTCTTAGCATTGCAAGAGGTAAGTTGGCTGCCTAGCAGTCATTCAAACGTCTCTTTCCATCTTTCAAATCCTTTTGAATAACTCATGTATGGCATCACATGCTGGTCCATCATCATCATCATCATCATCATCGAAGGGACATATGTTAGCATTTAGTAGCCAGAAACTGATTAGATTCATAATCTACAGAAGAAAGCATGGTGCAAAATTCAACTCTGGACTGGAATTTCTCTGATGTTTGGGAGGAGGAGCGGGGGGGGGAGGGGGAGAAATGCGTGAGAATTTTCTGCATACAACTGTCTCCAGCAAAACTTTTTCTTGCATTTTTTCATATAGATGGGTCTAAAGGTTGTTTCAGTGTTTTAGAATCTGTCAAACAAAACAATCTTTCTGTGTGAAATGACTGGTGCTGTGCCTCATCTCAGCGGCCATTTCTCTCTGCTAAGAAGCCATCTTCTAATCTCTCTACTGGAGCATATGATCCGAGGGAGAAAAAAATCTGTCACTGATGTAACAAGACCACCTCCTATAAATCTTTCCATGAAATAATGAATATTTCATCCCAGTGACATGGAGTCTTCTTTGAAATGCAGAATTTTCATCCGGTAGCTTGGTATAATACTATTTAATGCACAATGTCCTTAGATTTCATAAATAATGTTGCTGAGAAGATGGGCCCCATTCAGACTTAGAGAATGAGATGGTTGCTAAAGATGCAAAAATGGACTGATTGATAATCTGGATGGTAGGCCTGTTTTCCACTTGTCATGCTAATCAGATGTTTACTGTGGCATCTCTCAGTGGCGTCTGCTTTTCATTTTGTATGATTAGCACTGGCTATGATTAGCCTTACTCTAAACTACAGCTAAAAGTATAATTTTCACTTTCCAGTGAGCAGCTGGTATTTTGTCACTGAAATGAGTCGTGCTGTTACGCTTCAATATGAATGGATGAAATGGAGCTAAATGACAAAAGGTAGTTTTTCTATCAAACGTTTATAGGAAAATAATACACATTTCCAGCTGGAAAATATCCTTAGGATGACAGTGTATAGCAGATCTCAAAACTACAAATTAATAGTGACAAAGTTGCTTGAAAGTTTACAGTGTGGGAAGAGTGAGATGGAACCACTAAATAGAGGAAGTATGATGTCTCTGTCTGCTGATGGGGGAGCAGCGGGAGGGGCGGGGAATATAGGAAGACTAATTGTGTGCTGAGTGCTCTTTGTATTGGAAAAAGTGTGAATCAAAGTAACTAACAAAAATTCTGGATAATTAGAATCTTTGCAATGCCCCCTAAAAGTCATAATAGCTTCATTGGGCCAAGGAGGAAAATGAATTCCAGAGCTGAGGGATCTCCATTGGAAATGCTGTGCCTCCAGTCCTGCAAACCTCAGGTGTTTTGTTGAACTCAACTGCCAAAGTATAACATGAAGAGCGAGAGACACAACATCCAAGCAAGTGCTGTAGAAGTGAAAAGCAACAATTTGGATTGCACCCTGCATCGACTTGGAAGCTAGTCAGTGCAGTTTGTGCTGTTTTACGGCTGCTGCTGTAACTGTGTGTGGAAAGTAAAAACAAAGCTTTTCCTCAAAGAGCCTGCAGTCTAAACACATGCATGGAAACACTGCATCTAGCATACAAAGAATAGCAACTGAACAATACCAAGAGGCGGGCTCTGTGGAACAGGTCTATGAATGGAAGAGGAAGGAAGTTTGATGTACGTTAAATTCCCAATTCAATCCCACTCAAGTCACTAGCAAACCGCACAGTGACTTCACCGGTGTAGGATTAGGCTCACATGTGAAGGCTGTTTCTGGTGTAACAGGCAGGCAAGAAAGAAACCATGAAGATGGAAGTGAGAGAAGGAGACCAAGACAGTAAGAAGGAGAGAAGCTTGGTTTAGAACTAAGGGAGGGAATGGGAAAGGATGGATGCTGGAGGAAATGAGAACAGAGACAGAGTAAGTGAATGCTTTGAAACTGAGAAGCAGATGCTTGAGCCATAAGTGAAAGAAGATGGATAATGAGTGCAAACCAAAGAAGGCTGGAGGGACATGCTCAGAGAGGTGGAAGAGGCTTATATTTGATTTGGACTGGAAAGAAGCTTGAAAAATAGAAGAAATGTTTGGGTAGCAAGTGATGTGCTATACATAGGGCTTATAACTTGCATGTTGTTTTTGCTAACTAATACTCCTGTTCAGGAGCATGCATACTTTGATTTAATCTAAGATATAGTCATCTGTGTCTGTCTCATTTAGTTTTGTAATGAATTAAGAAGTAACCCCTTCTGGAGTCCATATTTTCCTGGCACCTCAGCAATTATTGCTATATGTCCATTTTGCATTAGAATTTTTTTCTTCAGTAGTTAAAGGTAGGAGATGGGATATCAAGTGATGCGAACACCAAAAACTACAATAATGATGAAATTTTCTTTATTTGACACCTTTTTTGGGGGGGATAAGGTATAGTATGTGCCTGGGGGGAAACGGGCATCTAAAGGGGGGAGGGAGAAGTATTTTGCTGATCTGATCTGCTAACTGGTAAAGGTAATTCACTGTGTGTACATGGTTATAGTTTGCTGTTGTTTGGTCATATAATTAATTGTTATGGTACCTAGAGCTTTTTGTATGGGAATTTATATTGTTTAAATATAAAAAATAAAGAAAGCAAATACAATGTAGGCTATATCTACACTTGTGAGCATTCTCGAGTATTGGACTGTGTACATGTTTGTGCGTGCTCTCCATACGTGAACCAAGTGTGCATATTACCAGGACACAGCCACTGTCATTATGCAATATTAGTCCTACGCTTTCAGGGTCACTATCCCGGGGTTTTGTGCAGACAGGGAGACGCTCTAGGAACTGCTTTGCTGTGTGCTGTTGATATTGTCCCCTGTCTTCACATGTTAGCCAATGGCAGTTCTTGATCACATTGCCTCTCACTGTTATTCCCTGCCAAACTGGAGCAATGAGAAGATGATCTGGTTCTGCTCCTTATTGTCGGACAAATGGTTACAGAATGGAACCATAGGAGATCGGTGAGATGCTGGATAGAATTTGGGCAATACTTTCTGACAAGTTGAAGTTGGTTGACCTTGAGGGTCGGTGACAATTCATTCAGCTCCTATGGTACAGATATGACGAATGATGGTATTGCCCTTGGGTGGACTGTCACTTCTGGTGCAGGAGAGCCAGCATGGTGTGATGGGATCACATCATTTTGGGAACTGGGTGACCAACAGTGGCTTCAGAATTTCCAGAAAAGGAAACAGACCTTCATGGATCTGTGTGAGGTGCTTGCACCAATTCTCAAGCGCCAAGACGCTCGATTCAAGGAAGCCATACCAGTTCAGAAGTGGGTTGCTATTGCTCTGTAGAAGCTGGTTACCCAAGACCGCTACAGGCCCTTGGAAACAATGGTGGGATTGGGAAGTTCAAGGTTGGGATCTTGGTTGTGTAGGCTTGTGAGGAAATTAACACTCTGATTTATCCATGAGTGGTTGACATAAGAAAAGTTCCAGAAATGCTGGCTGGATTTCAGAGGATGCAATTCCTAAACTGTACGGGGTCCTCCAGGCCACCTGTTGTATTAATTTAGATGGCATATATGTGCCAAATGTGTTAACAAGACTTGGCTGTTGTCCAGCATTAAACAGTATTAAACAAGATTCAGGATCTGGTCTATTTAGACCTCAGCTGGCTTAGCACCATGGCAAACACACCATTAAACATCATTAACGTTTTATTAAAAATACAGAAAAGGAAAAACAAGTAAAGCATTTGAAGTGCAAAATATTAAGTAAGGCTTTCATTTTAACAACATCCCTTCTCCCTTTCCCTTTAGCTGGAGTGAGTTTTTTAGAAGGAAACATTCCCTTGTGTGACAGTCTCTTAAGTGGCATCATAGGACTGTCCTTCTGGGGAAAACTGAAATTAGTTGAGATGGGCTGGAATTGTTGTTTTTGTTTTAAAATCTGATCCCACTCCATCCCAGATAGAGTTTGGGATTCAGTTGGAGCTGGTAGAAGTGGCACTGCTCTCTGGGTTCCTTTCTTTGGCCTGGTCTGGTCAGGACATCTCTCAGGATTAGAACAAAGAAGGTCCAGGGTCTCAGATGGTGATGGTGGCAGTCATGAAGGTGAAGTTTGCAGTAGCATCTATCCTTCCATATTGCCCCCATGCCCCCAAATCTTTTCCTTTAAGGACCCAAAAAGGGAGTGATGGGTGGAATAGCTTATCCTCTAATTATTTTGCCCACCAATTAGGCCTAATAACTGCCACACAAATTTTGGTTCATTTAGTTTCCAGACCCACATTTTCTTGTTTACCAGGCATAATCTTAACAGAGTCCTTGAGTCATGTCAGTCGGCCTTCTTGTTTCAACCAATTCAGTTTTTTTTGTCTCCCTTTTGTACCTTTTTCCATCAACATTAGTTATTATAAGTTATTGGGACATCTTATAAACTTTCTCATAATTTGTACAGTTGAGCTCACAATTAGGATAAATTTGTAGGCTCAATGATCACAACATAATTCCTCTCTTTTATGAACCAGTTCCACCTAGGATTGGACATTTATTCATAAAAATTACAATTACAAAGAAAAACCTTATGTTTAAGCATAGATCGAAAAAAAGAAAAAATGGTCCATGGTTATATTTTAAAGCTTGACATTTATTATCCCAAAATTTGGATTTACAATTTACTTGCTTAAATGTTACAAAAATTACAATTAAATGTTTTAGACATTAACAAAGCTTAAGAACTTGCAACTTTTTTATTTTTATCACTTTTGGTTTGTCTTAATATCTTTTTATTCATCTTTTAAAATTATTATTAATTACAGAAATTACAAACCTTAAAATAAAAAAAAACAAAACAAAGCATTTGTTAAAAGGTTTTTAAAAAATTAATAACTTTAAAAGTTATTATTTTTTTTAAATCAAAAACACTAATGGTTTGTGTCTCATGGTTATCTTAAACAAGTTCAATACATTTAATAATTTAAATTTTTTAAAAAAAATTAACATTGAATACCAGGTGTTTGCCAAAGTGTTAGATTCTGAGTACGTATTAAACCTTTTAAGTCCCATATTGGGACACCAAAAATGGGATACCACACTTGTTTATCCAACCCCCAGAGCAGATGATCTTCCCACCCACATCTCCTACAGCTCGTGCAACTTGGCTCTTTGCGGGGAGAGGCCAGGGACAGTGAAAATTCTGTAATCTTCCAAGGAAGACAGGTCTGGTGTGACTCATTTTTCTTTAGAGAACCAAAGTGCTCTACAACTGTGTTCTATTTCCTTCCTCTTCCCAGACCTAATCTCTACTCCACCACCAACCTCCCCACCATGCACAGTTTCTGTTTTTAAGGGGACAGTAAGATCCGGAGTGCGGGAGAAGCACTGAAATGGTATCATCTTGAAAGGGACAAAAGACAACCATTACTAACTTCAGACAACCAACTAAGTTTTCTACAACTGTCTCATCCCCAAACACAACCTTTTGAACCCATCCCCTCCAGTCCCCCAGTCTGCACAGCTCTGAGTAACCATTGCTACCTGACTGCTGGCGGAGAAATACACAGATATAGGGCACAATGATTTTTTCATTAATAGTCGGTTTTTTAGCTTTAGCCAAATGCATAATAGGGTTCATCATAAATCAATCAAATCCATCATTTTATAACTCTGTTTTGCTTGGGGGCCATTGTGGGATGGAGCGGAGCACAGAGTGGATGGAGGGGGAAAAGTTGGAGGCGTTCGGCAAGGGGATGGCGTGTGACAAGGCCATTCAAACTCTGAGACGCAGCAATGCAAGGGAGCTTGTCCAGGGAGGAAAAGTCAGTGCATCATACTTCAGATGCCCTTGAGCTTAAAATCAGGAATGTAGCACCAAAGCAAGCGGGAATATTGGTGAGGAGGCTCAGGGTGTCACTGTAACATACCAGCCTTGGGTGCTAGTCTCTGCTATGGCTCAGGGTTCTCCTCAGGTTCACTGGGGAGCTTCCTCAACTGGCTCCTGCTGAAAGAGGTGCAGAATCACATGCTCCTCAGCCTCTGGGTCTCCTGGGGCATCCTCCACAATCCCTGCTGCCCGCACTGGCATCCCCTAGGGTAATGAGGTTGGCGTGGTTGAGGAAGGGGTTACGAGGCATCTTAGGCTCTACGCTGGGAGCCCTTGACAGCACCTGCTCAAGCTTGTTGTAGAAGGACCCCTCCCAGAGTGACCATTAGAGTCTTTTACCCTCCTGTGCAGGAGCCTCAAGTGCTTGATGTGTTCCCGGCACTGGGCAAGAGTCTGCTGAATGCTCGCCTCTTGCAGCCTCTGTGAACTTTCCCGGTACAGGCGTACATTCCTGCCTGTCCAGGCGAAGTCCTGGAGGATGGCGTACTCCCACCACACATTGATCCGCACCTGGGTGTGTTCGGCAGGCCAGGTAGCTGCTCTCAGACCAGGGTCCATGTTCACTTGAACTGGTCTGTAAAGAGTGCAGCAGAAAGCTGTTCTAATGTGGACAGTGCAGCTGGCTATCACCAGTGACAATGGGGGGACTGGGATCTTTAGAGATTCGGTAAAGGTCAGGAAGAAAAGGGTCCAGTGCACTGGGGGAATAGAGGTGAAGACTATTGAAACTGGAGACCTAGTAAATACCCCTTAGCCCCATCCACACTCCAGTCAGCCTCACTTCAATCCCTGGAAAAATCATGGAGCAGGACCTTAAGGAATCCATTTTAAGGCACTTGGAAGAGAGGAAGGTGATCAGGAACAGTCAACACGGATTCACCAAGGGAAAGTCATGCCTGACCAACCTGATTGCTTTTTATGAAGAGGTGACTGGCTCTGTGCATGTAGGGAAGGCGGTGGATGTGATATACCTTGACTTTAGCAAAGCTTTTGATACTGTCTCTCACAGTATTCTTATCAGCAAGTTAAAGAAGTATGGGCTGGATGAATGGACTATAAAATGGATAGAGAACTGGCTAGAGCATAGGGCTCAACGAGTAGTGATCAATGGCTCCATGTCTAGCTGGCAACCGGTCACAAGCGGAGTGCCCCAGGGGTTGGTCCTAGGGCCGGTTTTGTTCAACAGCTTCATTAATGATCTGGAGGATGGGGTAGATTGCACCATCAGCAAGTTTGCGGATGACACTAAGCTGGGGGGAGTGGTAGATACCCTGGAAGGTAGGGTTAGGATACAGAATGACCTAAACAAACTGGAGGATTGGGCCAAAAGAAATCTAATGAGGTTCAACAAAGAAAAGTGCAGAGTCCTCCACTTAGGACGGAAGAATCCCATGCACAGCTATAGACTGGGGACCGACGAGCTAGGCAGCAGCTCTGCAGAAAAGGACCTGGGGGTAACAGTGGATAAAAAGCTGGATATGAGTCAGCAGTGTGCCCTGGTTGTCAAGAAGGCTAATAGCATATTGGGCTGCATTAGGAGGGGCATTGCCAGCAGGTCACGGGAAGTGATTATTCCCCTCTATTCGGCATTGGTGAGGCCGCATTTAGAATACTGTGTCCAGTTTTTGGCCTCCCACTACAAAAAGGATGTGGACAAGTTGGAGAGAGTCCAGCGGAGGGCAACAAAAATGATTAGGGGGCTGGAGCACAGGACTTATGAAGAAAGGCTGAGGGAACTGGGCTTGTTTAGTCTGCAAAAGAGAAGAATGAGGGGGGATTTGATAGCGGCCTTTAACTACCTGAAAGGGGGTTCCAGGGAGGATGGGGCTAGGCTGTTCTCGGTGGTGGCAGATGACAGAACAAGGAGCAACGGTCTCAAGTTGCAGGGTGGGAGGTCTAGGTTGGACATTAGGAAAAAGTTTTCACTAGGAGGGTGGTGAAGCACTGGAATGGGTTACCTAAAGAGGTGGTGGAATCTCCATCTTTAGAGGTTTTTAAGCTGAGGCTTGACAAAGCCCTGGCTGGGAAGATATAGCTGAGGTTAGTCCTGCTTTGAGCAGGGAGTTGGACTAGATGACCTCCTGAGGTCCCTTCCAACTCTAATATTCTATGATTCTATGAAACTAGCATGGGTACAGGGCTGTGCCACAGCCTAAGGGGATTACCCCCACCCCTCTGACATGCAAGCTCACTCACCCTCTACTCTCCTTCAGACATATGCTTCTGGGGGTTAGGTGTAGAATAGGGGGGTTATGGCACAACAAAATATGGAAACATGTACAGTCACTAGTGTAGATATACCCAAAATGTATGAAAATAGGACAGTGGTGGGTGGGTTTGTTTGTTTCTGTGGCTTATTTGTAGGATTTTAGAGGATCTATGCCTTTCATTAACGGCCTGTTCTGAAGCCCATTGGAGTCCATGAAAAGACTCCCATTGACATCAATGGGTATTCGATCAGGCCCAAAGAGCACCGTCATTTGGAAATTTTAAAAGTTGACTATTCTGAGTTTAAAAATTCTTCCATCTAACAGGAGTTTTAAAGGAAGGAATAGATGCCTTGCTGAATTATCAGCACTGGAAATTAATCTTCTATTATATTTAATTTAATCTAAAAACATCAAAACAAGAACTTCTGCAGTTTCTATAGTTCTGTATACTAAAATGGGAACAAACTTTGATACTTTTAAAAAAATTCTCTCATATTGTTGTTGTACATGCAGTTAAAATGCAGTACTATTCTTGGCTTCAATTTGTACCTCCAAGCTCTACCAGAGTATTTATGCACCTGCTTCCTACAACAGCCTTTCATAGACTAGTGCTGATTTTAGTTAGTAAATTACCTACTAGTCCCAAGGGTTTGTATTTTGCTTCTCACCTGTCTCTTCGTTACCATTGTGTTTCACAGCATGGTGAAGGAGACAAAAATTCCACATCCAAGCATGACCCATTAGAAATATGTTGCTTCAGGACAAAACAGGTCAGATTAACACAGAGTCATGCATGGATTTGTGTTCCAGGGCAGTGGAGAGAGTCAGGACAAATGGGAAAGGGAGAAATCTGTGCTTTCCTTTGTCTCCGAGTCTTGTTTCCTGTGCACTATGCTGAAATTGTACCCTACTGTTTTCTGACCATTTTTTCCCTTGAATGAGCATTATTTTGCCCAAGAGAAAGAGAAGGTTCAATGAAAACTAGAATAACATCTGAATGGAGGGGCTTTGACGTAGAAAAGGGCCTGGCAGCAGAAAGAGGAATGCAGTGGGATATGGCTGTCCACAGAGTAAATGGGGGGGGGGGGGGGGGGGGGGGAAACAGAAGGGACCAGCTGAACAGTAAAGCGTTAGAGCTCAGTAATTATACCTCTGAGTCAATGGGTGCACAAGTAAAGCACAATCTGTACCCAGTCCTGCTTCCACTGATGTTCATGGCAAAACTCCCCTGGATATCAATGGGAGCAAAACTAGGTCCTCCTGGGTCCATGACTCAGTGAAGCTACAACAGCTTCGAGATTTATAGAAGGGAAAGAATAGCCAAAGCTCTTCTCCAGCACTGGTCTGCCATGTGATAGCATCTTCTGTTGTATGTGTGTATGTCTAAGGCTATGAATTTCCCAGCTCACTTAGGGTTTGCCTACACAAAGCTCAGCTGTAGTGCGTCCATGTAGACACTACATATGTTGACGGGAGGGATTCTCCCATCGGCCTTGGTAATCCATGTTCTCGACAGGCAGTAGCTAGACTGACAGAAGAATTCCATCACTGGGGGTGGGAGCGGGTAGGTGAATATAGCTACTCAGGTATCTCCCAAGAGATACAGTAATACTGATGTCAATGACTAGTGTAGACCAGGCTTTAAGCATATAAGGCAAAATTCTACTCTCACTTCTGCTACTATAAATCCAGATTAATTTTATGAATTAAAATAGTTACTCTGGATTTACACTGGTATGAGAGCAGAAAATGCCCCATCATCTCCTAAATGTAGGTGCAACTGTCTTCTAGGCAAATCTTTAGTTAATAAAGTTTACATCAGCATGATTTAGTCTAGAGAGAAGGATATAAGCAGCTGTTTGGCCCAGAACTGCTGAATTATTGTTTTAACGTGTTGTCAGGGTAGAATTTTTTTTTTTTTTCACTGCAATGACTGCTCAAGTATAGTTTTCAGCATAGCTTTCAAATATGGTCCAAACACTCTTTATGTAATTGCTGTCCCTACTTGGTTCTGGATTATGGCCATCTGTTTAATTAACAAGATACCAAATGTTCACTTAAAGACCTATTTCACTCACACTTGACATATTAGCAGAACTCTGATATCTTATTCAGGAGGCAGCAACGCAGCAACTAACAAACATTTTATTTTCCAGTTTGACTTTCTTGTCTTACTGTCACCATTTTTGTTAGTGTTTGGGGGTATGGTTTTTAAAATCCAGGTTTGAAATCTCATTCTAGGAGGGGAAATGGAATAGTTAGTTTCATCTTGTCAAAGCTGACCTTTGGTGTCTGGGAAAACTGTATGTTAATCAATGAAGCTTTTCATTATATATAAAAATACTTTATGCTGAAACTGCACACTGGTACCATCTCTAGAGTGAAACAACAACACTGCATGTTTAGGAATGCATATAGAGAGGAATACAGTATCCAGAGATCTTGGTATTCCATAGCAAACTGGACTTAAATTCTGTGGCAGGGCTCTCTGATTTCTGTGTCAATAACTGGAAATTCTGTGGCAGTTTCCTTTAAATTTTAAAATGGAGTGTTTAATAGATTCTGTATGAAAATAAATAGCACAATCAATACATTAACACCTGTGCTATGTATTGTGGTATTATATTCATTTTATTTTATATTTTCCCCACATTTTTACTTCAGACATGCTCTAGATCAGCGGTGCCCAAACTTTTCCTCTCATTCCTCCCCCTGCCCCACCAGTAATAGAATGTGTTTGTGCCCCCTGGGATTGGGAACAGAGTCGCGTCTGGGCCGGGGTCCATGTCAGGGGCCGGTGGCCGACACTGGTGGCCAGTGGCCGAGAGCAGAGCAGGGACTGCAGCTTCAGCTGGGGGCAGGGCTGGAGCAGAGGTGGGGGCAGAGCGGGGCTGGGTAGCGCTCCTGCCCCATCCCTTCATGGGTGCTGGCCCAGGGCCCACTGTCCCCCCGGATGTTCTTCTGCTCCCCCTTAAGGGGGCCCACCCCAGCATTTGGGGATCACTGCTCTAGATTTTTTTGTACTGACAACACCTCGCTGTCTTGGAGAAGTTGTTAGTAGGCAACTGGGGCATTTAGCACCTGAGAAGGTGTGGGAAGTGGTTTGGGACAAAGGAATGAGTCTACTAGCTGGATGTTTCTGCAGCAAAACTGGTAACAATCCTGACATTTAAATGATTTCTTGTGTGTATCAGAATTCAGATGACATGTATGTTTTGGACTTGGATGGACGTTGGACAGTTCACAGCTCTCTGAGCTATTGTGTCAGGCTCTCTGCACTGCATGGTTTATATCCATGTTCTGGTTTCCAGGCTTTCCTCACAACCAGGAGGGTAGAAACAATTTTTTAAAATTTTGGACCTTAATTCTGCAGAGGACGGAACCTTGTGCAAATTCCATAGGAGGAGAATCGCAGAATACATGGGATATTTGTAACAGGGTGATCTTTTCCTTTGAAGGGGTAGTGAGGACTAGAGCCAGCCAGCCCCGTTGCTGCTGGGAGAGAGGAAGTGGTCTGAGAGTAAGTTTTGTCTGGGACAAAAACCCAGGCTACTGTTTCTTTAAGGGTCTGGGACAAGGAACCTTGTTGTGTAGGGTGGGACAAGGGTTCTCTCTTTCTCACCAGCTAAGACAAGTTCTAGGAAGGAGGGCATCATATAATTTGCTTTTTCCCTCATAATGGCAGAGAGATACTGACAAGAAAAGGACTGCTTGCTGGCTGACTATTTCCAGCCCAGAGAGAGAGGACTGAGGTGGTTTGACTTGGTCCCCTGGTGGTGAGGATGATTGAAAAACTGCACCTCAGCAGAGATGCCTCGGAGAAAAGGACTTGGTTATAAAGGTATTGTTCTGAGTTCTATTTGTCTGAAAGACTTTACTGCCAGCCTGGGTAGAGCTGGGTGAAGGTAACTTAGGAGGGCCAGTTGGGAGAAACTGTCCTAGGGCTGTCGCCTGCCTGAATAACAACACAGCCCCAAGCGGGAGGGCGGTGGGGCCCCTGAACCAAAAGGAAGAAGTGTGTGGGTGTCCAAGGACAGCTCTGTGGAACAGACCCTGGAACCTGGACACTCGTGTGCTGGAGAAACCTGTTTGAATCACAGAGGAGCCCCATGAAAAAGGACTGTGAAATCCTTGAACTAATGGGAAGAAGTTAAGTCTGGGGATAAGAGCAAGAGGAGACTGGTGGGAAAGACTCTCCAGAGAAGCCTGGGGTTGTAGTGGGTCTGGCTGAGCTCTCTGGCCCAGAAGGAACTGGAGGGGAAACCAAGAAACTGCAGCCCTGGAACAAGAGGTGAGTTGGAAGCCCCTAGAGAGAAGGGTTGGGCATGAAGGTCAGTGGAAACTGTCTGTTGTAAAGACTTAGCCCCCAAGAAGGGGAATGTTGCTTTAAGTACTTGGGACTCTGAATAAGTTTTTTGGGAGATTGAGGAGGAAACTGAGAGTAGGCTGCCTGCAGGGGTATGCTCTGCCACGGGAGGGCAAGTTCTGATGGCACCCGGCTACAAAAGTCAACCAAAACTACAGGCCAAACGCAGTTATCAACTTGGACTTAGCGTTAAAAAGCATTGTATGATTTCTGATGGGCACAAGTAGTCAGCACTTCAGCATGCTGTCTTATCTGAGAGAGAGCACTGCCAGTCTATTCCCATAAAATAAATGGAGAAACACCAGTTTACATCCGCTGAGGACCTGGTCCTCATACCCTCAATCCTTCCCTACTGCTCACTGGAGCAAAGGCTGTACAAAGTTAGTTATGGTAAATATTAATTAAAGAAAACCTTTCCCCTTTGGATGTCAGGATTAGGAAGACACAGAATGAGTAAGTCTATGAAAGATGTAGAATAAAGTCAGAGGATTATAAAGGATCAGTGTTTTTGCTTTTGCAGTTTCTTAATCTCTTTTCTTTCCAAGTTCCTTCCTGTGTGACACTCTCACCCAGGGCTGGAGGCTTGGGACAGAATATCATCACGGCTGAAACTGATAGCTAACAGTTAATGCAGCTCAAATGGTTAACTACTGCCTTTAGATCTGGGGCTATGTCTACACTTGGAGCTGGGGGTGTGATTCCCAGCTTATGTAGACATATCCTCACTAGCTCTGCTCAAGCTGGTATGCTAAAAATAGCAATGTAGCCAGGGTTGTGGGGGCAGCAGTTTGGGCAAAGAATCTGCTCTAGTCCTCAACCTCTTCATATGAAAAGAGATTCACAGAAAGGTGGAAGTACCTGAGGCAGTGCGAGAGGTTCACTTTACTGCAGTTTCTACATATGTTAGACAACACAAATGTGCTGATCTCAGTAAGGATCACTTCATCATCTGTAATTTTGGATGCTGGTTTTTGTGTTTCTTTAACTCAAAAGCCATTTCTATGTTTTTAATGTCACTCTGCAAATGATTATTTATAATGGGAGCAAATCAATTTCGCTGGGTCGCCCCTGACTTTGCAACAAGACTTGTCCTTTTCCCCCATTTGAGGATGTCCCATGGTCTTAAGATTTCCTGCACATGCATTGGAGTATATGCTTGCTGCTGAGTTTAATTTCACATAATTTCTAGTGGCTGCACTACCGTGGCTTCCTCTTGATGTTAATCTCCTATAATGTACCATGGCTATGGACACTTATAATACACCCCCAAGTGATGTATCATGAGAGAGGTAGTCTTGCCAGAGGGCATGGCCCATGGATGAGAATGGGAGCATAAGGCACCTGAAGTACAATTTCCATGAGGCACTATGGTATCATTTTGAATTGAAATATTTTGCTGCAAAGTCAATTTTCTGTAGGAATTTTCAATTACAACAAAAAAGGTTTGTTTTTTGTTTGTTTTTTTTTAATTTTCTGTGCATGTGTGTAAGGGAAACCCTATTTTCCAACCTTTTGTAGCACTGACTCCAGATGACTGTCTACTGCACACAATCTCATGGTACTCCAGGGATTACTAATTCCTATCTGATTTTTCATTCTCATTTAACATCTCTCTGCTTGCTTTCTAGATATTTTTAGCGGCTTCGTGAATGGCTTCTTAGAGAAAATGCAAATGAACATATAAAAGATAAGAAAAATAACATGATTTGGTTGTTGCTGAGGATTTGTGAAGTCACAAATTCTGATGCATGTGGGTGGCCCTCATAACCTTGATTTCTTAATTTTGTTCGATATTTGAAACTACAGCTCCAAAGATTTGCAGGTATTAATCTGTCATTCATACTAGATTATTATTAAAAATGAAATATGACAACTTTACATTAAATAGTTGTGTCTGCAATGCAACGCAATGTCATGTGAGAATGGTGGAGAGTTGCAGCAGGAGTTGGATTTTGTTTTGCTAACACTGAACAAAGAATTTTGTGTAGCATAAGAAATTCAGCATTATCATCTAAGGTACTCTGTCTTTCTCTGCTTTAATCATAGGCTCTGCATCCTACCTAACTTCCTACAATGACTTAAAAGAAACAGTACACATCTTTACACAACCTGTGCACAAATATAATCATCTCCAGGAATAACTTTGTTCTAATGTCTTTCCACCACCTACAAAAGAGTCGTCATAAGTAAAGATGTTCAGAATCTGGCCTTTATAGAACCAAGCAGTGGAGTATATTGTGAGGGAAGATTATCCACAAGAGGCTCATCATCTTTGGAAGTGTCTGCAAAAGGTTGGAGAACCACTGTCTTACTGGCTTGTAGAAGATGATTGTATAAAAGTAAATTTATTAGAGCATTTGAAAATCCAAAAGACACATATGAATTGTGTTCCTCTTTTCCCTCTGCCATGCTGTTAATAGCAGTTCAAGGGATTGTGGCATGTGTGGCTGTAGACTCCCAGAATTTCACCCCTGCTCTCAGGAACAATGAAGAGGTGAACTGATTCCCCGCCCCACCCATATTACTTTTGCTGATATAGCCTGTATGGGGTCTTTATTTCCTATCATGGCAACCTTATTAGTTCTTTAGAGTCTATTCTGTCTGCTCTGGTTTATGTTCAGGTAGTCGGCTGATGACTTTCAGTCTACAGCGTGATACTTTTGTTCCTGGTCACAGAGAGAAGCAGATGAGGCTTTTTTTCCGGATGAGTATAATGCTTTTGAATCTGCCTCTTTGATCTTCAGTTTATCTCCTCTGCTCTTAATCTGTGACTCTTTCTACAGTACTAATTTTTTTGTTAAAGTGCAATCCAAAGCCAATTCACTATTAGTGTTTTAGGTTGTATAATAGAAAGTATGTTATACCATGTACATTTCCTAATTCTTCTCCTAAATTAATTAATTTTTTAAAAATTCCACTAGAACAACCAATTAAATATGTGCATTTCCTTCTGGTAAAATACATCTGATGTTATAACAGTATTACTCTTGATGTTACAGTTGACAGTTATGAGCCAGAGTGTTTAACCCATCCTGAGTATAATAAAAAAAGAAGTTTGATTTCATGGACATTTTATTTAAAGTGATTACTAATAATTTTGGGACAGATTATGAATCCTTTACTCTCACAATTAGTCCCACTAAAGTCAATTTCTCCAGCTTCCTAATAATTTTTGTTGCACTTCTCTAAATTCACTCCAATATCTTTCTGGGGTGAGGTACCCAGAACTGGATGCAATATTTCAGATTTAGTTGCACAAGTGTAGTCTAATCTGAAGAGTACACTCTATGTAGCATGTGTCTATTAAACACATTACAGAGCTCATCAGAAAATGGGAGATTTTCCCAGAAAATTTAGACTTTTTTGGTTGAAAAGCCCAAAACTGAAAATGTTCCAAAAAGTTTTCAAAACAGAAACTGAAATTTTCAACAAAAATTCAAAAATTTTCACTGAAAGCAAATACTTCTTGCAATAAACAAACTAAATAAAACAACACAATTTCCTAAAAAAAACAATTTTTTTGGTCAAAACAGTTTATGAAAAATTTTCAACCATTCCTAATACACTAGACAAACCTGCCGTGTTTCCATTTACAAATGCAAGTATTTTCAGCAGGTTGACAAATAACTAATCATGATGGCTCTTGAAGTGAACCATGGATGTATCCTGTACAGTTTGAATTAGAGCTACAATAAATGGAACAGCTACTCTAAATGGATTACTCATTTATCCATACCTAAATCTATATCATTAAGATACTTCTGTGTCAACCCTCTTCAGTTTCATATAAATATCACTAAGGGTCATGTAGACCCACTCAATCAATCCCAGATGGCCTCTCTGGTAGATGGTGGTAATCCACCTCCCTGAAAGGAGGAAGGCTGAGGTGGCGGGAGACTACGAAGACGTCACGGTATGTCAACATAAGTACATCGATTTTATATACGTCGACTGCCAGTGGCAGTGTAGACCAGGCCTAAAATAAAACTGTCACCTTCCATACATTCATAGAATTTAAGGCCAGAAGAGACTATCTGATCATCTAATTTGACCTGTATATCACCCATTTACATTTCACTCAGTTATTCCTATATTGGGCCCATTCACTTGACTTTGACTAAACCATATCTTGTGTTTGGCTACAAGCCAATTTTCTAAAGAGGCATCCAGCTGTGATTTGAAGACCACAAGAGATGGAGAATCCATCCCTTCCCTTGATAGCTTGTTCCAATGGCTAATCACCCTAATGTTAAAAGTGTACCTTACTTCTAATTTGAATTGGTCTGGCTTCAGCTTCCAGCCATTAGTTTTTATGTTTTTCTTTGCTAGATTTAAGAGTCTTTTAGGATCCAGCATTTTCTTCCCATGAAGGCATTTATACACTGTAATCAAGTCACCTCTGCCGCCTTTTTGAAAAACTAAACATCTTGCGCTCTTTAAGTGTCTCACTATAAGGCATTTTCTCCAATCCCCAAATAATTTTTGTGGCTCCTTACTGCATCCTCGCTAACTTTTCAGCTTCCTTTTTAAAATGGACACACACAAACGGTATGCAGTTTTCTAGTATTAGTCTCACCAGTGGAATCTTTGTCTCCCCAGTCATGGGAGACTGTGAAAGAGACCTAGGAACCTCTGGCACCAAAGGCCAGAGTAGGCAAAGCCCCGGGATATTGCGAGGTTGAGACTCACCAACTTGCAGCTGACCCAGCCAGAGAAGCCTGGGACTGTGGCAAGGTGTCACTCAGGACCCATGAGAGCACCCTTCGGGAAGCAGACTGCTCAACTAATTGGACTAGAGGGGCCATGCCCCAAATTGAACAGACACTGGTAGGAAGTAGCCCAGAGCAACAAATTTAGAATCCCTGTTCGGGGGTGACAAACACAGGTCTGTGGGCTGGGACCCAGTGGAGAAGGAGGGGCCAGATCCCCCTACTGGCTCCAGCCTTAAAGACTTAGGCCATGCAACCAAGCAAGGGGGTGGAAGCCACATGCTCTTACTACTAGATCATCTGGTCCTCCAAACTGCATGTTCCATAGCTCTTTTGAAGTCTAGTTAAATCTGTGGGTCAGATTAGACTAGTATAAATCCAGAAATAATTCCATCAAACTAAAAAATCTGGTCCTGTAGCTTTTGTTAACAACACATGCTTGCAAAAACCATCTAAGTGGAGTTTTAGTTAATGCATTCCTCTTTAATTTCATTTTCTAATTGAATTTCAGTCCACAGAAAGGAGACTGAATTAAAATGTTCACAGTAGGATGCAGAGGTTTCTATTGAAGTGATATGTTTCAGAAATGTTCTGTAGATCTCTGTTAGGAAATTCATTCTTCCAGGCAAAGACATACTGTAACATATAATAGAATAGAATTTTCTATTAGATTTCCCCATCATTAAAATAATAATTCACTCAGAGGTGGCTATTATTCTGGCCTACTGTGAACTGCTTCTGAGAGGAACGTGGATAGAAACACATAATTTACACAGTTTTAAAATTCTCCCACATGCCATTCTTGTTGATTAGCCCAACATTTAGGGCCAAAGGACTGACACTGCTTCTCTTCCTAGTCAAGGAGCAGAACTGGAGCCCAAATACTGACACCTAATGAATGCTAAACTTACAAGGATTTCAGTGGGAGTTTTGCCTGCAGAAGACTAGAGAATGTGGCCATTTATGGCCTGATCTAAAGCCAGTGGAAGAATTACCATAGGCTTCAATGGGCCTAGGATAAGACACATCTAGAATGGCTGAACCAACTGTTAGCATTTCAATGCCCAATATTGTTCTTTGTTTTTTTACATGCTAATAAATCTCTTTATGTTCAACTACTGGACACAGTTTAAATGTCTCTGTGACATGACCAAGAATCTCCTTTTTAGAATTGCCTGTGTAGTATTTTTTCCCCTTTAATAGAGTAATGAAAGCAGCTGGAGGTAAATTATTATAGTTCAAAGTTACACATTAACATATTTTTCTCTGTGTGTTCAAAGCTCCCATTATCAGTAATGCAAGTTTAAGCTGTATCAAGAGAACATATATCCTTGTAACTTCATTCATAGAATCAGAGAAATTAGAGATGGAAAATTCCAAACAGCATTAGGTTATGTAGTTCAGCCCACAACCAGTGCCAGGTGTACCCTATGCAGAGTGAATGAAGGCACAAAAAATATTAAACTATTTTTTTCATATCTATTATTTATTATAATAATAATCTAAACAGCAAGCAGTTTCATAGGATGTATTTCTACTGCTCAGTAATAAATCAAACCACCATACAGAAGAATCTTATATAACTCCAAGCTATGGAAAGATAGTTGTCCCTGTTGATTTAGTGACTGACATGTTTTGAATGGCAGCCCATAACAGCAACAAAAACGAGTTGTGTATTTTTGTATTACACTCATGCAAAACCATAAAATTCACCTAATAGTTGGGCTGCTTTGTGAAATCCTCCTAAATCTTGGCTTAATATTTCAGATAGCAGCATTTTGAGACTAATCAGATCCAAATCTATCAACATCTCCCTGGAAGCTTTCATTACTTCTTCGGTATAATTATACATCTATATTCTACTGAAGCCTGAGTTTTATAGAAGACTGACTTTACTATTCATTATCATGACCGTCTCGTTTATCTGCAGAAGGTTGGCTGATAAAAGCACTTATAATGTATGTTGTAATCAGAACGTGAAAAGGAGAAAAACAGGAAGTAATCTTGTGATTTTTCATATTTATTTTGGCATTTACTTCTTTCCTTTTCATTCCGACCTTTGCATAATCAGAAAAGCCCTATCTTACTTCTCATCTGCAATTAAGTGATGTTTGAGTTCTGGTTACTGCTGAATAATCTGTTATGTAAGCATGTACAATTAATTTTAATCCTTATTTAGGCCCAGACTGGGACATCTTACAGAGTAAAGTGCTAATCAGTATGAGTAAAGACAACAGAATCGAACCTAAAAGTTACTTATTGCCTGTTCTGAGACTCTAGTCCAGTACGGACTCCTATGGTCCAGTTTTGACACTCCTACTTGCATTAAGGTCTACTTTAATCTGTGAGTAGTTCCACTAATTTCAGTGGGGCTGCTTGTGGCATGAGTTACTACTCATTGTGACGGTGGCAGAATCTTGATCATAAGGAACAGTGATCCATATTAAGGGCAAGATTTTGGCTACCCCCCGTGTGAGTCTGAAAAAAGGGAGGGCAGGGCACAAAGCCTTTCTTGCACCGCCACACAGAAGTCAGCCGTGTTTGCAGTTCTGGTATTCCTGTGAGCAAAAAGACTGTTCTTGAACTAGTGCCCCTAAGGGTGCTAGCCACCCCAAAAAGGGGGAGTGGGAGACAGGGCCATTGCTCCCCTGCTGGAATGGCAAGAGGGAAAGCGTACACATCCTTAAGTGGTGTAGCAGCAGGTGGCCTCCTGCATGGCAAGGAGCACAAAGTCACTATGCCTTCTTTTCAGGCACAGGCTCTATTGGAGTTCTCCGTGGGGAACCACTTTCCCCCTTCCCAATCTTCCCTCCAAGTGACCCAGAATCAGCACTTCCAGTGAAAAATGTTGGGAAAGCGATAGGGAAAAGCAAGGGCAGTCATGAGACTGTTCAATACAATTCGCCACAAGCTGTCCAAAATTAGACCAGCCTTTGGGTTGCTTTAACTGAGGCTTTTTGGTATCGGCTATATGGAGGCCGTTATGTCACACAGGGTTTACTTGAATGCAGCAGTGCTCAATCCGTGCCCCTGCCAGCTGACCTTTTCCTTGAGCAAGGGCTATGAGTGAGTGGGTGCAGTGTAGCTTACTCTACATTACTCAGATGGCTAATTAGGCCAGCTTTATATCTGCTTTACGCTGCTAGGCCAATGCTCAGCAGAGTCAATGACAGGAAGATGTGATCTTCAGGGTATCCACACGATGCTTTAGTTTCCATTTCAACTTGTCTTTACCTTTCCACAGGAAAGTATTCACTCTCCTACAAAGTTTGTTGAGACGCACTGAACTCCAAGTGGCATCCCATAGAATGTCAAGGCTTATTTGGATGATGATTACTACTAATCATTTCCAGCATGCCATATATACATGAGGCGCTTTCCCATAAGTTTCCTGCAAGCACTTACTAGGTGAGGCCGAGCACCTTCCTCTCCTACGTAATGGGAGATGAGGGCGCTTCACACGTGGTAAAATCAAGCCCTGGGATTGTTTAGAATCTCTCAATAAGGCAAGGGTCATGCTGGTATATACACTTTGTTTTCCTCAACACCTGACATATAAAAGAAAACTACATAAATGCTGAACTTTAGCGATGTCATTCAATACTGAATAATGATGTAAATAACCTTTAAAATGTGATCTATTGTTTCTTTTATAAGAAGAACAAAACGCAAAGCGTGGCACCTTTTTAGATTGTTTGTTTGTAAAGTGAAGGACCTTCCTGGGGGTCAGTGGAATAGATTTACTAATGCTGATGCACAGTAACAATGGCAACTCTCAGCTCTTGATTGCAAAAGAAACAATAGCAAGCTAGAATAATTGGTAAAAAGGTGAAAATGAATGAGCTGAAAACAAGCAAGATGAATGCAAATGTAATAACTCTAGGACTAAATTATTGTCAGGGAAGTGTTCTCTTTGTTGAAAGGTTGGCTTTTGGTGTAGCTAGTGCCTGTTCCAACGCCCACTGAAATCAGATGAAAGGCTCTAATTGGCTGGGTTTTGGATCAGGTCCCTTATTGCTTAATGGGAAGGAATGAGACTTTAAATCTCCATAAAGATTTAAGGGAGTATTTTTATCCTGACGTTGCTGTGTTAAGGTGTATGGTCTCTAGAGCTGGTCAGGAATTTTTTGGCACAAAGCTTTTTTGTTGTTTGTTGGACAATGCTGATTTGTCAAGAAGGCTTCTCAGGTCCAGGATGGAATTGAGGCAGACAGATGGACACCCACCCCGGAATAGTCATTAAGCCAGGTGTTACGGTAGCCAGATGGAATATGGGAGACCCAAGTCCAGGTCCCTGCTTTGAATCAGGAAAAGCAGGGACTTGAACCTAGTTTCCCACATCTCAGCTTAGTGTCCTGACCACCAGGCTATTTTGGGGTGGAGTTCCACTTGTTCTGTTTTTCTGTGAAATCTGTCCAAAGGTCTCATTTTCATTCCAGTGTGGAACCAAAAACAAAAAAAGTCAAAACCTGGAAATTTTTCACAAAACTGAATTCTTGTTTTCTGGGCAGCCCTAAACATTCTCATCAGGAGTCAGTGGTGTGACACCCAGGAAGGATTAACTTATGAAATCCATGCTCCCCTCCTCGGCTCAAAGCCTGGTGCCCAAAAAGCCAGGTGGAGAGCCAGGGCTCTACAGACAGGCTTACTTGTCGATTTCACTGCACTAGTTCTACAGTGAAATTGACAACTATGACAGCCCCAGATTTTACCAGCATAAAAATCTTAAGAGGGGCCCACACAGTGTGATTTGCTCCCTAGGGGGGGAGCACCCCCCTAGAGATGGCCATGGGGAGCGCTGCTATCCACTCTGGTGGGCCGCTAGTACCTCCTCATACCTCACAAGTTCCCACCTGTGTGAGGAGAACACCACGTGACCTCGCCATCAGGCCATAGTGATTGGCTGGTGTTGATCTTTGCCCCTATATGGAGGAAGGGGAGGAGGAAGGAGGGGAGAAACAGCAGGGGGTTTTGTGATCTGCCACAGCCACACAGCATTGCAGAACTCAGAACTCTCCCGCTTTATGATAAATACAGTCATCCAGCATAAAGGGGGAAAAGATTGTATTTATCAGACTGGAAAATTGAGTGTTGGGGTACTTATTAAGATTTTCAGAAGTTAGGGGGTACCTGCTATTTAAAAGGTTTGAGAAACACTGTGCTATGTGAATTGGGAGTTGCTACACACACAATCAACTGTATCAGAGAATCTGTGTGGTGGATACATAGATAAATGCTTGCAGGTCTTAGAGAATTAAACTGTCTGTCACCCAGTAAGTGCTTCAGAAAGAGAAGCCAGAGAGTATAAAGAATTACTTGACAGGAAAAATATGGTGAATAGTTTTAAAAAAAGCCTCAGAATGATTTTCTGAACTAGGAGACATACACAACAATGACATAGAAAGTTCCTGAACGTTTTATTTTAGGATGCCGTGTGCATCTAAATGTATGGAAAATGCACTTAATAAAGGTTAGGTGGAAACTTATTCTGACAAGGGATGCTTTGCAAAAATCACCTAATTTGATAGCATTTTCAGTTTAGGCACAATGCTTTTGTCTCTCTTTGGTAGTAGCAAAACAATACAGATGATTCACGTATACTGAGATAAAAATACTTTTTAGATGGGGAGAAGTTGCTTTCGTTGTCAAGTTATGGAGATATTAATAGCGGTGGGTCCAAACCAAACCTAAGTTCTAAACTTCCAGATTTTGAACCTCTCAGAGTTTAGGGATCTAAGTTTTGTGGTTATGCTCACCTAATAAACACACCTATTTTATTGGTCTTTGATTTTAAAAGCCTTCCAAATTCCTAAGGTGTTTGATCTTATTGTTCTTTTTCAGGGCTCACAAGTCTTGCCAAAATCAAAATATGAAACAGTTGATTCTTAGCAGTTGAGGGGAAATTAGAACAATTTATTGCTCAACTTTATTGCTCTCTCCTTTTTGTTTGTTTTAAATGATTCAGAAGACATACTTAAAAGTAGTGGATTGGTTTAATCAATCTGCTTCCTACTTTCCCTTTTGTTGCATCGGTTGCCATTGGAAACAAGCACATAAAAGTGCTTCTTCATACTTTTCCCATCTAGCTGACAAAAGGCAGTATCTGTCCATCTGGTCTGATATACAATCAAAAGCAAAATAGGGCCAGCTGTTGGGGCTCTTCTGATGAGCAACCTGTCCATGACATGTACATCTTCATATCATCTTAGGAGGCTGCATTGCATGGAACAGTTTGCAAATTAACTTTGGTGTGTTTGTTTTTAGTTGTGCTAGCTTCCCAGACTGTGGGACAGACGCATTGAACTATTCATAACCAGTTTACGGAACCTAAGAATTTACCTGTCAATAATTTTGAATTACAAATATTGTTATTTGTTCCTCCCTTTATAAATAACCAGCAAATAGTTTGTTGTGATTATTCGGTATTCTCAGATGGAGCATATGCTGTTCCTTTTGAACTTCAACTTAGCAAAACAGTCAAAATATCAAATACACATACAATACAGTATACATTTGCTTTATCTGAAAATCCCCATTATTTGAATCAACAGTGTGTGCCCTATGTTAGTTAACAGCACTTGGGTTTATCTGAATATCTGGTTACCTGAAACTTTCAGATGTTCCTCAGACCATTTGGATACACAGAAGTGTACTGTATACCCTTTATCTACCTTGTCTTAAATTATATTGTAAGCTATTCAGGACAGACACTGTTTTCCACTAAGTTTATTGTGCTAGGTACTATACAGAGAGCCCTGATCCTGGTTGGGGTATCAAGGTGCTACTGTAATACATATAATACATAATTGTATTGGCAGGGGTAATGGGCCAGGTTCTACTCTCACTTAGACTGGTATCAATCTCAAGGAGCTCCACTGATTTTTTTTTTCTGGGTTATTCTGGATTTACACCAGTCTAAGGGCATAATCTGCAAGTCCACTGAAATCAGTGGGGATCTTTCAGTGGGCTCTGGATCAGATCAGCCCTAACTGAGAGCAGAAGTTGATTCATGTCTGTAGTAATAAACCAAGACAAGATTTCAATGGGTAAAAGATGTAAGGGGAGGGTTTGTAGTTGATGGTCACCTTTATGTATGTGCAATTGATTATTATTTTCCAGTACAGATGTTTTAAAAAGGAAGATGAGATTCTGCAGGAATCCTGAGAAGGCATTTATGCCTCTAGACCAGCCCTAAGAAAACTTCAGAGCTGTCGAGGAAAAGGTGCTTTCCTCAGTGTATTTATTAACCATCAAGCGCCTGACCCAGAGCACACTGAAGTCAATTGGAATCTTTCCACTAACTTCAGTCAGTGTCTTTTGAATCAGGCTTTGGAAGGATGGCCAATTCTTAAATTTGCTCTCACAGTATGATTAGGCTAATATCGTGCCTGTATTTGACTGTTGAACATATTTTTCAAAGGTTTAAAACCTTTTTGGATCAAAGAACTATAGAATTATTGGATTAAATTGTCAAAAATTGCATATTAGAATGTGTCTTTGGTACTGGAACATTATTTCTGGTATGCGTGTGTTACCACATTCCTCCGCTGTGTGAACGCTTGCAAAGAAATGGGTTTCATTGGATTTAGTTTATATTGGATCTTTTCATGTTTTCAGTAGCATGCTAAACTGTGGGGACTAAAGAGGAAGTTTTAGGACCCATCCCCATCCTGTACCATCTTTACAGCAGGGAGGGGCCACTCACAGTGGGACCAGCCGCACCACGAGGGGAAAGGTAGGATCTGATGGTTTTTATAGGGTGCAGAGCCTTAAGTCTGGTCTACACTGCCACCGGCGGTTGACGGGAGATCTCCTGTCGACTTACTTACATTGCCGTACCATGGTGTCTTCACTGTGCTGTGTTGACGGAAGACACCCTCCGATAGACGCAGCTTTATTCCTTTCAGGGAGGTGGATTAATCTCGACTGGAGAGCACTTCCAGGTTTGATTTGAGCAGGCATACACAGCCTGCTCAATTGATCCTGCTGCATCAATCGCCAAAGAGCCAGCAGTGTAGACATACCCTGTACAGAGGTTCATGTGTGACAGTACCCAAATGACAAGTGAGGAAACAGCCAGGACTTGATTATGGAAGCCTGGAGCTGGACTAGAGTAGTGTTTCCCAATGACTGGTCTATGGACTGGTGCTGGTCCCTGAGATCTCTCTGACACAGTTTAGGATAGCAGCAAGCCAGTCCCTGGTATCAAAAAGCTTGAGAAACACTGGGCTAGACGGTCTGCTTCTGCAGTCCCTCATCCCCTGGTAAGCGTGTGAGTAGTGTGCAAAAGGCTGCTAAAGCCACTCTGCCACTGATGCTAGGGAAGATGTGATTCGCACTATCCTCCTGCAGGTGCCCTCCTCACACTAGAAGCCAGCATGAGGTTTCGGCCTTCGCTCCATTATTACTGTAACCCATTTGGAAAATACATCTTAGAGGTGTATTGTTCATTTTGAGAATGCAGTTCTACACAAAAGTGAAAAGATCCAGCAGCAGTAAAGAGACAATAGAGCCAAAGCAGAATGAATCCACAGAGAAGTGTAAAGAATTGCTTCCATTTCCCCAGAGTAAATGAAGAAACAGGAATGGAACAAGGAAAAAAAGTGGAGGGCAAAAGAAAAATGGACATTTTAAAATCTTCCCCTAATTACAGACAGACTCCTGGACATCCCCCTCCCCCTTGTGCTCCATGTGGGTGAAGGGGACTGTGTGCACAGAGTTGATTGCGGTCTTAATTTGAATAATCTGTCTGAGGTATTTATATGGTCCTCATCACCATAAGATCTGAACACCTTATAATCTTCAATGTATTTATTGTTCCCTCCCCACCTGTGAGGTAAGGAAGTATTATTGTCCCCATTTGACAAGATGGGCAACTGAAGCAAAGTGATTTGCCCAAGATCACACAAATTCCTGAATCTCCCAAATTCTAGGTTAGTGCCCTTCCTCTCCCAGGTATCTGGAAACCGTATCAAGTGGACAAATCATAGTAATTGCCTCACTAACGACATAATGTAAGCTAGAAATCTGATACCTAGTGCTAGAAGAACTTAAATTTGTTCCTTCAAACAGTGAAACAAAACTGCATAACTTGCTCATGATATAATGGAGCAAAAATATTGCATCTAATCGGGTGAGATTCCAAGCCCTTGTAATAAGGCACATAGCACATTGCTCCAAAGATCCAGAGAGAAAAGAAAATCTATTCTGGAAATCGACAGCTAAACAGATATGACTGTGGTGGGCCCCGTAAAGAACGGTTTTCAGATTCATGGCTCCAGCTGAAATCAGTGGGAGCTGCCAATGCTCAGGAGCCTTTGAAAATCAGTCTGCTTTAATGGAAAAGAAGAATTATCAAGAAGGATGAAGTCAGTTAATATTTGTAGGGAAAACATAAAGGTAGCAAAAAAGCAAAACAAATTAACATGGGTCAATGGGGTTGAGAAGGGCTTTTACAAATTTATCCTGGGGAATAAATGCAGTGAAAGGAATTTTGCCAGCCATTACCATACAGTTTCCACAGATATGACCTATTCTAAATAAAAGAAAAGAACTGGGCTAATCTCAAATTCTACTGTGAAGAAACTGTTGGCAAATATTGACTTTTTAATAGCGACTTCTGTACCCTTGAGAAAGCAGGTTCATTAATGAGGAAGAGGATTAAATTAGTGATGACTCAAACCTGTCTGAGCTAATGAACTCCTTTTTACAGTGTCTTCTGTAAGAAGAATACAGAAAAAAAATCTGAATAATTCGGAAGGAAGATCCTGTGGAAATAACCATTTTAAAAGAACAAGTAATGGAACTCTTGGAATGTGTGAACATATCCAATCAGCCCGTCTAGGAACAGCCCAAGGATATTAGGGCAATTAGCTAATAAATTCCATTTATAATTATTTCTGAATAATAAGACAATGGAATGAAAGCGAATTGAGTGTCACATTTCATTTTCCAGTCAGCAAAGGTGATCCAGACAATTACCATCCCTTAACTCATAACTTCTATCCACAGGGAGCGAGGGGGAGGGGGAACCCAAACAAACCTAAGGTGAGCCATGAGCGACAAGTAACCTGTTTTAGGGTTCTATTCCAATGCCGATTGATGGGAATGAAAGAATCCCCTTGAGTGTGTGTGCTATGCCCCAGCTTTGGAACCGTGTCTAGAAGGAGCCCATTCTGTGTGCCTGACCCCCGCCCCCACCAGGGTCTCACTTTTCCTCCTTACAGGGTAAGCCATGTGGCTTCGTCGCTTCCTTAGACTGGACCTTCAGCACTCTTGCTTCACACCATGAGTCTGTTGAGCAAGTCCAAGTGAGAGAGACTCTTGGTGGAGACTTGTATGCTCTTCAGGGATTAATGCGCCTCAGCAAGCATTTTCAGGGACACTCCAACAGCGTTGTCAGAACAGTTGGGTTTATTAGTCACCCGGAACATAGCGTGGAAGGGCTTACATTGGCATAGAGAATTGAAGGTTAAAGCCTAGAGACCATTCTGGTTATCCCAGACAAGCTGTAGTGAACCCCATTGTTCAAGCACTGTGTCTCTCTGCATCTGACCTTTTTGTCAGACTCCAGGTGAAAGCCCTGGCTCCTTCCAGCAGCCAACTCTTATCCCTTCCCTCACACAGTTCTCAAACTGGGAGATGTTGCTCAGATTCCCTGCTAGGAGGTGGGGAAATCTCTCTCTCCCTCTGGGTCCTGGGTTGCTAGGTGTCAATATCTTGGTGATTGGCTTTGCCATTGTCTTCATGGATTCTCCTTTGATACGGAGTCCACCTCAGCCAGTCTCTTTTTCTATGACCCATCTAGTCTCAGGCGACATTCATACCTATGTCTCTTAGCCTGCCATAAGAGCAAACAGTCCTTTTCCACTCACTGGATAACAATGCAACATATAGGGGAAACTGAGGCACTCACCGGCTTCATAAAAATATTACAGAAAATTCCCCCTTCATCACCGAATGACCTCCATGGGCATTAGATCAGTCCCATTAAAAATAAATCTTGGCAGAGACGCTTAATTATATTTTTGATAGGAATGTGGATGAAGGGTCTTAGTTAAGCATTTGATACTATTGCTCTTAAAGGGTATGTCTACATTGCAATGTAAGCCCAGGATTAGTGAAACTCAAGTCAGCAAAAGGTTTGAGAACCCAGGGCTTGAGCATCTATGCTGATTACTGACCCTGAGCTGAGAATTTTTGAACCCAGGCTCCAACCTGGGGCTCTAGCATCCCCAGCGCAGTATTCTGGCCCAAGTCCAACCAACATCTACTAGACTTCCTAGCGCCCTCCTGAAATGTGGCAGCTCTAGCTCTTTCTTCATGGTGAAGTGTGGGAAGACTTGACTGTCCACCCTGTCCATCACTGGATGTTAAAGCAGCCCTCCAACACATCCTGCCAAGCCATCATTTTGGTCCATGGGGTCCCAGTAACTAGAGCCAGCAATGTGGAGAAGTCCCCGTTTGAAGAACTTTTCACTTGCACTTTCTCTTTTGTTTAAGGAAATGGGCAGAACTTCGGTGAGACACTGGTGGACATTCCGGCATGTTTTCTGACCCTCCAAAGGCAGCTGATAGCTAAGGATGGAGGAGGAGGAGGAGCAGGACACAGATATGGCAGATGCTCACTGGCTGGTGCTGCTCATGACACTTGGTATAGCTGCGACCTACGTAGACCAGCACTTCTGCAGCAGGGCCACATCACATGTAAATATGATAAAGGGGCTCGACTCTGTATGGGATATATGATTTCAGGTGTCTTCAGGGTGATTGCACTGTCAGTTTTCTGTGGAAAGGAGGTAGCTCCTCTGGCTGAGAAAGTGAGAGGAGGTGGTGCCTTCTCTCAGAGGGAGGGACAGTTGGAGACAAGAGTGACAGTTGAGGGACAGAGGAGATGGAGGGGGGCTGAGAAAGAGAGAGACAGTGAGTCTGTGAGTAAACTGAGAGATGGAGAGAGGGCAGCCAGAGGAACAGGCAGAAACTGGGACTGAGAGAAACCGAGAGTAGGTTGAGAGACTGAGATTGATCAGGACGGAGAGATTTGCAGACGAGGGTCCCTTTAGTTTAAAGTTGGCTGGTCGAGTTTGGTGGTGTGTTCCTGTTTTGTTTCTGATCAATGGATCTGGTCATCTCATGTCATTGATTTCATGTTGTCCTGGAGATCTGCAACGGGAAAATCAATGGTCCTTCAGATCCAGGGGGTCTGATGTAACGTGCCCCCCCTGCAAGCATCACTGGGGTCGAGTCCATCTCTTCAGGAAGTTATGAGAGGGGCTTGTGGATCAAAGACTGCCTTAGGCATTAGACTGTACCCAGTGAGAGATTTGAGGAGAGGGGAGCTTTGAACTAAAATAATAATAACTTATAAGATAATAGCCTGTGCACACAGCGACAGATATAGACTTCCTTCTTTTATTTAGAGGGTTATATTTAATTAAGTGTACTTAATAGTAAATTATAGCGTGTGTTCGAACCATTATACCTTTTTATCATTATATATATTCTTCATCTATTTCATGTTGTTGTAGGTAGATGGAATCCAGTTCCATTTGTTCCCGTTTAAATAAAATCCCCATTATGTTTTTTTACCAAGCAGTTGTATTATCTTGGCTACTATTAAATAACCTTTTAATCAAGGTGTGCCAACTTCTTGCTCTCCCCTACCAGGTAAATGATACCAGCAATTTGACGGACCATTACTAAATTTTGGTTAGTGGTTTTAGGACAGGATGACCCTCATGTTATGCTTTGAAATACAAGAATCTTTCTCTGAGAGGTCTGTTTACATGGAGACTGATGGGACCACATCGTCATGCAGACCTGGGATGCCCAGCAGTGGGTCCAGAACTTTTCCATGAAGAAAACTACATTTCTGGAGCTTGGTGAGCAGCTTGCTCTGACCCTTCAGCATGAAGACATCTGCATGAGGGTGGCCATGCTGGTTCATAAGCAGGTTTCTATAACCGTCTGGAAAATGGCTACCCCAGACTGCTACAGGTCCATTGTCAATCAGTTTGGTGTTGGAAAGTCAGCTGTGGGTGAAATAGTGGCGGAGGTTTCTGAGGCGTGTTGGCCATGCACTGGGAACCAGAGTATGGGGTGGAGGTATCCATAGGGGAGGGGCTCAGCATGGGGGACTGCATGGAGTACATTGGCCTGTCTGTCCACTGACAGGGCCTGAATGCATGGCCCATCCAGCCATAGAATTGTCCAAACTCTTTCTGGTCTGCAGCACATTGCACTGTGGAAGGGGCTCAGGCTGTGGGCTGGCACAACAGGAGCCTGCAGTCTTGCAGACATTTTAGTGAAAGCAAACGCTCACAACCATTTTCTGCTGTGCTCTGTTTTCCTCCCTTACCTGCCATTCCTCTTCCAGGAACTGTGAAGCAAGTGTCTGCACCTTGACTGAAATCCTGTCTTCAAGAAGTGCAGCTAGTCTGAGCATTTCTGCTTGCCTCTCATCTTGCCTTTCTTTTTGCCACAAGTTCCTCTTTCTTTTGGTATCGGGCTTCCTTCTTTGCACTGTCCAGATTGTTAACCATGAGTTTCATCACAGAACCCCTTCCTCTTGGACCAGTCCATGACGGTATCATGACCCAGGCTTCTACTGACCACCGGCAATCTGTCAAGATACTACAGTCTGTGGAGGTCAGTGGGTCTGGAAGCAGACAAGACACAGAAAGTTGCTGTCTGCAATGTCTCAGGGCATGAGCACACACAACTTCCTTTTGGAATATCAAGGACATAAAATGTCACTTTGTAAAACTGTACTTCAGTATGTTGCTAGAAGGATGCTTCAGCCCACAGAAGTTCCTTGGACACAGCCAGCATAATTGCAGTGAAAGACTTGCACAGAGAATGGTAAGTTAAAATCACAACTGCATTTTTTCAAAAGCTTGCAGAACAGTGTGAGCTTTGAGGGATTGTGGTAGCTACGGCGTTCTACATAAGCCTTCCCTTTCATTTCAGGCATTCCACATTCTGGAGGTCATAACAGTTCTTGTGGTTCCCAAGTGGCAAAGAGAGATTTTATTCCAAGCTGCTGGTGGGAAGCCAGCTGCGTACTCAAACATACTGAGAGTGAATAGCACATCTACAAGGGGAGTGGGCTGGCCAGCTACTGAGGTGGCCCTGAAAAATACGCCTTTTCCCAAAATGTGACTACCTATCTGGAATTTCTGCTACAGGGAACGTTTGTGGCTGTCAGCACCCAGGATTAGGTCAGCATTCATGATGGAATTGACAGGATGCTGTGTTAGCCTCCACATGGATGGATTTATATAGTGGCATTATGATATTTTTTGTTTTATCTATCCCTTTCCTAATGGTTCCTAACATTGTTAGCTTTTTTGACTGCTGCTGCACAGTGAGCAGATGTTTTCAGAGAACTATCCACAGTGATTCTGATCTTTCTTGAATGGTAACAGCTAATTTAGACCCTATCATTTTGTTTGTGTGGTTGGGATTATGTTTCCCAATATGAATTATCTTCCATTTATCAACACTGAATTTCATTGGCCATTTTATTGCCCAATCACCCAGTTTTGTGAGATCCTCTTCACAGTCAGCTTTGGACTTAACTATCTTGTTTAATTTTGTATTGTCTGCAAACTTTGTCACCTCACTATATACCCTTTTCCCAGATCATTCATAAATATGTTGAACAGCACTGGTCCCAGTAAAGATCCCTGGAGAACACCGCTATTTATCTCTCTCCATTCTGAAAACTGACCATTTATTCCTACCCTTTTTTTCCGATCTCTTTTAAATCAGTTACTGATCTAGGAAAGGACCTTCCCTCTTATCCCAAGACTGCCTATTTTCTTTAAGAGCCTTTGGTGAGGATTTCTGAAAGTCCAAGTACACTATATATCCACTGGATCACACGTGTCCACATGTGTGTTGATCCCCTCAAAGAATTCTAATAGATTGCTGAGGCATGATTTCCCTTTACAAAAGCCATGCTGATGCTTCTCCAACATATCGTGTTCATCTTTGTGTCTGATAATTCTGTTCTTTACTATAGTTTCAATCAATTTGCCTGATAGTGAAGTTAGGTTAACCAGTATGTAATTGCTAGAATTACCTCTGGAACCTTTTTTAAAATTGGTATCACATTAGCTATCCTTCAGTCAGCTGGTACATAAGCTGATTTAAATGATAGGTTACATACCACAGTTAGTAGTTCTGCAATTTCATATGAGTTCCTTCAGAACTCTTGGGTGAATACCAGTTGCTCCTGGTAACTTATTACTGTTTAATTTATCAATTTATTCCAAAACCTTCTCTATTGACACCTCAGTCTGGGATATTCCTCCTATTTGTCACATAAAAAGAATGGCTCATGGGTGGGAATCTCCCTCATATCCTTTGCAGTGAAGATCGATGCAAATAAATCATTCAGCTTTCCAGCAACTGCCTTGTCTTCCTTGAGTGCTCCTTTAGAACCTCAACCACCCAGTGGCCCCACTGATTATTTGGTAGGCTTCCCACTTCTGATGTATTTAAAAAAAATTGCTGTTAGTTTTTGTCTTTTGCTTGTTGCTCTTCAGATTCCTTTTTGGCCTCCCTAATTCTACTTTGATTTGCCAGAGTTTATGCTCCTTTCTATTTTCCTCAGTAGGATTTGATTTCCAATTTTTAATAATGTCTTTCACTGCTTCTTTTACTCTGATTTTTAGCCATGGTGGCTTTTTTTTTTTGCTCCTCTTACAGTTTATTTTTTTCATTTGGGGGGTGTCTGTGTGTATGTGTGTGTGTGTGTGTGTATGTGTATATGTAGTGTCTCCTGCCATTTCCATGGTGAGCCGCCACTCCAAAAAACGTTTAAAAAAAAATCTTCCGAATATGGCCCCAGGATGGTACTGCAGCTGCTCCTGTGGGAAAGCCTCCTGAGAGTCTCTAGTGTCATCACTGGAGTCACTCTGTCTGGTGACCTCATCCAGCACCTGCTGTTGGCTCCCATTCGATCCCATTCTAGATTCTGGGGTCATCAGGTTGCCATCCTGGCTGATCAGGTCATCGTGCACGACTATTGGCTCTATACAAGGTGCAGTATCCAGCATCTGAACAAAATTGACAGCGATGTGCATTTTGGTCCCTGGCTAAGCAGCCTGAGACTGACTACTGCAAAATCTGCTCCCTACATTGGTCACCAGTCCAGTAAATTTCCAACATTTCCATCTTCTTTGCTATTTAGTGATAGGTGTAGTCATTCCTGGTACTCTTACTAAAATCAATGCTTTGCTCACCTCACACCAGGGATTCACCAAAGTCTGACTGTGCTCCCGTGACCATGAAGGAGCGTGCTTGGCAAAGGACTTCTGACTGGTGGCCATTGCAAATGCAGAAGAAGGTTCACTATATTTGCAGTGCAACAGTCCAGATAAAATGGAAAGGGTAAGTGCTGAGCTGTACTTGAACTGAGATGGTTGCCTCCATTTCCTAGGAGTTGACTGGTGACTCGTGAGATTGGCTTGGTCTACACTTACCTCCGCAATTTGGGGCAGTCGACGGGAGTTATGCAAAGTACGCAAAGAACTTGTGTAACTCTCGTCGACTGCTGTGCTTCTCTTCTGTGCGACGTCTTCACTGCACTGCGCCGACGGGAACCGCATTACCGTCAATGCAGCGCTACACCACTTGCGGAGGTGGATTAATAACATCGACTTCTGGATCGACTGAGCGGGTCTTCACTGACCGCTCAGTTGATCCAGGTAAGTTGATCTGATGGCGGTGACTTTGCCGCCGTCAGTGTAGACATAGCCATAGAGAAGACAAAGAACACCAGCCCAAGGAATTGTAGGGACAGTGGTGGTGGTCTCCCAGGCCTGAGTCCAGAGTGGCTGTGTCCACACTGCAGAACAACAGGGCTTGAACCCCGGGTCCCAGCTGGACTCGGGCTCACACCCACCAGCCCCCCTGGGGTCCTAGGACCCTGTGTCCAAGCCTAAGTCAGAGAAATTTGTGTGTAGCTAGAAGGGGGCTTAGGGCTTGAGCCTGAGTCTGAGACCAGGCTCACATTGCAGTGTAGACACGCCCAAAATCTTAACTGGAAAGCTAATGAAAACCGATCTCAACTTTGCAGTTTAGCCTCTTCCTATCACCTTTTCAAATTGCAATGTCAGACACAGAAGTGGTTGCACTGGTTAGACAAATGTACTTTGCTACTTTAGTTTGCTGCATCTCATTGAATGAAAACATTAGGTCAGGATTCTTGATATTGCATAGTTCTATTTATTGTAGTGTTATACAACTACTTTATGGTGCTGCCACAATGCTTCCAGAGAAACTCAGGGGTGACCTTGAAGTTAGGGCTCGGTTTGTTGATTTAGTTCAAGTCTGATGTTAGTAGAATACAAAGACTGATGCTGATATTACGTAGTGCTTCCCTCGCTTTCTTGCTTAGAATACCACCGTGTTCCTTTTTTATGTCCTTTGCAAGCGTGTATTGTGACTTGTTCTAGCTGAAAAAATCTGAAAGGAGCCAGATCATAGCCACACTTAATAAGTCTGCTCAAGGACACAGAGAGTATTAATCATGCGGATAAAGCAAAAATGGAATCATAGGGCAAGAGCCTCAGCTGCTATAAAATCAGCATAGATCCATTGATGTCGATTCAGCTATGCTAAGTCAGCTGACGTTCTTGCCCATCCTCTTCATTTGTGTATGTCTTTGGGGAGATATTACTTGAAGGAACGAAGTCCTGCCCTGCGTAATGTTTAGAAATGGAGTTTTTCAAAGGCACAAATGGGAGCACACTGTCAGGAGTGAGCTGCTTCATCTGAGCCTGAGGCCTAGACAGCCCAACCTGCAGGCAGATGAATGAGCTCAGCTGGGTTGCAATAGGACTCCCTGATTGGCTGAAGGCCTGTTTTTAAGTTCAGCAGGCACTAGCTGCTCAAAGCTGATGCCTGCAGCTGTGATTGCTCCTGTGCCTGCCTTGGTCCCAATCTGCTCCTTCCTGGTTTGTTCCTGACTCTGGCTCTAACCATTGGTTTGACTCCTCATTCCTGTCGCTGGCTCAACTCCAGCTCTGACTCTCAGCTTGACTCCTTTCCTGACTCTGGTTTGGGGTGCCTGACTCCTGTTCCAACCACTAGGTTTGACTACCCATGCCTTGGTTGTGACACCAGTTGACACTGACTTCCAGTCATATGGCTAAATGAACAATTTTACCTTTCAAAATAATCTCCTCAGAGCCTACGTCTTCATTCACACAAGTGATTCTCCTAGCATTTAATAATAATAATAATAATAATAATGTAATAGTCTTGATACACTTCTTAGTAGTTAAATTATATTTCTTAGCTTTTGATACTTGTCTGGCACAGATTAGACTTGGATTTAGAGTCATGCATAGTGATGATAATTGGTTCTGGTGGCATCCCTAAATCGGAACCATGGAAAAGATAAGAGGCAGAACCAGAGGACAGAGGTATGACCCTACTCAATGCTGCATGTTTTAAACAGACCAGGAAGTGAAGCATGTTGTAGATCAGTATAATGAATGCAGAAAATATCCCTAAAATGTTGTTTTTTTTCCTTTAAAAAGATGTCAATATCTGATCCCCTAAATCTTTTTTTGCTTAAGAAAAGCCAGCCCCTGTAACTTAGCCGCACTGCTGAGCCTTTCATGTCACACAGCAATAAATGCACACAGCTGTTTATCTCTAAGTTAAATTTGAATGCATGCTTGTGTCTAATAGAGGGAATATGCATTACATAAGTATCCCTTTTTGGTGCTTTAAAAATATAATTTTTAAAGTGAGAGTTACAATCAAATATCAAGCAGAAAAAGGAAACATATTTATTGTAATCATCACAGAGTCAGGATTTAGGTTTTATTCCATGGACTCATATACTTTAAGGATGCTGGAGGAGAAGGGGAAAGGAAGATGGATTAGTAGGATTATCTAATCTGACCTCCTGTATAATACAAGCCATAGAATTTCACAGATTCTTGTATCAAGCCCATAACTATTTGAGCTATAGGATATCTCTTAGATATCCAATCTTGATGTAAAGATTTCAAGTCATTTCTCAATATCATTCCTTGATACATTGTTCCTATAGCTAATTACCCTCACGCTACATTTATTTTCCTTATTTCTAGGATGAATTTGTCCATTTTAAAATTTCAACCACTGGCTCTCTAGCTTTTTTTTCTGCTAGTTTGCAGACCTTGCCTATCAGAAATCTCCCATGTAGGGTGTTATAGACCATGTTTTAGACAATTCAACTGTTCACCTTCTTTTGCATAAACTAAACAGATTGAGCTTCTTTAGTCCCGATGTAAGAGAGGCTTTTTCCAGACCTCAAATCATTCTTGTATCTGTCTTCTGAACCTTTTCCAATTTCTCAAAGTTTTTAAAACCGGAACTGAACATACTATTCCAATAGCAGTCTCACTGATGCAGTATACAGTAAATAAAACATACTGCTTCTACTTTATATTCCCCTGCTTATACATCTCCTGTTACGTCACAGTGGGAGCTCATGTTCAATTGGTTATCTACCATTACCCCAAAATCCCTTTTCTGATTCTCTGCTTTCAAAATCCTGCTTTCTCTGTACTAGAAGTGTGACCTACCGTACATTCTTGGTTCTAACATATATGACCTTGCATTCAGCTGTATTAAACTACATGTTCCTCAAGTGAGCTCTGTTTATCATGTGCTCCAGATCACTCTGTAGATCTAACCTTTCCTTATAATTTGGTCATCTGCAAGCTTTACTAGACGTGCAGCCATTGGATGCTTTCCCCTCCACCCCCCATTTATAATTACTTGTAGAGATCTATCAGCTAGCCACTTTTCAATCCATTTCATATCCATTTCATATGTGCTGCACTGATTTTGATTTTTCTTAGACTATCATGCTGTGCTAAGGAAAGTGCTTTACAGAAGTCTGTGTTGACATATATATTTCTGTTTTTGAGGCGATTACAAGTTTGGTTGACAATGTCAATTGTATTAATTTTATTTTTAAACAAAGAATAAATAAAAAGTATCCTAAAAATAGGGTGTCTTCAGAAAAAAAAAAAAAAAAGGAGTCAGAACCAAAGTCCACTGAAGTTGGATAGAAACAATACTAGATATGAAATAAAGTCCCCAGTTTTGTGGAAAGTGCTCCAAGGACTTGTGGTCACCTTACACATACATTGCATAACAAATGATTAACTACTTTAAAATAATTTGCATAGCTGAAAAGAACTTCCAATTCAGTGTTCAGCATGTTAGCTTGCTTCCTATGGAAGCCAATGAGACCATACCTTGAAAAAATGAATGTGTCCTACTTCCACTGCAATATGCTATGTATCCTAACTTTCTCAAGGACACTTTTTACATTTAAAAATACTATTTATTTTCTTAACATGAGATAAAATGTATAATATCTGGAATCATAATAGCTAAATTTTTTTATACAGAGCATTTCAAGTGTTTTTAAAAAAAGGGATGATTGACTATAGTAAAACCATTTAATAAAATCCCAAAATATGGCTGGTTAAAAGTAGAAAGTGCCTATTGAATCTTCAGGCCTTAACCATCCAAATTACTTTTATTGACTACTCTTGACAATGTACATTAAATCTGATTGCTAGTTTACCCCACTGCTTCATAGAAAGAAAGCACAAATATTGGGTGAGAGCTATGCAGATTTTCACCAGCTGAGGAGCTGGCCCATTAAGTATAATTAATGAAGGCATCTAACAAGTGTATAAAGATGGGAACATTGTTAAGGGCTGGGTCTAGCACAGTGTCAATGGAATGGGCAAGTCAGTTAAAAGATGTCTAACTGTAGCCAGGATTGCTTTTTCTGACCAGAGCTGCCCACAGTCCAAAAGAAAGCCTCAGTCTCCCAGTAGCTTTGCATGTCTAGCACAAAGTCTCATTGTCTGAGGAGTGGATCTGAAAAACTCAGCCAAAACATACCTATTTATATTAATGGAGGAGTCTGAAGAGAGGCAACTAGGAGCATTAGGACCTATTGTGTGCCTGGCTTATGAAAAGAAAATACAACCCGTAGCATGGCGGACATGTTCCGTCTAGTTGCAGGCGTGGTACTTCAGAGGGTGCCTTCATATCATGCCAATTGCTTTACTAGTGGAGTTTAGCTGTGTTTGTCTGCTAAACTAGTGACCAGACATGTAGAGCCAAATCCTCAGCTGGTGTAAATTGATGTAGCTGCATTGAAGTCAATGGAGTTACGTTGATTTGAGCCCCTGACTGGAGTTAAATGATTAACACAGACTTAATCTTCCCTCTGCTGTAGTGTATGGAATGCATGGAACTCAGTCTTCAAACCCTTAAAGGACACAGGCAGTGAGTGTATTAGGTGAGCCAAAAGGGAGATACCTATTGATCTAGCCATTGATAGCAATGCAAATCTTTTTACAGCTGGAAACACTCCTTGCCACCCCTGTCCCTTTCAGGGTTGTGTGTAGGAGACCATTCCACCTTAGCTTCCCATCGCCATGCAACTGATTCAAATAGCAGACGATTCCATGTGTAAAATGGACTTAGCACTAGGCAGTGCTGATGATCTGATTGCAAGTGACTCAGTTGGAGTTCTGAATCTCTTCAGACATTGCCTTTTATGGCAGAAAACAGTGATGGCTTAGGATGATTCAGTAAGATGTGAAGTGCTTATTGAAAAACTGTACGTGTGTAACTTAGGGAGGTTAGCTTGAGCTGTATAATATCAGCATTGCCTGAGAAAAGAGCTGGTAAGAGACAAATATAAATGGCTCTTTTCAGTGACACTCATTTCTGTGTATCTTCAGCTTCAAACAATAAGCAAATGAGCCTCTCAAACAGGCTTTCTCCAAAGACCAATAAACCGTAAGAGTAAATTTGCAGCAATGTGCAGGATTTTAACAGGGCAAGGCCCACGAACATTAATGAAATATCCCTTTTGTGGTGCTTTGAAAATATACAGACAGTCAAATATTGTCGCCAGGAGGATATAAAATGTACAGTCTCAGAATATCATCTAGACAGAGTAGAGAACCCTTAGGAGTATATCAAAGCTGACAAGTCAAAAATTTAACACCCTTCTCTAATTGTTACATGTACAACTCAGCAATGCACCAGAAACCACCAACCTCTGTGGGGGAAGGAGGAAAGGCTACAGCAGTCTTTAAAAGCCTGTATTTTGGCTGGGTGACCTATCACAACAAACCCAGAATGCTGGTCCTGCTGGGATCAGAGATTTGGATCAGCTCCATAAAGAAAATGCATGTACGCTTGTCATGACCTCATTAGATTTATGCAATAGCTCGCTTCTTGTGAGCTGTTGGAAGCGAAAATGATGAGGAAACTGTTCTCTGAAGTACCTAATGAGCAGAAACCTTGTCCATTTAGTTCCCTTGCTAGCTGACAATAGAGAGCTGGCAGGGAGCATGATAGAGGGTATAGTTACGTGTGTGTGTTTGTGTGCTGCATGTTTCCGTCCATGAGAAACCAAGTGTTCTGAGCTGATTGTTGCTGGGTCATTCAGTTGAAGCTCTGCCCTTTCAAGTCTATAGGCAATCATACTTAACACCTTAATATTTGTACAATACTTCAAAGATATAACTAATCCTTGTAAGAACCCTAAGTGGTAGGATTATTATATGACTAGTACCTAGTGGGGCAAATGCTTAGCTGGTATAAATGGGCAGAGCTCCCTTGAAGCCACTGCAGTTATGCCCATTTACACCAGCTGAGAGTCTGTCCCATCCCGTGTTTTACAGATGGGGAAGGTTGCTTGTCAAGACCCTGCAATGAAGGAGTGGTAGAGCTAGGAGGCGAAGTTGGGAGTTTCTGGCTCCCAGTCCTGCTCAATTGCCATAGGCATATAGGACTGGATGAGATTTCCTCGGTCACTGAGACCAGTCCCTTGCCGTTACAGCCAACTCCATCGTGTAACACTGTTCATAAATGTACCAAGATCCATAGTTAAACTAGATGACATCTGTTTTAATCCTGAGTTTGAAGATGTGACTGTCTTTTCTACTAGCATTAAGAAAACTCTCAAACCTAAATGTTAGGGAAAGTCACCCTTTGGGACTGTGAACCTTAACAATGTGCCTACAAAACAAAAAAGATCTGATGACTTTGTGTCCAAACTTTGGCAATGCAACTACATTTTTAGAATGTATTAATTTTATGTATTCATTGTTTTGATATTAACCTTTCAACACAGGCTGTCTTGTTTATTAGACTTACTGAAAGCAGGTGACTCATTTTAAATAACAAAATCACAAACACGGGCATCTGTACAACCGGGAATAAAAACAACCACCCCCACACAAAAGACTGGGGTTTGAAATCAAGTAAATCTCTTGGGCAATATTTGAATTCATGTGAACAGGACTTGAAAATAAAAGTCAGTGGTGCATTTTTAAACACTTTTCAAGCAGAAAGGTTTGAATATTTTATTGTCTTTCACCCCGGTAATATTTAGCTATTAGAACCAATTCTGCAAAACTGAAGCAATATTTACTCTAAATGAAATGCACGTATGCTCTCCATGAATATTAGGTTACTTTCATTTGAGGCTCATTCACTGATCTTAGGTCACATAATTGTTGCAAGATATTTCTCAATAGTAAATTATGTGAATTAATTAGGGTTTTACAGAGAAAATGAAAAGTGGAACACACTGTGTAGAGGTAGACAACAGTGTCAAGCTCACCTCAATTCTTTCCTTTTATACACAGAAACTTTATCAACATTTCCTCATGCTGTATAGTTTGGGATCCTTTGCAGCTATCCCTCTCAAAATATTGGGCGGTGGGCAAAACAGGGCTACAGTCTATTATCCTCAGTGTGTTTGCATGCAAATGAAAGGAGAAGGAGCCCTTCTTTCCCCTATTCCATCAACTCTATAAAAGAAGACAGAATGCCAGTGCATTCCCTGACTATGATGAGGGGATGCCTCACTGCTTGGTAGGGACAATGCTTATCATAGAATCACAGAAGATTAGGGTTGGAAGGGACCTCAGGAGAGATCCTGCTCAAAGAACCACCAACCCCAACTAAATCATCCCAGCCAGGGCTTGGTCAAGCCACACCTTAAAAACCATTAGGGATGGAGATTCCACCACCTCCCTAGGTAACCCATTCCAGTGCTTCACCACTCTCCTAGTGAAAAAGTTTTTTCTAATATCCAACCTAGACCTCCCCCACTGTAACTTGAGACCATTGCTCCTAGTTCTGTCATCTACTACCACTGAGAAAAGCCTGGCTCCATCCTCCCTGGAACCCCCTTGCAGGTAGTTAAAGGCTGCTATCAAATCCCCCCTCATTCTTCTCTTCTGCAGACTAAACAAGCCTAGTTCCCTCAGCCTCTCATCATAAGCCATGTGCTCCTTGTTTGTGAAGACAGAGGCAAAAAAAACATTGAGTACTTCAGCTTTTTCCACATCGTCTGTCACCAGGTTGCCTCACCCATTCTGTGAAGGCTTATGGGCTCTGGTGCAGTCACTGAGACAGCTTTACACTGCGATGGCCCATGATATAAGCCATGACTCAGATCATGGTGTCTAACTAGTTCAAGGTCTTTACCAGAGCACACAGATTCTCAGTTACTTCTTAGTGAATGGCTAATGTTTATGTGCATGGGATAGCAAACATGGAGCACTACTTTACATAAAACATTTTCAAAAGAAGAAAAGAATTCCAAGCAAATTACATGTAGATTTAGTTTATACAAAGCACTGCACCAGAAGATAAGGCTCTGTTAGAACATCCAGCATGGGGATTTGTGAATACTGTCTTGAAAAGAAAGAGGAAGATAGTATACTGAAGGTCAGTTTATCATTGATGAGGAGGGATGTCGGAGTGGGGAGGTCTTGGAGGAAGAGACCCTTGGCAATACCTGCCTTTCCTCCCTCCATTCCTCTCCTCAACAACCTCAACCACCACCACCTCTTCCTCCCTGCAGCCTCTCACTGCTTTGTATGATGGCTGGATGTGGGTCTCTGAAGTGCTCTCTCTCTCTCTGCAGGGGTACCATAGTAGGAGCCAGAAGCCAACTATGTGTTCCCAGTGAAGAGTTCTACATGTTCAACATATTGAGGTGTCTCCAGACCTTCAGGTTGGGCCTGGGGTCATGGTTCCAGACTGGTGCAGATCGTCCTATGTAGCAAGACCACTGTAGGAGGAGGCCCAATAATGATGACTTACAATCTAATTGAAGACAAGACACAAGCTGTTTGTGCAACGATAGGGGGAAGGAAAACAAGGGTAATGGTAATATAGTCACATAGTTACGTAGGCCGGCTATGTGCTCAGTATGAAAATTCTGAAATGTGTGCGTGTGTATGTGTGAAGTTTTCCCCAACCTAATTTTGCATCAGATCAGAAGTAATTCTTGAGATGGGATTTGGAGAAGAAGAGGTTAGTTGCCCTGTGACCTAGTTCAGGGAGGCCATTTGGGGCTAATTTTCATTCACACTAATGGCAGTGCAAAGGGGCTATAACGGGTTTAAATGTAATTTATATCCACTTTTGCTCCCAGGCCAAGGGGCTTTAAAGAGAAGCAGGGCCTGTAAGGCATGGCATGAACAACAGCACAAAGATGATTGTGGGAGATGTGGCCACACAAACGGTCAAGGCTGGTTTCATAGGCCGAGTGGAAGGGGCATGACACAAGATGAGGCAAGAGAAGATAAATAGAGGGATAGAGTTGTAAAGGGCCTTGAAAGTGATGGCAAGAAGCTTGAACTTGTGATGGAAAACGAAGAGCCAGTAGAGGGATTCAAAAAGTAGAGAGAGATGCTCAGAGCAATGGGAAAGAAAGATGAATGTACAAAATGTTCCCAGTGTTGGAGGGAGATTTGGAGATGATGCAGATACAAACCATAGTAGCTGGGGTGATGGAACAGACTTTTTCACATAGCAAATGTGAAGACGACATGAAACCGTCAGTAAGGTATGTATTTTTGTCCTTCAGAGTAAGAAGTACCCCAAGGATGAACAATTGTAATGTCTGTTGAAAATAGCATATTTCTTTTAAAAATGGCTCCTTTTTTTTTTAAAGACACTCCCATCTTGGCACTAATGACATAATGGTTGAGTTCAGATTCCCCTTTTCTCTGTTTTAGTCTTTCTCACTAAATAAGGAAATGGTATTTAGATGGCTCAAGAAAAAATATTGCATTGTGAATTACTTGTCTTTCTTTCTCTCAGGTTAGTGATAGCTCCCTGCAGGCAGAAGCGGATATACTCAGGGTCAGGTTTGAGTGATGCTGCCATGAACTTACTACATTTTTGAACCATAGCAAATGAGCTCCTTCAATTCATCATGGTTTCATTGCCATCCGCTGCTGGGTTTGGTTGGGATCAACTAACCCAAGGGAATATTGTTCACTGGACACAGGTGAGGCAAAACAGGAGAGATCAAATAAGCATTTAAAAAAATTCTTTATGCTGTATTTGTTCAGTTGGAAACAGTCTCCCCCCTTCCCCCTAATCTCAAGTAAATGGTTCTCTGGATTTCACTGCTCGTTCTCTTTGACCTGTTGTATATCTGAACTGGCACTGCCCAAGTTTAGTGATTCCAGCTTTGTCCCCATCTGTCCACATCACAAAATTCACTGCCTAACTAGAGAACTCTAACTGCAATTAAGCATGTCTGCTAAAGGGGGACCCAGGACAGGCACAACAAGGATGGTATAGATCAAGTTTGAGGAACTATGACAGGAGTTCTGCGAGGGAAAGTGCACAACATCTGTCTTGTAAGCCCACAAGACGTAGTGCTCTGAGTAAATTTACATGCAAGTGTGAAAGAATGGAACAATGTGAGGTGAGGGGTCATATCCAGCTTGATTCACTCAAACAAGTAGTCTCACTGTCTCCAGTGACAAGTAGTTTGAATAAAGCTGTCAAAATTTGGATCTAGGTTCTCAGTTTTCCTGTTTAGTAGTTCTGGCCAGTTAATATTTCTATGCCATAAAATCCAGCTCCTATGGAGATTTAGTTATATATCCTGGGACTTAAGGTGTTTAAATCGTGCACCTGAAACGACTTCATCATCAGCCGGCGAGACCCTCCAGCAGCAATTTATATCGGTGTTTTTCACACTATAGAAAATACGTTTGAATGTGAAAAGGAGCTTCGGGGAGGGTCTTTGAGTTTCTTATTTTCACATTCCTCCTCATTTGTAGCAGACTTTATTTGTTGCTCTAGGCAACACTGGTTGATTCATAAAGAGAGGGAAACCTGGAGAAGAAATTCATACTGGGAAAAGATTGCTTAAGGGATTTCAATACTTCTTCAAAAATAAATAAAACTGTAAATAAGATCTTTTTCCCCCCAAGCAGTAGTTTCTGCTATATTGATCACTTTTAGTAGGGATATCCAGAAAGGTGGCTTCGGACTACATTTCGTGCCACTTTTTAACAGCCCCTGTAAACTTTGGGCTCACTATCTCTGTCTGAAAGCATGGACTCTGCACTGGTCTCCAGTCTCGTGATGAACATTCTGAACACAACATAGCTGATCCTGCAGTATTTCATGAGCTGCGAATCTGATAATGATACCCTGGTGTCTACCCTGCTGTGTGCCATGGAAGGAAACAATTCAAGATTTCTGTTGGCATTCATGGAGCTGTTGGTACTGGGCTTGGGAAACAAACAGTGAGTGGTGAGATCACATCATTATGCAGGTCTGGGATGATGAGCAGTGGCTGCAGAACTTTCAGATGTTCAAAGCCACCTTCCTGGAACTGTGTGCAGAGCTCACCCCGCCCTCTGGCAGAAGGGACACCAAAATGAGAGCTATCCTAATGCTGGAGAAGCAAGTGGTAATGACTGTGTGGAAGCCGGCAACTCCAGACTGCTACCAATCAATTACAAATCAGTTTGGAGTTGGGAAGTCCACCATGGGGGTTGCAGTCATGTAAGTGTGCTGGACCATTAATTGCCTCCTCCTGCTACAAAGGACTGTGACTCTGGGCAATGTGTGGGAAATAGTGGATGACTTCGTGGCAATGGGATTCCCTTACTGTGGCAGGGCAATAGATGGCATGCATATCCCCATTTTGGCCCAATACCACCTTGCAATGGAGTACAACAGAAAGGGCTACTTTTTTTATGGCATTGCAAGCTCTAGTGGCTCACCGGGATCATTTCATCAATGTCAACGGGGAGTGGTCAGGGAAGATGCATGACACATGCATCTTCAGGAACACTGGACTGTATAGAAAGCTGCAAGCAGGGACTTTCTTTCCAGACCAGCAGATTCCAATTGGGGATGTGGAAATGCCAGTTGTGATCCTGGGAAACCTAATTTGTCCCTTGCTCCCGTGGCTTATGAAGCCTTGCACCGGAAACCTCGACTGCAGTAAGGAGCATTTCAAAAACAGGCTCAGCAGGTGCAGAATAACCATTGAATGTGCCTTTAATCCACCAAAGGATTGCTGGTGCTGCCTTTTTGGCAGATTGGACCTCAATGTGGGAAATATTCCAATGGTCATAGCAGCCTGCTGTGTTCTGCATAACATTTGTGAAGCTAAGGGGAAATTTTTCCCCAGGGTGGAGCATTCAGGTGGATCAGCTGGTGACGCTTTTGAGTAGCCACGTACCAGGGCTATTAGAGGGGCTCAATGGGGAGCTATTCAAATCACGGAGGGTTTGAAGGAGCATTTGAAGGCTTTGACAGTAAGCCCCAGTAATATGTCTTTCTATAATGCATTGAGCCGGGCATTATTTTCTTACACCATAATATGAATCTTATGATTGCTGTGTGTGTTAATTTTACAATGCAAAGGCACCGATTGCCCCGTGTATGAATTTCAGAAGCAACCGCAGTGTGTAGGAGACAAAGATTCATTTCTTCCTAGGAGTACATTTTTATTCAACAGCTATACAAACATTTCTATTTCCTATAAGGGACATGAAAATGAAGAGCATATTTGAAAGGAGGCTCTCTCAGCTGGCTGTATGTCCAGCTGTTATGGTAAAACATGTCCCAGTGCAGAAGGTACTGCAATGGCCCAGGAGTATGCGAGGAGAGTGTGGGGAGGGCATGGAAGACAGTTCTATATGGGCTGCTGTGACTCCCCCGTCCCCACCAATCTGGACTGGTGTATAGCTATGTCACCCCAATTCCTCACTCCTGGGCCCCTACTTACCCCCCTTTGCTGTGTGAACCACCCACTCCTGGGTCAGCCCGCGCCCAGCCTCCTGTGAGTAATCGGTCCCTGACCTAGTGAAGGAGCACTTCTGGCCAGCCACTCATGGGATAGACTCCCAGCAAACACCCCCAGCCCAGATGCAACCCCAGGAACTGCTGTACACTGCACCCTGCAAGCTCATTTACATTTGTCTGTCAATTTATAAAAAAAAATTGATATGCACCAAGTCTGTCACTCTAAGTGAGGTCTCTGCACACACTCACTCCACATGCACTGTTTTAGATAACACACACAAGTTTATTGACTACAGCAAGATTTTAAGTGAATATAAATCAGATTGATTTAAATCAAGAGATTAATAATGAGTCAAGGAGTAGGTCACAATTTAACTAAAAGGTAATTTGTGTCCTAAACTAAGATTAATATTTCAGTAACTTTCAGTCTGTGGCGTTAGCTTATCACACAAGCTGGCTGCGATGTCTCTAGCAACTAGGCTTCCCCCCTCAACCCCCCGTGGGCAGATTCTCGGTCTTTGGTGTTGCTTAGAAGATGGATTCCCAGGGAGAGCCCTGAGTTAAAGATGCCTCTTTCTTTTAACAGATTTCCTCAACCCCCTGGGATCAGGTGCTCGGCCATGTCTGACAATGGGCATGATTTCTTCCACTTAAGCCAAAATGCTAACAAGTGCTTAGGCCTGTCCATTGTTCCTGTATGCATGCCTCTGCTGCATGTGGAAACACAGCTTTGTTTGTCTGCATCTATTTAAGCCGTGTGAGACACACATTTGGGGACATGACGTAGAAGAGTTTCATGTCTGTACATATGTATGACATTGCAGGAAACATGCTACCACAACAATAATGTTCAATATACCATGAGCATTCCAAAAATATCTTACATGACATACTTTGCATTAGACAAGACACAGTTACATTATAAGGGTGAACATGAACGATATACAAATCACACTATAAGGGTGTCCATGGAGTACAGCATGTCACAGCGGCAGGGGGAGGCAAACACGGGTGTGTTCTGCCTACTGTGCAATCAGGGGACTTCAGCCTCTCTGCTTGATCCTCGAGCAGCTATATCAAGCGGTCCTGCCTTTGTTTCTGCTCCTGGCTATCCATTCGCAGCTTCTCAGAGAGAGCCTCTCTGCTTGCAATCAGCAGCATCAGAGGATTGCAGCATCTCCCAGAACATGTCTTCCTTACTCCTCCTGGTTTATCGCATTATCAGATGGAGTCGCTCAGCTGGTGTGCAGGAGGCCAAGGGCACATCTGCAGAAGCTAAAGAAACAACAGGCACAGTTCTGAGTTCACTCACAGCCTTGATACATACAAGTTACATATACCACTTGCCCTTGGCAGGTACACAGCACAGCGAGAGCCCTAACGGTGTTGAGTTTGGCCTGCGGGGGGGGGGGGGGGAGGTGGAAAGAGGCAAAACAGGACGGGGGGATGGGGGGTCAGTTCAGAGGGGTATTGCTACAAGAACCTGAGGACACTATTGTGAATACTGGCACCATTGTCCACTGGTGGAGGTGACAGCAGCTGATATCTCACGCCTGAGGGTAACCAAGGCTGTAAGGGTGCAGCTATTGCATGTGTGTGGCTGCAAGACCGGGTCTGTAAGCAGCTGGCTTGTGTGCTGCAGAAGGAATTGCTGAGTGGCTTGGCAAAATTTCCTGCCATGAGGGATGAAACAAGGCAGCTCTCCCAAGAAACCTTTGGCAGAAGATTGCAGAGCACCTCCAGGAAAGTTTCCTGGAGATCTCTATGGAGGATTCCTGGGACATCCCAGTGTGCATCAACAGACTTTTCCATAGGGCCCCTTCTGTCTAGCTGCATAGGGGAATGAGAAGCAGATACAAACTGTACTTGAGTTGGTTATTTCTATCCCTCTTCTACCCTGAAGAAAAGAAACAAACAAAAAACCCCAGAGCTCTGTCTAATGTCTCCCTGCAGTGTCAAAGCACAATGAGTACTTACTGGAGCTCTGCTGTCTTGCCTGAGGTGCACCAGAGCCAGAGGGCTAAGGCTGGCTAGACCCCTCCCAAGTTAAAGAGGTCCTGGCTTGCCATACCACTGCATGTCCCTGTTGCCTGTCCCCCATCCTCCTCCAACTCCACTTCCTTGACCACCACTTCATCCTCAGGGCTCACTTTGCTAGCCACGGTCTCCAGCCCTCTGAAGTATCTTGATGGTGGAGATGTGGTCACCACTGAGGATGGCATGCAGCTTCTTGTAGAAGCAGCATATCTTTGGCCAAACAGCAAACCAATGATTGGCCTCCCTTGCCTTCTGGTACACCTGCCTCAGCTCCTTGATCATAGCATGGCACTTCTGTGTGTCCCTATCATGCCCCTTCTCCTCCATGCCATGAGCAATCTGTCTGTAGGTATCAAACTTACTACAGCTGGAGAGGAGCTGTGACTGCACAACCTACTCTCCCCCCAGACCTGGCAAATCCAACAACTCCCGTGTACTCCAGGTGGAAGCACGTTTGGTGTGGGGAGCTGGCATGGTCAGCTGGAAAGATGCTATGTGAGCTGTCCACACTGAGCAAGCAGGAAGAGGAATTTCAAAAATTCCTGGGGCTTTGGGGAGGGGAACATGCCTATGCACCTGGCTGCGGGGCAGTGGAGTTCAAATTGTTGACTGGAGCAGTCACAATGGGCATAGTGGGATGCCACCTGGAGGCCGCTTAGGGTTATATAAGCCACTCAGTGTCTGCACTGACACTGCGCCGCTCTAACTTAGTCGCAAAAAGTTCTGTACCTCTCATCCCGGTGGTTTTATGTTGTTGGCACAGCAGGAGAGTTAAATTGGCGGGAGGAGCATTGCAGTGTGTACAAACGATAGCTGCCGTTTGTCGACAAAACTGTGTAGTGTAGACGTGGCCTGAGTGATAAATGGTAACTAACACCAACAATCACAAAATATTCAGCTTGCTCCCAGTCCCAAGAGACCATTCACTTACCCCAGATCAACTTGTACCTTAGATCTCACACCAAAGACAACATGTTAGCCAATCCTATAGTAAACCAATTTAGGATTTATTAACTAGAAAAAAGAAATGAGAATTATTTACAGATTAAAGCCGGCAACATATATGCACAAATGAATTCAATCTGTGATTCCAAAAGGGTGACAGAGATGTACTAATCTGTCAGAATTGAATGTCTCTTCAGGGCTAACCCAGGTTGACCCTGGGGATCTCTGCTTTATGTTCCTTATCTCCAGCCCTTGTAAGGGTCCAAACAGCAAAGAGATTAAAAATCTTCATGTCAACGATCTTTATTTCCCTCTTTCAGCATTACAACCGATGAGACAAGGCCTTCTGCATGTACTTCTCCATGGATGGGTGAGGCAATAAACAAAGCTTTTGTCCTACAATGGCCCACTTAATTTTGATAGCCCTCCTGCATGGGTAAGCAGAGCCACTCTTCCTGTCTGAGTTCACAGGTTCAGAGCAATTGTAAAAATTGTAATTTTTACAATTATAAAACAAACGTATTTTAGCTTTTAGTATGGAATACAGACAATACAAGTAAGATTGTAGCAACTTACAAGTATTTTATAGAGTCTGTCTATCTTACATGAAGCAACTTACAAGTATTTTATAGAGTCTGTCTATCTTGAACAACTTTAACATATAGATGAGCTGGTTTCCAGCTATGAATTTGTCAGTGCTCAGCTAATGCCTACAAAGTTGGCAAGGATTGGCACCTGGTTTATCAGTGTCACAGAGTCCATAATCCAGATGGCTATATTGATTTTGATGGTAAATGTATAATTAGCTTTAAGAGATTATGGAAAACTAATTTAGGGATGAACACTAGAAAAAGTAATTCTTGCTCTTTGTACTACTGGTTAAGAGACACGGGAGCTACATAGTAAAGGTGGCTACAAGATTGTTTCTGTCTACCCATGAAAATATAAGAAAGATATAATGGGATATGTTTGCATTTTAAACAGGAATTTGGTATGTGGCTTCCAGTGCAATCATTTGCCCTCCTTTTGCTTTTTTCTTGGTTCCAGATGTTTCACAGAGTCTCACAATAACAGGTAAGAACTCGTATTCTTTTTTTTTATGAGCCATGCTGACGTAAGCCCTGTGCCCAGGAGCTGTACAGAGTAAGGAGCTCTCTGCTCTCTTCTGTGGGTGAATAGGCGGAGGAATGGACACAGAGTTGCTTTATCTGCATACTTATGCAAAGCTTGAGGTGGACAGAGGTTCCAGGAGGGAATGAGCTCTCTGAGACACTATTGCTGTACAGGAGGAAGTATGGCGACCGAGATTTCATCTGCAGAAGCTTTTTACCCAGAATTCCTGCAGTAACACCTCAGGAGTCATGATAACTGTACACCACCTCAGAATGGTTGGGCTGTGGAACTGAAATGAGAGCAGGGAAAAGGTTTTCTATCTGTAGCAAGGAGTATTTCCTCAAAGACAGGGATTCTGTTCCAAGGTCCTAAATGCTCCTGGTTGTTCTGCACTGAATGTCTTGCACTACTGGGAGGACTCTTCAATAGGAGGTGATGTAAAGGTGGCTTTTTGCTGAAGCTGCAGAGGACAGCAGCAGAGCTGAATAGATGCTAGAGGCCCTTTCTCTACAGCCACTAAATAAAGCTAAAAATCATTCTAGCCGGTTAGGTGGTAGAGCCTCAGGACAGACCCAGGCTGCCTATTCCAAGGGATTGAAGACAGGCCTGATTGAGTGCACCTCTAGATTCTGAGACTGTTTCCCACCAACACTAAACTATGAGTGGTGTTTAGTGGATGTAGAAGAGGCAAGTGGCGTCATAAAGGGACATTTGCCTATTGGACATTCACACTGGCAAGTGGGGAACCAAGTTAATGTACTACTGCCAATGTCACCATGGTGGACTGTTTTTTAAAATCATTCATTTAGCTAGATTGTTGCTGTTCTTTCCCAAATTTATGCTGTTCCTTTTCCCCATAATAATATATTCCTTCTTTCACACTGACTCAGTACTCGAGTGAGGAAGTGTTGCCTGTTAAGGGCAACCAGGAAAGATAATTAGAGATCCCAGAAATTCTTGAGCCAGTGACATTTGTTACTTTTAAGAAGGACCCCCTAACTATTTGAACTTCAGGCCCTTATTGTTGCTGATCACATCAGGCAGAAGGCTTGCATGTGGGAGGATTAATTTATGAGGACTATCCTCTCATAAAAGAACAAAGATGGACTTTCTGGGACTGTTGAAAGGTAGGATGTTGGGAAGATGGTGAAAAATCTGAGAAGTGAAGAATGGTGGAATAGCTCTATGGAGACAACGAAGTACGAGCAACCTTAGCACTCTGAATGGCTATTTGTTTTGCTCTATGAAGTGGTCAGATTAATTACTTAAGGCTTTGTCTACACTAGCACTTTTGTCGGTAAAACTTTTGCTTGCCGGGGTGTGAAAAAATACACCCTCTGACCAACATAAGTTTCAAAAAGCGCTGGTGTGAGTAGCGCTGTGTCAGTGGGAGACACACTCCCGCCAACATAGCTACCATTGCCTACTGGGAGTGGAGAGTGGTTTAAGTATGCCAGCGGGAGAGCTCTCTCCTGTCAGCATAGAGTAACTACATGGGAGACCTTACAGTGGCGCAGCTGCAGAGATATAGTTGTGCAGATGTAAGGTCTGTAGTGTAGACATAGCCTAAGTCTTTGGTGAAAAAGAATGATGTATAAAATAGTTTGTCACTTTTCCTGACATGCTTATATCTTTTTTCTACTGACTATTGCTAAAAGAAGTCAGCCTCCAGCTTGTCTATAGTATTTTGAAGTTTGGCTGTCCTACAGTTTAGATTAATATATCTTTCTGGGCTTGTTGGTTTGGTATTTTCAAATTCAATTACTTTTGTCACTCGCCTTGGTATATAAAGCTCAAAGACTTGTGTTCTGTGCCATGTGGCACATTAAACCTAAATTCTGCAGCCGGGCTACCTGATGAGTGAGGCACAGCTGGGCTGAATTAAGCAGTGAATTGGAAATTATGTAGACGTGATGCACAAGTCCAGTGGAACTATCAGGAGAAAGACAGACTATGGGAAGCAGGAGAGAGAGAATCAGTCAGTGTGACTTACAGCTCTGGAACTCCCTTCCACAGGTGTTAAGACTGAATGACCACAAACCAATACGATCTTCAGAATGAGATATAAAACGCTCCTCTGTAATAGCTTCCCTACAGTCAATAGATACAGCAATAACAACCCCTAGCTGTTTGTGAAAAAAGATAGGGGAGCACGGGACAGAACCACAGAAGATACAATCTATTTGTTTATTATTCTTTATTATATTGTACTCTAATCAGGTCAGGGCCCCATTGTATTCGGTAGTGTACAAAGACTCAGTAAAAGACAGTCCACCCCCTTCCCCAAAGAGCTTACAATCTGTGGCTCGAATCTGGCAAACACTTACTCACTGCATGACGTCACTTGAGTAAAGTACATATGACGTTAAGGTGCCTTTGAAATCAACGGCCCTACTCATAAAACTTTACATAAAAATAAGAGCATGTGGATGTATTTCAGCCTGGGGACCTAAAAGTCAAGATAGGGGAGAGGCACAGCACAGTGATGGGGACCGCTTCTAGAGCCACCTTGGCAGCCTCTGAATTTTGAGCTGCTGTGGGGGCTGAAATGGCCACTGGCATGAGTTAAATCAGCCACAAGGGCTGATCTAACTTATGGCAGCCAGTTGAGAGTTGCCTGTGGGCCAAACTGCAGCCCAGAATCCCCACAGTGCTCAACACTACATGTCTGTTCCGGCCCCAGATCCACCCCTGGCATGCCCCTTGAACCAGTAACTGGGGGATAGCACTGGCCCTCTTCCATTGGCCCTACACTGTTTCTGCACTGGGGGAATTCTCCTCACGCCCTTTGCATTTACATCTACAGGCCCTGTACACCACAGAAGCAGCATATAGGGGCCATAATCAGCCTGAAGATGTAATGAGAAGGTGAGCAAACAAGTGGGGGGTGGTGGGGAGAGGGGCGGTTGGCAATAATAACTGGATGTTTGCACCCATGTGCTTGGGCTTAATTTTGAAGGCTCTCGGTTACCATAGTGATGAATATATTCAGAAAGGGCATTGGGTCAGGCTTTCACGTCTTCTCCCTTCATACGGGGTTCTTAAATGGGAGCAGGGGATGAGTGAACTGAAAGGAATGAACTTCATCATCATCATACTTGCTACCCTGACCATCTCCTGGGACCTCGAAATCCACCATGACACCATTGGGCCTTCATCATCCTGATCCTGAAAGGCATCCTGACCAGACTGGGCCAGAGAGAGGGAACCCACTATATAGCCAAAGCTGATGGAAGTGGCAAAGTCCTGAACAACAACCTGGAATGTGAGATTTCTGTTTCTACTGTCACCTCTTCCATCATGTGTCCTGTTCCTTCCTCACCTTATTTCTTCTCTTTCCTATCTCTCTCTTGTTTTGCCTTTTGTTTCATAAGAGTTCAGCTTAGCTGACTAAGACATTTCCATCTTTTGCAACACTGCTGTGAACCCATGACCAGAGAGATAACGAAAAGCAATCTCTTAAACAAGCTGACACTGGTAGGTTTGCACGACTAATTAGACCATCTGCTGTGCTTGTGGTTTTCCATCAGGAAGGCTGCAATTAAGAGCCAGAGCTAGGGACTGAAGCTGAATTTTCTCTTTTCCATTTTTTTCCTGCCCCCTTTGGCGTGTGTTTCGTCTTAAAAAAAACAGGCTTGGACTTTAATAACAGCAGCAGCTCTAGACCAGCTCAGCTCACTTCTTTTCTTTTTCCTAAAAAGGACAATTAATACTATCTTTAATACCATCGAAAAGATTGCCAAACAGGGGCCTTTTCCTTACTACAATTAACAGCAAAGAAAATAAGGATATTGTTAAAATCAAACCCTTACTTGATACTTTACATGTCAAATGCTTTAACTGATTTTCTTCCTTTCTCTGTGTCTTTAATAAAAGGTTTAAAAGATTTGTAATGATGATTGATACAACAGGAGGAAGGTTGCAATAATTAGACAACACCCTGGACCACACTTAACTGTTTAATATTCTAACAGTAAACTAGGGTTTTATTAATATCTTATCCCTTGTTGGGCCTGAAACACCCCTTCCTCCCTGGAGCTAAACTTCTGCACATACCCTTTAGCAGTGTTAGAATTTCCAGTCAGAACTCAAAATGAAATGGCTACTTATCACACATTTAAACCCTGAGCTTTGTTAATTTACATTAGCTGATGGTCTGGGCCTATTTCTTACTGAACAAAATGTTACACTATCAATTAATGAACACAGTTATGTCCTGATTCTGGATATATGTAGGCAGGTAAGTAATTTCATGCATACGAATTGTCCTAATAACGTCTTACATATGTAAAATTATGCAACTATTCCAGTCTTTACAGGATTGAGGCTTAGCCACTTTGGCTCTAATTCAGGAGAGCACTTAAACAGATACTTAACTTTAAGCACATGCATAAGTTCCATTGAAGCCAACAGGATCAAGGTATATTGTTAAAATTAAGCATGTGTTTAAGTGTTTTCCTGACTGGTGCCTTTGTAATCTGTTCATCTTTCTTATGTTTCCTCATTATTCCTTCTACCAGATTTTTATAGCTTTCTAGCTGTGTTTAGTTTCATGCATTTGAAATAAGACAGCATATAGTACCCCATCCATTACACCAGAAGCAGACAACACCAGCTGTGCGAGACAGAAAATGGAGTAACCCATTAATTATAGGTTACTTTTAGCATCTAGATAGCTGGAAAATACTGCCTAATGCAGTTTGACTATAGTGAATCACAGTAACTTCAGAGGGAAATGGACAATAAGTAAACAAACAACTCTTGGCACAATGACGTTTTGTGTTGTGTGGGTCCATATTACAGCTGTGCGAAATAATTTCAATCCATTCAATCCGTCCTTCTAGAGTCTTTTCTTGTTAAGGTTACAAACTGTCTAATGAAAACTAAACCAAGAAGTGACTGAGTATTTCAAAGGAGCGGTAGTAGATATTAATTCTAGAGTAGCACAGTCTCTGATCTAAATGATACTTGACCTTACTGTGCTTAGGAAATTGAAAAAGCTCTCAAGTGCTCTACAAACAGCAGCTGAGACTTTCAAATGTGGAAGTTTAAAGTTTGGCTCCGAGGCCAAGGTTTTCAAAAGGGACTAGTGATTTGCTGGGCTCTGTTTTTTAGGTGCCCAATTTGAGACACCTTAGAAGTTTTCAATTTTCAATTTTCAAAAAAAGGGCTGAGTACCTCCCCTCTGACAATCAAGATCTGTTTTGATGTGTCAAATAATTAGTTACTTTTGACAAATCCTGGCCCTAAATCTTTATATAGGCTCCTAAATATGTGGTCTGATATTCAAAAGTACTTAGCACAGCAGCACCCACTGAAGTCAAAGGGAATTACTGGGTGCTCGGTACTTTTGAAAATCAGGTCACTTATTTAGTGGCCTAAATATAGAATTTGGAGCCTTTAGGGCCTCATTTTTTATAATCTTGGCTTGTGAACCCAACTTTAAAAAATGGCTGGCTAAACTACATGCTTATCGTCTGTATTTGTGTGCACAATTTGGGTGGTGATTTTGAAAATTTGGTCCCAATCTTAATTAGAAAGGAAAGATACTCTGTGGTTCAGGGACTGGGCTTGGCAATCAGACGATGGAGGTTCTATTCTCAGCTCTGCAATAGATTTCTTTAACACATCCCTGGGTAATCTGTTCCAATGCCTCATGCCCTTCATTGTTAAAAATGTACATAGTGTAACTTGTGTAATTCTCTCTGAGTGAACACTGACTATGTCTATCGGGGCTCTAAAACATCTCTCTCAATCCGATTGTTATGACGCACGGCAATATTTGATTTAAATAGCATACATACATTTACTATATTAAAATAAACCTAAGTCCTTTACAACTATGTAAGTAAAAACCTGGCCCCTTGGAAGTCAGTGGCAAAACTCCCATTGACTTCAAGAGGGCTGGAATAGAGCTGACCGCAGGAGAACAAGTCCATTTTGCAGCAACTTTTGAGGTTTTGACATTTGTTGTCATTCTTCAGAGGAACAGAAACAAAACCTTTCCCTGTTGTTCATGTCAGAATGTCTGTTTTTGACCTGTCATGTGGGGTTGGCCTGAGCCACCTGGCGTCACCCCTCGCCCCTCCACCAAATGATCCTCCACACCATGGGGGAGCACGGGGGAATGTTTGGAGTGGGTCAGTGGTGACAGTAGACATCTCAGGTCAGCCCCGATTTGTGGGGTTCAAGGAGGGGGTGCCAACTCCACCCCCGACTCACCTCAGCGGGCCACACAGCCTGTCTGGTTTGGGAGGGCGCAACCAAAAATTGCAGCATCTCTGCAGAAGAGAGCTCTCCTCCTATCATCAGAAGAGGTTGTCTCACAGCCACTGACTCCATGAGCAGGCAGCAGCTAGCCAAAGAGACTCACCACTGCTCTGCCCTGCTACATCAGCATTTCAGGGAGCAGGGCCAAATGGAAGGCAGAAATCTTGGGGGGAAAGAAGGGGCACATAACCCCGTATCTCCCCCACCACACACACACACATCGCCTCTGCACCACACCAATGATAGATAGACTCTTTGGTAAGAAGCAGGCACACATCTCACTACTATCTGTAAGTACTCTTATACTCTTTTTCTTAAAGCTTTGCGAACAATATGTGTTTATATGAAGTACTCCTATTTTTGTCAATCGGTATCTCAGTTGGGGGTCAATGATTAACATTGCATTTGGAAAGGGGTCTGTCAACCAAAAACATTTGAGGACCTCTGTTCTATATGATAGATGTGGGGCAGACTCTGCACAATAAAATGGCTTCTTTCCCTTTTTTCCTCCTCTTGTTTTTCCCCAGCTCAAAGAGCCACTGCTGTTCTGGGATCCCTACTCCAAATTTTGCTCTCAGTTATTGAGGAGAATGGTTCAGTGATTAGGTGGAAGGAGACCTGGGTTGAAGACCCTGCTGTGCTACTGACTGTCACTGAGGGGTTTTTTGCCTCATTTTCCCATCTGTAAAATGGGGATGATGATACTTCTGCACCTCACAGTGGGGCTGTGAGATGTTTAAATACTATGGTAATGGGGCCCATATAAACAGATTGACTTACAGCTGTGAAAATCCAGAGTCCTTTCACTGAAATCAAATGAGAGTGGATTTAGACTCTTTAGTGTAAAGTGAGGGGAATGGAAAATTAATGGAGGCAAACAAACACTACAGTGTTCAAAACACTACAGCTCATTGCTACTGAAATGTTTTGGATTACTAGAGAACTGTGATTTTCTTTCACAAGGGCTCCTCCAGCAGACCCTGCTTTCCAAGAGAAAGGTGCCACTGCTGGCCCTCTCAGCAGATTGATGGATGGGGAACTTCAAAGTAGCAGTTGATGCTTGAATCATTTTTTTCTTGGAAGCTCTGTTCCCATAAGAGAATTAGTCATTCAGTTAGTGGTCAGGAGGTAAATGAGAACAGAATTTGACTTAGTGGGTGAAATCCTGGCCCCACTGAAGTCAATGGTTTGCTCATTGACATCAGGGAGGTCAGGATTTCACCCAGTGACTTTATCATGCACATTAAGAGAATTAGGTAATCATGAAAGATCTTGGTGTAATCAAGCTCTGCTTTAGTTATATGTATATATATGTGGATAAGGCGACAACATTCTTATCCATTTTTAATTAAAGCTAAGCATGCTGCATGATTCCATTTGCATAGATTGAGTTGCAGGGCCTAGACTCTTCCTGGGAATTATTTGAATATGATCAGTATTAAGCACAGACCATTAATTTTTTTCTCTTTAATATTGTGAAAAAGAAAAAAAAGAAATGAGGCAATTACTATAATGCAAAGCTGGCTCCAAAGAATAGGGAGAAAATAACTAGTTCCTTTGCATGAAAAGTGGCAAGTGTTTCCTTTTAAATCATGTAACATTGCCTAGAAATTGCAGTGATGGCAGTTTTAGGAATCCGAGTCTCAGTCATGTTAGACATCAAAGTGTTGTTAGTTGAACTACAATCTCTCTGAAATGCTAATTTGCATCGTTAACTACAATGGACTGAACATCCAGATTGTTCCTTTAATTACTTGAAAGAAAATGGGGGAAGATTTCCTTTAATGATTTTCCAGATCAAGGGCAATTTAGTTTCTTGCCTCCAGCCAATTTAATGATTAAAATGTGGCTTTGTATGACTGATTGGTATCAAGGTTTCACACCTTTCATTAACCTTCCATGCATGCAGTGACGAGTGAACCCAGCGATATGTGAGTCTGGGCATTTGGACGTAGATTGTAACTCAGCTGGAGGGCCAAGCCACCAGAAGGAGGGTCCAGCGGAGACAGGATGGAGGACGACACCACAGAGAGGGGGGTCTGCCCAGTGGAGAGCTAATTCCCCAGATAGCCAGCAGAAGGCGCCAATGCAGTGAGTCAAACCATGGTACACAGTGCCTTCAAAACGAACTTCTGGATTCATGTAACTATGAACTAAACCCGAAGCCTGGATGAGAAAATGCCAAGCCATGCTTATTAGTAGCTATGGCCTTTCTAACTCTTAATCTAACTCTAGGCTTGCTTCAGGTATGCTAATGAAGATCAATTCATTAATGCTGTCTCTGTAAATAATTGCCTTTTATAATAAATGTAAAACCAGAAGTACTCAGCTATGTAATTGGAGGACCGGACCAAAAGAAATCTGATGAAGTTCAACAAGGACAAGTGCAGAGGCCTGTTTGGGGCCCCCCACTACAGGAAGGATGTGGACAAATTGGAGAGAGTTCATTGGAGGGCAACAAAAATGATTAGGGGGCTGGAGCACATGACGTATGAGGAGAGGCTGAGGGAACTAGGCTTGTTTAGTGTGCAGAAGAGAAGAATGAGGGGGGATTTGATAGCAGCCTTCAACTACCTGAAGTGGGGTTCCAAGGAGGATGGAGCTAGGCTGTTCTCAGTGGCGGCAGAAGACAGGACAAGGAGTAAAGGCCTCAAGTTGCAGTGGGGAAGGTCTAGGCTTGATATTAGAAAAACTGTTTCACTAGGAGGGTGGTGAAGCACTGGAATGGGTGACCGAGGGAGATGGTGGAACCTCCATCCTTAGAGGTTCTTAAGGCCTGACTTGACAAAGCTCTGGCTGGAATGATTTAGTTGGGGTTGGTCCTGCTTTGAGCAGGGGGTTGGACTAGATGACCTCCTGAGGTCCTTCCAACCCAAATATTCTATGGGAAGCCTGTGTGAATCCAGAAGAATTCTGGGAAGAAAACTATTTAAGTGCCATCGCTTGTGCTATTTAAACCAAAAAAATAATTTAAAACACATGCAAACATAGTTGTGAAAATAAGGTAATTACCAGCAATCGCAGTCAGGCAGCAGCAAAGTCACCCGGCATCTGCTTCCCAACCCAGGACTGTTTCCTACTTGATTCTCTGACTCTCTCTTCCAGAGGCTCTTTGGCCTCTCATGGCTACATAAAAATGTCTGCTTTTGCTTGCCAGCCAGCGCTTCTGAACAGCTATTGCAGGGGACTTGCACTTGGTGTGACCCACCTGCAAAATGCCTCACTGCTTTCTTTTGTCTTTATAAAATAACCTGGTCATGTTTGATGTGGGAGGGGTTTTATTCATCATGCAGGACAGTTTGAGGCTTTCCTGTAATAGTCACACAGACATAGTTCTTCAGAAAGATGCACTGGTCACCCTTTTTGTTAAGAGTAAGTGGTTGATAAAGGTTAATAAAGGTTGATTAGTAGTTGTTATAAGCATCTTACAGATATTAGAGGTTTTTAAGCTGCGGCTTGACAAAACCCTCGCTAGGATTATTTAGCTGAGGTTAGTCCGGCTTTGAGCAGGGGGTTGGACTAGATGACCTCCTGAGGTCCCTTCCAACACTATGATTCTATGATTCTGTTACTATGCATTTTAGATGGTGTGCGTGTGTTACTTTTTCCCCTCAATGCCCAATCCACAGAGGATGTAAGTCTGTTGCAGCTCTCAGCTACTGAGTGGAGCTAGTTGGGAAATTTCCATTGAAATGTTTTTTGGTCAGAATTTGCCAATTTGTCAAAATTGAAAAGTTTCACAGAGACTATTTGATTTTGATTAAGTTCTGACTGAGCCTCAGCGGGTTTTGGAACTTGTGTGGGTTCCTGCCAGCTGCTTCTTGCAGCTCGCCTGATGGATGGGGAATTGAGAGCCTGGTAGTCCAAACTCACAGCTCCTTAGTAGCCAGGTACCCAGAGCTTCCATGGTCCATAGCTCTGGGGCAGTCCACCATGCAGAGTGCCCTGGAGCTGGGGAGCCATTCCCACTTCCCATAGAACTTTGACATTTTGGGGTTTCATTCCAAATCGGAACAAAACCATACTTTGGAGTATCAAGATTCTCTGCAAAATGGAATTATCTGTCTCTGCCCTGCTCTATGAGGCAGCCTGGCTCTTTAGCTCAAGATGTAGAAATGCTTTTTGCTGTGGAGGCATCTGGTTTTGTCTTCAGTGTCAGTCACGATGGCGGCTGTCACATAAATGGGGGCTTGTCTGGGATTTGAACCTGGGAATCTTTTCATCAGTAGAAGGTGTTATATAGGTGACCATAAACAATGTGCTGGACTCTATAACACTTGATTAATCATTTATTAAGCCTTAATATAAAGTATGACCAGTATAATGAAAAGCCTTGTCTACACTAAGTTGGTATTTGCAGGTGTTACAGCTGATGTGCACCAGAGGCAACTAGAGGTGTGTGAGAAGGGGAATAACATGTCACTTGCTTGGCTGCATAGCTGTGTCGTCGATACAGGGATACGTCACGCTCCCCCACCAACAATCTAAAAAGTATGTCTTAGATAGAATAGGGCTAGCATGAGCAGCAGCAGTGCAAGCTTCTCCACACTGCCTTGCCACTGTACCTGAGACCTAATCTGTAAGGACCCCCTCTGAAGGTGACAGGATAGTTCAGTCCTCGGTCTTTCTGCTGATATTGCCAACGAGGGTGCCAACTATGATGGGATTTTCTCTGAGGCAGTTCACTGGGAACAACACAAAAACCACAACAGCCATTTCACATACTTTGCTGAGCAGCATTTAACTTCTGAATTGAAAAATTGCCCGTTTTTAATCAGATTATATATTTTTTTCAGGCAATTATCACTTCAAGCATAATAGACCAGATCCTGGTCTACAGGACTGATAGCACAAAGGGCCAGAATACTGTCCCAGGATGTGGGACTAAGCACCCCACTGACAGGCTGTCTGCAGTCTTGGCCCAAATCCTGAGAATTTCTTCAGTATAGAGAATCTCTTCTGGGGGGAGCGGGGGGAGAACGCCTCAGTGTAGTCTGCTCTGCACCATTTTCTACCAGCTCTCTGAGTGGACAGGTATGGCTAGAGTGCTGCAATTATCTGGGGCCAGTGTAAAACGTAGGCACTGTAAACTCATGCCTAGGGCCCTGACTCATGAAGTGATGTGATCATGTGGGAATCTGTTTTCATTTACAAAAGTAAGCCTCCTAGCCTGATGGTTAGGAAGAAAAGCTTGAACATGTGAAACAAGTGTAATCAATGCAGAGAAGTCTGCAGACAGCCTGCCAATGAGGTGCTAACTCCAAGATCCACTGCTCTGTTGGAGTTCTACCAATGACACTCAGCAGAGGACATTCTGAGCAGCAGGAGGAGAAGACTTCAGTGAGCTACATCCAGTCAGATACATCCAAGCTGCTGAAGTAAGTATTGGGGCACTTGCCTGCTGTCATCCCAAGGGTAAAGAAGGGACCCTTACCATCACAGGGGGAGAAGGCCCCTGCTGCTCTTCTGGGAGGGAAGAAGGGGCCTTATCTGTATGCAGTGTCCTTCGTTATTGGTATTTACCAGTTTTCACCTGAATTTTGGCTTTTTCAGGACCCAGGAATTTTTCTTATGGACAGGTCTGTGCTAAAGGGCCACTGGGGATAGGAGAGGGCTCTGTCCCGAAAGGAGGGGGGCATCAGTTCTCACAGGTTGTAAATTTCCACTCCCCGCTTGACCCTGGCCTTCAACCTGTCCCCATTTCCTTCCTCTGCAGTGGACAAGAGGAGAAAGGAGAAAGGCATAGAGCCTGGTCATCGGTCCTGGTGAGTAGCGGGCAACCCCCTTCATCTGGCCCCCCTGGCACCAGGTACCCCACTCTCATTGACCCTGCCTCCCGTCCTCCCCACCCCTGACCTCCATGAGTACCAGTCACCCCTTCCCACCACCTGCTGCCCTTCATTTTCAGTTTTTCCGATTTTTTTCTGTTTTTAATTATTTTTTTTTAATACAACTCGATAAATTCCCAGGAAATGGGGAAAATTAAAAAACCCTGAAGGGCCTTCCCTATGTGGGGTCTCTGCCAGGATCACTAGAAGTGGTGGTGGAGCCAATATGGGGTTGCAAGGGATGGAGCATGGAGAGGTCCATGTCCTAGCGTCCCTCTGGCCTCTAATTCAGCCCTTCCCTTTTTAGCGTAATGGCTCCTTGTGAGCTAGTGCCAGCTGATATAGATAGCTCAGGATGGCGGGAGCACAAATGTATAGTAGAGCTGTCTTCCCCCACTCCCGTGGCCCAGCTTGGGCACTGAACAAAGAAGCACTGTTCAGCCAGACTTGAGAATCAAAGCCATTATTCCTCCCAACAGAAAACACTACTCCAGCCTTTTTTCTCAGCTCCCCCAATTGCTTTAATTTAATACTGAATCTTGTTGTGACTATTATTCCAATATTTCATTTAATACATATCTGATAATATGTTTTGGCAGAATTTATAGAGTACTATCTAGTTTTTCCATAAGATACTAGATATGAGCTAAATGAAGTGGACGGCTGAAATGGACATAACCACATTCTATTCATCTGAACTCCTGTATATACATCTTTCTTTCATATTTACTAGGTAAAATGCAGTAATTATACAGAAGGGGATTTGTATACATGACTGCTTTAGCAATTAATACATGATCAGACAGATTAATAATATGGTCAGGCTTTAGTGCATTTTTCCTCTTCATATCCTATATAACAGAGCCTTGGATTTCTATATGCATTACCTCAAATTATGTACAATTTTAGCCCTGCATAAAAGCTTTTTTTCTTACTAAAATCAGGCAGGGAACTAGCAAATGAGTTGGGAGGCATCTGCGTTTTGAGAGGAATTCAGTTAAGCAAACATTTTTCAGAAATGGATTTCAAGTAGTTTGTTGCCTGACCTGGTTGTATTTGAAGTGTTTGTTTTCATTTTGTTTATTCGCATCTGTGCTCATGAAATTCAGTAAGAGAAATGAGAAGAAATGTTTTAAAAAAAGATTCCTGCCCAGCTGCTTTAACTCCTGTATGCAGTGGTGGTATAGATGTGTTGGTCCCAGGATATTAGAGAGACAAGGCGGGTGAGGTGATATCTTTGATTGGACCAGCTTTTGATGGCAAGAGAGAAGCTTTTTGAGCTTACTCAGAGCTCTTCTTCAGTCTGGGAAATGTACTCAGAATGGCTACGGCGACACTACAGCTTAAGTTGACATCAATTATGTTGTTCGGGGGTGTGAATTTGCCGCCCCCGAGAGACATCATTTATGCCGACGTAAGTGCCGGTATGGACAGTGCTATGTTGGTAGCGCAGTTTCTCCCTCCGACAGAGCGACCACTGCTCGCGATAGGACGGAAGTAATTAAGCTGACAGGAGAACTGTCTCCCGTTGGCTTAGCACTGCTACACTAGAGGGCTTATAGCAGCCCAGCTGTATTGGTGCAGCTGCACTGCTGTAAGCTCTCTAGTATAGCCAGAGCCACAGTCACACCTAAATACAAGGTGGAACAGATTGTTTAGCATAAGTAGTTAATATATATTTCAAGGTATCATTCAAGGTAAATTGGCCTGTTAACATTTCTCCAGTCATTGGGAGGGGTGGGGAGAGAAAACTTGGGGGGAAAGAGATTAGAGGGTTACATATAGTTGTAATAAGCTATAAATCCAGTGTCTCTATTTGATCCATGTTTTTAGTGTCTAGCAAAGTCTCTATTTGATCCATGTCTAGCAAAGTTATGAATTTAAGCTCTTGTTTTGAAGGTATTGTACAGTTTCCTTTGAGGACTAAGACTGAGAAGTCCGATACAGAGTGATCACTTTGTGAAAAGTGTTCACTCACAGATGACAGGGTACTTTTGTCTTTGATCAATTTTCTGTGTAAGTTCATTTGAGAGCATAATGATTGTCTCGTTTCACCCACACAGTTGTCATTGGGGCATTTATTGCACTGGGTAGTGTACACCACATGTTGTGTATTGTGGGGGGAGTTCATCACAGCTGTGGAGATATGTCTACAGGTTTTGCTTCCATTGTTCTGACAGAGTCTGGTGCCACTTTGAGTTGGTGTGTCTTGGTCTGTGGGGAGCTTGCTTTTGAGGATGAGCTTGGAGATGCTGGGCGATTGTTTGAAGGCCAAAAGGAGGTTCAGGAAAGATTTAGAATTATATTTGAATGTTAATCAATATGCATAAATAAGTGAAAATTGCCTATTTTGTGAAGCAATTTGTGTCACCATGCTGATAAACAAATGGGAGTTGGCCCAATCATAATTGCTTACCTAGCTATAAGCCTACTTTATCTGTCAAAGACTTTGGGTCAGGTGTGCAGACAGCCAGTCAATGAAGTGTTCACTCCCAGATCCACTGGATTTGCTCCAGAGCGACCCCAGAATCACTCCAGAGAAGAATTTGGCCTTCAGTAAGTCCACACCATTTGCATTTTTCCCTCTGTCCTTTAGCTACATGTGTTATTTTGTTAAACCAAGTGATCAGTGAAATTTCACACTTTTTAAACAAATACATAGGATTTTCCATTATTATTTGGCACATCAGCATGGAATGATTAACTAGAGACAGAAGTAAAATAAAAAAACCCAAAAAACAAATACATTAAAATTGTCCTGAGAAACTCAAATGCGTGATGCAGACATTATCATTTTACCTGAAGAATGTAAGTGCAGTAGCATGTTTGCTTGTTCTGATCAATGGCAGTTTGGTTTCACTGGCAGTAAGATCAGGCCTCACACCAGGAAGGACCAATCCAATGTCTTTGGTCCTTCTGGCAAGTTCTCTGCTCCAAACACTAGACAAAATACATAGAAAAAAAAAATCCCTGGACTATCAGCTGATGTAGAAAATGAAGAATACTTCAGAAGGTTAAACAAAGAAATCAAGAGATACATTACTAATGCTTGGATGGATGACAAACTCAACTGTTTTTTGGTTGGTTGTTATTAAGCTAAAATCATAGAATCCTGGAATCACAGGACTGGAAGGGACCTTGAGAGGTCATAGAGTCCATTTCCTGACACTCATGGCAGGACTAAGTATTATCTAGACCATCCCTGACAGGTGTTTGTCTAACCTGTTTTTAAAAATCTCCAATGATGAAGATTCCACAACCTCCCTGGGCAATTTATTCCAGTGCTTAATTACCCTGACAATTAGGAAGTTTCTCTTAATGTCTAAACTAAACCACCCTTCCTTCAGTTTAACCAAAGGGTTCAAAAAAGAACTAGGTAAGTTCATGGAGGATAGGTCCATCAGTGGCCATTAGCCAGGATGGACAGGGATGCGAAACCAGGCTCTGAAGTATCGCTAGTTTCTGTTTGCCAAAAGCTGGGAATGAGCAACAGGGGATGGATCACATGATGATGACCTGTTCTGCTCATTCTCTCTGAAGTACCTGGCACTGGGCACTGTCGGAACACAGGATAATGTTCAATTAGGATGAAATAAAGCAAAGGAAAATTTAGACTAAATACTTTGGGGGAGAGGGGAAATCCTCAGTAGATAGTGGAAGTGGCAAAAGAAAAAGACTTTCTGCAAGTGCCTTATGGTGTGACTTCCAGATATCATATAGGAGAAAAAGATAAGTGAATTATAAAAGAAGTCAGCTTTAAAGGGAGGTAAGGTAAAGATGAGAGCAGGGGTCAAATCTTAGCCCTATCGAAGTCAAGAGCAAAACTCCCATTGATTTCAGTGGGGCCGGGATTTCATGCCAGGAGCATTACTTCCCAGTAAATGTAGCTACAAATGCCAGACTAATATGTGAGTATAATTAATAGCAGTAATGGAGACAAGAGCCTGCAGGCTGGAAAGAGGTGCCTAATGCATAGAATGGGAGTTTTACCATTGACTCCATTGGAGTAATGATTTCATGTCAATTCTTAAAGACCACAGGAATTGCCAGATTGGATCAGACCCAAAGTCTATTTATTTCACTATCCTGTCTCCGACAGTGGCCTGTAGCAGATTCTTCAAAGGAACATGCAAGAAACACTGCAGTAGGTCTTTTGGGATAACCTGTCTGTAGCAGAAGTTTCTTCCTAATCCCCATTAGTTAAAGCAGGAGCCATTATATTAATAGACTGTGTCTGGTTAGTTGTACAGTTAAAAAGCTAATTTTCTAGTCAGAAATCATGAGAGTTTGAACCATAGGAATTATGAGTTGTTGAGTCATTTTACACACATGCATAGCTGGGAATTTTGACCCAATAGAAGCCTCTGTTAACAGCAGTTTCCTAAATTCTGCTAAAATTATATATCATGAACATTTAAGAACAAATATTTTTAGAAAGCTATAGAAATCTCCTAAAATATCTGCTCAGAATTTCTTAATTATCCTCAAGTTGCCAGCATAGCTGAACTGTGATGATGCTATGGATAACTATGGCCTTGATCCAGCAAAGCACTTAAGCATGTGCACCACGGACTTCAATGGAACTTGTCATGTGATTAAAGATATACACATGGTTAAGTTCTCTGGTGGAGGGCCTATGGAAGCCAAGTTTTCTTTCTAGTATCTCTTGTGCTGGAAGCACTAAGTAAAGGGAAAGTTACTCAGATGAGGTGGCCCCTGGAAATCTGAAAGGTGTTATGTCCATAGCTTGTTTGGAAATATGCTAGGACCTTAAAGTGGGTGGATCTCCAGGACTTCATCAGAAATCCAAAATGTTCAGCTTAAGTGTGGGTGTGCTGGGAAAATCTCTAGTTAGTCTCATTTGGAAAAAAAAAGTCTAGCTAAAATGGTAAGCATGCTGAAAACACACTGTTTTTTAAAAACAATTCTTATTAAAAGTAACAATGTCTCTGTATTTGAAGATGTGGAATTTCAAAGCTCAGTCTTTCTCTTTCAAAATGCAGTTTTCATGAGAGTGGGGAAGTAGAAATGATTTAAAAGTTTTCTTGTCTTAGTTATACAAACTATAATACAATTAGATGACTATGTGAAATGCTTTTCACAGCTCTAGGGCAAGCTATTACAAGTTTAGAGTTCAATTAACAAAAAGTTTTGTACTTATATAACAGCCAGGCACAGCGGGGGGAATTACGTTGGTAGGTTTTTTCTTTTTGACAGATATTAATTTTTCTCATAGCTCTGTAAAAAGCAACAAAAGGACATTTAATGTAAGACAGCCAGGCCAATATAAAACATGGTGAGGGACCTAGCACCATATTCTATCCCATTCTGTTCTCTTCAGGTTCTTATACTTTGCCCATGGCTCTGGTATCTGAGGCCTTTTCAGAAGAGCATTCATTAACACGATTAGCATGTGTCACATGTTCGTTCCTTTTCACCCTTTTTTGGGGGGGGATTGCATGTGGATGTTTAAAGTTGTGTTTGGTTGTCAATGTGTATTATGTATATCTGCTGTGCTGTGTGTTTGTGTGGGTGAGGGCAAGGTCAAAGGAGTGTACACCTTGCACTTGGAATGGAAAGGGAAGTTGTGTGAGGTGGTTCTTAGGTCCTGTGAGAATCCCTTCTGCGATCCTAGGGCACCCCCAGGACACTTTGTCATGGTTCCCGCTGAAGAGCCTCCAACAGCAGCCTCTCGTTTTTGGGATGACAAGTTCATCTCGCACCGACACTTACAGGCTTTGGGATTTTCAGGACGAAAAATCTCTCTCTGGGCCCCCTCCGGGTTTACACGGTCTTGAATCCAAAGCCCAGCCTCAGCCTTTGAATGTACACGACACTTTTCGCTATGTGCTTATTATTAATACAATGGGGCCCCGATTTTTTCCCGGGGGGGGGGGGGGGGGGGGGGGGGGGGGCAGGCGCGGTTGTCTGGCTGCTACTGCCAGAATCGGATACTCATGAATGGCCGGTGAGACAGAACTCTCCGTTTCCCCGCGTGAAATACGGTGACAGGGTCTCCCTGCCCTTGGGTCCGCTGATCATTTCCCCTTGTCGATTTCAGCGGCTCCCAAGTTAAGCCCTCGCTGGGTTCGTTATCCCGCCACGCACTCTGCTCCGGGCTGGCCCAGGCACCGGGCACTCAGCCAGCAGGAGAGGGGCAGCCTCTCGCTAGCTTCTTCTCTGTCGGCCCGTGTCTCCGCTCTCCCGAAAGCCGAAGGGACGGACGCCGGCTGCAGGGTTTGCTTAGCAGCGCGGCTGGGAGCGGCTCTCTCCCGCCGGACCTGCTGCAGCGCGGCCCCGGGCGCTAAGGGCCAGTGACCGGTCTGCCGGCAGCACCGCGGACAGCTCCGCGGGCGGCTCTCGCCCGCCCCGAGCCCTGGCCCCGCTGCAGCGTCCCCTCGGCCGGGCTCAGCCGGGGTCCCGGACTCAAGGTAGGAAAAGCCTCTGGAGGCTGGAAGCCCTTCGCGGCGGCTGCCCGAGCGCGGCCCGCTCGCCCGCCGCTGGCCGCTCCGCCTGTCTGTCTGTCTGGGCAGCAACGTGGCCCTGGCGGCGAGCGGCACCGCGCTCTTCCTCCGTGCGTCTTGAAAACTTCCTTCCCCGGGGCGGGGGATGTCTCACAGGCGGCTGTGCTGTGGGGAGCGGGTGTCCCACATTCGGGGAGCCCTTGGGGTGGGGGGTCATCGTACTTGTTGCCCCTGGTGTTGTCAAGGTGGGTTATTAATTTATGATGTGTCGGATTGTGCTTTATTCCCTAACTCCATTTGCTGCTTTATTGTGATCTCTGTCCCCACTGGAGTGGAAATCGCATGCCTGGCTGTAGGTAGATGGCTGTCTCGGGGTCATTTATATACATATCATCTGGGTGCTTTGCATCTTGAGTTTCCCAGAGCAGTGGTTTTCAACTAAGAGCACATGTACCCCCTGGGGGTATGACGAGGCCTTCCCAGGGGCACATCAACTCATCTAGACATTTGCCTAGTTTTACAACAGCCTGCATAAGAAGCACAGGCGGAGTCTGTATAAACTCACATTTCAGACAGACAATGACTTGTTTGTACTGCTCTGTCTACTCTACACTGACACCTAAATATGTATTTCTATCCCAGCTGATGTTGTTTATAACTATATGGTAAAATGAGAAAGTAAGCCATTTTTCAGGACTAGTGTGCTGTGACACTTTCGTATTTTTATGTCTGATTTTTGTAACCCAGTAGTTTTTAAGTGAGGGTACACAGGACAAATCAGACTCCTGAGAGGGATACAGTAGTCTGGAAAGGTTGAGAGCCACTGTCCTGGAGGGTAGGGATATAAACTGCGAGTGTCTCTGCAAGGAAAGGGTGTCACTAGTTCTGATGGCTTCATCACTGTGTTGGCACTGCAATCCTTACTGCTCACGGGAGGGTTTCACTGCACTTGTGCCTGGGTGCGGAGGTGTTAACATGGCCATTAATATAGTCATCCAGGTGTTTTATTGTCATCGTTGTTCTCCCCTCAAGAGAGGCTTGACCTGCACATGTGCCCATGGAGTTGGTGTAAGGGTTGACTACCATTAGTGCCCATGGTGTGTGTGTGTGTGTGTGTGTGTGTGGAGGTACCACTCTGGCCTGTGGGAGGGTTGGAAGAGGACATACCACTAGTGTCCATGACGGAGGGGTGGTGAAAGAGGAGGTGCCACAAGTTGCCCATGGCAGTGAAGGTGTCACTAATTTCCACCTTTCCTTGCCCTCTAGGCAAAGATGGCTGATCTCTTGGAAGACTGGGGCTTGGGCTCTGCACCCCACAACCAGAGCCAGTCTGCACTCATCCCCGCCACCAACAGGACCTCGGTGGTGTTCCAGGGCTTGCAGCTGGTGCAGCGGCTGAAGGCGATGATCATCCTGCTGTATGCAGCTGTAGTGGTGGTGGGCATGGTGGGGAACTGCTTGCTGGTGCATGTCATTGTGCGGGTGAAGAAGATGCACAACGTCACCAACTTCCTAATTGGGAACCTGGCCCTGTCAGACGTGGCCATGTGCGCCACCTGCATCCCGCTCACCCTGGCCTACATCTTCGAGCCCCGCGGCTGGATCTTCGGCAGTACCATGTGCTACATTGTCTTCTTCATGCAGCCTGTCACTGTCTATGTGTCCGTCTTCACCCTGGCCACCATTGCTGTGGACCGCTACATCGTCATTGTGCATCCCCTGCGGCGCCGCATCTCGCTACAGCTGGGCGCCTACGTGGTGTTGGTTATCTGGATCCTCTCTGGCTGCCTGGCGCTGCCAGCCATGTCTCACACCTACTACATGGAACTGGGCCAGCAGGGACTCACCCTGTGTGAGGAGTTCTGGGGAGAACAAGAGCGCCAGCGGCAGACGTATGCCCTCTGCCTGCTGCTTATCACCTACCTCTGCCCCCTGCTAGCCATCCTGGTCTCCTACACGAAGATCTATCTCAAGATCAAGAACAGGGTCGTGCCCGGTACCATCACCCAGAGCCAAGCCGACTGGGACAGAGCCAGGCGCAAGAGGACTTTCTGCCTGCTGGTGATGGTGGTGGTGGTCTTTGGAGTGTGCTGGCTGCCTTTGCACACCTTCAACCTCATCCGGGACATCAACATCAGTGCCATTGATGCCTATTATTTTAGCCTTGTCCAGCTGCTGTGCCACTGGTTTGCCATGAGCTCCGCCTGCTACAACCCCTTCATATATGCCTGGCTGCACGATAGCTTTAGGGAGGAGCTAAAGAAGTTATTGGTCTGGCACAGGAAAGTTGCTCCTTATGGGCAAAGCATGACAGTGAGTGTTATCTGACCCGCTGCCCGGCAGCTCCTCTCGCAGGTCACTGAGCTATAGTGAGCTCCCTCAGTATATTATCTCAAGTTGCAAACAGAAACAATGAGATGTGCCATCTGAATGCCTCCGACCCTGTGTGCCAGGCACAGCCAGCCAGATTCCACTTTGAAAGCTGTGGACATCAGTCCTGTTTAAAGAACATATATCTCTGGGTGAAACATGGTCTCTGCAGGCTGTTCCTCTGGGGGGGCTAGCCCGATAGAGGGGGATTGGGGATGTGTGTGTGTGTGTGTGTGTGTGTGTGTGTGTGTGTGTGTGTGTGTGTGAAAGAGAGAGTGAGTGAGTGAGTGAATTCATTTTGTTTGTTTTTCTACTTAAAATCCATTTAAAACATTCATAGATATTTGTATTGAAAAATCAATGGAAAATATTCCCCCCCCTTCTTACCTTCTGGTTTAACCTGGGTTATAGCTTATAAAGGAAATGGATGCAAGGAACATCTTATTTATAGGTTTCAAAAATTCTCTGGAAAAAAAGATTCAGTAAATGAGAATGCAACACAAATATGGAGCCCCATTCTGAGAGGTGCTGTGTGTCTGCAGCTTCCACTGTAGATTCTCAGACCCTCTCAGCACTTGGTGTATACATTATACAATTGGTAACAACTATATTGGGTGCATCCCTATCACTTTCTGTTTTTAAAAATCTGGAAAGGCTAGTGGTCAACATTTTTTCCTATTTTGTGCAATTAGAAAGATTCCTTTGTAATTTTCAAGATATTTTACACTCTCTCTGTTTCTTTCTTATTTTAAAAATCATAAAACTGTAACTATCAGTGCCCTGTTGGGCCCTGCTGTATGTAAGCACAGAAAAGATGAACAATGGGGGGGGGGAGGAGAGAACAATATAATTTGTTATAAAAGTGAGCAACATTGTTATTGGGGTTCCCTATTAAACCATCTGATGTAGAAGATCTTTCATAGGACTATATTCTGCAGATAAATGTGCAGTGTTACATGTGTTTCATTTTCTATTTTAACTACCCAGAAAAGTGGAGTAAGGACTGTCACACGAAATATAGAATCCAAACAGCATCAACAAAAAGATTAATAAAAGACACCTTTAAAAAGAACACATGGTGAAAAGTAAAAAGAGATCCTTTTATTTAGTTTCACCTCAGCCTTATTAGAAGTTGACATAAATATTGAAGTCTATAGCTGGAGCAACTGTTCCTCTTGACCAGCTGTTGAAATTACACCATGTAATGCAAAGTGTTATTATCAAAACATGCCTGTCTCTCCATCTACCTAGGTTTCTATCATATTGCCCATCACCACAGTGTCTGAGCATCTATGGCGTTTAGCATAATTGTTTGTTAAAAGACACCAGCAAGAAGTTATTGTGAATGAATGAACACGCAAGGACTCAGAATATGCAAAGTAGCAATGGGAAACTGAAATCACATTCACTCCCTGATCATGTTCTTTATTTTCCCAGCTGGGTAGTAGGATATCACTTTTGGTTGGGAACAGATGGACACAGTGCCTCAGCCAATACTGAATGCCTAGGCACATAGCAGCCACATGCTTCTTGGAGTTTTTGTTATTTTTGCAACAGATTATTTAAACATGTGTCAACACATTTTGTTTGGTGGAACATAGTGTTCACCAAAGGTGCTGAATTCTGAGCACTGGAGGTCTTATTTCCCAAAGAGGTCTAGAACAGGCTAGAGCACTGGACAAGCAATGGGAATACCTGGCCTGGATTGCCAGCTCCGCCACGAACTTGTTGGGAATGTTACTTTCATCTCTGCATCTGTTTTCACCCTGTTTAAAACAACTTTCCTCCCCCTTTAAGATCTAAGGACTAAAGAGTATAGTGTTACTATTAGGTCAGCCTGCGTGTCCATACCTATGCTTGACCTCATGCTGAGACTGCCTTGAAAGGTCTAAATTAGTGTCAGTTGTGGTGGTGCTTTTTAGTACACCTGTCCACTAGGAACTAGTCTGAGGCCACCGATTTATTTTACATATGCTACTGAAGAGCAATCAGAGCATTAACTCCAATCTTTATTGTCCTATTAGATATGTACCATTGAACTGGATGTGATACATTCCATAACCAGTCACTGATTCTCTGTGTGCTTTTTTCCCTAATCTGTCTTTCTTTAAAATAAGCAGTGATCTCTGATACGGCATGAACTGTCATCTCATTTGCGTCTAATGTGTTTGCTATTTTATCTAGGTGTGAATTAGTACAACCGATATCTAAAAATCTTTGTGGCGTTATAAATTGTAATTTAAATATGGGAATTGTGAATTAACTGAAGAGACTCCGTTTATAAAATGTATTTGAAATCAACAAGGCTGGACTTGATATTGTCACAGGATCCCATAATTTTCATGCTTTTTAAAATAAAAAAAGAACCATGGCTTTTGGCATATCTGTGTCCTTGTTTGTTTTGCTGGTGGTTAGTTGATGGGTGGGTAGTCATCTGAGCCAACTTCACTACCTGGTTAAACTAACTGTAGTCTGTGTGATGAGCTGTGGGGGAGCAGAAGCTCAGAGCAACACTGAAGTGGGACAAAGGACTATAGAAGTGGTCTGTTAGTGGAAGGTTTAATTCTCAAAGGTGTCATAAGATGGCGTACTGAAAAAATCATGGGGTCAGGAAAATTGCTGATTCCACAGTTCTAGGCCAAAATTTTTAAACTCAGCTTCCGTTTTGGCACCTATAATTAACTGATGCAAGACTGGTTTCATATTGGATCTGACTGCATAATCCTGAATGCCCATCTGAATCTTTATTCAAGTTAGCTAAATCTTTGGAGAGGTTTTCAAGGCCTTCACTTCCCACCACGAATGCCTTGCAAATTTCCTTACTAGCTGAAGACTGATAACGATTGTTGGGAGCTAGGCCCACATACAGAGGCCATCTGGTACAGCAGTGAGTCAGTGAGGAACAGCATGGTGCATGGCTGCTGATCATCACCTGCTGCCACTACATGAACCAGGGAAGTGGAGATGCATCCTAGGTTCCTGGTGATTCTCCAGTCAGATCAGATCACAATATGATCAGAGAAAAGAGGAAAGGCAGGACTTCACTGGTATTTGTGTGACTCCAACTTGGCTGATGTGTGGTCTCTCTGAGGGGGGGGGAGGGAAACAGGCTGAAGGTTTCTTGTTGGGGTCAAATTTTGACTGATCTGGGACTCGACTCTTCTGCCTTTTCCCATTAACAATCTTCTAATTTCCTAACCACTGTTATCAGGTAAGCCTAGCAGCCTGACTTTGCCATCTGACACATCTTCGAGGTTGGTCTGGTGGACTGAATTGGACAGGTAGTCTTGTTCCTATGCAGTGTGGTTGGAGCCTGGCAGGTCCTCTCCCCTCCTCTGCTTTTTCAGGGGTTGAGCTGGTGTTCCCCCTCTCCTTCACAATGCACCCTGGGCGTAGCTGTAAATATAATGGAAACAGACTTTACTGTGGTATTACAGTTCTCTTGGCACAGGTCCTAGTCATTAATCAGGGAGAAGAAAACAAATCCCACATCCAATCATCTTAGAACCTCAAAAAACTTTGTCTTGAGAGATCGCACAGTCTGGTGGCTTGGTCACTGAACTTGGGAATCAAAAGATGTGAGTTCTTTGCCTAGCTATACCGCTGACCTGCTTTATGACATTCATGAAGTTACTTCCTCTCTCTGTTTCTCTCCCTGCTCCTTGAGGCAGGGCTGTCTCTTACCATTCTTAGCACAGTGGGTCCTTGATCTCAGTAGGAACTTCTAGATACTAATGTAATACAGATAACCTCTTGTAATAACCTCGTGGTTCAAGTTTTATATCCATACTGGCTTGTTCACGTATCCCTAATTTTTAGTTGATAACAACAGTGCATCATCAGGAAGTTGCTGCTTAGTATTAGCATCTGTGGCTGTAAACAAAAATGTTGTTTAAGGGTTGAAGCTTCTCTTCTCCGCTGCAGTGACCAACGCCTTCTGCGCAGCTCAGTCAAAGCAATTCTAATTTGCAATGGGGATTGGGTTGATGGGCTGGCTGCGACGGAGCAAAACCCTCCTGTGTACGGTCCCTTGTCTGGCAATGTGTAGGAGACAGTGAGGGGATGGAGTGTGAACCGCAGATCCTTCAATTTCTCCCTCAACAGAAACATTGCTGCAGTGATTGGACTGAAAATTACCTTCATGGAGTGGCTGTACAGCCTTTCAAGAAGATGCCTCTGCCCTGCTCATCTCTCCAGCTTGTGTCCCAGTTACTCTGACCGCGTGCCAAAAATTGAAGCATGAGAAATGTAAATGCAATAAAAGGTCATCTAAAGAAATATGACAGCCCTTTACTTAGTTGATCCTAACAATAATAAAGAATGACAATCATTAATAAAAGGGTAGATTAAAAACTGATAACTTTTTAAACAATACAAAAACTGGATTTTTTTAAAAAGCAGATGCTTTTATTTAAATTAAATTGTAAAAAAGCTAATTGAAATATATTTTTCTTTTACAATATTAATGTATTTAAAATTAAATTTGACATTATGACAATCGATATGAAGGTCTAAACATACAATTATCTATTAAAATAATTTAAATTAAATACAAATAATATTCAAGTACATGTTTACTGCCAAAATTTTAAAGAAAGTCAAACCACTGAACTGACGGTAGGCACTAGCTAAGCGCCAGGAACCAGAGTTTGTTGACGTGCTAAACCAGCTCTGCCAGTAACAGCCTCTTCTAACGGTGCAGCAAGACTATTTTTTTCATTTGTCTATTTTCAGTGACTACTAGCTCATTCAAAGTTGAGAAACAAATTGGGAGCTGAAAAAGCAGAAAAGTTTTTCCTCTTCTAATCTATGAATAAAACGGAGGTGTGGAGATGAGCTCCCCCAGCTCTAAAATCTTGAATGAGATGGTGACAGGAAACAATCCATTCAGTTTCCTAATTACAGCACAGACTTCCTTTGTTTAAGAAATCAGATAGTTTAAAATGCAAAATACCTTTTGATTAACTTACTTTTTTTCTTATGCACCCAGCACATTTAAGGTAGTTGAATTGAATGATTAAAAAAAAGCACTGGTTTTGTGCATTTTTAATTGAATTCCAATTTCCATCCAAAAGCAGCTTGACACAAATCATGAGTAAAAAAATGAATCAAGTTAACCAGAAACACATCATTCAACATTTTTAAACATAAAAAAGTAAAAATGAAGAAGTTGCTACATATATGTTAAGCTATATAATTGCTTAAATAAATGTGTAGACATAGTGTGCCCTCCTGCCTACCAAAAAGAAGTATCCACGTTAGTAAAATGTAATGTAATATGTGTAATGAGTTGCAAATCAACACGTTTTAATGGTAACCAACCAATGAGACGGTCTTTCATGAGGAATGACGCTGGCAGACCAAGTGCCAGCTTATGCCATGCCCCAGTGGAACACTGACAAATACAGAGCAGGAATGAGTCTATCGCACCTGTGTGTTGGCATTGTTAAAACAGGTATTAGAATTATAAAAATGTGCTTAGCATTCAGTCTTTATTGAATGCTTGTAAATTGCTGCGTGCATTCATCTCCCTTACCACAGCTGTATCCTCTATTGTAAGCATTTGTATTATAAGCCTCTGAGACTGTAAAATCACCAGGCGGGAGAGAGAGATGTTAATTAGTGTAAAGAAGGCCCTGGCTGAAACAACCAAGGCCCATCACCACCAAAGGAACTATTGTGGAGACTTAAAGAGGCTGAAAGATCTCTGGTGTTTTACCTGCGTTAGCCCTAAAGAACATATAGAATTTTCTTATTATAGAAGCTTCTATTACTTTTTGAAATTTAAGACCGGAACTCATTTGTGTGTATGCATGTTTACCTGCTTTAACCTTGTAAATAATTCTCATTTCCTATATAATAAACTTTTAGATAGTTTATTATAGGATTGGCTGCAAGCAGTGGCTTTGGTGTGAGATCTAAAGTGCAATTGACTTGGGGTTAGTGACTGATCCTTGGGATTGGGATTAATTTAAATCAGTGGTTCCCAACCTTTTTGGCTCGAGGGCCACAGATATAATTTTTACTATCCTCAAGGGCCACCAGTCTCCACCAGTAGTTCCTCCTCTCTCCCCCCAGCCAGACGGAAGGAGTTCAGCGAGGAGGCTCTCCCGTCCCCCTGGCTGCTGCAGGGAAACCACATGCATCCTGTAGCCCTGAGTGCTCCACCTGGGTCCCTAGGCATTGGCTCCCTTTTGCAGCCCGGGGGATGGAAGATCAGTGCTCTCCTTCTTCCTGGCTCCAGCAGGGACCTCAGCACCTAGGGACCCAGGTGTAGCACTTTGCTGTGCTCCCTGCTGCAGCTAGGGAGAGGGGAGCACTGATCTCCCATCCCCTTGGCTGCAGCAAGGAGCCTGCACCGGTCTTGTTGCCCTGCAGCAACACGCTCCGCCTGGGTCCTTAGGCAGCGGCTCCCTTCTGCAGCCAGTGGGAGGGGAGCAGCGGGCCACTTTTGGCCCCCGGGCTACAGGTTGAGAACCATTGACCTAAATATTTCTATGATCCTTGGCGTAAGGAACCATCTATCACAAAGGTAGGCTTGTCTAGGTGACAAGATCAATCAGAGTACCCAAGGGGACCGTCTGACTCCATGTAACGTCTGTCATGGTGCCTGAGGAATTTACACTTGATAATTGGTTGGTGAAATCTTAGTATAGACCTCACAGGCAATTTGGGGTTTTGTGCTCTGGTTCTTCCCTGAGGCTGCCACACACATTCTTGAGTCACTGCAGGTCAGCTTGACAAAAGTACAAATGCAAAATGAAACTCAAATTGATTATTTGTTTAATTGATAAAACTTTACATGTTTCTACACCTTCCATCAAAGGATCCCCAGACACATTATCAATTGGTTGATTGTGTCTCACTGCTCTCTCTCCACCCTCTTGCAGGCACACAGTCCATACATAAGGTGGGTACTGTATTTAATATTCTCATTTTACAGATGGGAATACTGAGGAAGAGAAAAGTTTATGGCACCAATTCCAAAATAGGGTATGTAATTCGATTGGGCTTCTATGGAACTACACCGATTAACACAAACGGTGCTAATCCTAGGTGTTACCACCAGCCAAAAGGAAAGAAGCTTGAAGATAGAACAAGGATGATGAAGACCAGGCAGTCTTAAAAGCACACAGTCCCAAAGGGCTGATTCATTACAATTTGGCTTCTGAATGCCACAATCGTACACAAATGTTTCAGTGCTGAATTTTGAGCATACACATTCTTTGGTGCAGAAATAATTAATTAGTGGGTCAAACCCCCAATGTAGAAAAGAAGCAATTCCACTAGTCCCCCATTACAGCTGAGCAAATATGGCATTGCAAATAATTAGGCATAATAATCCATAGCTTTCTTTGTTTCTCACCAGGTGAATCAATGCAGTCATTAGGAAGGATGGTCCACTGGTTAGTGCACAAATCTAAGCATTAGAAGACCGGGACTCAGTTCCCTGCTTCACCATAAACTTCTTGCATTACCTTGAGCAAGTCACTTTTAGCCTCTCTGTACCTCAGTTGCCCATCTGTAGAAATGGGGATGATACTAATGCCTCCTTACCTCACAGGGGTATTATGAAGATAAGACTGAAGTGCTTTGAGGTCTATTGCTGAAAAAACACTATATAAGAACTATTTCTGATAATTAGCTGTTTTCAAACCATTTAAAATATATAATATGGTGTAACATTGTCACAGCTCTTTATTCTATGTCTAAAATATGTAAATAGCATGGAAAGTACCACTAGTGTGTGACAGAGAATTTTATTTCTAAATGACAGTACAATAACTTCTTAAGAATGCACTCTTCCTAGTTAGTTATAATGTATCAATATTTATAACTTCTATTCACCATCCAAGTAGCTGAGTCCCTCTAGTGGCATAAATTCAGCATTTTAGTAAAATTCCATTAAAAAAACCCAATTATATCAGTCGATTCAATGCTAGCACTTTTTTATGCTCTCTAAAGGACCACTGTAATCTGATCTTGGATCAGACACTGTGTACTTCCATATTAATGAGTATAAATTGATTTGTAGTCACATGGCAGCAAGTACAGAAGCACTGGAATAGACAGGAAATCCAGAGAATGAGTGATACTGATATTCAAGAACTCTAATTGCTGTAAATTAGAGACACAGAGTAAGGAGTAACAGCAGGGTAGCCAATAGGCTATAGGCTTATAAAAAAATAACCGTGAGCAAGGAGTGAAGTAAGTTAAGTGCACGGATCTCTGCTTAGCTGTAAATACACATCTTGCTGCCTCTCTTTTTCCTGGATATTTGGGAGACAGGAACCAGCACGAAAGACAGCTCCAAAACTGAGCTGGCAGCCACAGGAAAATCAAACGGCACGAAAAACCCACAACAGTAAGTATTCACTGTCTTAAATCTCTATTCATCTGCATAGATTGAATAGCAAATAAAAGAAATAACTTTAATAGATAGTGGTTTGTAGCTGATCTTTCTTAAGAACCATTTAAAGCAGCCTCTTGAGATCTGTAATTTCACCTTTGCCTTTCCAGATGACTGTTTATTTGCCTTGTGATGGCAATCTCTGGACAATGAGTAATCCATTCATTATCAAGGCTGATTAAGAGTAAGCGTGTGTACAGCAGTAACTACTTAACCCTGCTGACAGCAAACTACAAAGAACGAAAATGATGAATCCGGACAATTTAACCTCCCTAAACTTCCTCTCAGTGATTCATAGCAACACCAGCAATTTATTCTCAGGGCTCCAGTTTGTTCAGTCTTTCAAGCCACTCATCATCCCCTGCTACTCCCTGGTGGTTTTTGTTGGCATCATTGGGAATTATCTCCTCATTTATGTCATCTGCAAGACGAAAAAAATGCATAATGTCACCAACTTCCTAGTAGGCAACCTGGCTTTCTCAGACATGCTTATGTGTGCAACCTGTGTACCCCTGACTCTGGCATATGCTTTTGAGCCCAGAGGCTGGGTTTATGGACGTTTCATGTGTTACTTTGTGTTCCTGATGCAACCAGTCACTGTGTTTGTGTCTGTTTTCACCTTGACTGTCATAGCTGTGGACAGATACTATGCCATGGTATATCCTCTCCGAAGGAGGCTCACTATACCAATCTGTGCTTATATTCTGGCTGCTATTTGGCTGTTGAGTTGCATCTTGGCTGCTCCAGCCTTGGTCCACACCTATCATGCAGAGTTCCCAGAACTGGACTTCTCCATCTGTGAAGAGTTTTGGTTCCATATGAAGAGGGACCACTTAACGTATGCCTACAGCACTCTCATCATCACGTACGTGCTGCCCTTAATAGTCATCTCCTTGTCCTATCTGCGGATCTCTGTCAAACTGAAAAATCGAGTGGTTCCGGGAAACATCACCCAGGGCCAAGCTGAGTGGGACAGGGCTAGGAGGAGGAAAACCTTTCGCTTGCTGGTCCTGGTGGTCGCTGCCTTTGGAGTCTGCTGGCTACCGTTGCACATCTTTAACATGATAAAAGACATGGATATTAACCTAATAGACAAACAGTATTTCAACCTCATCCAGCTTCTGTGCCACTGGTTTGCTATGATGTCTGCCTGCACCAATGCCTTCCTTTATGCCTGGTTACATGACAGCTTCAGGGGGGAACTGAAGAAGATGTTTGCTTGGCGGAAGAAGATTGGACCTGCCACTAACTGCATTATGGCCAGTGTGGTGCTATAAATGTGAATGTGTGTGTGTTTGATTCAGTTTCAATGCATCTCCTTTCCAGTGATGAGTGTAAGTCTTTTCTGCTATTATTGATGACTAAATGTATGTTCCTCCAACATGATGTCCTCAGGACTTGACTGTGGCAATCCAGGATCCCTAAGCACAGTCCCACATGTGACCTCTGTGGCCCCCAACCCTACCGGGGCAGCAGAAGTGACATCCAAAAGAGCCCTATGCTGTTGTGGTAAGTCCCTGCACCAGATATGGAGCCTTCTGTTGGGTTGATGGGACGATTCCACCCTGACCAGTACCCCTATGCCAAAACCTCTGCTGTGGCCCTACCCTCTGCTTAGGATGATGGTAGTGAGGGCCATGCATACAAGGCTACTCTGGTAAGGAGGTAGCGGGTCTCTTCATCCAAATGAAGAGCCTTTTGCTGGTGTGCTGAACCTATTTCTGTCTACAAAAAAAATTCCCTGATGTGGAGGCAGCAGTGGTTCTGGGGGAGATGGGCACATGCTAGTCAGTCCACAGAGGCCTTGGATACAGAGGAGTAGAGATGAGGATGGGGCCTGTATGCCCTACAGGGCCCAATGCTTGGGGCTGGGTAGAAATGAGGCCAATGACCTTACAAAGACCTAATGCTTGGCACAGGATGGGGTGCTGAAGACCAAGTACTTTTGCTCCAGGGACTGGGCTGAAGAATGGTAGCCACAGACCAGAGGTTCCTCTCTGGCCCACATGAATAGCTTCAGCAGCATGGACAGGAAGAAACACATTCCTGATCCACCTAAAGGCCAGGCATTGCTGCTGCCAGGGGTTGGAGCATGCCTGCTCTCCAACTGCCCACAGCAAAGTTGTGGTGGAGGCAGTGGTGGTGGCCAAAAGCCTCCTGCCTTTGATAGCTGCCTGAATGCTGCAGTAGTGGGCTGGGGAAGAGAAAGTCATCAGCTCACACAGAGAATTGTAGTGGTGTTGATAGCACCATTTCTGAGTCCTCTGACTGCCAGATGAGCCATGGTCATGCTGTGTCTTTCCCCAATCCCCTCTCCCTCCAAAGATCAAGAGCTGTTGCAGTTGGGATGGGGGAGACCAGTGGTTCCAAACACCAAAACTGAGATGGCAGCAAGCCAAGGGTTGCTCAATCTTATTGAGGAGCAGTGGTAATTTGGGGACCCTTTCCTCCTTGGTTGCATGGCAAGTGGTGGGTTTCCAGGGTCTTCTCCATCCCTGCGTGTATACAAAACAGGTGCCAACTGGAGCCTTCTCTCTCTCTAACTGCAAGAAATATAAGGGCAGCAGGCTACAATCTGCCCATACAAGAGGGTAAGCAGTGGTGGTTTGATCATAGAGTTTAAAGGCCAGAAGGACGTCTGGCCTCCTGTATATCACAGGTCATTAACTTTCACTTAGTCATCCTTGTATTGAGCCCAATAACTTGTGGTTGGCTAAAGCATACCTTCCAGACAGTCATCTAGTCTTGATATGAAGACATCAAGAGATGGAGAATCCACTACTTCCCTTTCTAGTTTGTTCCAATGGCTAATAACTTCCACTGTTAAAAAATTGTGCCTCATTTCTCATTTGAATTTGTCTGGCTTCAGCTTCCAGACTTTGGCACTTGTTATGACATTCTCCACTACATTTATAGAATCTTTTAGTACCTAGTACTTTCTTCCCTTGAAAGGTACTTATACACTATAATCAAGCTGTCTCTCAATCTTCTTTTTGATAAGCTAAAGAGACTGAGCTATTTATGTCTCTCATTGCAAGGCATTTTCTCCATCCTTTGAACTATTTTTGTGGCTCTTTTCTATACCCTCTCCCATTTTTCAACTTCCTATAAAAATGCTGCCAGCTGAAAAATATGCAGTGTTACAGAGTCAGCAAGATCACCTTCCTAGTCACTGCTCCCCTGCTTATGTATCCAAGGATTACATTACGCCTTTTTGCCACAGCATTGTACTGGGAGCTCACGTTCAGTTGTTTGTCCGCCATAACCCGTAAATCCTTTTCAGAGCCCTTCCAGGATATGGTCCTCTATTCTGCAGGCATGGCCTGCATTCCTTGTTCCTAGATTGGATTTTTACATCCCATTATTTTGTCGGGACAAGGTGCTGATGGTCTTTAATGACCATCTGTGGCACAGAGGCTCATTGGTGGTTCATTATTCTGTGTTAGCTACTCTTGTCAGACCTGATATACTCACTACACCAAAATACTGTTGTTGTAACCTTATCTAAAAGGTGTCATGTAAGAGATATGTGAACTGAAAACATACTGGTCCCCAAAATCACTGTGGGGTGTATGTACAAGGTGTGCACAAAGCGTTATAAATGTGCACCAAAATCATTCTTAAAATGTGTTTGGAAAGTCATGCCTAAGTCCAGTCTGCCTTTGACAAAGGAAAGTGTATTTGCTTGTCTGACCAACCAGGCTGTCAGGCCAAGACAATGAAAGTGTATTTGCATACAAAGTAAACAAAGCTATCAAACTAACAAGTGGGGGAGAAGATAGCATGGCATTTACTCCTCAGCAAGTGAGAAAAATTTTGTCTGGGTTTGCTTTTCAAAGTACACATTTCAGAGGTTTACTGAACTATAAAAAGAAGGGGAAAGGACCCCATAGTTATCCTTCATCTGAGGAGTCAGCGAAACCAAACACTTTGACATTTGTATGTTGGATCCTGGCTAAAGAATAGGTCAGCCATGCTGGAAGACTGACTGGGTAAGAAAAACCTCTTTGAACAAAAAGCTCTAGTTTGCTGAGATTCAGTCTTGAAAGCATTTTTACTTTTATTTGTTTGTAACCATCTCTATCCTTATTCCGTCTCACTTAAATCTATTTCCTTTTGTTAATAAACTTGTTTGACTTTGACCATAAACCAACTCAGTGCTTTGCCTGAAGCAGAAGGTGTGTCCACCCCAGTTAAGTTAATAAACTGCTGTGTACTGCCTCTTTAAAGTATCAGCAAATTTGATAAGGTTTTTTGGGTGCTACAGTAAGGGGGAGGAGTTGCACTGCAGAGCAAGACATTTTTTGGGGAGAACTTGGGGCTGGAAGTTTGGTTGAGGTCCCTCTGCAAGGAACGGTGGAGATCAGGGTGAAGCTATTGTGCTGTGAGCAAGGTGCTGATATCAGGATTCTGAAACAAAGCTGTACAGCACGGAGGCATCCAGGGTTAAAGGGCAGGTAGTGACACAACCCCTTACTGGTCTGGGTTGAACCCCACATCATACCAGTGCTTAATTTGTGCCAGGGCTTGATAGGGCAGAGCCCCGGCACCTTTAGGCTTGGCAGTTCATAACCCTGGCACTTTTGGGCTTGCCGCGTCAGTTATGAAAAGTAAAAAAAATTGCATGAGCCCCGGCACCACTTTCATTATAAATTAAGCACTGCACCATACTATCCAGAGACAGACACCCTAGCACTCCTCCCTCTGTTCCTAACACAAGGAGTATGAGACAAGCATAAGTAGAGATAATTATAAGTGCTTAAACAGACAGCGTTCATGATATCAAACAGAATTCATAACTTGTACAAATTGTCAGTGTGTTTGTTGCATTTGCAATTTAAGCAAACGTCCTAGCTTGAAAGTTAGTTCTGAAATCCATCATCATTTTGGGTTTTGAGAGTCACATGCTGAATTGTAAAAGTACTTGTATGATAATTTGGATGATGCAGGTAGATGTTATTCAAATAAAAAACTTTGGGTACTATACCTAGGTACTGACTTTTCCACAGGATTGGATAATTTTCCTAACCAGACACAATGACCTATACATAAATTGCTGAAGAGTTTTTGATCGTTAAGATTCTCTAGCTCTCACACGCACACAAGGTGGGTGGGTGGAAGAGGGGACAGCAAAATCTGCAGCTGTCCGTGAATCTAATTCCTATACCAGGTGACCACTTTGGGCCAGATTCTGATCTCAGTTACACTGATATAAACCTGGACTGGCTCCAGCAATAGTTTCTGATGTTGTATTGAAATGGGGCTTACTTCCTATTGTTTCTAGAAGGTTTGTGGGGCAAGCAACAATGCATCTTGGCATCAAGGAACAAAAGCAAACAAAAGTAAGCCCTCAAGTGTTTAGTGCTGCTGCCAGCCTTTATTTAAAGGTTTATTTTTTATAGTTTGTTAAAGAGAAGGAAGGAATTTAGAAACAAATTCTTTCCTAAAAGCTCTGAAGAGTGGGCTGTAGGGTGGGGTGAAGATTCCAAATGACAAAACCCTAGGACAAAAAGTAAAAAAAGAAACAAACTATAATTTGACAGCTTTTGGAGTTTCTGTCCGGGGGCTTGTTTGAATTTAAGAAAGTATATCAATTAAGAGACAGCACATTTCATAACACAGCAATGACTGTGCATTACAAAAAAAAGCAGTGTTTTGGGTTTTTTTAAAGAATGTCACTTTCACTCATGAGTCAAGCTTGCAGTCATATCACCTCTGGCTGCAATCTCACCAGATCCCAAAAGCTAAATAGGACTGGGCCTTTTCACAGTATTGGCAACCTCAATCATCACGAATCAGGGTCCAAAAAGGAAAACAAAGAACAAAATAAGCAAGAGATTGGCTTTAAAATCGTGTGTTTAAAATGATTGATTACCCACCCAAGCCTATATATTCTCAAGATCTAACATATCCGGGAAATTGAGTTACCCTGACTAATATGGCTATTTCGATGATACACACACATCTGCTATTTCCGTGCCTTGCCTCCCCTTACTTAGATGCACCTCTCACAATTTTGTCATGTACTAGACTTCGGTGATCTTGACTCTTTTTAAAGGGTCTTTCTACTGCTGTGGGGATGGAGGTGTCTCTTTTCAGAGCTAGAATTATTTCTGATGTGTGTTTGTTGTTCCTTAGCGAGTGTGCTAGAGTGCGTGTATTGGGCTAGAGAGCTACCCGAATTACTGTAGGGAGTATTCAACCTTCAGCAAAACATATGGGATTTGTAAAACACATGGGATCAAACAGAGATCAAATGAGCATCGTGTGAAATAGGTGTAACAGCATTATGAGACACTATCATTAATGAATAATTGGATGACCAAAATATACAAGCATTACAACAGTGAATTACTGACAGTTTAGCAGAGACTACAGGCATCGCAGAATGTACAATGTGGAGGAGAGAGCCAACAGCATTGTCCCCGCTTTGGCACGTCTGCACAGGGGACAACCAGAATGCTGAAGTCAGCACTGCCCAAATGCCAGGGAGCCACTAATTCCCCTGGCAGTGCTGAACAACTCAGATGTAACTGGGTGGGTTGTAGCATGGCCAAGACCCCACCTCACTCCAGTCCACCAGCCAGTATCATGAGGTTAGTGTTGCGGGCAAGAAGTGAGGGAGGAACAATTAGCATCTTTACTACTTTTGTAGCCTCTGCCACCAGTAAATGTATTCCTCCCAGCACCCGTGGCCACATCATAAGTTGACCTGGACTTTGCCCTATTCTGCTTTTAGGGCCTGATCTAAAGCCCATTGATGTCAATGGAAAGGCTCCAACTGACTTCAGTGGGCTTTGGACCAGACTCCTATTGCACATGGTCTCTCAATCCTAGGGGTAGCAGAATAGCGCAGCAATGCTTCTTTTCAAAGTTAGCCACCAAGGTCATCCCACTTACAAAAATAGCATAAAACAAGGAGTTTGGAACATTTTTGGGACAGTGCAATAGGGAACTGGCCCTTTTAGGTAGTTAGAGAGGCCATTTACCCCATTCCAGCTCTCTGGAATAACTGAAGTAATCATTGGGAGACAGGAAGATGATCCTGTGGAGCTGTCAGTGTCAGAGAGAGAGAAGGCATGAGGTCATCCAGACCATTGTTTCTTTAAGGGCCCAGGAACGGGAGCCTTATAGAATGGGCTGGGCAAAGTTCCTCTCCCTGCCATCCAGAGCAGACTGGGGTCTGGATTATTAGGCTCACCTGTTAAGAGTGGGGAGGATTAAGTGAATGTTCAAATGACTGAGATGATGGCCCAAAAGGAAGCTCCAAGCCTAGACAGGGAAAGCTGCTGCTGAAGGTGTCAGAACCCACAGGGCTAGAATCTAGGACAATGGGGGTTCTAGGCCACCAACTCTTCCACAGCATCACCAGCAGTTCAGGCCAAGTTTTCCTGTGGAAGCTAGACACTGCAGGAAGTACCACCCTGTGGGGCCTGAATGGCAGTCCTTTTGCAGCTCACTGACTGGCCCATGCTGGTATAAAAATCAGGAAACCAGCACATAAGAGCTGTCTGAGCAATGATGTAGTGCTCTGCTTTCTTCCACTGTACATCTTGCCTTGCTGTGAACGCCAGCGCCTGACCATCACTTTGTTCCTAACTCTGCTACTTGCCTCCTATCTGCAACTTCATGCCTGACCCTGACTTCCTTGTATCCTGACCTGGCTTGATCCTGGCTCCATTACTTATCTCCCAGCTTCAGCTTGTAACTGACCCATGTATATTGCCTACAGCCTGACAGGAGGGAGCTGTTAGGGCAAAGAAACCAGCCAGCACACAGCTCTAGGAAGGGGGTTACTAAACTTGAGGGGTGAGTTACAGGGCAGAGAATCCAGAAATTAAAGCCACATCCCCAGGAAGGAGGAATATGAGACCTTAGACCTGGGGTGAGTTTATGGGCTGGGGAGGCCAGAATCTAAAGCCATAGTCCCAAGAATGAGGACAGGAAAACCTTAAACTTGATGGGTGAGTAAAAAGCTGAATGATATTGAATAAATTAGATCCCAGAAGAGGGGGGAACTTTCCTTCACAAATGTTGGCTATGACTGGATTATTCTGTGGAGCTGAGATGGAAATCAAGATAGAGTGCCTGCAGATCCAACCAAAGTCATGAAGACAGGAATTCTGGTATTATTCATTGTATATATGGCACCTTTAGAAACACACAGACTGAAATACTCCCCAACGACATATTGATGACCTGCATTCAGAGTGACCCCAAGAATTTCTGCCTAAATATAACTATTGTTTTCACTAATATTCATAGTAATGAACAGTAACAAAATTTAGATACATGCAGCACACTTCTCTTAATTAGTTATGCAAATAATTATATTAAAATAATCATGTGAAATGTGTTGGCTAATCTTCACTGCTCTCAGAGGTATACCTGTGATTTTCCAAAGGGCCAGGGCTCATCAGCATACTGGGTTTTTTGGGTATATCTTGAATTACAATTTAAGAAATGATGACATGCTTTGATTTTTTGGAAGTGATATCGCTATAAACTTAGTTAACCTGTTTACTTTCCCAGTAAAATTTATGTTTTCTTTTATTTTCAAATCCAGGAAATGCCAGGGAATGCATCGCTAATGTTTCAGCATGAGATGATGTAGAGCAAAATGCTGCATTTTTTTTTCGCTATGTTTCCATTTTGACTTAGAGGTATTTGTTATATGTTCTGTGACATCTGATTGTCTCAGCAGAGCTTTCAACTTCCTATCTAGAATCCTGGTTGTTCCCAGAAGTTCTGAATCGAAAGGCTGCTGTAAGTACATATTTATAACTCCACGCTATTTACAAAAGCAATACTTGCTTCTAAGACTTCTCTCAACACTATGTGACTCAGAGTGACTTTGGCAGACAATCCAAGCATTACCATATTGCCTCTGTTTGGGTGTTTACATGACTGGCTGAGTGATATTTTTTATGCCAATTTTTCAGACATCAAATGTTTTTGACAACAATATACTTCTGAGAATACTGTGTGGAGACAGGTCTATTGTCATATTTGGCGCTGAACAGATCTGGATCCGGACCCAAACTTCTCCAAACTATGTGGTGGGACCAGAGGCTTTGGAACTGGTGTTCCAATTTGGGCCTATCTACAATATTGAAATCAATGGCAAAATTCCATTAGATTCAGGTTTCTAATCTTCAAAGGGTTTGAAAATTATGGTAAAGACTGAAGACTAAAGAGGAATAGGGATGGATCTGAGGGGACACTGTTATCCAAAGTGAGAAGAATATTCACATTAGGAGTATCAAAGCTGTGAAGCTTCACCACTTGACTAGTCTGTTCTGTGCATTGTGTATGAGCTTCAGAATATTTTTGGTGAAGACTTCCAGGACAGTGACTTAACAAATCTGTATTTCTAACAATTACAGATCACCAGACTTCATTAATGGTAAGAGTAAAGGACAACTGCTTACTTTGACACAACTACCATTGCCCTAGACAGGAGCCAGGCCCTGAAAATGAGAAGAATATTGAACTGATATTTCTGTTGAGTCGAAGAGGGAATTCTTAGATATGTTTTACTCTGTCACTATGAGAATATGTAACTGTATAACTAGGGAATCTGGCTGGAGTTTCTGTGGCAAAGATGGCCTAATTCTTCAGCAGATTCTGGTGCATTCTGCAGTATTTGCTATGATGAAATATTTATCAGTGAGTTTGCTCTTGCAAAAACCTCAGCTCCTCCAGTTATCTTGCACTTTTCACAAACTTCAGGGTAAGAACTCTCTCTCTGGGCACATGCTTTATTTATTTCCTCCTTTCAATACATGTGTACACAGTGATGTTAAAAAAATTGACAATGGTATATCCAACAGAAGAACACTTCTTTCCCATTGAAGTTCAGTGCCAGTCTCACATAATTTTAGAGGGTCTGAAAATTGCTTGCAAAGGAATCACTTGTGATCTCACATCCCCATCATCGTTCCATTCCATCACAGGCCAAGCCATAGTTTAGAAAAATCTGTATGGAGATACTAGGCAGCACAGGCTGTGTTACTCAATCTGGATACTAGAGAGGCAGAGAAAAATGCAGGGTCTGCATGTGTTCAGCACCCAAGAACCACCTTTGTGTTAGTTCATAGATTCCAAACCCAGAAGGGACCATTGTGACCATGTAGTCTGCCCTCTGTATAACACAGGTCAGATAACTTCTCTGGGAAAAAATCCTAGAGCATATCTTTTTAGAAAAACACATGCAATCTTGATTTTAAAATTGCCAGTGATAGAGAATCTATCACAACCCTTGGTAATTTGTTCCAATGGTTAATTACCCTGACTGTTAAAAACTCACACTTTAATTCCAATCTAACCATCGCCAGGGTAACACGAATGGTGCAAGTAGGGGTAGCTGCTAGGCTGCCCTACCTGGTCATCCTTGGCCAGGACTAGTCAGACTTTCCCTGAGTCCTACAGACTGTTGCCCATCGAGAGCTTCCCAGGCGAACGGTGCACCTCAGGGTAGCTGCTTGGGGTGGATTTCCCTAACCGGAGAACCAGGAGGCTGAGGTGACCCCACTGCCATCCGGTGACTGTGAAGGGGCTGAAAACACCACCCTAGGCCTTTTGGAAGAAGATAGTCAGTCTGTCTCAGAGCATCCTAGGGGATTTCTGTCGGGACCAGCGCAAAGACCCTACTCTGAGCCAGGTCTATAAGCAACTTGCCTTCGTGGACGGGGATAGTTACCAGCCCTGATTGGCCCAACCAGTGGCCTTGCTTTGAAATATGTGTAGAGCGGCTATACCGCATTGAACAAGATCCCTGAACCCAGGAGCCCCAGGCTCAGTTAGTAGTACCCCGGGCCCACCACTGGGTCATCCTGAAATTGGCTCACGACATCCCTGCTGCTGGGCAACTGGGGCTAGAGAACACCCTGGCCCGGGTATTGACCTGCTTTTACTGGCCTGGGGTCTGCCAGTAGGTGAAGGACTATGGTACTCCAGGCATGATGTACAGAATGGGCAGCATCCCCTGGCATGCCAAGAGCCCCTCTAGTGCCTCTCCCCTGGTCGGGACCCCTTTCGAGAGGGTCGTGATGGACCTGGTGGGATCCCTCACCAAAAGGGTGGCTGGGTTCCACTACATTCTGGTTGTCATGGACTATGCTACCTGCTTTCCCAAGGCCATCCCCCTGAGGAATACCATGGCCCGAACCGCCGCCGCTGAACTGCTGAAGATCTTCGCCAGGGTAGGGCTACTCCAGGAAATCCTCTCCGACCAGGGAACCAACTTCATCTCCCACCTACTCTGGGACGTGTGCAGCATCCTGGGAATTAAGAAGCTGCAGACATCTGTCTACCACCCTCAAACAGCCTCGTGAAACAGTTCAACCATACTCTGAAGGGGATGCTCCGGAAGTTCTCCCCCGATGAACTATGCCACTGAGACCAGCTACTCCCTCTCCTACTCCTGGCCATCCGGGAAGTGCCGCAGGCATCGACGAAGTTTTCTCTCTTCAAACTATTGTATGGGCAGCAGCCACGGGGTATACTGGACCTTGTGAAGGAGATGCTGTCCCATGCTCAGGGACCATTCCAGTATGTCCTTACCCTGCAGGACCGGTTGATTGTCTGGCTCATCCTATTTACTCTTTAAGTACTAGCACAACATTAGCTTTCTTCTGGAACTTTGCCAGTGTTCCAAGACTTACTGAAAATAAGCATCCGACTGTTTTAAAACTCTTGGATGCAAACCAGATGATTTAAAAATGTCTAACTTTAGTAGCTGCTGTTCAACATCCTCCTGAGATGTTAGTGGAATGGAGAGTGCTATCATATGATATGACTCATCTCTTTTCCCTAAATACAGAACAGAAATATTTATTGAACACTTCTGCCTTTTCTGCATTATTACTGATAATTCTACCATTTTCCTCCAGTAATGGTCCAATACCTTTATGATTTTTTTAAAAAGTATACTGGGAACAAAAACAACCTTCTTATTGTTCTTAACTCTAGATTTTTTTTCCCTGTCTCTTTGCTTAGGAATTGTAGAAAATCAGTAACTCAATTTATATTCATTACTATCGACTTCCCTGGTTTTTTTTCCATTTGTTTGTCTATTTTTTGCTGCCTTCACTTCCCCTCTAAACCACTTTAACCCGTACAGCCTTATCCCTCGATCGTTGGATTCTACACTCAGTCCTGTCCTTGCTCTACTGTGTCCTGCAGCAGTAGGTTCCTACCACTACCCCCTCCTCCAGACATTTCCACCTCTTCTGTCTTTTTTTAAAGAGAACTTGTGATAGGGCCAGATCTTGTTCCCACTAAAGTGAATGAGAGCTTTGCCATGGACTCAGATGGGAGAAGGATCAAATCATTTATTGCCCCTGTTGCAGGTCCCAGCACTTCAGCTACAGCAATGCTGCCAGAAGAAAAGGGATACCATGTGTCACTGCATGGCTTGTAATGCCCTAGAGTTTGCATAGGCAGATACATAAACTCTAGCAAGAAAAGTGGCTTTGGCATTTTTAGAATAGAATAGAAGACAGCAAATTCAAATCTCTTATTAAATCGAACGTTCAGGTTGGTTAAAATGCAGTACTGACTAATGTTAATGTGAGAGAGAGGAAGAGTCAGCCCCTCCAGGAGTAATATGTAAGAATTAATCACTCAAGACCAGTTTATTTGTAAAATGCCTTTTAATAGCTTAAATGAGCTATGCCCTTAATTTATGAAAGATTGAAGGTATGCGTGCTTTAATTATATCCACAGAGACAGTGTAGGTATCTCTGAAAAGTACTTGATTACTTTGAATGGGGTATGGAATCAGATCCTACAAACTCATATTCAGGCAACCAGTCTGCTAGGGCCAGATTTTTAAAGATAGTTAAGCACCTAGGCCCAGATGCTCAAAAGGTATTTAGTTGCCCAACTCCCATTGATTCCAATTTAAATCAACGGGGGGCTAGGTGCCTAAGCAAGTTAGGCACTGACTGCAATTTTCAAGTGTCTATCTGAAATTTTAGGTGCTGAAAATCTGGCTTTAACTCATATAAAGAGTACTATTGATTTGACAGGACTGGGCCTAGCCATGGGTAATTGCCTAAATGAAAAAGAAATGCCAAACATTTTTTTAATGGAGTGACCCCTACTTTGCTGATAAAGAAATGATTATACTCAGACATTTAACACTCTTCAGATTACGTTCAGATCTCGGTTCACCTGCACCAAGAGCTCCAAATCAAATTACAAATCACAGTTCTTACATGTGGAGCAGAGAGGTGAGAGAGAGAAATCACATCACTGTCAAATTTTGTGAAATAGTTCTTGTCATCACAATAACAGGTTTTGCATTTGTAGCTCATTCCTGTTCCTCCCTGCCCCCTGTTTTTCACAAAAACTAAAAACACGCTTTTGCAAAGGCAAAAGTTGCTTGAGATGCAGAACTGACCAATTTTAATTTCAGGCAAATATGTGAAAAGTGGTAAGCATTTCAGGGTAAAAAAACAGTTAAAAAACATATGAAAACCTGTTTTTGCTAGTAGAAATAGCAAATTTTCACCTTTGACTAAATTTAAATCTCACTTATAAACTTTCTCATGCAACATACTAATTGAATTCACACAAGTCTAATGTGAACTTAATATGCTTAATTATAATTAGTGAGGAGAGATTGAATGACCATTGGAAATGATAAACAACTTCACAACGATACAGAAAAGTAAACAGTCATTTATTGCTGATCTCTAGTGGCATATTCATGGAAATCAAGCTGCTCACAGTAACCTGAAGCTAATAGAAAATCACACAATACAATCTTAACCTCCCTGGGGTTAAGTTTACTTCACTCACTGGGTTGCCATCAATGGAATGTGCTCTGAATTGTTAGGATCTAGATGGTTACTTTTAAGCCACAGCCCTGAGTAAGGGATGGAATGGAGATGCCTTGCCTCGCAGAAATTGTGCATCAGTCGGACTCAATCTCTCTGAGGCTGCTCCTTGTGCATTGGGAAGCAACAAATTGCTACCGCAAGTTTTATTAACCCTATTTTCTTTTGCTTTATTATTCCTTCTTCCAGTGGAAACAAGTAAAAGTGTGAGAGTTTCCCCTCATAAACACAATGAAATAAACGAAGAAAAAGTCAATCGTTTTTAAAAGTCTCATTGAAAAAGGAACAATTTAAACCAAAATAAAAAAAAAATTTCCTTGGAAAAAAGCGTAACCAAAGCGGTTTGCACTAGTATTCCCAGAGTTGTCAGACTGTCAAAAGTATTTAGGTGCCTAAAGACGCAGATAGGCACCAACTCGAATTTTCAAAAGTCACTTGGATGCTTAACTGCCATTTAAATCGAGTTTTTTAAAATCCCACTACCTGAAAATCCCAATGGCTTTTCCGCTGTGGATAAATACTTAACTAGTCATAGAGAGGAAATATGGCTGTAGACCAGTGGTTCAGGCATCCATTTGGGAGGTGAGAGTTCATTGGAGCAGTGGGACTGGACTATCGTTCATTATTTATTGAGGGTGGAACAGCTTCAACAGGAAAGACCGATGGAGCCCACGTCAGAATACCCCATAGCTCAGTGGTTAGCCTATGCTTCTTGGAGCTAGGATTTGAATAGAAGTTTCCTTTCTCTCCCCTCTCTAGAAAAAGGGGTAGGGGAGATTGAACCTGAGTCTCCCATATTCCAGCTGAGTACTCTAGCCACTGGCTGAAAGCTATAAAGTAGGCACCACTACCTCTGGCTTTTTTGGTGTAGAATGAGGCAGGCCTCCAACACATTCCTGCAAGAAATGCCTTGGACACCTAAGCTGCCTGACTCCAAGGAGATGGTTCCATTTGTTGCTTGCGCTGGAGAGATAGGTATCTCTTTGCAGCCTGGATTACATGTCTATCTCCATCAGAGGGGCAGGGCTTAGCATACCCAGCTGCCATCAGCATCTCCCATTGGCTCGTTTAGGCAGCTCCCCAGCTAGTGTGCTAAGTTGCCCATCTCTCCCCGGGGCATTGTGTTGGGAGCCTAAGAAGCACTTAACTCAGGCTTTGTGGATCAGTGCTGTTGCTGAGATTTTTCTAGGTACCAACAGATGAGGCACTGTGACACGAGTGTAGCAATACCAAAGGCCCAGTGGGATTTTCAAAAGTTCCTAAGCAAGTTAGGCACCAAACTCACATACATTTTACATGGCATCAATTGAGGTTTTGAAATTGAACTCAGTGAGCATTAAGCACTCAACCTGGTTTGGAGAAATCCAGTTTAGGTGCCTGTCTGCATCTTTAGGCCTCTAATGGCCTTTGAAAATCTGAGAAGAGAATGCTGCCCCTGGTGAGCTTTGCACCTCCCCAGCTAAAGAGTTTTTGCTCCCTTTTCTTCTTTCCATGCATTTCTTTCCACAGCTTAGTTTACCACATTAAATTAATGAAGCTAATAACTGTAACAAATAATTAAGCATAATTGATTCTTGGTCTTTATTTGTGTCTCTAGCCTGTTGGAAACAAACTTGTGATCATTGTTTGCTTGCAACAGACTGGGTTTTCCATTCTTTCCATTAATTAACATCATTAAATTGTAATTTTCTTGTTTTTTCCTCCCATGAAGCATGCAGAAGGGTAGGAGGAGAGGGTATTGACACTCACATCTCTAGTAGGCTCTGAACATCTTTCTCTATTAATCCCTTAGCAGCTAGCATAGCGGTAGATAGATATTGATATCTAAGTTCATGAAGCAAATACCTTTGACACAAAGAAACTGCTGCCGAGAGAGAAAGACATTTCATTTACTGTGTGAGAATAATTGCTTGCCTGCTGGAAGGTGCTTCTTATGCTATAGCTGGGTCACTTTCTCACCTGCTGTAAATTATTGCAGCTTCATTGGAACTATGCAGATGTACACAACCTGCATCATGCCCACAAAATATTCATAGCAGCATGTCTGCTACAAAGGAACCTGGATAGCTTCAATCTGAGGTTTCCTCAGCATCAGGAGTTGTGCTTAAAGTAGCTGGAAATAAGGTAACCTCATCATGCCTGCTGCCCAAAACGAACTCAGCTGAGAGATCCAGTGCTAGTGAAAATTGGATACTGAAGCAAAGTGATAGCTGTGAAGAGCTGGCCCAGGTTATATATAAATTGAATCCCAGGCATATATGCCACGTCTTACATGGAAGGATAAAACAGAGTCAATGGACTGTAATGCAGTACAACAATTGAGTTGGGGGTTGTTCTATTAATGGAGTTGGAATATATGGCTAAAGGTGTTAATATGACCATGTAGCTGTTCAACATTAAAGAGTTTTAACCAAGGTTCAGGGGTTGGTATTCGGAGATCACAGTCTGCTTACACATGGTGCACCATTAAAGGTATAAAAAAGAAGGGAAAACTGTTAAAGCTCTTGAAATGTAAATATTAAGTAAGGCTTTTATTTTAAAAACAAGCCTTGTTCCCTTTAGCTGCAGAGTTTTCAAAAGGAACTCTGCCATATACACTCCCCCCATCTGCCAGGGCTTTAGATGGTAATAACATCCTTTTTGGGAAAAGAGGGAGTTAGCTGAGATGGGTTGTCACTATTAATTCTATCTTGTTGTCTAGCAGACAAAATAAGTCAAACCCTTATTCATACACCAGGGAAGAGAAAAGAAGAGCAAGGCTAGAAAATGCAGCTTCTGTCTCTGCTGTTGGTTTTCACTTGCAACCTCACTGCTGAGAATCACAGGTGCAGCACACAGTCTTATCAGCCACTCTGAGACCTGGCCAACCTGTACCAGTATCAAGCAGTTTAGGGCATTGCTTATAATTGACTCCTTCTGGTCACAGACTTACAGCAGTATTGCAAAACATGTGCTCTTGGCCAGCTATCCAGATGGAAAAAGGAGAGGGATAGGAAAAAGAAATAAGGGGGGGAGAGAAAAGGACACATGGGGTGTGGGAGGGAGATAAAGTCTCAATCCAAAGTGGTTTGGGGAATTTAGCTGGAGTTGGTGGAGTCATCTGGGCCCCCTCTCGGGCCCAGTCTGCTCAGGACATCCCTCCAGATTAAGATAAAGGTTTGGAGTCCCAGGAGATGGTGTGGCTGGCAGCCGTGACAGGGAAGCCTTCTCCAGTAGCCAATTTTTCTCCTAAAGTCTTTCTTTAAGGACCCCAGTAGAGAGTGATCGGCAGGATAGCTCATCCTCTAATTACTTTGCCTACCTATTAGGCCTAGTTTCTGATACATGGATTTTGGTTCATTGATTTCTGATTCCGCACTTCTCTTGTTTACCAGGCATGATCTCAACAGTCCTTGAATTATCTCAGTAGGCCTTTTTTGGGTGGACTAATTCAGTCTGTCTCCTTTATGCACCTTTTCTCATCAACTATTATTAAAAGTCATTGTGCACTTTATAAACTTTCACTCACATTTCACAGCTGAGCTCACAATAGGTAAGATTGTAGTTCAATGATTACAACATAATGCAGAGTGAGGAGGGGGACAAGAAAGAATCAGCAATCCTCTTTTACTTAAAATAATAAACAACCACCTGAAGGTTATGTGATGGATAAGTATGTCAGTATCATTCTACAAACTCCCTTCTGTTTTTGGTTGTAAAACTATACTGTGCCTTTAATTTTTCCAGTGCAGCCTGCATTTCCTGTTAGAAGAGATGCTTTAAACCTAGCAGAGAGGCTAATAATGGGAAATCCATCAAGAGTTCTCAGCCTCGATGGGCCTCTGTTCAAATGGATCCACTCTAGAACAATAGGCTGGCTGCAGTCTGGATGAACTACTTTTCCCCATTTAGTCCATCCCACCCAATGAGTGGCTGGAGTTAAGCAATCAATTACCAAATGGGGGTTTTGAAGCTGCTTGGGAGATCACCTGACAGATGGGATCAGAACCCTATTTAAGGATCAAATCACGTTGAGCCTTGATGCATTCAATAGCTGTCATGAGGAAGACTGAGTGGAAGGAGTTGAATGCAGGAAGGACCTGGAAACCTGAAAGGAATTAGCCGCAACACAAAAGGCACTCAGAGTGGTGAAGGTGCTGGAGAAGGGGGGATTGCATGCAGCTGGTGGTTGCTTTGCCTTAATCTGTAACTCTTGTCTGTGAACAAAGTGTTATGGTTTGAGTTTCTTTGCAAAGTCTGTATGGTCCCTTATTTAACTGTCACAAAGTTTGTGAATGGTTTATCAGTAAACCAACACATCCATGAGGGTGAAGCTTGAGAGGGAGGGTGTAGTTAAGTTACTGGGGAGACATGTAGGAGCTCAGTACTGGTCTTGGGAACTAAGGAAGCTGGATCAGGAGACCAAGGCATTGCATGGTTACTGCTCAGACTCACTAGACTTAAAAGCATAAGGAATCCAAGGGCTTTGTCTGATACAGCAGCTTGGTGACTGCCCACCAGGGGAGCTCAGCCGATGCTCCATCAGGCTAAAGCTACCTCATGTCTCTACTGTTGTGTAAAGACACAAATAGGTGTAAATTAAAGCATGCACGTCTCATTGAGTAGGGTAAAAATCGTTACCACTGCATTAAAATACAGACATAGAATAGAACGTGGTCCATGGAACAAATAGGAGATGTGGTCAGCATAAAAAGCAGTAAATGTGAATAGATACATGTCAAGCCTGTCAGACACCAAGAATAGTGGCATAAAAGTAAGCATTTGCTCTACAGCGGTGTGCAAATGGGAATTTCCATTGTGTAAGGAATGCTGCAATTTTGAAATTCTTCACTAGAGAAAATGTTTGAAAAAAATTCGAGTTAATCAGCACTTTATATTTGTCTAAATGAAAACAAATTTATGAAAATTTGGAATAATTTTGAAATGAAAAATCAAAATGTTTTGTTCTAATAAGGTCAATTTTATTAAAGTGCTTCATTACCTCCCTATCCAAATGCAGGTGTCAGAAGTGACGTATTTCCACAAACATGTCAGTTTTGACAAATCATTTTTGATCAGAAAAATGTTCCATTTGAAAACTTTTGACCAGCTCCCATAGGAGACTGAGCCGGCCTGCCAAGTGTTATCATGGCTTCTGTCGCTAGAATGATCTTGCACTAGATGTAAGTGAAAGAAGGCCCGATGTAAAAAACAGAAGCCAAGGGTAGTCTAAATGTGGAGTTCAGCACTAAAGTACAAGTTCTGATGCCAGTTGATCAACCAATGCATCTCTCAGGAATTGCATTAGTGAGAGCCACATGTGGCTCTAGACAATGAGATGAAAATGCAGTATATAATCATTGTGCCCATGTTATTCATCAACCACTTTACCAGTTACTCAAATACATTAGATACAATTATTTCAAACTGCAATCAAAAAATCCTACAGCTTTATAATTACTTTCCCCTCAATTTCTGGATCCCTTTTAAAGCTAAACATCTGTTAATGTGTATAATTTTCAGAATTAAGTCAATTTGTAACCCTCTGAGACACTAAACACAGCATATGGCAGACTTGTTAAATTGTCTTGACAAAGTCAATATTATCATTTGTGAACCACTCCGTTAAAACACTTGTTTATCTGAATTGTGTGAAATTGTGTTTTTTATGATGGCCTTCCATAACATCTCAACTCATTGCTTTTGATCATACTTATTCCACAATTGTTTTGTTTGTGCTTTCTTTTGGAAAATTGCCACTAAGCCAATTTAAGCTCAGGGTGGATGAAGTTTAAGCTTTCTTACTTCTGCATTTCACTAAAAATAGCATGGAAGACCTTGAGGTATTTACAATTTCTTTTCAAAATGCTGGTAGAATGCATAATTTCAAAACCTTTACATACAGTTTTCCTAGGTGTGATTTCTGAACACATATCTATTGTGTTCAAAAGCAGAGATTTGAAAGTGGTTCATAACCTCCAGAGAGGTGGGAAAAAGAACACTCTACTTTATGGGTAAATAGGCACCTGGTTTAAGAGACAGTGTTTGTGTAATTTACTGAGGATCAAATTCTGCTACACTTACTCACATTGACTACGTCGTAGAACTACTCATGAAGTAAAGTTCTATTCAACATGAGTAAGGGGTTCAAATCTAGAACTCAGAAATATGAATATGATGCAGGAGATTCCTCATTCTGTTAGACAGTTTAAGTGGCAGCCCTCATGTAAGTAACCTAATGAGAAAAATGTTTGACTAAGGAAACTTTGAACAATATTTTATTTATATTAATACATCTACACTATATGCTTCTGATTGTATTCTACACTTACAAGGGAATAAACAGAGAGGAATGCAATGGCTCAAACGGTATTAGTCCATATTTACCCCAGGGCAACTGAAAACAGAGTTTGGTCTCTTATTTCTATGAGACATTTTATATAAAAAGCCCCAAACATTTATTTCAGTGCAGAAAATATCAATATTTGCTAAACACCAGAAACCAATTTCCCACATTGAAATGAAGCACATTTAAAAAAAAAAAAAAAGAAGCAAAGTCCAATGTCTGTTCCTCTTGTTGTCTTAGGTAAAAAGGAAAGACATGGACAGCGAGAGAATGTAGGTGTTTTTGGCCCTCATTTTATAGTTCAGTCACCCTTTGATATGCGTTTTCCTCAGAGTTACCCCTAAAGCAATTCCCCATTAAAAGCTCATTCCCCCTGTGACATTGGAGTCAAGGAGTCTGATGACAAGAGGGCTATGCTGTTGTTTGCTAAGATGCAGATCTGTTTGTTCCTGTCCCCCTTCCTTGCCAAAGAATGGCCACGTGAGAGGTGATTGCCCATCAGCTTTGATGACACCTAGCTAGAGACATCAGCTTTGTCCTTTGCTGTTGAGAAAGATCTACCCACTCCCCAGATTTGTCTGATAAACATTTCAGTCATGATTTCAGCTTATTCACATATAATATTGCAACATACAGTTCACCATGGCATGGCCTAGCAAATCATTAGTTTTCAAATGATATAGGCATATTGTATACAAAGATTACTACTACTTTGTGTAGGGTGCAAACAGAGGGATACATTCTGTCACAACATGGTAGAATAATTAAGATCCCTTTTTGGTTAGTGCAGAAAAGTTAGTTTACTGTTAAAACCCATGTAAAAATAATAGATTCACATAGTAAAGCTTGTTTTGATAATGCCTTGATCCCCATGTATTGGGTTATATGGGAGTTGGTACGTCTTAAGGGCTAGGGCCCAGGACCAACTCAGAGGAGACCTGCATTCTACTCCTGGTTCTGTTAGTGGTCTGATAAAAGTCATCTCTCTGTGATGTTGTTTAGGCTATGTCTACACTGCCATGGGAAGGGTGCTTCCCAGCATGGGTAGACAGACAACTCTAGCTCTGCTCAAACTAGTATGCTAAAAATAGCAGTATAGCTAGGGCACCATAGGAGACAATCTGAGTGCAACTCCCCTGAATCCCCTACATACCTACCCAGGCAGCTAGCCTGAGCCACTATTGATGGTACCTCAGCTACACTGCTATTGTTAGCACACTCCTGCAGTGTAGACATGCCCTACGCTACATCACAGTCAATTGTGGATTGAAATCCCAGCCCCACGGCAGTCAAGAGGAGCTTTGATTTCCATGGGGCCAGGATTTGACCCATTGTCTTTAATGAGCTCTCTGCTAGTGGAAGAAAGGCAGAGCTTCCACACATCCACTTCCCACCCACATCTGCCCCTGACATGCCCCCTGCACTAAGTGGGGAACACTCAGGCTCAGGACCTGGCAGCAGCACAGATACATCATCAGCAAGAAGTTCCCTCCCTCAGGAGAATTCTCTGTGGCTGGATTATAGCCCTTTATACATCATGCGAGTTTCACTGGCTTTGAACATTTAACCGTGAAGACACCAGACAAGAACAAGAGACAGCCTGCTGGGGTCAGATACACCACAGCTAGAGACACCATAGCTAAAGAACAGGAAGTGGCTATCTGATCAGAAAGTCATCAAGGTTCAGAAAGAGTAATTATTGAGACGTCTGGGGGAAACAGGTTTAAGGGTCCTGAGCTTTTTCTTTGTGTTCTGCAAGCAATAACTAGAAGGCTTTGATTCAACCATACACTGAAGTTTACTTAAACATGGGTTTTGTCTAAGCACCAATCATCATAGTACCTAAACATTTTGGGCTGGTTAAGGTGCTTCAGAAGTTCATATCAGTATCTTAACAAATAGAAAGACAAATGAGAGTTGGGACTATGGTCTACATATGACCAGGGAATATACTGATGAGCTGCATTGGAAATGGGGTTCTGAAGCAAAGACAGGTGCTAATATACCTATATGTACAATGCTCCTCTGCCTATCAGCCAAAGATCTGGAATAGGAGCCTGAGAATCAGAAGGACTTTGTGAGCCAGGGGGCCAAACCACTGATGAGAGAACATATCAAACAAACAAAAGCAGAATTTCAGTCTCAATCCTCATGGTTGCTGTAACAAAATAGTTCAGTCTCAACACAAACCTTTCATAGACCCTAGAGTTTCCTCTTGAAACCTAGAACTTGTTACCTGGTCTTTCTTAAAGCCTCTTGCTCTTGAAATTTCTACCTCTCCCCCTTATGGTTGCGCCTAGTAGAGCTTGCCCCCATCTAGGGCAGCAAACCCTACCTCGTCTCTATTCTATGCCTTAACAACTTTTCTTCTGACTATGCAGGCTCCCTCTTATAGGAAGTGCTGACTCTGAGCTGTCATGTGACACTTGGCCACCTGACTCAGCCAATCAGCCACCCCCTTTAAATAGGGTGAAAAGAGACACACATTCATCCTAGTATCAGTTAGAGACTGGTCTAGCCATGTGGGCTTTTTTTTTCTACCACAGTGATATAGTTTAATAAACAGGAATAATTACAGCAAGTTTCTCTTAGGTGATTAGAAAACAGGACTAAGCTCAGGCAGCTAAAACTCACCATACTTCAAAGGCACAAGAGGGTCATTAATTTAGCAATAATTACTAATGAAGAAACCACTTATAATATGAATTAACAAGTAAAGGCACAGTTAACTGACAAGTATAGAAAGAAACTGATTAGCAATAAGTACTTAACAGAGTAATGTACAAAAAAAATAAAGTAGGAGGGATGTGGGTTCCTTTTATAAGAGAAAAAGTTGTGCTTCAAGCTCATGTACACTTAATACTAGATAAAACAGTCTCACTGAAATAGTGGAATGTTGCTTTTTCAGTTATTGTACACATCATTTGCCATCCTCTACTGCTCTTTTATCATGCTACTTTGGGACTTATGCTACTTAGTCATGCTTTTTAATTTGAACTTGTATATCATTTGGATTAGGAGGATGCCTGTTACTGTAAGAATTTCAAGTTTCTATAGCTTCATAGGCAATCTGATACCATGGTGACGCATATCAAGATAAAAATCTGAAGAGAGAGACAGATGGGGAAAGGATGAATTTCAATCTCTTTCCTGAGAAGTACCTTCCTAAATGCCTTTGTATGATAGTACAGAAAACACATTAGGAGGAGAAGTATGCAATGTTCCTTTACCGTGGTGATCTGCTGTGGTACAGCTATCGTGAAGAAGAGAACAATAGCTGAGATAAACCGCTGCAAAACAGATGTATGAGAATAGGGCTTTTATTTTACCAATCACTTTTACAAAAGCCATACAATTGTTTTGTAAAACTTGTTCCTATTGGAGCTGTCATTATGGGCCCAAAGTGGGTGAAAAGGTTACAGATGGTCTACACTACTATTTCTTGTTCCATTTATCTACAACACCAAGCACGATGAGGTCCTGGTCCATGTCTGAGGTTCCTAGCAATATGATAATACACATTATTAATAACAATAAGCTCCATGATGGACCTCTAGTTTAGATCAAACATAGGCATTTTTACCAGCTTGTTCTGTAATCCTGCTGTCAGGTGGACTGGTGCTAAGCAAACAGTACACAAAATCCTAGTTTAGACCCATACGAAGAAGCAGGAGATCTGTCATTGTTCAGCAACGGAGTGTCATTAACATTTTAGGGCTTGTATAACACCCCAGCTTTTCTTTGTGTTGAAGGATCATAATGGTCTAAGGAATAAAATAATCTGAGTCTTTCCCACAAACCAGTGTTGCTTTAGTTTTAGTTTTTGAAGCTTCATGCCTTGTTAGATCCTTCTAGGAAGACACATATCACAAGTTACATTAGAATCCTGAACTGGGACACATCTGAAGTCAATGGGAATCTTTACTGGTCTGTTTTTCCTAGTGGGTGTGTGATGTTCTGTGGTCTGCAACGTGCAGGATGTCAGACTAGATCATCCCTTCTGGCTTTAAAGTCTGTGAGTCTAGTGGTGGTACTTTTCTAATTAGGATGGAGCTCTTTTCTTTATTCCCTTGTTCACACGTCAGATGCGAAAAAGGTCACCTAAAGACCAAATTAACTTCAAATGTTTAATTTAGATTTTTTTGTTTGCTTCTTACACTAATAAGAAAGATTTACAGTAGCAAAGCACTCCCCAGATGTCTCTAAAGCTGGCATACAGCTCTAAGCTCAGATGTTCATGAACTATCTGAACATTGGGGAAGTCGCTAGTAATTAATGATCCTGAAAAGTAAATAATTTGCTGTTCACAGAAAGCAGAAGAGCAAGTGTTCCACCACCAGGAAATCCATAGGCTATTTTTCTTCCTTGCTTTATCACTGGATGTAAACAGCAATTTGCACTTTTAATTAAGAGTCTAAGCACCTTGGATCGGAAAGGTCACAAACCATGCATACAAATTAAAGAAGCCTGTAGAGCTACAAACTTGGAAGGGTTGGATTTTTATTCTGAAGATGAACCAGTAAATGGCAAATATCGTGGTGTTTTAAACTTGGTTGACTGCTTTATAATTGCTTGTGGCAGTTTCTTCATTTTAGCCCAATCAGAATTAATGAAAGTTTTATAGATTCTTTCATGATATTATCCTGCTGTAGCTCCCGTGTAATGTTGGAATAAGAGAAGGCAAAATTGCATCCGCAACTCCATATTAACCTATTAATTAATAGATAATCTTGGCTAATGCCTGGTACTCCTCCCAAGCTGTTACAGAAAGTTCTGAGTTTCTTGCATCTGTGCTGAAGAGATTATAAGAATGCCAAATCAATTGATATTGCATTAGCTTAATTGAGACTCGGAGGAAGGACTCAATAGTTTGCAGTCTATAGAACATGCTTCTATAAATAAATCTGTCCTTTTAATCACATAAGGTCTCTTAGCAAATTCACCTTTTGGGAAAGGAGGGAGGCTCGTTAGGGAGGAATAAAATCTTCCCTCCTTACAAAACCCTTCAAGCAAGGTATGTTCTTACAGAACACGATCAATTTTGCCTAATTGCTTTGTAAAAGTACATCATGTTATAAAATTCAGCGTTTGCTGTACACTGAATAGCTCACAGTACTCTTACCCTTGTGCCTAGAGCAGTACTTTGCCAGTTGATTATGAACATACACTATACACCGTACTTTATGTTCAGAAAAGAAAACCCAATAAACTGTGCTATTCAAAAAGGTTGCTCAATCTGTTGCGGGGTATGTGTGTGTGTGTGTGTGTGTGTGTGTGTGGGTAAGTGGATGGGTGTAAAAGTGAGGTATTAGATGGTAACCAGAATCTCTGCTTTATTTTAGATATTTTATTGTGCTTTCCTGTAACTTGACAGCTAGTGCAATAATACTTGCTATTTATATAGCACTTTAAACACAAAGCTATTCAGTGCTTCCAAATGTTAAGGAATTAATCTCACAATTAGGGCTGGCTGAATTATCCAGTGCTAATAAATTATCCACAGAATTTAGTTCATTGTTCCCAATTAAATCTTGATTTATGCACATGTATTCGTTATCCATAAACGTTCTCCAAATAGCTTGTGCAAACAAATTTTAACCTGGTGTTAGTGATCTGTTTTCTTTGGCTGTTTACTATTCATGGTACCTGATTGGTCACCTACCTACATCACACGGTATTGTCTAGTCTCGCTGACTGGATGACTGAAAAGTTTTTAAATAGAAGAATAATGAATAACAAATGCTGAATAACCAATATGCTTCTTTGTCATGACCGCCGTTGTTTGCATGAAATTCAATATTCACAATCAGAACAGCTATTTCCCAAATATTCATGCACACAAAAACTAGCTTGTGTAACTATCACATCCTAAGGGGTAAGAACACGGGTGAAGTGAAAGCCACTTGAAATCCAAATATTTGCAAGCAGTTTTTCCAATATTTGGTCTGCTCTACTGTACCATCCACCTGTGAGGCAATTAAAGTATTGACCCCACTTTACGGGTATTGAAACAGACAAAGGTTAATTTTGCCAAGATGTAGCAACCTGCATGGAATATGGAGGGGGAAGGAACACAGGTTTGGAGGGAAGAACTGGAGGAGGCACCGGCATGTCAGTCAGTGTACACATGGCTAGAATGCTAGCTGCAGTTACAATAGATCTGTAAATAATTCTCTTACTAAACAGCCTGTTTAGTTTTACCAGCATGGAGTCCTTTCACATTATCTGGCATGCTTTACATGACACAGATCAACGAGTAAGACCCCAATTCCACATGCTTTTTAGGTAGACGCAGGTGCTTATCAATGGCCAACAATTTACAGGATTGGGGCCAAAGTGACCTGATGACATAGATTAAATTATTGCTAACTTAGCTCTAAGTAATAGAGTAATCAGACTACCCTCTTCCCCCTAGATTTAAATAAAAGTTCAGTTTGTGCTGTTTCCTTAACAGTAAATACCGTATTGGGGTTTTTCAAGAGTGGGAGGCGGACTGTGGATCAGAATTAACTTAGAATGTAATAGTTGAGAACTTTATTTTCTGTCACCTCCCTGACCAAGATTTATTTCAAAGGCTGCCTACATTTTAGGCTCTGGAATCTTATCTAGGCATCTAAATAAGTGTCCGGTTCTTAAAAAGTGCTGAGCACCTTGCAGCCCCTTCTGAAGCTAAACTGAAATCCAGCTGATAATGTTTTGCAAAAACACCAAAAAGGGAGCCTCTTCTCCCATACAGAGCAGTTTATTTGTCTATTTCAAAACTAAAACTAATTTGCAATGTGTTCAACGTCATGGACAACACATCCTGGCCTTTTCTTTTCAAGTGACTTAACATGGATAAGATTCTGTGCATAGAAACTAGCTTTTTTTTATTTAAAACCCCTTTAAACATATTTGCTGTCTCTGTAATAATTGAATATATTCCTTAGCTTCACCATTAATCTATTGCAAATAAATAATTAACTGCTTTACTCCACTACTGGATATGCTTTGATTGCCGCCTTGTGCCCATAAGTGGTATTTCACTCTTGAATCAATTATTAAGTGAAAGTTTTACATGAGAATTGGAGGGTGGGAATGAAGAAATTAAATGAACCTGAAGTGTAATAGGAAACATAATGCAACCCTCCCTTAGTTGCACTAAGCAATAAACACTGCTGGAAATTGGAACACCACATTTAATACACTGTGGGCCAAGTTTTCAAAATGTGGTCCCTAATGTTGTATGTGCAAAATCTGTTTTCTTCTAATGTCCTTTGGCGCTAGTAATTTTAGAGATTACTTGTAGGGAGGTAAAAATGTGTAGGGATAAAATTTTCAGATGAGTGCTGTTTTTAGTTGAAAACATACTGTGACCAACACATCACAGTACTTATGGGGAAAGAAATTCCTATTTAGACATGTAGCATAGGGGTGTCTGTATTATAGTAGATGACACTTGAGCATAATAATTGTAGCATTTGTTTGAAAGTGAAGACAAAGGCTTGGATTCAAGTGTAACGGTCTCAAATCCCCAAATTAGCCAATTGCTCCCATATTTTCATGTCTCAGGAGGTTAAATGCCTATTGTTACAACCATACAATTTTTCTGATGTTGACATATATTCCAGTCTTTATAGCTTTCTGAATTATCGTAGGCTCTGAATTGTTTCTTAATCATAATATTCTTGATGTGAAATATTGTGATATGTTTTTGAACCTTTGCTATGCTGTTAAATGTCACACTGTGCCATATCCTGCCCCATTCAGTTCTGCTACGGAGAACAGCAAGGAAATTCTCCAGGAATCTGTTGGTAGCTAAGCTCAGCCATCTACAGGGTGGGTAAGGACACAAGACATTGCTTCTCCTCTAAACAGGAGTAGTGTACAGCTTATAGTTGCATTTGCTGCTTACAGCAGCCTGCATGTTGGCCATCTGAGGTACTAGACACAATCCCCTCTCTGAAGCATTTGCTTCCATGGAGAAGGGAGAATTTAGAGCCTCTGATCTTTGTAGTAGACTCATGCAGTAGAGAGGAGAACCTACTTCTAACTATGCATTCGGTGCATATATACCACCTGTTCCATCAATAGCAGAAGCAAGTTAAAGTCACAGGTGTGGACAACCTTAGGGTAAGTGCTGCATTTATATTATTTTAGGTATGAAGGATGTGAAAGATTAAAATATGTAGTTGAAAGTGAGGTAGTGGTTCGAAACCTACAGACTTTGTGAAGGCCAACTGAGTTGCTAGGAGCCACCCTGAAATGTTCATCTGAAAGTCAGCCATGGGAGGAGGACCACTGGAGAAGTGTGTGTGGATATTTGCCAGCTGGAGTTGGTTTGGTCCGGGCTTGCTGAAGTCACCAAGAAACATTTCTTCAGGAATAATGGAGGTCCGGGCTGCCAAGAGGCGGTGGTAAGACCAGGCTGGGAGAACATTGGATTCCATGGCTTATGAAAAGGTAGCCTTAATTGGGGTATGAAATAAGACTTTTTGGAGCTGGAAAAGTTTCGTGGGCACTGCCAGATGATCAGTGCTGGAGTTCATTTATAGGTGTTAATAAATTATGGGTATATAATAAATTACAAGGTTGTTAATTCAGTCTGGAATGCAACTGCAGTGAATGTGGGTTTTGGCAGTTGATGTTGAAGAACACTTAGCATACCTATCAGGCCCCATGCTCTCCACTCCTGGGGACAAGGCCCTTGTAACAAGGGAGCAGAAGGAGGGATGTCCTGAGGTAAAATGTCCAGCTGAGAAGCTTGGTGTGGTGGCAGGAAGTATCCAAGTATCCAAACCTGGGGTCATGACAAAATGTATGTATGGAAGAGAATCTGATTGATCAAGATGTAGTTTTAAAACATTCCTTGATGTTATCTGCACAGACATGAATCTGGGAGAAATCATTTTGCTAATTTAGAACCCAATGAAAATTCATATTCCAAATGTATCCGTGGCATAACTCTATTGAAGCCAATGGAATCAGAGTTGTATATTGCTGGACCATATAAATGCATAACTTCATTACTCCTAATGTTGTCCTCCCTCCTCCTATTTGTAATATTCATTTTAACCTTGACCATAAACTCTTTGGGGCATGTTTTTCTAAATGTCTGTATAGTATCTAGCAAAACTGGGCCCTGATTCTGACTGGGACTTTTAGGCATTCTCAGCATGCAAGGAAACAACAATAATAACAGATTTCATGCTTACATTTTGACATTGCCAAACTGGATTAACTCACTGGATTTTTTTAATCAGTCTTTCTGTAATGATCTACCTAGATACTTTTTAGCAACCATTACAGCTTCTAGGGGAAAGCCTTCCTCAATGGCGCCCCTAGGAATGACAGATAGGAGTCAGATGAAGAATGTGGAAAGCATCATGTTACCATTATGCAGTATAGTCACTGGACCATGGGTGTATGGTTCTGTATCCTGTGCAATGGATAAAAGAAGGGCTATAGTTCTGTACCAATAGCACTGCAGACATGCTTTGTCCTTGTGTGATTTTTCTGATGGGTGGTTTGGTGAAATTTCTAAAACCAGATGAATTTATTTTTTGCTCATGCCCTTCCTACAAAAATGCAGAGGTGGAAGCTTCCTGCAGCACACTTAACTGGAACTCGGAGCATCCAGTTACTGTAGTCATGTGGTGCATGGTACGGTGCCCATTTATGACCATATTAAATTGTGCCCTCCATTCCTGTTTGGAGCAGTGTGAGTGTACATGTGGAGCTATGATGACCAACCTGAGGTGCTCTGAGGACTTCTGCCTGAGTGAGCCAGATGCAGGCAGAATACCTCCAGGAATGCTGGGGAAAAGTGCTGACTATTGAAAATTTGAAGAAGGCACCTTTCCCAGCACAGTTCCAGATGCTAGCAAGCATGGTCAGGTGAAAAAGCCTTGAGCCAAGTCTCTTACCCAGTTGTCCATATCCCCTTACGGCTATGGTGCATCACCAAACTCCACAGTCACTTTGTTGCCATTTAGCATTCTACCAGCATCTTGCACAGATGTGCTGGAGAGGTGTTACAGGCTTCCTTTGTCGTCTTCTCTCCTCCAGTGTACCCTTGCATGATGGGCCAGAATTTAGCTGTCAATCAACTAGTCAGATTAACAAGCAATCTTCCCCCCCCCCCCCCGAGCATTATTCAACCAGGGGGGAGGAAATATCCTTGTTTATGTACAATAATAAATGCACACAGAAAACTGTCTCTTCCCCAGTCAGAGGATCAATGAGAGAAGCAATTTTCCCAATAAGAGGTAAGCACAGTGCTGCAGACTTACACTGAGAATATAAAATCATGTTTTCATGTTAAAAACAAATGATTTCCCCCTTTTTTACCCAAAGCAAAAGATCTTCCACTAGCTCACAAATGATGCAACACATGGGCTTTCATTATTCCAAACATTTTTTACATCATGTGCACAAAATGGTGCTTCATTTCCAAGAGAAAAAACATGGTGGTTTGCTTTTCCTGCCTAAGTCTATTACCTCCCGCCCCACATACACCCCAGCAACTTGGATAATGAATTTAAATAAATCAACCAAGATAACCGAAATTCATCAGTCTCCACAAGATGTCAGTGAAAGCTGCAGAACTGAAGAGATCTAAAAGAAATCAGGAATCTGTTAACATTATTTTGCAATGAAAGATGCTCATTGTCGAGTCATGCAGCAAGGGCATAATAAACCCTTTATTTTAGAAATAAGTGTCACATTTAGGGCACAATTCTATCACCTTTTCTCACACTGAGTTATTAGCTCAATTTTAATGGGAATTTTGTGAGCATTAGAAGTGGACAGTGACTCAAATACTGATTGTATACTTTGCAATCGGATTTGTAGGGAATCTTTTAAAAAGTGAATTTTCTTTTAGTCAGCAGCAATATTTGAGTCCCTCACATTAGTAATTATAGTTTAGGGACAGTTTCTGTCACCCTTATTCCATTGTGTAGTACCTTAATCTGCATGATGCATAAGCACACATGGAATTAAGGTTGCAACTTTTAACATTGCCCTTTCCTGACTTTTGAGAGCTTCACTTTGAAAATTTAACACTCTTCTAATGTAGACATGCATGAATTTCCCAGTGCTGATTCTATAGTTGTTGTTTACATGGAATTCCCACTGACTAGAGGCACATGCTATAATTATGGCTTTGTGATCTCCACAGTGTGTATACAAACAGGATCTGGAGTTTGATTCACAAAACCATAGCCATGTACTAGTCTATGGCTTCACAGTATGGTATGTTGCCTTTCTGCCACATAGCTACCACCATCCCCTCCATACAATAAGATTAATGGTATTCTCTATTTAAGAGGGGAGTGGGATGTGGCTGAACAGAGACAGCTAGGAGTCAGGAAACATCCATATTTTTCTTCTATACCCTTTGACCCTCATTAGAGCACTGTGGTACCATGCATCTAAGATTTCCCAGTACCTTCCTTCAGTTCTATTGCATTAATTCATAATAATGATATGTCAGAGTTCAGAGTGACAGATTATTTGACTCCTGAGTCTTTATGCAAACATTTCTCTTAAATTAGAAGCAGTAAGGTTTAGGGCTTTAACCCCATCCTCTATCAGATAAAGATAAAGAGTTAAACAACAGACAAAAGATTACATGGCAATTTTTTGTGAATAGTAAGTCAGATCTCCCACCCTTAGTCACATTGGACCAGATCCTAAGTAAGTATAAATCGGCATATTTCATTGGTGTGGCTTCATTGAAATCAATTTATACCACCTAAGTATCTGGCCCAAAAGCGCGGTCACCACACTAGTTATGCTGCCAGGTTTGGAGAGGAGGCTAGGAGAGAGAGAGGGACAGCAGGCTGTGTATCTGGTCTAAGATTGACAGAAGTCACCACTGTCTCTTCTAGTGGGTCTCCAATCAACTCATGGATTTTGTACCATGCACGCTACTGCTCCTTTACCCCCATTGTCTGTGAAAGAATGACACAGAACTTGAGAAGACAAATGTTGAGTTTTTTCCAGTGAGTTTTGCATTTTGAGAGTATTTATGTAAGAGGGAAATATAGGGCCCCCTAGTCATTTTCACTCTTAATATTCAGTAGTTACTACTTAGTGCTCATCCAACTAGGCTTGGAAACTTTGCATACTTTACTGGAAACAAGGTAAATCATGAAACTTCCCAGAAGGGCAGGTTTTGTTCATTTTTCTAATTCTTACTTAAAATAATATCTCTGCTACTAATAGTATCACTTTTCTCCAAACACAAACTCCATCTAATCAGTGTGTGTCAAAGAAAGATGCTAATATGCAGAGATGGGCTGTGGCGACAATGTTTGAAACCAGATGAAGATTAGGATGGATGGTAGGGTTTGGAATGGATGGTTGAACTCTTACGAGCTGTCCTTGTGGGATTTCCACCATCTTGATTCATTTGGCAAATGCAGAAAGAGTAGAAAGCATTTGTTTTTCTTATTGAACATGGTTTACTGATTTCCACAAGCCGCCACCCTTCTCAGCGACAAAAGTAGCTACTTACAATCACAGGCAAAAGCAAAAATAATGCTGACTGACAATCAAAGAGAAATGAGGGTGGGTACTGCACTGATAGGCTTATAACAAAGCCCACATACTATAAGGCTAGATTTTCAAGTGCTTAACTCCCACAAATGGAGGTAGAATTACCAAAGAGTTTACTTCCCGTTTCGACACCTACGTAAGGGCCAGGTTTTCCCAAGTGCTGAGCACCCCACAGCTCCATTCATGACACATGTGGACAGATATTCAAAAGAGTTCAGCACATTAGACGCTGAGCTCTTTTTAAATCTGGCCCGTAGGACCTGATGATCAAAGCTGCTGGATAGCTCCCCTTGATTTTGTTGGGAGTTGTGGATACTCGGTTCTTCTGACAACAAGGCCTATAAAGTTTTGGACTCTGCTAGTCTATTAGAAGCAGAAATGCAGCTGGCTGTGTCATTTTGCTAGGCTAATCTTTCCAAGGGGGGAAATCAATAAAAAATGCTCTTTTTAAAAATGGCTTTAGAATTTATTTTAAACTTTCATCATTTTTCATGCTGAGAACTCTCCAAAGTACACACTAGAGCCAGATTTTAATACCCTCAATTGTGTTGAGTAGTAATGTGCTCCTTGAGCACTCCTATTAACTTCAAGACAAATCTATTGCAAGTCATGGGACCATTCATGGGAGAAGGTGAGTTAAGGATGGCAGAAGAGGGGGGGCCTAAAAGAACAGAGGGTCAGATTCCATACCTGTTTATCATGTTCAGTAGTCCCTTACTCAACAGTTAGTAACATTATATAAGACTATTCAAATAAGGCACTACTCAATGTGACTAATGTAGGCAAAATCTGGATCTTAATGTATTAGTCATCTATTGGAAGTTTATTCTAAAGAAAGTTCCTAGCCCCACACACTATGCAGAGTGCAGGAAGTCTCACTTAATGGCATTTCAAAAGAAACCATTTCTCCCTTTAGTTTAGATATTAACAAGAATAGAACTCACCTCTCATGTGGATAAAATATTCCATGTGATGTTTTATTAACAAGCTCGTCAAAACACATTTGCAAAGCTTTTCGTGATCCTCTATCAATTGATCCATTTACATATTTAGAAAAGCAAACTTATTAAAAGATGGGCCCATTATTGAACAATGACACTAAAGTCTTTAAAGATTCTTGGGCTATTACATGAAATCAGTTTCTTATTAACACCATGTATTGCAGGGGGATGATTTCATCTTCCTATCGTCGTTATCTGAATTTTCAATTTGCACTCAAGAAAATCTCATCTTCATTGATTCTTAGGTTTGCAATTAACAGTGCCACTGTGGTTCCATACAGTTAAGATTTCCCAGTACCTTCCTTCAGTTCTATTGTATTAATTCATAATAATGCTATGTCATAGTTCAGGGTGACAGGTTATTTATGCCTCCTGAGTCCTTATGCAAACATTTCTCTTGATATAGAAGTAATGAGGTTTAGGGCTTTATCTTTAACTGATAGAGGATGTGCGGGGGATGTTTAACTCTCTTTAAATAATTTCCTTAAACAATAGACAAAAGATTCCATGGTAATTTTTTTTTAAACAGTAAGAGTCAGATTCTCCCACCCTTACTCACATTATGTCAGATCCTCAGCTAATGTAAATTGGTGTATTTCACTGGTGTGGCTTCATTCAAATCAATTTATACCACCTGAATATCCGGCCTATTGTTTTTCTATGTTAATAACTAATCCTATTAGCCCAACCTTCACCTGTTGCTTTTAAATTAATATTACTGCCAAGCATTTGTTAAACCTTCCAAAGGTGTCTGACCTTTTCTGTCAAAATATCTCCTCGCAGGGGACTGGGACCTCTCATAATCTGCCTTCAGGAGCTGAATTTTGGAGTTCCTGAACCATGTGCTGCCTTGGGGAGCCGCTGGGGACACTATTGCTTTGGAGTTACTTCCTTCAGTGCTGGGGTCTGGAAGGAAAGGCTGGCCCTGGATTTATACAGCGACGATGATATCAGTTACGTACGTGAATATGTGGATGAGGAAATGCAGTGAGAGCAGTAGGGGTGAATTGGCTAAGCAGTGATGGGTCAACAGAGGGCAATTTGGTGAACTTGTTTTTTTCCTCAGGAAGGTGATATGTCAGCAGCTGGGGAAGATTCTATTGCATGGGGAGCAGTGGGTTATGCAGGTAGGGTGTCTGGGCCCTGGGAGGACCTTAGCATTGCAGTTTGAGTGTGTACTGGGACTCCTAAGGTGTTAGTCCATAGAGCCTTCACAGCTGAAATATTTTGAGAACATGCCTCAGCTGCAATATACCTGTTGGCATACTACAGGGCTAGCGGTTACACCGTATGTCTCACTGATGGCACTGTCATCCATCAAAGCCTGCTTCTTCCAACCCTGCGCCTACAAAACAGTCTGAGCTTTCACAGGATGGAAAATAAGGATGGAAGAGATGTAAAACTGAGGCTCTGCCTGCTTGTGATCTTTACAGATCCTAAGCGTTGGGATGTGCCTAATCTGTGTTTTGCACTTTTCTGCTAACAATGTACACCAGGGCGAGGGGTGCTGAATAATTAAGTTGTCTCTGAAAAGAGGATGAAAAAGGCATAGTAAACATATTGGTTAATATGGTCATTTTATCATGAGACTGATATCTATTGGACTAGAGAAATCATGTCAGAAAATAGTTTGATGCTGTAATTATCTAATACTTAATTTCACTTTTGGCTGTCTGGATCAGGTAATCAAAGCCTGATTCCTGTCATAACAATGGAATATAGAAAGGAAATATAAACATTAGCATGTTTGGCAGTTCTGTTTTTCTTAACCATATGCCTCTGATTATCTGCAGATACTTGAAGTGTTTTGTGATCTCAATCAGCATTTTGTTCATTCACTGCCTCTCTGTTTATTGATTTATAAGCCCTTCAGTGGGGTGGAATTACTGCTAGCATTTTACTGTCGGGGGGTGGAGGGAGGGGGGAGGTAAAACAGTATTTAATTACTGGCGTGTTAGAAGCCATTTTAAAACTGACATTTGTTGTGAAGGTAGGTAAGAGAAGTGACATTATTTTTGGCATCAGAAAACAGACATAGAAATGATTCAGAAACATAATTAATGTAATGACAAAATAAAGTAGAAGTTCCAGAAAGAGCTTCTTCATATCCCTATAGTATCAATGACAGTATCCTTGGCATTCACTCTACACAGTTTAATGGGAAACAGCAGCTGACCTCATGGGTATCTTCACTGGCTGCCACCAGATGTATAATAAATACTTTTACCCACTAACACAGCTCAGCATAGTGATGCACGAATAAACATATAACACAACTAGTATTATAACCATGCATAACAGTAATTTGAGTACTAGATAATACTTGTATTAGGAGAATATTGTATTACAGGAAACTCACCGATGAGAGAGTCAATACTGGGCCCTATCTAGATTTTAAAGTCAGTGTTATGTCTTAAGAGGCTTCTGATTAAAGACTGACTAAGCACCACATTAAAACTGAGTTAGGATAAGAGCCAGGCAAAAATTTTCAGCCAAAAGGTTTTTTTGCCAAAATATGCGGATTCAGTTGATCCCAAACATTTTGTGAATTTGTGTGGAATTCACCGAATCGTTCTGAAAGCGGGGAAAAGAGTCCAAAAAATGGGAACATTTCATTTCAACATTTTTGAAACAATGTTTTGATTTTTTTTGTGTCCCAACTTTTTGTTTTGAAATTTCATTCCATTTTATTTTAAGAAACATTTTAAAAGCCCCCAATCATATTGAAACATTTCATTTCAGATAGAACAAAATGCTTAATTCAGCCCAAAATAATGGTTTCCTACTTTTTGGTTTTCAAAAAAACATTAGTTTCAGTTGACCCAAAATGGATTTAATTTGGGGGTGGGTTCATACAGCCAACAAGCCAAAAAATCAATTGTTTACATAACTTTAGTTAGGGCCTCACTATCTGGTCAGTAATATATGATTTCGAATGAATGTTTCCAGGGGTCTGAGCAGGCTCAACTGAGTTCAAAGCACGTGCAGTTAATAAAGAGTATTTCCTTTCCTCCTGAGAAAACAGATGCCACAAGTGTTCACCAAACCTTACAAATGACTTCTATTTACAGTGCCCCTGCTATTAAGTCTGCTATTAATTCTCTATTAAGTTGCTTGAGAGCACCTTTAAGAACTTGAAGGCATTAGGCTTTTAAAATCTGTTATTGCCAAGGTTTTTCTCAGAATACTCATTTAATGCCAGATCCTGCATCACAGTCAATAGGAGCTTTGCAATTGACCCCCAGTGGGAATTTTTTGCTTCGGGCTTCACTGCAAAGGATGTGAGGGAGATTCCCACACCCAAGCTATTAGTTTTAGGTGACAAATCTGAAGGAACTGTTCCAGTTTGAGGTGTCAGGGAGGAGGTTTTTGGAACAAATTGATAAATTGAACAGTAATATGTCACCAGGACCAGATGGTATTCATCCAAGAGTTCTGAAGGAACTCAAATATGAAATTGCAGAACTACTAACTGTGGTATGTAACCTATTGTTTAAATCAGCCTCTGTACCAGATGCCTGGAGGATAGCTAATGTAACACTGATTTTTAAAAAAGGCTCCAGAGGTGATCCTGGCAAGTATAGGTCAGTAAGCATAATTTAGGTACCAGTCAAATTGGTTGAAACTATAGTAAAGAATGGAATTATCAGACACATTATGTTGGGGGAAGAGTCAACATGGCTTTTGGAAAGGGAAACCATGCCTCACCAATCTATTAGAATTCTATGAGATGTCAAAAAACATGTGGACAAGAGTGATCCAGCTGATATAGTGTATTTGGACTTTCAGAAAGCCTTTGACAATGTCCCTCACCAAAGACTCGTAAGCAGTCATAAGATAAGAGGGATGGTCTCATAGATCAGTAACTGGTTAAAAGACAGAAAACAAAGGGTAGGAATAAATGGTCAGTTTTCAGAATGGAGAGAGATAAATAGTAGTGTTCCCCAGGGATCTATACTGGTACCAGTGCTGTTCAACAAATTCATAAATGATCTGGAAAAAGGGATATGTTGTGAGGTGGCAAAGTTTGAAGATGATACAAAATTCCACAAGATAGTTAAGTCCAAAACTTACCACAAAAAGTTACAAAGGGATCTAAAAAAACTGGGTGACTCAGCAACAAAATGGCAGATGAATGCGAAGTAATGCACATTGGAAAACATAATCCCAACTATGCATACAAAATGATGGAGTCTAAATTAGCTGTTGACTCCAAGATCTCTTTCTGGAGTGGTATCATGGATAGTTCTCTGAAAACAGCCACTCAATGTGCGGGAGCAGTCAAAAAAGCTAACCATGTTAGGAACCATTTGAAAAGGGATAAGACAGAAAATATCATAACGTCATTATATAAATCCATGGTATTTCCACTCCTCAAATACTGCGTGCAGTTTTGGTCACCCCATCTCAAAGATATATTAGAACTAGAAAAGATATGGAAAAGGGCAACAAAAATAATTAGGGGTATGGAACATCTTCCACATGAGGAGAGATTAAAAAGACTGAGACTCTTCATTTTAGAAAAGAAATGACTCAGGGGGGATGTGATAGAGATCTATAAAATCTTGAATGGTGTGGACAAAATGAATGGGGAAGTGTTATTTACCCCTTCACATAACACAAGAACCAGGGGTCACTCAATGAAATTTAATAGGCAGCAGGTTTAAAATAAACAAAAGGAAGTATTTCTTCACACAATGCATAGTCAACCTATGGAACTCATTGCCAGGGGATGTTTTGAAGGCCAAAACTATAACAGGGTTAGAAAACAAATTAGATCTGTCTTCCATGAATTTAACTATCAGTGGCTATTAGACATGATGGTCAAACCTCTGATTTCCAGAATTTGGGACTGGACGGCGGATGGATCACTCAGTTGCCCTGTTCTGTTTATTCCCTCTGAAGCATCTGGCACTGGCCACTGTCAGAAGGCAGGATATGGGGCTACATGAACTATCACTCTAGTATCTAGACACGGACCTTGGTTATTAGCAATTGAGGCACCACGGATTTCCTATTTAAAGGTGCTTGCCAACAGTATCTATATTGGTACCATTCAGTTTGTTTCCAATTAAAAATGTTCCCAGAGAAGCTTTCTGTTATCTCTGGCAGCATCCCCAGATAATAACAGAGACAAGCTTTCACATTTGGTGACTAGTGGCTTCTTTTTATTACACTGCGGGTTGGTGAGGCGCGTAGTGCCACTTCCTGTCTGCCAAGAAGAGAAAACGCACGTCATCACAATTGCATCAAGGAATTCTTCATGGGAGACAACAAATGCAAGAGAGACACAATATGCAAGGGCAGATGCAAGAACAGGGGAGCTCAAACATTGCCCTACTGAGAATCAACTGGCACTTTAGGAAACTCAGGACCACATCTCATTTATGTTTATTAGAACAGTTTGCAGCAGCCCTCAGCATTGATATGGAGATCTAGCCAAAGGAGACTAGAGGTCTATGCACCATCCTGATGCTAGCTGAAGTGCTCAGAAGAAGATGAAGCATGGCATGCAGTCTCTGTGGACTGTTGTGCTAAAGTTGAGGGCAGCTTTTGGGGTACACGGCAGAACTCCGATTTAGAAGCTCCTGATAATGAAGCAAGCTCAGGAAGACCTAAAACTATTTTTTTCAGTTAAATTTATTTTTGCACCATCTACTTGGGAGAGTAATGAGATGCCAGTATACATACACTTTTTACACTCTGCTCTCCTGGTATATTTCTTATATGTATACCACAAATATTTGAATAAACGGTCATGTTATAATCCATGTGTGAAAGTCCAGTTGTTTATGGAATGGAAAGTACTATATACATGTAATATAACGGTTATTATATAATAGAACTGTCAAATATCTGCAGCTGGATATCATTAAAATCAAAATGAGAAACTAATTGCAAGTAAAGGACAGGATTTGCTCAGATTGCCTATAAATCTGCAATAACTAGGTTTCCCTGGGCATAACATCAAAAACATTTTTACTATCTCATTAGCAAGAAAATGCATTGCTCAGCTATTGAACTGTTAGTTTTTTAAAACATTGTGTGGATAATTCCAGAAATCGTGTGTTTGATTTGTATTAGTTTTCTGCCACTGGATGGAGAGAATGACTTTTTCTGTAGGATGGAATGACACTAATCAAGAAATTAAAGGGTAGCGCGTCTTCAGTTTGAAAATAAATATTTTTTTATAAAGATGCTAACACCGTCCCCTTCCAATAAGTCAGACTAACATTACATCCTAAAGGAGTTCATAGCCAGATGAGATGGTTGTTTTTTTCCCTTTTTTTAAATAAATGGCCACATTACAGTTCTGCAAAAGAAAATTAATTTTTTCATGTGGCAGTGTGTTTTCCAGCTGTGCTTTTTGGCCAGGTTTGTGGTGTGAGTAGTCTGAAAAAACTAAAGGAAAGAAAAATTAATTAGAATTCAGTGAAGTGCATATGGGACCAATGGAAAATGTTTCATAACTATCTGCTGTGGGTAGCAGATTTGACAATAAGACATGTACATAGGGTACAAGAACACTTGGGTGTAGTTAAAATTTTCTCTTGCCATTTTACCCGTAGATAAAATGGGATGGGTGCTAATGGTATGCACCATAATGGACTCAATTTTGCAACCTCCACTCATGCTGGAGCGCACTTTCTCAGGCAAGTAGTCCCAGTGGTTTTAATGGGACTACCTGGGTAAGTGCTCACTAACAAGTCCTCCTAAAAAGGACTAGCACAAGCTTTATGCACCACTTAAATCCTCAAAATGGGTCTTATATTTGCATAAGCTTTGTGCTGAACTTCTGCGTTGGGGTGAATTTCACTTTAATGCAAATAAGTGCTTATAATTCTAAGGAAACCCCCCTCCAACTAATGACATCTCATTTACTGGGAAAAAGTTTAAAAACCACACTTGTTCTATGTAGCACTTCCCAACACACTTGTGAGGCAGGGCAGTAAGTATTACCACCATTTCACAGATTGGGAAACTGAGCCAGAGAAGTAGACGACTTGCTAATGTTTGAGCAGTTGCAAAGGTGGGATTTGGGAGTGTGTGAGGGAATCATTCCCATAGTGCAGCGCAAGTCAATGCAGAGTGGCAGAACTTATACGATGTGATGCTAACGTGATACTCTGCTGTTTTCAGGGGGGGCAAAAAAGCTGGTCTACTGACAGAAAGCCAGAGCTATGCTGAGTTGCATTAACTGAATATCTGGCCCAGAAGTTCCCAAGAGGAACCAAATCAGCCAGAACTCCCTCTAAGGGTATACAATGAGAACATGAGGAAGAACCGCTGGCCTACGTAGACCATGGAGATCTATGTCCTTGCCTTCATCCTGCCAATCTCCATGCCTGTCAGAAGCAGGGCCTGTTCTCCCTAAATACATTGTAGCTATTGCCTGGCCTGCGGTGCAAAGTGGTTGAGGGTATTTTCCCCTTTCCTGACCTGTAAAGGGGCTGGTCTCATGTTGTTCACTAGCCCCATGCTGATGCATTGCAAAGCACATCTGAACTGGCTCCCAGCAGAGATGGGCCCAAATTGGATCCTATTGTTCTATTTTAAAAATCAAATAAACTCTGATTGACGCTGGACAATAGGCTTCCCTCCAAAGGAGGAACACAGGATACCACATCAGTGTGGTGATTACAGCAGACGCTGGACTGCACCAATACCGGGCTTTCCAGGTCCCTCTTTCCAACTGTGCAGTTTGTTTTCTAGTAGTGCCAACTTCTTTTAATGGCAGTAATATGGTTGTATGTCTGTATATTTTAAAATGACACAACTTCAAAACTTGATCAATGCGCTTTGATCTTTGCATGTGCAGATGTACTGCAGAGCTGCCAAGAGGCCTGGCTTGGCTGGGGCCAGGCCAAGTTCAGAGCAGGCCAGCAGCTTGACTTGGACTCAAGAGTGGTTTGTCTGGTTAGTAGAGGGAGGGAAGGAGGATGCACAAACTGTGAATTTAGATCAGCGGTCCTCAGCCTATTTACCATTGTGGGCCAAATATGCAGCTCTCTGTGCTATATGGGCCGCATCCGCACAATAAATATATATTACCTGTATGGCTCTGAGGCTGTCACATGGGCGGCAGCTGTGTGCTGATTGGGCCACAAGTGGGCCACTGGTTGAGAACCACTGCCCAAAAGGCATAATTAATTAATTTTCTCAAATTCTGATCAGTTTTATGTTAGTGCCTAGTGGCTCCAATCAACATGCTCTGTCCACTGGGCAGTGTAAAATACATGGATTTCCTTAACACTCTCCACCCTGTGAGCATGGAGAGTATTATTTTTATTGCAGAATCTCATGGACTGAATTACAAGCAAGAGAAAAGTTATAATCTCCTGCAGAACTTAATTTTACTCTGCCCCCCTTTAATTTGCCCTTTAATATCTCTGCTCATAAATAATTGAATCTGCGAGTCACTTTCAGCATCAATTTAATATGAAATAGTTTCATTGCATGTCAGTCTGTGAATTATGGAAATCAGAAAACATATGGATAGTTAATTTAAGGCCCTAAAACTACAAATACTTACCACCAAGTGTAATATCTTGTGAATAATATCATTCATCCCAATAAGCACTATGCCCCTTAGTGTTTGCAGGATCTGGCCCTTTAGTATATTTATTATTCAATTGAGATCAAGCTTTGTAACTGTTCAATATCTGATATCACGTGAATATCCTTACTTTACCAAGAATGGACCCAGATATGAACAGGTTTTCTCCCACCTCTATCCATTACGATCCTAAATACACTTTCATGGTCCCTGTTCCACAGAGTTTTTTTGAACAAAGGCTTTGTAGTTAACTGTTGTTGGTTTAAAGGGGCAATCCTTCCACTTCACTTCATGTGGGAGAGGTGAAGGGAAGATTTATCCTCCTTCAGTAGGGAGGTGAGCTTCTGACTTCAGCAAAACTTTCCAGAGCACCTTTCTGGCTTGTTAACAAAGGCCTCCGAGAACTGCTCTCCACGACACCAGCCAAACTCCCCCACTGTCTTCCAGCTGGGCAGAAAAAAATCTCCCCCAAGCACTCTCACATAATGAGAAAACGCAGACATGCCTCTGGCCTTCACTTAAATGAAAGGGCAAAAGCTGCATGCTTTCCACAGTGCAGCTCTGTAAAATGAGGCCGCTTGGGCCCAGTGGCTGAGGGTGAGGGAGATAAAAGGGTTGTTACTAGTCTCATGTAAGAAAAGTGGCTATAGGTGTCATAGTACATATTATACTATATATATATTGTAGTCCATAAAATGTGTGTATATACGGAATGTGTGTATACATGTGCATGTGTGCATGCGTGCACACATGAGTACATGTACTAAAGTCAGTATAGTTGCATATATTTCATGTGGAAAATATACAGTGAGGGCAAATGAGTTACCTTCTTTACTTTAATATATACATGATATAATAAAAAATGTAATGGGAGGCAGTGTGATTGAGGCATTGACTTTGGATGCAGGAAACTTGAATTGTATTCCTAGCTCTGCCATGGACCTGTGCTATGACCTTGGACAAGTTACTTCACCTCTGTTCCCCTCCCCCCTTTTATCTGTTTTGTCTATTCCCCTAACAAATTGGGAACTAAGAACAGGGATTTGTTTCAGAACAAGCGAAAAATATTAAATGTAATTATAATACAGCAATGGAAACATTTCTAGGGAAGAGCAACTGCAAGATGTATTCTCAGCCACAGGGTGGCACCTGGAAGATATATTTGTGTAGAGTTAATGCTGATTCAGTGAATTCAAAGTCAGCCTTTTAAACTTTAGCCTGTGTTGGGACATGTAATCCCAAATGAGAGGATTTTTTACTGGGCAAAATCAGTAATGAAACCATTGCCCTTTTTTGGATAGGAGCCAGAAATAACCTCTACCGGGGCATGATATGCAGAACCATGATATGCATGATGGTGCAGAACCTACAGCAAGTGCGTTACAAATCCTAGGCAGCTTTATTTCAGGTGCACAGTATGTTTTCATCTTAGGATCTCAGAGCTTTACAATCATTGGTTAAATTACACGTGTAAGAGATGGAGGTGTCATTAGGGTACAGATGGGTAAACTGAGGCAGACTAAGTGATTTTTCTCAAGATTATGTGGTGAGTCATAGTCAGGAGGGCCCTCACTTTCTCACCAACTCCAAAGCATGCGCTGCCATGTCCAGTCTTTTCAAGGAGGTGTATTTCTTTAAGCAGAGGTGATCGATCAAACAGAAAACAGTCTTAACTCAGGCTGTGGCCCCAGGCTTCAGGGACACCCCTCTGGGGTCTCTAGCATTCCAGCTCCTGGCAGCCTCCTAGCGTCAGTCAGCTCTGCTCCCCTTCTGTAGCAGTAACCCCAGGCTAGCTTCACTCCACTGTGGCTTTCCTTCCCCAGGACTCAGCCTGTCTCAGTCCTAACTCCTCTCCAGCTGCCCCCTAACAGCCCTTTATAGGCTTAGGTGTAGCCCAGTCCTCTTTAATTAGCTGGGTTGAGCCCACCTGCTCCAGTCCAGGGACGCTGGGTTCAGTCTATTGACAGGGACCAACTACCCCGTGACAGTCATTGACAATGTTTCCTGACTCTTAGGGCAGGGCTACACTACCGCTCAAGTCGATGTAATGCACGTCGCTCAGGGGCGTGAAAAAGCCACCTCCTGAGCAATGCAAGTTACAGGGACCTAAGAGCTGTCCACACCGGCGCTGTTGGCAGCAGATGCTCTCCCGCCAACATGGCTTCCACCGCTCACGGAGGCGGAGTAATTATGCCAACAGGAGAGCGCTCTCCCGTCAGCATAGAGCGTCTTCACCAGACATGCTACAGTGGCGCAGCTACACCGGTGTAGTGCTTCTACTGTCGACTAGCCCTCAGTCTTGATCTAATAAGTATTAGGGCATAAACTCTGAATGCCTGCGCCATGTTTGTCCAGAACTCACCGGAGGGAATTAAAGCAGTTAGAAAAACTTGCTTAGGGAATGACTGACGCACTCTAATAAAAACATGGGGATTGCCAAACGGGGTCAGACCAGGAATCCATTTCACCCATATACTGTCCCAGAGAGAGGCCGCTACCAGATGTTTCAGAGGAAGATGCTAAAAAAAACCCAAGTCTTTGTTCCCATCCACTGCTTCTGAATACAGACAGTTTTACCTTGGAGAAATAACCTCTTTGTGCTCTGACAGCTGGAGCTGGCTTTGTGTCCAGCAACCTGAACTGACCCTTCAGTCGCTGACGATCTGTAATGATGATTTTAAAAAAGTGAATGCAAATGAAACTTATCTGTGATTGCATCCCTCTCACCTCACCCCTCTCATGTGTAACTTGCCTTCTAATATTGTAAGCTCTTTGGGGCAGGAATTTTGCCTTTGTGTGTTAGAACAGCATGCATAATGGAGACAGTCTTAAGCAGGAGACTTCTCCAGTAGAAATAGTCACCAATAATAAAGAATATCTAGTCTCTGTTTAAATGGACTGGAGTATGACCTGGAGTCAATACTCTGTAACTTAATCTTGCCACCGGTTACCATGCCAGCAGACATCACCGCTATGCAGACTGCTGAGTAGAAAATACAGCAAGCTCCATTCAGACACTTAAAAAAAATTCTAGTCATTTAAAGTTTTCAATTTTGTTTGCCGTTTATTCTCCAGGGTTTGGCAGTAATGGTAACTTGTGTGTGTGTGGAGATGCGTGCACATATGTTCCTTTGCATTCCAGGCTCAGCCACCAAGGATCCAGTTAGCGGCAACACGTGTCCTGACATTCACATTCGGGCGGGTCTGGTCTTTGGATTTCCTTGTGATTGTTGTTCAGATTCACAATTAAAAAAAAAAAAAAGGCCCAAAAGTCCAAGAGATTAATAAGGAGAGAGAAAAGTGCCAGGTGGGAATGTAATTAACATTAGACTAACCAGGGGATGTGGAAAGTGTTGGTTTTCTTGTTCTCCATTATGGCCGAGGCTGGGTTTTGGCCCACAGACGTGTGCAATCAGTAGGGAGCCAGTACAGGGCATGGTGCCTGCGATGCTTCAGCTCACCCTCTCTCTGCCCCATGGATCAATCAATTGAGCTATTTTCTCATCTCTCTTTTAAAAAAAAAAAAAAAATCACCCTTCTCAGCATCTCCCTGTGACTGCTCTGGGCAGGGGCGTGCGTAGGAATTTAAATCTGACCCCTTTTGGAGGGGCACATTGTGTCCCCCCAGTCCTGCGTGGAGCTCACTCTCCCCTGCCCGCCAGGTTCCTTCTCTTGTGCACACCAGGTGGGCAGCCTCAGATTCCAAGGCAAAGCTTATTTTAGCTGGTTATCTGTACAATGCTCTTACACACTAGACTAATGCTTCTCCCTCCCCCAACAATAAATTCAAGTATTAATAACCTGCTCAGCCCCTGTGGCTGATCCTGTTGCCATCTCCCCACCTCCCCCTGTCTCCTTGGTCACTTTACTGGAGCATTTACTCAGCACTCAGGAGGCAAGTGCCTGGGCTGAAATCATGCACCGCGCTCTGTTGGCTTCAAAGGCACTCAGGCTGCATCTCAGGCAAACTTTGCAGCCATAATACACTGCCAGCTCAGCTCCCCCAGTGCTGGCTGTGGCATCTGTAGTGTAGTCATTTTTACCGCTAAATCTTGTGTCCTCCTCTAGGCTACTCCTTCTCCTGTTGCTGCATGGGTGGTGAATTATGGCCCTGGAGGTGGCTAATGCAGAGGTCTCTGAGTCTGCTTAGGTGTCTGGGAACATCTAGTTTATCCTGGACAAACTCCAAGGCTTAAAACAGCAATTAGCACAATAGTGCTAATGCATAATCTCATTTGCCACTCCCTCTGATACCTACCTGTCCGCTGATGATGCTCCTCCAACTTTTGACTTGCTCTCTATCATAACCCTATGTGAGCCCTCCACGATATTAGCAACTAGTTCAATGGGACCCTTTTGAGTTCCCTCCCCTGATCCTTTCTGGTTAACTATCTAGGATTAGCATCCTACCCACTTTTGGCTGCTAAGGGCACTTACTCCATATGAAAGCAACTCACACAGTCTCTACCCACCTGCATTTGGGCAGTGTTCTAGACTGAAATGTCTGCCTGGGACTCAAGCAAGTATCACCATGAAGCAGTCAGCACTGTCAAATTTAAAAAAAAAAAAAAAAGAAAAGAAATTGAGATCGTACTTCAAACATTCTACTTTATCATTTACAGCAACAAGATAGATTGTAGTTTACTCTTCAATTCCTGGGCTTGGATTTTCAGGACCAGATCCTCAGCTGGTACAAATCTGCAAGGTGCCAATGACTTTAGCAAAGCTGCTCTCATTTACAGCAGCTGAGGATCTGGCCTTTTAAAAGACAATACTGTCACCATACAGCAGCCCCGACAGCCTGAGATGGAAAGTGGTTACGTTCAGACTGTTCTTCATGCCTTTGTGCACTAAAACTGCTTGCCAGTGACTTCAAATGATCAGAATACTGGGAGACACAACAGTCATGGGGTTTTTTTTCATCCCCAAAGCTGGGTGGAGCCCACAGTCATTCTCTACCTTCACAGCTCCATTAAAGGACACATTTTTTTTCTTCTCCCTGCTCTCCTCTTTTGTCTGCTCACCTTTTCCTATTTCTGGGGCTTACAGGCAGCAGCCGTGGCAATGCTGAATGGTGATACTGAAATTTGGTGCGAGTCCAAGCAGTCATTTTTTCCGGTAATTAGTTTGGGATCTAGAAACCCTATGAACCTGAGCTGCTTCAGGCACAGGCAGGTTAGGTTACCTGATGAGTTAGACCGCTTACCTGCAGGAAACTGGTTTTTCAATTCTAGACCTGTAATAGCATGGGAAAACCTATTTGGGTAGGGAAGCCCTTTAAACAAAAACTAGAAGTCCCCACCTCACGAGCCTAAGGACAGGCTTAATTAAAAGTTCCTTCAAAATATCCTTCCTACTGCTTTAAGCTGCTGTGTTTCAAAACCTCTGGTGCTGGGCCAAAGTGGGAGCAGGCATATATTAAAGTGACAGGTACAAAAGATATTGTTGTTCTTTGCTCTCGCATCTCCACTGATTCCTGTGCTATAAAGCCCCTATGTAAACATTATTTAAAATAAAAATAATAGTCTTGCTTTGCCCTTGTCCATCTAATGAACAGATTATCACTACCCATTTGTCTTTTCAAGTCTGCCTCCTCAGTCTCAGGTTCCAACTCCATGTCAAGACTTGGCCCAGAGCACTGGAAAGTTCTAATGGAAATATTCGATCGCTGGCAGTACCGCTCCCCTGCTGAAAGCTGTTCCAGTGGAATGGCTTTATATTAACTGCTCAGAGCAGATCTGACAATAGCACTTGATATCAACAGCTGGTCAGTCACTGTGAAATAATCAGAAACTCCTTGTTGCAGGGTGTGACACTGTGGGGAATGTGAATGACCGTTTACAATATTACTGATACCAATATCCTATTACTGAATTGCAATAAATATCCTATAGAATATGCCATGCAAGATATTGATGGAAAAGTCATGATTTGCTAAGATTGATAAGCACATTTATATGCATGTATCAGTTTTGTATTATGAGTTCTAAATATGTCTGGGATATTGGTATTTCAAACTTGTGCTGTTTCTGGGTTTAAGCACTGGGCCTGCCTAACGGCCCATCAAGGGAACACAAATGTACAATGAATCCAGTGAAAGAACCCAAGGGCTACACCTTATACGTTACCAGGACTTCTAAGAACATGCCTATGGACAGGCGACTCTGAGGCTTTTCCAGACCATGTGCAATCTCTTCACTGGACCTTGTTGCTGGCTGGGAGCCAGAGACTGAAATGCAATAGAGGCGGCTGTGTATTTCTTGTTGTAGCTTCTTGATAACCAGTGTGGGCAATCAGGAACACTGTTTGTTTGGTCGGGGTATCTAACTTCAGTGTTATCCACCAGTTCTGGGAGAAACTGCTCTCCTTTCTCAGCCTGCCCTGCCCTTGGCATTTTCAGGTGGGCTACCCAGGCACAGATGGGTCAAATGGGGATACTTTGATTTTGCTGGATTCACATTTACACAAATCTGGTTTTAAAGAAAAGTATGACCCAAATACTGAGAGGTGATAGGCACCTGCAAATCCCTTTAAAAATCCACTGGGAGTTGTAATTGCTCAGCAGCTTTCAGGATAGGCCACGTGAATACTGAATACTTAAAAGGCTACTGCCAAGTGGTGATGGCCATTTTAAGCATGAACCAGCTTCTTTCCTCCCCACCCTAACCGTATTCTAAATTGCCTCCTCCTCCCCCACTTCACTTGCGTGGTCCAATTTGCTCTTGTCGATGGGTCCTGAGTCTCTTCCAACTCCCCTTCTCTTCACATGGTTCCTACTTCTGTGGGCATCCTGATGTAGTGGCTATTGGAATACAATATCTGCTGGCTATTGATAGCCACTACTTGGTATCAGAGGATTACGACAAAGAACAAAAAGTGAAATCATCACAGTTCTGGACTCTGATTTAAAGGTGATTACACTATAATCATCACGGTGTAATAGGAAGAAATAACCAACCATGCCTTGAGTCCAACTAAAAACTGAAATGAATGGCACTGTTAAAAAATGAACCTAAAGTAGAGTGTGTGCATGCAGGTTACCTAGCAGCTTGCCATAGACTGTCATTTTTCAGTGTAAATGAGTGTCCTATTCTGCTCTGTGCTGTTAATGTGTTGTGGATTTTATTTCTATAGATTTATAATCACAGGTCTGGAGTACTCTGTAATTACATGAGTTTACACGTGCAGGGACAAAGGCTGAGTAAATATTTTATTAGGCAAATTTTTATCTTATTGAAACTGAATACACAAGTGATAATTCTTCTGGCAAGTGGGGTGTTGGATGGTGAAATAAATAAGAGCGTTTACACAGAGCTTTGTTTGTGGATTTACCCTTTTTGAAAAAATATTACATGTAGAATGACTACAAAGATACTGCTCTACATTAATTATAGGTAGCGTAAGCATCCCTTATAGTGAGCGTGATACTCCACTTGCAGCAAAGTACAATGAAAATCATGAATTGCTTCAGTGTGGGTATAATATGCATATTATAAACTGCATGTGTTCTGGTTACAGTGAACCTCCACTTATAGGGAAGTTGTTCTATGAATGGCAAAATCCTTATACCAGGTTTCCAAGTTATTTCTTTTTTTCTTCAGAATGAAGAGCTTCTAAACTGGTCTTCAGTGCCCTCCAAATTTCCCTGGGGTACAGGGCAGGCTTCATTCTTTCATTGTCATTTGTGTTCTCAGGTGCACAAGTTTGTAATAATATGTACACATCAAAAGAAGGAGCTCCAGCATATAGGGCTGCCTGTGGAATGGTCCCAACATCTCACATACCTTTAACAAGAGCCTGAAGCCCTGCACCTTGTTCTGTCTTTAACTAAAAGACGTGCTTGGAGTGAGACTACAAATGTTACTGTCCTGGCCCACCTTTCAAATGGCCGATCATATAGCGTGAAGTTTCCTTGCAAGTGGAACCCAAAGATTTCCTCATTCACTGTAATAACCATTGCATCCATTGCACTTCCTTGCTCATCTACATATTTGCCATGATTAGGAGTCAGTGGGTTGAACTAAAGCATCAAAATGAAGAGATCAACATGAGGGTAACTCTATTTGAGATTTGACCGTGCTTACAGTATCACTGCTTGATATTGGCTCCGCTAGGAAAGGCAATGAAGATGCTTCTAAAAGCAAATATAAGCAATCAAACAGTATTGCCTGCTATTCGAATACGTCTATCTCTGCATTAGTCCATTAGCCTCCTCTCTTCTCGCGGCTCCTGCTCTGGCTCACCTCCCTCCCAGAAGTGGACCCTGAGTCCCAGGAGGGGAAGACCTGTAGCAGCTGCTGCCAGAGCTACAGCAATGGTGGGTGAGGTGGGCAGCAAGCATGGTTGTACCCCACTCTGCAGACAACAGGTTGCTTGGTCAAGGCAGGTACCCCATCCCCTTCCTAGGGCTATGTGGGACTGGAATATCATCCACCTGTATTCTGGAACCCATGCTGCAGAAGGGGAGGAGGGATTCTGGCAGCTGCTGCACATTTTAGCCCATTTTAATTAAACTTAATGGTTTCCACTGCCCCCCCCCAAAAAAAAAAGTGCTGTTCACACATGGTTCAAGACACAAGCCTCTTTGACATTAAGTGTCAACATGTTACTTCAGCAGGACAGTGCCAGGTGCACAGGGAGCCTCTGACGGTACATTGTGCCTCACATCCAGTACCTGGTGTGTTAGGCGAGGGTGAACAGCTAAGCGAAAAGAGTCAAAAGCAACTAACCTCCAGTTTCCTTTCATGTGCAAACCTTGCACAGCTGTCTAGCCACAAGCATCAGTGAAATAAGTGAAAACGCAATGAAGACGGGGGTCAGGCTCTGATTCGCAATTCACAGCAAGCTGCAATACGCACGGACATAGCGCTTATGTCTGAGAATTATGCATGCAACTCCTCCAAGCCCTGGCCTGAAAAATTAGCCTGTCCTGGCTACTGACTTGAGCTGCTCTGTAGCAGCTAGATGTCATTAGATGTTCCCTCTGAACAGCACATCATCTTCCATGAGGGCACAGAGGGTCTGACGTATTCAGGAAGAAGCATTTGACAGAGTGGACTATTGAAACACCTTCTAAGGAAATTATTATTATTGCTGTTATGATTTGTCCTGGGATCTCTGCACAGCTTGGCTTGCAGTGGAAACAGGGTAAAGATTTGGGATGTGACAATGCAGCCTAGAAATTATGAGCCCAATCCAGCAAGACGTCCATATACCATGGCCCTGGCTTCTCCCCACTATTCCTTGTCCTTTTGGGGGTTTTCCAGTCTATGAAGCTGTGCTCTGTGCTGATTGGCTGTTTACACCAAACCTCTGCCATCCCCTTCCTCACAATCTTCTCTTCAGCGTCACTCGACACCCGCTTCTCTTCTAGAACCTCTGCCCTCCCCTGCCCTGCCCTGTACCCCTCACTCTCTTCCCTTGCATGTCCCATCTCCCTTCACTTTTCTATCTATTCCGATCATCCACTCCCAAAGAATCCCTCTGACCGATTCAACCACCCCCCCACCATACACACTATTACTTTGTGTTTGTACAGCTCCTAGCACACTGTGACCACATTCTTTGTTGGCGCGTACGCACTGCCATAGTAAACAACAATAATAGTGGCAGAGACCAGTCCTTGCTCTCAGTAGAGCATAGGGATTGCAAGCGTGCTCTTGGGTGGAGGGTATAAGGAACGTGTCAGTGCCACATGGAGACAAATTCTAAGCTGATGATCCAAACAAAATGTTGGTAGATGTTTTGAATACTAACATGTTTTGACTGGCATTACCACCGCTTGAAAAACAAGATTCAAGTGTCACAATGTGTTGTGCAAAAAGTTCTGAAAATGGAGACTTGGGAACCTTCAACCAGCTCTAGTATTAAAAGTGCAAAATAAGACTCCTGGAGGGCAACAGCATTTTTAGAACAGTTTGGCACGGTGGGCAGCGCTTTGACGGCTGAATGTGCTTTGATTTTTCAATAAGCTACAAGAGAAACTTAATGAAAGCTACCGGATATTTAACGTCTGAAAAGTGACATACAAATTGACTAAAAACATCAAACAAAATCCTGCACTCCACTTTGTATGTAGGAGGGTTGAGTTTCCAGCTCACATTCCACAATGGGTCCAGACTGGAACATTGGATCAGTACTTCCTTCAGCTTTGTGTGTTCAGATCCCAATCTGAGCTCTGCAGTCCAGCCCGCAATCACTTTCTAGGAGTGTTTAGGCCATTGGAAGGCTGAGGCAACAACATACTGTGCTTGATGATGAGATGTTAGTCTACCTCTATGACAGCTTCCCTGTCCATTTGTAGCCATGGGTGTATGGTGAAAGATGGAAACTCCAGATGCACATTCTGGGCCTGATCTAACACCCTTTAAAGTCAATGGGCCCTATTATATTTTCATTTAGTTTGGATTTCCACCACCATAACTGAGATATGACATTAGGGAGCACAGGCTGGGTTTAGTTAATATGGAGCCAGAGAACCAGTATCTTGTGTATGCCCTCTAGCTCCAATAGAGAATGTGCTGTATAGTCATTGCAACAGCAGTCTCCTCTCGATGAGCATTCAAACACTGGGTTTGCCTATCTCTACTCATACCCCTCCACACACACAAGGTAGATTGATCAGTTTCCACCACATAAATAGCCAAAAATTGCAGCCATTTACAAATGAAATTAATCTCTTAGACCTGTTTGTGTATATGCTTCTCATATCCATAGCAAGGGAAAGCAGTGATCAACCCCGCAGAATGGATTCAATAGGTGTAGGGCTTTATTTTGATCTCACATACACTGTATTAACTTCACTGGTTTCAATGGGGTTAGTCCTAATTCACACCAACAATAAGAAATGAAGTCAGAAGCAGGACCTTAGAGTGTTCAGAAGCTCCAATTAGACTCACTATTGCGTCCCTTCTCTTCTACATTAAATTAGCTAAGACATGGAAGCTCCTTGGTTTACAATCTGCAATGAACCCTTTCCTACTCAAATGGTAGGTTGATGCTCCATTCCTGCCACAGGAAACTCAGTGCTGCTAAAGAAAGCATTGAAACCTCACTGTGGATTGCACCTTTGAGTTTTTCTCACATTTGGCCTTCTTTAAAATTTGTCATGACTGGATAGGATGGTCTTCTGTGTTTTAAACATGTTTTTTAATTCCTCCTTCTCTCATGAAGAAAGAAGTAATACATAAGACCAGAAACAACTTTTGTTTATATAGGACCTACAGTTATTTGTTGCTGTTGGGTCACCCAACCAGCTGAGCACGCACTTACTAAAAAGAGATGTAGAATTGCGCAGACAGCACTAGTATCATCTCTGCTCATGCTGGTGCACGGTCAAGGCATGTTTATTTCAATCCCATGGAAAACCTGTGAGGCTGTCTGTGGGTTATATTAATGAGAATTTTAAAAGGAATGTTATTTTCAAGTTCATAGGAGGCTATTGCAACGAACAGAGATTAATGAAATAGTGTCTATAAAAGACGTACTTAACATGTCTGTTTAATAACATTTTTGCAGAGGCTGTTTAAATTAAACGGTTTTCATTGTCAGCTAGATAAATGACCCTTGCATGGAATAATAGAGACGGAGCTGGGCAAGATCACTGTTCACTGGAATGTAGCAGGTGGTCTTTGGAGATCCAATATTGCAACCCAGAGTTTATAGAATGTGCACTTTTCATACCGTTGTTTTTGGTTTTGAGTCAGCAACTACCAACAGCTCTTGCTTCATTAGAACAAAAACTAAGCATGTACTGCCACCCTATGGCCAAAAGGCTCAGTGCATCGCCTCTTCTGCTTCGTCTGTGCCTCTAGAGGAAACCCAGATGTGTTTGTTTTTTGTTGCTATAAACATGGTTAATTATACAGTTGTGGGTTTAAGTATGCTCTGTTATTCCTCCATCATCCTAAGAGAATGCACCCTGTAAGGCAAGGAATGGGTAAGACGTTAAGTTTCCTATACCAGCTGTAAGAAATTATCACTAGGGGGAGCTAAAAGGTTGCCACTAGGCATCTAATCAAGTAAGTAAAATTAGTTCAGGGGAGGTAGTTGGCACTAAATGGAGTTTCACCCTAACCAGACCAAATTCTGCCCTGGGTTAGTTACACCGTTAGTTACACCGTTAGTTACCCTAGCAAAGTTAACGGGTAAAATGTGGTCCTTCAGTTGAGATCCCTGTTTTCAGTCTTCACACAATTACTGAGCCCCCTCAAACTGTGAAACGAGGAAGTCTTAAATCCACACTCTGCATGCTGAGCCCATAGAAGCACAAGGCACTCTGAACAGTAAACACAAACTAAATCAAACTCTACATTAAAGCTGCCAAAGCATCTTTCATTCACACATGTTTTGCCTAAACACTGCAGAACATCTGATCCCTGGACAAACGGTCTTGTGGAACTTGGGTGGGGTTGTTCCATCCCTGGGGTGGGAAGGCTTGTTTTATAAATCATATCGGTATGCAATACTGCTGTTTGAAGTGGTGTCCAAACTAATACTTATTCTATGCATACATTTTTTACTGCTGAAAGATGTATTTTCCAGGATGATTGCAGCTTCATTGGTGAGTATTCGCAGGGCACTCAGTCACTGCAGCAGTGACTTAAGGCATGATTCTTATTACTGACACCAAGGTCAGGATGAGTAAAATGGCCAGTTTTGGCCCTTTTTCAAATATATATTGAACTGTTAGGTTTTTGATAACGAGGGGCCCCTATAGAATCAGAAGATTAGGGTCGGAAGGGACCTCAGGAGGTCATCTAGGCCAACCCCTTGCCCAAAGCAGGACCCTCTCTTTCCTGTCCAATTGCAGCTAAAAGCGCTGCCAATGTGGATTCCTACATCATTGCCAGGGTGGCATCAGGTGTGGGCATCAGTAACAGTCTGAGGAAACTACAGAAGCTCCACGCTGAGAAGAGGGGTTGACTGAGGCAGGATAGGGCAGGGAGGGGAAAAGGCAGCGAGGCCCCTCGCGAAAGGCATTCGGATACTATGTTGAAGAACCTGGATAGGCTAGGCTAGAAGGGTTCAGCGTAGCTTACGGGAGGACACCCCTAGAGAGAGGAGACAACGCTGGGGCCATGGACAGAACCCAGACCTGATCTTCTGTTGATGTTAGCCGGCTGGCTCAAGAAAACAAACCCATTTGGCGAGCAGTAAAAGTTTTTATTTCTTCAAAGGACAATATTCATACGCAGATGTCAAAACAAGCTAAAAAGGAGTAATAAAAAAATCCCCCTTAGCCTGGGGTTCAAGCCTGTCCTGTGACTCTGCACTTGCCCTGCCTTCCCACTGGTAGTTTTTTAAAAAATGGCATTGTGTGTCCTCTTGAAATGAATACATGATGTTTTCTTTCCATATTCATTTTACCAGGCAATAAGAGCTCGATTCACACCAGACACTGAAGCCTGGAGATAATCAGTCACTACCCCTCGCTCTGGGGGCCTAGAAAAGCATCGGGATTCACAAAGCCTGAGTTCAGCACTTGGGCTCCATGTACAATGAATGTGGGGGAAGAGGCATCTCAGAATGGGGTTCATGCAAGTAAGCATGCTAGGTGGTTCCTTGCCCAAGCTAGGTTGGCCTCTCCCAATGGCTATCAGGTATGTGCTAATCCCCAGCCCTCTGAGGTAGGCGTCTAAATCCAGGCTGCAGGGAAGCACCTCTCCATGATTGGGATTCTCAGCTGTTAAACCCTCTCTTGGTGTTAGGCACCTAAGCTCTTTTTACAAGACAATGGGGGGAGGAGCATTTTGACTAGATCCTGGGTCTCCCACGTGTGTGCTCTAACCACCAGGCTATAGAGTCATTCTTGCGTTCTCTCTCTATTTATTTTAATCCACAATGGAACAACTTCAACAGGAGAGACTGAGGGAGTCCCACATCAGACTATCACATAGCTCAGTGGCTAGGGTACTCATTTGAGAGGTGGCAGATACCAGTTCAAATCCCTTCCACCCAGCAGGTGGAGCAGGGACTTGAACCAGCGGTCTCACAACTACTCTGACCTGCCCTCATCTCCCCACAAAGCCATTTGCTGTAAGTTTCCGTAGAGGTATCTCATCTGGGAGGCAAGTTCTGAGCACACTTACCAGATTGGGCCCTACATGTGAATTTAAGCAGAAGAACATCTATGATCCCCCATTTCATGCATTGCTCTGGAGCTTATGCATCTGGACACCTGGCTTGAAGCTGCAAGCTCAGAAGCAGAAACATAGACACTTAGGGAACCCTTACAGCAAAAATTGAGTCCTTCCATAAATCTAGCCAGAAGTATCTGTTCTCGCCTTTTGATCTCCTGTGTTCAGCTTTCGGTGCTAAGAAACAGACTGATTCCCCTGCCTGTTTATAACCAACAACTGGATAAAGCAGGATCTAACACTTTGTTGATCTACCACAACCTGGAATTTATCAAAGGTTAACATTTTATTTTTCTTCCCAATGCACAAAGTTCACACTGATCGTCATTCACTGCTCTCTTCATTGTTTTGAATGAGGTGAGGGAGAATACATTTTAGCAAGGTTCAGATAATTTTCCACGATCTGCATCTTAGACAATCGATGTCAGTTGTTCTCTCTCCCCAGTTTTCAGTGTTCATGGATGGTCTGATGAAGGTTTCCTGCGGCTAGTTAAATGCCAAAGTAAAGCCTCAACATTTACAGAAAATACATACTGAGGTGAAGAGGAGCCGTTTATGTTCAGAGTGGGCAATTGTTTTTCCAGTAGCAGTTAACTTTACGGATACCGTTGTTGTGTCAAATGACTTATATGAAAAAATAAAATAAAATGGAAGCAGTTCTTGAGAAAAACCTATGGTCACTAAACTTTTATTAAAAAACTAGATTCTGATTTCCTGTGTCCTACTTCATCATATTATTTATATTGTATTGTGATAGCACCTCTAAGTCTTCCAATCAGGCATGACCTCCCTCCCCCCGGTGCTAGGTGCTGTACACACACACGTACTGAAAAGATGATTCCTGCCTCCCAAAAATGTACAGTCGAAGTAGTTAATTGATCCAATCAATCCATATACAGACAAGGCACTTAATTTTTATGGAGTTCCTGGTTTCCATGGGCTGAAGTTTTTTTTGTTTGTTTGTTTGTTTTTAAACCAAACCACTTTGCAGACAACGACTTGGAGAATTCTGTAGACGAGAGAGCCTTTCACCTCTTGGTTACTGGTTCAGCTCTAGCTGAGACTGGTAATTGCTGACCAGTATTACCAGCTGACACCCCTAATGGAAATAGATCAATGATCTCAGTCGATGCTAATGGACAGGTGTCTGAATCATAAGTAACACTACGCAGTTGTCATTGATTGGCATTGAGGAGTCTTGGCAGAGAAGCCACAGATTGAATCGGCAAAGGCCCCCATCCTCGGGTCTGGCTGAGCTACATTTAGCACATTATCTGAGATGGGCTCAAAGGCCTGCTTGCGACATCCGTGCGTTATCCTGACCCCAATGGTTGCTGAGTGTGGATTCAGACCCAGAGCAATTCAGAGCAGCCTTTGGGAAGCTTTATGTTAGGCTGACTGGTAGCAGCGCAAAATGGCAGCTACATCATCTGGAGCTTAGCTGGAGTGCAGTGGTGTCCTGGTACACCCTTTCCCCTGGGCCAAAGCTCAGCACACACCCTGTGATAAGATTTGTGAGGAGGAGTGGCCCTTCCTGGGGAATCCTCAGCTATTTTTAAGCTGTAAGATCAATTCACTTAAAATAAGAATACGTGGTTCTGATGCCCACTGCAAAATAATTTTCAGACCTACAGTTAATGGCTGTGACCTCTCCTGGCTATTGGGACAACGTATATTGGCTGTTCTTGATGATGAGATGTTAGTCTACTTCCATGACAGCTTCCCTTCCATTTGTAGCCATGGATGTATGGTGAAAGATGGAAACTCCAGATGCACATTCTGGGCCTGATCTAACACCCTTTAAAGTCAATGGGCCCCATTATATTTTCATTTAGCTTGTATTTCCACCACCATAACTGAGATATGACATTAGGCAGCACAGGCTGGGTTTAGCTAATATGGAGCCAGAGAACCAGGCACAGTATCTTGTGCATGTCCCCTAGCTCCAATAGAGAATGTGCTGTATAGTCATTGCAACAGCAGTCTCTTCTTGATGAACATTCAAACACTGGGCTCTGCCCATCTCTACACATAACCCTCCACACACTGAAGGTAGATTGAATCTGTTTCCATTGCATAAATAGCCAAAAATTGCAGCCATTTACAAATTAAATTAATCTCTTAGAAAATGGTGTAACTGTATTCTATCTCCTGAGTCATTCAGTAAACATTAAGTGTGTATTTAATTAAAATAGCTCAACATTTACAATACTATTTTGGCAATTCACATGATTTTATTTGTAAACAATAATAGTCCATTATGATAAGTCCCACTGCGCAGAAATTTTTGAGAATAGTTAAAACTCAGAGTCAATGTGTATGATTTGGTAATCATTTTCAACTTCATTAAATACTTAGAAGCCTAATACATTATCCTTATCTTGATGCTAAATTTTAATTGCATGAAGTTTGGTCACTCAATAATTAACACATTGTATATCCCACCTAATTCACAAATTGTCATTTCCTAGATCTTAATGTTACTTGCTAATTCTGCCAAGGATAAAGAATTTTACTGTCAAAACTCCGGAGTAGGTGACATTCTTCAGGCACAATAATGACAAAACAAGTTAATTTACTGCAAAGTCGCTGAAAGACGAGGCTTTTTTAATTGCATATTTGTTACCTTCATTAAAAAGGTAAATGACTCTTCAGTTACATATTTGCCCATTTCTTACACATTAAAGAAGTGTTAACTAGCCTGATTAAAATTAATTGAAAAGGTCCAAGATCTGTGAAGAGATCCTACATCAGCAAACTTCTAATTGAAGCTGAGAGAGAGATAAATAGGGTATTTGGATGGAAAGGTATCCAAGTGCTAGTTCCACAATACAACTGATTGACACAATGCAAAAATGATCCAGTTCTGGATCAGAATACAAAAAATCTAAGTCAGGCAGCTTGTTACTGCTGTAGAGTGGGAAGCAGAGAGCAATGAGTGAAGGTGCTGAGATGGAGATCAGTGAAGAGCAGCTCCTGTCCCCCTTGACGACTTTGTGTGTATGTGTTTATAATACAGGCTCATCGATTCTAAGATGAGAAGGGGCCACTGTGATCATGTAGTCTGATCTCCTGCATAACACAGGCTGCAGAGCTGAAATAATTCTATAAGATATTGGAGAAGGGAAGAATTTATGTGGTCTGGGAGAAGATGCGGGAGTAGAGAGAACAGGGCCAGGGATAGAAGGGGTAAAAGGAACTTCAGAAAGGGGGAAGGAGACTCAAAAGGAGGCAGAGTGAGAGAAGGGAGATCGTAACTGAGATACTGCAAAGAGAAACAAAGAGAGATCCTTTGAGTTGGAGCTAGGGGGCTCTGGGGTTCGGCTAAGAAATATTATTGGGCTGCGCCTTGAAGAAAAAGGTAAAGAGGATGAAGGAAATATTTTTTATCCTATATTGTTCTTTCCTGTAACTCGTCCCAATTTTTATGATCATTTACAGAGACACAATGCTGGAGTAGATGGTCTGATCAGTATGGCAGTGACTATGTTTATAAAGATTGGATTGTTCATGTATTAAAGTTCGGAGCTATGCCCAGTTAATGAGTATTGTCAGTTGTTTATGGCGCAGTCTAAGCAACCGATTTTTGTTTTAATTTTTTGGCGGTCAGATATTAGGCAAGAATCCACTAAAAGTGCACTGATTTCTCTTCTTACTGTGCAAATCAGTTGTGTGTGTGTGTGTGTGTGTGTGTGTGTGTGTGTGTGTGTGTGCGCGCATACATTGGGGGAGAGTATGTTTATTGGCATTGGAAGGGTAGGGATTTGCTCTAGATAAAGGTATCTTTAGTATTTAATAGAATACTACATTATTCTGACTATGCTATTTTCAACCTTTCCCTTACCTATTCTCTATTACCCTCCCACTGTATTCCAAGATATTCTAATCGTATTAGAACTATTTGTTTCATCTTTGTTAATAGCATACACCAGTTATCTTGTTACCACTATATAAATGTAAAATGCAAGATAAACATGTGAGCTATTTTAATTTTTTTTGTTTTGATTCAATTTTAAATTGCTGAATGAAAAAATAGCTTCTTCTAGTAATTCTGCTGTAACTAACTCATTTTGATATTGGTTCTATTAGCCTTCTAATAGCATGAAAGCTAAAAAATTAAATCGTTCCACTTCCACATTCATAATTATGTGCAATTAAAATCTTTACATACCCAAAAGTCTTATATGAAGCCCTGAACCCTTCAACTGTCACTCTTCATTATCTCCAAGTCCAACAATTTTACAGTGACACACTGTACACAATGTGATGTGCTAAAGAGGAAATATTATATTTTACTGATGTATGTGTTCTTTAATTTCTCTGAATTAGCTTTTTGATATGGATGCTAATTGTTTTCTTTGAAAGGAGTTACCACAGATATGTGATTTCTCTATGCCTGTTGCTCTTCATAAAAATGATAGTTAATTGCAGGAAATAGGAATTTCTCTCTTTTTTTAATAAAAATAATCAGCTGCATATCAAAAGAGTGAATGTTAATCCTGATTGCACATTAAAAAGAAACCTTCAGTGTTTGTGATCTGTGCAGCCTACTTGGTGACTTTTGATGTTTCCCCTTCTGCATTTATTCATGAGGCAAAACAAAACAAAAACAAACAAGGAAGTTTGGCAAAATTAGCAATTTTTTTATTTCCCCATGAGCTTTTAGCTAGAGCACATGAGACTCTGGGAGACACGCTACTACAGTATAGTCCCAGCCATAAGGCATCTTCAACCTCTACCCCACTGAAGCCATAGACCTGTGTAGACACGGGATCCAGCCATTGATGTCTGGCAGCTGTTTAGCCACACCAGTACAAATCCCAAGCATAATTAAGAAAAGTGTGGGAGCCTCCCTTGGCTGACTGGGGGCTAATCCCAGCTGTTGACAAGGCCATAGATGATGTGAGTGAAGAGGTTTAAAGACATGGAGGGAGATAATTGCATGGATCTCCTTGCACCTGGATCTCCTGAGTCAGCCATGCTGGTGTCACCACTCTCTCCTTCCCTAGCACCTACCAAGAGCTCTCCACAGACTCCCAGGAGGAGCAAGTGAGGAGAGTTGTAGGAGATGGATGGAAGGAACACTCATTGTCCTCCTACCAGCCCTGCAGGCAAACTTCTCAGAAGTTAATAAAGCCTGGGGCTGCTGTAGTTTCCCCCCCTCTCCATTGTGGATCCCCCATTTAAGGAGCTGTGTTAATAGAGAGCCAAGGCTCCAGTTCAGTAAATTGCCTAACTTTGAGCATGTGAGCCATCTCACTGAAGTCAATGGGATTACTCACACGCTTCAAGTTAGGCACATGTAAGTACCATGCTGCCTCAGAGCACAGGAGAGCAGCAGGGTGTCCTGGAGTCAGGGTCTATGACACCATGCCTTCAGAGTATCCGCAGAGATCTTCTGGACTTGGTGTCCATACTTATTGCCTGTTGTGAGTGTGGAGGATGCAACCACCTCACTCTGCTCAGGAAAAATCAGAAGAAGTCTCTACAAGGGACGCCTCTCAGCCTTTTCCTTTCCATGAGAGCCTCCAAACACAGAAATGTGCAGGAGAAGCACTCTCCTTATCTTATTATTCAACGTAAATACGTTATACTAAGTGGCTTATTTTAACTACACTCACAGTGCAACACCCACTTCAAGATCTAAGTGTTTTGAGTATTTATAAAGAAGTGTTATCCTAACAAGAGTGATAATGAGTTAGATGCAGCTGGGAATCAGGTACATGAGAATAACTAAACACTTAAAGGAGGCTGTTAATCCCATACTTGTCCTTTTTCTCTTTTCACAATTAAAAAAAAAAAGATTTGTACAAAACCAACAGAGTCTTTGTCTTTCTAGTTTGATACCCAGATACCAGCTTATGTCACTGTTTCTTAAATAACTGAGGAATGTCTGCAAGTTTATATTCATATGATTGCTTCTTTTAGGAACATAAGAATGGCCATACTGGGTACCACCAATGGTCTATCTAGCCCAGTATCCTGTCTTCTAACAGTGGTCAATGCCAGGTGCTTCAGAGAGAATGAACAGAAGAGGCCAATAATCGAGTGATCTACCCCTGTCGTCCAGTCCCAGCTTAGGGACACCCAACGCATGGGGTTGTATCCCTGACCATCTTGGCTAATACCCATACATAGACCTATCCTTCATGAACTCATCTAATTCTTTTTGAACCCAGTTATGCTTTTGGCCTTCACAACATCCTCTGGCAATGAGTTCCACAGATTGACCATGTGTTGTGTGACATATTTCCTTATGTTTGTTTTAAACCTGCTGCCTATTAATTTGATTGCGTGATCCCTGGTTCTAGTGTTATATGAAAGGATAAATAACACTTCCTTATTTGACTTTCTCCACCCCATTCATGCTTTTATAGACCTCTATCATATCCGCCTTTCCTTTTCTAAGATGAACAGTTCCAGTCTTTTTAATTTTTCCTCCTATCGAAGCTGTTCCATAAGCCTAGTCATTTTGGTGCCCTTTTCTGTACTTTTATCAATTCTAATGTATCTTTTTTTGAGATGAGGTGACCAGAACTGCACACAGTGTGGGTGTACCATGGATTTATGTTGTAGCATTATAATATTTTCTCTCTTTCCTTTCCCTTTCCTCATGGTTCCTAACACTTCAGTTAGCTTTTTTGGCTGCCTATTGAGCAGATATTTTCAGAGGAAGTTGGTTTGTACCAGGAAATGAATCTGCTCCCAGTAGGCCCAGTGTCCTGGAGATGCAAGGGTGGCTCAGACGCAAGGCTGCTGTGTACAGCAGCATATAATGAGTCTGTTATGCATTGGTCTTTTAAATATATTTTGCTTCTTAGAGTCAAGAAGTTAATTATGAATTTTTTCAACATTTGGCATTTCACATTAATTTTGCACTGCATGTCCGAGCTATTCATCACAAGTGGGGTGGGAAAGTAGGAAAGCGAGAATGACAACTGTTCAATACCTTGTAAAGCTGTGTCATTTACTGGGTAAAACCCCACTCAGCTTTTATCATATAGCAAATATATTTCCATAAAAATGTGAGAAATAACGGTTTTGTGAGACAGGATCACAGTGTGCTATGAATTTTCTTGGTAACTATGGGTATCTAACTTAGAAATATTTGGTATAGGAAGTACTATAGGAGAGAGTCCTATAAATGCAAAAAAAGAAGACATAGCGTTTGTCCCCATCACACTCTTCTGTTTCTACAGTGGTGGATAACTCAGTCTGAATCTGAGCAATTTTATCTGCAAAATAAAGTCTTTACAATGAGAAAAAGTTAACTCAATAAGCCGGTGGAGCAGGCCTTTTGCCCCATTTCATGGGCAGTTTTATGCTGCCTGTACCATTAGCTGTCATGAAACTGCTCAATGTAATTCCAATAGGACTTCCTGCATTTAGAGTTTGAAGAGTTTTATTTATAGATTGCTGAGGATCCAGATTGTCATAGAAGTATAATCATCCTGATAGTGTCTTGGAACACTTTCTTCATTATCACTTCATTTATATTCATGATGATGAGCAGATGGTACCAATGTCATCTTTCAACATGTATCGTTCCCAAATGTTGTTTGAAAACACAGTCAAATAGGTGGTAAGGACATATTCTCCTACTGATGAGCCTGGATAACTCCAATTACTGTAATGGGAGTTATGTGAGCACAATTTGTCAGTTAACATATGCGCCTTCCCTGGGTTGTTTTATTTCTGCTGCAGCAAAACACAAGACATTTCAGGTCCTATATAAACAGAGGCTATTGATTTATTTATAATTTCTCAGCAACGGGAGGTAATTTTTTTAAAACAGATGCTAATAACTCAGGGACCATTGGACCAGATACACAAGCATGTTTCAGTCCCCTTTGCTCAACTCAGGTGGTACAAAAAAAGTCATAACTCAGCTACAGAGAATTCTCCTCTTGGAGGAGACCACCCTGCTGGTGCAGCTGGTCAGCATCCTTGATCTCACCCTCCTGGCACAGGGGGCATGTCAGGAGCGAGAGGGAGAATGGGGAAGCCTGCTCTGCTGCAGCAACCCTGCACTAGATTAGGGTCCTTAATTTAGCAGCTTTAAGTTGTGCCGGCTCTGGGGTTGGTTCATTGATGCGCTCCACTTCTGGAATCTAGCTCATCATTTAAGCAAATTTCTGAATAAATCCAAATTTAGGCTTAACTACTTCACAGTGTCCTTTCAAAAAGAGATCTTTTAAAGATCAATAATTCTTTTAAAATCCCCATAAAGCCTTATTGACGTTGTCCCATTCTTCAGCAAACAGAAATAGAATCCTCCAATACATTTTAGGCAACTGCTCTTTCTATTTGTTCCTGTCTCAGGTATGGGCAGCTGCACCATAGCAATCAACAAAAGAACAAAGTATCCTCAGAGAAAACACGCTGTAATTTTACTCAGAATCAAAACAAACACACTCCAGACTCCAACCCCCAAATCCCAGAGACACGGACTGAGCTGAAACTCAAAGCACTGAAGCAAGCAAGCAAAAAACAAAAAAACAAATTCTACCACTCAGCCCTTGTTAAAAGACAAACAAGACAAAATATTTGTACGTGCTTTTCAAACTACAGCCTGGCCCACTTTCCACCCCTCCCGTGACTTCTCCGTTTAACTCTCCAGTCCCAAACTCTGGCACACATACTTCTCACCCTTTGATTTTTATATGTAGCTGACCCTAGTTATGCCAACAGAGGGATTTGAACCTGAGATTTACAGCACAAGCCACAACTACTTGATCTAAGGCCCAGCTCCTCAGGTGATGCACTACATGGCATTGCAGTCTGCCAGCTAGTGGAAACCTCACTCCTGAGCTAGCTGCTCCAGCTCCTCATCTCATGCATGGGGAGAGTTAGGTACCTAACAAAGGGATCCTTAAGGTCAGGGATCAGGGCCTGCAGCTGAAAGTGGCACCAACTAATTGACCTAAAGCTGAACACCCTGATTGATCAGACTCCCTTACTGGGTATCACCAAGCCTACTCTTAAACTTAGTAGCAGCACCTAGTTGTGGGGTGGCATCAGGGCTTTGGCAACTTTGAAGATGCTAACTGGTGGAAATGTTGACACCTAGGGGACTTAGGAGGCTATAGGGTTAGTCAACAGCTGAATAGCAGGTTTGAAAATGTCAGTGGTAGCTGTAGGTGGCTAAAGAAGCAGAAAGGCACCTAAACACCTTTGAGGATCAGAGCCTAACTCCCTTAGCAGGAAGTAGGGGCATTAGAATGCTCTGTTTATTAGCCACTAGAGGGGAACATGTAGCACTCACTGAACAGGGAGTGAATGACACCAATTTAAAGATGCAAGTAGGCCAATTATCTCAGATCAAGTGATGTAAGTGGTAAGTGCCATGTAATATTGTGGGGTGATTTTACAGTTTGTACTGTGCTCAGTTACTTGATTTATTCTTTAATCCTATCCACATAATTCATTTTCAGTTAATTCGGGTAGTTTATGTTGGATTCAATGATTTCAAGACCTGAATGGACAATTATCATCTATTCTGACCTTCAATACTTACTATAGGTGGACATAGACCACAAAACTTAGAGCCTGATCAGCATCAGGGATGCTTGCAGAGCTAAGCAAAATTCAGAATTTCTATCCCACAGGAAATTCTGTCATTTCAACCTTTTGTTTTCATCCCAAAACAGAATGAAAAGTTGAAATTCAGAAACTTTCTGTGGAATGAAGATTTCAGAAACATTTGGATTCAAATATGTGAAAACATTTTGTTTTGACATGTAGGATCAAAATGAAACAGTTTGATAGTCCCAAAATTTTTCATTCCTTTGTTGAAATGACCTGAAACACTTAACTTTGAGTCCTTTGTGCATTAAACCGCATTTCCCTATAGTGCATTGCCTCATGGGAGTTGTAGTTCTGGCCCCCATTTTCTCCTAGGGCTAGGGTACCTGGCTGGACTACATCTTCCATAATACATCCAGAGTCATGTGACTACCATGATGCACCATGCAGCTCAGTCAGGGAAAAATTGGCACTTTGTCTTATTCAAGTTGTAGTTCTCCATAGAGTCCGGCTCATAGGAGAGAATGGGGATCAAGTGACAACTTCCATGAGGAATGCATCATAGAGAAATGCAGTTTAATAGGTTTCTTAATTGATTCAAAATAAAATTTTCCCATCAGTTTAAAAAAAAAAAGAAAAAAAAGAAAGAAATATTGCAATTTGGGTTGAACTGACCTTAAGTGAAGTATTTCATTTTGATTTTTCCTGGAAGAGAATAAAAAATGTTCAGCAAAATCTTAATTTTCCCACAGAAAATTTCAGATTTGCAGAAACAGTATTTTCTATTGAGAAATCATTCTGATGGAAAATTCCTGATCAACTCTAGATTGTTGCAACTCACATCTGTGTTTGGTAAATCTCTGGTTTATTGGTCAGATTCAAGGCAATGGAGCTATGCTGATTTATACCAGCTGAAGATCTGGCCCTATGTATGCAGCTGCTCTTTCCTAATAAGAGAAATGGGTGAGTGTTGAAACAAGCTACCTGCACCAGTGGGCTCCATCAGAATGGCAACAGGCAATGCAACTGCCCTGTTACTGAAAAATTCCCCAGCCATTTCTTCTACGAGGCTCAGAGCTTGTATGCATGAGGTTGAAATTCACCTATAGAGAAGCAGTACAAGGCCAATGAATCAGTTAGGTCCCACTTAACTGGTCAGACATATCATGACTTCCATTGAATGGGCCAAATTCACTGCAGGTGTAATGCAGTTGCATCTACTCACTCCACTTCTGACTTTGGCGTAGTGGGACTTGTGCACGTACACTAACTGAAAGCAGCAGCTAGACTGAGAATCTACATCTCAGAGTACCTTTTTCCAATAAAATATTCCGACATCCCAAATGAGCACACATTGTTATATTATTTAAAACTAGAAGCAGGAGCAGACATTTTAGTGGTTTCTTTTCCTAAGAACTATTGAAAATTACAGCTGCAAAATGCTAAGTTACTAGAAGATGTATCTTCTCTCTAAGGTCTGATGGGATAGTGCATGTGTTTGGTGACTATAATCAAAGATAGATTGGCACTGTTCATTCACATTCTGCTGATGATGAAGAAGCACAATTAGAAGTTGACTCAACAGCAAATATACCTCAAAAATTATCACAATTACTGTGATTCCCATAATAAAAGCATGAGCAATCAAGGGAGCCTTTTTCAATTTACACAGAGTCTTGAGGTCTCTTGATAGTCAGTACAGAGCCAATGTTTCTGAGTAAACTTTGTTAGGAAAACAGATTAAAAACTCCAGAGGTTTAGTTAAATCTTATATCAGGAAAACACCTTGTTACTCTCATGCTTTAGAATCCTAATTTAGTGTTGCTGAATAACATAGATTGGTAACAAAGATTGTATGTGATGAATTTTGCCTGTTCTTTTCATAAATTGCCCACAAACAGAGCATGCTTTTCTCAAGTTTATCATTCATGATTTTATGCAAAATAACTGCTATGAGTAAGTCTCTGTAGCTCAATAGTGAGTCATTCATTGTAAATATTCAGGATTTAAAATGTGAGCTATTGTGTTTAGAGACATAGGACACATGATATGATTCTGTTCCCTGATTGGGCGCATTTAGAATCAGGATCCAGGTCAGAATGCTTGTGATTATGAATTCAAAATATGCATCCCAAGAATACACTGAAATAAAATTCACTGTTTTGGCAAACATTCCTGCTAGAAAACTCATTTGCTAAAATATTTGTGCAAAGTGCACAGAAAAGGGGCAAAAACAGTAGCTCACGTGAATTCATTTAAAGATTCAAACTTATACTCATCATTTTTTTTCAGTCTTTGCCCAGCTCTAATGTAGTTTATTTATATTACTGTATGCAAGCAAAGGAGATGATTATTATGGGGAAGCTGCTGTGCCCAAACTACAACCACTGGGATGTCCATAGGGCTGGATGTTAACTAGGGAGTTAGTCCAGTCGCCTGCACAGTTGATGGGTGGATGCACTCAGACTCTTTAAAGCTTGGTCCTGGGAGATATTTGCCACCTTGGATTTCATCCAAAGGCCAGCTAAGACTTTGCATTCTTCCTTGATTAGAGACGCATGAAGCAAGAGGATAGCACGTACCTAGGAACAAACAGGCCAGGTTCCAAAGACAGCTAGTGGGAATTGGGGAGAAGCAGTGGATACAGGGCCAGGGGTTCTCGGAGGATCCAGTAGCACCAAGATAATGTTATCTATCTTAGGGAATGATATTGCCCCCATTAGTGTAGTGTCTTAACACCTCATGATCTTCGATGTATTTATCCTCATCCCATCTCTGCAAGGTAGGGAAATACTACCAACCCCATTGTCCAGATGGGGAACTGAGTGACGTGCCTAAGCTCACACAGAGTCGATGATAAAGTAGGGACTTGAATCTCGGCCTTTCAAGTGCTAGGCGAACATCCTTACCAGCAGAGTATCCTGGATCTCTAGCCTAGCACTCGCAGAGGGACTAACGCCAATTCGCCCCAAGTTGGCTCAGGTTATCTTGAAGATACCTTGATGATGTCAGTAACTACTTACTTCTATCCCTTCTCTTTTTCTCCCTTCTCACCACTCGTTCCTGCTACTCTCATTACCCTCTCTCTTCTTCCTCAACCTTTTCCCCTCCATATTTCCTCTGTGAGCATTGTCAGTTACATTATTTGTTGGTTGTGGAGTCACAATGGCTGCACTGTGACATCACAGCACATGATGCAAATCTGGCATTCCTTGAGGCTCAAGCCCTGTCCATTTGTTCTGGACAAGAGGTAGAGCACGCTCCATTACAGGACAACCTATACTCACCACAGCATTATATTCTAATACATCCTTCCTCTGCCTTTCAGTTGGTGGGTTTAGTGTGTGGGTAGCTGGGTGCTACTGGTGGCCTGTGGTAGACTGGGGGGTCAGACTAGATGGCCTTAAACTCTGACTTTCCATTTGTCCCTGTTCTCCCTTCCTCCAGTGCTTCCTCCCCCTATGCCAAAGAAAATTACAATCTTGAATAATCAACAAAGATAATACATTCAAGCTGCTTTTTAGTAAGTTTGTGCATCCCCTTGTATGTTACCTGTGGTGAGTTACAATGTGTGAATTTCATGTAGGTTAAATATGAAAATCCAAGCCATATTCTCTCTCCCTCTCATACCACAAAAAAACAGACCTTTTCAAATTGCTCTGCAAGGATTGTTTTACCTTTTTAAAACCTAATTTGATTTTAAACCTGATACAAAGTTACTGGTTTAGACAGTTTAACTTTCCAGTGTGCTTGTTCCATATATTTTAATATCCTGTTACCTGTGCTTTGGGAAAGCTAAACTTTTGCACCAGATACTGAAGGTGACAGCAGGGTTACATTTCCAAATAGTTTGCTTAAAGAAACAGCAACAGTAACCTCCACCAAGGGTGCTACAAGTTACTAAATGCCTAATAATAAGGATATGTTTGACTAAAATGTAATGGGGGAAAATAAAAGTACATATCTATGCCTCGATCCTGCACATGAAGAACACTGCATTATCTGGGTAGATTTGGACCTCATAAAGAAAATGTTCTGATGGAAAGTTACTGGGTTAAATGCCTGAGGAATTGGGTTCAATTGTATCCAAAGGGGCCAGGGCAGTAAGGCAGGAAATCTTAAAATACAGTCAATGAAATGCTCAGCTTATTGTTTTGAGCTGCGCAGACTGGGCTGATCATTTGTACAGTCATCCATACTGAGACAGGCTATGTTTTCAAGTCAATTTCATAAGTCTTCGTATTTCATGCATAGTAATAGAAGAAACTGCGCTATTTCCTGGAGAAGTTGATAGGGTGTTGGATGGATGGTGTTAGGAAAGAGACATTTAAATCATCTGCCTAATGTAATTTCATTACTAGATCTTTTTAAAATATCCCATCTCAGTTGCAGTTGGCTCTTAGATACAACTCTTCATTTAGTTACTTGAAACTAGTTTATCTGAGTATGCAACGGCTGTTTGATATTTACATGGCAATGTGAAATGCTATCTTGGGAATAAGTAGTACATTTTCAGGCTCAGAAAGTAATTTTTGATGACACCCTTAAATCAACTTCATGGTCAGTTTTTTCTCATTTTGAGCAAGAACTGGGATTCCATTGTGATAACTGAGGGCTGCATGTTACCTGATCTAGGGTAATGTAGAATAATTACAAGTCCATTGCACTTCATTACACTACCGTAATAGGCAGCAGGTCAATGTTTGAGCTACAGCTGCTCTGAAAATTGAGCTGACATGGATACTATGATAGAAGTGATAGCAAAAGTCTCTCATGCAAATTGTTGAAATTAGCATCTACTCAATGCGTTTTGAAATGCAATATGTGACTCCGATTGGGACACCTGCTTTTTGTCTCACATTTTTCTTAGATACAATAGGATGATCATGAAATAAATTAGTTCAATGCACTATGCCTTGTAAAAGGTCACTAAAATGGCAAAGAGTTCTAAATATCACAGGACTGTACAATTAATAACTTTCTATAATACAATATCTAATACTATCTGGCTGGTGGTTTTATTTAGATGATTCATGTATTCCTCTTCATGCACCCTAAAAAAAAGGCAGTTTATATTTCTGTGCTTTATTAAGAAATTAAGGGCCAAATCCAACAAAACAGACTCAGGGAGGTGTAAAAACCTCTAGAGGAAAATGTAAACTCTGCACAATTCCCAAGAATGCCTTCTGTCCAAAGATGGATTACCTCAGATGGATCTGCTGGAAGAGTTGGCACTCTGGTACCCCTGACTGCTGCTTCCTCCAGTGTCATGGCCTATTTTTACCAGACATTTTGCTGGATAGAAAACACCTGGTTTTTTTAGAAAGTTATCTAAACATTTAGCTTATCAAAAGATTTGATTGGTGTGCTTCACAATTTATGCAAACAATGAAGTGTGGTTCCCTTAATTATTGGCTTTAAGTCCACATAATCATGTTTCAGGTCATCTTAGACTGAATGATCCTTCAGACATATCCTCTCACAAAGGTATGAAAAGGCGGAACTTAACTACCATCTGTTGATAGGTATTCACTTTAACACAATAAATTAAAATTACTAGTAGAGTTAGTTGGAAAATCAGGGCATTCGATGGAGAATTTTGACTTTTAATCAAAAAACAAAAAAATCAGGTTTTGTTGGAGGGAAGTGTGAGTTGATTTTCTGACTAAAAAAATAATCCTAGAATGGCGAACATTTTCCTCAAATTTTCATTTAATTAAAACTCCAATTTCAGTCAGAAAATTTTTTTCGACAGAAACTTTTAACTAACCCTAACTACTAGCTATCAACTCTAATCACCTTTTGTGGATGCAAAGAACAGCGTGGGGGAGGGGGAATGAACAACTGGAAAAAAACTTGCTATCTGACCAACAGTGACACTATCAACAAGGTTCTTAATAGAAACATCCCCATGCACTGCATTGATTACTCATCTGTGGAAGTCTTCCTCTTGTGCTTTCCCCCTCCAAGGCAGCCTGCTGTGCTCCTAACCAACAAAAATGACTTAAACTCTCCTCTTTGCTCCCAGCCTGGCAATGGGCACCCTCACTGGGTTCCTGCAAAGCCCTGGGTCAGTCATGGGGGTTCCACGTTAGTTGCTTCCACAACGAGAGGGACCTTCCTTAACACTAAGAAATGAGAACCTCCTTTTCATATGAACGGGTGTAAACGAGGGAGGGGAGGAACTCGATATGAACAATTTAAAATATTTATTCCATTTTCAGCCTGTGTCCTTGAGTATTTAAACAGTGTTGTTTAGACAGACTAAATTTCTCTCAGAAGGTGAGGGATATGAACATACAAAGCTGTCCTTTGATATCTCACAGCATATAAATAACAAAGTAAAGATGTGGACAAAGATACATGAGGCCTTTGAGGTATATTAAATAGTATCTTTATTTAAATGTATTCTGTCAGCATTTATATTTATTAGTTTCAATACATATATAAGAGGATGTTGTGAAAGCATTGAGTGACATCCAAGATCTTACCCATTTATGACTGTACAGTGTATTGTCTATATATTGTGTAGACTTGTCTGTATCTCTATTAGTCTCTTAGTAGGATCACTGCCAGGGTTGACTGTCAGTATTCCTTTAACTTGTTATAACAATAATAAAACCAATACACATGTTTAGGTGCCAACTAATCACAAGTAGCAATGTGCAAATTAGAGCAGGGATGAGAGAAGACAAATGGACAATGCCTAGGACGGGAGAAGCTCAGAACCCAGAGTTCATTACCTGAATGATTTCAAATAAGTTCAGTGTATTTCTATGATTTTGTTATTCATGAGAGACAAAGGAGGAGGAGGAGGTGAGAAGAAAGCAAAGCAAACGTAGCCCTTGATGTATGGACGATGAATACAAAAAGAAACCAAGCCATAAAAATAAAGGTCTGTGGGAGAGAAATGAAGCAGGAAAATAGACTACACATCTGGATTTCTACCCTAAATGGGGGGGGAGGGGAATTATGCTCTAGAGAATATATAAATATATTAAAAATATCAAACTAGAAGTTAGCTATCTGCTTCAGAGCTGCTACTTTACCATCGAAGATTAATACTATTTCATTAACAATGATAGGGCCTAGTTACATTAGTTCAAAGCATCTAATGGGGGGGATTCATTGCTTCTCTATTTTATAGTCATCAGAAGATTTCCTTACTCCTATAAATATATAAACATATTTCAAACAACTTGTGCTAACTACAAAAAGTCATTTGGGACAGGATACTCCCTGGTGTTATGATAATATTCAAAGGATAATCAAACATGAAGCATAAAACTAGAATCCTCAACTGGTGCAATTCAGATTTACTCCATTGAATTCAGGTCAGAAGTGGCCAGATCTTTAGCAGTAAAGAAAGGAAAACTGTATGAAATCAAATCAACCTGTAGGAGTGGAAAACCAAACTAACTGAAACACTAGCTAGCTGAAAATATATGTGGCTTGGAAGATGCACATATCTAGAGATATTCTTCCCTGGGAAGGAGAGATTTATTGGCCTCACAGAAGTCCAGGGGCATTTCACCCAACTGCATAAAGCCCCAGGATGCACCAAGAAATTAGACGCCATTTCTATTAATCTTGAATTCTCCATGCAAGAACCTGCTCTTCAGTTCTCCTCCTTTACTGCAACACCTATCCCTCTGGATCAACAGTGATCAGAGTTTTGTTCCAGGGGAAGCCATGGCTGAAGAAATTGCTAGCAAGCTGGCACCTGCAGGAGGCATGTAGTCTAGGGACCTGTGGGAAGTATTGGGCCAGGCAGTGAGGACGCAAGAAAGCTGCATGTGAAAGCCTGTTTCATTTGAAGAATCCTTCCTCACTTGTAGATTCATGGAGAAGAAGCTCTGGCTTCCTTTGGAGCTGCAGTATAAATGCCTCTACACACTTTATAGAAAAAGTCACAGTAATCTCTACAGTCCACAATGAGCAGGTTTTCCACTCCCGTATTCTTGCCCAGAGAAGAAATGTCAAATAGATTTTTTTTTAAAATTGTGAAATATTATCTGAGCAGCTCTCTGTAACATGATGCATGAGCCAGCTCATTCCTTGTAGCTGTGCTGACTCTGCTCTGCTAAGATGAATAAAAAGTAGTTCCTAACATAAGCAGACAAGACTGAACACAGCCAGAGAGCGGGTCTGTTGGGTAACAACTTGCTGCATTGACAATTTTTCTTACCAGGGCCACATTTTATGTATGTGTTCTCATTCTAAATTAACTAGCAAGTGTTTCATCTAAACTGTGAGTGCCATTAACAAGTTGTTGTTGTTGTTTAAACTGTTCAGCTTCGCTCCTTAGGATCTGATCACAGAGAGTCAATTCTCCCATTCTGCTCCATAGGAAAAGTTAGCTAAACTTTCAGTAGTTTATCATACATGTAACTGATGGGCCAGATTCTGAGAGCTGCTACAATCCTTTTGTGTCTCTCCGGAGACCGAAAGTAGGCCAAAAGCTGGTTTAATTAGTCTCCTGATGATTCTTTCTCTGTAGAGGGAATCCCCCAGTGACATACAGGGCATGTTTAGAAGGAAAGGGATTGCTCTCTGATACTCTTGACTGCTGGAATGGCTTTTTGGGCCATAGGCCACTCCAGGCTGCTGTAAGTAGTGCAGAGTTCCAAACTGGCCTCTGGCCAGCCTCAGTGTTGGGTAGTTACAAAAGAAACTTAAAGACATTTTTGGCACCTCCACCAGTCCTATGCTAAGAGCAATTTGACCAGACCAGAAATCTGGCCAAGTGCCTGGAATCATAGCCACTGTAGTAACCATATTTGAAGGCAGAGTTTTAGTTTTGCCACAATGGTACCATGTATGTTATCATTACAGAGCCTCTGATGCTTAAATATTTTGTTCCAGAACTGCATTGCTTGCAGGAAAAATTCCAGTCAGCATCAATGGGTGCTTTTCCTTTCAAGGACTGAAGGATAAGGTTCCTACTTTTGTACCAAGTGCTCATGTGTTCTTTTTTTACAAACTGCCAAATGTTTTGTATACTAATTGTAACATGGTTTTTGGCTCCCAATGTATCTTTTATGAATCACAGTCACTTGTAGTTATTAAAGTATCATTTGGGACAATCATTATTTCTTTGTTCTCCGTTTACATTAAAAAAACCTCCACACAAACACATGAACAAATGACAATCTTCAGGGCCAAAAGATAGCTAAGACAAGACAAAGCAATGTATTTCCCCTCCTCTAATTATGTTTGTGAACAGAATGTAAATCAAGTTAGCTGGATAATTTGCTAAAACCATGGATGGAATAATTCTTATGTTGTTTTAACAGAGAAAGAAAGTAGAAAATGTTAGAGAGAAAGACAATGTGAAATTATGTATGAATGCTAACACCCTAAGGGACAAATTACCAACAATGACAGTAAAATACTGCAGACTTCTCTTTGTGCTGCTGCATAATTGACTTATAGTTATACTCTGACTAAAAAAGAAAAAGCTTAGCTTGGTGGAAGAATTTTAAAAACTCAAATGGTACATTCATTGGAGACTATAATTATTTTTCAAAGGTATACCTTCCTGCAACGTTTGTTACTCTTATAATACCTTATTCTTCATAGAGGTGACTTACTTCTGATATATATTGATTTAGCAATTTTCATGAAACAATGTATTGTGTGTTTTCATGGATCTGTGGTTTTTATAGTTTTCTGACGGTGTTTATTTAATTTAACTTATTTGATGCATTCAGTATAAACTCAAATAATAATAATAAAAAAGCCCTATGTGCATGATTTATCTCTGTTGATTAAAAGAAGAAAGAAAACTCTCTAAAGACTTGGAACACCTAAACACCAATGGGCCGATCCTGCCCATCAACTACATATTTTGTAAATTTTTGTATGCAGCATGTGAAAGCAGTAGCTGATATTACACGATAAGCAGTGATGTGCAAACACCAATCTCAGGGCAGAATCAGGACCTTAATTTGAGTTTTGTTGTTAACCTCAAGGAAGATTAGACATTGTCAAGGTTGGTTGCTCAGAATTCAACCCATCGTTTTGGTTGTATCTGCAAAGAGCACATGATTGGGTCTGATTTTTTTTTTTTTCAAAATAAGTGCATCATCTATATCTTGTTTTCTTTAAAACAACAAAATCCAGTGCCATTGCTCATTAACAGCCCTACGATAGCAAAGCATTGTGCACAGCCCAGCACTCACAAGCCACCCTATAATATACTGATATGCTTGTGATGACTTTCCCAGATAAGGCTTAAGGAATGTACCCTATTGATTAATGCTTCCTAACAGTACCTAAGAAAAAAGGAATCACCATACAGAGATAACATATCTTCTGTTGTAGGTCAATTTTGAAAGATTCTGGCCACATGGGGGAATTTACAAGTGTCCCATTGGAGTAGAATATATATAGTTACTATTGCCAATATCCATCTATGCATTTTTTATGCCAGCATTGATGATTCCTACAAAAACATTCTAAAGGATAGAAGGAGAAATAAGATCATTTATTTAATAGCACAGCAAAAATTTAAATCAGGTTCAATTTAACTGGGGAGGATTTAAATGACCCAATCTGGAATTATATTATTTAATACCACCCTGAAAATTTAAATTACAGACAGTTTAACAAAGGGTGATATAAATTGCTGAATCTGCGACTGTTCTACACTGTGCTTGGTCTGGCTCAACTGAATCCTTAAATTAATTGACCCAGCTTCTTGCCCTCACTACATGCCAAGAGGATGTATTGTAGTGTGAGTGAATTACACTATTCTATCCTTAGCACAAAATACCCAGTCAGGTCATAGTTCTGTTAGCAAGTTCTGCAGAACCAAGATATTTCATGGATAAGCATGAAATATATAGAGCTAAATGACTATTTCATGCATCCATTCTGAAAACTCCTAATGTTAGAATGGGAGTGATGCAACTAATTGAAAAGCACAGTTGGAAGCTAATATCAAACAATTGGAAATATGCTTGATAAAGGGTCTTTAAAATCTTTTGGTAGCTTGATGCAACATACTTTGTGAGCCTCAGAAAATGGACAGCATCATCTTTTAAAATAATGCGAATCTAACGCACACCTCAAACTTAGCTTGGCAATCAGCATGTTTTAGCCTGCCCTCAGTCAGAAAACGAGATTTAAAATAAGGTTTGATCTCAAATGGCCATATAGGGAAGTCAGGCCCATACTCACTTGTGCACGACCACATTAGACCCTGCCTGGACTGCTGCTCTAGATGTGTTGAAAGACCCTGGGTGGCTCAGAGATAGTATGTCCCGTGCACCCCCTTGTAAGTAAGGGGAGGGGAAGAGTCAGCAAGTGGAGCTCTCCAGAGATGAAGGCCTGCGAAGAGAGGAACACTGGAAATATTGTCTCTGGGGGGGTGATTCTGAAGCACAATGTCTCTCAGGAAGGCACAGCGTATGCACTATCCCTTGCTTTGGGTTATTCCTAAATTGGATTGGTATAGCACAGCAGACCTGACCACTGATCTGACTAGTCTGATATTCTGTACCTGTGGCCATTCCACTGTACTTTTGAATGTATTTCATTTTGCTACATCCCGAGCTCCTAACACTACCCTTGTATTTTCCTTTGTTTTATACACTGAACCAATGAGGTCTCCTCTTTCCAGTCCACTGACATAGACTAACTAGTTCAGTGTTTCCAGAAAGTTCCGTTCCAGTCACAGTAGAAAATTCAATACAGAAAGATTATGGCTTGCTGGATTGTGCTCTTCGTTCCATTGTCATGGACCCAGTGCTACATCATTTGCCCTACCAATCAAATCTGAACGAGATCCAATACAGTGTTGCCACTAATGGGCTTCCATATCTGTTGCCATGCCTGCTGACAAGGATGAAGACAGATAGGGGCAGTTCTTAAGGCCTGAGGGTGCTGGTCAGTCCTAGATTTCTCTATGCAGAAAATTCCTGTTAATCCCTTCCTGATGGTAAGATGTTCTCCTTTCTTCTCCCAATAATTATGCCATGCCACAATGTAGTATTCCTTCAGTATCCTGTAGTGATGCCACGTCTTTGCAATTGACACGTGATCCAAAATAGAGGGTAGAAAGGAGAAGCAGCAGGGCTCCAGCTTAGGTGTGAGGGAGTCAAAAGAGCTCTACCTGTGATCCCAGCACCAAGATGTAGCCTAAAAACAATACTGGCAATTGGGTTGTTCACCTACACTATGAGCTGCTGGAGCGAAGTATACACTGTCAAATGCCACTACAGGCCAACTTCAATAAAAGTAATAGAGTATGATCGAACAGTAGCAGGGACCTGGTCTCATTTGGCACCTTCTTGCTTCCATTAATTCAACTGCTAATAGGTTAACGGGCCTAGGAGGGGTTTTGCAGAGAACAACTAAAGAACTTCCAGCAACTACTGCCTGTGAAAACACAGAACGTTTAGTCGTTTTTGCCTGCCTAACAATACGCTGTCTTCCCCAGGCATGGACAAAGATATAGTTTCTGATCTGATAACGGCTGAGACACACAGAATCTCAGAGTGTATTAGAATCAGGGAGAGAGTAATATTGGTGACTGGTTCAGAACATGAAAAGTTCCCCTCTGATTTTATACCCTTATTGCATTCAATGGCCTTCTTCATGACTGTGACTTTTAACTACTATCAGATAAGATTCTGTGGCGTCTTCATGGCTAGACAAGATTTTTGGTCATATTTGCCTTTTATATATATAACTATATATATAGCTCTAGCTATAAAATATATTGTATACACTTCCGTGGCACCTTCTATCCAAGGACCTCAAAGTGATTATACAAGTGTTAATAATGAACTAACCCCCTCACAACATGTGAGATAAAGGAATGTACTATCCTCATTTTATAGATGGGGGAAAGAGAGGCTTCAAGAGGGGAAATGATTTGCCCACGGCTATGCAGTTTGTGATGCACCCCTGAAACAAAGTAGGTTCACAAATACTTAAAACATTTATGCATTAAGGTCTGGATCCAACTCCCATGGTAGTAAAATGGAGTGTTTCCACCAACTGCAATTAAAGTTGAAGCAAACCTTTAATATTCTCTGTGGGTTCGCTTTTAATTTCTCAAATGGAACATTTTTTAACATGGCTTTCATAGTGTGATGATGAGGTGTCAGTGATTTGTTCAGGGGTTTTTTTTCCCCTTATTTTTCAGCTATATGAAAATTCACATGCCAGCTGGTTAAACTGGCAGATATTAGCCTAAACACCTGTGCTCCAGATACATGTGTTAATACTATCACGTGCAGCACATGCCATTTGCAATACATAGGGTGGTTTGGGATAAAGAATCACTATAGAAAGATGCTGGCATCATTAAGATGCATGGCATATCTTTTTCTTCTCACTGAACTCCTTTAATCTTCTTAGATAATGATCAGGCCAGGTGTTTTCAGTGTACCTGGGAGAATATGGTATTTGAACTTCAGCCCATATCCACATGTTTATACAGTATGGTTGTGTGCAATAGTTTTATTGTCTGTGTTGTTTATAACTTGAGTGGGCCAGCTGAGAATAAGATACGACACACACCCAAACACACCCTCTCTCTCTGTCTCTCACACTCACACGCACACACACTCACCACCTCCCCAAAGAGTAGTTAGTTAAGGTGATACAAACGTTAAGAAATTTTTCCTAATACCTCTCTGTCACTAGAAGAGCTATTCTGTTTAACAGTTCTCCTTTTTGTGTTTTTTAAAGACACTTTTCAACATAGCTTCAGAATATATAGATGCAACATATTTGATTTTAGGGAATATGTGTAGAGAGTCTGGGGATTTATTGAGCTTCCTAAGTGAAAAACAAATCTTATGCAAATGATTTGTTGCTTAAAAATAAAGTAATTCAAAAGCTGTCCAATAGCTTTGTAAAATAGCACTAAGTCTCTCATTTTAGAAACATGGTTGGATAAAATGAGTAGATTCCAGACTAATACATCTGCAAACCCTTCTATCATCCACTGGCCAATTCCCAGAGAATTCTGCAATATAGTGACAGTAATGGAAAGCAAAATGATCTCTAAATAATGGTTTAAGATGGTTACTTGATAAAGGGCACCACAATAATTATGATCAATGGAGCATGGATTCAATATATATTGCCCATTTAGATGCACCAGATTAGCTTAACAGCTTTCTTTAATGTTCTGAGTTTGTGTGTGTGTGTGTATGAGAGAGAGAGAGAGAGAGAGAGCACTGCAAATTGCAGTATGTTCTTCATTACTTCATATTTATCATTGCAGATGAGGGACATTTTGAAAGGAAAAATTGAACTTTAAAAGTTCAATTTAAAAGATCAATTGAGGAAAAACAAAGCACCGAAGGAGTTTTTCTGGGGCAAACTTTGTTATGTTCTATCGGAATTCATATATACATATCCCAATAGACAGGTGGGAGGATTTTATAGTGTAGACAAATAATATCTTAAAACTTTTCTTGATATACTCACGTATAATGATAATAGTACAAATCTGGGTGTTGTGTGCTATGGTTTGGGAGCGTGGTACTGAAAAATGGAGAGAGTTGGTTTAATTCTGTTTGGTGATAATTATTTTAGCATCTTGTACTTATGTAGCACTTTTCATCCCAAAGCATTTCTTGAGTACTTAGTTAAGCCTCAGACCATCTCAGTGAGGTATTACTTTAGCTATCTTTTCTCTAGGTAAACTGAGGAACAAAGAAAGGAAGTAGTTTGCCAGAAGCAGCAAAGAAAGCCACATTCGAGGGTGGAAGTGGGTGCAAATTCACTGAAGCCAGTTAAGCTGTATCCATATGCACAGGCTAAATTTGACACACATACTTAGTTATAGAGATGGGTTAGATGAGGACACCTGCCATGATCTTTCCAGGACAGAGATGGACACATCCTTCTAATTAATTATTATTTATCAGAGAAGGTCATCTGTCATCTCACCCTCTTTGAGAAATAAACAGTGATGGGACTCTGGCTAAATTGGATGGCATCCAAGATGTTCCAAAGAGTTGAAAAGTCATTAGTTTTACTTCCCAGGAATAAAGGGGGATGAAGTACAAGCTTTTGCAGTAAAGTTCAGTATTAACTTGCACCCTCAACAGCTGATTAAAAAGTCACCTCTATAAAGGCTCATCTATAGTGATTCCTGCTGAAATCAATGGAAGCTTTTCCCTTGGCTTCAATAGGAACTGAATTTGGCCATTAGACAGCATAATATAGTTTAATGCTGTTTGACCAAAAGCACATATCTCCTTCTGGAGAGTCCAACAACAGCACTGCAAATCCTTGAATATTCTTCACATTTTCAGTGAAAAATGCTACTGATAATACTTAGCTCTTATATACTGCTTGTCATCTCTAGATCTCAAAGCACTTCACAAAATAAATTAAGTATCCTTATCACCATTTTACAGATTGGGGAAACTGAAGTACAGAGTGGTGAAGAGACATGGCCAGGGTCACACAGAAGAACAGTGTCAGAGCTGGGAACAGAAGTCAGAAAAACAGAATAGAATCGAATGGAATAGAAGTCTCTTGAGCCTCATTCTGGTGCCTAACCACTGGACCATGCTGCCTCCTATTATAGAATGAAATAATGATTTAATGTTTTTCTCTTATTTCCATTTGAAATAATCTCTGTATTATAGATTGACTGCTAGTCAAAGTTAGGGACAAATTTCATCTATGCACATAACTCCCAGTGAAGTCAATGTGAATTACTCACACCGAGGGCAGGATTTGGCCCGTAGTTTTAAAAAACCAAACCTGTTTTTGAACAGCATAGTCAATGAAAAAAAAAATCAAATCTGTATGGCCCATTTGTCAAGAACTATAAAATTCAAGGTTTTTTTTCAAACAATTTGAGAAATAAAAAATCCTGCATTGAAACTTTGTCCAGTTCCCCTAAAATGCTAAGTCTGATGTGAATTTTTACAAAGTGCTTTCTCCAGCACAGGGGGCTTAAATTGAAGGGCTGATGGACCCGTCAGCTGTAGCATGTTGGAATATAGTGCAGTGATATGTACTGTAACTAAAGACAGCAGAATGAGTTAATTTTCCAAGGGTCATACAATATGGCAAGTAGTGTTCTGTGGGTCTACATGATTCTTTATGTAGATCAGTTCTAGAATCACGACTGAGAAACAAAAATGTTTGCTTTTTCGAGCTATTCTAAGTAGTGGCAGTTATATGAAACCTGGTACTATTTCCATGGGAATGTAGTTAGCCTCAAGGGTCTCCCCCCAGAAAAAAACATATAAAGGTATTCACTTCAAAATAACTGGCAAATGAAAGAAATATTAAATGAAATACTTCCTTTAACTGTAATACTGCAGTCCTTATCTGGTTAGTGAAAACCGATGGTAATTATTGAAATGATAGTAATGTATGATATACAAATATTTTGGGTGAAATATATAATCAGTTAATTGGTTTATTAAATTATAAAACCTTTGTTTGCTTGAAAGAGCAATAAAACTAACTAACTAAATGAATATTCGCCCCTTTGAAGACTTCTTACATTAATTATGTTTATGCATCACTAGAAGCAGTAATGTTAGACAAAGGAAGCTTTATCTTTATATGCCATAGCTACATTGTATTGTGGTACAAATGATGGCACCGACTTTGTGTCTACATAATTACTGAAATCTTATCCCTTTTGTGTTTGCACATCATTTTCTGTTTTTTGGAATAGTTAAACTCCATTTTACTTTTTAATAACATTTTAGAAATCGTTCTGATTCAGGTAAACAGAATTTGATTGCTTTGATGGATTGAAAATGGTTAGCTCAGCCAGAGCTTATTTGATTTGTTTCTTCAGGGATTACAAAGAATAGGATTTTATCTCCGAACTGACAAAAGAGGCAATCTCTGCATTTTTGCCTATGAAATGGCAGATCCACTAAGCCATAGTTCCTTCACATAGGAAATGTATTAGTCATGGGGTTGCTTTTTATTCATTTTCAAAGTTTTTATTGTATATTGTATATGTGTCAGGCTTCTTTGCTCTTACAAATTAATCTGAAAAAAAAACCCAACCCAAAATACAGTCAAATGCCATTTGGGGAGTCAGTGTTCCCAGTAGATTTAAGAAAGATATTTAAAACAAACAAGCTCTTTTCTTGCTAGCAATGGACATCTTAGGTAAATGCTCTTCAACTAATGCAATGGATTTAAGAACTTCAAGTACCTATATGCTGATTACTTGCCAAAGCTGACTCTGAGAGTTCTCATGTGGGTTTCCTGAGAGCTACAATCCATGACTCCACCAGATTATATGGTTTTCCTGGTACCACTCTTCATTTTATCCTGTGTGACATGACATTTGTAAAGCAGACAGAGTCAAGAAAATGTCAATATACAGTATAAAGATGATACAAGACACCTTTAATAATGTGTTTGCAAATGTTCTTACACCATCCAGCATGTTCATTGAGTCTGCTTCAGATATGCTGCCCATAACCTGGGATCTTATCCTTGTTCTTTTTATTTCAGCAGGCTACTAGATTATAATTACATTGCTCAGCAAAGCAATGAATAATTCTTCAGTGTTTGTGATTTAATAGTTTATCGCTTCTCCTGGACCCCCTCAGAAAAAAAGGGGGGAAAACTTAACAATAAAACAATAATTAGTCTGAGAGTTTGTAGTACTGCATATGGACAGCCACAACAATGTATTTCCTTTTAATAAGTTTCCAGTATTATCTCCATTTCTATTTGGTCCATCCTGATACAGAGAAGTTTCAATTCTGATCCCACAAACACTTATGCACATGCTTAGCTTTCAGCATGTGATTAATCCTATCAAAGTTAAGGGACCACTCAGGTGCTTAAAGTTAAGCCTGTGGATAAATGATTTCAGGATCAGGGCCCAACTCATTACAGAATCAAAAATAGAATTCAGATCTCATGAGTTCACCTCAGTGCTCAGATGACGAGAACAGAGCTGGATTTCTTGTTTGCACCACAAAACCAGTTCAGTTTTAGCTCACTAGATGCTCTCTCGTCAAAAGAGACCTAAGATTGATATAACAAGTATGTTCTAAATTAAGAGTGAGGTGCACCGGCACACTTAAGCTGGAACATTTACAGTGTGGCAGCTTATGTACAACTGCTTTCCATTTCACCCCACTGGATATCAGCTCTTGGGTTTGTTATTTAAAAGTCAATGTCTACGTTGTGTGTTATATAAATACTGTGGGACAGACACCAAATGGGGTAGATCAACGTTTCTCCATTAACGTCAATGGAGCTAGATTGATTTACTCCAAGTGCGGATCTGGCCCAATGTAGTGAAAAATAACCATGTAATGATTACATTCAGCATAAAAATTAAACAAATGAAGCTGTTTGTCTAAGATAAAAAATAAAATTAAACTAGTAGAACCTCAGTTGCTTGTATTTCACTAATGTGAACTGAAAGAGGGCTGTACCCGGCTCCTGTTCTCCTTCCCATCTCTTCCCCCCCCCCCCCCCCAACCATCCCAATTTTAGTACTGTGCATTGAGGACATGCCCTTGTTTTGGATAACAGCATTTCAGACAAGTCTGTCTTGGATACAATGGAGCTGTGTAGCTTCCCCGATACCACTTGGGCATGGGAAAGACTACTAATTTTGGGTGCTCAAGTTAAAACAAATTAAAGGAGCCTGGTTTTCAAAACATGCTGGATACCTGCCCTCTGAAATCAGGCTCTTTTCTTCAGTGACCTGTGTTTGATGGTCTCAGTTCAGATCTGTGTGGATAATTACCGCCATCACAGTACCAATGGGCACCCATTTTGGTAGTCTCAGGGGAGAAGCTAGAAGTTAATGGTAACAGAAATTAGATGATTTCCTCACCACTTTGGGTCAGTCTTGAAGCACAAGGCAAGGACTGTATGGAGACACTTGGACTTCCATTGTCAATTCTAGGCCCTGTCTTCCACAAAAAACAGGATGGGAATCTGCTGCCGTGCTGTCCAGCCATCCCCATTCATCAATAATAAAGTTTATTTTAAAATATATATCACTCTCTATACAGCACCATCCTCACATACTGTGCTTTCAAATAGGTGGACTGTACCAAACAAACAAGTTCCTGCTCCAAAGCACTTATTGCAAAGGACAGGATTTGCTTCCCTTCCTTCCTGGATCTATATCTTCCTGTTCTCTCTCTCTCCACCTCACTTCTCCGTGCGTCTTTACAGCATGGCCATGCGCTTGGTAATAAGCTCCATTCCCCTCTCTCAGAGAGAGGATTGCAAGCGCTCCTTGCTCATTTGAAATCCTCATCGGGCCTGCCTCCTACATTCAGGTATTTGTGCATACGAAAGCATCGTTCATCAATGATGGTCCCCTAGCGACCAATGCGGTTATGGGAGCGATAGCGATAGCACACAAAATGGCTTCTGCAATGCAAGAGCCACAACTGAGCATAAAGTTGCGTGTGTTTCACAGGCCTTGCACACGGATGATTTAAAACCATGGATTTTTATTAAAATCATAGAGCAAATGGGTTTCTCTATAGGTTTATTTTTGATAATCATCTATTGATTACAGAAGAGCATCTTTTTAATGTATTTTGCTTTTCCAGGTAAGGAGCATCTCGTTGAATTGTGGGATTGTAACAGCGGAGGAAACTCAACCAATGAACCTTCCCCTAACCTTAATCAATTTACATACCATATTCCCATTGGTCAGACTGCTGTAGAAGCTAGTCTGTTCTTCTTAAACCCAAAGAAGTCACATTGACCCACTCTTGGCTAAACTTTGTCCCCGTGTTTCTGAGATCTGGTATCACAAAATCAGATGAAAAACAGATATGTTGAACCACACTTTTGAAGAACTCTAGAGATCACAAGTGTAGAATTAGTATTACTAGCAACCCTTGACACATACATTTTCCTAAATGCTGGAGATCTGGAGTGCTTTTCTGGAAGCAGTGAACTTTTATCTGTAGCAGTTGGAACTGTATGGCAATATTCCTTCACTCAGAAGGATATGCCATGAAAGAGTTAAAGTTTTTTTCAACAGGCTTGATGGTGCAGTTTCCAATGTTTTACAAGGCCAGGTGAGCTCATTCATGAACATCAGTAAGTTCACTGGCAGTGCCCCTGAACTCCCCCTGCTTAAACCTGAGATTTGAGTTGCATACCTCTTTGGCTTAATCCTGTATTTAATTAAGTGAAGGTCAGGATTGGGGTCAACTAGGCTAGTGAACTTAATCCAAGACCCACAGGTTACACAATAGCTGCTTTGGGGAAGTATAATTGTAGATAGGAATCGAGAGACGAAAAGACAATATAATTGAACAAGTTATATGATAAAAGTGAGGGGGGGGGGGCGTAGAAGGGAGGGAAATCAGGACTTTCTTAGCCTGGATGTATTTTACAAAACTAGCCACTAGATAGCAGAATGGGCATGAGAGTCTCAGTTGCTCTGTTGGGCCAAAAGAAAGATAAACAATGCCTCAATAGAAGAGAATACAATGCGTATGACTGTGTTCAGCTGGTACAAATGTTTCACAGTAGACAGAGATTTTTCAGCTGCTATTCAATATGTTGTTTCCTGCTGGTCTTATCGCAGTCTGAGCTTTTTTTTCTTCTTCCTCCAGCAGGGTGAAAGAGGAGCTTTTTTACCCTAACTGCAGAGATCAAACCCTGACTTTGGTCCTGAGGAAATATTTCTTGATGAAGAAGCAGATCGTCAACTCAGTTCAGGGGAGCGCCTGGCCAAATAACCTATGAAAATAACCCCAAATGCTTCCCAAACAGAATGCACACCACAGTGACAGCAGGATGCTTGTGTTAATAGTGAGAGCGTTATTCTCCACTGTGTAAGTCATCCCAAGTTTTAATATAAAACTTCCTGATTGATGCTTCATGGCACATGCATTTCTGACTGAAAAATATTCTAGCTCCCATTCTGAACTGCTCCTCTTGCATCCCCTGAGCAGCTCCCCTTCATTGGAGTCACACTATCATGGACATCCTTGACGCTGGCTGCTAGTTGGGTCCTCCATCAAAGGAGATTCCACACCACAAGGGAATTTAGCACAGCCTCCTTACTGGTGGCTAATGCACTGCTCATGAAGCTCTGTTTGTCCCTGACTCTTGTAGCCCAACATCCTCAGGATTCTATTAGGCTTCTTACCATCTATCATCTTATAATTAGACAATAAAAATTGATGCCAAAAACCTTTCACTTAACACTTCAGGGCTATATTACAGCTTACTGGTAATTAGATAATGATGTACCTCTCAAAAAGCTAATCTGGTTGTCCATAAGACATCCCCTCTTCTTACCACCAGATCCAGAAAACCTGCCACTTCTACTTTTGAATTTGACCTAGAACCAAAACTTCTAGAGGCAAGCCTCCCCCAGATTTTGAGTAGGGAAGGGTTTGCCTTGAAGCTGATATCTGGGTCCTCCAGGTACTAACCAAACTATAATAATTCCAAGAGAATGAGTAGTCTATGGCCCTGATCCTGCAGGAATTTACTCACTTGAATAACCTTATGCATGGCAGTGGTCTTGCTCAGTTAAAAGTTACTTGCATAAGTGCTTCCAGGGTGGGAGACAATAAATGCCTCCTTTAGAGACTGAGGATTTTTTGTTCATGGACCAGATAGGCTTGTAAAGTCCAGCATGTCAGTTTGTGCATGGGGCTTCTACACCCAAGGGACTTGGGCACCTTTTACAATTCAGTAGGAGCTGAGGCGACTCAGCACATTGAAGAAAGTGCTCAGAACATTGCAGTAGTGAGTCTCACTTGGCATGCTAAAAATCCGTATAAATTCATATGCTTCTGAAAGTCTGAAACTTGATTATTTAAAAACATTCCAAAATACCAACAGTAACTGATCCACATTACAGATTAAAATTGCCTGCATTTTTTTTTTTTTTATTTAACTATATAACAGAGCTATATTTCAGTTGCTGAGGGGGAAAAAAAATCTTAAACAAGGATACTCTTTCTAACTCTCAACCCCAAGGGGAAAAATGGATTTTTTTTTTTTTTAAATGTTTTTAAATAACTAACTTCTGGGCTGAGACATTTTCACCTTGCTGTGAATTTCTGATGACAGTGCTCCAGCTAAACTGCTGAAAATATGGTTTGCTAATGGAAGAGCTGCCAGAATTTTAAATACAATGGTGCAAATAGTGTTACTACAGTATTATTAATATACTATCCCACATACAACCAAGAATCCTGCTGGATTCAACCAAGGGATGGACACAGCTTCAGTGTCCTACTCTTTACCACTGCATTTGATTATAACAGATAAAAAATAAAAAACTTCTCCTATTTACACTATGTACAGTTATCATTTATTTATTATTTTACAGTTTGGCCAAGTGGCTAGGGTCACTGGGTAGGATTGAAGAAATTGGGTTCAATTCCCAGCTCTGCTGCTCTTTTTCTGGGGAAGTCACTTCACTCCCTGTGCCTTCGTTTCCACATATGTAAGATAGGGATAATAATGCTGACCTTCTTTGTAAAGTCCTGTCAGATCTATGGATGAAAAGTGCTATATAAGAGCTAGGTATTATTTATTTATTACGTACAAACAGTCTGCTAGTGTGCATACCTACAGTGAGAGAGTCACCCTGCCAGCAACAGTAGGCAGAAGAACTATACATCAATTAAGTCCCAATGGGTCTTACATCAATATTGCCAAACCCAAGTGTTCAAAACTCAAGACTTATCCCCCCCTCCCCCAACACTGAGATTGGCTCAAAAATGGAAAGATTAAGAAAAACCCTCATTGAGGTGTTTTTATTTATTTTCTGGATGTTGAGTCTTCAAGGGTGCACTTGAGTCATGTTTTCAAGTTTTTTGCCTCAGAGATGAGGGCTGTAAATTTACTTTGTTTTTTAAACAAAAGCTGAGATTCTCTCACATTCCTATGACTCCAAGAGCTGGGGCTTTAAGAAACACACCCAATGTCATGAGACTCAGATCATGAGAGCTGGCAACACTGTAGCAGCATAGGACTTGTGCTTGCATTCTGCACAGGGGTGAATTTCACCCACTGAACCTCTAACAGAAGGCATTCTCCTCTTACTCCCACAAGTTCCAGTCCAGTGGAGCTAATCCTGTTTACACTGTTGTAAGTGAGTTCAGAGTCAAGCTCTCAGCCCATTATCTGTACAGTTTAAAATAGACCATAAAGTTTAGAGATCAGTGGAGTTATTGAGGTTTACACTGTTGCAAAAGAGAACAGAATTTTGCCTGTAATTCACTGGTTGACCAGTTGAAAGCCCAGGGTCAAAATGCTATAAGTATTTTATTTATTATCTATAATTTTAGATATTTTGTTCAGATGTCATTAATTGCTTCATGGAGAAAGCAAGATTAAAAAGGAAATTAAATAAACGATCACCATTTTGGATACAAGAGAAGACGGACTGTTCCAGGCTTTTCAGGCAGTCTGGTGAAAGACACAGAGACAAGATCGGGTGAAAGATACAATGGGAAACATGCCTATTATCATAGGCAGACTTTTTTTCTGTGCCCATCTAAGCTGTTCTTTAAAATCTGTACTGATGATCCTCCCATTGCCACTTTCAGGAAAGCCAGCGTGGCTGGAAGAACAAGTGCAAGGTTGAGCATCAGGAAGCCAGCAGCCCCAGGAGTCTGACACTGGGTCACTGTGTGATCTTGAGGAAGTCATTTCGTCTTTCTCTCTCTCGCTCTGTTCTGAAGGTATTAATACTGACCCAGCTACCTCACAGAAGTAAAGTGAGGATTAATTAAGTAATTTCTGGAGAGAGTTTTGAACATAACATTTATTATCAGGAGTTTATGTGACCGCCCAAAATTCTCTGAAGCTAAGAATTTTGTCTTAAATCGGCCTAAATTTTTCTTCTGTAGCTTTAGGCCATGGCTCCTGTCATAGAAATCTGAATATTTAGCATCAAAGCTTTGCTGAAATTAACAAATCCATACAATTCATAGTGCAGTGATTTGCATAAGATGCAACCAATAAAAAAAACCCCAACGTGATCTTGACAATAGTGGACTGGATCCAAAACTCCTTTAGTGATCAGCACACTAAAATCTCACTAACATCAGTGCAAGTTCCTTGCATCCCATCCTTGGGACCATTTACACTAGAAATATATTATGAGGGAGAGTCCTGCTTTGACAGGTCATGGGCTGTATGGCTTAATAGGGTATTTCCATCTTTAGTTCCCATGGTCCAGAATCTGATGGGTTACCATAAGGGTCTCAGAAGCTCTTATTGCTGGATGTGTGGGCCCCACATTGGCCTGACTGACCCCGAGAATGGTTGGGCATGCTGCAGCTGGGCAGAGGAGAAGCTCTGTGACCAACCTGCGGAAACACAGTTTGGTGCTATGGAGCAACCCTATGGGGGCAGGGTGGGTAAGAATTCGGAAGCTTCTGCAACTGAGTTCCCTGTCCCCTGAAAGGGCTTTCTGCAGACCCTGCCTGGCCCTGCTTTGGGCTGTAGCAACCATTTTAGGGCCTGGGAGTAGAGCATGTCTTTTAAACTTTTATCTTTTGGGAAAGGTTGTGGGAAAGTTGCTTGTAGGAGGATCCCTGTCTTCCTGGCCCCAGCTGCCATGGGAAATCTTTGTCCTCATGGGCCTGCACTTCCCTGGATCATGGATCCATTTACAAGCAGTCAACTGGGAATTCTACCCTTTCATTCTCTCCAGCCACCCAGCCCATTCGGGACACCACAGTTGTCCCTTAGCTAGACCGGCTCCATCCCCACGCACATATTTTAGGGAATCACTATCTTCTCTGATGTAATCCCCCAAAGCTCCAGTGGCCATATATAGAAGTTGAGACTGTGGTCAGACGGAGTGCCCATGGAGACGAGACAGAGCCAGGCATCCACATGGCGACTCTACAGTTGCACCAAGGAGTTGTTGGTGTGGATCACGGGAAAGCTGGGTAGTTCTGATCAAGCTCCATCATCTGAAGATTGCAAAGTCAGGATTTGTTTCCATTACAGTTACACTCAGTTGCAGTTACAGTGATTTCAACGGGGATGCATGGGTATTACTGAGGGCAGAAAGTGGACCAGTGGTTCCATGGTTCTGTAAATTATTGTAGCATCAAGTATAAATTCCCTTTCAAAGAGCAGGAATACCAAATCAGTGTTTGCAAAGTGAGTCTGCCTATGGGTGATTAAAGAAATAAATTAGTTAATTGACCACACCAGACTCATTCCTCTAGGAGAAATGCAGGTTTAAGATAGCCCACATCTGCCAGTTTACATGCAGTGCAAGACTGTTGGTGACAGAAAGCATCTTCAGTCTAAAAGAAAGAAACATAAGGAACAAATAAAACTGGCCTGGCTATGTAATTAGAGGAACTAACCAGTGAATCATTGTTGTAACCAGTTTAATTATGAATATGATTAAATAGGCAATTAGTTCATATCCTGTCCCGGATGAGCACAATTAATTTCCTGAAATATCAACATCTACCAAGAGAGTTTATTTTTAAACTACTGTAAGTCATGTGATGTTGGGATGTTCCATGTGTGTTTTTATAGTTCTATATTTGCTATGAATAAACAGGGTTTTTTTATTTCAGGCTAGCTGAATGAAAAGGACATAGATTGCTATGCTTTTAGACCTCTTGACTATCTTGAGGAACAACATCTCATGCGCGTTAAAATACAGATGCTCTGAAACAACCCACTAACAGTGCAGGACCCCTTTACCTAATGGTTTATTTACTAAAAAACTCTATAGTTATTTACAAATATCAGCTGTTCTTTCTGTAATCTGTATTCCATAAAACTATTCTTACAGCTGCAAATGCAGTTCTCCCCAAGCTTCTTCTCTCTGTCAAATTTTTGTTCTTAGGAAGCGACCCAAAATATAAGGGCAGCAAAGCTAGTTAACCTCAGCACGAGCCAAGTGCATCTCAGACACAGGCAGGCAGCACTCACTAGCATCTGCCAGGGTTCCTGGAGTATCTAAATGAGGTCATTGAAGGGACATGGCTCTCCGAGGGGGGTACTGCTTTGGAACTAGAGGTGGGACAAGTCAATTACAAGAAATGCACTGTAGATTATCTGCTGAAAAATCGAAATGATGCTTAGCAGGTTAATTTACTAAATGGTATGCATGTCTCCTGCTACAGTCTACTGAAAGAATGACCTGTGCATTATAATAATACTTTGAATGTACATTCTGCCTTTTATCCACACAGCCTCAAAACATTTCTAAACATTAAGGCCATAATGACTAGTAATGTTGGGTGCCTAACTTGAAACACCTTAACGGCATCTGATTTTCAGAAAGTGCTGAGTACCCACCCTCTGAAAATCAGGCCCATTTAAGATGCCTCAAGTTAGACATCCAAAATTCTTAGTCAGTTTTGAAAATCTTGGCCCAATTCATCTGAAGCCTCATATACCTAAGAACATCAATATAGGGTCAGATCGATGGTCTAGCTAGCCCAGTGTCCTGTCTTTCAAAAGTGGCCGATGCCAGATGCTTCAGAGGGAATGATCAGAACAGGGCAATTATCACGTGATCCATCCCCTGCCATCCAGTCCCAAATTCTGGCAGTCATCTCTGTATGTTTTACTAAGTCCACTTCTCAGATGGATGAAATTGCTGTACAAAGAAGTTATAGGTGGGATTTTCAAAAGAGCCTACGTGACTTAGAAGCACAAGTCCTGTTAATTTTCACTTTCAACTTTCAATGGGACTTATGGAGGAAATTTTCAAAAAGGCCTAAGGGATTTAAGAGAGCAAAAGCCCTGTTTCCTAGCCACTTCTGAAAATTCCACCCTAAGTGACTTATGCAAGGTCCCACAGCACGCCATTAAAGGACCCAAGGATTCCCATTCTCTATCCTTTTCTCTAAGCATAAGCCCACAGGTCTACAGAAGCTCCCATACTTAAGAAGGTATCATGGTGTACAAAGTGTATGTCAGGAATAACTGTTTCATATTATTTACACATGGTATCACATTTGTTATAATTATTACTGACTGCTGAGATAACCATTATTCTTTACTCTGCCTCTATACACAACTCTGTAGTAATTATTTACAGGGTATTAAAAATAAATATAATTTATATAAGGGAGAATTTTACAGCTTGCACTTAGCACCTTGAAATTAAAGCCACATAAAATTCTGATCTATTGCTATCCTATAAGTAGAATCCACTGAAACTCAAAAATACAAGAGTCAGATTTTCTTTGCATTAGACAGAGGGTGATATTCACTTCTGAGCTGAGGATCAACATAAATGCTATGTATCCCTTAAGTCCCACTTAGGCTCTGAAGTGGAACTTAGTATAGAACCTTGTGCTGACCCTTTGATAGGGGTGAATTTCATTCACAGTAAGAATGGGCACAATTTTGCAGATTGCAATTGATACTCATGCAACTAGTATTTATGGTCACAAATAGTTCTGTACTATGCACGAGCCAAGCCTTACATTAGTAATGGGTGCAGGATTAGGTGCTATATCGCTTCTTGAAAAGAAGTGGATAACACCCAGAGATGTGCATACCAGATGCAGACATATATGTGCCTACTGCAATAGAAAACTGCCCTATCTCAGGATGGTTCATTCTTGTCATGGTATGGCCATTATATCGCTGTCAAAACAAGCACCAACTTGAATTGTCTGCTATTGATATGACACTGACCTTCCTTGGAACAATAGAATATGGTCCTTTTTGGGATTCCCCCTGGAGTTCTCTTTGAAAGCCCTCCAGAGGGTCTTCTTCTGTCAGCCACAGTCCATCTTTCCCAGCCTCCATGGGGTGAAAGGCCTGTAGTGGCTTCACATTGGAGCCTGGTCTCAGCCGCGTGGAGCCCCAGTGGTTTCTGCAGGAGATTGCAGAGTGCAAGTCCTCCCTTCCTTTGTCCACCCAGCCTCTGAGCTGCTATCTTTTGAGGCCAGCCTCCAATGTGAGCATGCCCAGCAGGTGTGTCTGGGAGGGGCCTCCTGCACCCATTCTTTAACTCTTAGTTCTTTATATATTCTTTAACTCTGTTCTTTAACTCTTAGTTCACAAGTGGAGGGCTCACACCCCATTACACTATGATTATTCTGCATCTTTTTTCAAGACAGGTTCTGAGTGATTTGGAAAAGAATGGACTCTGTGTGTCATTTCTTCTTTGGGAGGGAAATAAGTGGCTGCAAATACAGGACACAATATTCCTACTCTATACAGCTAGTCAACATTTTCTTAAAGAGTAAATGTTGCCTTCCACCCCCCCCCCCCCGAAAAAAACCCAAAAACAACCGCTTTTACTGAAAAAAATATTTCCATGGAGAAACATCATTTTCTGGTTTTTCAATGAAAAAAATAAATTAAAAAAATTCAGTTTTTTAAATAAAGCCTTCAGTTTTCATAATTTTTACTGAAAACTGAAGGGGAAAAAACCCTGAAAACAGTTTGAAAGAACTAAACATTTTTACCAAAAACATTTTTTTTAAATTTCATTTTTTTTAAATTTGTTTTTCATTTAAAAAAGCCCCCAGAAATATTTCCCTTGAAATGCTGACCCAAAACAATTGAAATTTACCATGAAATATAAGTCCAATGCAGGTCCCTCTCTTGAACCAGGGACTCCAAGGTGCATGGCAGACTAGAGTAATTCTTTTACCACCAGAACTAAGGGACTGTGGGTCAGCAACACTATGAAATGTTGGCTGAAACTCTTGTTGCCTGTAAAATAACTGATAGTTTATGAACAATCTTCATGTTACTTGCTCAAGCATTGAACTGGGCATCCTCAAGCCGGTTATAGGAAAGTCCAGAAGCAAATTGTGACTCTATAGAATTTCATTTAGAAAATTATCATAACTCCAGTTATCCAAATGTGGTAAGATTGTGCAAGCAAGTTCTTCTTACATCACTGCCTCTTGGAGAATAAGTGTGACATTTCTGATGTGACCAAAGCTCCTTGTGGTTTTCTTCTATTCAGTTACTGCCTGAATTGTTCTGTTATGAATGGTTAGTGAAACAATAAAATGTTTGAGCAAACACTTGGTAAATTGGGAAACCAGGCCTAGGATTTTAACCATCATTTTTACATTATGGTGGATGAAACATCAATACATTAATTTAATAATGGCATAATGATACAGCTATGGGTTAATCATTAAGAATGATTAAAGCTGTGAAATTGTATTGAATAGTTATAGTCTAAGTTTTAGCAATAAGGTCATGGCAATAATTCCTTGTGCATACTTTTTTTCCAATTTAAGATAGCCATTTCTTCAAGCGATAGTGAGGTATAACTCTAATGATTTTTATCACTATTCCCCAGAATATTGTTATTCTGTTTTAAAGAATTGTCCGAAATGAGTAAAACTGTTTCTGCCTAAGCCTTTTAATGAGACAAGGTGTGTGAAGTAATATCTTTTACTGGCCCAACTTCTGTTGGTGAGAGTGACAAGCTTTCGAGACATACATAGCTCTTCTTCCAGTCTGGGAAAGGTAACCCGCCTTGTCTCTCTAATACTCTGGGACTGACTTGGCTACAACTACACTGCATATGCCTTTAATGTCACATTAACGTTCTACAGCAAGTTGACCCTCGATATCATATTTAAGGCCTGCAATTTTCTTACTTTTCTTAAAGGTTTCATGATGTCACAACAACAACAACAATTATAATAATAATGATATATTAATTATTAATATTATTTATTACCTGTAGTGCCCACAATTTACCAAGCACTATTTGATTACATTGGGGGTCCTTGAAGTTCATATAGGTTGAACTTCAGATTGGTTGGTTTTACGATAAAGTATACGGGGGTTCAGTACTAGCATGTACCAGCAGTTGAATGTTCTAGGGAAAGTGGAATCCACTCTTTACAAACCAACCCTCAAACCATAGATCCTGAGGTCCACTGACAGTTCAAATAAAAATTGGGATGCATGTTATGGCTTCAGTTTTGGCCTCATTCCTATAAATTACGGAAAAATGTGTCATCTACATGAACAGCCTAGAATACCAGTTGCCAGCTGTAATATAAAGAGGGATACTACAGAAACTGAGAACTGGTTATGGCAGATATCCTGTCAAAGGAATGATTTATAATCTGGAAATACAAACAGTAAGAGAGACCCACCAGCTAGGCCTGTATCATCTGAAGCAATCAAGTCCCGCAAATATAAAGCAATTTAGTATTACCATTTCCAAGTGTTCCTTACAATGAGGACTCTTGTACGCTGAAGTTTAATATTCAGAGCAGAAACCACAAACTCTAACAGCCACTCCTGGTCAAGATAGCTAATAACAGTTCCGAGGCAATGGCACTGGGGTAATAGAATTGCTCAAAGAAGCTGGGGATTTCGTTGTATGTCAGCCTCTACATCTGAAGACTAGAAAACGATGGTGGGTCAGACATCCATTTGCTTTATATATTGATATAATTTCATCAGAATTTATGATGTGGGAATTATTGCACTGACAAGAAATGTAATCTAACCCACATCTCACACAATGTAGTACAGATATTATGTTTTTGAGAAAAATATACTGACTTGTTGAATCAGATTACTCCGAGTGCATTCCTAATGGATTTCAATATTCCCTTGGATAAACCAATGCTATTTGTATTGTATTTATTACATTTTAAAAAAATGTGTATGGGAGATAAAACCTTTTCTGACACTATATATTCTTTCATTTTGTAAAGTACAACATACATTTGTTCATTAATTTTAATGTCTAAACTTTGGCGCAGGTAACTTTCACCACATTTATTCAACTGCCAATGATGTGACTATGGATTCTGAATGTATAAGCCGGTTTAAGTACAACTATTGAAAACCATACACTGTCCTCTTTCATCTCCTTGATTAGACAGCCTGTCCTTAACTGTGAAATTGATGCAGATGTTTACAGTCCTTAATTTTCTAACAGGGTCACATGACATGAGATCTGACACTGGGGTTGTTCCCAGAATAGGGGGTGTGTCTGTGGTGGTATAGGGCATGATCAGGATATCTTGTATTCTGATATTCCTGGACTAGCAAAACAGCTCCTAGAGCAGTGGTTTTCAAACTTTTTTTTCATGCAACCTAGTGGAAGAAAAACCACAACCAAAACCACTAATACCTTTTACCTAGAGTTTTCATGAATTCACAATAAAGGATAATACAAACTAGATGTAACCACTTCACTTCAAGTAATAACTAAAATTAGACATTGATGTTACTCATAAAACATTTTAAATACAGTATAAATACAGTAAAAAAGACGATCAAGTTGAGTGTCATTTACTTAATATGATGGATGGGCCTGTCTGTTGGCATGATCTCATTCCAATCTGGATCGCAAGATTAAAGCACCACCCAGACATCAAGTGCTCTGCTGAGTTGGTTTCTTTCTTTTGTTTTTAACTTTGTCAAAGTTGGAAATCCCAGTTTGCACATGTAGGTTGTTGTGAAAGTAGCAACACCAGAACACTAATACTTGAGTGGGTATTCTTTGAAAACACTTATCCAAAACGATGACAAATGTAATGATTGGTGGCATGCTATCACAGGTGAGTTGCAGCAGCTCTTTTTTTGCTCAAGCTTCAAGTTTACTCCATTATTGATTCAGGGTTTTCAAAAGCAACCCAACTTTCACCCAACACTTTTCCTTCGAATTTTCAAACCCCTCGGCAGAGAAGTAGTGACTAAAATTGTCAGACGGAACAGCAAGCTGTAACTGTATGACACTTTTCATTTTATTCCCTTTTTCTTCACAGATGCTGTCCTCAGTGTGTTCTTAACAGGGTGGAGAACATAGCATAGCTCATACGATTATTTTTCAGTCGTGCTTGCCAGAGTGCTAATGACTGTTGGAATGCTTGTATCTGTTCATACTGTTGAAACAAAATATTACCTCTTCCTTGTAACTTCAAAGTCTGATTGTTTAAAATTGAGAGAGAGTCAGCTATATATGACAGCTTTATTAACCTGCTGTCATCATCAAACAAATTAGCCACATTAGACTGTTTCTCTATAGAAAAATGTGAATCTCATCCCTGACTGTTCATGCACCCTTATAAGTACCCTGCCCCATTACAGCCATTGTATTTCAGCCACTGTACATCAGTGTGAAACAGTAAATGAGTATGCTCCGCTCCCATTTCTGAGCATAACGCTTCAAAAAGCCTGGTGTTCAGTGAGCTTCCTCTAATGAAATTAACAATTTTCACTATTTCCTTCAGTACTGCCATAAAATACCCTTAGACGCCAAAGCTTCGCGGAGAATAAAATAGTGATTCCAAAAATTGATCATCACCAGCTGCCTCAGATTTTTTTTCACAACTCCGCTCTTTCTACCTGTCGTATTTGCTGCACCATCACTTGTAATTCCTTTGCAATTAGTCCAGTCCAATTTGTATCTTCCAACTATCAGTCATGCAGTGCTTTGAATATCTGTGCTCCTGTTGTGTATACTGGTAAAGTCAGGCAACACAGCAGATCTTCAATAAAGTCATCTTGCCATATATACCTCACATAGTTGCACAATTGGAAATATCCGTCCTCTCATCAAGTTGAATAGCAAAATCCCTGGCAGACTGCAACCAAGTAATAAGCTGGGCTTCCAAATGCTCTGTTATTACTAGAACTTTTTGTTACAGGTGACCTACTTACACTTGCATTTTCATTTTCAGATGTAGATGGATTTGATGACTGTGTCTCTGAACTTCTTTTTCTTATTACACAATGATCCATTTTCCATGATGAAGGTTTGTTGATTAAGCCTCGCAACTCGAGTCTCCACAGCATTAACAAAACTGACAGTGTGCGGAAAGCTGTCTCGTTAAGTGATTCCATTCAAAACGGCTACGTTGTGTGTGCATGTATTGCGTAGTGCGTAAGAAAATCTCTGAAAACAAATAAGACTTACTGGAAAGAAGTAAAAGGTCCAACATTTAAATGATTGTAATGTTATTTTAAAACTGTAATGAAAGACATTTTCAGAGATCATGATATTACCTTTGCAAGCGACCTAGTGCCTAATATTCTGCAACCCAGTAGTGGGTCACAACCAGTACTTTAAAAACCACTGTCCTAACACTGTTACCAGCAGACAATACTTAGAGCAGCCTTTAGGCTGAAGTATACAATGATCCCATGCATAAAGAAGCTAAACAAAAGGTGAAACGACGACACCTTTCTCCCCATACCCTATGTTCTATGTGCAAGCATCCAGAGATAAAGCCAAGGCATTGTAAGATTCAGGCTTTATTCCTTCTTCCACATATACTTTTCTCTCGCATCAAGTTCTTCCTAAAAGTAGAGTTCTCTAAGTTCCTAGACATAATCATATTACCATGCCTTCTACTGGGAAACTATTTCTCATAACACCCCTAGCCTCCCCCCCCACACACACCCTTCCCAAATGCACCTGTTGGATTTCCTGTGCACCATAGAGTCCAGTCTATTGACCCCATCACAATTTCATTAGATATTTTTTTATAGTTGGAAGTGCGCTGGAAATATGCAGATGCAAAAAAATAACAATTAAAATGACGTACCTATAAAAGAGACAAGTTGCCCACACTTCTTTTTTCTGAGGAGTGGTGTGGAAGCATACTTTTATTGTTTGATATTATTTTTGTGGTTGCAAAACCTTCTTTAAACTCTGTGTAGTCTATTTAAACCAAAATTTAAAGGTGATCCACTCTTAACCACTTGACTCTACCATAAAGCAACATCTTCTGGTCAACAGATGGCAAATGTCATCACTACACAGTAGCGTGGGGACCTATTCTGGTAAGAATTGTCTTGGGGAAAGAACTTAGTCTTCCAGGCAGCACACCTGTGAAACACGTATTTTTACTTGTGCTTTGTCAAGGAAAAGAAATTGGACCTAAAGGAGAAAAACAATGCGATATTAATAAAAATAGCACAAAATATTATGTGTGTGTTGTAGGGAGGAGCTTGGAGCATTAGCTAAATGCATTTATTACAGAGTGCAGTAATGAAACCTGAAAGGAGCATCATTTAAAAACAAATCAGTCAGCATTTTATTGGTGTCGGCCCAGCTCTGTACTAAACACCCAGATTAATGTTAAAGCATAGCTCAGGAATTATTCATGAGATCTCATACAATGTAATTGCTGATTTTGGCATCAATAGTCTGCAGTCCCTTTATTTCCTAGATTAACTTCCCTTCCTGAACTACGGTATGTCATGCCTGAGACAATGATCTTGTATGACATATTTGGGAAAGAGGGACTCACCTATTTTACATAAAACAACCTTTGTAGAATGTCCTCGTATTGCTGAGATGCAGTTCCTACTGACATTTTATTATGAGCGCAGGGATCCCGCTGCGATGCAAGGAAGCTGAGTGCTAAATGTCTCCTTTCAGATTGTTGACTGAATGGTTAGTTTTATTGCAAATCTTTATAAAAACTAATGAAATTACCCTTCACCTATCTTGAAGGATTAGCATTAATGCTCAGAACAAACTGCATGACTACTAATCTCTTAATGTCCCCTAAGATATGTACAAAATGAAATTTATAAATAATAAATGAAATCCAACTTTTTCTAGAAATACTAAATCATTTCTCCCTTTTTAAATGGGAATTTTGTGCTCATGGAAACAGAGAGACTAGTAGGACTGGCAAGGACTGGGATTCAGACTGATGCAGTCCTAGGCACTTCACTTGTGCTGTCATCACTGTTTGAAAGTTAAACCTAATAGTGATTTATCCAAAATAAAATGGGCTTATTTTTCAAAGGTTACCCCGATTCCCATTGACTCCAGTTGGATAAATGAATATCAGAGGTGATTAGCTTTGTACTTATTTTACAATGGGCATATATACCGTTTTCCAGTTTTGCCAAAATAAAATAATTAATAATAAAAAATTAAAAATAATAAGAATAATTGAGGCTAAGATCTTGTGCCTAATTATCAGAATCTGCATATTTATAATGGACTTACTGACAGTTCCTTGGAAGTAGACAATGCTGCTGTAAGAGAAACATCCACAGAGGTAGAAGAATTTAGCATGCACTAAACAAACACTAACAGTTATTTTGGTACACAGGACAATACAGAAATGACAAGATATGTTTTACTTTCTTCACAGAGACACATGACACATTCATCTGTAAATGATTACATTTCTATCTGCGTTGGGCATATAAATCTCACCTGCAAAATATATTCTTTCCTTCTACAAAAAAAAAGGCAAGAACCAGAAACTTCAATCAATGTCCTATACTTGAAAACTCTGACACTGTCAAACTGGTGTCATTAAAGCTAACTAACCATATTAAACAAATATTAAAATATAGGTTTCTTTGCATAACATAATGAGTAAAACTGCTTTTAAGTTTTTCCCTGTGCTTTGAGGTGTAGGTGGCATTTTCATTCCAAAACTTTGAAGTCAGAATAAAATGGGCAGGTAGAGGGTACTAGATCAAATAATAATCAACTTCAAAAAGCAGTTTGGTTGTTAGATGTCCCAGGGCTAATTTCCTCTAGACATTTTAAATGTAAATGTCTAAACTCATTTAAAAATTGTAAATTGGTCGAGGTTCAATCAAAAACCATCCTGACACAGAACAGGGAGACTGGGCTAATTGTCATTTGTTTGTCAAATGAATTCCATTTGGAAAGCAATGAAACCTCCAAGCTAATTCTTTTAAGGTGAGCTGGTAGTTGTATTATCAGTTAAATGCAGTAAAATGAATAATCACATGATGATAATGAAAAGTGAACCTATGTTACCACTCAGGCTTAGTGTGCCACAGGGCATATCGTGATGGAACTTAAGTACTGTAATGTTCCATTGGGCACAATGGCACCAAGTCTGCTCTTTAGCCTTACAGACACTTTCTTTGCATTTTAAAAAACTTTATCAAAGCACCGTGGCAATGCAGAAAATGTCAAAGTGAAATGCACTGTAGGCAAATTGAGATTTCATTAAGTTTAAATTTATTGCTTTTGACTGATGTATTACCATGCTTGTTAAGAACCAGTAATTTGGAATATCTGCCTGCCTGGTAAAATAGCTTTGTCTCCTTGCGTAATACTTTACATGGACTTTGAAAGGCCGCAGTAATTCCAAGAAAGTGTGTGCTATTCTATATTTTCTAAAGAACAATTTCAACTATTTTAAGGCGCTTGACTTAGTGGACTGATAAACTTACGCAGTAGTCTCAAGAGTTTTGTTGGTGCGCTTGGTAGTTAATTGCAACATTAACGTGTTATTTTTCTGACTCTTGTATAACTACATTTCATTCACTGACAATTGAAGCTTGGGAAGTACTTAGTGATTCCACTTGGTCTGTTGCTTCTGAGAATATTTATATTGGAAGCAACGGGAAGTAGTTATGAGAGATAACAGACCTAACTAACTGGTGTAAGAATGTGTTTTGGTGCAAATACCCCCAAGTTTATTGATGGACATGTGTTAGGGGTGGTGGTTTTGCGTGTCAGCCCAGGCACATTTGCCACACAAAGGATTTAATAGATTTGTGGAAGGGTTAAAACATATATATTCTTACAGCAGTTTGTGAGAAAATGTTCAGCTGGAAAGTGAGGCGGAGGTGTTGTCTGGAGTCCTATGAATTGTAAGATGCAGCTTGCTTTTACAATATAACATCTCTATTTAGAAGCCTACAGTACCTATTGTAATGAACTTGGAGTAAGATATAGTACCCTATTACTGGGAAAACTCATTTCTCTCCCAAAAGGAAATAACCATATATATACTTTATGTGTACTTTGTATACACACATATACATATCACAGTAGACTGCATACACATTATATGTGTGTGTTGTGTAAGTATGTATTACCAGATGCCAGCTATGGCAAGTGCCAAAAGTTTCAGATGAGATGTTGACCTAAAACCTCATAATACACTATGGTGCTTTACTCCACTCTGGGCAATGGCTCAAAGCCAATAGCGCAGAACTGAACTGTAACAGTTCCTGAATGATGAGGAAGGCCTCCAAGAGTGGATTGCTTTCTAATGGAGAAAGAAATGGGTTGACGCAGAGGCTGGATAGTATATTCTAGTTTAGTTATTTACAGTAGGCACAGGAGTTTTATTGAAAAAGTAGCAAAGTTATGAAACCCAGGAATATATTACCATATTACATGGAATTTTAGATGGACAGTCATCAGGGACAGACTGTAGACACACCCTTCCCAGAATCCGGCTAAGTAACTGAGTAATGAAGTGGAAACAATGAAGGTCTTTGAACAAACGACAAACATCTGAGTCCTTGTGTTTCAACAGGAGGGTTGTTGAATTCAGATGGGCTTTCTTCTGAGATGCCAAGGCAGCCACAGCAATTTTGGTGCAAATACCCCAAAGTCTATTGACTGTCGCATGTAACGGGGTGGCGGTTTTGAGTGTCAGCCCAGGCACATTTGCTGCACAAAGGATTTGATAGATTTGTGGAAGGGTTAAACGTACATTTTCTTACAGCAGTTTGTGAGACAATGTCCAGCTGGAAAGTGAGGCAGAGGTGTTGTCTGGAGATGCAGCCTGCTTTTACAATGTAACATCTCTGTTCAGAAGCCCAGAGCACCGACTGTAATTGAACTGGACTCAGATATAGTACCCTATTACTGGGAAAACTCATTTCGCTCCCAAAAGGAAATAACCCACTCCAGGTGTCAGGCTTTCCTGACTATTTAGGAGCTGTGGCTAGAGGGTCACAACCGAAGGGAGTGGTTGCTGTTGCAGCACTATGGACTAAATGCATCTCAGAAATAGCTTTGACTGAAAGCTTTCATTCCTATTTCTGAGCTGTACTGGCCCGATCCACTCCCAAGTATCTAGGGGTGGCAGGGAGCTTGTGCCATCATGCTCCTCCTTCAGCTGGACTTTCCAGAGGTAAACAGCCTGAAATTAATCCCAAAGAACACAACGCAAAGAGTCAGTAAGGCCCTGAGTGTACTATGGAGTCCTGGTAGCAAAGAGGTTGGTTTTGTCTACTGCCACCCCATCAGAACAACGAAATGCATTATCCTCTTAGCCTCAAAGAGGCTTATCTCAGCTTAGATGTCCAAAACTCTGGTTTAAAGTTACTTTTCTTTGGCTGGTGTATTCGGGTCCTAGTCCAGAACCCTGTACACCCACTTCAAGAAAAGGGATCAAAGCACAAACATCCTTGATGACTTCTGACTTTGACTGATCTGTGTGTGTGTGTGTGAAATAAAATAAAATAAATGTTTGTGATTTTCTACATCTCCCTTTTTCCCCTTAGCAGAACTGAAGAAGAGGTTTGCGTTTTGAAAGTTTGCATCTCTCATCCACAGAAGTTGGTCCAATAAAATACATTACCTCACCCATTTTGTATCTTATTATACCTCACTGTCTTCTCACTATAAATAAAATGTTCCAGAGGTGGCTGCCATAGTATTTTTCACAGAAAATTTAGAATGGGTGAAACTCTGAGCCAGGAGTGAATTTTGCAAGTTGATCTCCAAAAACATTTTGGGCTCTCTGAATTTCATAGTCAAATTCTGAGGATATGAAAATCTTGCAAACAAAGAGGTGACATTTTTCATGCAAAGTTCTTGCATACTTCCTCTCCCCGGTGCCCACATTTCAACCAGACCATCTACCAATATCTTTTTAAAAACAGCACCTACAGACTTCTAGTTCCATCGGATCCATAGAACCAGATTATTTAATCTAGGTTTTAGTCATTTTCACTCAGGTAATAAATCCCTTGACTTCAGTGAGAGTTTTCACCAAGTAAGGACTCTGAAAAATGAGTAAGAATGTAAATATTTGGCTCAATGGCTTCTCAGGTTCTCATTTATGTTAACAGCAATTGTGTGCATGTAACAAGAGAAAAATAGCACATACACAGTTAATTAAGAGTTAATTAAGAGGTGTCTGATATATACAAATTTATGTGCAGGGATGCCAAGCAGGACAGCAAAACACTGTAGACACCAGTGAGGCAGGCGGAGGTTTTATAATCTGCCTGATGGATTTGGACATGTGGGCCCAGATCCTCAAAGGTATTTAGGTGCAATTGATTTCAGCGAGAGTTAGGCACCTAAACACCTTTGAGGACGTGGGCTCCGGTTTCCATTAAAAAGAATGAGAACTGGGCATTCACATTTAAATGTTGAAAATCTCAGCCTATTCCTGAGAAAACTAGCATTTTACTTATGTTTTTACATGTTGTACAAAGGTTGAAATAAGTGGAATTGGGACCTAAGGTACAGAATTAATTAATAGTTGTTTATTAGATAAAATGCCAGGTTTTGCTTTCAGATACATGTGTGTAACTTCATTTAAAGTCAGGGGGAATTTTACATGTCCACACTTGAGGGCAGAATTTGGTCTAATGTGATAACACAGCAGTTTGTAATCTGAAAGCGAAGAGCACTTACAGCATTTTAAAGAAGTCTGTGGTTAACTCTACACAGCCAAAAAGGGAAGACATCTGCAAATAATTTTTCCACCTCACATTATAGTAATTTCAACAAAATCACTACCTTTTTTACTCTTACTTTAAGGTATAGAACAACATTTGCATTTTGGAATGAACCAGTAGGTGAAGCTAAAGACCTACAGAGCAAATTTTTTAAAAAAGGGGAAAGCATAAGGATAGAGGTTTAAATCCAGACTTTTGAAGGCAGGCCTGGAACTGGCTTTGGACATTGATTTTTGGATACTGACTTAGCTGTCATCTGTTAGGAGAATCTGTTAGAAGAAGTAACCTAAAATCAGAAAACATCTGCATGCTTGAGTTCATGGTTAGCTAAACCGAACTGGGTGAAGGTCTGCTATTTAATGGCAGAATGAGTCAAAACAAACAGTGATTGAAAAGAGCTTTTAAAAAACATCTGAGGGAGCAGAGAAACAACAAAAGAAAGGAAAACATGAGATACCACAGAAGCTGTTAAGGGCAGAAATTAATTTTCAAGCATCGTTTTAAACTGCAAGGGAATTACCTAGAAAAACATAAAACACCTAAAAAACTGATTGACCCATTTGCTTTTAATTATTGACAAAACAATAAAGTCTCTTCCCAGTAAACAATTTTAAAGATGAATAATATTACCTATGATCATGTTTTCAAACTAACAGGAGACTAGTTCTCCTCTGTAGATAAATAATCATATATTAGTGGCAATCAGATATAATGCATCAGGTAACAACAGAGCACTTCCTGTTTTGGAAGGTCAAAATAAAAGAAATAGAAGACATATGGCAAGTTGGTGTCTTTTGAGTCATTCAAAAACATCTTGAGCGAATCAACACCGTCTTAATAGTTTGCCTCTGATTAATGTACCGTACTGAGACGATTTAGTTGAATGTTGTTGAGTAGCATCCAGAGAGAAACCACTTTGTTTCACTGCTCTGTTTCATCACAGCAAGTGCAGAGTTTACAATGATGCATTGAGTGATTCAGAAAGGCTCAATTTCTCCTTCTCACTGTGATCCTTGCCATTGAGTTCTGACAGTCATTTATATAGAAATGCAAAAATAATATAAAGAGTTCTAAATGTCTGCATACATAAATTGTAGTTATGGCATGAGTCTGAAACAATCAATCAGAAAATTCTCAAAATGTTATGGTGCCTTGCCAGGAATAAGGTTGCAGACTCATCTAAATTACCAAAAGCAGTTTCTCAATCCTCATTAGGCTTTCCTGCTCTATTTTAGCCTGCTACTTACTTGTTATGAACTGATCTGATTGGGAGACAACAATATAGCAACTGTTGGCTGGCGGTTATGGTTTTACTCTGTCATGGTGCTACCAATAATGGAATTCTGACCAATGTGTTCCTATCACAGAGTCTTACTGCACAAATCAATTTCCAAACCTTTTTATTTCATTTAAAGGAAATTTCATTGAGACTTGCTGTCATCCAGACACTTTTATAGTGACCTAATATGCCAAAGAAATAGCAGTAGCAGCACTGCAGGGCTCGGACAAAGACAGTAAGCCGTCCTAGTAAGGACCAGAGGCCTTGACTAGGGTAGCATGAGAAGTCAAGAGACTTGTGTTCTCTTCCCAGCTCTATTACTGACTTGCTGTGATCTTGGGCGAGTCACTTCACCTTTCTGTGCCTCTGTTTTCCCTCCCACCCTTTGTTTGGTTTGTCTATTTGGACAATAAGCTCTTTGCCACAGACACATTTGCCACATTATGTGTTTGTACAGTGCCTAGTACAATGTGTCTGTGCCAAAGAGCTTCTTGTCCAAGCCTGATTGGGTCTCTTGTTAGTACGGGAATACAATAATAGAGCACTCAGGAGTCTGAAGTAAAGGTAGCTGGAAATTCTGGAAAATCATTACACTGGCCGGGCAAAATGACCCACAAATCCTCACATTGTCAGGAAACTACGAATAGCAATTCATAACTGTGCAATGATAGGAGCTAGGGTATGACATCTTAAAGTGTGTCCAAAATTGTAAAAGAAAGAGACTGTCGTGTTGTGCGCTGTGATCCTGTCTTTGCAGGGCCTGGGAACAATTGACTGTCCCAATCAAGCCTAGAAAGACAGTGGGAGGATCCTTATTATGAACCTGGCATCAACCATCCGCTCTGACTTTTACCGGTGTCACGTGTTACTGAGCTTGGGCGTGACTGCATGGGCTTCAGCACCCCAGGACAAATTAAGTTCAGAATGTCAGCCTCTACTTGGAGTTTCATTGACTTGTCTCAGCCTTTGATACAAGGTAGTGCTAAGAAGTATGACCTCTAGGCGGTACAGTAATTCAAATCAATAACAATAATAATATTTGTGGTTTGCATTGATTTCATGTTTAGGAAGAAGCTTTACATTCCAGAGGAAAATATGGTTGTCTTCTGTTGCAAACACCATTAAGGGCCCCTTGCCAGCTTGAATGTTGAATAAATGAGGCTGTATTCAACTCTCTAAGGACCAAAACCTCATTGCAGTGAGCAGCTCAAGTAGCTGAGTTAATATGCAGGAGACACTGGGCTGAGAGTAAGGGGTCCTGCTCCCAAGGATGAAGGGAAGCTGTGGTGTGGTTCTGCTTAGGTTACATTAGCCTGATGGTCAGAGTAGACCTATGAACCTCACGTGTGTCCTTACTACAGAAAAGAGGACCAAAGAATCTGGACAGTGGTTCTTCTAGCCCTACCGCTGCATGTGCATGTTACTACACAGGGCTCTCCTGCAGAGTTGGGCACGCGACCCTGTCTGACCTCCACACTTGAGTCACACTGTTACCACTGCCTAGGGATCCTTGGCAGTGCTGAAAAAAGGAGAGGATTTGCCCCAACTAATATAATGATGCAATACAAGACGGGAGTTGTGCTGCTACATGCAATAGGAGGGAGTGAGGAGAAAACCAGTTAACCACCATGTTTGTTTTGCAGTGAGACAGGAGCAGAGGATTTGAAGGCACCAGGCACAGCATGTTAAAGACCATTTTATACTAAAGGTTGGCTTGCTGGGAAGTACCTTGTGCTAGCACAATATCATGTGTATCTGTAAGAAATAGCACCTATCAGACAAAGACATTTGAGTCATTTACATGGCCTCATCAGCGGTGCAAAATGGCTCCTTGTGGAGTCAGACATTTGAAAACAGATAAAGCCTGTGAAGAATGCTTCTTTTCTCCCTAAGAGATGAATGTAGATGAGAACACATTAGTGTTGTTTAAGAGAGAGTATTCTCTTTAACAGATAACTGGGATTGGGAATATTAGATTACCAAATAATGGACCTTTTAAATTCTGTCATCATGACTTATCAGGTACATTAGTTTAAAACCTGCAATTTTGAACTTCGCATTATGGAGCTTTTGGAAGATTAAATTACTGAACTTTTGTTTGTGACTGTCTCGGTGAAATTTCCTGAAAAGGATAGTTGTCGTCCTTCATTGTGTAAATGTGAATGCCAAATAACATACTTTATTGATATTTATAGACCTTCAAATGATAGGACTAATGCACCTTAATGTCTGTCTACCTGAGTGGAAAAGCAGAGCGTTAGCTGATACAGTGCACTGTATCCACATTGTACACTGGTTCAGAGGAGTTAGTCTTTATCTCCCCCTCCCAAAAGCCTTATTTCAGAAATAGCATTGCAATAAGGGCTTCCTGTGTAAGTGTTGTTTTCTTTTACCCACTTGACATGACTCTAAAACATAGATCATCAGCACTATTTAGGTCCTCATTCTGCCACCTTTGTGTGTAACTTGCGAATGGAGCCAGCCACCCCAAACACATGAAAATAGACATTTATATTGATAACGAGAGCATCCTGAGTTACCGTAGATAGGAGGGATAAAATCCCTCAGGCTTCAGATCATAGATTAACCTACAGGTGACAGGTTTAGGAAGAAGATAGCCTTAAGAGGTATTTATTCCGTAATTTGTGTACCAAGGAGTTTATTGCACCTTTCTCTGAAGCACAGAGAGCATGCTGGACTGGATAGATCAATGATGTCATACAGGATGGTAATTCTTATAGCACCTATCCTGATATTCATTGCATGCAGGCAGACTGCAGTTCCCAGGTGGATCCCCATTCATTTCATGGACAAAGTACTGAATTGCAAGATCAAGTCTTTAGGCTGGGATCGTCAATGGAACCTAAGAGAGTCAGTCATCCAAATCCCATTAAAATTTAGTGGGAGATGAGCACCCTCATTTCCTTACGCACTTTTGAAAATCCCACCCATACTTTCTAAAGTAGTTTGCTAAGAGCAGGCCTTAATTTTTGTTAACTTTCCCTACCTTTTAAGAAGTCGGTAGAGTAGTGAGCCAATAAATATGGTGAGTGATAAGCTAAAAATCGAGAAAATGTGAGGGTAACATACTTGTGAGAATATATGTTTATTTAAGTTTGTAGATATGAATTCTGTTCATAAAGAACAAAATCACAGAGAAAAGATACAGTAAATATGCTCTATTCTATGTTAGACCCCCAAATGTAGGAACCTCCTACAACCAAACAACACAAATCACTTGGAAACAGTTTAAAATACATTTTGTTTTGGTTGTTTGTTTGTTTATTTTTAATTACCATATTTTTCTTGCTTCTGAGATAAAAACCTGTCACATTTGGGAGCCAGACTTCAAATACATGAATGTTCTGAATATGTTAAAAGAAAGGAAATCATTTCAAAAACAAAGTAGAAGCCTATTTTTGAATGACTTCTCTTTCCCCTCCCCCGCAAATGAAGTTTACTTTCAGATTAGTTGCACAGAACTGGCTTAAAAAAATAATTGGACACTAGAAGCTTACTCAAAAGTATCAGTTGACCTAATGGAGAGGAACATGGTTTATCTGCAATATCCATGAGCTGGTTAACAGATCAAGCTCTACAGCCATTTTATAACCCTTTGGTGTCTTTAACACATAACAAGGTTTCATTGGTACTAGTATGGGTTTGATAATCTAGACAAAGTAGAACTAGTTGTAAAAAGCAGCTATGAAGCAATATCAGCCAGGGAATCAGTGAAAAATTAGTTTTGTATTTTGTTCATTTCTTCATAGTTCTGTAGAAGTCTGCTACTGCTTATCCACTGAAAGGAAGGATAATGATATGTTGATTATTTTTTCTCTTTCTTTTTTATAATAAAGAAAAATGTCATGACCTTTTGATCTTGCCAGAACTGCTCCTGGCCTATCTGGAAGGCATACCATGCACAAAAAAAGGGGATTGAAACGAAATATAAACTATTCATTAGATTCCTAATTAATTTACAGTAGTGAGCTGACTCTAGTATTCAGACTTTTTTCTGTACTAATAAACTTAAAGATGCTACACCAGTGCCTTCAGCAAACTAACCAAGATAAAAATGAAGGTATCAAACTACTGACACCAAACCAACAGTGGAATCAATAATAAAAAAATAAATAGGGAATTAACTTATCTATCAGGATGAGACCAGCAATGATAAGGAGAAAGCCTCTTATGTTGTGCTGGTGAACTGGAAAGCAGGAAGCCATAGAGAACCTTTGCTTTCTGCATAAGCATTAAGGCAGGTTTCTCCCACAGAGTGCAAGGAGGTGCAGCGTGAAGAAGCTGATTCATGTGCTGGCCCATCCAACATGTCTCCAAGATATTAAGACTCAGAGCATTACAGAACAACACTGACTACATTATCAATGTGCAATACAAATGAAAGGTCCGCTCTCCTTGGGGTGTTACAGTCAGTTCTGATTTACCATTTCAAAAACAATAAAGCAGAAATAGATGGGTGACAAAAATCACAAGAGAAGCGGCCAGACTTCCATTTGTGAGGAGAGATTGAAAGTATTGGGGCTGCTCAGGTTAGAGGAGACAATTTAGAGGGAACATGATAGAAGTAATGCATGGTACGGAAAAGTTGACTCAGATGCATCTGTTTACCCTTTCTCATAATGCTGGAGTAAGAGGAGGTCCAATGAAATTGAAAAGAAATATATTTAAAACCGATAAAAGGAAATACTTTTTTCATGCAACAGAAACTTAACCTACGGAATATATGGCTACTCAACATACTCCTGAACACATGAGCTTAGTACTGTTGAAAATAGAATTAGACACATGTGTGAATAATGAGCACATCCACAAATACACTAGATAGAGTTAAGAAACATAAGGGATGTAAACCAACCACTTTCCCTAGTATTAAGAAGAAACTTCCCCTCTGGGCAATTTTCCATTACAGGGGTTCTTGTACCTTCCTCTAAAACCACTGTCAAGGACATGACACTGGACTAGATGAAACTACTCATCCAATCTGATGTTCTGCTTAAGGCAGGTTATAACATCCTCTTAGAACTCACAGCTGCAGGAGTCCCCTTGCTACAGAAACAGTGTTGTAGGATGTATATAGCATTCATCTATTGGGGATGGCATAGGTACTTACACTTCTGTCTGTGTTATTTAATATAAGCTTAGTAAAATATTTAAGCCTATCTGCTCCCTGAGTAAGACACAGCAATACAATTGCTTTTTTATAAAGCATCTTTCATACTCTGCAGCATAAAGATGCTTTACACTGAGAGGAAAAATGGAGAGATTACACTTTACAGAATGGGGTGCAGTAACTAGTACAGACAGAAAAGAAGCATGATGGGCAGAGATGGAGGAGGCTAAATGAAAAGAGAGACTGAATTTGAAAATGGCAAAGATGCAAATAAATATTCATGCAGACGACCTAATGTCAGCTTATTCTTCTGTCATTCTAATTCTTCTGTGACTGGGGTATACAGACTCATAGAAAGGACCCTGAAGCCCTGGTCCATTGGAGTATCTAGTGGGGAGGCTCACTTAGACAAACAATGGTCTAAAGTTTTGAGGGCTATTCCCAGACGGGGTTCAGATGTGAGAAGCTCCAGAGGGAGATTAATTAGGTGCAGCTGAGCTGTTTAGACACAACAACTTAAAAGCAAGGTGTGTTGCTCTCAGAGTGCCTGCTGTGGAGAAAGCTGGTCACGGAGCTCTGGAGAAGCACAAGAGTGACATTCTCTGCCTTGTTTATGTATTTTATTAATTTTTTTTCACTATGGAATTGGGTGAAAGGAATATGCAGCTAAAGACTGGTCAAGATGAAGCCAATTTGAATTAAATCAGAACCGCTGCAATAACATCTTACCATGAGAGGGTGATTTATATTCAGATTAAGCCCCAGAAAACACTCCCATTCTTCCTCAGCCCTGCTTGCTACATCCGCCACGTAAGTTAAAGGTACAACGTCATCATGTAGATGCCATTGGTGTAATACTAAAGAACACATTCTAAACCCTAAGCAGAGATATTCCATATGAAAAAATAAAGAAAAGTGTATGTAAATTCAGTCTTCAAATTATCATAAAATTTTAAGACAGAAATGGAGCAAATGTTGTGAGAAGAAAAGATGCAAATTACAACAGCTAATCTCTCTGCAGTGATCAGTGTACTCACCTTATCTGGTTTCCATCTGTCATTTGAGCTACAAGTTTACAGGCAATGTACTCTATGTCAAGAAATTTACATATCTATGAGGGGTTCAGTTTTCCTATAGTGGAGAATCTTCTATGCTAAGATATGAGTGGAATTGGCTTTTTTCCCCCTGGGATACAGTCAACAAGAGCTGGGAAAATAGTAGGAAAAAATTTTCATGAACATTTTGGTGAATTGAAAACTGAATTTTGCTTTGCAGTATTCATTCACTTCATACAAACATTCATGTCTGCAAAGTTTTGTTTCTAAGAATGTTCCAGGAAGACAAATTTCAGACTCATACACAGTTTTTGTTTTGTGACTGAATGAAGTTAGTTCCAGGTGAAGTAAAAGAAGTGGTGCTAATAGAGCTAAATGAGATGGAGCAGAGTATCCCATCTAGAACCATACAAAACCCCTGGCCAGAGTCCCAGCAAAGAAGCAATTAAATAAGACAGAGGAGCAGCTGTGACTCAGCATGCCCAAGCTATACAAAACTGCCTTGTGTTAGTATGAATAGAGAAAAAATATTTAAACTCTGACCCAGGCCAATAATATCACAATCATCTAATTTTTCTAGTACTGCTGTCTCAGGTAAGGCTTGTCTCCAGTGGTCCAGAAAGGAACTGGGTTTATAGGTTGTAAAAATTCCCTAATCTTAACATACTAATTCCTCTCATCTTCCCCATTCCTTGTAAAGTCATCAAGTTGATCCCTCAGGAGCCTACGCAGGGTTGGTCCTAAAGTGATTTTTCATATGCTTTGCCTAATCTTATTTTAAATGGAACTTTCTTTACTTTAGCATAGTGACTGTTCTGTCATTTCAATTAAAAGGTGAGGTGTAGAGCAAGCCGTACAAGCATTGAGACAATCAGGTACAAATGTTGTGAAGTGCACACCTGACTTGTACGTAACACCTGATATACATGTGGAAGTTCAGGTTACACATATGCGTAAATTGGGTGCACATACAGGTGTGCATACACATTTACAGATGGTGCCCTTATTTTTAAAAGCACCATCTATGAGTAATAATCCCTCTTCACCAACAGGCCACTGGTGGCAAATTTGAGCTACTTGTGAACAATTTCTCTTTCTGCTCTGTCCACTGAATGAACTGCTCATAGACTTTAAGGTCAGAAGGGACTATGATGATCTTCTAGTCTGACCTTCTACAATAGACCCCAAACCTATGACTGAGTTACTGAAGTCCTCAAATCATGGTTTAAAGACTTCAAGGTACAAAGAATCCACCAGTAAGTGACCCATGCCCTATGCTGCAGAGGAAGGCAATCCCCCCAGGGCCTCTGCTAATTTGCCCTGGGGGAAAATTCTTTCCTGACCCCAAATATGGTGATCAGCTAAACCCTGAGCATGTGGGCAAGACTTACCAGCCAGACACCCGGGAAAGAATTCTCTGTAACTCAGAACCCACCCCATCAAATGTCCCCTCACAGGCCATTGGGCACATTTACTGCTAGTAGTCAAAGACCACTTAATTGTCAAATTAGGCTGTCCCATCATACCAACTCCTCCATAAACTTACCAAGCTGTCTTGAAGCCAGCTAGGTTTTTTGCCCCCACTGCTCCCCTTGGAAGGCTGTTCCAGAACTTCACCCCTCTCATGGTTAGAAACCTTTGTCTAATTTCAAGTCTAAACTTCCTGATGGCCAGTTTATATCCATTTGTTCTTGTGTCCACATTGTTGCTTAAATAACTCCTCTTCTACCCCGGTATTTGTCCCTCTGATGTATTTATAGAGAGCAATAGTATCGTCCCTCAGTCTTCTTTTGGTTAGGCTAAATAAGCCAAGCTTTTTGAGTCTCCTCTGATAAGGCAGGTTTTCCATTCCTTGGATCATCCTAGTAGCCTTTCTCTGCACCTGTTCCAGTTTGAATTCATCTTTCTTAAACATGGGATACCAGAATTGCACACAGTATTCCAGATGAGGTCTCAACTGTGCCTTGTATAATGGTACTAACACCTCCCTATCTCTACTGGAAATACCTTGCCTGATGCATCCTAGGACCGCATTAGCTTTTTTCATGGTCACATCACATTGGTGGCTTCTAGTCATCTTGTGATCAACCAGGTTCTTCTTCTCCTCCTCTGCACTTCCAACTGATGTGTTCCTAGCTTATAGCAAAACTGTTAAAAGACAAAGCACCATCTTGAATAAAAACCCATAAAAACTCTACTTGTAACTGTTCCATGTAGATGCAATATGCATTATGCTGCCACATGTGTTCATCTTATTCCAGCCAAAATAATATCCTCTACAGATGTGCAGTAGCAGACAGAATGTAATCATGCGTCACGTCTAGAAGAGAAAGGGACAATTTTGGCTCAGCCTCCCATAACAAGCTTGCAGTGGAAAAGCATTAGTATTGATGCCAGAGGATGACTCTGGCTGTGTGTAAAAATTGCTGGCCACACAAACACTTTGCTGCCTGGCTTGCTTGCTAGCAAACACATTGGTAGTTCTATGTGTGTGCCACTGCTGATCCATTTGGAGAAGGTGCCACGTGCCAGTTGCTTTACTTACAGGGATTAGTGAAAGGATCTATTAGATAAATAGTCTGCAACACGTCATATTTATGGATGCTTCTGTATATGACACCTTGTTCTTTTCGCTTTTTTTTTTTCCTTTCACACTACAGAAGTGACGCTGAAGGCTGATGAGATCATAATTTGGGCCTGCTCTGAAACTCTGCCAGCAAAGTGCTTCCTACTCCTCTGCTCACATGGTCTTCCTCCTCCTCCCACCCAGTGCAGACCTGGCCACTGGAACCTTAACTGAGACCCAAGAGTTCTTTGCTTAACTTGTTGGATTTTTTGCTCTACACTGAAGATATTCATTTACTTGTTTCTCTTTACTGTCCATTGCTCTTCTCTTCAGTCAGTCTGCTGAGATGTGCTGCAGAGGCTGGGCCTCTGTCAGTTGACGTTTGTCAGGTAGGACATCCATGCCAGAGGCGTATGCACTTTCTTCATTTGATAGACTTTGTTATTCAAAACACAGTTTAAAAAATGGCTGCAGGAATTTAATTAGAAACTTCCATTAGGAGATTAGATGACTAGAACAAAGAAAACCAGTGAAAATCCTTCTTATTAAAACCAGTAGCACTGCAGAATATTGATAATATAACAAAGGAAAGAGTGGGTACGAATAGCAAATGATTAAAGGTTACAGATAAATTTCCGACAGCAGCTTTTAGTTTCTAGCTACGCACGTGTACAGTAAGCCACTGAAGAAGGACATCACATAGTGCCAAAGCCCCATACATACTACAATGGATGGGGAGAGAGCACAACACTCAGGCTGTGCGGCTCAGCACCACTTGACATTAGCTATCTGTGGTCTTCTGGCTTTTGTGTATAAGTTAGGTGAGAGCAAACCCACAGCAATTCATTAGCTGGGCCTTGGGATCTAGCTACAATATTGGTTGAACCTGGACTTCTCTCATGATGATGGGGAAATGCTTTGATGATAACTCCTGAGGAATCAAACATGGCCAAAGGGAGCTGGCCATACTTGGCAGGAGGAAGCTGGCTGAGAAAGGATTACACCTCTAACAGCATCCTATGACATCACAGAATCCCCAGTGTCATCACAGAGTAATGTCAGCCCAGAAGGGCCAATATACCAGGAACCTGTCCCCAGAGCATGGTTGCTGGAGGGAGTCAGCAGTTCACACATGGAAAGGGACAGTCTAGAATTTATTTGGGACCAAATTCACACCTGATGTAAGCAGGCTGAGCTCTGTGGAAGTCATCGGAAACATATCTGCCTACACACAGCAGCTCCAGATATGAGTTGCCACCAAGAGTTTTAAAAGTGCTGGCTGAGGAGATTGCTGGATGTTAATGTTGATTTTCAGTAAGTCTTGGTACACTGGGGAAGGTCCAGAAGACTGGAAAAAAAAATCTAAGGTGCCATTTTTTAAAAAGGGTAAATGGGGTGACCCAGGTAATTATAGGCCTATCAGGCTGGCACTGATCTCAGCCAAGATAATGGAGCAGCTGACATGGGTCTCAATTAGTAAAGAATAAAAAGAGGGTAATGTAATTAATGCAAGTCAACATGGGTTTATGGAAAACAGACCCTTTCACACTAATTTGATTTTTTTTAAAATGAGATTACAAATTTGGTTGATAAAGGTAATAGTGTTAATGTAATACACTTAGACTTCTGTAAGGCATTTGACTTGGCAACGCATGACATTTTGATTAAAAATTGCAATGCTATACAATTAACAAGGCTCCTATTAAATGGATTAAAAACTGGCTAACTTGTAGGTCTCCAAATGAAACTAAACAGGGATTCATCACTGAGCAGGTGAGTTTTCAGTGAGGTCCTGCAGGGATCAATTCTTGGTGTTATGCTATTTAAAATATTTATCAATGACCATGAGAAAACCAAAATCATGAATGAAAGTTTGCAGATGACACAAAAATTGGGGAAGTGGTAAATTATGAAGAGGACAGGTCACTGACTCAGGGCAATCTGGATCGCTTGGTAAACTGGGTGCAACCAAACAACATGTATTTTAATAGGGCTAAATGTAAATGTGTACATCTAGGAACAAAAAATGTAGGCCATAGTTACAGGATGGGGGAATCTATCCTGGGAAGCAAGGACTCTGAAAAAGTAGGGGGGTCGTGGTGGATAATCAGCTGAACATAAGCTCCCAGTGTGATGCTATGACCAAAAGAGCTAACGGGACTCTGGAAGGCATAAGCAGGGGAGTCTTGTGTAGGAGTAGAGAGGTTATTTTACCTTTGTATTTAGCACTGGTGAATCCACTGCTGAAATATTGTGTCCAGTTCAGGTGCCTACAATTCAAGAAGGATATCGATAAATTGGAGGGGGTTCAGAGAAGAGCCATAAGAATGACTGAAGGATTAGAAAACAGGTCTCATAGTGACTGAGTTTCTTGAGTTTATCTATTTAGTTTAACTAAGAGAAGGTTCAGGGGTGATTTGATTACAGCTGAGAAGTATCTATATGAGGATAAATACTTAATAATGGCTACTTCAAACTAGCAGAGAAAGGTGTAACACCATCCAGTGGCTGGAAGTTGAAGTTAGGCAAATTCAGACTGGAAATAAGGCAAACGTTTTTAATGATGAGAGTAATTAAACATTGGAACAATTTGCCAAGGACTGTGGTGGATATTCCATCACTGATCATTTTTTAAAAAAGATTGGATGTTTTTCTTCAAGCTATGCTCTCAGAATTATTTTGGGGAAGTTCTATGACCTGTGTTATACACAAGAAGTCAAACTAGATGATCACAATGATCCCTTCTGACCTGGGAATCTATGAACCCACTTTCTAAACAAAGCTGATTGGAGCAAGCTTCTAGTTTTACCTGAATCCTTCACCCAGCTTTTGTCTACAGACGCCAACTGAAAACCATTGCTAACCTTGCATTTTAAATTACTTATTTTCAGGAGCCATTCATGAATGATTAGTGAATCTGTGCTGCCTGTAGAAGAAATAACAGTCAACCCTTCTCAATAGTCTTCTGGTGTTACTGAAAATAACAAAGTTAAGATCTCATTAGCAATAAAGGCAAACACACTTCTCTGGTATATTGCCGTACCTAAGTAATGTAATGAAGTAAAGAATGACTAGTTGCATAAAAATTTGGTTGCACAAATGGATGGAGTCTGTATCCAGCTCCAATAAACTATGCACTTGGGGTTGACTACACAGGGATATAACCCAGAATCGCTGTTTTGCAATATCTCCCTCGGTGGAGATTCTTATTCCACACTAACAGCGACAGTGCCTTAAGCTAAACAGCACAAAAGCACTCTTAATGAGGAAATAAGAGCATCCACACTGGGAGTTAGTGCAGAATATCTATTGCGCTTTAAATTCACATACTCCATAGTTTATTTCTCAATAGATTCCTTTCATTGACAGGCCCTTGTTGTGAAGGGTCTCATGAGGTTTGGTTTAAGTAGCAAAAAGAGTAATTTACAAATAAGGACAACCCCCAGCCTGAACAATTTTTTGCCCAGGCTTGGCTGTACCTATCTGTCCCAGCACCTGGCCTCCTCCCCAGAGAGGGCTACTCCCATTTTGCTTGAACTCAGGGTAGAGTCTAATAAGCTACACCTGCCCCAGTGAGTCAGGAGTAATTAATCTGCACCTGCCAACAGGGTTTTAATAGAGAACAGCAATATGAGAATCCTTCTACCTTATTCTAGACCCCTATAAAACTATCTTTCCTTACCGATCACTCTTAACAATGTGCCACTTTTACGTAGGGTCAATGGATATGATTACTGAAGTATTACCTATACTTTAATATAGGAAATACCTAGAATACTGCGGATATGGAAGGTGAAGTTGTTTAGTAATCTATGGCAACTGGCCAGTTATTAAGGAGGTGCTTGCTTAAAAAAATGAAATAATTCTTAGCACGTAAAATAGTATAGAAACAAGTTCTCGTTGATAGTACAGTCTACCATTTAACGGTTTCCAGTTACTAAAATGTTAATTAATTTAAATATTTCCAAGAAAAAATAAGGATATTACAAGATGAATAGATAGTTAGATGGATGGCTGTAAAATACTAGAAAATTGCTGATTGCTTTGCTAAAGGGAAAAGGAAAATTACAATCATTGTCTTTTGTTCTTGTGAACCCAAAGCTTTTTTTGTTTTTTTTTTTTTTGGTAGTCAAGTTACTGTAAAATGAACTATACAAGAAACTGTGATATTTCTGTAGCAAGGGAATGTAATCCAATATATTAAAATAGGTCATGAATATATCTTTCAGAATCACCAGTGGCTCTTCAATATATTCCACCATTTCATTGGCACCCCTCAGCGGGAAAGAGGCTAAAAGGTGAGGTTTGAAAATGTGTTGAACAATATTTAAGTACCTTAAGGTTGACTCGAGGGCAATACAATCTTTCTCCATCTCTGCACTTAATAGAGAAAGAGCTGTGGAAAGGCCTGTATGGCTGTTCTGGATAAAAGCCCACCCAGCTCATCAGTTGAAAATGTGCAAAGCCATTTCTACAAATTCCTTGCTGGGAAAACTAGATGGTGTTATTTGTTGAGATCATTGATGTGTGAAGAAGAGGAACACTCACTGACAGGAGAATAGATCCAGAATGGAACATAACAGATCTGGTTTTTGGTCAATGAAAAGTTTCAAAGTTTATTACATTTACAATAATGCAATAATGTTTTCTGACTAATAAGCCCCCCAAGATACAACTTTTTTGTGGAAATGGAAAATTTTTGATAATGTTGTGATAATTTTTCACACTAAAAATGTTTTTTGAATAAGACCATTAAAAAAAATCTTTTCGTTTGCATAATTTAAACTAGCTCCAATCCCTACACTTGGAGGAAAAAGAGTGCTGTTCCCACCACTGAATTCCTGCAAAAGCCATACACTCCCTGGCCTAAGGACGGTCTTGGAGTGGGATGGGAAGAATGCCATCTTTCACTTGCTCCACCCTCGTATTTTATCTCCCCTTTATCTCCGTGGGTCATAGCTGAGAGCCCTTTACTGAGGCTTAGGCAGGGAAGGCCTATTTTATGTAGTGGCCACTTTAAATTCCTTCCCTAGTTGGCTGATTCTACCCTGCAGTGCTGACAATCCGCACCTATATTAGCATTAGCACTCCGAATAAACCCACAGAGCATGCTCAGGGAGTCTCTCTGGTACCATTCCCAAACGTGACGAGCAGGCTGACAAGGAGTCTATGAAGCTGGCCCAAAAGGGGCCACCTCTCAGCAGCTGCTGCATGAATCAGCAGCCAGTTACCAAGAGGGGGATGGCCCTGGGGAACATGTGGAACTTTGGAAGTCAGCAGTTTTGGAGGCCTTTTGGGCCCCCTTGTTCTTTAGGGAAGAGCTCCCTGGAATTTCAGTCAAAATTACCCAAGTAGGGAAGATGTATTCCCTCAGCCACATCATATCTGCTTTAAACTTATTTTTATATGGTAATATTTAAATTACAAAGCTCTAGCCTTTCACCTCTAGGATCTTGACTGGATTCAAACCCTCTTCCTATGGGAAATGAGTTTGGTGGCCTAAGCTGAGTCTCTAGTAGACAAAAGTCCTTATCTCCAAACTCCAAGCATAATTCAGCACATGGCAAGATTGGAAGTCCCTGCTCACGAGAAGACAAGAAATGAGCTTGTGTCAAAAATAAATTACCCAAGTAATCAAATCAATACTGAATTCAAAGTGAAAATATCAAAATTACCGTGAGTTGCTGTAGAAGCTACAAAATTGCTGTTTAGCACAATGTTTTCCAGTTATATTCGAAATGAGAAATGTCATTTAGAGCAGATAAACTACCAAAAATGAGGTCAAAGCTGCAAAGAAGCATAAGCTTGAGAACCTTAATAAATTAAAAATGTCCTTACATAGTGTCCTTATCTGTTGCAGAAGAATACATACAGTTTGGAGCTATATTTCTTCCTCTCCCCAACACATTGCAACAAATGACCATGACCTGCATCTCTGGTATGTTCAAAGGCAGCTGAGCATGCAGTAGAAATATCTTTAGAAATGTGTCCTTAAGCAAATTTGACAAGTTCAAAATAGGATGCCTCCAATTACGACAAAATACTTACCAATGAACTAAAATGACCTTATACTAGTTTAAAACAGACGGTGAGGAAAAAGTGCATTTTCCTTCCTGGTTGAATTTATTTTAGTGAGAAAGGGGTAAAAAGAAGATGTGATAGGCTATGAACCTCTTAACCTGAGGATGAAAAAGGAAAAATAAGTGGCTCTTACAATACAAAATTGTTGATGCTATGATTCTTTAACTACCTTAAACTGTCTCCTGCCCAAGATATATGGGATTAGATATTCACTTCTCCCCTACATGTTCCCTTTATAATCTCAGCACTTTACTCACAACAAAATGGATGACAGTTTCATTACAGAATAGCATCACTTGTCAAACTTTGAATTACTGATCATAAAAATATCAGTTATGCTTTGAAGGATTGTCTGAGCACTTTTTTTTTTTCTTTTTTTATCAGCATGACTATTTCATGCAACACACACAAGGGGCTGAGGGGGGTAGTGGCAGTGGAAAGAAATCAAACCTGGTTGAAGAGCAATGAGTTTGCAATACCCTACCCATACAAACAAGCTTCTATCACAGTTATAGACAGCAGAAAGAAAAGGCAGCTTTTTGGCTCACAGCTATAAAAAAAAATTATCATAGTGATGAAGTTCCTCAGCCATCAACAGAGCTGTGATAACGCTGTTTGATGATGATTTTCCCATGAATGTTAAACAGCCGCCACTGTGGAGGAAAAGGAGCTTATCTGCACCTAATACTGATCTCTAATTCCTGCCCTTCTTGAACCATCCATTTTCTAACAGCATTAACTGGCAAATTTACATCCCATCTTAATGCTGCTAAAGAGGACAGGAGATGAAGAGTAAATGACAGCAGTGTAATGAGGATGGCTTTTTTCTCCTTTCTCTTTAATGGCTGAAGATTTACACAATTGTCTGTAAGCTTATATAGAGAGCTTACCTGAACCTTTTGCCGGCATGGATTCAACTTACAGGAGCTTTTGTTAACTAAATACACATAAATATTTTTAAGGAGGTTTAATATTGTGACTTCAAAGAAAGCTAAAAGACAGGATGAGAAAAAAAATATTTTTTAGCATTTTGATTATGGGTAAAAATTGCTAATATTCTTTCTATTTTTTTAATACAGAAGAAGGGGTTTTAAAAAATAAAATCTTAGCATTAATTAAAAAAATATTTTCATTTTTTTAAAGTATGTAGGGCAAGAATCTGCTTTCGGGTTAGAGAATTTTCATGAAGAATTATCTCCCAACCTCAGAAATCAATGGTTATCCAAAGACATTATGTAGAGCTGTGTTTCACATGTCATCCACAATATGGATTGCTTTCTGATCATGTAGCCTCCATCCAAATAGGAGATATTATATTGCTTGATAGAAAAGAGACTAAGAATGGAAGGTTCTAATCTAGGAAAGTGCAGCAACAATACCTGGCTAGATTCAGTCAAAGCATTTCTGTGTATTGAGGTGATAATTTCAATAGAAAAAGATCCAGTCCAAGATGTGCTGTTGATATCCAAAAGGCTTTTGTTTTGGGTCAATCTTTTGGTATGCCATAAAAAACTATATTTAATTAGCAAGATTTCTTTCTTAGACAAGTCTTTTTCAATTCTTAATTTATTCCATATCTATTATTTCTCAAGGACATGCAAAAAGATGGCAGAGCTAAAAAATGGAAGGGTTAGAAAAAGAAAATCAAAATATTTTGTAGAAATGCAAGGGTCTAGATTTCAACAGCCAGTACATGAGGGTTTTTGTGGAATCTTCTTAACTATTCTGCCTTAATTTACAAATATTCAGGGTAGAAACCAGGGCTGTGTGAAACCCTCTCAACGATATGCAAAGACACTGGAATTTGGGAAATTGATCTGATTTTGTGAACAATGGTAGAGTTTTATGGGAGAGTTTTGGTTAAAAATGTGACTTTGTTCCTTCTGAAATTTCAAAATTTCATTTGGAGGGAGATAAATTTTCCCATTAATGCTTACAAAAATGTGAAAATACATGTTTCAGTACAAAATCAGACATTTAATGAATACTCAATATATAAAAAAGAGGAATTTCTAACTTCATGAAATGTCCCAAAACAAAATGATAAATTTTTTTGGTGAAATGTTATAGAATTGTTCTCATTTTTTAACATCATTGGTATAAGCCTCCCCCCCCTTATTTCCTTTCTATTGTCCATGGAAAAAGACTACATATCGCTTGCCAAACGCTACAATAATTTGCAGCCACGAACGATCTACTGCTCTTCACACACATCTTTTGTGATAAGTTTAACGAACTAGTGTTTGGAGAGTGAGACATTTAATCAGCAAATAACCCCAAATCTTGGTAGCTAGTGGTGGGTCTGCATACCTGTGTGTCCGGCTTAGGGTTGTGAACAGCATTTTACTCTTGGCCACTATCAGAGACAACATATTGACCTTGATGATCTAATCTAGTTCTTAATGCTTACATTTATAAAATGCTCCTCTATAAGGCTGTAGGTACATGAAAACAAAGGGATGTGCTTTGGGTTGAACCTGGGGCCTCCAGTATGCAACCGATATGCTCTAGCATTCAGCTACATCCCTGGCTATCAGGTCTGACTGGGTTGCTGGGCAACTGAAAATGGGCTGGTCCACTGCATGGAACTTGTGGAGCTGACAAGTTGACTGGACAAAGCAAGCTAAGTTCCAACCTTCTGTCACCAGGCAAAACAAGCTGAGCACTTACCTGTGCTCTGAATTACTCTGTGCAGAGACCCAAATGGGCAGGCAGCCACTATCCCCTGGCCGCTTAGAGATACCTTAATATCCCTGCTATATATACTAAACCTCTGGGTGAATTAAATAGATTAATTTTGCTTGCTTTTTTTTTCCAATTCAAATAACATCATTTGTGTAGCTTGCTTTCATGGCCAGAGCTGATTCTGAATGATATTTTCTCTGTTGTTTGCAGTACTCCCTTATGAAGTTTGGAAATATATTATTCCAACTGATTTTAGCCTTTTCTTTTTAATGCACATATTTTACTTTTTTAAAAGCTGAAAAGAACATGTTTATTACCACTTTATGGAAATTGACATTGTATTGCACTGTACAAAGCCACACCCATCTTTCTTTGAATGCCACCCTTACTGATAATATCAGTGCAGATCTAGAAATAGTATTTGCTATTGGCTGCTACTGCAAAGCCAATAGGAGGAGCATACCTGTTTTTGTTAGTCTCATGGAAGAGCACTTAGTGTCAGGTATTCGTCTTTTGCAACAGCACATTGCATTTTTAAAAAAAATCTACATATTAGTCATGATTCCTACTAAATTGTAACCAGTTTTAAGGTAGCTCAAATTTTACACCTAAGCTTGACAGTGAATGAGAAAATGTAAGTGGACCAATTTTCTGCTGAAGCCACTAAAGTTGTGGATACGAATTTGGCATGTGGAAAATGAGAATTTGCATGTCCATTAGCTTGCATAAAATCAAGCTTGTAAATTTATTGGCTGGATGAGGTCCGCTGAAAATTTGGTCTAATAGGTACTCACGTGACCAAAACAGCCACTTATTAAAGCCACACCTATTAATCATGGTTAGATATATGTTCTTGCTGTTGTATATTTCTGTAGAATTACCAGGAGGCACAACACATTATTTTATGATTATTAAATATATTTCTTTATGGTCGAATAGAATGAACTAGAGACAATGATCTAGCTCCAAAGAACATGGCACTTTCCAGACATTAAAGAAGGGATTTCCCTGACTCAAAGAGTTTGCATCATAAACAAAGTCAGAAGGACAAGAAGACAGGAACAGCAAGTAGAGAATTTGTACAAATCAGCTAGGGTCACTGTAGGAAGTTCAGCAGAAGTGGGTCTGTAAGATTTAACATGGACAGGTTAGGGTCTCTGGATGCGCTCTAGAGTTATAAAATGTATGGGGACAGCCTGCAAGATGGCATGAAAGTGATGAAGTGGTGAGAATCAAGCAGCTAGATATGGCTATGAACACTGGCAGAGCAGAGATGACAGGGATAATGAGAAAAGGAAGACAAGTTGGGAGGGGCAGAGTTATATGGAGCTTTGAAGGCAGTGGCAAGAAGCTTAAACATACAGCAAGCAGTTACCTGTGCAAATTTTGCAGAACAACCTGGATGCTCTGGAGGTCACAGGGCATTCAAGCAGCTCTGGTATGCCAGAACAGTGTTCCACTCCTGTCTCTTTTCTAGATACAAACTGCTCAGAGACCTTCTTCTGTTCAAACACCTGGTGCAATTTATTTTCAGTGTTCTTCTCACCACCTCAACAAACTTGTGCCATTCCACATTTACAAGCATACAATCCTCAACTCACTCAGACAAGGAGGGGGGGGGGGAGACGAGATGAGACGAGACGAGACGGGGCGGGGCTCCCCCACAGGTACTTCCTGACTGTGCCTTTTCTATTTTCTAGGCTAATTAGCCTTTGGGGCTCTCCTCAACCCATCCCAATCTTTCAATTAGGTCCAGCTTTGCCCCTCAGGTTTATCTTGGGGCAATTTAATTGGTGATCCAGGGATCAGAGTGCTGGCACACATGTTGTTGCCCAGCACTCTGTCACAGCTGGCTTGAGAGTCACCACCGCTGTCAAGAAAGAATTTGTTTTTCACTGAAAACATTGCAAATATCAGCTGTTTCAATTAAATTTAGCTTTAAATTTAGGGGCCTTAAACCTGAAAGGACTGAAACCCCTAAAAATGATCTCTTGATGTCTTCAGATCAAGACTAGGTGTTTTTCTGGAAAATATGGTTTAGCCAAACACAAATGACTAGGCTCAATACATAGGTAACTGGGTGAAATTTAATGGCCTGTGATAGACAAACGGTCAACCTAGATGACATAGTGATCCTTTCTGGCCTAAAACTCTACGAATCTAGGAGCTCTATTTAGGTAGAGCTGCAGTTACCATATTCTTAAAGCTGATGGTGATGCTGGCTTTCTATTATTTTGCTCAATTTCAATCCCTCTTAATTTCTCCCAAAAGGCACCAATCTTCCTGAAGTTTTGCAAGCTGCCTCTCATTCCAGGGTAGAGTCCTTCTGCAATGTTTGGTAAAAATCAGAAAAGTGAATATGCATTGAAAATATTACATAATGTTAATTTCTGATTCTTTTCTAGTATCTTTTGGCTTATAATAGCGCCAAAATAGCTTCACCTAGAAACTCCAAACGGGTTTATTTTTACTGGCCATGCTGAGAAGCACTGTGTTTAGGTATTTTTGTGGGAGGGGAGAGATGTGATTAGAGAGCAAGGGGGAATTACAGAGAAATAATAAAAAAACAGCTTGGGATACTACACACTGAGGTAGACAAATAAGGGGTCATTCAAGCAGGATTATAAAAAGGAGCCAGTGTAATGCTGAAGGAGGGACACTGATGTGGAGTGGAATGGAGAGGGACGGGTAAAGGCAAAGGGTCTTAACCATGCTAAACCTTAAACTGATTTTCAGCTGGAATAAGGCTGCATTGTTCCATAATGCTTAAAATTTTCTAGCTATAAAATTTATAAGCACTTGAAGTTTTCAATATGGATAAAAGCCTTTTCCTGCCACTCCTCCATTCCTCTCCACTGTCCACTACCCCATATATCACCCCGGCATAACTCCCTGCTTTAGTCTTGCTAAATTCCGCAGGAGGGGAGACCTGCTTTGATGAGCCTCACATGATCTGTCAGAGTACTGCTCTCCTCCTGCAGGGTTTGAGCTACAAACTGATTCAAACTTCCAGTGCTCAGTCAAAAGACTGGAAAATTCACAAGCAAAAAACCAAAACTTAGTTAAAGAGGAGTTAAGACTTTTGGGACTTTTGTGTCTGTTTTTGTAAAAGTTGGGGGCAAGGTTAAGTTTGGGAAGGTAGTGAAAGTTCAGGAAGACAAGGATGTGGGTGAAATGATGAAATTATAGTGAGGAACAGCCTGGATTCCTTAGCTGTATTTCCAGTCCCGCTAACATTGGGGTGTTTTTAAAGGTGTGCAATTTTTGTAAAGAAAGTAATATTGTTTGGGGGTGGGGGTGTTATGTGGGCTCTGTTAAAGCACATTTTCAACTTTAACTAATTCAGGGGCAGTAGCCTGATCTCCTAGTGTACAGGGCATTGGCCTGGGAACCTGGATTCAGCTCCTGGATCTGCTGCTGATCAGCTCTGTGACAAACCACATGGCTTTTCTGTGCCTGTTTCCCCTCCTACCCTCTGTCAATCTTGCTTATTTAGACTGTAAGCTCTTTGGGGCTAGTATATGTATGTACAGTCCGTAGCACAATGAGATCCCAGTTTCAATTTTACATAATAATTGTAACCACATTTTTGTAGTTTGCAAATTTGCACTATTCATGGCTCACCAGATGTCATAAATTTCTAGGTGTAATAACTTAATACCAAGATAATTTAGAATAATGCCCAGAACAAGTAATCAGCTTGTTTGGCTCCTCTGTATTTACTTTTCAATCTCTTTTCTATTCCGATCAAGAAGCTGGGAGTTCTTTGCAGTGATAAGTCCTGTGCACAAATCATAATCTGCTTAAAATGGCATCCTTTGACTAGCATACAACTAGATGCTACTTATCTTTCAAATCCACCAATGAGGATGTTAACCAGAGGCCTCCAGCACAAGTCCATAAAAGGAATGTATGAAAAATGCAGCCTTCATTTTGAGAATTATCCATTACTGATGTGCAAATCTCAAACCTGTTCAGAGGTTAGAAGAGCCTGTATATGTTCCCAAAGGTTTGGATCCTGTTCTAAATGTTATCTAACCCTTCAGTACACTGCTTTTACTTGCTCTCTCAACAAACAGAGATGCCCTGCCTCAGGCTAGTATCCTTCCCACACAGCTGCCCTGTGATCCCCTAAAGCAAAGAGAAGTGTTCCTAGCCTGGTTAATGACCCTCTTTTCCTACCAGCTCTCAGTAATCTTTTACTTGTCAATTCAGTTGTCCACAGACATCACTGTTCCTTTCTGCCCTGTCTTTAACCTGAGTACAGGCCTCTTAAAACAGCCAGTGCTTCCGTGATGCTCATGCAACCTTCTAGAGAAGATGATACAACAAGGAAGTGCTGGGGATTCGTAGGAGGCTTGAGGTCAAAATAAAGGCAGACTCTTACATAAACGGCATCCAGGACTGAAGACAGCTGGATTACAAGACAGAGAATATAAGCACGTAAAATGGGCAGGAGAGCTGAGAAAACAACATTCATATCTATCTATTTTAGGATTATAACCAGGTTCATTACCAACTAACTGAGAACCTACTTTCACACTAGAGCTCATCAGAAATTTTGGAAAAAAAAATGCCCCTTTTGTTGAACTTAATGAAGTTTTATTTTATTTTATTTGGGGAAAAAATTGAAATGATGTGTTTTTGATAATAGCAAAATATCCTGTTTTGGCATTTTTGGAATAGCACATTCTGATTTTTCATTTCAAAATGAAATTTCAGCATGAAATTCATTGCTTTTTATTTAAAAGGTCAAAATCAGAATAAAACATTTTATCAAAGCAAAACATTTAGATTAACCCAAACCATTTTTTAAAAATTTAATTTAATGGAAAATGGGAAATTTCAAATTTGTTTTTGATCTGTTTCAGAATGAAAAATAAAATTCAAAAGTACAGAATTTCCCATGAAATGGAAAATCTATCTCCTGCACAGCTCTAATTCACATACACACACAAGAACAAACTTAGGATAAGAACAGTGATGGCATCCAGTAAGAATGTGATAATAATGAATTACACAAGAATATACATGACCTATGTGGGAGGGATGTATCCAGCTATATATTAGAGGCGGTCAGGAATATTTTCAGTCAAAATGTTTTTTGATGGAGATGTAGTTTCTGCACTATCAACATTTTCAATGGGAATTTTTTCAATTTTATTTTGACAGGAACTCCCTCTTTTTGAAATACTGTGATGCATCATGGGAGTCACATAGCCACAATGCATTATGGGAGAGGTAGTGTGGCAAGAGAGCCTGACCCAAAGAGAATTGAGGCATAAGGCACCCACACTCCCATGAAGCATTGTAAGGGTTCTGTGAGAAACAGTTTAGTGTCAACCTGACCCAAAACAAAATGGCTCAAGATTTCCAAACTGAAATTTTTCAGATCTTTTCCATTCTACTGAAAATGTTAATAGTTCAGCATTTTGTCCCACTTTACAATGAAAACAAGCTTTGAAATATCATAATTTTCCATGGGATGGTAATTTCAATTTTTGACCAGCTTTAATACACAAACAGACTTAAAAATTTGGGTTCAGTTTCACTGAATGATGAGGCTGAGGTTCGGTTCAGTATGGGAATCTTCTGAATCATTTTTGCAGGCACGATCCAGCTTTGCATTTTATTGCCTACATTGTGTACCCATATCTGCATGAAAGAAAGAATACTGTTACAGTGATTGTAGAGATTCACAATAAAGAAAACTGAGCCTGAAAGATGAAATGTCATCATTAAAATCTTGTGGTGTTGTGATGTTGTGGCACACACTTCATATAATTATTGTTATTTATAGAGCACTCACAGCATGCTATAACATCTTACTTTAAATAGAAGATTTTTTTGTCCGTGTCGCAAATATTCTAGCATATTAGGACATATTAAGGATACAGCTTTAATTACGTTTTGCAAATCTTTTATCCTGGATTGAACCTCCTAATATATCACCTTGCAGAGAATAATATTTTGGGGGAGCGTGAAAGACGAATGGAAGAGTGAAAAACTCCAGGTTTAGAAAGAGAGTGCCAAAACACCCATACAAATTGCTAAGTACATCATGATGTCCCAGATTCTGCTGTTAGCACTAAGCCTTACAAAGAGAGATGCAAAAGATGATGTGACATAACTCTGTAGTTAATCAAGGTGAATCCCTCTCTGCTGATTATCAAGAAGGATAGATTTCCTGCTCTGCTCTCCATTCTTATACAAGAAGAAAGATACTGTAGAGATAACATCTAAAACCATAATAAGAAAAAGAGATTGTTAACTGTTGCTTAAGAAGTTTCTTTGTGCCACAGAAACAAACTGAAGGCTTTAAAAATCAAAGGGCAATTTAATGTTGCAGTCCTATGCAAAGACAAAAGGACTAATAAAGAGCTGCCTCCTCTTGTTGCGGGTAGATCACAGAACACTCACTGTTTTCAGCATGTTGACAGTGACTCCCTAGTACAACAAACATATACCAGCAGTGGGAAGACATGACTGGCTGGCTTTATCTTTGAAACTGGATTATAGGCAGTTTATGGCTGCTTTAAGATTGTACCTGAGAGGAGAACTATGCAAAACTGTGCTCCTGGAAGAGAAGCATTTGGCTCACTTGGACATGTGAGCCTTACTTTTTATACAGGATGAGATTCTTTCTGCCTCTATCCACTTCTCAGGATACAGGCCCAAAATTCCATCCCAAAGAGCAGCATATAATGCAAACTGATTTTACTTTGCAGAAGAGATCAACTAAATAGGGGATGAACTCTCTAAAGTGGATGCGCCCAAACAAGGCCAAAGAACAATAACAAACCCCAAACTCTTGACCGAGCTGGACCCCACTGCACCAGCCATTCTGAAGGATGTCTGACCTGCTATGTCTGAAAGAGATCCTTTCTTTTCCCTGCTGGCTAGTGAAAGCCAGTGAGGAGCAACTGGGCTCATTACAGACACAAATGCTTAATGCCCCCTTCAGGGAGGGCAATCTAAAACCTACCTGGAGATAGTTATAGCATAACCACCATTTATGGTACAAACAGTCTCGCCAGTTAGTGCCTTGTCATAAACCTCCCTATGCAATATGCTAAACAATATAAGGAAGAGAATGTAAGTCAATTAACAGCAGCACCTGCTGACATCTTGACCCTACGCAATAGGGCTTTGGAACAAGTTGCAAAATGGAGATCTCTGGGATTGTGGATATAAATCCAGTTTCAGTGTTTATTCAATCTCTCACAGCCTTCAACACAGTCAATTGAGAAGCACTACATCTAGAGGATGCCTCTAGCTGGAATCAGGCAAAATTAAAATGGTGCTGGTGGAGAAAAGGAAGCATTTCAGGTGAAATTTGAGCCCCACTCAATAGGATTTTTTCCACTGACTTCAGTGGGACCAGGATTCCACCCTTCAAGAAGCTAACAAAGAGACTGACTTGTCCCACCACAAAAGGTATCTGCCCTCCATTTGTCATCATTGTATTGAGTCTTGGTGTTTTACTGGTTTCCTTGCTAAATGACTTTATACCCAGGGTAAAAGCCTGAGGCCCGTGTAGCTCTCTTGTTTGGAAAGAAAGACGCTCTGCACAACTTGACCCATCTGCAGTGGATGCTCAGAAAACAGAAGTGGAAATCTCATGCAAATGAGCTTCACAAATGCTGACTACCTTCTTCCCTCCAGGCTCCTGGGCAGAAGTAATTCCCAGAGAACCACCTGCAGGAGGACAGAGAAGGTTCAGATGATATTATTTAAATTACTTGCATGTATTTATATTATCATTATTTATTATTATTTTGTTAAGCACCAATATTGTGCTTCGAACTATACAAGACACAGAAAAAGATGTGGCTCTTGCCACAGGGAGTTTACAACCTCAGGTCCTGGTCCTGCCAAGGGATCAGCTCACATAGACCCCATAGCTCTACATGGAATCCTATTGAACTCACCACGACTCCATATGGACAGAGGCCTAAATAACACAAACAACATAAAATGTTCTGGAAAACCTAGAAGTTCAATCTTAGTTCCCCAGCTTCTTTCCCTTACCACACATATCATAATATAGGGCCATATTCTGATACCTTTACATTCAATAGTATCTTAATCCACAAGTGGCCCCATTGAAAAAGGACCACTAATGGAGTAACATAGTATTCAATATGAGTAAGAGTATCAGAATCTGGAAAATTAGCATTTGTGGACTGTGTTGGTACCTTTCATCCAATGACCAGAAAGTGTACTGAAAGGTAAGTTTTCCCTGGTAATTTCCCTGGTAATTTTTGTTGTTCTTCCTCACACAGCAACTCATTTATTCGTACTCACAAAAAAGCCAACCACTTTTAAAAATAACATTGCTTTAGCTATTGAACTCAGTGACAAATTTCTCTGGCAATGAACCTGACTGACTGACAATTCTCTGAATAAAAGCGTTCTTCCATCAAAGTTCAAATGCCTTGGTTTGTTTCTTCTATTTGTAACCTGGTCAGTCATAAAATGACCTTGTTTTCCATGAACCCCAGTATCAGAGTAAGACACCTGCTGTTCAATGAGGCCAGATTTAAGAATAAATAGACTAAAGCTTGGATATATTTGCTCCTGAGCAACAATATAGGCTGAAATATGCAGTTGACTGTCAAGAGTCAGCTGTATTAGTGAACATTAGCTTGACGGCACTCTTCCCTCATAGTTTTTGTCATCAAACTATCATCAAACTACTTTTGTGTTGTTTCAGCTCAAGATAATTATTATACATGGTTGCTGAACTTCATGGATATACTTTTGTTACATCTAGAAAGCCATGACTCTGGATGCAAAAATCACCTCTATACTTAGGGAAAGCTTGGATATAAATTGGGATCTGTCTCTGAACTTTAAAAGTTAAGCCCATTTCTAGTTTCCACAATATCAACCTGTGTGGTGATTTATTAAGATCTCTGTTAAAGTTGTTAATGCTACTTAGGTACATCAGGAAACTTTCAAAGGTACAGTGAACAAAAGGACATGTTTATTAGATCCATTATTACTTATTATTCTGCTAACACTAGTTAGTCCTGCTCTAAACATCTAGGGATCAACCCTCAATTGGTACAAATTGGCATAGCTTCCATGAAATCAATGGAGCTAAACTGAGGTTCTAGCACTCAAATTATGATTAAGGAAAAACTAACTAGTTAGGCTAAAAAGAGTTACCTGGCTTTGTTATGGGAGCATTCTGTTAATATCTATTAATAGATAAGGTGCCAGTTGATGGTGCTCAATGATATGTAACATTGTTCATGAGTTTTTAGGACCAGAAACACTTGTTTTTGTTGTGCATTGCAAATGTGTAGCTTTTTATAGTGTCCTTTATAGAACTAACGATATTAAATGAATAATGGAGAAAAAAAGTAGGGTTAGGAGAAGGGAGAAACTATAATGAAGAATTAAGACCCCTTTCCTCCATACAGTTATGATAAAATGTATTGTTTACTCCTATGAGTAGTCCCATTGAACTCATTTTGCCCTGATAGTGTCTGTAGTAATGGACTCTGAGATTCCAATCCTTCAGCTTGTTCAAATCAATCCATGGGTTTCCATTCATCTGCTGGAATCAGCCTGTGATGGGTCACTTGCTGGTTCAAGCCTTTAAAATATAAGATTCTTGGGACAGGAACCATAGCATTGTCTGCTATGTATAGTGCCTTACATATTGTTGGTGTTTAACAAATAATATATGCAAGGATATTTTTTTTACTCTTACCATCATGGCCATTATTAGCACTGGATGAATAATGCAAAAACATTTCCCCAAATATTATGTTAATTTTTAAATGAATTTTCTTGGGCTGCATTTGCATCCTTGTTGTGTTCATTTTCTGTGAACATGTGAGTCAAACGTTCTTAGAATCCACCCTGGCTGACAATGCCTTGAATCCAAGGTGGTGAGGTCCTGGCTGCTCTTGCAAATGCTGCCTGGGGTGATTTGCTAAGAGCCCTGTCCCCATGAGCCAATCACAGCTTGACGTTACGTCAGGCCACCTGACTGATCACCCTTTGGATCTTACAGGAGATCAAGACTGGTTGGTGGAGAGGTTTGAATGGAGGGGAGCCCTTCTTCATTTCCTTTTGCTTCTCAGTGAGGCACCGATCTGCCTGCCCATGTTCTAGAACAGGGTTTCTCAACCTGTGGTTGGGACCCAAAATTGGGTTACCAGAATGCTTCAAAGAGTCACGTGTCAGCTCTTGTGCTCTTGTCCCCTGGGGCTGGCTGGGCTCCCCTCCCTACTCCACGCACTGCAACTCTGGGGTCCCAGCGCCACTCGGGTTTGGCCCAGCTACCATGACGACAGGAGTCTGGGTAGGCCAAATTTGAGTGAGTGGCACTGCAACCCCATGAGCCGGGTCACAACTCCATTCTCACAAATTTGGTCCAGTTAGAGGGGTGGGGCCAAATCTAAGCAGCACTGCAACCCTGAAGTTTGCAACGCCTGGAGCGGAGAGCCAAGTCCAGCCAGCCCCACAGCACAGGAGCTGCAGGAGCTACCATTGTGGGGTAAGTGCCGGGCAGGACCCAACCCCCCTTCCCCGGGGGGGCAGGACCTGACCAAAACCACCCCAGAGCCTCTACCCCTTGACTATTTACTGGGTCATGACAGTCCATAAACATTTACAAATGGGTTCTGAGCCCAAAAAGGTTGAGAACCACTGGGCTAGAACAAAGATCAGTTGTTCTGGCTGGTTGTGAAGTTTGTGTGTTAATTGTTAAGTTTATTAATCTATTGCATTGCACAGCTGACAAAGTGCATTGTAGGAGATTTTTATCTTCCTTTAAAGCATCAGGAGGCAGATCCTCAGTGGAAGTATGACAATTTACACCAGCTGAGGTCTGCTCCCAGGTATTTGCCACTACAGCAGAAGAGGTGCTTGCTTATCTGCAGCAGTGGTTTGATCTTATATGGCAAACCCCATGTTCCTGTGATGAAGAATCTACCACACATATGTATTTGCCATACACAATATGTCTGCAGGTGAGCCTCTACCTCAGACAATGTGATTGAAATGAAGAGGAGAAGGACCAGGATGCAAAGGAAAAAGTGAAGAAAAGGGAATAGTGACATACCTATGAGTAACAATACCTCATAACACAACAGTGAGCCAAACTGTTGCTCAGATCTGATTAAATGAGTGGAGGTTTTGAGCAATGTTCAAGGAGATGTAAGGGAGAGCTGACAAGATATAGGACTAAGTCTTCAGCCAATCACTATAATTGTGCCCATAAGTCTCGTGTTTCATTGTAATTCCAGAGCTGCAGTTGCCTTTGTGTGTGCAAAATTATGATGATGATGATTTAAAAGGCACTAGTGTGGATTCTACCTGTGCAAAAATAATTGCTGGTGAAATTTAAAGCAGACAGATTTGAATATTTAGCCCATAGAGACCTGATGAAGAAAATGAGACTACTCCATAATTTAAAAATAGCTCTTTACTAATTAAATAGTGATGAAGCTTTCAGCCTATCTAGGTCAGGAAGCACAGAACACAAGAAAGCCAGTTAGAGGTAATAATGAAAACAAAATGGTGTCACAAAAAATATTTGCCACATCATTCTCTTTAGCTGCTGCACATGCTGTTTCCACCATTTCTGCTGATAAAGGTGAAACAAGCTGCTCTCCACTTCTGCAGTTAAGGCTGAAGCTAATGTTAAGCTGACAAATCAACTATTGGAGTCCTGGGAGGCTTGGCAAAGCTATCAAGAGGCACAGTATGTCATATTTCTCAAATCTCACATTTTACCCAGGAGACATCACATTTTTGGCTTAAAAAATTCTTGATTTTTGTATTCTCTTGGGCAAAAATCAAAGCAGTCCCATTAATTCAATGAACACACACATCTCTCTGCTTGATATTTTTCTCCACAAGACTCTCACTGTTCACTTTCTGAGGTAGAGAATAAGCTCTACTTTGATACTGATGCTCTGAAGGATAAGAGTATTAGGAAACTCAGCATACAACAAGATCTCAGCCTCTGTCATTCATTGCAGCACAGCATTCAGAACATGCAGAAACTCACATGTAGGTGGAGAGACCACTATATGCCACAATGCAACCATTAAAAGAAGTCTGTAGAGTAAATTGTAAGCGAGTGTTTCACTAATACATGTGAAATAGGCACGGCAAATAGTACAGTGGTATAGGAACCTAGATACTATAGAATAGAGTACAACGCAGTCTCACACTTGGACATAAATCAAGCACAAAATAATAGACAAATAGCAGTAACCCATATAACATTTGCACCTTTCTAGCAATATTCAGGTTCATCTCCTCACAGATGTTGGCATGGTCGTAGGCATATTTGAACAATGCTGACTTTCTACCTAGTAGAGGGCAGTGGTGTGACAGAGAGACAGATGTGACTTTATAGAAAGACAGTATATAATCATTATAAAATACTTTTCTCTCAGTTAGCCTAAGTCTCTTCAGTATCACAGTCTTAAATAAAGGTAAGATATTCAAATCTCTTTAAAACTATTGTCTCATATTACTTGGAAAAATTAAATGGATTTAGTCATAAAGGCCAAAAAGAGGAATTCAGAAATGAGGGTTGCAACAACTTAAGGTTCAAAAGGTCAACAAAGAAGAATTTACAGATCAGTCAACGTAACATCAGTACCTGTTAAGATGCTGGAACAAATTATTAAACAATCAATTTGTAAGCACCTGGAGGATAATAGGATCATTAGGAAGAGCCAACATGGATTTGTGAAGAACAAATCATGCCAAACCAACCTAATTTCTTTCTTTGACATGGTTACTGGTCTACTGAATAGGGAGGAAGCAATAGATGTGATATATATTGATTTCAGTAAAGCTTTTGACATAGTCCCACATGATATTCTCATAAGCAAACTAGGGAAATGTGGCCTAGATTAAATTATTATAAAGTGGGTGCATAACTGGTTGAAAGATGATACTCAGAGTAGTTATCAATGCTTTGCTGTTGAACTGGGAGGACATAGCTAGTGGGATCCAAGAGAGGTCAGTCTTGAGTCCAGCACTATTCAATATTTTCATTAATGATTTGAATAATGGAGCAGAGAATATGCTTATAAAATTTGTGGATGACAACCACAGCTGGAAGGCGATGCAAGCACTTTGGAGGACAGGATTAGAATTCAAAATGACCTTGACAAATTGGAGAATTGGTCTGAAATCAAAACGATGAAATTCAGCAAAGACACGTGCAAAGTACTTCACTTAAGAAGGAAAAATCAAATGCACAGCTACAAAATGGGGAATAACTGGGTAGATGACAGTAGTGCTGGAAAGGATCTGGGGGTTACAATGGATCACAAGTGGAACATGAATCAACCATGTGATGCAGCTGCAAAAAAGGCTAGTATAGTTCTGGGGTGTATTAACAGAAGTGTCATATGGAAGACACAGGAAGTAACTGTTTGCTTTTCTCAGAACTGGTGAGGGCTCAGCTGGAGCGCTGTGTTCTATTCTGGGCACCGCACTTTAAAAAAGATGTGGACAAATTGAAGAGTCCAGAGAAGAGCAGCAAAGATGTTAAAAGGTTTAGAAAACCTATGACCTATGAGGAAAGGTTAAAAAAACTGGGTAATATTAGTCTTAAGAAAAGACGATTGAGGGGGAACCTGATAACAGTCTTCAAATATGTCAAAGGCTGTTATAAAGAGGACAGTGATCAGTTGTTCTTCATGTCCGCCGAAGGTAGGACAAGAATTAATGGACTTAATCTGCAGCAAGGAAGATTTGGGTTAAATATTAGGAAAACTTTCTTAACTATAAAGGTAGTTAAGCACTGAATGGGCTTCCAAGGGAGGCTGTGGAAACCTCATCGGTGGAGGTTTTTAAGAAGTTGGATGAACACCTGTCAGGGATGGTCTAGGTTTACTTGGTCCTGCCTCAGTGGAAGGGGCTGGACTTGATAACTTCTTGAGGTTCCTTCTAGCCCTACATTTTTATGGTTGTATGAATCTGTGACACACTGAAGCCAGTGATGGTAAAGAATCCCACATTAATTAGTTAATAGAGGGCAAAATAACGTCTCAGACAGCTCCTGCTAGGTTACAATTCTATTTGAACACACAGATGTGCAACTCCTTTTATGAGAAAAGGAATTGTGCTTGTGCAGATGAAGGCAGAACCACCACATCAGCTAGGTGTTGCACATCAGTGACTCAACCTCGCATACCATATGTTTACATTAAATCATATTCCATATGGCAATAATCTTGGTGCTACTTTGAGATGAAGGGTAAAGCTATGGTAGAAACATGCAACCAGTATTAAAAACCACATTCAGTTCCAAACCAAGCTATCTTCTTTTGTTCAAATTCCTGATGTTTTCTATAAAGAAACAATGCCTAATACAAGATTCTTTGGCATATGTCTGAGCTGTAAAATTCAGACCCAGATTCAAAGGTCGGGGATGTTCCAATTCACTGTTTTCTTTCACCCTCAGATATAAATATATGTCTCCTCATGTTCAGATCTGGATCTAAATTCAAAGTCTTCCTAAGTCTGAGGCTGCTACTTAGGTCCATGGTTTTAATTCATGTTTAACTCTATTATTATTGTAATGCATAAAAAGAGATATGATAAGAATAAGCAAGCAAGAGGAGTCGGGGTCAATTGTAAGAGAAAGCATAATTTTAAGGCTCTAGCAAAAATTTGGTGGGATGAGAAACATGAATGTCTAGTTATTTAAATACTGGAGGATGGAAATAAAAAAAGAATTGGGACATAGTATGAGGAAAGCAATAACACACATCACACAGCAAATGAGAGATGCTCAAGAAGGAATAGAATCATTACAGTGCAACCTGAAGGGTTGTTAGTCAACTGATTAATTGTAACCGTCTACACAGGCTAGCAAACATGGATGATGTATAGCAATAGGCTTTACTTAAGGAACTAGAAAGAGCAGCTTATAAAGGGCTGGTAGCTGAATACTATATAATTACTCTGTGACTATTCAGAGAGAGTAGAACCAAGGCTGGGAAAGGATTTCTTCAAATACTGCATAAGAAATATTTGCATCAAATAGAAAGAGAGCCAAGCAGGAAGGAAGAAATACTGGATCTGCAGTCCTCACTATTGTGGAAGAAATTATTCATGACATGGCAGCAGATGGACTCTTTGGAAAAAGGGATCACATGGCAGAAAAATCAGTGCTGTTCAGGGAATCATGGGACTGAAAGGAGGAGAGATAATAAACTTTTAAAAAGCCACCTTTGTCTGGAAAAGATAAATGCCATAGATTAGGCTTTAATTTTCAGTGCGCAAGTAATAGAGGAAGAATGTCAGGAGACAACTTCAAAGAGATATTAGTAAATGTCCAATAGAGAGAGTTTCTAACTTACTATGACCCTCTCATTCCAGGTTGCCAGTATAATGTTGGTACCAGTATTTATGATTTGGTCTGACAAAAAGCATTTTCTAAACTCATCAGTGTAAGTAGGCACATGCAATATACAGTCTTTTATTTCCTGGGGCCAGCATTTTTTATGGTCTCTGAAAGGATTGCTCTGATAGAAATCTACATCTATGTGTGCCTGCTGCATTAGTGATCATGTGCAATGGTCTGTCTGCCATGGGAGATTATGGGGATACTGCAGGCAGGGGGCCAGGGATCAGCCAGGATGGGTACAAACTTCAAATTGCTGGCTACACCCCTGACTGAAGTCTACATAAATTATGTCCACCACGTTCTCATCATTTATTTCTTTTGTCATTCCTTCAAAGAACTCCGTCTTATTTTGTCTGACAGGATTTATTCTTGGTAAAACCATGGCTGATCTTTGCTTAATATCCCTTTTCTCCTATAAATACCCAGCCCTTTCATCCTTTGTGATTGATTCTCATATCTTAACTTTCAGCAATATGTCTGAAGATAGCTATTGAAAAGCAAGTTTCATCTGCCAAAGCAAGTAGGATGAATTTAGATGGCTCTACGCTTAAAACATTGATGTATCTGTTCATCATCTTCTGAGGTACACACAACTCATCATTACAACAACTGCCATTGAAGAAGAAAAAGACATTCAGCAGTCAATTGATTTTAAGGGAGAATCCAGTGTCTGGAAATATCAGCTTGACTTTGTGGAATATTAAAAAAAAACCCGTTTATTGTAGATATTTTTCATTCAGAAATCCATTTTCCACCTACCATGTCATTGTATATAGGTACTCCAACTATTATTTATAGACAAATAATTAGCATAAGTTAAGATGGAGCTAGTCTTATACTGGTTCTGGACACCAGTTCAAATCTGTAAGATGTCCAGATTTACCTGAAGTACAAGATTTCTGTTATGAATTTGCATGTAATCATTGACCCTGACATATTTTCTAGGCTTCATATTCTGTTAGTTACTAGGTATTTTGTTTTCTCAGAGTCTAAAATATATAGCAAAATCATGACTGGGTACCTGCTGCTGCTGATATACATATGCATGCTTGTGTCTTCTCTAGAGTTGGCTAATGCAATTCCATATCAGCATTTCTTAGGTCTCCCTGATGCATTGATCAGGAAACTTCAGTTAGTCTGGAACTCAGTTGCTGAAATTTTGACTGACACCATGCATGAAAATCACATTATTCTGGTTGTAAAAAATCTTCTCTGGCTACCTGTAAAGTACAGGATTATGTGTAAAGTCCTAGTTATTAACTTACAAGTCCTTAAATTGACTTGGTTTTGAATACCTCAGAGACATTCTGGAACCATACATTCCCAGTCGTTTTCTTTGGTCGCAGTCAATTGGATTAGTTCTTTTGGCTGAAGACATTGAGCTACAGGGCATTTTTAGTGTTTGCTCCCTCCTTATGGAATTCATTAACCATGGAGGTCAGACTAGCTGACACTGTAACATGCTCTAAATCTAAACTTAAGGGTACCTTTTCCAGATTGCTTACTACCATGTGTAAACTTTATATAATGTGCTATTTTTGCTAGGTTTTTGTATCAAATATATGTGTAAGTGTATTGTCAAATTTATTTTTTACACATTTCAGAGTAACATTTGGTCTGGCCTTATGTTTTTTATGCTTCTTTTCCTCAGACATTGTATTGCAATTATGCTGAAAGTCAAAGTCATTCTGTAATTTGCATATATTATTATGGCTACCTTTACCAACAATACTGCAAGGATCCACAGAGAAAAGAACTTGGCAGATAAAAACTTTATGATTAAGCAAGACATTCCTATTTTTGGAGGATGTTTGACACTACGATCTGGAACAAAATTTTCAGGAATGAGACCAGAGAGAATGAGAAACTAATTTTTAATCTTTCACTACACCCCTGTAGACACTCACTTTTAATATACATAGAGCTAAATTCTACTCTCTGTGACATCAGAACAAACCCAAAGTAGCTCCATTAACTTCAATGGATTTACACCATAGTAAATAAGAGATAAATGTGGGCCTTGAATAATTAATAAGACTGGATGACACCATCATTATACAGTACTAAGAAACATTCCGATGCACCCCTGTGCAGTGTAATCAAGTTTACATTGATTATTCAAATTCCACAGTAGTACTGTATGCGAACATAGATTATAAAAGTCAGACAGGCCTAAGAAACTGATTGATGAGATGTACAAATCTAAAGTTATGTTGACTTGGTCCCCTCTACCCTATCCTTCCCCATGCCTTGGGCAAGAGTCTAACCAGTTTGTGAGTAGGAATGATGCAATCCAGAGAAAGGCAGGAGTGCAAGTAATCCAATCTATGGATATACACAATCTATTGGTGTTTCACATAGGGAAGAATTTCCTATCAAGAATACATGAATAACTCCATGTCCTGAGCTTGCATGCCAACAGTTATGGGTATATGTCATCACTTTAAAAAATAAAAGCTGTTTCTATAGATTTGTAAAACATACTGGCAAATTTACCTGGTTTGAATTAGGCTGAGTGGTTCATGATGGTGTAAGGAAGGGAAAGACATTTTAATAAAACCAGCCAAATCAAACAGTGTCTGCCCAATCAACTTTTCACAGAACAGTTTGACAGGGTATTAAAAGCTGTTCCATTGCTTTCTACATGTGAAATGGGTGCCTAGCATCTAGATTTAATGGAGCCCCAAATAGCTATAGATAATTTATTCTAGTTATAGCTTTAAGTTCTGTTTTTCAGAGAATAGGACTCTTACAAAAAAAAAAAGTGGTTTCCATGCAAATCAAAACCAGCTGAAAGCTTGCCAAGGCCAAGATGTAATATAAGATGGCATTTAAGCTTCTCCGTCTTTTCTGTCTCTGGAGATATCGCCATAAAATAAAAGAATTCATCAGGTAATGTTTTCTTCATTATTCAACAGCACAACTTTGAAATGAAAAAGATAATTAGACATACAGTGCTGTCGACACATAGTTTATGAGGAGATTTTGATTAATTAGCTATGGTAAAAGATTTTTATGTAGTCATAATTAATTTATATTTCAGGAAAAAAGGCAAACAGACAGTACACATATTTTAATATTTTTCCTGGTGATAGGTTTATCAAAGTGGTTGTGGTGTTTTGATAATCCTTCTGCACTTCATTCTTTTAGGGACACCTTTCAAAGTGGCAAATGGAGAACTAATAGCACAACTACCATTGCCTTTACATGCAGCTAACACCCCTCATACTGGGACCTCATTCTGCACCTCCATTCCTACGGACGGACCAATGTCCTTTCAAACTGAATCATTCTATCTTCAGTAACACTAGTCTTGACCCTAGATAAAAGCCTACATCCAGATCCAGACCCAAAACTATCACACAGAATAATTTTCTTCTCTAGGGATTTGTGAACTGGAGCAGATTACTCATTTGTGTTTGGATGGGGGAACAAATGTCCATCAGACATGGTGCAGGCTTCTGTATACTCATTTTAATTATTAGTTTTCAAAGCAGTTCAAATAATTGATGATGCCATCTCATGGGACCCTACCTAATGTCCACTGAAGTCAGTGGTAATCTTTCCATTGGCTTCAATGTGTTCTGGGTCAGCCTTTTGCTAATGTTCTGGTGACCCTACAGAGAGACCAACAGGGGTAGAAATATAAAGTGTATCAAAAACCTGTTGTTTTTCTTGTTTAGACTGAAGCCAAGGCAACAAACACTAGCTAAAGAAAATTGTTAAACTTCAGGATCCTAAATAATATCCATTCAATTTCTGGTAAAGCTTATTGGATGTAGCATTACACAGAATGGTTTGGAGCTATGAAAAATTCTACAATACTTAAGATTCCTGAATAAATAATTCTCAATTAAGAGTTAGCACCTAATTATATTAACTTATAGTAATTACCGATGCAATTATGAAATTGAAGATTAACCTGAAAATGTAGACTTGCTAATTTATTTTTATGATAGTTATACAGTAATAGCATGTGTAGTAGGGCTTCTACTGGCACAAATAAGGGTTACTTTCACTTATATTTAGGGAGTAAGATAATCTTGCAACACTGAGAATATCTGACTAAATTGCACCAGCATGCACATCTATCACCAAACCCCATATTTAATTTTATTTTTTCATATTCTCATGTATCCTGAATAGAAATATTGGACAAAGTGAAGACATACCTTTGAGTAATTGTCATTTTTTATTCATCTTTAGTTTTTTTCTGCCAAAAGAGTTAATCCTTTTTCTTTTACCTGCAGAATCTAATTTCATTTTAAGTGACATAGGATAACATCTTTCCTCTATTCTTATCACAGATAGGCTGAAGAAGATGTGTTTTGATTTTGGCTTGGCAAAACCAAATCTAGGGAGAGTTCGCTTTCTGGCTGTATTTTATCTGAACATCCAAAATTTGAGGGTGGGTCCAATAAAAGATTGAATGTCTAGGTCTCTCTCTGTCTCCTCAGAGATTGCTCCAGTAAAAAGCAAAAATAGGGACCAAATTCTACTCTCAATTACACCAGTGCAACTCCGAATTACCCCCCAGGTTTACACTGCAGTAACAAAGAACAGGATTTGGCCATGGATCTCTATTGTAAGTGATAAAATACATATATAAGGGTCCAGTCTTGCAATCCTTACTCACGCAAGTAATCTCCTTGAAGCCAACATCAATGAAGGTTTAAATGATTATTTATTTATTATGCTATTTAAAATGAATATGATCCTTTGAAATTTAACAAAAATAATAAATTACAGTTATGTTCATGAAGCATATTCAAGAAATAACAAAGCAGTAAAGATTACCTCACATATATAGATTATGTATTATTTGTGTGTGTCACTTCCACTACTCTTTCTTTTACAACCAAAAGCATAAAAACCATGTGATTAGCCATGACACTTTATATGTTAGCTTTTAGCCAGATAAATGTCAGATTCAGATAATCCTAGGGAATCTATACTGCAAACGCTAAGTAACATGACACTCTGGAGTTAAAAAGTATATATATTACTGAGTTTTGATGTCCAACCTATACACTGGTGCAATAGTATTGCAGGATCATGGGGAAGGTCTGAGTTTAGCAACTCCCTCCATACATTTACTTTCTGAATCACTGAAGATCAAGTGCATGGTAAAGGTGATTGAATTATTCAGTAAGGAAAAGATGCTGAGTATACCTCTCTTACCCCTCCTTCTCTATGATAGTATATTAATGACTCCAGTCTCATAGGAAAACATATTCGTAACCCAAACGATAAGTAGTGGATGTATGGCTGGCAGAGGAGAGGATTGATTTGGAAGGAGACGTGGATACCATTTCTGGTCCCGATATGTGGGATTTTGAAATGACTGATTAATTTTATTTATGAACTTAAATATGCGTTTCATTATTGTAAAATGCCTAAAAGGTTTTCTACTGTAAAGGTGAAACACAACAACTATGTTGCTTCACTGAGTCAAATTCTCAGTGCTCCTTGTGAGTCAAATTTTGCCTTCATTTATACCCATGCATGCCAAATATTTATAATGGCCTTTTAAGACTGAATGTCCTTGGGAAGTGAAGAGTGGCGAGCAGGTTTTCTTATTTCTCAGGGACGCTATATCTTTTTAAAAAAGAACTGCCTCTTCTGGCGTTAGATTTTGCCTTTAAGGCATACCCTGTAGCAAGAGGTGGTGTTACACAACCCTAGAAACAGGACTAAGAGACATTGAGAAGCACCCCAATGTTCAGAGAGGGCAGGAACACTGGAACACCCTTCTGTGGGCTGGAGAGGAGAGCCACTACGCCCTCACTGCACACCATGTTGCTGCAAAAGTACCAGGCAGATTCTGGCTCCTGGCAATTTGGTCCTTTGGCTTTCAGTCCTGATCAGAACCAGGAACTAGGAGGTGCTAATAAATGAAAAATAATGAGACAAATGAAGAGAAATTCTCTAAACCTCATAAAAAGGTTCATTTGAGCTTTGGGTGAAGTCAGGTTGGTTCTTATTTAATTTGTACTGGATATCCCATTCCCTACATATAAAGGGCCCCATATCATTATATCCTACATCCTCATGAACACTGTGAATTTTAATCATTCTTTATTATTTGGATGTTTAGGCTGAATGTGTGAAATGAGCATAGCAGAGGGAAGCAGGCTTTCTAATGTGAAACAGAATCTGATACTGGAATAGAATTTAAGAAGGTATGGACAGAGGAGTGAGAACAGCAAATTTAGCTCGAGTGCTATACTATCATGCCACTTTTTCCTGCCTATCACTTTCCTGCCTATCCCTCTCCCTTCAATAACTGTGGGTCATTGCTACCAAAATCTGGCTGCTGCTGATGGTTAACTAGCAAATGCAAAAATCATACACTTGTCTGCCAGATATGCACAGCTGCATGTGTGTTGCTGCTGATCCAACCATCTGCAGAATACACCAGCCAGTTAAAGAAGAAATCCATAGCACAGTTAAAAAACAACATTTTAATTTGCTGAGTTTTGTGCTGCAATTAAGAACAGGTATTTGTCTTCAGGGCTGTTGGGAGAGAATATTTCTCTATTGATTGACAGCTATGAACTCCAACTGGGACCAGTTTCAGCATTCCTAAGATCCAAAGGGATTCTGGCATCAAGGACCTGATCCAAACTCAATGGGTTTTTGATCAGGCCACAAAAGAGAGGTAGATGGAAATAGCTACATTGAAATATACCCACTATTCAGCTTTGGGCATTAAATGGCATGCTGCACACTGCTCTGCTTTTACATCCCCTTTTGCTTTAGTGTGAAGGGTTCTTAATGCCTTTTCCCCCATTTCTAATTTCTACACTACAGCTTCCTGGCTACTCAGCTTTGCAGACCTTTTTTTTAAAGGTAAACTTGCTTTCTAGGTTGATTTTCAAATTTCTCACAGTTCTAATGACACTGTGACCCAATGCACCCTGCATTCACACACTACTGTAATAATCTTTGTACAAAATATGTCTTGTGAGGTATCATTTGAAAACTAACAACCCAATGGTCAATAATATCATGGTGAAATGTATGTAGCAACGTTATGTGTAAAGTGATGAAATCTCCCCTGTATGATGTTAAAAGCACATGTTCGAACTCACTGTAGCCTAGATTAGGGAGAACTAGTCAAGCAGGTCTGTCTTAAACAAAGGGATGTGGATTTACCTCAATTTGCATAAAGAAGGCAAAGAAAATCTGCATTTCAGCATACACAGGTGAAAAGTAATAGTATGAAGCCTCCTTCTTCTACCAGACTCAATGTCTCCTTGTTTTCAGCTGGAAAGAACTTTAACTAGGGGCCACACTCAGGAAAATGCTTTTCAAAGGGTGACTGAACTCTAAAAGTGAGGGGCAAAAGCACCCCAAGTTATTTCTCCCTGTCCATCTCTCTTTTCACCTAAGAAGACAAAAAAAAACAACCGTTGGACTTTGGGAGCAGATCCGGACCTGAAATTTGGTCAGCAATGCTATTTAAAACCTGTAGTAAGAATTTCAACTTGAATCAAATCTAGTTTAAGTTTAGTATTAGAAAGTGTTTTATCTTTATTTCTCTTGTAACCATTTCTGACTTTAATACTTGTACTAACTTAAAACCTCTCTTTGTAGTTAAATAAACTTGTTTTATTCTTTAATCAAAACTAATCCAGTGTTGTGAACTGTGGGGGGAACTCCATTTAATGCAGCAAGCTGTTGTATCTTGATCCTCTTAGAGGGGCAACAGACCTAATATATCTGGACTATCCAGGTGAGGCTGGAGAGGTAGAAAACACATTTTTGGGGAAAAATCCAGGACTGGATGTTTGTTGGGGTCATCCAGCAAAGCATTGTAAGGAACCCTAGGTGGCAGGGCAGGTGGTCTGGATTGCACCTGGAATGTCATAGACACCCTCTTGGGGCCTTATTATCAAGATCTGAAGATTGCAAATGTAACCCGTAACATTCAGACATCAGAAAATAAGGGATGGAGGGAAAATATGATGACTGGCTGAAACGGTGAAAAATATGTAACCAGGTGCAGCAGAAATTTTGGGTGGAATTTTCAGAAGCACTCTGAGCTGACTTAACAATGCTCCCACTGAAATCAAATGGTAAAACTCCCATTGACTTCAATGGGAGGAGATATAGGCCAATACTGAGAACTTCTGAAGATCCCACCTATAAAAAAAGGAGAACAAATTAGTATTTTGGGTATTTATAATACAACTGACTAAACATTCTTAATGGGTGAGGAGAAGAGATATGTATGACTTTACTCCTCATAAACCATATTTCTCCTTTGAAAAATGAGACTGTCTGAGGTCTTGTCTACACAAACACTGAGGAAAATTAAACCAAATTAACTACAGGTGTAAATTTAAAATAGATTAGTTAAACCACATTAAACCCCTCTGTTGATGCACTTATTTAGAATTAAATTAGCCTCAATTCGATTTCATTTAATTCATTTTGGAAGTTAAATTATGATGACCAGAGTAACATTCATCTCACCTTCTGCCCAGAAAAAAAGGAAATATTTTCCAAAGGCCTTTCAATTTAATCCATACATTTTGCATGATCATCTAATTCCATACACAAAAACTACACTTTCACGTGCAAATTGTCTAACTGCACATGTAAATTTGTGATTTGAATGATTAATGTCAGTGTGTATGTACAAATGTAGCTCTTTCAACTGCAAATGGCTGCCCATGCAAAATTAGTATGTGCCACTGTAAAGGCCCATTAAAAAATTGAATCCTAACATATATGGCCTTCTATCACACACAACTGTGGATGTGAATAGGTTGAATGGTCTTTTCTCATGCAACCTTTTCATTGATAGCACTTGATCTAAATTGGCATGAAATGGCACAGCCAGAGCATAATACAGTGGTGATCCCACATCTCTTTACTCTAACTTACGAAATGTCTCCATATCACCACCACCCCCCAACTTGTCCCAAAGTTTCTAATGTACTAGCAAAGAAGATTAACTATTGTTCTATACTAACAGAGTTGGTCAGAAAATGATGCTTTCTGTAAACATTTTAAATGAAAAGAAAATAAATCTTTTTCTGGAAAAAGGCCATTTTGTCAAAAAAATAAGAAATTTAAATAAAAAATGTCAACCAGTTCTATCTACCAATGTAGTCTCAGCAGGATCTCACCTTCACTGCAGCAAATGTACATTTGAAGTTAATCGATCTTACTATCTGTATAGTACCTGTTATCCCTGTGATGCTGTCTGAAATATGAGTGATCATTTATAACATTATTAATACCAATATTACAAAATTACAATGGATATTACAAGATATGTCATGTAAGCTATCATTGGAAAAGTTATAATTTACTAAATAGGATAAATATTGTTTATATGTAGGTATCATTTTTGTATTGTGAGTTATAAATATGTATGATATATTTGTATCTAAAACATGGGCTGTGCTATTGGGTGACACCCCCAAGAGATTAGCATCAGCACTGTCCAGCCTGCTTGATCGCTCCTAGCGGGCAATCAGCTATACAATGAGCCCAGGGAGAGAAGCCAGGAGCTGCGCCTATGAGTCATCAGGACATGTAGGGACATGCCTCAGGCAGTCCTCAGGCTCCGTGCCATGGATTGTGACCCTCGGTGCTGGCTCGGGGCAGTTACACACAGACCTCAGGTGGCCAGAAGGCCCGATTTTATAGAGACAGGCACATGGGTGTCTGGCTGACTCCCGGGCAGGGAGCAGTGGCTGGGGCGGGGGGAGGGTGATGAGGAGGCATGCGGTGGGGGGAGACAGAGAGGAGAAGAGGAACCGGTCAAGTCTGGCAAGCAGTAGCAGTGAGGTGGAAGGGAGTCAGGGACGCTGGGAGCAGTGGCTGGGGCAGGGGGGCACAGGAGGGGATCATGGAGAAGAAGAGGAATGGCAAGCAGGAGGAGAGCGGCAGTGAGGAGGGACGCAGGGAGCAGTGGTGAGGGGGAGGAGGGGAAGAAGGAACCGGCAAAGCAGAGCACTGCAGCAGCGAGCAACGAGTCGACTCTCCCCACACGGAGATTGGGAGTGGGCACTGGGCAGGCTGAGAGCAGATTCTGTAGCAGACGGCACAGCACTCACCCAGGTTGAGAGAAGTGAAACTGAGGGGAGGAGAATGCTGGGTGGGCAGTCTCACACTGCCTGCCTGGCGTGCTGAACTTTATATGCACCATGCAGGTTCCTGGGCAGCTCAGGAGGCGATATCTGTTACTCAGCTTCCTGGGTTCCTCAGTAACTCCCTGGGAGGGAGTCCCCAAGAAGGGACCACGGAAGCTGAATAGCAGATGCCACCAGGCACCAGGGAACCTGCATGGAGCATAAAAACTTCTGCCTTCCCGGCAGGGAAAGAGGCAGAGCCACCACGGCCCCATGCTTTTGGCGGCAGCTGCTCTCAGGGAAGGCTCAGCCTTCCCCCGTCTTTAGTGGCGACTCTTTTCCCCCACCTTTAATACGGGCGCCCATGCAGCCCACCTGCCCTTGAGTGAATCGGCCCCTCTGGCGTTTGCCAGAACTGCCAGAAGGCCAGTCCGGCCCTGCCTGTGGTCAGGGGACAGTGAGTGCTTTTCCCATGTGCTGTGAGTTTGTGTCTGAAAGAAGCCACATGACAGAGACTATAAAATAAAGCTGCACCATCTTGTCTTCATTCCTGCTTCTTATCTCTGGATCAACTACTTTATAACTGAAGCTTTGAAACAAAGGACTGAGACCCATCCAGATACTGGATGTACTCCAGAGGAACTGGACAAGCCTGCGAACTGCACAGTACTGCTAAGAATCTGATATATTTAATTCACTTTGGAAGTTAAATTTATTATGATAAATTACAGCAACATCTTCAACCTCTCTTGCCTCCGTGCCAGAACCAACAATAACCCAACTTCACTACGCAGATAATTGTGCTGTAGTTGCACATTCAAAGGAGGATCTACAAACAGCCATTAACTGCTTCTCTGAAGTTTACAAAAGCCTAGGGCTAACCCTGATTATCGGCAAAACAAAAGTTCTCCACCAGCCCGCTCCCGGTCAATCATCAGACCCAGCAAGGATGATCTTTCTATACTGACAGAGAGGAATTGGAAAACGTAGACCATTTTGCCTAACTTGGCGGCCATCTCTCATAGAGGGCAAATATAAATGCTGAGATTCAGCACAGAATCCATTGTGCCAGCCTTGGCAGACAGCCTCACCGGGTGTTCAATAACCACGACATCAGAACACACACTAGACTTTGTTTATAAAGTGGTGGTAATTCCAATTCTCCTCTACAGCTGTGAGACTTGGGTGACCTACAGAAAAAAACCTGGAATGCCAGCACCTTCTCTGGAAGAGCCTCAACATAAAGTGGGAGGATTGCTGCACTAATGTTTAATGTCCACATGGAGGCCAACATCTTCAGTGCTGAGTAGGGTGACATTTCCCATAGGGAAAATGGGACACTGTGTGGGGCTGGCCCAAGCCGCCCCCTCCTTGTGTAGGACTGGCCCAAGCTGCTTGCCTGAACCCTGGTCCCCCCCCCGTCTCCCTAAGCAGGGCTGACCCAAGCTGCTCGTTCAAGCTCTGTCTGCTCTCCACCCCCTGCACATTCCTCCACACCCCACTTTTTTGACAAAAGTAGGAATTTGTCCCATTTGCTCTTGCCAACTGATCAAGGGGACAGGACTTTAAAAAGGGACTGTCCTGGCCAAAACGGGACATATGCTCAACCCAGTGTTGAGGCCCTGATTATCCATCACCAATTGAGGTGGAGTGGGCACTGCATACGTATGTGTGATGCACGCTTACCAAAACAATTGCTGTATACCCAACTCACCAAAGGAGAAAGGAAACAGGGAGGCCAAAAAAAAACACATCAAAGACACCCTCAAGATAAACATCAAGAGATGTGGTATCGACACCAAATACTAGGAGACAGAAGCCCAAGACAAGGCTAACTGGCAAAGATTTGTCAGAGAAGGAATTGCCCCTTTTGAGGAAAAGCGCCTTGCCCTGGTGGCAGAAAAACGACAGACAACTGTAATGCAGCAATCATGGTCCTACCCCACCTTCCAATACTACCTGAAACATCTACCAATGAGTCTGCAGCTCAAGGATCAGGTTCCTCAGTCACCAAAGGACCCATATAAAATAAAACCTGTGAAAGAGATCATTCTCGACCCGATTGTTTGCTGACAATATATGGGCTTTGGAGTCATTTGTATATATCTGATTGCTTTGATCATTTAACATCTTTCTTCTTGTTTGTTTCTTTTCTTTTATAATAAACCTTTAGTTTTAGATACTAAAGGATTGGCTGTCAGCATGGTATTTTGGGTAAGATCCAAACTGGTATTGATCTGGTACTGTGGCTGACCCTTTGAGGATCAGGAGAACGTTTTACACAATGAGCAGAGTTTTAAATAACATCTCACTTTACTGGACCTAGTTGCAGACCGGGAGCCAGAGATTGAAATGCAATAAAGGGGGCAATGTATTTCTTTTTGGGAGCTTCTTGATAACCAGTTTGGGAAATCAGGATCACTGTTTGTGACTAGTTTGTGAATCTAACTTCAGTGTTAGCCACCAGTTTGGGGAGAATCTACTCTCCTTTTTGCAGCCTGCCCTGACCTTGGCATTTTCTAGTGGGCTACCGTAGGCAAATATGGGTCACAATCCCAAACAATCTCTATGTGCTTTACAAATTTACCAAGCAAGATCACTGCATCTGCTACTGAAATGCAACCACCTCTTTCTGAAACCTCAGTGCCCAGCAATACTACACAAATGTTTAGGACAATAAGTGAAGAATCGGTGATCTAATGAAACATCCAGGAAAATTAAGATAAACAAAATATAAACGCCCAAACTGAAATCTGGGCAGGACATGGAGATTAGCACACCTACTCTCATTATTAACATTACCATGGAATCTTTAATGGCCAGCATCCTTCAGCAGCATAATGAGCCACAAGGCTTCACTGATCAGTACTGACTCAGAATGAAGAATGTCACATAGGAATACATGGAACTGAAGGAAGTGATGTTGATTATTCACTAAGAGGTCTCCTGTCCCTTCATAGGTTGTGAAACAATCTTATGCTACATGGGGTCTCCACTAGGTGCACCAAAAGTGGGGGAGCCTCAAAGGAACCAGTTGCAGCTCCCCAATCTTCAGGGCAGTAGGGGGCTGGTTCAGCTGCACGACAGTTTGAGCAGCAATGAAGCTGTTCCAAATGATGCCCTCAGTCCATTAGCCCCAAGGAGGCCATCCGCCAGCTGGGGATGGTGCTTTACCCATGCCTCCTACACTCCCTGGCATGCTCACTATGCTGGGGGCTAAAAGGGAGTTGCTGTAGGGCTGGCTATGAAACCCAGTGATTTCCCATACTAAGGAAATCTCCAGTTGGCTTTTTAAGACCCCTTGCACAACTGGAGCATCACCGAGATGCCATAGCAGGACTCAGGATTGTGCCCTTTATGTAAACACAACACATGATTGTACAGCTGGAGGTTGTAGTATGCAGTGACATGCTTCAGCAGTTTTGTTTTATGACACAAGAAATTGTGTTTGCTCCTCCTGGTTATAGAAGAGCAAATGAGAGTTCCTGGATTGTTCCAAAAATGTAAAGCAGGATCAGCAGTAAAAGTTGTTGAAGTGGCAGCATTTCCCTGAGAAGCAGCCAATTTAGGAGTGGAATATGGATTAGTGTCATCAAGAGCAGCAGCAAAAGCTGTGGTGGCAGCCTCTTATGGGGTACTTCCTTTTTTGAACATTCTGAGACTCTATAGCAGAATTTCTGTCCAGCTCTACAATATAGGTTTACCCTCTCTAGTTGTTCCATACCAGTAAGTTGCAGAATGAAAATGAACGAATATAATATACAGGAGGTGTAATCTGATTTGCTGCAAATATAAAAAGTAGTTATTTTCCCATTACTACATACAGAAAGTTGGTGATGACAGTCAGGATGTAATTATGTACTTTCAGATCAGTATATAGTGCAGACTGTAGTATTTACACTGTTTACTATGAATACCTGAATAGTCATATCCATAAGCTACATGACATATGTTAGAATGCATTTATAAGCATTGTAAAAAATGTGTAATATTTTTTTTTTACTCAGTAATTATTACTGCAAAAGTTCATAGCTTCTTTCCAAGATCAAGGAGTTACATTTCTTCCTTTTAATTTGCATGATATAGACCAAAGTTTAATTACATACACGGATTCTTGATATTCACTATCTCTTCAGGAATGTGCTTATTCTAAAAAAGTGAAATAATCCAAATAGAAATACAGAATCTGTAATAGCCATTATACAGAAATAAAGCTTTCTCTTCCCCCCCACCCGCCAACCCTGTAACAGAAGTGCTGCTTTAAATAGTCTCTCAAGTTAGGAACAGGAAGATTCTTTTATGTCTGTATTCAATTCATACTGATTAATTACTTCATATCTTATATCCTCCTGCAATGTCATAAGAAATAAGGCCAACATTTTAAAAATGGAATCTCTGAGTTAGGTACCTAAATCCATATTTGTCAGCTAAATAAGTTACCTGATTTTCAGAAGTGCTAAGCAAGCATCTATTGATTTCAGTCACTCAAACTATTTTTTGTGGATTAAGGGGGTATTTTTTTAAAGATATACATGGGAGTCAGGTGCCCAACTGCTATGAACTTTCAACGGGAGTTGGGAAGCTATCTGCTCATTGTGCCTTTGAAAACTTCCTTTAACTTTAGGCACCAAATTTCAGCCAACGTCTTTAAGCATCGAAAGAAGAGCTGCATTCTTCATCTAGTTTTCTCTGGATTTGTAATTAATCCAAAGAATAAACCCTGTTGCCACCTTCATGTTTTACTTTTAGTAATACCATTTTTACAACATAAGCAATTGTCCATTCTTAGTACCATTTTTCAAGCAACAATGAACAGTCATTTGGTACATCCATGCTTTTTCCTTACAATTAAAAAGTAATATCCCTTTGGACAGTTTTAAAATCTACTCTCAAGAATGGATTTAGCTAAACTCCACACAGGAACTGGTGCACACTCCCATATTTTGAGTGTTTCATTCCCTAAACACACTGTGATAATACACAGCCACGGCATTTGGCAACTGCACTCTTTTCTGGTATTTAAACCGGGCCATTTTGTGTCTGTATAAACCAAGATAAAGAAGAGCAAGGATCATGTTTACTCTTTTCCTGGGATCAACATGAATATCAATTTATTATTGACATAAGACCATCATTGTGCATGACACTTTAGAGGTCACTGCCCTGAGGAACTTACACACTCTAAATTACATTTTGCTTCCACTGCCCTGATTAGGATATCTGGACTATCAATAGCAGAGTGCTATATATTGACCATCATTACATCCTTACCTGAGATTCAGATTCTGATCATTTGTGCATGCGATTATCCAAATTATCCATATAATCGTAAAACAATCTATTCAAATTAGGTGATTTGTGATCACAATTGCATGTCAACTTATTTGAGAATCTAGCCCAGTACATGTAACAAAAATTAGAAAGACCCCAAGTATATTTCTCATAGCAAATGAACAATTTTAATTTCCTGGCACTTTGCAGATGTCTCAGAAGGGTTACCCCAATCCCTATTCCCTTCAATAGGTTCTACAGGTACGTGAATCAAGATGAGAAAATACGTGGGCAGTCTTATTATCTATACCCTCTGTGCTGCTAATTTCCTAAGGACTGTATTGTAGTCCATCAATGGCTATTAGCCAAGATGGTCAGAGATGCAATCCCATGTTCTGGGTGTCCCTAAGTATGTGACTGCCAGATGCTGGGACTAGACAACAGGGGATGGATCACTTGTTCTGTTCATTGCTTTTGAAACTTCTGGAATTGGCCTCTGTCAGAAGACAGGATACTGGGCTAGATGGATTACTGGTCTGAACCGCTATGGCAATTCTTATATTCTTAGGGAAATTACACACATTCTACTCTAGTTTGTTACAGGATAGGTCTATCTTCTATCTGTCTCTGCCCTCTATTAAACAGCACTCACTTTGTGGGTATAATCAAAGGACAGCCACCTGTCCACAGGGGAAGAGTTTAATACATGTTTACATGTGTACTTTGTATTCCATAATTTTTAAGCAAAATACACAAAAATTCAACATAATCGTTATATATTCTTAAAAATGAATTAGGCCTTAACAGTTAGCTAACCCATTTTGTTCTAAAATTCAACAAACTCCAAGAAAATCTCTTTTTATACAATCTTTTGGATATGTCATTTGCCATTTATATTTGATGGCCTTAAGGGAAAAAAGTTATAAAAAGGTATTAATGCAAGTAGATAATAAAGCTGCATTCTCTAAATCTATAGCAGCTTACAGTAATCATTAAAGCATGCAAAACTCTTTCATCTATTCAAAAATATGCAGTGCACAGAATGCCTGCTAAGGTGCATGACAAGTCAGAGTTAAATATATATTAATAAATGAATTAGCTTCATAAATAATAGCCATAATGACATTTTAGGAGACAATAAGTCTGAGGATTGTCAGAAAATGGTTGATGTATGAGCTTCACGTCTCAGTGATTCTTCAAAATGAATAGGCTTTGCGAGATAGTTCAGACCCACGACCAGCCTATTTCCTTGAATAATTTACTTGTTGTCAATTTGTACAGCCACATTACACATGCAAATTGTGCTGCCTGTGCAAACACCACTTGGAGATGATAAAAACAAATTTACGAAGGCTATAGAGGAAGGATTTATTTCACTTTCTCGCCCAGGTCAAGCAATACATGTATCTGACGATTGTGTGTACCCAATTTTGTTGTAATTATATCAGCAAATTATTCTTTATAATCTTATTATTTTTAGCAGTCTCCTTGTGCTTGGGATAATTAGCTTTCTTCACTCAGTGTAAAAACAATTCAACTTGCCAGCAAGGCAGGGCACAGCTCCATTATCTGTTTTGGGTTTAAATTTATTCCCTATATTCTTGGACACTTTGTGTAAATTAAAAATTTCATAGTCCCTAATACTGTACACGCTGTTCATTCAGTGATGAATTAAGGTCCCTAAACCTCTACATTTGCTATTAGATATCTCACCCACTTTATATGTTAATCTGTGCTAATGAATTCCACAACCCCTAGCCACAGCAAGATGACTAAAATTATTACCACTTACAGAGATATGCCTTTTTCATTTAAAGTTCAATTCAAATTGCTCCCATAAACAGTCTGCCACACAAAGATACATCCTTTAAAGGAGAGTTACTTACCTGTAAGTAGAGTTCTCTGAAGGTAATATTATCTTTGGCTACACATTCCTAAGTTACATGACCTCTGGTTTGTGGCACAAGGAGAGTGGATTCATAGCTTGATAGTTAAGACTTTCTTTCAGGCACTTCATTAGCTCTGCACCTTGTGTTCCTCAAAGGTTATTTATACCACACCCTGTCACATAACTGCTCATTCCTTTTTGAGGTAGGCCCTAAACTAAGCAGTAGAGCCAAGAGACTCCTAAAGGGGAAGAGGTTGGACAGACTGAACACCTATACATTGGATTGCATTGAAGGATTTACTGTGAAGTATCTTTCCTCTGAAGACATATCTATGAACCTACACTCCTAGACTCAAAAACGAAACAAACATCACACACAGAAGAGGAACAAACAAAACATATGTAGCACTACATGTTGTAACACATTCATGGCCAACTCTGGATGTCAGGTTGCTTATAGCATGGCCACTGGGTGGGGGATAGAACTCCTGCTCCTGCTCCTAAAGGACAATAATCTATTACTACAGTCTTCCCTACTAAAGAAGAAGCTAGTTAGTAGTACAGGATCTCAGCTGAGATCTTGAATACCAACATCTTGAAAAATCCACTGTTATTTATATAAGTGAAGTCATGGCAGCACATTTTGAGATACTGTATAAGAAATCAAACTTGGCCCAGAATATGGAATGTAGCACAGAAATAATGCTTACAAGATCAAGCCTCTAGGAATAATGCTTTCCACTTATACAGCTCCTTATATTTTCAAACACTAAATAATTAATTTCACATAACACCCTATGGTAGCTAAAATAGAATTATTTGTTTTACAATCTGAAACAAAGAGAGGTTAAGTGACTTGCCCAACCCCCACATCATCAGTCTCAGATCCAGGAATTATTGGCTGCCAGTCCCTCTATTACTCCTCTAAACTATGCTGATTAATATACAAGAAAAAAACCTCTTCTATAAAAGATTAAGAAAACTACTCTCTTCCTCTTCCTCTGTAAAAACAATCTAAGGTTAAGATTATTTTGTACAGTGATACAGTTGGCTACTGGTAGAAGTCAGCTTATCTTCTACTGCAAGAGTGGACAAAGTATGCCCTGAGAGCAAAATAGGGGCCATGGCCTCATGGCTATAACAACCCAAGGTATCAATTGATGGATCAACACTTAAGTTTTTGAACATAGTATTTGAAATGTTATAGTTTGTCTTATAATAGCTGAATATTCTCACATTTAGTGTTATAGGGCCAGCTTTTCACATGTATTTAGGTGCCCAAAGATGTCAATAGGTGTGTAGTGGAATTTACCAAGCTAAGCAAGTCAAGCACTTAAGTCTCATTGAAAGTCACAGGAGTTACACAATTAACCTACTTAGAGCCTTTTGAAAAGCCACCAAGATGCCTATCTGCAACTTGAGACGCCTAAACATATTAGAAAAACTGGTCCATAGAGCCCTATAAGATTAATTAATCTAAGTATGTTATTATTGTTACTCATTATTTGTGTTACAAGAGCACCTAAGTCTCCAATGCAACCACAGTGTCATTGTGTTAGGTGCTGTATTAATACATGGTAAGAGAGAGCTCTTGCCCCAAACAGCTTACAGGCCAAACTGGGGAAAGAATTATTAAATTAATTTTACAGAAAGCGAACTAAGGCACAAAGAGTTTAAGTAACTTGTTCAGGTCACACAGGACGTCTGTGGCAAAGATGATAATTATGGATAATGGTAAAATTAAGCAAAATTCCGAGAACAGTCACTGTAAAAATGTACAAAATCAGAGTATGGTCATGGCAGGGCTGAAGCTGAAGCAGGAACCCTACTTCCTGGGGCTGAAGCCAAAGCCCAACCTGGGCTGAAGCTGAAGTCATGGAGATTTGTTAAATCATGGAATCTGAGACCAAATCGTAATCTTAATGATAATTGAATCTAGATCTCCCAAGTCCCAGTCCAGCACCGAACCACAAAATCATTCTTCCTTTCTGGGTGCTAATTGTGTGTTAATACTTTAAGAGGCCTGGTTATTCAGGACTGGATAAAACAATCTTATTCAAGTGTCACTTCTTAGAAATGCAGAAGATAGGGAAAGAAAGAACAATAAAATACAAGTTTCTAAGGAACTAGTTAGTAGATACTAAATGAAGATATGGATAATCTTCTCAGCAAAGATTTAAGGCTTGATTCCAATCAACTCAGTTGCAGAGTGTTCTGAGAATAAGCACATGTTACAAAGCGATAAGCACAACAGAGCACATAAGCAAACCTGATCCATTATAAAGACCCCTACTAAGTGGCCAGAAAGTTACTCTTGCCTAGTAGCGAGAACAAGGGCTAAGGGCACATAGCAAAGCATCTCATGCTGCATGCTGAGGATTATATTCAACCTATGTTTTCTCAGAATGCCTGTTCTCTGTTATATCCCACCCCTATTTTGCCCTGAGTCTTCGAGAAGATGGGAGGAGGCACGCAAGGGGATTTAGACTGACTTACTTCTGTTCGGTGCAAAAGACAGTGTCTAGTGCATATCTTAATTGCAACCACATGTAATCTTGGCACACACTTGCGTGCTGGAGGGCAACAACCTTGTGTTCACTGCTGCACACTATGGGCCTAATCCAAAGCTCACTAAAACCATGGAAGTCTTTCCATTGACTTCAACAGGCTTTGGACCAGGATCCATGCAAGGGCTTGCAGGATCAAAGTCTTACTATCAGTGCTGTAGAGAAGACTCACATTACAAGACATCACTGCTATTACAAAATATATTATCCAATATTTACTTTAATGTACTGCGCTAGATAACGTTATTGTGAGATTTCCATTTACTGTCCCTATGATGGCTCCTGGGTCTTTGTTTAGCAAGAAATTAATTTTGTTTCTTATATGGCTCTGTATGTGAAAAAACCCCTGTAATTCTTTTTAACTGCTTTTAAATGACTATTTGAGTATAATTATTTTAAAGAATTAATTTTAAAAAATTTAAAAAGCTGTGTATATAGAAAAAGTGCAGAAAAAATTTAGAAGTCATTTCACTGACTTTGCATCTTTCTTAAAAATCATACTACTGTTCTTTTTCACAGTATTTATTGTATTAAAACATAATCATGACAGAAAATTTCCCATTATGTCAGAAAAAATTAATAAAAGGTAAATACTATACTAACACAATGACTATAATCTACTAATACAATATGGTCTCTTCATGATATGTTTAAACAAGACTTCAGTTTTTGATTATTTCAACTTATTTCCAAAACATTGTCTAGAAAGGAGAAAATGTATTATGTTTCAATATTTGTGAAAAGTTTTTTGGGTCCATTCCCTATTTCCTAATGTAAACAGAAACAGCTAGTAATATGTAATTTATGTCATACATACACTTTTTTGTGTGTGTGTATATGTATATGTATATATATATAATTTGCTGATTTTTGTGGAAATAAGTGTATATGTGATCGATCAGGAACATTTACTTGCATATAACCCTACACACCTTTTGTAAAATAATCAAAACTAACCGGCTATATATTTGTGACCATAAAAATACTTCCCTGCACATGGACTCTATGAATTTTTCAAATAATTTACAAAACATGATATTTCCTCAAAGCTAATAAAGTCTCTTATCATGCAATTACTGTTTGAAGTAAATATTTAAGTAAAGACTACGACAGATATTGCAGTCCCATGCAATATCTCTGAGGACCATATTGTATTGGGTTTGTATGTCACTGTTGATCAGTGACAGTGTGCACTCCAGTAGGAAGAGTTGCCACAACTTGACCAAGAACTAAGAACAGTGTGTGTGTGTGCGCGGCGGGGGGGGGGGGGGGGGGAGGGGGCCGTGGCATACCGAGAGGGGCCAGGGGGCCATGCCCCCACGCACTGGCCTGGAGGGGGCACCGGCCAGGCCCTCAGAGGAGGACCCACACCCTGTTGCAGGCAGCCAGGACGTACTCCTGGCCCCTCCACCCCTGTGCTGGGTGTCAGGAGGGAGCTGCAGGGACCAGAGCCTGTCACGCCCCCTCCCCCCGCAAAGCTGGGCAGTCCCTGCTGTCCCCACAGCAGGGGGAGAGCAGGAAACAGATCCGCAGACACCCCGCCCCCCCCCGTGGGGTGCTGCAGATGTTGCTGCTGCCAATGGCGGTGTGTGGGGGACAGCAGAAAACGGGCCTGCAGAACACCCCCCCCTCCCCACCCCAGCAGGATGCTGCTGCTGACGGGCGGGGACACCAATGTATGTATGGCCCCTGGGCTGGTGTAGGGGGTGATTACAGCCAAGCCTTAAGATACAACCGGATTTGCTCCGATCCCTCAGACAGAGACAAACACCTACAGGATCTCCATAAAACAGTCTTAAAACTACAATACCCACGTGGAGAGGTGAAGAAACAAATTGACAGAGCCAGATGGGTACCCAGAAGTCACCTGCTACAGGACAGACCAAACAAAGAAAACAACAGAACACCACTGGCCATCACCTACAGCCCCCAACTAAAATCTCTCCAACACATCAGTAAGGATCTACAACCTATCCTAGCAGATGATCCCTCACTCGCTCAAGCTGTGGGAGGCAGACCTATCCTTGCTTACAGACAGCCCCCAAACCTGAAGCAAATACTCACCAGCAACCATACACCATACAAGAAGAACACTAACTCAGGTACATACCCCTGCAACAAACCCCACTGCCAGCTCTGCCCCCACATCGACTCTAGTGATACCATCACTGGCCCTAACCATATCAGCCACATCATAAGGAACTCATTCACCTGCACATCTACTAATGTAATATATACCATCATGTGCCAGCAATGTCCCTCTACCATGTACATTGGCCAAACCAGACTGTCACTACGCAAAAGAATAAATGGACACAAATCAGACATAAAAAATAGAAACATCCATAAACCAGTCGGAGAGCACTTCAATCTCTCAGAAAACTCTGTAAATGACTTGAAAGTTGCCATACTTTTACAAAAAAACTTCAAAAATAGACTTCAGAGAGAAACTTCTGAGCTTGAACTGATCTGCACACTTGACACAATGAAACTGGGTTTAAACAGGGACTTGGAATGGCTATCTCATTACAAGAAGTAATTCTCTGTTCACACATTCTCCCTTCTTAATCAATGATTGTGAATAGGCCTCAACTACTTCCCCATTGTTGTTCCTTAAACTTGGATGTATATATATACCTGCCATTTGATTTCCATTTCTTGCATCTGACGAAGTGAGTTACAGCTCACGAAAGCTTATGTCTGCAGAAATTAAATTTGTTAGTCTTTAAAGTGCTACAGGACTCTCGTTGTTTTTGCTGTATACAGACTAACACGGCTACCCCTCTGGCACTTAGGTTGTAAATACTTTCAGAGAGGTACCACCATCCGGGGTGGCTTGCATATACTGGTTCAAGCTGGATTTTCCAAAGACTCAAATGAAGAAAGGGCTTTTGGTATAAACAAGCTGAGTTAAAACTGACTCATTGCCATCTTTCTGATCCAGCAAACAGGCAGAACCTTCTGTCCAAAGGCAGAAGGATTGGAAAGACTTTGGCCTATTAGGGCCCACAAGACTGATAGATGACCTCTGGTAAGCTTTTAGCATGCATATTGGAGTTTTTATTGTGTGGTTTTTTAAATATATTTTCTCTGTAGTGCTTTTATCTTAAGAATAAATGTGTTTGCTTAAAAAGAGCTGTGTGGTAACTTGTAACTGCAAGCAATACACTGTTCACAGCCTTCAGACTGATTTTCTGGCAATATCACAGTGTAAGGCAGTGAGCTGTGCAGCCTTAAAATGCCAGTCAGGATGATAGGAAATGTGGGTCTCCATACACAAGTGATGATGGCTGGGAGCCAGTAACCTTAAATGGATTCCTTGAGGGATCACAGAGGGAGAATACAAATACAGTTGCCCTGGGGTTTCCAACTGTCCATAAATTTATGGACAGTCAGTAAAAAAATGTACAGTTTTAACACTGTCCATAACTCCATAAATAAAAGAAAATGTCCGTGAAATTGGGTAGAAATAAAACATATTGTATTTTGACCTTGATTGTCATCATTCAGACTCACTTCTTGTATCATAAAACTACACTGACCGTGACTTTATCAATTTCCTATTTTCTGTTATTGCACATGCTCAAAGAACCTGATTGATCAATTAACTGCAGCTAAAACAATTGCATAATTCTGAATTATTGTGTACAGAAAATTGCGAGTGAGTACACACTCCTGTGACATTATTATATATTGTTTATGGTATTTTTACTGATGCCAGTAAAAAGTTTACCATGTCAGTAAAAAAAATCAACTTCAGATCTTCATGTCAATTTAAATTAAAATGCAAGGTTGGCAACCCGACTATGACAAAAAATCTTACATGATCTCCTGAAGGTCAAAAAATCTAAGTGCTATCAGGCCAGTAGAAGAAATTCCAATCAAGGACCCTCCACTAAGAATGTGCCGCCATAAACCCCTCTGCCATTTAAATCTAGGGTTTGAGCACTACAACTGCCATAGCTACTCAAGAGAAGAGAGGCACTCTCTCAGGTGGGAAGAATCCAAACAACATACATACAGCATTAGCTATCATAATCAACAAGTTATACACAGAAACAAATAAAAAGTTTGTGAAATGTCTGTAGAACTGGTGCATATGATGCTTCTGAGTGGTTTTCAAGTGTTACCCCTTTTAGAGTATGTGGTAATGAAACTACTGCAGAAGTTACAAAAGTATGGATCACTGGTGACATTCAGATCTGAAGGGAAAGATCACAAGCATCTAGCTGGTTTTTATTACTGTTGATGCCACCTGAGATTCTTGGAGCAAACAACGGTCCAAAAGCACCCCAAACTGCAAACTCCTTGAGCAGAGGAAGGATGAGACCATTCAATAATATCCCTGCCATGCTCTTAGGATCCTTCCCTCAACCAATTAGTATTACTTTTGTTTAGTCCAAAATGAGCATAATCTTATCTCACTGTTCTCCAAATACCAATTTCAAACAGGAAGTGAGAAAGCACCCATGCCACACCGTTTGGGTCTGATTAAATTAAATTAATATATTAGAATTGCATGCCATCTACATATTAAGTATACTGAGATCCAAACTGCCTTAATATCTTCCTATTGGCTCAACATGCACATTGAACAATAAATAACTTTCCCTCCATTCTGTACATACAAAATATGAGCTCAGATATGTTGCACAGATTTACACGGATGCTTCTTACCCGGCCTCCATTATTGACAGAGCTGTATAGAACATATAATTCAGTAGTCAGGACACTATTTAACAAATAAAAATTCAAGATTTAAACCTATTAATTGTACAGATTTGTCCTGGTTTAGATGTGAACTGTGAACTTGAGTTCCACATGCAGTAACTTTCTACTACTTGATTTAAAAGACAATCTCCATTAACTCTGAAGGGTAGTCTTTTCTGATGTCTGTAATTAACAACATTGTCTTTTCCTTGAAAAAGAGAGTGCTAAAATATGTATAAGAATCAAATTAGTTTAACAAGAAAAATGGTGACCAGGAACTACTAGCTGGACATCTATATGAATAATGTATCATGTTATGATGCACCTGGAATCCAAAAGCAGAGTGGAGCAACAGCAATTATATCCTCTTCTCAAGCAAACCATAGAATTTGTGAGACCATTTTAAGCTATCACAATGACAGTGTGGACTAATGTACAGTAGCACCAAATTACAAATATTTTATATGACACTAGAATATACAGTTGAGTAATTCAACAAAGACTGTACATAAGGAAGGATGGACTCCACTGGCTGCTGTCATAAACTAGTTTAACTTTATAAAATAAAACCAATGATCCTGTCTCCTGTATATGTTTTTGTACAGTATTTATCAATAGTTTCATATATAATTAATCTCATATTAATGTTAATACATAGTAATATTTTTATGATGGAAAGAATAATCCCTTATTTATGACATTATTAAACTATCACAGCTGGTTCGAAGGGTAACACTGTATCTGAAAATATCATCACCAGTAGGTAAGGAAAACAAAGGGAACAAAGATAAAGAAAAGTTGCCTTGACACCTGAAAATGTAAATGAGTGGCCTGAAATGACTGAAATTCTGCATTATGCAGCACACTGCAATTGCACTAGACCTTCCTTCTGCAGTTCATTAGATTAATTTTTCAAACAATAGCATCAAAAATTGTTTAGCCTACAGTTTAATTACTGGTGTTTTAGTAGTTTTACGTTCCATGGGAATCTCATAGGCATGACGGTTTCATTCATAAAAGGAGTTGTTTGGCAGGTCTCCAGGATAGGAATTTAAGTGACAAAGAAAGATAGATCAGTTGACTAAAAGGAAATAAATCAGATGACTTGAACATTTGGTAGACAGGGTCTAGAAAACTGGTAAGAGAAAATACCAGAGGAATTGGAATTTGACGCAAGTTTTGGACAAAACACCAGTTCACATTGATTTTAAAGTACAGATAGGCATAAACAGACATACAATAGTAGTATTAATGTGGATCATATTATGACATTGTTGTGCTCCCTTCCCACATCAGAGCCCTCTGCATAGATTATTCCTGCCAAGGACCGAAATAACTTACAGGTCACATGAAATAGCCAAGAAGGGAACCATTCTGCAAAAATCCTCTTGTAGCTCTAGCAGTGAATGACCCTGTCGAACTTAAATTGTGCAAGTTTGGGGAGGGTAAAGGATGGGTAATAGCTGGAATAAGGTGCAGTAGTTGCAATCGGCCTAGCTATGACTTTTCCCTTGCAAACATGTGTAAGAGGTGGCCTGAATTGTGAGGTGAAGGTATTGTGGAGGAATTGTGAGGAGGTATTGTGGAGGAATTGTGTGAAGGAATTGTGAGGTGAAGGTATATTTAGAGCTAGCCTGAATTTTGGCTTATTTGCAGATAAAATTAATTTGCAACCACAAAATGAATAGCAGATGTAAATCTAAGTACCTAATTTGTGCATGCAATAGTGCAACTATTCAGATTTGTACCTGAAGCTGTATTATGGGTAAAAATCAGGACACTAATTCTGCAAATACAAATTGTGCTGAGAAATGAGAGGCTATCCCCCTGAAAACTTACCCCTAAAATATCAACTATATGAATCTAGAAGGCTATGACAGTGTCATGTGTGTAGCTCTTAGAAGTTTTCTCACACAAGAGTGTATTGGAAAAGAATATAGGCTGGTGGCCTATAACGTCTGTCAAGAATAATAACTGTTTACTTGTATAAACAATTATATTTCATTTACATTTACTAGTTGAATGTAACTCTTAAAAATGATTTTCTCAGATGAGAGAAAAAAGTTATTCACAAAGGGAGTGTGAAATTTACATGTAGTTCATGAAAAAGTGATTGTTTACACAGTTAAATACTTTGTATCTGAGGATATAAAATGATGGCACAAAGAAAAATAAGGAACTTGAATATTTGTTTTATATGTCTATATAGGGTGTGTTGGTATGCCCTTCAGATAAGGGCCTGATCTTGCAAACCCTGACTCAGACAAGTAGTCCTTGCAAAAATGAGTAGCCCCATTAAGTCAATGATGTAAGGTCTACTCATATGAGTCAGGGTTTGTAATATCAGGCTCTTATTAGCATTTATGTTGCACAATTCTTTATTTTTCACAATATTTTTTAAAAGTCTGCTCCTCCTTTTCCGTCTGTGAGGCTTCTCAGGGTTACCCAGGGTTGTGAGACACCTCGCTACCACCTACCCTTAGCGTGAGAAAGCCTTGTCTGTACCCGCCATGGGTCAGTTCTCTGACTCTTCCAGCCACAGACAAAAGAAGCACTCCCCTCTCAACTCCCACAGGTTCCACTCTCCCTCATGCAAGTTAGCAATGGGCACACTCCAACCCCTGAGTTCTCACAGCATCCCCCTGCAGTGTCCAGCCTTTTATCCACTGGACACTCACAGAATTACCAGCCCACTGTTCTACTGCAGCTTACTAGTTACACCTTGACAGCAGTTCCCAAAGTCTGCCACATTGCGGATCACCATCTGTAGTACCACCAGCAATTATTTATAAACGGACTATGTATGAAAACCATCTTAAAACCTAAGTGTTGATAAAATACATTGTACCAATAGCATAGCTATGTATATAAAAAGCTGTAGTCTTGCAAAATATTAATAAATGCATTATAAACTTAACCCCATCTGAGATTTCTGGTATGCCTTTAATGAAAAGGATGTGCTTGCTTGACTGAGCAAAGTTGGTGGATATCTTGGTTGGTGGATATCAGGTGAAATCTTGGGAGGTGGGGGCGGCCGCCTCACTGCTTGGGGCAGGAGCGGCTCCTGGCCAGGCTGCTGGGCCCACGTGGGAGGTGGGCACGGCCATGAGGTGGGAGCAGCCACCGTGCTGCTTGGGGGTGGGGCTGGCACCGGAGCGGCTGCTGGCCAGCCGCTGTGAGTGTGTCCAGTGGAGGGAAGATGAGGCAGAATGGCTTGGCTGCCCTGAGCGCTGGGAGCCACTGCGCTCTGCACCTGCACGGCCGAGTGCCACTGGTGGCTCCGTGGCCGGCCCCCAAGCAGCACAGAGATATTGGTGGAGCAAGGCCCACGTTCTGCAGTCTTAATTAGTTGGTGGACCCGTACCATTGGGAGGTGGCCTACGTGCCACTGGTGGTATGTATACCACAGTTTGGGAATCGCTGCAAGAACACAGCACCACTTAACACACAGCACTTACATTTGTTTCTGGAGAATGCAAGTAATAAGTTTATTTAGCAACAGAGATTCATGTGATAGGAAACAAATATTGGAAACTAAGGCTTACATATGAAATAAAATCATATCACACGTTCTAGTGATCAAACTCAACTAAGAAGATGACCTCTTGTCTAACAGGGTTCTGCTTACCCCAAGTCCTTCTCACAGTGTTTTTGAACCAGGATGGCTGAGACCCTTCTTTCAGGAGGCCAAGCCTGCTGGCAGCTTGCCTCCCCCAATGAAGGATGCGAGGGAGTCTTTCTGCATACCCAGATAGACCAGACCAGTCCTTCGTTCTCCACCTCTAACACAGGGTTCCCCCTCCCATGTTAAACTTTTCCTGTTACTTTTTTTTTTTGATGTCCCCACAGTCTTATTAGCATTTGTCTCAGTATGCAAATACATTCCCATTTTAAGACACAATACACAATAGTCAACCAGGGAAATAAAGCATCGCCCATCTTCTGTCTGGTGGAACTTGACTTAAGGAATGCTATCGCTGGTTGACCTTAGGAAACTTAATTTCCAATATATACATATCTCCTTACATATTATCTGCATGTATCTTTCACAAAGATTATGATGAACAGTGCGACACAGGCTGTCAATAAAAACCTTATATGACACTCTTTGGTGAGCTAGAAAATAAATCCCTGTAACCATTATGCACCCTTATACCCTCTGCCAGCTGGCATCAAGAGGTCCTTGGGTCACATCATCCCCATAACCAAATTGTTTGTCCATATCTGGTTATCTCGGTGCAGATCCAGAAAAAGGTATTTAGGCTCCTAATGTCCATTGAAATGTCAATTTCACTTGAATACCTTTTTGGATCTGCCCTCACTACAGCAATTCCCACTTCAACCAGGTCAATTTGATATCAAGTTTTAGGGTGACCATACGTCCCATTTTGGCTGGGACAATCCCTTTTTTCAGCTCCACCCCAGCTGTCCCTACTTTTTTGCCAAAACTGGGCACTTGTCCCTGACTTGTGAAGGCAGCGCTGCCCACCAGAAGCAGCAGAGAAATAATTTTAAGTTCTCCATTGCTGCTGGCAGGCAGTGCTGAATCAGAGCTGTCCTCCTGGGAATGCAGCCCCCTCTCTCTGGCTGCAAGGCAGAGTGGTGGCTGCTGCCCGGTGGGGTGGTCAGCTCTGCTAGGAGAGCCTCGGGCTCTGCTGATACCATCTGCTGAGCTGGGGACTCCTGGTAAATGAGAGAGAGAGAGAGCTTGGGGAAACTGGGCAGGAAACTCTTGATCTACACAAACGATCCCTCCTCACACCATCTCTGCTCCTCCTGCACCTGTGACTCCCAGAACTGCTGCCCTCACTGGCACACACAGGCTGTCGTTTCCATTAGGAGGAGTCAGTACAGCTACAGAAAAAATGACCCACGGGAATAGGAAACGGATCAAGTCTCCCAGCAAGGAGGGAAGCAGTTAGATAGGGAAAGAGGAGAGAGATACACTGAAAAAGGTCTGCAGGGGAAATAACTGGGGAGAAAGATTCCCAGCTCCCAAATCTGCCCAGCTCCGTTTACTGAATCAGCCCTGGGCAGATCCCTCCAGTGCTGTGAGCATGGATTTCCCGTGCTGAGCACATCACAGCTCCCCCTGTCTGCCAAGGAGGCTTGCACAGGGGTTTATGCCAGGCACCTGCCTCACTGAATAATTGCATAAATTCATTGCTGCTCCTCCCACCTTCTTTCAGACGGACACTTCTGTGATTATTTTCTCTTCTCTAGGGGGCAGGGAGTGAATCATTTATCTATGTGGGGGAGGTGGGAACCTCATGTGCACATGCATCATAACAATGCCATGATTATTATATTATCCTCCTGAGGCCAGTGTTGCCCCACTACTGAGCAAGAGATGGCCTGGGTCTTGTAGGTCAGCTTCCCAGTGAAGGAGAAATCAGTGAACAGAGTCTAGGTTAAATCTAAATGTGATTTGCTTTATTTACACAAATATGCCAGCCCTGAAACAGAGGCAAATAGCATGCAGGCAGCCCTGTCCTCCAGAAATCTCAGTACACAGCGATGCCTGGTTCCCAGGAAGCTACTCTGTGCCAAGCATTGCCGCCATACATAGAGAATAAAGCAGTGCAAACTCTGCTGTCTGCCACAGCTTCTCTCCCAGGACAACTGCTTCACTGAACTCACAGTGATGCGCTTGTCTTCCAAAGACTGAACATTTGCTCACATGCTAAGAAAAAGAATCTGTCAGCCAGGGTAGCAAGCAGGGCCAGCTGGTGCCTCCCACAATAATAACAATTCCTGATAGAAAGAAGCAAGGAGCTCTTTGGGGACAGGAGAGTTCAGCCTCCAGCATCTCTTCAGCCTGGGGCTGCCCTGCTGAGTCTTGTCGTGGAAAAGAATCACACTGCTACATTTTAGAGTTGGATCGGGTGCAGCTTTAATTGTGACACACACAATCACATAACCATAGCTATGGGGAATACTATAGCCATAGGGAAAACCCAGGTGGCTATAGGGAAGTCAAGCAGCATGTCTGGATGCTGGGCAAATGTACTTCATCTGGCTACCAGATACAAAAGACTTATATAGGGGTTGCTTAGGTTCATTTACATGTTGATCGTATAGTGGAATTTGATTAACAATTTATACTTAACAGAAAAGACAATCACAATGCACAGTGGGGCACACCAGATGCCCTCACAGGAACGCCCAATGAGTCACTTGATTATACAATCAGGTTTTCAGGGACCCTGGCTAACACCCGAAGATGGGTGGTGACACAATACTTGTTCAAATGCTAATTTGTATGGAGTAAGTCTCTATGGGGCCAGTAAGACAAAGGGGGGCAGGTACTGGTACTTATCAAAACAGTTGAAGTCTGTTCAGACTTCAATAAGGCTTAAGGCTCATAACAGAGACTTGCCTCTCGGGTGTGGTTCAGAGACCTCTTGTGGGATTTTAACATCTTTATCCTAATTTCAGTTGAGGCATTCTGTTAATGGTTTAGCCTGGAGCTTCTATTTCAGTTTCAGGCTACAACTTCAGGCCAGGCCTTCTATGACCAGTTTCAGACCAGGCATTCTATTAATCAATTTTATGATTAATTCTTTGATTCCACAGTCTGTAGAGCATATTGTTAGTGAGGGGCAAGGAGATTGGGTGGGAGATGATTCTTGTGATTTCTCAGAGCTCGGTGCAGCTCTCAGATTCCCCTTAACAAGCCAGAGGTGGGGGGCGGGGGAGGTCCTTCTTCCAAAACCACTCCGTAATTGAGGATTCAGATCTGGGGTCTGTCAGTTTCCTGCCCCTCCCTGGCAACAAAGAACAGGGATTGTGAAATAAAGTGAATTAGGGAAGTGATTCCTCCTCTTTTGAGGTCTTGTTGAGGCAAAAATCCTCAGTGAGAGCAGCAGGTGGAGAAGCTAATACCCCCACTCTCTGTCTGCCACCTACCTGGCTGGCAGTGTCAGGGATTCTGTTGTTATTGCTGTGGGACTCTGCTGCGTTGCATAGTCCAATAGCCTCATCTCCTGGCTCTGAAATCAAAAGTACTCTCATCCAGCTTTGCTGCCCAGATCCCAGCCCATACCCATTCCTTCCTTTTCACCCTCCCTGCTATTAGGCTCAGTTGGGAGTACAGAGAAACATTTGGTGGGACGGGGCTTGGGCCAGCCCTGCATGTCCCATTTTCAGTTTAGGGAAATATGGTCACCCTATCAAGTTTGGTCAACCATCCAATCTGTAGAAAATGTTGCTGCCAAATCTTCTCATGTTACTTCAATCATATCATCCTTCCATCTTTGAGTAATACAGTGATGCCAGCCTTATTACCCCTTTCATCTCTTCTTTCCTCTATGCCTTCTCCCATGCTGCTCCCTACACAGGAAATGCCTTGCCTGAACTTCTTTGAGCCACATTCAAATCCCTCCTAAACACTCACTTCTGCTGTCACCCATGAAAACTAAAGAGTAAGAAAAGTAAGAAAAATGTAACAGAACTTTCCAAGTTAGTATGTGCCTTAGTGAATATCAGGGGCAGTCATGTATCTTTTATTGTTTACCTTTCAAACATCTAGCAGACTCAGTTTCCTGGATCAGAATCCAAGATTTGCTCCTCAAAGATCATGTAGACTTTTTTTTTTGAGCTATCCAGGGAAAACCAAGGCTCTGACCCTGCAATTTGTTTTGTGCAGAACATATTGCAGGATTAGGGCTAAATTCTTTGAGATTTCCTCTGTCTGCATGAATTGTTGATGGTGGCTGCTTCTTAATGTTTTAAAAGGATTTTTCCCCCAGCCTTGAAAAGTAAGGTATTATTCCTTTGAGATGATTAGGCAAATATGAATATTTTGATATTATACAGTTTTAATTCATGGAAGGACACCTAAGAGTTTGGGATGGATGCTTATCTAATGTTTGTCCACAGTAACCAGGATCTCCGCGGTGTCACCTGTTTTTGCCTAAAGGGACAGTCATGAGACTGAGGGAATCCATCCTACATGGCATTAAAACTTCCTGCAACCTCTCCAGGAGTGATGCAGGTAACTTCACAAGGCAAACCTGCCCACAACGTGCTGCCTGGCAACGCGCATCTCCCTGCTCCCTCCCTGGAGCAGACACGGGTCCCGCTTCTTAGCAGGGGTCTTCGGGGGACCATCTTGTGAATGCCGGACACTCCCCAACCGACGGGAGTCTCTGATCCCGACAGACCCCCTCAAAGACGGAGCCGCTCCCTGCCCCTAGAGTGAGTGTCCCTCATCCCCTCTCCCAGCCCCTATAACACGGACTCACACCAACGGGCAGCTGCTCCCCTCCCCTCCAGCCAGCGCACCCTGACCCCGGCCCAGCCCCGGTGAGAGGGTGTCTTTGCCCCGCCCTTAGCGCCCACCCCAAATGGGAGCCTCCGAGTCCCTCTCCTCCAAGGGCGCAGTGCGTGTCTCCTCTCAGCCCCGGCCCCCTACCTGTCCTGGTAATGGCGAAGCGAGTCCCCCCCTTCCCCGCACGGCGGTCTCTCACCTGTCAGACCACCCCCCGCCCCCAATGAGGGTGGAATCTCTCCCCCCACCTCCCCGAGACTGGGTTGGGGCTGCGGGCCTCTGGGGGCTTGTTTCTCCGCCCAGCCAAAAGCAGGCCCCGGCCGGTTGCCATGGGGAGGGTACCTCCGCGAGCGGGAGGGGCCCGAGGCAGGCCAGCAGCAAAGCGGCCGCTGATTGGCTGCGGGACGACAGCGCGGCACCCAGTAGCCGGCGGAGATGGTAATGAAGCCTCAAGATGGCGGCTAGGTAAACAGGGCAGGTGAGTGGGTCCCGCCGCGGTGGCTTCTGGGGCCTGAGGGGCAGCGGGGAGGGAGCCGGTGTAGGGGGAGGGGGTGTCACTCAGTTCCTACGGGCGGCACCTGGTGGAGGGGAGAGTCGGGAGGGGAAGGGTAGCGCGGTGGTAGCCGGGTGCGCGGGGCCGCTGGGTGAAGGGCGGGAGCCGGGGGAGGCGGCGATAACTGGGGAGGGGGCGGGGCGGGGCGGTGGAGGTTTTAGGAAGAGGGAAGGGCACCTGTGGGGAGTGGAAGGGTAATGGGCCGGGAGAAGGGTGGGCAGAGCGGGTTAGGTAGGTAAGTGGGGGGTGGGGAGGGGAAGAGGAGGGCTCGGGCATCCCACGGTCCTGGATGTGAGGGTCATGGCTGCACATCAGGCTGCTGGCACGGTCTCCAAGTGGCACATGTCAAGAGAATCTTGTCCGAGCCTGTAAACTTCTCCCCAAAACCCACCTCGTTCCTGGAGGGAGGAAACTTGGATGAACCCGCCTTAAAATGAATCCAGAATAAAAGAGGTCTTTCTCCTCCCTCTTTTCCTACTTACCTCTTCCAAAGTGAGCCTGATTTGAAAGATTTGGAATTGTAAATCAAACCCGAACAACTATTGGGAGTGAGGGGTGGGTGTTGCTGTCCCAGGTTGCAGTTTCAGGAAGAGATGGAAAGTAGTGAGGCTCAGAATAATAAACTTGTCATATGCTGTCACTGAGAGACACTGCGGAATCATGTTTCCTTGTACCTATAATCTCTACTGAAGTTGGGTTTTGGCTTTTTTTAAAGTTAGTAAAGTCATGTCATCTCTATAGTCTAAAGAAAACAGTGCAATGTTATATTTTCAGTCCAATTCAATGAGAATTTGCTGACATAAGCTGTACAAGTGTTTCCAAACTGTGTGTTAGAAAGCAAATAAAATAAAATAAATCATAGGGTATCTCAGAAATAGGTAACATCTGCCTAGGATAGGCCTGTGCACTCACTATCTTTGAGAATTGATCCCTTTTGGCCATTTGTCAGCATTGTCTGATGCAGATTTTGATTTTAGGACACTAGTATAAATCTCAAGTAAATCTCCATTATAGTCAAGATCTACAACAATGCAACAAAATGGAATCTGGTCTTGTATCTCTCATGATCTATGTTGTTGTTGTTGTGTGATTCAATGAGACACTGAGGACCAAATTTTCAAAAGTGTGAGTGCAAAAGCAAACAAACACTTTTGGAGACACTTGACTTGAAATTCCAGATTACATACAAATCTGACTGTACATACCCCTAATGTGTGTCTCCACATTTTAAAATATATCTTTCATGCACTTTCACAACTCTTCGATAATTGTGTTCTCTAGATTCAGGCAACGTGACTTACTGCATTTAAAAAGAAGATCTTGAGTTACAATTTTTCTATCCTTTCTATTAAAATCTGAGTTTTAAAATTATAAGAGAGCAAAAGGACCATTTTGTAAACTGCCCTCTCTAAAAGTGTTAAGACGTTCTGCATTAATTCTAATAAGCTTGTCTAAACCACTTAGAACATCTAATGGAAGTAAGATTATTTTTTGCTTTTTCCTCTTGTCAAGAGCATTTAAAATATTTGTAATGCCGTATTTCATTATTTCTAATTCTCTGCATCCACAGAGAAAATGTATTTTTACCTCAAGAAGCTGAGTAAATTCATATGAAGTTTGTGTCTTCACAAAGATTTTTGATGTTTTGCTCTATTTTTTAGACTGGAAGATGTGGAGTGGGCTATTACCTCCTGGTGTGAATGAAAGTGATGTTGACTTGAGTTCTGATGATGGAGATGCAGTGGTTGGTCCTATAGCTTGCTCAAAGGAAGATAAAGAAGATGAGGATGTCAAAGGAATTCAGGTTTCTGATTTTCAGACAAATAGACCTGAGAGTATTATTGAAAGTAAATCCACTCCTATAGCAGTGGCAGATGGAGAAAACGAATATCAAGAATGCCCTTCTGGAGTTTCTTTAAAAATGTGGAATGTGGGTATTATTATTAGTTGTCTGGAAATGACCAATGCAAAAGTGTAACATATTCAGTATTGTGTAGCTAATCTTTATTTAAGTGAAGGGACATACAATGTGTAGGATAAAATAAAACAATTTGAATAAAATATAGTCTTCATGACCCATTAGAACCAATTTTAACCTAACAAGTTGCTAAGAGGGATTTTTTTTAAATGTAAGTTTTACTTTTTCTTTCTTAACAGACAGGTAACTTAAAGCCCAGGGGAGAAAAATAATACAGGCACAACTATTTCGTCATACAAAGTTTTCTGTTCACTTCAGGGTCTGAGCACCTGAACTTCTTTGCAACTGACTTCTATATTGTTAAAGATTTGTAATTGAGCATATTATCCAGTCTTCTGAATATTTAAGATCTAGTCAACAAAAAATGTGTCCTTTAGTTACATGTAAGCACTGCCATTCAGTATCAAGATGAGTTACAAAACCTTATTCATTTTCTTTGATCTGTGCATGTTTCATGTGGGGAGAGAAAAGATTGGAGAATTCATACTAATAAGCTGAGCAGTGTACACTGATATTTCAAATGGGCCTTTAATTCTGAATAAGGATTGCCAAAAACAAGTCTTTCATCTCTCTCCATAGCCTAGATAGCCAGCTATGTAAGAGGTCTGCTTCTAGTCATCTTGGACATTCACCCATCATCTAACATCAGAGGGCTTTACGAATGTGCTCACTGTTGCACCCTTAATGTGTTTCAAGTTAATTGTGTACCTTATAAGGAAGATTGGGATGCGGTTCTGAGGAATCATGGGGACTAAAAGAAAGGGTGGGAGCAGAAAATCAGAGATAATATTATGTGGTATGAAGACAGTCTGTTGTGTGTAACCTTTGCAACTTAATTCCAGCAGAATTGAACTTGCACTGTAAAGAACCTTTGTGTGGTAAGAATTAGTGAAAATTTTTGGTAAGGTTTTCAGTACATTTTTTTACTTAAAAAAAATTCTGGGTTTGCTTTTTCCTCTTCCTGTAGAAATTTCAGGAGCTGCAGAAGAAAAACTTGGAAGTGAAAGTCCAAACAAATCAGGGAAACAGGGCACAAAAGAGAAAACGTTCCAGAAAAGGTATTTTATTTAACTATAGAATTAATACCAAATGCATTTTGATTTATTAAAGTGAGTTGAAAAGACTGTACTTTTTCAATAATCATATTGAATGACAGGGCTAGAGGGCACCATTAATGCCAACTTTCTGGGCCTATGAACCAGAGACTTTCGTAGTGTGATTAGGTTATGGAAACAGTGTACGTTTATGTTTGTGCCATTTTCAGGGAACTTCAACTTGTAAACATTCTTCAAGTAAAGTAATGTTGATTTATCAGGATTACCAGTTAGCTATAATATATTTCTGTAATCCTATGAGTCTTTCTTGGTTTAGCTTTCTAAATACAATTCTCTGTCAACAGATATGGTATAATGTTCTTATTATGAAAACCCTTATTACTGAGCATAATCCTGTTGCCTTAAAAACAGTATCGTAAGTAGGCATTATGGCCCCAATCCTGCTAAGAGAGTCTGTCTATATGCGGTTCCATTGAGTTCTTGGAACTCTGTGGGAGGATCTCTTGGCGCCTCAGGCCTTAAAGATTACTCAGTAATATCCTACACATTAATCTTGAACTAGTCTCTTGTAATGATTTGTACCAGAAGTTTTTAATGTTTGAATAAAGCAATCAAATATTATATATTATTTTTTTCAGAAAAACTGAAAAAGAACAAAAAAGAAGTGATTGAGAGGTATAAACAAGTCAATATTATAATTATCTGAAGTGTGTTTGTAAAGGGACGTTGTTAGAAGGAATGGGTACAAAACTTGACTAACCATAGGGCCAAATCCTGTCTTTGCGTGTCTATAAGGCAAGCAGTTTCCAAGTCAGTCAAAGCCTCATGCAACCAGTGGCTGAATTTGGCCCCTAAAACTATTTGATGGGGAAATATCTTAATTTAACAAAAATTGACTTGGGTAGAAATTAAAATAGGGGAGGAGAGACCTAATTTATTAGTTAATCCACAGCTGTGAAGACTTGCCCTCAATTACACTACTTGTGTATGTAGTTACATGTGATATTAACTGCAAGATTGGGACCTTACATGATCCAAGTACACACATTGTGAAGTAAACAAAAGGAACTATTCATTTTGTTGCCATTAGAGAGTTGAGTAGGTGCAGAGGGTAACTTTTACCAACTGGGAGAACAAAAGGTTCTTTTTTTAATTCTGGCTTGAACAATGGAGAGTTAAAAAATATGTAGTTGATAATGTTAACTGCTATTCATATTTTAATTGAATAATCAGTTTAATTTATCTGAGAATGCTTAGTACAAAGTTGGGTTTGTTTGTTTTTCAGTCAGCAATCTACACATGAAGGCCAATGGAAGGAACTCACGCACTACTTTGGAATCAATGATAGGTTTGAATCTCTTGTGAGCAGTAGGGCTCCCCAAAAGGTGATTGTTTATAGTTTCTTAGAAGTACGATGACAATGATATAGTTGGATTTAAGTTTTGTCATAAGATAACTGAAATAAGAATAAGCCAGAAAGTTGGTTGAAGCTGAGCAAATAATCATATACTTCTATTGGAGAGAAAATTCTATGTAACATTTCTAATATGATCTACTAGTTAGACATCACATGCAATTTATAGATATTATTTATATTGAAGAATTGCTATACTTCCTGTTGATACAACATCCATGGGTCTCTCCTTCCATTTCTCTTTTTTTCCCCTCAGTGATATACATAGGGAGATATACACATGTGATTTAGCTAGGGTCAGTTTCTTTTAATTTTAAAATAATTCGGCTGATACTTTTAATTTAAAACAGTGGAATTGTCTTGAGATATAGGCATTAGTAGTCTTTTGGATTATTAACACATTTATGTTGTTAAAATTGATTAACATGACCACAAATTCTCTTAGCAACTTCTGGTACTAATTATTATTGTCATTAGCATTGTCTCATTTTCAAAACCCGTTTATCTTTGTAAATTATGTTCTTTAGGGCATTGTTTGGTCAGTTATGTTTCTGTCCAAGATTTAAGTAATTTTTATGAATCCACTTGACATTTTCTAGGTTACATATCCCAAGTATAGTGACTTTGACCACTGAGTCCTTCGTTTAGGCAAACAACTGATCATAACTCTGCTTAACCAAAGCCCAAGTTTTGCACTGAACTACTCAGCTTAAACCTCGATGGGGAGGGGCCTTGATCAGCAAAATGTGGAAGCTCTCCAACTGAGATGATTATTTGATTTTTTTTGTTAGTGCTGACAAGCTGTTAATTATATCTATTAATTTCATAAGGCAGGAACAGAATTGACTGCCACCACAACTTTGAATTATTATTTTATTAATTTTTTTTCTTCTCCGACTTACATCTTCAGTGTATGAAAATGAAGGAAAAATCCTCGTAACAGTGTTTCTCAGTAGTAACAAATGTTATGTTTTCATTTACCCTTACAGCTTTAAAACAAAGTAGGTTATTTGGCCAGCAGTGATATGTCAGACATATATGTACTCTAACAATAGTTAAATCGCAGTCAAGAAATGGAAGTCTCCTTTTTGATTGGAAAATGAGGTTTCTTGGTGAGATTTTTTTAAACAAAATCTGCTTGTAGACCTCTGTCACAGATCCACAGGTCTGGTGCTCTGGAACAGTACCCGGAAGGCCTCCATCAGTGTGCCAGACCCCTCTTAGGGTCTCACTCCTTCATTAGTGTAAGCCGCTTGATTTTACTGCCTCCTTAGACAGAACCACAGAGCTTTCAGCACCCCTGCTTCAGGCCGTAAACTCCCTTCAGCAAGTCCACCTGAGCTGGACACCTGAGAGAGACTTGTACACCCAAAGGAAGCATCTGCAGTAACTCTCAGGTGGTGTTGTAAAAGCAGTAGGGTTTATTAGATTTCTGGAACACAGCACAGAAAGTCCTTGGTTAGCACAGAGAACAGACAGTTACAGCATGGTCTATCTTGTTCAGTCCAGAGCCCTCTGATCCTTCTTTTGTCCCAGGTCAAGAGAGTCTCAAGCTTCCAGTAGCCAACACTTAACACCCCCCCACACACACACCTGGCCCCTCCTCAGTCCTTTTTTCTTGTTCCTGGGCAAACATGGCTGGCTTCCTGCAGAGGGGTGAGCTATCCATGGTTATGGTTGCTAGGTACTAAATGTCCAGGCAATTGGAGTGGCCATTGTCGTCTTGGAATCTGCATAGACACGGAGCCCTTGCCTCAGGCAGCTAGGTATCAGTCACACCTGTGTCTCTGAGTTTCTGCAGAGAGTAAACAACCTCCTGCTGCCATCTAGTTAACAATTCAGCATATAGGAGAAACTGAGGCAAACAATAGTCATACAAAATATTACAGAAAATTCTCACTCCAGCACATCACAGTTCCACTCCTATGTTCCTTCAGAAATATTATAATTGGAATCTTCAACAAATACAACCTACAATTTTTTAAAGAGCACAAATGTATTATATGTTTTTTGCTTTCATTAGTTGTCCTTAATTTGCAAATATTAACTCTAGACAAGTTAGAATTTGCCTCTGTTATTGGGACACTTTTTTTCTTGTATTCAGAAATTTTAAAAATGTAAAACATATTTTTTTCTCTTTCACACCATGATTGTTTGAAGATTTGGATTTAGTAGTACAGGAAAGTGGCATCGTGCCAGAATTCAGTTTTGGGATAAAGATAAGATCTGTGAACTGCAAAGATACAGTGGTAATTGCCATTCTTCATGTTCCCTGACACATAACACTTCACATTTTATTTAGGAAAGCTCCAGGGATGGAATAGATAAGCCAGATCTTGAGAAGAAATTTTCTTGTGACAGGTATAAACTAGTCCATGTAATATTTTTAACTACAGTATTTACCCTGCACATAAGGTGGAACTAATACAATGATTTGTGCTCAGTCAGCTTTTCAGTGACTACTTAATGATACTGTCCATTACAGCACTTAGACAAATGTGATTTGTTTTACATGGAAATTACAGATGTGTGAAATAAATATAATTCTGTTAAACAGATGTTTAAAATGTACAAGAAGAGTTCTCTCTATAAATCCTATTTCCCCATTCATTTTGGCCTGAAGATGTTTGCCAATTTTTTTTCCAGTCTGGCCTTGAAGTGAGCATAGACAAGTCTTTGACTGAAGGGGATATTGAGAGAGCTGAGGAACTGAGTGATAGATTAGCCACTCGTGAGGTAAGTTGGCCTAATTAAATACAGCCTCTTAACTCTTTAGCTTTGTATATCTAGTCATAAGTCATTATAATATAACCAAATACTGTTAAAGATTGTTCCTGGTATCTTTTCCTTTTGGTATTGCTTACATAGGCTTCTTTCAGCCACAATCTATTATAGCCATAGATGTAACTGTAGGACTGTTTGGACAATTATATCTGTATTTTCAAAGGCTCGAGTAATATCTATCACAAGGAGACCTGAACATATAACCCCCAGAAGCATTGATCTCAGATTAACAAATTATTATGGAGGCACACTAATGACTCTATAGCTTTCTGTAATAATCCTAAGACTTGAACCTTCTTCCACATCAGTTTCTCAAGAAATTTCAGGTGGAAAGCAGCTTTCTTATTAATATTCCCTACCTCAGACTTTGCCTCTCTTTCCCACCTCAACAAAATTATCCTCTAGCAAATTGGATGGGGAAGATCGGAGATATATTTTTGTAATGAAAGCGTTTTTTACTATTGGAATAATCATAAATATTTTTGTTTTTAAGAATATATCTTAGATTGGTCCACAAACTTCATATCTTTTATTACATTGTCTGCAGAGGTAGCTAATGTGTCTGAGTAATTGTATGGTAGGTGGGTGGCTTTTGTAGAATTAACTTATGAAACATTGATTCTTCCGTAGGTTTGTAAACTGGTGACAGAACTTTTAAACTTTTTGGTAGTTAACCTGTTAGATGCCTCTGTGAACTGGGACTTAGAATGAGAAACCACACATTGCTAAATGTGTCTTTGGCATCAGCAGTGCATCACTGGAGTCTAGCATAGGGAGCTGAGCTCCACTTCCATAAAAGTAGAGAGAGGGTGAGGAAAATGTGAAGGAAGAAAATATTGGAGAACAGCTGAGAAACCAGAAAAGGGAGAACAGCCAAATGTGGTTTCCATTTTCCTGCTAGAGCATATCTTCTTTTTCCCTTGAATCTTCCCATTCCCATACACGGGTTGGAAATTTCAGGTCTGCCCACTAAGCCAGTAGAATTCAAAGGGTTTTTGAAAGTTTAAAATGGAGAAGGAAAACACCACAACCTACTTCAGATTTTTCACATAAATGTTTTTAAAATATTTTAAAATAAGGGAATTTCCAGCCAAACTTTTTTAAAACTAGAATTAAAGCTGTAATTGCTTATCCGTTAAATGTAACGTGGTATAATATACCATTGTGGTTACTCATTAAAAAGCAGGGATCAGGAAATTTGTACTTAAGGTCCCATAAATAACTTAGTTAAATTCTGCCTCTGCCTCAATACCTGTCCTCTACTCATTCACCGGAAACTCCCTTACTCAACCACTGAGGGTACTACATAAGTAACTACCATACTCTTTCTATATTTGCATTGCAAAACTGTCACTTCACATAGTATAATTAGAAACCTAAAAACTTCTGCTATCGGCCATGTGTCTTCTTTTTTGAGGTCACCCATCTACTCACAATGAAACATGCCAACATCTCACCTCTCCTTCCAAGTACAGTATAAAAACACTCCTAATATCTTTCCTTCCAAGAACAGACCTTAAATGCACCATTTCTCCATCTACTGTAAATTGGTCAGAGTACCACAATCAATAAAACATACTGAGACTTCTGTGCAAATTGTTTGGTTATAAATGCAAATTAATAAATATGAAAATATACAAGTTCTTTTACTATTTTGATATGCTATTATCTGAATTGGATAACTGTTGTAATTGGGCAAGGTCACTGAAGTTAAAGTAGTGAGCGTGTAATCTCAGATGTGCAAGTTGGAACACAGGAATGTTTGGAGCTCTGTGAGTACAGGATATGGAGTGGCTGCTGCTGTCTAAGCTAAATGGGGCTGCAGTAGAGAATTTTGAGTAAATGTTGACCATCATCATGGGCCAGCGTTGAGCCCCTTTTTGTTTGTGGTTGTCATGGATGTGATAAGCGAGAGTATACAAAGTAAGCTACCTTAGAACATGCTTATCACTGATGACTTAGTGATATGTGTGGAAGATTGTGGGACCCTGCAAGCCAGTTTTGAACTGTGGCCACATAGTTTTGAGCAGACTGGATTTAGAATGAATGTTGGTAAGACCAAGACTATGGCAACGGAGGGAGGAGGACTCATCATAAAGGCATCAAGCTTAGAAGAATGAAATAATTTAAATACCTCGGATCAATGGTTGCTGATGAAGGTGCCCTACCAAGTGATGCCTGTATATCATAAATACTAAAGTTGCTAGGTGTAAATGGCGAGAGCCGACCCTAACTCTCTGTGATGAAAAGATGCCAACAAAGTTAAAAAGTGAGTGTATAAAACAATAATTGGACCCATCCTAATGCATGGAATAGAGACTTGGTCAACCACAAGAAAAAAAATCAGTATGCTCTCCATGACAGGAATGAAGATGTTGAGGTAGTCAAATGGTTAGACATTCCAAGGCAGGAAATGAAATCAGGTTGTCAGAGGCCTAATGCAGGTTGCGCCAATTGAAGCCAAGTTGAGGGAGGCTATGCTACATTGGCATGGGCATATCCAGCAGAGATTTGAGAGCTATATCAGTAGGATTTGGTACGTGAACCAGATATCAACAGATCTGAGAGAGACCAATCTGTATGATATCCTGGCATGCAATGTTGAATTTTGGAAGAAGGCTATAAAAATTGCTGACCCCAAATTGGGAAATGGCAAGAAAGAAGACCACCTAGCATATTATAGGTGCTATAGTAATCTATTATTTGTGGAACCTGAGCTCCAAATTCTTGATTTTGAGGTATTAGCTGGTTCTAAAAACAAAAATATGTTTGAAACAATATTAGCATTCACAGCCTTAATTCCATTTTTGTTTAAGTGGGTTTGTCTGAATAAATAATACGTTGTGAGAGAAGGAAAACTCAAATGACTGTGGCTCTGCTTTAGCAATGAGTTTCATGCAGGTAGTCTCCCAGTGACTTCAATAGGACTCTACACAGGTGCAGGGATTTGGCCATGCAAAACTCATTGCAAGGTGGGTTCTTCTTTTGTAACTTAAAAAAGAATCTGCATGGGTTAAGGTGGGTCTCCCTAATTGTGGAGGAAGAGGGCAGAGGGAAGTGCTGGTGAAATCATTCATATAGTATCTGATTGCATAAAGAACCAAAGAAAGGGTGTATTTATGGGAGCAGCTGAGTCAGAACATCATTTTCTCATAGATCAGGTACAGACTAATAAAACAAAATTGATTTCACATATTTAAATATTGATGCAAACATCCATGTGACCTTCTCCTATCTCATTCTGAACTTTTAAAAAATATCCTTGTTTTTCTGAAATCCTTCTTTTTTTTTAGAAAGTGAATTAATTTTAAAAAACTGACTAATTCTTTAGTCTACACAATTTAAACTGTTAATGTTACTTATTCTTTTCACCTCCAAATTCTGTAAGCATCTGGAAATGGTTTGAGTCAAATGTGGAGAAAGATATTGACTAAGATGGGACCAATGAAGATGGGAAAAAATTGGTTGAGTTGCTGTTTCTTATATACAAACTGCATATTTTTACATTTTATTTTTCTTAATGATCTATTTATGAGTAGTGTTGTATGTGGTTATAAAATAAGCTGAGTTCTATTTGGGGCATAGCCCCTTTACAGCCCTGTAGAATATGTGTTCAGTGGGTGGGAGTTCTTTTGGAAATCAGGTGTATAGATTTTTAATCAGCACCATTTTCTTTCTCAAGAAGCAGTGACTGGAACCTGCTGATAAAGCCTTTGCTTTGAGGCACAGATCCCAGAGTTCTTAAAGCCATTTCCTGCCTTAATAAGTGAAGCTAATTTTTGATGTATAACATTTATAAGCCTGTGAAACTGATAGGGCAGCATCAGTATTTAGAAAAATGAAGCCAAAAATAAAGAGATGACTAGGAATAGGCACTGAAAATATGCCATAAAAAGCTAGGGAATGCCAAAATAGTGCTGTCAGCCTGCTATCATTATGACACATTGAGAGATGATTTTTGTGGAATCAGATTCCCTTAGAATCAGAGTGATGAAAGAATGTGCATAATCTGGAGACTGCCTGAGTGGATCGCTGAAATTCACATCCCTGAAACATAAATGATACTGTAGCAAGGTTTATTGCCATGTAACACTTGTTGCAGGGTACTTTGGGGCACAGATTGTCATGTTGCAGTATAATGAATTTGGAAGCTAGATATTGTCTATCTTTCTTTTATTTTATGAAAATATACCTATCAAGGAATGGTTTTCTGTTTCAAGAGGTATTTTTAATAGCACTGTGCACATGATTTTCTTTATACCATTAAGCCTGGCTGCTGGATTGTTGAGAGCTTGCAGTTGAATGAATGTTGTGCAACAAATAAAATCTGATTGCTTTCATCGTGGTGCAACTTCTTCAGGATCCCTCTGATACTATCCTTAAGTCAGAACAGATTCAGATCTTTTCCAAGAGAAAGCGGACCTTATAATTTCTAATTTTCACTGCTAAAATGTAGATTTGTATACAATATTGAGAATTATTTCCTTTTAGTAAACTTTTTTAGTTCCACAGTGTTCATGACAACATTTTCCTTGATCTAAATTAGTATGTGTATTGTGGCAATTATGGAGTGAATCACATTAAGAAGGTGCTGTGTTTCTGAGTTTGGAGTCCAGTGTGCTAGTACATGTGTTAGGAAAATAACGCAAGATAAAGTAAAATTATATGTCTAAATTTTATTGATTGAAAATAATCTTAAATATTGTATTGGTGGGGGAGAGTGGAGGGGAGAGTATGGAAGTGAATGCATTAAGCACCAGTTCTGCAGTTGGTGTACACAGGTAGATCCATGCACAGAAAAACATAGATTTCAATAACAACGAGAGTCCTGTAGCACCTTAAAGACTAACAAATTTCTGTGGGCATAAGCTTTCATGGGCTGCAACCCACTTCATCAGATGAATGAAATGGAAATAACAGATAGAAGGTATATATATATATATACATCCAAGGGTAAGGAACAACAATGGGGAGGGCAAGTGCTAACAAAGTCAGTTCAGTTAGATGAGGCCTATTTACAACCATTGATTAGAAGGTGAGAATGTATGAACAGCGACAATTACTTCTTGTAATGAGATAACCATTCCAAGTCCCTATTTAGACCCAGTCTGATTGTGTCAAGTTTGCATATGAGTTCCAGCTCTGCAGTTTCTTGCCGAAGTGTGATTTTGAAGATTTTTTGTTGAAGTATGGCAACTTTCTAGTCAGCTACAGTGTCCTGGGAGATTGAAGTGCTCTCCTACTGGCTTATGGATGTTACCATTTGTTATGTCTGATTTGTGTCCATTTATTCTTTTGCGTAGTGACAGTCCAGTTTGGCCAATGTACATGGCAGAGTGGCATTGCTGTCACATGATGGCATATATTACATTAGTAGATGTGCAGGTGAATGAGCTCCTGATGGTGTGGCTGATGTGGTTAGGACCTGTGATGGTGTCACTAGAGTCCATGTGCAGGCAGAGTTGGCAATGGAAATTTGTTAGTCTTTAAGGTGCTACAGGACTCTCGTTGTTTTTGCTGTATACAGACTAACACGGCTACCCCTCTGAAGTAGACTTCAATATATCTCCTCATGGACAGACCCACTGATGTTCATTTGCAAGTGACTATGCATGGATTTGACTGTAAGATTATGGCCTACATGTATAACCTCCTTTTGGTGCAGCTACGTGAAATTAATTATTAACAGAAATTTAATATGTATGTGACTGATGAAATTCACCCCAATCCCTGCACAAAGATTTCTGCAAAGAAACTAGTAATTCTGTATGGTTTGAAATAATGAACATACCCTCTCTATAGTCGTCATTCCACTTTATAGGCTGGAATAGTGATGGCAGTTCCTTTGCACATCTTCTGAGAGTTTGGGAGCTAGTGGATATCTGTAAGTGTAGAATCCATGGCCCTGCATTCAGCAAGTCCCCTTTCTGATTCTTTTGCCCATCATGGAGCTTTAGTGGTTCAGAGATTCTTGGGTAGGTTCTCCACTTCTGAATGAGTATACTTCATAAAATATACTACTGCAGAGTTTTGACCTCCTCTGTGTGGGTTATATACTTTTTAATCTAAAAGAGCACATAAACTAGTTTACCTGGGGGGGTTAAACATGCTATACAGTCCTGAAAAACATTTCTGCAAAGCACGCATCTTACAAGAAACTTATTTCATGACTATGTTAAGAATGGATAGTTTTGGTTTTCTTACAGTTTACACAATATAAATATTCACAGTTAAGGTGTATTTTATAGTAAACCAAATGCTATCTTATCATATCATTATCTAAGACTGCAAGCATTAGCACAGTGCTCCACGTTTTAAAGCTCTGCTTCTTGAATATAGAAATGAGTACCTAAGGCCATGGTTGCAATATCGTATATTTAATGATAACTTGTTTAACCTGAGAGCTGTCAAGAAAAGTATTGAATATTTATATAGGAGATCTCCAAGGAGTCTTGAGTCTCTTTTAGAAAGGATATTGTAGAAAGGACTAAGTTAGCATGATCAGTTTTGCAATGTTTGTATAGAGATTCCCTGTATTTAGTAAAACATGTTTTGTGCTGTTATATACAATGTGATAATCAAGTTTGCGTCAGTAGCAAGCTTTGGACACAATAGTCTAATCAATAGACTTTTTTTAATGAAGTAGACTTTATTCTAACATAGGCTATTACCTTAAATTGCAATGTAAATGGTTCATTTACAGTATTTGCTGGACTTTTTAGGCACTCTTGTCAATGAGTTTATATTGAGAACTTAGAGCATTATATTGACTCTGTATAACAGTAAATGCACATCCTATGTCAGAGTTATGACTCAAATTACTCAGTAATATCAGTCTGATCAGTGTAAACAACATGATCTGTTAAAGGATATGTTCACATCTCCTTTACATGTTTTCATATGTTGAAATGTGAATATATCTGTAAGTGTGTGGTTATTTAATTCTTTGTAAATTTGTTCTAAAACAGATTTTGCATAACCTGAAAAGAGATCTTTTCAGTAATTCACCTTGAAAATAGTTTACATTGTTCTTCTAGTGATACATTTTTTTTCTTTAATGCTGCAATGCTCAAATGTTTTGTTCTGTCTCTGGAAATAGAATGCAGATTTCTGTATGACTCAAATAGTTCTGAGAATTATTCTGGCTAAAATTCAAACTTTTCATTTCATTTGTGGTTAGTGTAGCTATTATTGCTGCATAGGTGCCACATTGTCTAAGAGTGCATTAGCCTGAGGGCAGTAACTTGAACATAATAAAATTATCTTGACCACATTAAATTTACCTGTCAAAAGAAACTTTAAAAATATTATGTAATTTAGAGTACTAAATTACTGAAGTAGTTGTCAGTCTTTAAATAACCCATTTTGACAGCACTATTCCTATGTGTTTAGCTTAGAAGCTTCTGGCATTTTGGCGAGAAGTTTCAAAAGCTATAATTTACAAGTAAACTCTGCATTATTGTAATAAAGCTTAAATGAAAGATCTGCATTATAATCAAATTAATTAGCCAGTCATTGTGATACCATTCTCATCTCACAACAGAGCTATTCTGTTGAACTTTCAATTGACTTTGATTGTTACATATCATTTTTTGACCACTTGCCTATAAACGTTGATGAAATTGTCCTCATTTGAAAGCAAATTCTGGTTTAATAATTTAGATTGGGGAGCACAGGAGCTGGGTTTTTTAATTCAACCTTTGAGGGCCATTCCTAAAATTATCTCTATATTTAAAAAAACTGACCCATTGTTAAAAAGATAGTATATAGACTGTTGCCAAGTCATATAAATGTCCTTCTATTAGATATAAACAGGGTACATTAATTACATGGGGAAATGGCAACTTTACTATCACTGCTATGAATGGAGTTGTATTTCTAAATGTATGTACCTCATTCAAAATTTACTATAATACGTGAAGGACCAAAGTGGTTGAAACAAATTTAAAGGCTGTAACTGCACAGCAGTTAATTTGGGACTCATTTTATTAAAAGACCTGGAAAAAAGAAGAGTAGATTTTATTTTGTCTTGGTGATGGGTTTTTCTTTCTAACATTAGTTGAGGTGCTTCCAAATATCTCTCTTCATTAAGATTGTTTTCTTTTAACCTTTGCTATATGACAGGGTTATCACCTAGAATTACATTTTTATGCTCCCCTAATTATGTATATCTATTCTTTAACAAACCTTAAAAAAAGATTTCAGATGTTACAAGTCTAATTAAAGAGACAGACAAAGCACAGTTTATACTGTAGATTTTTTCTGCAGTTCAATTAATCAGCATGTTTTCTCTTTTAATTAAAACCATTTTAGTAAATTAAAGCCCACAGCAAAACACATATATAATTTGTTTGTAATTAGCTCTTAATTGGTGGTAGTTGAAGCTTAGCACCCTTGGTTTCTTTCTTCATGATTGCCATTTTATTAGCAGCCAGTCATTAATTAATCTTTTTTTTCTAATTAGCTTATAAAACTGTTGATGGCACATTATTGTAAATGTGATTTTAAGTTCAAAGCTTGTTAATAAGCTTTCTTACTTAGAAGAACAGAGATAAAGAAATTGCTGAAAACAGTACTACAGTTCTTTTTTTTTTAAACTGCCTTTCTTATAAGGAGACTGTGTAAAGCATCTAACAGCTTATAGTTAATTTTTTAATGCTGTTTTTCCTCAAGAATGGAAGAAGTTACTTGCATATAAATGTTTAAATCTAGAAAAGAGCTTAAATGTTAGAACATTTTTCTGTCCTTGCTACATTACTGTGTCATCTAAATATAAATTGATGTTTTTAATATCCAGCATAAAAAAACCAACAAAGGTATTACAAACTATTTTACAGTGAAAGTTGAGCACATCCTTGAAAGCAGACAATTTTCACTGCAAAATCCACTCCATATTCTTGTTTGCTTTATATATTTTATATACGTCAGCAATGGATAACATTCCATAACATAAAAGGAGAAAATCATTGCTAAAGGCAAAGCCTGAAATAACTAGATTCATATTTGATGAGAAACTGTAATACTGTATTAAAAGGCTGTTTGGCTTCTCTGGTATGAACATAGGATGCTTCAGGACCTGTTTGAATAAAGATGTTTTGTTAAAGCCTGTGTGGGTTTAGCATTTTGTAGATCACACCTAAATATGACATTTCTGGAGCAGTTCTTGAATCTGCTATCTCATTACTCATATCATAGAGAGTTTGTATTTTAAACATGACTTCTCATTTAATGAAAGGTCTCTGCTGCATAATATTCCAAATTAAATATCTCAAGATTTTCTGGAAAGTTTTTTGTAAATTACAGTAAATGTCTGTTGCAACTCAATGAAAATGTTTTCTGTCTTGTTGCCTGAACTTTACATACGATTTCAACTTCAGCCATTTCTTTTTTTTTTTTTTTTAAAGTGTTTTATGATGCTGTGCAAGAAACACTAGAAAGGGATAGCTGACAAGGAAAAAATTAAAAATTGGATAAAAAGTAAATGAATAATGTCATATTACTAAAAAGATGAGAGGCTAATTTGTGCCGACTTTTTGCTAATTTTGTTCAAGCCTCAAAATGAGGAACTGTCACCCGTTCTGTGTAGCACTGATGACAGTGCCAATGATCCATGAAATAAGCTGCCGCTGGCTTTGTTCTGATAAGAATGAACAAATCTGCACAATGTACGGCTCCCAGAATCTCATTTTCATACTTGCATGCAGGCTAAAAGAAATAAGCTGTTTGCAGGCTTGATTAATCAGACATTTGAGGGTTTTTTGTCTCTTTGATCTCTTTCGTCTCCTAGGTAACTTGCTTGACATTAATGTTGAGCTTGAGTAAAGACAATCAGGAATTGTAGACCAAACTGATATAAAAATTAAAGACCTTAACACTTTAAGTACTCCAGTAATGGTTCCGCTTTACTTCAGAAAACATCTGTTTTCATTTAATTAAAGAACAAAAGAGAATGGCATAAATATTTTTCATAGAGACCTGTTATTCCATACAAAGTTAAAGTATGATAATTGGTATTTTTAAATAAGTGCCTTGGAACTATTTAAAAAGAGGAACAGCTTTAGAAATTTGTTACAAGGTAACAATTTCAGATGAGTACAAATTTTATGAAAAATGATGGATAAGAGGTTTGCATTTCTGCTACATGAAGCTGATACAGCAAGATATTTGAAATGATTATCGATGAACTTTTAATTCGGAAAGATTTTGCCTCATGAAAACTAAGTTGATTAAAAAGTTTGTCTTAAAAAAAATCTATACCATGTTAAAAGGATGAGCTATTATATTTGCTTTACTACCCAATATGATTTACACACTTTAAACCTGTAAAATTGAAAGGAATTTAAAAAAAATGTCGCAGTGCGTTTGCTTGAGGTTATGCAGACGCTTTTACAAATCTTCCAAGTGGCTGTAAAGATGAATGCCTCAAGGGTCTAGCCAGGGCCCTGCTTTTCCAACCAGCTAAAGCCCTTATCTTAAATCCAAGCAAAGTACCATTAATCTTTTTGAAAGACCTTTTATGGCTTTTAATATATCCCAAATTAGAACATTTTACACCCTTGGTTCCTGAAATATGGTGATAAAAAGCCTTTAGAGCTTAATTTTCCTTACTGCGTGCTCTGACCAATTTGCAGTTCTTTGTGATAATGTTTAGACACCTTAATTAAAATGCAGCAAAATATTGGATGTTCTATATGGAAAATGCTGATACTTTGGCTACACAAGAAATTGTTGTATATATTTTTATTCATGTTTTTTTTCTTCTTACAACATTGTATTTTGTTGAGTTATCTGATGACCCAAAATGTGAGTTTGTTTTTGTTTTTTTTTAATGTAAAATCTATTGACCAAGCTTTTAAGGATTTCTTTTGGGAGGGGAAGTGAAGATGTATGTGTGGGTAGTGTAGACAATGCTTAGTGTGAATAAAACATTTGTGTATGTTTATACACAACATGTTTATTTTTATGTTTTGCAGACTGGGCTTTATGTAGCCGTAAAGTGATAATATTAATACTGCAGAACATTTATCTCCCCTCCTTCCACATATATTACAAAGGAACTTATTATCCCATTTGATTTCCATACTTTCAAAGATGGAAGTATTCATTCTGCCTTCTCAGAAATAGACTAAAAGATTTTTTTAAATATATATTTATAGACCTCAGTTATGTGAAATTGTGTGTATATTAATGTTAAATAGGCCTGCTAGAATATATTTTAAGTATATACTTGCTAAGAAATAACTATTAGTTAATTCATTGTACTAGGAAGTAAAATTCAATCAAAAATGACATTTAAAGACACAGTTCTACTGCTGTGAATTCATTGTCCACTTAGTCCTCTGATTGCTCTATTTATTAAATTAATAAAATGATTGTCACATAATACTCATTTAATGCATTTAAATCTACTGTATTCCTTTAAGTTTCTACTGTAACATCAGGAATTTGTTAGTTCATTAAATCTGAATTATTTATTAATCTTGCTGGGATTTTAAGACGTTTAATTTTTTTATGGCAAAACTATTCAAGGTTCATAGACACACTTAAATATTATATGGCTGCATGTCAGTAATAGAATGTTATACTCTAGTTAGTCTTTGCGTGATATGCTTTGTGACTAATTTCAGATTTTATAGTTCATATGTCAGTATATTGAATTACTGGATTATATTATTTTTTGTTAATGATCAGAACATCATTGTATGACTAATGATGTAAAACTTAGAAATATTGGCTGATCACATGATTGATTTTGGTACATCAGGAAGACTCCATAAGGATGTATTTGTGACCCTGAAAACACATGTAAAAGCTAGACTAGAGAAATGTTTAGCTTTACCCTTTTTAAGGAATGGGGTAATGATCAGTGCTCACTTTTTAGCTATTTATTATTTGTATTATAGAATTGCCTAGGGCCTCAGTCAATGATCAAGAACCCCTGTTTGCTAGGTGCTGTACAAAAAAATAACCAGGTAGTCCCTGCCTCAAAGAACTCACCATTTAGATTAAGGTCAAGACACAACAGGTGGGTGAGTGAAAGAGACAAGTGGGGTGGGTCCAAGAGTAAGAAACAAGATAAGAATAAAAGAAACATGTCTTCAGCAATAGGTAATGAGTTCAGTTCACCAGCTGCCTGGATATTATCAGCCAGTAGTATTTTGTATGCAGTCTTTATAACATACAGGTACCAGTATTTAACTGGTAAAACAAGATCAATATGCAAATTGAAGCCCTACCTTCATAGGGACAACAGACTGATCTCTATATGTTTGGCCATGACTAATATAATTTCCAGCCATGTAGTCTGAGACCTTGTCCTGTTACCTGGGCTCTGCACACTGGTATCTTTTTGGATGTTTTTGTGTGCAGTCTGGATTGTGTAAAGCAATTAGAGCCTCCATCTGGAAAGATGCTCATTGACTTCAGTGGGCTTTGGATAGCGCCTTGAGTGAGTGATTGCTGAAAGATGCACATATTCCAACTTGTTCTAGCAGTTTTAGCCAAATAAGCTTTCTGGTTGTCGGAAAGAACAGGAGTAATTGTGAGAACAAATTCTTTCATGCCATAGTATTTTTGCTGCCATTATTTAACATCATGCACAAAATTCAATTAAAATGAGCAGAAAGTTAGTAATGTTCAGTAATGGAAATCTTCAAAATTGGCGATTTCAAAATTGTTGTCTGGCATTATTCCTCCTTGTCTTTTCTCTTTCATATACCATGGTATGACTTGAATTCTCACTGGGTGAAAAAGTTTGTAAACAAATAAATATAAATTAGCAACCAACTTACATCCTGTCAAAATCTTATTTGAATAACATGCATGTTTATTACATAAATAATGATAATCTAGAGCCTGATAATGTGAAGATCTTCATAACATATTGCAAATGATCTCTAAATACATTATTTCAGCCACCTTCTGAGTAGAACATGGCAACCATTTAGTGTGTAGTGGCTCTGGATAGTTTAGGATGGAAATGAAGAATACTTCAACAATTGGATCTGTGGGCAATCAATATAATTTTCTAAATTAATATTTTGGCCAGGACCCTGGTAATATCTTCACTATTTCCATTCCTGCAAAAAGTGCTATGGAAATTTTTAATCGCCACACATGGTCAGGAGTTCAGTTTTCTTTCATCTGAAAGATGTCTCAGTACTGTTTTAAAAAGCAGAGTTTAATGGCACTATTGAACCATGTCACTACCACTTTCTACAGCACACTGGGTTTTCCTTGGAGGTCTTCTGCTTGATATTGGTAAGGCTTGACACTATTTATCTGAGAAGTTCAGCTTGAGGTGTTATGGGAATATGTTGTTTGGTTCTGATAAATCTATTGAAGACCAAATTACACATTCTAACTGTTTTAGAGGTTGATTTCCACAGTACTATGCATTCTTAAAATTGTGATCTGCATAACACTATGTTGAGTGGAAGGAATTTTCTGTTGTCTTTAATGGCTCAGAGTATGTCACAAAAGCAACTAACAAAATGAAAGTAGAGCTGGTCAGAACATTTTCAGTAAAACATTTTTCATCAAAAGGTACTCTTTCATTGGAATGTATCAGTTTCAACCATCAGGCTTCTGATGTCCACAGTAAGCAAGAGAGGGAGAGACATGATCCAAAAACCTGACTTTTCTGATCTGAAAGCAGATGATTCAACATAGTTCCGCTTCGCAAAATGTTCAAAAGATTTTGTTCCAGTTAGTAACAAAAATAAATTTTGAAAGCTCAAATTATCATGAAATGCAGTTTTCATTCTCCAGCCAGTTCCAGTTGTAAAATAAAGCATCTCCTTTCTTTCTCTTTCACCTTCACCTTCACCATCCTAAACAGCACTTGAGCCGAATTCATCTCTAGGATTAGTGGAAATACTTCCCATTCAGTCACTGGAAATTGGACATGTGTATAGCAGGATAGAATGCGGTGTCCACAGAATACCAAACCTGTGCAAATTACACTGTTGCCAATTATTCTTTTCTGATCAACTTATGTATCTTACATGTCTCTGGCACATCCATCACTACTGAATTTGGCTCTTAGTTTGAAATATACACTGAAAGCAATGACTAAAATGCCAAGTTTTTAGTAATTAAAAAAAAAAAACCTGTCAAGGTTGGTTGGTTACAAACATATACACATCTTAAACTTTCTTGTCATCTTAGTTCATGTGATTATATGAATAATTTTCATTCTTTAACATGATGTATTAGACAAAAAAACTAGCACTAGAGGGTATCTGATGCTCTAGTAATGCCCCAGCACATAAGCTCTTTCCTCTTGCAGTTGCATGTTATTGAGGGTAGCCAATTAAAATCCAGCCTTCACCAATTCTAAAGCACTTTGAGTTCCATATATGAAAGGTACCATATGCGGGAAATATTAATGATTTATTAAATTTACAAATATACCTTTATTTAGATAGGTGGGGTTAGTCAGATCCCTGAGGATCCCTACTGCTCTCTCCCACTCTCCTTAACACTGCCATTTTTCTGGCTGATGAGGGGGTAGAGGTCGGAATAGATCAGAATCATTACTCCTTCAGTTCTAGCTGTCCTTTTTGCACCAAAGGATGCAAGGTGAAATGGATCATCTGACTCTCCAATAGAACTTGCAGTGGAAAATCTGGGCTTGTTCAGTCCTATGGGTACATCTGTCCATCTGATTTTTCAAAAGATGTCAACACTCATGTTAGCCCATGGGAAAGACTCTAAAACAAAACAACTCATTGTTGACTTTTTTTCTGTTCCTTCTCACCCCTTCTTAGCTTGGCGTGAAAATTGCTAAAGCTGTTGCTTGCCGCAACTTTGTAAAAGCCAAACAAGATACGGAGGCTTCCGAAGAAGCTCGAAAGAAAAAGAAGCTTGCCTGGGGGTGCGTCATTTGAGTATAACATTCAAGATTTGTGGTTTTGTTGGCATTAAATGGATTCAATAGAATCTCAGTTAAATGTTTCCTTACTTCAAATAGGCTTGTACTGATCCTTGTTTGTTTAGTTTGACCTTGATTTTTTTCCTGAGTAGTGAATCAGACTAAATATAGTAATTACCACAACTGATATATTATTCAAATGTTTATATTGCTCTTTTGTAATTAGTAGGGTATTAAAAACCAAATTCTGATTTTTTTCATTGACGATAAATGTTAAATGTTTTCTCTTGAAAACTCCCAAACATCACTGTAATGATTCCTAACATGTTTTTGTATTTCATTTCAGATTTGAAGCTAAGAAAAGATGGGAAACAAAAAGCAACATGGGATACATGTAGTTCTGTATTGATCTCATCTGAAAGCAAAGCTGTTTAAAATATAATTATTAGGGGTTTAATACAGTATGTGCTGCCTTTTTTATGCTTGCCCTATTGTGGTGCACAGCATAACTAAATCTGAACAACTAAGCAAGTTTGATAGTAGTTTAAAAAAAATTAGTCAAAATTTGTTAATTTATTTATGTCTCATAATGCTGTTAGATTTCAATATCTTGTTTCAAATTGTAGTGGGAATAGCTATTTTGTTATTTTTAATGCACACAGAAACTTAACATTCCAATAATATTCTCCAAATGGGGAAAATTCTGTACAACACATCTCAGGTCTAAAACATTTTGGAGCCTGTTCAAGATTCCCATAAATCTGGACCCAAATATTCAGTGCAGTAAGTTTCTATTACGTGGTCATGGCTTTTATAATGATAAAATATTAATGTCAGTGATCTATGGGTGTGGGTAAATGGACAAGTTCTTCATTTAAAAAAAATCAATATCTTATCAAGTATACATCTGATCTGCTAAGTAGTACAGATCTTATTGCAGTATTATGAGTCTGGCATTTGAACTGTTTAGATACAAGAGATAAATTGATCGAGTTGAAGGTATACCATGAAATGCCTGAAGAATACCAGAATATTGACTTTTGTCACCTTACCCAGTGCTCCTGTTGCTTAGTTGTATTAAGTATAAACATATTTTTAGTAGTATAGAAAATATCTTAATTTAAAATTATATTATCTTTGTGTTATTTATTTGTGTGACTAGATCAATCGCAAAAGAAAATTTTAGTCTGATAGTCCATGAAGTGCAGTGCTTAGATTCTTTGGGATGATGTAGTATGCCCCCTGTCCCGGAGCCACCATCTTGAAGACCATTTCAGTATACACTTCCCCATTTCCTTCACGTGCTCAAGTTTTAAAATCCCTATCTTGTCAACAGGACAATATCTTGAATCTTGAAAATATCTAAAATCTGTTACGTTGTGAAGTTTGTCAGCTACACTTGAATATCAAATGCAAAATGTAATCAGCACAAAATGTTTTACAAAAGAATTACGTTTTGAATGCTTCCATTGTAAGTAATGAGAATTGTTAATAATGTTTTATCAAAATCATTCACAGTGAAAAGTAAGGACACATTAAAACTAGTAATAACTTTTTTCCCTGAAGCTTTTGCATATATGTTTAGTCATCAAAATGCTTGAATTGAATTGAATTGGGAATGTAAACGTCAGTTGTTGTTAAACAAGATAAATATGTTTCAGCCAAAGGTGTGGTATTAACATAATACTGATTTACTATTTAAGTACTTCAGGCTAAAACAACTTGCCAAAGAATAGTAATTTGAAGGTTTACGGCACCACTTCTAAGACCTAAGCTTTGTAGTCTAACATGGAATAGGGTATTGTTTGGTAGCCCTTGGGATGTTTGATATACCTTCCCCCTCCCCACCACCGCAGAACATTTTACTTTCACAAAGATGAGAGTTTGCAATATGGTAATTTAGAGTTAGGTGTAATTAGTTATGATGACAGAGTTAAATACAACTGCCAAGACTGTAAGTCTGTGGCTAAACAGGTTTCTGCAACAACATCATAAAATTCAAACTGTATTTTAAATACATGTATCTTTTTGGGAAGAGCCATTGGCATGGGGAAAGGAAACCAGTAATATGTAGTCTTCACATTATTTATTTTATATATGCATTAAATTTACAAATACATGATGTATCTAGTTTGTGTATGTATCTGTATTATTGCTTATGAAAACAGGAAAGTGCCTAAGTGGTTCCTTGGCATACCTAGAAAAATATATGAAGAATTTTTGTTCTGAATTTTAAATGTACCAGAATTCTATAAAACATTCCTGTCTGAAAATTCAAGAGAAATAATTTTTTCCTACATACAGCTTGTTTGTTTTTTAAACCAGATGGTAAATAAATGTTAGGAAACAGATGGTCTTTTTACATGCTATACAGTTTAAAAAAAAAAAAAAAAAGCCAAATGATGTTAATTATCCTATGCTCTGAAAACAGATTAATATGATTCAATTTTTTGGTACTTTAATAAAATTACGTCTTTTAATAACAAAAATGCTGTAAACTTCAGTTTAATACTTACTGATTTAGTTAATAAACTGTTGATATGTATTCATCACACCAGAAGGAGCAGTACTGGTATTTGATCTGAAAATGTAATAGTCAAAATTTTAAAGGTAAGTTTTGTGTTTGAGAAATCACTGTTTTGTATTCATCTCAACAGTGCTCTCTGCATGTAATATTTTTCACTTTTAAAATAACTAATTGGTTTTATTTTAGACCATTAATAATGTAATTAATTATTTAGGAATTATGCAGAACATTTGCTTTAACTTACTCGTGTGATGAATTAAAAATGATCACATTACGTATTTTGGTGTTCCTAAAACCTTCATTTATTAGTGTCTGTAAATTAGTAGAATTAAACTATGTTCAAAAAGATGTTAAAGATTCAATTAACACAGTGAAAAAATATGAAAAGCTTAATATCGCAAGATTGTATGTATTCAGGTCTCTATCATTTTAAGCCGGTTATTGCACCATTCACCAAAAAGCCCTCCTAATGACTGATGTGAGTCATAGGCATTTTACATTACTCTCCATCACTATCAAGATTGGTGGTTTTTGTTTTGAAAGATGTGCTATATGAATTTTTTGGGGGAAGTTCTGTGGCCTGTGTTATAAAGGAGGTCAGACTAGATGATCACATTGGTCCCTTCTCGCCTTGGAATCTATTAATCATACCCTGTGATGAACAGATGAGTTCTTGTTGAATGAATTTGAATTTCAGAATTCACTGAAAGCTGCACTGAAAGCATCCAACTAGCAGCTTCTTCTCAGTTACCAGCTCAAGTATTATCTATTGTAGTGTTATCAGATGGGGGAGAGAGCTGGTGTCATAGCCAGAGCCCAAGTAATAAATCATAAATCATGGCTAACACCTTTAATTGTACCCCAAACATATTAGCCATCAGTGCAAAGGCTGGAGCACTCTCCTGCATGAAGTGCCACTAAATGTGTGCTTCACAAAACACTTGGCTGGTTGAATTATTTGAGTTATCATCTCCTGTAGTGCCTCATAGAGCATAACAGGACTCGCGTCAAGTAACAGAAGTGTGGCAAATGGTAGTATGGTCTGCTACAACAGTAAAAGGTGCCAACCGTCTATATGCAGTCAGATTAAAAGAAGCAGTTGTTGCTCCAGGCGACTGCTACCTGTGCATTTAGAGGAAAACATGGACTGTTAAGCTTCTTAGCCACTGCTCTTGTAGTAAACAACATGAAGTGAAGAGTTCCTGACCTCTGAAACACTGTGCTTCTGAGGGCTTGTCTATATAAGAAAGCTGGTTTAACTTGTATTCTTCAAGTTAAAGTGAAATAAGAATGTCCAAACTGCTCTTTGCATCAGTCTGATTTAAACCTCTTCCTAACCAGTGAGCTAAACTGTAATAAACAGCTCTGAAACTGAATAAGGGGTGTCCACACAGCTTTTAGCACTAGTTTAACTACATTGGGTTATATTCACATCTTGCGTTAAACTGGTGCCATTTTGGTTGTAGAGATAATACTTCAGGAGCAACCATAGGAACTGGTGCTAAATACCTTGGGCCTGGCCAACATGTAAGAAGCAAACTCTTCCTGCCTAATCAGTTTTCTCCCAGAAGTATACAAGGACTCCTCACCCTGAAGCAATTTTGCACCCTTTTCCCTACCAAAACTCCATACCCCTAAAGTTGCAACTGTGACTCTAAATCTCCTTTGACACCCTGAGAGTGATTTGAAAAGGTTTAGTTACATTCCCAAGTGTGGCCATCCAGCAAAGATCATTTTGAAAATGGAAATACTCTTCCACAGATAAACCAGAACAATTATTAGTGTTACAATCAGACCTCAGGGCACCCAGTTATGGATAAAGGGTCCTGTTGTGCTGGTCACTATGCAAACACATCCCCAATAGATAATCCCTGTTCCAAAGACCTGACATTGTAAAATCAAGAAACGTCTCAATCATTCACCTCTTGTGGGTATCTCAACCTTAAAGCTGGGACCTTTCCAACTACTTCACTCCCAGCATACTGAGGTTTTGCAATTGTCTCCTCAATCACATAACTCATAAGTTTCTCACTGTCTTGGGAATCCTCATCCTTCCGCCACCCGCTTTCTCCCCCAGAATATACCTGGCACTAGTCCAAACACATGTGTCTCTCATCTCTATTGTGTTTTGATTTCTAACAAGAACAAAATTTTGTTTCCTGATTCCAGTAATAAAATGCACTCTTTGAAGTCTGACTATCAGCTTAAACATCATACTAATACAGGTAGCAATATTTCAAAACGCTATATTTGTGCGCTCCTAAGCTCAATTAGTGGCTGCAGGGACAGTTAGATTAAAAAAAATAACAGTGATGTCATAGATTTAATAGTTTCTTGCCTGCAACTATAATCTGTAACATCGTTTTCAAATCTGAAATGCTACCTTTTTTGGTGTGATTCTGTTGGATAAATTTCAAAGATAAATATGAAGCAACCTTTAATTTGTGAAGGAGTGTCTGTCCAATTAATACTTGTTCTTTGAAGCCAGGAGTTTTGAAATAGATGAAGTCTGAACTGCAATTACTGATATCTAGTTCCTATTCACTTATGATTTTTGGCATTTGATCAGGAAATTTAACGTATTCCTTAATCTCAGATCATTCCTCAAATTTAAAAGTATTAACTTGATAGGAAATATACGGTTCTGAGTGACCAGAGCAAAACCAGAATACATTCTCACTTGGAATGACACATGTACAGATAACTCACTGGTAAATATACCAGCTTCTGCATCTGTCAATACTTAATAGTATATTTTGTACTTATATAGCAGCTTCAGTCCAAGATGTTCAAAGCACTCACAAACAATTCAACCTTAGACACCCCTGTGAAAAAGGAAATTGTCTTCATTTAACAGATGGGGAGACTGAAAAGAGACAAACAGAGGTTAAGTGATTTACACAAGGTTACACAGCAAACATGCCACAGAGCAGAGACTAGAACCTCTGTCTTCAAGCTCCAAGTCCTGTACTCTAACCTATAGGCTACGGTACTGCTTATTTGGAAATTACATTGGGGGCTTTTCATTTAGGGGACTGGCTGCTGACCCAGAGAGAAGTGTGGCCATGCTTGGCCCCACAATGTTAATGGGCCCTTGTCAAGACAAACCACTAGCTGCTAAGCACTAGCCATATGACTCCATCTGAACTATTCACCTGAACATGGAAAATCCAGCTGCCTCTGCAGATCTTTGCCTTTCTTGCTTTGGGTCATTGCAAACAAAAGTTCTTCATTTTAAGAGCTTGAGCACATTTTTTGTAGTTGTTTTAGTATTTTTGTCACCTGTTGAATTATTGAGACCAATCTGAATTTTAGAAAGATTTTGGAGAACCAACTATCAGTTGCTAAGTCCACATTCTTGATGCCTCTAGTGAACTGAAAACATTTCTGTTGTAAACAGAATGATGAATTCACTTGAATGTTACACTAATTCCATTCCGTAAGGCTAATTAAATTACCTTTTTCGCAGTGCTATTCTGAGTGCATTACCAACTCCTGTTGGCCTCAAATAAAGAAAAGACCAAAGTCATGTCAGTGACTTGCGTGGAACCAAGACAGATGAACAGCAACTTCAAGGGTCAGTGCCTAAATCAGGTTTCTGCGTTTTAAGTACCTTGGAGGCTGGTTAGCAATAAATGGCGAAATCAACGAAGAATTGAAAGCAAGTCTGCTGAGCAGGGGGGCAATCTGTTTTTGGTAAACAGATGTCCGGACTACTTAAAGGACAACTGTACAAACTATGTGAAGACCAGTTCTGTATGGGTCACAGACATGGGTGACCAAAGAAAAGCAACTGAGAAAAGTTGAAGCCACTGAAATGAGATGTTTGAGGGCACTGAGAGGATGACTTTGCTGGACCACATGTGGAACATCATCAGGAATGAAACCAAGGTCTTTGGTATCAGAGAGAAGCATGAGAGAAGGCCGAGACGGTATGGTCACATTTGAAGAATGGGTGAAGGGATTCTGGTAGGGAGGTGTTTGAGAGTAGAATTTGCAGGCAAAGAACAAGAGGCCAGCCCAGAAAATCATGGATAGACAGTGTACAGAAGGATGGAGTGGAGGAGCGGATCTAGAACAAGTGTTATACTGGCATGCCCTAGAAAAGGCTGATCCAGTGACCCTCACCCAACTTAGTTGGGAAAAGGGGAAGCAGGTCCTGAAACTGCTCTTTCTGTAATGGCACAAGTTTCCAAGAAAACTCTGAAATAAAAGAAGGTATAATATACCAGTATAAACTGTGAATAGCCAAAGAAAATTGGAATATTGGCATATTGAATGATTCAGCTTTTAATTATCATCAAATAATTTAGCATGGAGCTTTCATTTTTTCCAGAGCTAATGACAAAATGTTGAGAAGCAGCTTGTTAGCAAGTGGTGTTCTCTGTATTATGTGCTAGAGGAGTACACATGTGGCAAACAGGCATTCCCAATTTGAGTACTCTATTCTCTTCATTGAAATATGTTCATAAAATGTCCTCTGCACTTACCGTTACAATGCCAGGGACCCTTGTTGCAGAAATATAGAAATCACAGAATGCTCTTGGTTAAGGGAAAAAAATACAACTTCTGCTTCTTTTCTTTTTTACTGTGATTAAGTTTGTTTATTCTGATGAATTTCATTTTTAAATAAGCTTTGCTTTAGGTTGCTGTTTGATTTTTAAAGGGCAGTCCCTATAAAGGATTTAGCCACACGTGGCCAAAAATGTTTTTCTAAACCCCATTACACTTCTATGTTCTTCTGTATTTTGAACGGTATTTTAAAAAAAAAATCTGGGTTAGTCTGACTCTGCCCCCATTGCAGTCAACTTCTACTGACTTTAGGAGGAGAAGAGTAAAGCCAATGAAAACCCTACCCTACATTACCAGCATTTCTGATCACTAAGTGTAATTGTGGATAAACTCAAAAACTTCTTTTCCTGTCTGATGCATTAGGTGATACTACAATCCAGGATTCTGATGCCAGAATTTATCACCATGCAAATGACTGTGATGCCACAATCTAGCCTTTGTGAAATCACTAAGGGCCAGATGCTTCTGCCCTTACTCGTGTTGAGTAGTCCCTTACTTCTGAGTAACCCCTTTTGGAATTGGTAAGGATGACAGAATCTGGCCCTAAAAAAATAAGGCAGGAGACCAGGGCCCAGATTTTTCAAGCTATTTGGGCATCGGTCTGATCAGCATTGCAAACCTTAAGGGTATGTCAGCACTGCATAGTAAAGCTGGGTCCATGTGATCCACACCTGCACACCTGTTCTTTCCAAGATTGCACTTGAACATCCTCACTGCATTGCTGCGTGAACCTCATATCTGTGTTGCCCATACTGTGGTACAGTCATGCTGTGATTACTGTGTGCGTGGCCCAGGATTCTTAGCTTCCTTGCTAGCTGTAGCCACCCTAAGGCTTGATTCATGATGTATTGTGGGAGAACTTGTCTGCCCTAACTGTGGGACTTGACTGGAAGTGCTCTTAGACTGCCAACATGTCTAGTTGAGCTGTTTTTTCGATGTGCATACTCCCTACAACTAGAGCCAGTAACATGGATCCAGTACTGGTGGAGGACCTTCTGCTCGCACTTTCACTGCCATTTCAAGCATAAGGTAGCATCCTGGTGAGACATTGATGGATGTTTTGGTGGCAGTATGTCTTAGACGGGGTTACAGCCATGGCATCTTTGACCCAGCTGATGCAGCTCATGGCTTATTCCATCACTTTTGCCAGGTTGAGTCCAGATGGCACTGACTTCAGAATCGTTTGGAAGCCTATATTGCCGATGCGGTCCATTTTACTATATGCATTATTGTGCACTGCACAATATATGTCAGGCAAAAAAGATGAAGCGTTTCGCTAGGAGTGGATTTAAGACACCACTGGATTACAGGAACGATGCATGCAACCAAAAAACCACATCTGTCATTACTGGGGCAGGGGTCAGACCCACAGGAGAAATCAGGGATGCTTTGTTCATTCACATAATGGATTTACAAGGTGATATGAATGTGGGAGAATGACATAATGTAGTTAGGTTGCACTTAAATTATCCCACACTTATCACACAATTTCTGGGGCCAGTGCAGCTTAGGAATTTAATGAAAGCTATTCAAGTACCTCCACAGCCAACCCCAGAATTGTCCAATGTCTGCATAGGCTGCAGGATATGGTGGCGTGCAAGGCACTCAACACGTGGAGCCAGAGCCTGCAGCCTGCTGGTCATGAGAGTGCGAGAAAAACTCCTTCTCCTGCGCTCTGCCGTGCTTCCTCAGCCTCCAGGAACTGTGCGGCCATTCTGGCCTCATGCTGAGTGGCTTCTTTCTCCATCTGCAACCTCCTCACCGCCTTCTGTCCTGGGTAATCAAGCTGTTCATCAGACATGGCTGAGATCCTGCATCATTTTGTCCCTGACTCTCTTCCTTCTCACACATTAGTTGAGAGTCCGCTCCCCTGGCTCCTGGGTCCTAGTCTCTGCCCAGAAGAAGTGGAAGGGCCTGCTAAGGAAAATGAAAGAGCACATTATTGTCTGACCATGAGGAAAAAGGGGATTTCTACCTTTTTCCAGGGACTGTGTCACTTCAGGGTCACAGGATCAGGGCCATTTTAAGACCTGCATAAGCCCTAGGCACACTTGCCTTCATAGGCCCCCCGACCAAAATAACTAATTTGATTTTAAGCTATTAATAAATAGTTTTTTAAATAAAAATAAAAAATTATATATAAATTTTTTTTTCGTAGGCCCTAGGCACTGTGCCTGTTGTGCTTAATGGATAGTATGGTCCTGCACAGGATGATACTTTTTATCACTTGTCTTTATTTTATTTATACTTTATTCGCTGGCTGGTTCAGAAGTTCCAGCAAGTCAGGCTTCATGACAAGACACATTACAGTAGGATTAACATACCAAAATAAATTAAAGTCATATCTAAATCTCAACAATTTATTTCCCAATGGGATGGGGTGGGGTGGCTTCTTATGAAGGGGCCTGTGGTGGTGAGAACTTCTATTCCAGGCCAGCAGAGAAGTGCCATCCATCTATACTAAGAAGATTTTATTGGTGTCTGGTGAGCGAGCAACCAATCTTCAATTGGAGTGGGTTTGTGAGCTACGGCGGTAATTGTGATAAGTATGCCCTGCCCTGGACTTTAGCTCACCTTCTAGAGTTCCTACTCCAGGAGAAGTTTACATTCATCACCAGCCAGGAAAGGCTGAAAATTCATGGCAAAATCAATAAAATGCTGATAGACACATTACAGCCCCCTTCCAACCACCCCGCATTCCTGCTCAGACCAAACAGGCAGCTCAGGACCAAATACACCCACACTACCATCCAGACTGATCATACAGGAAGCCCTGGACTACATACATTCATTGCTCCCCTTTGGATTTACGATACAGGCATCCCAGGACACTTCAGCTGTGCTGCAAAGTATCTGTTTTGAATCCGATGTGGTGTGGGGTTGGGGCATGGGCAGTTAGGGAAATGGCATCCCTTTCTCCCTCAACAGAAGCACGCTACAACCCCCTGCATGTAAGTAAGAAGATTGTGCATAACCTAGAAACCCGTCCCTTCTCTCTATCAATTTAAAAAAAAAATGGTGGCCACCATCCTAGGCTCCAGCTCTAGCGCTGGTTATGCTGTTGCTCCCCAGGGTTGTCCCCAAACAGGTCCTCCAGAGATAGGCCCAGGATGTGCTGTAGCGGTTCAGCTGGCATAATCGGATTTTTGGGAGCGGCGTCAGCCACCGAATTACTTCAGGAGTTTGAGCTGGCAACTGCAGACTCTCCTCCGGAGCTGTCTTTGCCTCCTGGGTTATAAGCCTGCCAGCCCCGCTCAACGCAGTGCAGTGGGCTCTGTGGTTGGCACAGTTCCCAGCATCCAATCAAATTCCTCATAGAAGAGGCAGGTCAATGAGGAGCAGTTCTCCTCCCTGGCTTTGTGGGAGGCAGTCTTGAGGCACTTGACCCGTTTCTGGCAATGAATACCTACCCAGTGGAGCCCCAACACCACCAGTCTCTTTGGTACCTCTGTGTAGACACACTCATTTCTTACACTCTTGCTGAAGTCATGGGTCTTGTTCTCCACACACCATGTATTGACCAGAATCTTACTGTGTTCCTCTGGCAAGCTAGCAGCATACTGGGTCTAGGGCAATTTCTCAGTTATTCCATAAAACAGGATTAACTGTGTTTGCAGCTGAGCAAGTCCACACAGAAAAGCTTCGGTGCTGAACAGCTCTATTTGAACTACGGTTTTGCTTCCTGTTCCTGGGAGTCAAGTGGGAATTGTGGACGTAATCTTGGCGATCCACGCTGCAAAGTGAATGGGCTTGGACCTATGTTACATTGTGGCATGGGCTCAGACCCATATCTTTGGGTGAGTCTGCTGGCCCATGTTCTGAGATGCTTCTGGCATGTGTCAGAAAGCTTTGTGTTCAAATGTTGGGACAGTTTATATGAATTAAAAAATGGCCACTTATTTACACAGCTTTAAAGTACATGGCAAACTTTGTTTGGGTACAGGGATCTGCTAAACAGTACCCTCCGATGTCACATCGACATTGTCTGTATTTCAGTACCTGAACCACGTAAATTCGACATGACTTATGTTGCAACAACAAAAAAAGACCTTCTCCAGGCCTCTTCTGTCTTGAGTAGAGTAAATGTATCATAGCTAGCATGTCCCTTTCACACACACATCACAGTGGAACCCAGAGTTATAGCTAGATCCTGGTATAAGGTCTTCATTGCTAGTTGGGCAAGGGATGTTGTGCAAACTGGAAGAAGTAGCAGGGATGGACATTTAAGGGACATCTCTGGGGACTGCGTGGAGGGAACATACACATTTGTTTGGTTTGGAGAGAGGGAGGAAGTTCTTAGATCATACAAATTAATTGGTTCATTTGTTGATATAATCCAGCAGGGAATGGTCTTGAAATCCTAAATGTCTTTTTAAAAATATCTCCTGTTGGTATGGAATGTGGAAAATAATGCTACAGTATAATCTGTACTCTCGTTGTCTGATCTCCCTAGTGGAGATAGCACATGTGCTGCCAGTACAAACACAAAAAGCATGAACAAAGCGTCTGTTCCTAGGACTGTGTGAATCCATTTAATATAATGCACTGCTATAGCATCTTTCACCTGTAAGATCTCATAATTAAGAAGTAAGCCTCCCAAGTCTTCAGAAATTAGCATAAATAGATCAGTATCATCCCCATTGAAGCACAGAATCGTTAAGTGACTTTCCCAAGGTCATATAGGAAGTGTCTAGCAGAGACAAGAATAGAATCTAGACCTTCTGACTGCTAGTGCCTTGTGTAGCTATTGCTATTTTCATACACTCTGCACCTGGTAGCAACCTTTACAGTGTAAAAACAATTTCTATGATAGGACTCAGTTTTCAGATGCCCATAACCCTTGAGGCTGACAGTTTTCCAGGCTTTCTCTCTGTCCCAATGTAAATATTGCTGTAAATAAAAGTTAAGTAATGACCATTGTGGCCTCTGTTGGAATGAACTGCTAATATACAAGGGCCACCTGGACAATCAGAAGGATGTTAATGAACCATACTGCTGCTGATTTGCTAGTGCAATATGCCATAGTGAATGGTCTGTTAACTTCAGTGGAGTTACACATTTGTCATAGTAAATAGATTTGGCCTACTTTGTTTTTGTAGTACACTTGGAAATTCCCAAAGATAAGGGAAATTTACACAACCCTTGCCTATACTGTGCCTGGCTGAGATCAGAGTCTTTAGTCCTTCACTTTCCCAAGCAGTACAAGCACTTAAAATTAAAGAAAAATAAAACAAAGTAATTAATCCTGTTTGAATATTCAAACATTCTGTTACTGAGAGTTTTCTCTCTCCCTAGACCATGGACTTCCTCTGTGTATGATCCAAGAAGGTTAGTAAAAGTCCTTTTTAATAAAATACAATTTTGAAGTATCATGATTGTGCTACAATACTTGTTCTACCTGAATCCTTTTAGATAACAGGCATCATGCTGCATTTGGTTTATTTATCTCTGATCGAAGAGCAGAAGAACACAGAAATGGCACTCAAGAACATATTACATACACAGTTTGTGATAGTAAGACTAAGGAAGACTTGTGAAGAGCAGAATTTTCTTCATCTAGAAATTCAGCTGTGCTAACAATAAAATCCACCTTCACAAAAGGAAAAAGAACAATAAGAAAAAAAGAAATAAAATATCTCTTATGTATACTGAGAGAAAGATAGATCTCATGGTTAAGGTATGGATTGGGACCCAGATCAGGGTTCCATACCCAGCTCTGTCTCAAATTCCCTGTAGGACCTCAGAAAAGTCACTGAGAGTGCGATTTTTTAATGGTAAGCAGGCACCTAAAGATGTGGGTAAGTGCCTATTCGGATTTTCAAAACGCCTCTAGAGATGAGATTCACAATTGGAATTTAAACACCTGAGTTCAACATTTAGGCACCACTGCCATTCACTAAACCATCACTCAGATGCTGCCTACCTTTTCGCTATCAAACTCCCATACATTTTAGTGGCTGGACATGCACACAGTCACATACGTCCTGACACCACCCTGCAGTTCAGCACCTGTCGTCATGTCGAAACTCCAGCAAGATTCACAAGGTAAGTGTGCCCCTGCTTATCTTGCTGTCATAAGTGATATGGCAAGTGTGCTCTGCACAGCCTAGGCCCACACAAAAGATGATGATGCCTCTGTATAGGCTTCAACCCAACAGTTTGAATATTCACCCAGGATGTGGAAGACTTGGGTTTAATTCCCCACTCTGCCTAATGGTGTAGGGGAGGGAGCTGGGGTCTCCCACCTTTCAGGAGACTGCCCTGACCATTAGACTAGGAGCATTTTGGGGAGAGGTCTCTCCTGTTGAAGGTGTTCCCCTGCGTATAACTACTTATGTATTCACTGAGGCAGAGAGAGTGTGAAAATGACTTTGTGGTCATGGGATTAGGGAACTCACATGGAAGACCCAGTTTCTGCTCCCCATATGTTAATTAATATTTAATTAGTTATACACAGTAGAAGAGCCTTAACCTGGAGAGATTGAGATAATCCCACACCATCCTTTCAGGCACTCATCTGTGAGGTGGGAGATTCCAGTCCCCACTCCACCTCAGGCAGATGGGGGATTTGAACTTGGATCTCTCATTACCTGCGTGAATGCTCTAACCGCTGGACTAAATTTTGTAAGGGGGAAATGCTTTCTCTTCCTGAAATTGTCTTGAAAAAAGGGTTGGCCTGGTTTAGGCAACTAATTCCAGAAGACAGATCATGGCTGTGAATCCTGAGTGGACAGCAATACCTCTGTCTGGCCCAGATTTAGACACTTAATTCCTTTTAAGTGGCAGGGCTTAAGCCACACTGCTCTTCTCTGCATTTCCTATTGGCTAGCTGAGATAGTTCCCTGCTCAGTATGCTGGCTTTTGTGAATCTCCTTCTCAGGCCCTTAACTGTCCCCATGCATGGCATAGGGAGCCTAGACACCCAAGTCAGGGTTGTCAATTCCACTAGGCATTGCAACAGCTATGAATCCCACTCTAGGTGATTCAATAGGAGTTAGGCATCTTGGCACTTTTGAAAATACCACTAGGTGCCTCTCTGCATATTTAGCTTTAAAAATCTGACCCTGGTTCTTTCTAACTCCTTCCCACAGTGTATGGTTGCCTTCCTATAGAAACATTTTCCCAGGATGCCTTACTGAGGCTGGCCCTTTAAATCTTGCAGAACCAAGCAGCTCTGGCCCTAAAGTTGCCATTTTGCAACTGACTGCTGTTTGCTACATCCCTGTTCTTCTAGCTGGTAAGTAACTCTGGTTTTCCATCTGAAATGGTGGGTTGCTACTTATCTCCATCTAGCATTTTGTAAACATCCAAAGAGGGCAGATGCAGCTTGTGAATTTAAGTGAGAGTCTATGGTAAAGACAAATTGGTGTGGTATCTGAAAGGCAACAGAGGAAAAGGGCAGAGTCAATGTTTGTTATGATGGAAGGCAAAGACAGATGGGCACTAGACACTGAATCCTTTCTTTTTTTTTCTTCAGGTTGAGATTTATGAATGATAACAAATGTATAATGAGTCTAGTATCTTCAGCTTTATTTTTTAATTAACATGAATAAAAACATTGGCTTCTCTCATTTGGATAAGAGTAAAAGAACTTTGTCCTGAGATGTATGTGTAGCCATGTAGGAGATATCTCTAAAGAGGACTGGAATAAGGCTAAAAGATGGAAGAATATTAAACACTAATCTTTTCAGGCATACTTCCAAGATATGTTGTGTTCTGGTTTTCAGTTTTTACTGGTACTGAGGCAACTAAGCTGCCAGATATATAGATATTCACTGGAGATACCAGGACTACAGATTGACATTAGAAAAGGCTGGTTTCACCTGACCTTTTGTACATTTTTTTGTATTTTGACAATAATAGGAACTGACAAATCTAGCACCTGGACCAAAGCCCATTGACCTCAATGTAAAGGTCCCTACTGACTTCTATAGACTTTGGATATGAGGCTTCTAGATAGTAACTACATAGTATCCATAGACCACAGCTGTAATAGAAATGAATGCCAACAATTATTTTTACTACCTACAACATGCCATGCTATAACAGAACTATTTTAGATATGCTGCATAGTGCAAATTGCAAATAATTATATAGTAGACGAAGGTTGTAAAGTGTAATCCTTTAAGTACACCTTTTTCTCGCTATTCCTTCTCAGCCTGAGAGACAACTTTGTCTAAAATAGATTACTGACAATGTGTAGTTACACTGTGTGGTGAGCATGAAAATGAAATTATTTTATGCACATAAAGCTATACATTCTGGCATATTATAATAAAACATAGAATATGGTACCCCTTTAAACAGTTTAATGTAAAAGAATAAAGCATCTGAGGCAGAGATGTGCCTTAAGCTAAGAGTAAGCAATACTCTCCAGGTCTTCATCAGTTTTAGCAGGAGGTAAAACAGAAAGAACCACTGAGCAGCTGTCCTTGTTACTGAACCATTTCCTGTTATGATCAAGTGAGAAGAACTAGAATTACTGATGTTCTGGGAGGGACTAGAAGCCCCTTGGTATTATTCCTTGCCCAATCTGAAGGATGTGGCTTGGGATGATTTATCCACCCTGCTGGAATTCCTCTCTCTGGATAATGCTAAATCTTCCCTACCAGAAATGCCCATTATTCCTAAGCTTCCTAAAAATACTTCAGAGGAATAATATCAGAGCCTGTGGAATACACAAATTGCACCACATTCCAGCTATTTTCTAAAACATCCTCTTGCCTTACTTACGTCCTTCCCACCTTTCAAATTAGAGGAACTAAGAACACAGGTTTTCTGAAAAAATACTGCTTCACAAAGACATGCCCCCAAAGTACTGAGGCTGGTTCTCCTAGTTTTTAAAGCACCTGGCTGGGCTTCAGGATATTTGGATTCTATTCTCAGCTCTGCTTTAGATTCATTGTGAGAATTTGGACAAATCTCCTGTTACTGAAGCTGTATTTCCCATTGCTGATCCCAGCCAGTTCTCCGGTATCTGCCACAGATCAAACCCATGGGGCAACATTCTCTTATCCACACTGTGGATCTGGAAGTTTATTTTCTTTTAGAGGAATAAAGTGTCATAGTGGTAAATAATTGAGGTAGATAGATGTATGGAGCAATCATTCAGTGGACTTGAGTGAGTATGGGTGGACATATATGAAGCTAAAACTCTGCTTCAAAACTTGCCTTGATCACAGAACTGAAATTAGAAATTGAAAAGATTGGCCTACTGTACTCCTACAATTAATGCTATGCCTCCAAAAGTGCTAACATGCGTCAACTGTTTTCTCAATGCCCCTCTTCCAGGAAGTATGGCATGACCACCTCTGCTCCACCAACTTGATTGTGGCTTGGATACTATAATTCTGTTACAGCCGTGCATGTTAATTCATTTGTCATATTCTACAAACTGAAGTTCATCAAAGCTTATTCACTGCTCTTTTAATTGCTGTTAAATTAACATTTTAAGAGATGAGTAATTTCCCCAGTCTTACTTTGTTTAGAGGTGTATATTCAACACAGTAGCTAGGAAATCGTGCATTCTCATGTACATATTACCTTATTAATGTAATGCTGCTGAGGGAGGAAGGCAGATAATACTTCTAAGAAATATTAACTATGTTATTTTTATAGCTACTTTCTATGAATTTAAACACAAAATCATTTGTTGCACCCTGCATGAAACACATACAGATTTCTTTTGCTGCTTTTATTAATGCTGTGTATCTGGAGGTACAATAAAATCTAAATTGCTCCTTAATTAATGGGGTGTGCTGAGATTAAATATATATATTAAATAAATTAGTTTTCCTTTTTACTTGGGTTATTAACAACATCCAAGATTATTTAAAGCTAAATAATTTTTAACATCTAAGATATTTCTCACCATATACTGCCCTTCGGTTTGGGTGGTAAAACTAAAATAGTCTATTTCATTTTTCTTCCTAGTCAGGTTCCTTGTCTGGATCCTATTAGCTACCCCAATACTGCAATGTTTTTGGTTGTAAATACTCTAGGGCAGTGGTTTTCAGACTTTTTAGGCTGCGTACCCCTTTCCAAATAGTGTAGTCTACCGCATGCCCCCATCTGAGATAGGGTCATAATATCCTTATGAAAGTAGAGAAAAAAAGGTCTGTAAGGAATATTGTCCACCATTACAGGATTTTTCTTGCACTACCCCAATGACAGATCACGTGCCCCTAGAGGTACATATACACTAGTTTGAAAACCACTAGAGGAATGTTTAAATCCAAACCAAAAGAGAAAAAAAATATTGACACTGATTTATTTATTTTGTTAAAACGTTTCTCTTAATATTGGGCTTTTTAATAGCCTTTCTGCCCCAAACCCTACAATCTGGACATAGTGTAATGTGTATCCCTTTAAATATATTTTCAACCTAACAGTTGTGCAATTCAGGCTCAGTCTGACAGGGGGCTGAGCAGCACCGTGTGTGCTGAGTTCCTTCACCTCCGACTGAAGATAGTGGGCACAAAGGGTGTTTTCAGAGCTTGCAGGACCAAAGCCCTGAACTGGAGTGTAGAGAAATTGAAGGGCCCAATCCTACTCCTATTTCAGTCAATGAGATTCTTGCCATTGACTTCAATGCGAGCAGAATCAGGGCCTCAGTTTCAATTAGGACCATTTTAGTATTTGAATTTGTCTGGGAACATTTTGACTGGTGAAAAATGAGAATATTTTCAAGTCCCCTCCAGCATCTTCACTTCTGTGCAACAGTGACATGATCCCATTTAGGGTGGCCGAAGAAATCCTACTATGAAGGAATCAGATAACACTGCGAAGGAGACTGGATTCCACCACAGTGGCTTTGTTGTTCATTTTACGGGAGACAGAGAAAGAGGCTGGGGAGTGTGAGTTACCTATTAATATTCGTATATTTGGAAATAATTATATAGTCAGCAATCCCAGAACTCAGCAATATCAGAAAGGGCAATTTTGTAAATATTGCCCTCTCTACATATACCAGTGAAAGCTGGTTTCTGAGTTCCCTATTAATGCATATTAGCATCCTTGGGAACCTATCTGATAATATTTATACACAGACACTTAAGCTCCTTAAGCAATGTTCACACCTTCATGAAAAATAATACAGTTAAGTTCTCCCTTTAAATAAACTTTATAAGCAAGTCTATTAGCACTTATCTGCTATCTACCACAAGGGGAAACATGTGGACAGTTCTGTAGTGCCTTGTAAATCTTGGACTGCTAAGTATTAGGCAATAAATTAAATGAGAAGAGAGCACTTCTCTCCCTGGATCCTCCCTCTTCATTGACCACATGGGAATGTTTAAGTTGAATCCAAAGGAAACAATCTTCAGCCCCAAGAGAAATGTACTTACGGTCTGAAAAATAAGCCTGCTATGTAGAATTTTAAAATGTTTTCATGGTATGGATTCACTGATGCTGAAATATTTTAAAGCCATACTTTCGTCCTGCTGTCCTGCAATGTCGTATCAATAGAACACAGGTATGTGCAGAGGTATACGATAAAATCTGTCTTTATTTATGTGCAAATGCCCAAGACTACAACAGAAACATGATAGCCGAGTGGTGTGCAAGTTGGGCAACTGGAGTTTCAATTCTCAGCTCTGCCACAAGTTTCCTTTTTGACTATGGGCAAGTCACTTAATCATTCTCTGCCTTTCTTCTTTGTACATGTGGATAAGAATTTGCTGACTCAAAAGGATGGTGAGTATAAATTCTTTATTGTTTGTGAGACACTCAGCTATGACAGTGGTGAGAGCCAGGTAAATATGTAAGCAGACAGAAATTTTGGACTTTCCTATGGAATTTTATAGAGAATTATTATTGTTTGGGATCTGTATTATTATAGTGCCCAGGATTATTTCTCTGCTACAAAATCCTATAGGATAATTTTAAAAAACATCTATAGGAAGAATATAATTCTCAATAAAATGCTGTAGGTTTTTAGAGTAATTCCTAGGGTCTTATCGGTTTCATTCCATTAATTTCTATAGGATTTCCCCTCCAAAGGCCTGCATAAAAAACAGAAGGATTTCGCTCCTAACTATGAAAAAAATTAAGCTAGCTAGATTTATAATATGCCATAATAGAGTATAAATACATAAACAGAGAGTCAAACATATACAGAACATAGAAAATTCCTCCTAGATTAAGCATATGGCCAGCAGCTGTCACTTGTACAGATCCCTGTGAAAATAACTAATACAGTAGATATGTTTTGCTTCAATTCCTTGAGTGGAGGGAAGAGACTGGCCATACAGAATCCTTCCTCTTTTTATTTGTTGAAGTTTTCACTTTTTTACAGAAAAAGATAACAGGAGTTTATAGACAGGATTTCTGAAAAGTACTTACACAATATAAAGAGCATTAATGTAAAAAAGGAGGGGTTTACTCTAACACATTTATTTCCTTGAAAGAATTTAACTTAGAACAAACTTTCTAGAATATACAGGTGTGCATAATTCTTGCGGATGGTGCATTGGAAGTAGTAGATCTGTGATTATCATTAATAATTTGTATTGTGGTTGCACTGAGAGTCCCCAGTGAAGATCTGGGCTCTATTACTCTATGTGCTGTACATGACAAGAGATAGTCATCACTCCAGAGAGCTAGCAATCTAAATAAATAAGACTGAGGGTTAGAAAAAGCACGTGTTATTATCCCCATTTTGCAGACAGGAACTAGGAACAGATAAATTAGTGATTGCCCAAGGTCACACGGAAAGCACAGAAAGTAGACGGCACAGCCAGGAACTGAACCCAGAAGGTTGTCCTGTCCTGTGCACCGTTTAAGAAAGTTATTAAGACTGAGATTGTTTTTCAGAAAATAGAAAGAAAAAATTGCAAAAAAGTCAGTCATTTATTTTCATTCCACAAGGTTTGTAAATTGTGTGTGTATGTGTGTGTGTGAATATTTTTCACACTAATCTTTATTGGCATTGTTTTGTTTGAAACTTTTAGTTTCCCCGTCTCTTTCCCTCTCGTCCTCTCCCTCTGGCTTTTTTTTTTTTTCTCATTTTGATAGTGAAAAAGTGTGTGTTTGTGAGGATAGGGGACAAGGCAGAGAAAAGGCAGGAGAAGGAGCTGGAGAGGAAAAAAAATAAACTGAAAAAAGAGAAAAAAAAACCCTATATTTTTTTTATTTTCACGTTTCATTGGAGAAAAAAAATGAAACATTTTTAAAAAATTTAAATTTCCAAATTTGAAAAAAGGTTATTTTTCACAGAAAAGAGTCTTCGTTCCATTTTTGTATTTCTTCTGTTATTGTCCTTTCTCTTACCACATTAAAGTCACAGTAAGATAAAGATGATCAGCATGATTAGCACCCCGGTCACAGCATACCAGCTGCTGAGTGTTTTGTAGGCCTCACAGCAGAGGTGAGTTTCAAGGAGAGATTGAAAGGAGGACAATATGCTGGTTTTGCAGATTTTTATGGAGGTTTGCTTCTGTACACGCGGGGCAGCATGGGAGAGGCTGACAACAGGGTAAAAGATGACACCAAAGTTGCAAGCCCTGAAGGATAGTTGCGTTTCCAACTGTGAAAGAGGAGGAAAGAAAGATGAAACTTTCTGTTATGAATTTGGGATGGCAGCCTGACATCCATGAAAGGATGTAATCCTCCATGATCTTGCAGTCAATTATTTGGACTTCTTCCAAAGGCCTACAATGCTCACGTCTCCCCTTATTCAGGAATTAATTGACCAGATAGCATAACGTCTAAATACCAAACATCACTCTTTGAACTCACTATTTGTGCCTCATCTCCTCCCTTTTGTGTATTACGTTTGTCCGCTTACATTGTAAGATCTTTAGGACAGGGTCCTTGTCTTCATGTCTTGTAGACGGAAACTCATAGCTTATGGAGTTGCAAGACCGGGCTAGGGAGAGAGGTCAGAAGAGGAAGGAGATTTTGTAATCCTCCGCATTAGCTGAAGCCACTGGAGTGCAAGCGTAAGGAGAACACAGGCAGGTTCCCAGCTCCATTTCAGTTGCGTGTCTCATTCATAAGCTGCACGGGGCCATCTCTAGGATTCAAATGGCCTTTCAGTTTCCGTACACAGCCTATTCTTAGACTGACCATAACTGTTCCAAAACGTGCCAATGGCTTTTTGTGAAGTGGATACACGTCCTTAACAAACTGGACTGAGGCAACAAATGCCTTTCATGGACAGCATCAGAGGCTTGGGTGGTAATCATGCTCTGGGTGAACTCACAGCCCAAGGTGCTATACAGTGGCTTTAAGCCACCTTTGTGCTTCCTGATTTTGAGAAGTTCGGAGGGCTTGTTTAAGGTATGGCAGCCTCCACAGGCTGCCCTATGAGCCAGCAGCACTGCCTGGGATTTCTGCAGGACTGTGTGCTGTCCTTGACATCCCCCTCTTCTCCCCAGCCCTACTCCCAGCACAGCCCCCACACAGGGCTTGTGAAGCAGTCCTCAAGAGGCAGCTGTATAGCTCTCTTTTACCATGCCTACATTAAGGGGAACCCCCCCCCAGTTGGTTTACTGGGCTCTTAGAGCCCCTTTATGCTTCTCCAGCCCTATTATAGGGTGTAATAGGGCCAGAGCCTTGGTGAAGTGCTCAACCTCAGTCTCTTATGAACGTAAACACAAGTTAAAGTGGGATGCTAGAAATAGTAGACTCCTTGGCCCCTTATCCTTTTGGCCATCCAGTCTCTTTTACAATGGTGGACTCCTGGAGGAAAATTTAAAGTATTGCGTTTCCTTTTGTCTTTGGTATTTTAGGCCCCAGTCCAACACTGAGAATAGCGTGGACGGACCACTGTGCACCTGCATAGCTCTGTTGACATCAATGGGTTCCTACACCGGTGTAGTGATCCATTCATGTGATTTACCTTGCAAGACTGGGGCGTTTTACATGTCTGACTCTGTTCTTTCTTCTGATTAAAAACGAGCTTTGAAGATATCCTTATCCCTCCCTCCCTCCCCAATTTAAATGCTAACACAATGAAGATGAAGCATTTTTTAAAATAACCCTCAGGAACTTAAAAACCACTGGAAAAGTTACCAAATTAACATCAACAAAACAAAAAAAAACCTTCTGCTAAACTTAAGTACTTTTTAGAAACAGAGTTGCCATAACAACTTGATGCAAAAGTCTTTGGTGGTAAAGTTGTACTCAGCCCTATTGAGGCTAAAATAACCTTACTCTTGTGTGAATACTTAGCCTGCATAGTAAATACTATTGGTTACAGAAAATTAAAACTTTTAAACAGTGAAACTACTTTTACTGAAGTAAAAGAAACCTCTTAAATCTAAGTGTCTTTCTTCTTTTAAAAAAAGCATAATTTGTCAGACATTAAAATAACAAAAGGTCTTTGAAAAAGGATTATGGTTTCTGATGTTTCGCCACTAGAATGGATTTACTTTATATCCTACTGATGTTGTAATCTTGAATTCTGAGGTAATGTTTTAGCCCTTTCTTTTCACATAAATAAAGATTTCAATGATAGCACTTCATTTCTTCTGGAGAACTTTTCTTTCTTTTTCAAACTACTCATTTTCTCTTGCTGAAACTATTTCATCAGAATAACATACAAATTGGATGCAGTGCTTTATTAGGAGGAGGAAAACAGTTAGAAAGGCAAAGTGTTTCAACTCAAAACACTTTAGACTGTTAGATGGTTTTTAAATGGAGAATTTCCATATGGTTGAGAGAACTATTTTCCTTTAAAATTTTTGAAAATAAATGATTCGTCTAAGTTTTCCATGTAACATATATATGTGTATATTGTTCAACATATTCTATCTTTTATCATTTAAAATCATTTGGATTGGTTCAATGCTGGTTCAAAGGAATGAAAACAAATGCATACTTTTATCTGAGGTACCAAGGCCTATGTTAACATGCTAAATAATTTGCTAAATAGATTGCCTTCGTTTCCCTTTGAAACACAGTGCCACAAATTTTGACATATCTGTGTGGGCAGCATAGATTTAATTAGCACTAAATCGCTTTAAAAATTCACAAATACCTTATTGCATCTCTCAGATTAAAGCAACTCTGGACAATACACAGGTTTTTGGTTTTTAGTATCTTCTTGGGGGAGGGGGGAATGGAAACAGCTACGTCTCAATAAAGAACTGTTGTTTACCAACAAGGGAACAAAGAGCTCTGAACGCCCACTTCAGCTCTGAGCGACACCATAGGAGATCTCTTCCCCATCAACTTCATAGTTATTAGCTTGATTGCCAACTTGGGTTTATTCTTCTACCTGTCATCCTACAACCCGCCTTTGAATGTATAGAAAAAATGGTGTTTATATACCAGATTTTTTTTCTTTATTATGTATAGTGAGTAAATGCTGAAGCATTTTCTGCTTCAGAAGAGCCAGCAGGGAGGAAATACATGTAGTAATTACCTTAAACAAGCAGGCAATGAAAGCTGCTTCTCAAGCAATGCAGTTTAAGGACAGGATGAAAGGTAGAAGTGTCAGCAGCCCTTAGTACATAATGTCTGATGTGAAATACTGCCTCCTGATTCTCCTTTCCCACCAGTGTAGATCAGGAGCATGTCATGAAAGTCAATGGAGCTACAACGCAGGTAAAACTGGGTGACGGGCAGAATCAGGCCCAATGTGCAAGTGAATAATTCTGCTTGTGTGTGTCGTCCCACAAAGGTCAAGGGGACTACTCATGTAAGAAAAATTGCTCACCTGCATGAGTGTTTGCAGGACTGGAAGATTTTCAAAAGCATCTAAGGAATTCATTCAGAAGCACAAGTCCCACTGAAGGACAGTATCAGCAGAATGAGAATTTTGGGCAGAAAACTGGTTGATTTAATCTTCGGTGCGTGGGGAAAAAAACCTCTGTTTCTAGGCAATCATTGAAGAGCAAGAGTCAAATGAAAATTCACTTTGGTTTCCTTTTTTACCAAAAACAATCCTTTTTGTGTGTGTACCTAGAGACAGCTCCTCATCTGGTATAAATCAGGGATGTTCAGCTGGCTTCAAGGGAGCTACGCCCATTTACAGTTGAAGAGCAGGCCCTGGAATGAAAAAAAACAGTTTAGGTGTAAAAATTTGAAAATGTACATGCCCTTAGCCCTTCATTGGGGGAACCAGCACACAAGCTAGTTTTGCAGAAAATACAGTTTCTTAAAATTCAGTAGTTCTTCACACACACAGTAACTAACTTAATATTTTCAGCGGGGTTTTAAAGGTAGTTCCTTGTGGAGGGAGATGGCCTTCAGTTGAGAACTCAAGGCTTTCAAGTTCCTCAAGGGCTGCTCTAGAGACTAATGTATTTTGAACCAAGAGGAGGGGGGTTCCTCCCCAGCAGCCAAGGAGGAAGATCTGTGGGGAAGCATTATTCATCAAAGCCCGGAGGGAGCTGTACTCCACTTTTGGAAGAGGAGGATGAAATATACGTCCCCTTTTTGCACTTATTCTAAACCCTGGGCTGCTCTAATTTACACAAAGGGTCCCAGCATCAGGGAGGCAGAAGGATGCCATAAAGCCAGCTATCCCACCTAGCACTGCTCTGATACATCTAGGGGTCTGCTCCACAGAATCCAATTCATTGTTCAGAAGCCTGTGCACGGTGTCAGTGCTCATCGGATGCCTGGAATACATTTTTGTTGTTGCATCCCACAGGAATCCACACACCACCCAAACAGAGATCGGACGGATAGTTTTATTAATAGCTTGTTCAAGTTTCACCAAAACTCAGGCTTCCCGCAGACTAGAACCATTCTGAATGCTCGTGATAATTTGTGCTGGCTAGGTTCACTTTCGATGCTGTCTCTCTCTGTTTAATCATATCTTTGTTGTTTATCCCCTCTTGAGATGTGTGGCAGATTTATTTCTCCTAATTTTTAAATACCAAGTGTATCTAGTGTTCTTATTACTCCTAATTAATGTGTGAATAAAGAATCAAAGAGGGTATTCCTCCAATGAGTTGTTTTTGAAGAGTGACAAATTAATCCCCTCGGATATGGCTGAAGCCAGGAAAGATCTCTGTTTTGTTCCTCTAATAAACTGCAGCAATTAGATGCTCAAAACTCCAGGTTTAATAACAAATAGATTTTAATACCTATTTTATTCTCTTTGTGTATTGGATTCATTCCTCAAGCCAAATATTCTCCCAGGTAACTGGAAAGATTAAGAGCCATATTTTCAATATTAGGTATCTGAATTTGTGCGTGTGCACGTGCCAAACTGGGAATTGAGCGCTTGGGGCTGATCCAAAGCCCACTGAACTCAGTGGAAAAATTTCTGTTGACTTCAATGCGCTTATGATCAGGCCCTCAGTGACCTAGTTTGCATGAACAACCTCCTCCATTGCAGACACTGTTAACTAATGCCATTTGCCCTCAGTGTAAAATCAGAGCATGATAAGGAACAGTTTTGTGGCTGAGTTTCTCTATAGTTTCCCCTGTGAACATATCGTGGTATTTGAAGGGGAATACTTATAAGGTCTTTAATATAATTCAGCGGGCAGTTACTAGAAGCGAGTTGAACTCCACAGGTGCAACTTGGGTCTTTATCTGCTTCCTGTAAGGTTGAAATGGGCTGACTTGGAAAGCTTTGACAATATGTTGTTTGATAATTTGGAGATGAGACTTTCAAGACTGCAATTTTGATGGGATCTTGAATTAAGCGACCGGATGATTTGAGATCTGAATTGTACGCAAAGGTCTGGCCAAGCTTTGTGAATTCTCAGGGCCTGGCCAAATGGCATTCCGCACAGAACCTGGCTGCGTCGGAGATAAAGGAGTTGTAAAGCAGGTTTGTGCTAATCTGATCAAAACTGGGGACCCGAGGCTGCTTTAAATTATACCAAGTTGTGATAGACTCAAATGGGTTTTTGCACCTGCCAGTAATCACGCCTTTATGTCTGTATTGCTTCCCTCACATACCCCTAGGCCTTGGAGGTGTGTTGAGAAGGGTGGTATAGAACTGGCTGTGCATGGGTATCCTCAGTTGCCAGTGCAGGCAGTTTAGGAGAGGCAGCCACTGCTCTTCCAGACTACAGGTTGAGTAGTGGCAATAGAAGAGAGGCTCTGCTGCACCACACCCATCCTGAAGTTGTGTGCATGGGTGATTTCCATCTGTACAATCCTTGCATCGTGGCCTGTGCAATGTTCAATGTACCTCGCTGTGGGTAAATTTTACCCACAATGACTGCAGCTCAAATTTTGAAAACATTAACTTATCTACAACTGTAAATAATACCAATGTGCTTGTAATTTTGGCTAAGTAAATAGAAAGTAACCATAAAAAAACATACTAGCTCAAGGACAAAAAGTAAATGAAACCAATCCTCTGAGCAGTGAATATGTGCTTGAATCTCATTGGAGTCACTAAGGGCTTCATTCAGGTACAAAGATAAAACAAAAACCACAAAAAACCCTTCCATAGTGTGGGCGTTCTGACCACCTCCCACCCCCATGGAATGCCACCCCATTTTTGGGCTTGTTTTACCATGGAAATCAGATGTCTTTCATATAGAATCAGGCCCTAAATAACTGTGAAAATCCTAGAGAAAAAGCCCCTCAGATACACCTACTGTCATTGGATGCCATATAAATATAGCCAAAGATGCATATATTTGATGACTTTGTATATCATTAAATACAACTTGAAATTTATTTTATAGTCCCCCTTTATTTAAAAAAAAACAAACCAATTTCAGAATTCTTTGCAGAGATAAATAATGAAGTTTACAAAGTGAAAACTATGACAAAAACAGTGGGAGCAAGATCTTCAAAAGTTCAGAGAGGGAAGAAGATAGAAAGTTAATGAGATGGCGACACACAGAAAGTCTATCCTGAATGGCAGGAGCTGTTGATGAGGAGACTCTTGTACCAACTATGGGAGGCTGAAATGACGTGGCAGATGGCAGACAATTGCTAGACAGATAGAGGGTAGTGGGGCTAAGAGATCTGTATGTTAGACTGGAACAAGTGTATGGAGTGTATTGAAAGCCAGTATACCATCTTTTAACTTCTTTGTCCTAGAAGCCAGCAGAACTGTTTGAGAATGGGGTGATGTGGTTGTGTTTCTTTATACATGTAAGGAGGCAAAGAGAGTACTGGAGTCTGGGGAGCTAGACCTTGGGGAAGTCAAAGAGAAAAGAAGTTGCTTAGTCAAGGCAAAAGGCTAACGAAGGCACAGATCCCAGGGGCGGTGCTGAAGCTGTGTCACACATGGGAAATTCCAGTATCACCAATCCCAAACATTCAAAAATGTAATTACCCCCCCAAAAAATCTTGAGAACAGTTGTTAAAAAATCGTGAGGTTAAGAAAATAATAAATGTTAAAGATTCTTTTTATTTGCTTGCTGGTGTCAGAGACTTTAGGGTGTCCTCAAGCTTTACTTCACAACCATAAGGGCTAGGAAAAAGAACCAGCAGTCGAGATTCTCACATAATCACAAAAATCCATGATCTGGGGCTTTACGTAAAACACCAGAATCTCAAAACTTGCAAAACAATCACAAAAGTTGGCAACTCATAGATTTTAAAGCCAAGAGGGGATCATTATGCTCAGCCAGTCTGATCTTCTATATAACAGAGGCCACATAGATTTTCACCCAGACGTCACAGAGGTCGTGGTAGGTAGGCAGATCAATATATTTCTCTGTACTCCAGGGAAGCAATAACACTTGTTTCCTTCCAACTCTTTCCACCTGTGGCTGCTGGAGTTTACACTGGTCTTGCCTTTCTCTCAGTGCAGAACTTGGCTAGACTGCAGTGCAGACACTTATCACTTTATTTTCTCCTACGAACAAGAAGTGGGAAGGCTTCATCTGGTGAGTTGAACTTGGCTGTAAGTGCTAAAATGTTTACCGCTTTACCCAGCAGGATACTTGGAGCAAAAGTGATGATTGGCAGCATGCTGCTCCCGGTAGAATCCAACTTTCAGAAGTTTACAGCAAAACTCACACAGTATCTAAAACATTAGACTCTTAATTATACCAGGGGGAGTGTTCCACAAGTAATTCAGACAATTTTCTATTAACATTTGATGACATTTCAGCAACTTAAATATGTTTAATGAGATTACAACATTAGATCGGGGTCTAAGAATTTCTGATCAAATTCCAGTTTCCCTAATTAATGCATTCCGGCACTAACTTAACTCCTTTCATAACAACAAATTATTTGTACTCTTTGCTAGTGATATGCATCCTGCCTAGAAAATAGATAATGGATAAATATATGTTTGTTATTTCAGTAGGAAAATCCATGTGCCGTGGGTAATGAATTGAAGGTTAAGTGACAATTTTTCTTTACAACCACTCATGTTTTACAGTCTGTGAACTGAAAACTGGATTAACCTTTAATTACCCCCAGTGATCTCTCAACCCTAAAACAACATTACCACTCCTACCAATATTATTTGCATATATCGTTTAATGAGAGAAACATCTGTTTGCATATTTGGTATCATGAATATTATGCAGATGAGCTGGATAGTCATATTGCAATAGGCAATTGTGCTAACATCTCATTTTCTCTCTTATTTTTGCTCTTTCTTCTTCCTCCCACCAATTCACTCTGAATTGTATTAATTATAGCAAGAGCTTCCCAGTGCCAATAATCTTGAATATGTAATGCACAGTTGCTATGTGATCTGAATGGAAGCAGAGCAATATTCTGATGAATTACAAAATGCAAATATCTGGTCTGATGTTGCTGCATGCTATAGTACATACCTGTTGATATTTTTCTTAGTGGACAATTTTTTAAAGAATATATACCAATGAAAATGTAAGAAAAATGACTTAAAAAAAGATATCTAATATCATGATTTAATTTTAATTTATAAGGAAATAATTATGTTCCTCTCTAATAGATCTAGCAAGATAAGAATTCATTGAAGGCCCCGTTCAATTCCCTTTGGCTTGACTGGGAGATGGGACCTTATTACGCTTTTCCTGTGGTTCTGAGGATACCTAGAAGGTTTGTCAGGGCCTGATCCTGAATTCCTTATATAGGGCTGATCCACAGCCCATTGAAGTTAATGGAGTTGACTTTAATGGGCTTTAGATCAGAGCTTTAGCCAGCAAAAATCTCCATTGCCTTTTCCTGAGTAAAGATCATAGGATTTGGCCCAAAGTTGTCTAGCTTTTAATCTGTTTGAGCGCTTCCACCGGTTACCATACATCCATCTCAGTTTAAAAAAACACCAAAACAACCAGGAGAATGAATGGCTCAAAGGAATGATAATGGAATATAGAACTTTCACTTCTAGGTTGCTAGTTCATATCTGTTAGTGACCGAAAGATATTACCTTCTGATGGGTTTGATGGCCTACCTGAAATGTGCCTGGTGAACCTAGGCCAGTTCCCAGCCTTAGCAGGGTCAAACAAAACAGCAGATTGGGACTTCTAGCAGAGAGGCAAAGGACTGTATGGTTACTGAGGCTGGGCTATTCTTCCATCTTCTCCGAGTCCCTGCCAATTCAAGACTGGAACACATTTTCTAAAGAGAGGATTGAAGTTCACCTTTCACAAGAATGAAAACCCATTAACTCACTATTTCCAGCAGTAAACACTAATCATCTCATTCCTTTAATCCACTTCTCTTTGGTTCTACTTGAACTCTAGGGCCATCAAACCCATGTGAGGGACCATTGGATGACATGATTTTATTTAGGTCTGGCTTCCGGGTGGTTAAAGAAGAATTTGGATTCTGGCAATTGATTTGTCCCATGCTCACTGAATGGAATCATACCAAGAATGTGTTTGACTTCTAGAGTTGGTTATTATTTTGCTGGGAGAGAGATGAATGGGTGTAGATTGATGATATTCTGTCCCAGGTTGTTTTTGTGTACATCATGCAGAGAAGTTCCCTTTAATGTTTTGAACAAGGACAGACAAAACAGCACAAGCAGAAGAAAATAATTCTGAGGTGCTGACCATTTTCCAAGCTCCAGAAGAAAACAGCCCTGTGTTCTAATTATCTAGCTACAGGTGCTTCCAACACATGGTGTGTTTCTCTATTGGTGGGAAACCCACTTTAAACAACACTAACATGCTTTGTGTAGGAGCTGTTCATCAAAGCCACTACTTCCATACATGTGTCAGTCAAAATCACACAGGACCTCCCATTCCATCTGGGAGTTGCCTTGTTCCGCAAAAGGGAGTCATGTTAACATTTTACATTTGAAAGCAGCTCCTACTATGGAGACAACTGATGAGCCAAAGTGTTAATGATTGGCTAAGTGCTGCACCTAGGAGTTAAATTCATTCCATGTAGAAATGGGACTCTTTCAAGGGCTAGCACATAGTTTAATCATTGCAACCCTCCCCCTCCTCCCCCTACTGTGGATGTAGTTATGCTGGCATAAAGGTGCTTATCTCTATTTACAATTTAAAGGTGCTTAATTAGTAATCTTTCAGAAATAAGTGATAGTAATATAAGCACCTTTACACTGATACAATTGCATCCTCATATTCGAGTTCTACTGATTTAACTAATATCTATTTCTAAATTGATGTAGTTAAAGCAGTACGAAAGCTGTGTGTAGACAAGACGTAAGTACGATCTACCTCTGTGAATTTATTCGTTCGTTTCTTCACTACTTTTGTTACAAAATAATAGTGAGCCTCACTTTCATTTCAGTCATGCTCTTTTTTATACTTTTTGTGTAAGGAGATGATTGTCTTTTTTTTTGTTTTTTTGTTCTATGTGATGAGTGATTCTGTGAGATGTTGTTACGATGTAGTATGCAGCCAGTCTGTGAAAGCACATCTTTACCCAACAGCAGCTTTTAATATTGCTTTTCAAAAAAGTCATGTGTATCTGCATGTCTAATTACGGGTATGATTATTGTGAATATGTATGCAAGTCATCACTTTGGCCTAATTTATACACACAGTTGTGGTAACTGTGCATGCAGATTATGTTCAACTGTGCATGTAATTTAGGCACGTAACCCAGCACACGATTTTGCATATGTAATTGCTTGCCTGACTCTTTTAAAAACCAAGTCCTGAATGCCTGAAACAGGTTAAATGGCATCAATCAGCCTCTGCACTCATGATTCTGGAATTTCAGATTTCCTTAAACCCCTAGACTGTGTTAATGGGAATTCAAATTTGTATCATTGTAACTTTTTATATTTCTGTAATTCCTTTCACACGAGGTGCTCAAACTGCTTTGCAAACATTAATAAATTAACATTCTCATGGATGAGAAGCAGCATCTCCACTGTGCAGATGCAGAAGCTAAGGCATAAAGAGATCAAGTGACTTGGCCAAGGTCACCAGAAATTTGGGACAAAACTGAGAACAGAACTTCGGTAGCCTGAGCCTACATTGTGTATTTCAGCCATATGGCCACACCTTCTTGAGCAAGTTTTGAATGGCCAAAATTGTTGGATAAAATAGGTGTAGACATATTATGGCAAAACTTGTTTATATGATTTCACTGACAAATGTCTTTCTTACAGCAGATGGTCCTTTTTAACTAAAATGTAAATCTTCAGTGTCATATCCATAGCTAATGACAATCTAGAATAGCTACAGTCTTCATACCAGAGAAATTGGTCAGTGGCATTTGCTTCTGAATATTGTATACTTCCTAAAATATTCTCCACAGCTGAAAAAGTTATAGCCATAGAAGAAAATAGTAGAGCAACAAAACTGTACTAGTGAAACTTACACTGTTACTTTTCATGCATTTCTTTTTGTTTTTCAGTCTTTTCTCTTCCATTACACTCTTTAGCTCATGCAAAACTAGCAGTGGGGATTTGGTCTGAAGGAGGAGCACTTGAATATAGACTTTTATAAAAGTGAAGAAGTTAAGCTTTCTCACCCAGAAACTGCAACTAATTTTGCAGCATGATCATTTGTGCCTCCAGAAGACACAAGGTGCATACGCAAACTGTCACCGTTTCAGTAGGGTGTCCCCCACAAAATCTGCATGAAGAAAGTTAAAGGCTTGTTTGAAATTCCTTTTTTTTTTTAATTGGCCTAATTAGGTATAAGCAAAAAATTTCTCTCACGTCTCTTTACTAACATGCAACCCTAAAGGACCAACATAACTGTGTGAGACTCCCATGTTGTGAAGTTATTCATATATGGACCAGTCCTGCAAGTTGTCTGTCTATCTAGATACCTTAGATACTTATTTGGCACCTATCGCCATAATATGTGAGGGCCCCACAATCTTAAATGTACTTATCCCCATTACAGCTCTGTGAAGTAGAGGGTGTTATCAAACTCCATTTTACAGATAGAGAACTATATTGTTACAAATGTTTCAGTCTGAAGAAAACATTGAAGATGGGATCTTTCAAAGTGTACCTGGCATTGGCCAAACTCTGCTCCTAAATGCCCACTGATTTCAAAAAGGGAGGGAAGCAAATGTAGCTGCATGCTGAGTACTTCTGAAAATGCCACCTTAAATATTAACATCTGAAAATTCCATCTCTCCTTGGAAGAAAAATTTCTGTTGTTTAAACTGTGTTTTTCTGTGTCTGAATGTATGTGACTTTCCTAGTAATGGGAACACCGCACTGAGATCTGCATTCTAATATGATCCAGGTTATTCCGAAATCCGTGAAACATTTTACCAGTTTTCTTCATGTTATTGCCATACAGTTCTTTACTTGCAAAGTTTACCAAAACTGTAGCGGTTACAAGACATGTTTTGTGATTGATAAATTGTTTAGAAAACACACTAACCAAAAAAAAATCTTCAGGATAACATCAATGTCTAGACGAAGTTTAAATGCAATATAATTTGTGTTGATATCTGCTTTTAAAGGCAATGCAACATAAGATAATGTAATTTAGTGTATCTCTATTCTTATATTTCAGATAAAAAATAAGCATGTAATATTTCAGCCATACAAATATTTGGTATTTAAAAAGAATCATATTTTAGTGCAAGGACATTTTTATACCTCAGTAATAAATTAACATTTCAAAAGTACTTTAGCCTGCTGAGATGGATAATTCTACTAATATGGGTAACACCATAGACTCCAATAATTAGTGTAAATTGCCTTTGAATAATACAGAGCTGGGAACAACTTTCAGTGCTTAATGCCCCTTGCAGTACATGATGAAGAGTCCTTAATGGGGCTTGGAAAAACAAGTAATACCTATAAATCAAAGAAGAAAAGCCGGTTTTGATGCATTTGTCTGAGAGTGTGAGTTTTAAACTAAATTGTTAACACTCCTCCCTGCTGAGGGTCATGGATTAGCTAGGGTGGGAGTTTCTTATAGGATCTTTCACACTATCCAGGAGAGGTAGGGGGTTTTGAATACAAGTGTTTTCTTAACCCTAATCCTTGCCTCTCTGACCAGTAGAGCTCTGAATTTCTCTCTAATTAGGTGAAGAATTAGTAGGTGGATCAATGTGTTAGTGGATGAGGATGAAGTGATTAATTTACCCCTAGACTATGATCATGAGTTCAAGGCGCTACTGAATTCATTTTGTGTCTAATAACTTCCCCCCTATTCTAGTGGCACTACAGTATACCTGAAAGCAACTAGAATTTACATCTGTGTAATCTTACAGCACTATAGTCTATTGCCTCTTTCCTGTAACTTTACATCTTGTTATATTTAAGCAGCAGCCACAGTATTTTTCTCAATGTGCCAATTTATGTTGTTGTAACCATTTCATAATTGAATCAAGATATATTGATGTTCCAATATTACTATACATTTAAGGAAAACAGCAGGTTTCTTACCCGGTAATGAGATCTGAACATTTTCTTAAAATATTTGCTGGCTGCACTTAAAAAAATAAATCTGCTTAGTGCTCTTGGCTTCACATTTGCTTCTCATCTTTTCAGTGTATGTTCTGTTGTTGTAGAGGAAACCTGGGTTTAACAGCCCCGCAGCCAGATTTACTCTGGCTGATTGAGAGGGATGAAATTTGCAGCTGTCTTTACCAATGAGGAGCATCGTGGAAGGTAGGGAGGAGAAAGGATTTGCCCCAAGAGAGGTCAGCTAGTATTTCCACTGCTCCTCCCTCTTGGGGGCTCCGTCAAGGGAAGTGGCTTATATTCACCAGCAGTCTCCACAGGAGCCTCTGCCCTGCTAAATGAGGCTGTTATGGAGAGATGCTGAATCTGTGTATTTCCGAGCTGTCCTGGTCACGTGTCATTCCCAGCCATCAACACCCACTTTTCTGCACTCGTGCACTGCAGGCCACTCCCAAAGGATGCTGCAGTTCCTTCTCATTTTACTGCCATTGGTGCTTTCCATGCTGGGTCTATTCCAGCAGATCTGAGAATCAACCTGACGCCAGAGAGTAAAATCTGTGATCCATAAAACAGATACAACCCAACTAGCAAAAGTGCAAAAACTCCGACACTGATGAGTCAGTGTAACTCATCTCTGATCTGAGAAGGACCACATCTTGGACCAGAAAGCAGTTCATTTCCCATCCTCTTTAAAATGTTGGCATGTCAAGAATAGTGCCAATTAATGACAAATACAGTAGTGGGCTACAAACACCTACCTATCAAGGAAATAGATTGAGACCTACAACTCTATTCATAAAAGCCAAAAGATAAGGACTTTAACTGGTACCATATTACCAAGTCCCTAAAGCTATCTGGTTCATCTAGCCACACTCACTGCCTGATCCTACAAATAGTAGCAAGCCCAGGGCTCACTACCATCCCTAGTTCTATTAAAGACAATGAGACTGCTCTTTGTAGTAAACACCATGCTTGGAACAGTTTTCCTGGTTGGCCTCTTAGGCCCAGTCTTTCAATAAGATCCATGTGGGCAGATTCAGGCTTGCCAGCCCCCATAACATTATAGTGAGCCTCATAATATTGGGTGTTTTTCCTTAAAGCTTCATCTCCTGGAGCTTTGTGACTATGCAACTCTCTAGCCCTCATGACTGTGCTGAAAGTTTGAAAACATGAACCTTAAAAGCTGAAGGCAAATCAAAACAACCAAAATGCATCAGGTTTTAAAATCCCTTGATTAAGACAATGGCATGATTTTTGAATGTTTCGCATTAGCAAAACTGCAAACCAGGTACCCAGGAGGAGCCAATAAAGCCAAGTGGGGTGTCATGTGAGCGCAGAGCTCCTCCTGTCCAGACCAGCTTGCGTGACTGGGATATTAGACTGTGAGCATGTGTGTGCGTATCCACTGACTTTAAGACAGGAAACACAGTTAAAGAAAAGCTTTTTTCACTACGGAGCAATCAAAGCTGATTTTATCCTTATCAGTTATTTGCTCCAGCGAGTCTCAAATATCTCATTTGATATTTGAGAAGAACATGCATTTGCTAGGACGTCTGAAGTATAAAATGGGGGCGGGGGGGGGGGGGAATCTTATCCAGCAGAAAATAGCCTTTGTGGGCTATTGGTGAACTGAAGATTCACAGCCCAATCCCTGTGCTTAGTGCTTGCTTCTTTTGAGAAGCCATGTAATGCATATTTAAGCATTTCACAGCCATCCAGTCCTGTCACCTAAAATGAGAGTTCAGTTGTGCATCTCCAAATGTCTTAATATTTGCAGTCGGCTGACTAATGTTCAGAGAATGTCAGAACCAGGATTCGTACTCAGGAATTCCTGCTAAGTAAAATCTTAGTTTTGAAATGTTCCTGGCTCTGATTTGCCAACAGGACTGTGAGTCTTTTGAGTAGTGAATCTGCAGCTCTGTGGATAATGATGGGGGCTGTAAGATTCCAGTACGCAGCAGACTGAGCTATGTGTAAAATGCCTACTTTTAGTCAATTATTTAGAAGACTCAAATATACTCAGTAAACAGAACCTGGAGATACATTTTGCTGCAATGTTTCACCTCTAGAGGGCTCAGCACCTAGATTTACATCCTCAGAATGATTTTTTTTTTCACTCTACTATAAGAGCCCAAGTGTAAATTGAGTTGTCCTCCTAATATTCAGTTTACATTACATATAATGCACAGCAACACACACCATTAACCAGGATTATGCTTTCTCTTGATCTTTTCAACTTTGCTTTACACACTACGAAAAGATCTAGTCTGACACATTTTACTTGAACAAAGCCTCATATGACAGTTAGACCACAGAGAAGAAGTTTCCCTGCTTACATTCCAAAATGAAGATCATGTATTTAATAAAAATGAATATATATTTATTAGTATGTTGTGGGGCAGCATATTAGAAAGATAACTGCCTAACTCTTAGTTTTATATATTTAAATGGACAAGGATGTAAATTGTACTTCTGAGCTATTAAAGCCAATAGTACACATTATACTATGCTGTGAAAAGAAGATAGCTTTGGTCAGTAACTCTTCTGCCTAAATGAGTTACTACTAGAGGAACAGCTGCTTAAAGTACATATAAAGAAATTTAATTTTAAATATTACAAGTTACTTATAATATCTTGAACTTTTACATACTGGATTTTAAATCTTTTTAAAAAATTGCACACAGCTGTAGAAAATAATTGGAAGCTTGGTTAGTGTTACAAATTGAAAATCAGTAATTATACCAATGTTTTTCAGGTTCTCAAGTCACATACATATATTAGATAGCCTCATTAGTCATTTGTGGCAGAATGAGATTTGAAAACAGAATTCCATTACAGTATTTATGGTCAAAATCTGATATGATCAAATAATAGGTTTCCCAGTAGAAATGTCTATGTGCCATGTAGTAAACTTGATAATTGTAAGAATACATTTAATGCAGTAGAACTGAATACCGTACCAGAAGATTAACATTTCTGTTATATAATTACAAGTTCAAGGAGTTCAGCTTCTTATCATGTTATAGTAAGTATAGAAAGTAGAAGTGATCCTCTTTAATTTGTAATTATTTAACTGAAATATAATGTCTCCTAGTCTGATTCTTACTCTTCTGCACTGAAGACATTGGTATGCAGAATCCATGCACTAAGGAATAGTACACTATCAGAGTAGGACATGTTTGATTATTCTTTAAAACCAACTAAGAGAAGTTAATCTCATTGAACTTCTTTTTATTCAACAAAAGAGTTAGATGTTTCCAAGTCTAATGTGACTATAATGTTCATTAAATGGACTTCTCTACACCTTTAAATGGATTAACTGTACATCTTCACAGTCAAATTATTGTACATGCCGGTCATAAATCACAGATCTAATTTAAAGAATTGTGAAATGCTCTGTTTATAAGCATTAAAAAAAAGATAAAGCAAAAACTAAGCCTGATTTTTATCAGGGCATTTACAGCAAACATTGTTCACATACGTGTAGAAAGATATATACTTGTTGGGTTTTTGTTTAACTTTTATAGTCTAATATGCTACTTGTGAAAGTTTAGCAATTGACCACACTGGCATCTGTACTCCCTCATTTATCCATAACCCAAATGATCCCTCTTCAAGATACCCTCCCCCAAACTGGCCTATTAATTACTTCAGAATGATAGCAGCCACTTAGATAAGGGGTGAATTATGGCTTTCCTTAATAACGCCTGGGACCTTTTGGGATTACTTTAGTTTAGATGGTTGCCTCAACCCAAGTTGACTTATCCAGTGATATAAAAGGTACTATACATAAGGGGGTAGGCTTTCTGGTGGCATAAATTGGCACCCCTCCATTGAATGTATTGGGGGGCCCCACTTTACACCAGTTGAGGATCTGGGTGATGGGCTACAGAGCAGACCTCCCTCTTTGTTATGGCAACAAAAGCTTTGAACAGGGTCCGAGCACATAATAAGTAAGGAATCTGGAGTATTGGGTCAAAGAAACAGGCGTTTTGCCCTAAAACTGGTAGGACTTCATTCCTGGGAAACAAAGTGCTATCAAAACCTCAAGGTCTTACTACAATGTGTTATAGTAATAACTATAAATATTATACAAGAGATAATTGACAGCAGTATATTTATAAGATAATTGTATCTATCCATAAATGGCATACATGATTTATTTATGATACTGGAAGGGATGACTTAATGATTTAAGAATTAGCTCTCAAATATCTTGATTTCCTATATTCATAGGTTCAAATCCCAACGAGGCAAAATTACCCCTTCTTACTGCTGATGGGAGGAGCACCATAGGGTGCGGTTATCTTTTGGAAGGGAGTTGAATTTCTTTATTTATATAGTTTAATAGCAGAAACACTGGCTGTTCAGCTAATTATAAAACAACCAGCAGCCTAGTAGCTTAAAATCTTGTGCAGTTGCACAGGTGTAATTCATAAAGTTGTGTAAAAAATCCAACAACGGCTGAGAACTTAAAAACTCGATGGTAAAAGATCACAAATCTCAGTGGTGATTGAAGCTGGTGATGTCCTTGTGGTTAAGGCATAGATAGGGATGCACAACACTTAGGTTCCATTCCGACTTCAGTCACAAACTTTCTGCGTGACCTTGGGGAAGCCACTTAATCTCGACATGCCTCATTTTTGCAGCTGTAAAATGGGGACCACAATACTTCCCGTCCCCACCCTTCATCGGTCTGGTCAACTTAGACTGAATGCTGTTTGAATCAGGGATTGACTCTAACTATCTGTTTATACAGTGCTTAGCACAATGGAGGCTTGATCTCATTGGTGCTTCCAGGCACTGCTGTAATATATCACCAATAATAATAATAATAAACATTTTCCATAACCTCAGTGCCACAGTACTGTATTTCTGATGTATATAGCTTACAGCAATTAAAGTCAGAATTTGGGTAACTGGCTCCAAAATGAGTGATGTCCCTCGAAATGAGACATTACAGAGGTATGGAGGATAGTGGCTTATCCTTCACACACACAAACCATGACAGCTACAGTTGACTGACTAAAAGGGATCATTATATTTCAGTCTCAAACTAATTATCAGAAATGAGGCTTTGTGGATTCCTGCCTTATGGGACCACCTGCCTCTCTTCCATTCTCTCCTGTGTAAATGCATTTTATTTCATAAAATAAATAGCTGCATTCAGGTTTCCCAGCTCCCTTGAGGAAAATCCAGATATTTTCACAATTTCTGTAGTGATTTCAAAATAAATATTTGCTCTGCTTTCTACATGAGTGTCTGTGTCTAAAGTGCCCATGGCAGGTATGTTAGGCAGTATGAAAACCAGGTGTTCACCCACAATTATTTACTTATTGGCAGCCTTGATTGCTGAAACATCCGCTGGAGCAATTTGACAGTGATTTACTCACAAGGGCCACTGCCAGCTGCTCTCTGCTTGGGGAGGCTGGGTTTCTCCAACTCCTAGGGCCAGCAGTGTGAGCAGATTCTTTGGAGATCAGGCTCTGAGTTTTTGCTGTGAACGGGCCAATTGTGAGGATTTTTCAGCAAATGCTGTGTCTAAACCTATTTCAATGATTTAGCCTGTGGTGCTTCTGTGAGATTTTTCTCCCAGGATTTTAAAGAAGATGTAACTTCAAAAGCTTGTCAGGGTTTCCTTACAATCCCATTGCAAGGGCTAGTCTACACATATGTTAAATAGATTGGTTTAGAAACCAGTCTAGTTAAAGTGATACAACCAGCTAGCGTGGATGCAGTTATATGGGTACAAAGGCGCTTTTAACAATAAGACTTATGTGTATGTATAGTGGTATCATTTTTGTCCCTTGATCCTAGTGTATAACTGTGTCCATGCTATGGGTTCTTTCACTTTAACTGTATCAGTATAAAATTACATCCCCTAATCAAAATAGTTAAATCAGTATAAAAACTGTGTGTAGACCAGACCTTAGTAAAGTTCCCAATGCTTAGACAGAGGCCGCTCTAGCCTAGGGCAGCAGATTTCTGGGAAAGCATTATCTACATGGCACTGCAGACTGGTCTATGGGGGCGTGAACTGCAGAGAGCTCCAACACGTAGTGCGCTAATTGCCCCTTGTAGAACCTGCTAGAGCGAACTAAGAGATCCGCATTGATGTGTAGTCCTGTTTAGGGCTACGTTTAACATGCATAGGTACCTTTTAGTTCGTGTCAGCAGGGTCTACATGGGGAAGTTAGAATGCTCAGCAGTTCACACCCGTGTACACCAGTCTGTGGCATGAAATAGACGAGGAGGTAGGAGGGTGCTGCACACGGATGTTTTGTCTAAGGTGGAAGAGGGGTCTCCATGTTTAGAAGTTTCACATCACTACTGCATGACAGAGTAAATGGCTGTGTGGGCTTGAAGTCCCTCTCAGACCTGACCTCAGAGAATTCCACTGAACACCTGTATAATCCTTTAGCTATACACTGCATGGTCTGAGACTCTAGTTATTTTACAGAGGATTTGATTTAGAATGCATGGGTCTGGCAGAAGACAGGAGACAAGGCTACACAAGAAACTAATTTAATAAATGCTCCTATTTTGTCATGCTACTTGTTTTGCTTCATGCTGCTACTTTTTTTGGATTGCATATCCTTTGGGAGAGGTGGTTTTCTGCCTGGCTAACAAAAGGGAAAGCAACAAAATATAAGGCAAAGCTTCCTGTAAGGGGTGAACCCACTTGGGAAAAGATCCAAGACTAAACCGAGACCCGATTGTGTAACTTTTACTCAAGGGGTGAGCACTTACTTACAAAATGGAGTAGCCCCACCCATGTGAATACGACTTCTTGTGTGAGTAAGTGTTCATTACGTGAGTAAAGTTGTACAGCTGGGAGCTGGTGGTCTGTAGGGCAGAGGAGTAAGGGCTGGGAAAGCTGCACAACCCTGCATCTACCCAGCTGTGACTGTAAATGTCCTTCTGTGGTTATGTGTAAAGTGGCGGGCAGCTCTCTGGAAATCACCCATGCTGGTCCCAGGACAGTCCCTGCATCAGCCAACAGGGGGAGAAGTTCCAATGTTACAGGGCTCCATGGTCAAACAGCAAAGGGCAGAATGAAGTAAAGCTAGAGTTGGTCAACACTTTTAATTAAAAAAAACATTGTATAAGGAAAAATGGCTTTTTCATCCCAACTGTCCAATTTGGATGATACTTTTAATGTTCTTGTGTTTAGAGAGAGACCCTGACAATTGTTCAGTTTTTGGATAAATGTTTTCAGTGTTCAGATTTCTGGGTTTTTGACAAAAAACTTTAGAAGAAAAACTTTGACAAAATCAAAAACTTTCATTTTATCAACATTTTTCACAGGTACAGAAAATGTTTCCCAGCAAGCTCTCAGGGCCTGCGGCTTCACTTCTTTCGGACAGACTCTCTCCCTCAACATCCCTTTTCCCATAAGAGACCTTTTCCTACTGCAAGCTGCGCAGGTCTCTTCCAGTCCCTATAAGATCAGGGTTTCCCTAGAAGGAAGTTCTATAACTTTTCTAGAAGGAAAGAGTCCCGTTAACTGGTGGAAGACGTTTAGAGGGATTTTCTTGCTGGGAAAACTTCCTCCATCTACCAATGTTCATGGACGACCTCAAACCCAGACCAAATTAGAGTGGGATCAAGATTGGATATGAATGTCTCACACGTTTCTAATTGCAAAGCTGTCACAGTTGTCGCAGCAAAGCAAGAGAACCTTCCATATGCCCCTGTGCTACAAAATAATGTTTTCTGAATGTCAATCCCAGCTCACTTCCATGCCTGAGTCTTGATCATCAGAGTCTGACTACAGTTGCACACACTGCCAACTGTTGAAATAATACGGGTATTGCATTTGTAATTGAGCTCGACATAGATGTCAATTCAATTAATATTATAGTAGACTACCCACAAGACTGTGCTAGGACAGAGCTGATGCTCAGAGTCAGGTCTAGGCTTGTTGTTTGCTACCTGACAAGCCTGGAAAAAGATTAATACTAAATATAAGTTAATGTAATTGACTTCTTTTCCAGAAGGCACACACAACTGGTGTTTTAGGTGCTTGGAGGCCTTCTAGCAAACACGATGAATATTTAACGCTGTATCATCACTACATGTTTAAGTCAATGTTTCAGATGTAGCCAGACACTGGTTGCCTTAATCTTTGGATGCATAGCTTGAGGTACCCCAAATCACTGGCCACTTTTGGAAATTTTAACCTTAATGTGAGTCATGTAAACATTTAAAAATGCCATTAATTTCACCTGAAACCTTGACTATCCCAGTGCAGCAGCTAAGAAAGTGAGATAAGAAAGTCATTTTCTACTGAGAACTATTTAAAACTAAAGTTGCTTAAAAGAAATGTAGCGTTAAAAGATCACAACATCCTGGAAGCTTATGGAGTTAAAGGTGCTTTTCACCATGTGCAAGCAATGAAATAGATACCAAAGTGAAGGTTTTATTGGGCATTTGCTGCTTCTGGGTGGCACCATGCTGGAAAGTTGTTTCATTCGTAACACTGATCGTAATGGCAACCTAATGGAAGTAGAAATGTTCATTCTTCTTAAATGTTGGCTTGGGAATAATTGAACAACCTATTCCCTTAGGCTCCCCCTTTGAAAATACCAGCCCAAGTGTCTTGTTTGAATACCTTTCTTCGGCTGATGTTGCCAAATCTCATGATATCTGTTTGGGTTTCTCTTAAAGCCACGGCTCCTAGAATCACGTCATTCAGTGAGATTTGCAGCTTTTATTTAAACGAAAAATAAGTTTCCAACATTCATGGTTGTGGAGAAAAACTTGAAAACATGAACCTAATGGTTTAGAAGCCAGAAAGCAAATTAAAAAACGGCTACATTGTATATGTAATCTCATGGTTTTCAAACTAATTTTATGATTTTGAGGGGGCGGGGGGAAGCTGTCTAAAATTTTTTGAATGCTACAGCTTGGTTAGTGCTGTGAGTATTAAAGTGCTATTAAGTAGACACAGCTAAAATTGGGAGCTGTTACCTTAATGTCTGGATTTTAATGTATGCAGTGTAGTTGTAGCAGTGTCGGTCCCAGGATATTAGAGAGGCAAGGTGGGTGAGGTAATATCTTTTATTGGACCAGGTTCTGTTGGTGAGAGAGACACGCTTGTGAGCCACACAGAGCACTTCCTCAGATTGGGGGGAAGGGGAGATCTGTGTGGCTCAAAAGCGTGTCTCTCTCACCAACAGAAACTGGTTCAGTAAGAGATATTACCTCACCCACCTTGTCTCTCTGGATTTTAATGGTTTAGATCAAATGGAATCTGAAGGCAAACACCCTTTGTTTTTGTTCTGCAAACTTGATTGACAGGTTTCCACAAAACAAAGCCCCGGCCTATCTCTAACATAAAGAATGATTAGAGACCGGTTTTTCCATTTTTTACCTGACACCAGACTAGTTCTTTTCCAGCTGGTGTTATACCCAATGCAGCTTTTCAATAAGAGAGTCACTGACAGCAGTAGGTTTAAATATGCCAATTGTAGGAATAAGAATGAACGTTTCACAGTTTATATCTCTCTAGAACCTTAAAATTACACCTGTCCTTCAAGAAGGGAGATCCTTCTCCTCATTCAATGGAATTCACCAGGTAGGGTAAGAAATAACATGCAGGTAGGTAGGTCCAGGACTGCCCCAAAACTTCATGTACTTCTCTCACCCTGTTGAATTTTAGCACAAAGCAGTGCAGATTCCTTTTATTCCTTGAGTATCAGTGCAGTATGTTTTGAACAGGTGCATTTTGACAAGGAAGATTATGATGTATGGACTAATTAATTAGTTAATTTTTGACTGGACCTTTGGGAAGATAAAGTGCTATATAAGTGGTAAGCAGTAATATTAAGAACTCCCAATTTTTATATGTGATTTAAAACGCATTGGCTACCGTTTTGCTTTTGGTTAATTTCTTCGGTTTTGTGTGTGACTGTAAAGATTTTAATGGCCCATGGATGCTTTAAAGTAGTTTAAGGCCTGTCTTCAAAGTTACATATTCTGGGCTTCCCTTGATCCAATTTTGACTGTGGTTACTAACTTATAGAGACCGCCTGAGTTTCCTGGGACACACATGATTTCAATGGGAGTTAGGCACCTAATCTGTTTAGGTGCTTTTGTAAATCCCACTAGGCACTTATCTGCACCTTTAGGAGCATAAATACCTTTGAAAATCTGCCCTTAGGTCCTCGCACAGCCTGTAAAACAGAAGTGGCAGTGACTGGGCCAGGGCAGCCATGCCCCACTCACACCAGTTGAGAGATGCCCAGTGGAACTGAATGGGGAGTCCCTATGCACCGCCCAAGTGGTAGCAGCGGACTGGGTATCTACAGTGTCTAACACTGGCTCTGGTCCCAGAGGCATAACTCGGATCATATTTTCAATCTTCTCAAGAGCACAAGGGCTGAAAAAACATATTTAAAAAAAATAAAAGCTGAGATTCTTATGTAATCACCAGACTCCAGGAACTGGAGCTTCAGTGAAAACACCGAAGAGCATGAGACTCGTAATTGAAGCATGAGAGGTCACATCATGGCTAACATACACAGCGTCTCAGAGCTTGAACACACCAAAAGAGAGATTTTTTTGTCCTTTATAAGCAAACCTCCTCCGTCATCCTCCTCTGGAGATATCCTTCACTTGAATCCTGATCTCACCACTTCTAAAGTCCTTACAAGCAAATCAAAGCCATTCCCAGGTGCTGTGATTGTGGCTGATGCATATCACAGCTTTGTGTGTAAAACCTACACTATCACACAATCAGAGCTGCAATTGCTTTTTAATTGTCTAGTGGTAAAGAGATTTAGTTCTCAAACCAAGCCCATGATTATAGTCAGAACATCTACAGACTATGCAGCTTCAAAATGTTAAAATGTTGGGCCCAAACAACTCCACTGAATCCCTTTAATACTGACTGTTCAAGTACAATTGCATCCCAGTAAAACATGGTTACTTAGCATTTGTATATAGCCCCACGGTGTCTGTTGTGCATGGTGCTCTCACTACAAAGAATAAAGACATGCGGACAAATTCTCTGATTGGTTACCTGGCCCAAAGTGGCCTTAAAACCGTGGAGACAGTTTGTGGAGAGCTTCTCTTACATAGGGGGAAATTATACTGGTGGAAGTAGCTTGGCTACCTCCCTTCTCTCACCCGTTCTCAGTGTAAGAGGAGGATGAGCATGTGTCAGAGGCTCGGGCAGGAGCCAGGTTAGAAGAGGTGTGTGGTGCAGAAAAGCTCCACTGTGTCTGATTCTCCACTAATGTGACATCTGATGGGGACCTTACATCAGGGGGCCTGCTTGAATCACAGCCTGTCACAGATCAGGGAGCTGCAGCTGACTCCAGGCAGCTGCCAGTCTCCAATAGATCCAAGCACAGTTCAGCCACAGCGGAGAATTATATCCACGGTTCCTGTTCTGAGGATATAAAATCTAGGTCAAAGGGCCAGCGTCCAAAGCATAATTAGACTTGTTTTTACTTTGAGCTACAGAAGGATGAAAATAATTCTTTTTTTCTAACTCTGTGCAATATATGTTGATTTATTAATTATTATTTATTTGTATTATGATAGCATCTCTGGATGCTAGGTAGCACACTCAGAATGAATATCCATATAGCTGCGACCTCAGCTTTTGGTAAAAAGATTGTAAAAGATAAAGACTGATTTGCAGCATATTCTGAAGAAATGCTTCCAGTTACTGAAGCCGAAACACAGCTTATCTTCACCACAACGTGAACCCCTCTCCTGAGATATATGTTAACCTCAGACTGGCCAAGAGTGCATTTACTCTGGGGGAAATTCTGTGTCAAAAGATTAAAAATTCTGCACACAATATTTTAAAATCCTGCAAAATTCCGCATATTTTATTTGTCAAAATAACACAATATAACCTCACCCATTTCAATTATTTTGGTAATTTATTTCAAAATACCTGTCAGCAAGAATGTCTGTAACAATACAGACAGCAAAAAAAGATTCAGGAAATGTATTTTTTGACAAATAGATTCCTTACTAGGCATATTAATACAGAACTTTGAGTAATTATTCATTTAAACTACAAGACAGAAATGTTGTATCTTTCAGACCTCCCCCCAGAAGCAGTGCAAGGTCTTGGGGCAGTCAGGGCTAATGAAGGAGCTGAGGGACTGGGAAGTAATTGCTGGGAAGGAGCCTGGGAATGAACCTGGAGGGTTGTTGGTGTTGGTGGGAGAAGTATGGAATAGGTTTTTTTTGGGGGGGAGGAGGGATTGTTAGGGAATTGCACAATGTTTTGCCTGCTGAAGGGAAGAAGGGGGCACAATAAGACATGAAGGATGCCAGCATCATAACGTTGTATACAAACAAAGAAGATCTGAGAGACCGCAACAAACACAAAAGAATCTCTCTCCTTAGGGTGGCTGGCAAGGCATTCCCACAGGTCATTCTCAAAAGACTGCAAATTCTTGCTGAACACGTATAACCAGAGTGTCAATGCAGCTTCTGGGTTGGTAGATCAACTATTGATATGGTCTTTGCACTAAGACAACTGCAAGAAAATTGTCAAGAACAAGGAAACCTTCTCTACATGGCCTTCATCGATCTTACAAAGGCTTTTGACATGGTCAGCCAAAAGGGCCTTTTCTAATTGCTAGAAAGAATTGATTGCCCATCAATTCTCCCTCGTCTGATTCAATCCTTCCATGGTAGCTATAGTCTAGTATGAAATGCACAGTGGTATCAAACAGGGAACAGTTTTGGCACCAACATTCTTTGGTTTATTCTTCTCTCTGCTGCTTCACTGTGCTTTCTCATCTAGCACCAAGGGTGTAATTGTGATAGCAGATTAGATGGAAACTCTTCAACACTGCATCTCCAAGAGCAAAAAGCAGAGTCAAACACATGCTGATAAGAAAACTTCACCTATCATACAATGCTCATCATATGTAGCGAAGAGGAGCTCCAGCAACTTCGCAATAGCTTTGTACTAGCTTGTGATGGACCTGGACTAGCCATCAGCCTCAAGAAGACAACAATTATGGCACAAGGTCTGTGACTGCACCAGCAGTTTTAATAGCTAGGCCCACTCTAGAAGTTGTGCACAAGTTTTACTATCTAGGATCAACTGTATTGGATAACTTATCTCTGGATAACTGACTTAATTCTTGTATCACAAAGGTAGCCACCACATCTGGCTACCTGACCAAGTGTGTGTGGGTAATAGGAAACAGATCCATATCTTGGTGTTCAGTGTCTATCAGGTGTGCGTTTTGAGAATGCTACTGTGTGGTGGCGACTCCTGGAGCGCCTACAGCAGGTTCAAAGTTTCTGACACTGAAATACTTGAGAAAGCAAAATGACCAAATCTGATCACTGTTCTCAAACACAGATCTCTCAGTTGGCTTGGTCGTCTGCATTGGATGAACGATGGATGCATTCCAAAGGATCTCCTGTATGGAGAACTTGAGGATGGTGCAAGGCCACTGGGCTGACCTCAGCTCAGGTTCAAGGACATCTGCAAGAGGGACTGGAAAACTTTCAACATCGTCACTGCAAGCTGGGAAGCTGCAGCTAGCCACAGGCTACGCCGGAGGGCTGCTCTGAGCCATGGAGTCAAGGAGGCAAAACAGAGGTGGCTGGGGGAGAGGAAAGGAAAGCAGTGCAGATTTCAAGAGCTGGTAGTACACCAGCTTCATCTTCTGGCCTGGCACTTTCCATGTGCATTATCTGTGACAAAGGTTGTCGCTCGAGGATCGGACCGTTTAGCCACTCGTGATGTTGCAGCACAACACACGGTAACTGAACCGTCCTGGCGCTTACACCATCGTCTTTTGAAACAGACGGCTGCCATTCCTGGTAGCATCTAGCAGCCACAGCTGAGATTAGGGTCCCACTAGACCAGATGCAGGGCATATGGTCTCTGCCCTGAAGAGTTTACAATCTAAAAAGACACTGATAGAAAAGAAATATTTCTCCCCAGGTTAAAACGGAGATATAGAGAAGCTAAGTGACTTGCCCAAGATCTGTGGCAGAGCCAAGAATTGAAATCAGATCCCCTTTGTCCTCAGGGCAATGAAAAAGATCACCCTCCTCTGTCAGCCATTACTTGCCCTGCATCTGGTAACCTGCCCCCCAGCCAGGGAGGGGGACTCGCACTAGGCATGCTCGAGCTAGCACACTACAGATAGCAGTGGTGGTGTTGCAGCATGGGCTAGCCTCCAGATCTTGGACCCCGGGGAATGGATGGGTTGGACCCTGTATCCTCCACACTGCTCTTTTTATCATGCGAGGGGGTTTGTTCCCAGCTGCAGGGCAAATATGCCCCAAAAGGCCTGTTTGTTCAGAGCTGGCTTAACCAAAAGCCTACCCAGTCCCTGAGCGTTACATGTGAAATCAGTGTTCGTTTAAAGTAAACACACAGAACCACGACATAGCGGAATACACAGCAGCACCACCTGACCTTTTTTTTTATATATTTTTATTTTAAAATGCAGTCCTTGATAAATTGCACGTCAGAATGGCACATGGAGATTATGTAGTATAGTCATTTGCGGTCAGGAAATGACGACTGTTGGCAGAGCACAGTTTGATTTCTGGAGCCCTTAACAGAGTCAGGATTCCCGATTGTTATTGAAATGAACTCCAAATCATGACTGGCAAGGCAAGGATGCTCAGTGAGAAGCTGGCGGAGAAGGGAGGATCTCAAAGAAGGCTCTTGATCAGTCACTGAATGAAACAGCACAGCAGTCACTGGATCATGTCTGCTCTGGAATTGCTCCCCTGGGGATAATCCGCCGACTAGTATCACTCCTTCCCATTACTGGATGCTGGAGAAGGAATGGGATCAGAAAAGAGGATGATGGTAGAGGGGTTAAAAAGAAATTGTAGGTCTCTCGTATGTTTTGCTCCATGAAGGTAACCCTAGATTCTGGAAGTGAAGCTACGGGTCTATGAAAACAAATCACAGTTCATTCCCAAAACAGGAAGATTATGACACAGGAAGGTGCCTAGTGTTTGAGGCCTGGGCCCTGACTTCCCAGGATAGGCAATCTGCATGCAGCCTGGGGGTTTTACAGCTGTCGGGGGGTGGAAAGTATCTCATTTAAAAAGACAGTTTTTGTGTATTTCTTTACCTTGCAGGCAGCACGAGGCGTTGTGCAGCCAAAATACCTTGTGTTCACAAACACGCCGGGAGAAAAGCAAAACAAATCCTTGTTAAATATTTTCAATTCTCAATTAGTTTGAATGACTAAAGAACGACATTGTCTCTGTCAACGAAAATCCAGGGGGAGATGAGCAAAGACTATTTGAAAGGGGGCCGTTGAGGGAATCCAATTTTAATACTTCTGATGCTGTAGGATACAACCAAACCTGAGCTTCCTAACAGCTAGACCACCCAACGTTCGCCTTTCCCCTTCAGCAGAGGAAGCGCCTGGGTTTATGATGAGTGACAATAACAAGCTGATAGGTGCTTTGTTTTTCAAAGGGAAAATCTAATTTGTAAACAGTCAACATCTTAACAAACTATAAACAGCTGTCTTGACTTCTAGCAGATTTACTGATGCTTGAGTGGCTAAAAATCACAATGTTTTTCCAAAACTTACTTCATTAATTTGTGGCCTGGTATTCATTAGGACAACAAGCCTCAGGGGGCTCCTTACAGCTTAGCTCCCCCGTAATGACGCGAGGTGACGCGAGGCCAGGCTCTGCTGATTTCTAGTGTGGGTGCAGTGTGTGGGAAGTTAAGTCATAGAGTTTTTCTCCCCAGCATCTTGAGGTGGGTGGGGGCTGTATTAGGGTCCAAAGAAAAACATAACCCGGCATTTAAAAAGAAAAATCTTTGTATTGATTTTCAAAAATAACTGATCATTTATTGCTCACGCTTCTAGGAGCTATTGTCATTAATTAGATTCCGCATTCATGCGTCTATCTTGCCCACTTGGGAAATCAAGGAAAACAAGACAGTGCTTGTCCTAACCAAGAGAGAATTTATGGCATAGTTGAAATGGTCCCCATAAGTGGTAGTAATAACTACCTACGGCACAGTAAATACAAACTGGTCTGTGGAGTGGCAAAAAATAATGAAGTAATTAGGTGAATTATTAGAAGCACCTGTGACACTGATTAGCACAAGTGCATTTCAGGCATGTGATTATTGAGTGCAACAATATATGGATTTTGAAGCTACCCAACTTACAGTGACTATGTCTGTCGCACTGGGAGAGAAGTTTATCGGCTGTAAACTTCCCCCCTAAAGCTGCCCTAGTAAATCATGCATTTAGGGGTGTGCATGTGTGTGAGAGCGGGGATGCAGCATGAAGCATGGCATCGTTTGTTATTCCAGCCTGCCTTGTGTAAACAGAAGTTTTCTAAATTAGATTCCCTCTTTCCAATCCATTAGGGTTAATGCTGTTTTAATTAGCACTAGATTTGCAGCCTGTGAGATACCAGTTGATGTTCCTTTTAGAGATTCCAAACCACAGAACTGCATGGAATTAAAGACAAAGGTGCAAATTAAATCTTTTCCATAACATCTTTTTTTCGTAGTTAGATGATTTTTTCCTGCTTTTTATTTGAATAATGATGATCTGATGAGGAAGATCTATGTTTGTTTACCGAAGAGACCCCAGACGTGTAGTACAATATATTCTACAAAACATTGTTGGAAATCTTTCTGCTTTCTCCTCTGTAGGTTCAAGCTCTATCTTTAGATACTGTAAGCAGGATGCACTGCTCTGTCTTGCTACTAAAGGGTTTGATCCTGACCTCACTGGAAGTGGAGCTGGCCAAATCAGCCATGTTCCATGACTCCATTTACAAGCTATGCAGTAATTATCAAATTAGCAATTGAGGGCAGGATCAAGGCCTACTAGTCTCATCCTTCAGTCCTCCTGAATGCAAAACACCCACTCACTGGGAATTCTGCACTTGCAGCACCTGAATTTAATGTAATCTACACAGGTTACATTATATTGTTATATTGCACCCCTCACGATGGTATCTGAGCCCCTACCAAGGAACATGACTGCATAAGTGATTCACATTTACCTGACAGAAGGCTAGTTTGTGTGTTCGTAGAATCTCTTTTTGCTATGGAAATGAACACACTGAGCTGAATTCTGTGTTTCTTTTGTACCACTGCAGTCCATGGAAGTTACAGGCATGCACGAGGATTGCAGGAGTGGCTTTTTAAAATTAAAATGCAATGATTTTATTTTTAAATACAAACATCTCAGAAGACTATCTCATCTCAAAACCTTCATTTAATTTGGTTGGAAAAGAAATGACTTCTTCTGTTCCTTGACAAAAAGAAAAGAAAATGAAATGATTTTGTGGTTGTGATACAAATCCAGAAAATCAGCGCCCACGTATGAAAAGGCAGGCTGAATGTTGAATTTTAACTTTAAATTTAAATGTCAAAGTTGCAGCTGAAGTCCCATAGTTATCTTTCCTTCAGTATTACACACGGGCATCATAGGTGGCTAAGATAGTTGATGCTACAGTACATAACATAGGGCCTATTCTGTCAATCCACATGCGTAACTCCTATTCACATCAGCTAGAGTTACCCGTTCATATTGGAAGCGGAATATATTCTCCCTATTATGGACACAACATTTTGGCACAAGAGCACTACATGCAAGTGGAGTTCAATGACTGAATTCTTTACTTTGGCCAGATTGTCTTGCAGCCTTAACGTTGATCAGACTTGGCTTCATTATGAATTATTGATGGAATGCTGCAACTGACTGTGCACGGAGCCCCATTACTTTCAATGGGACTCTGAACAAGTGCAGAGGTTTGTTTGCGTGGATCCAGCTGGTTGCAGGATCAGGATGTCTATCTGAAAATAAGATGAATTAGAATAGGAAGGTGTAGGACAGTTCTGGCTGATGAAGGCTGTTTCAAAGCAGGGGAATGTTATCCAAATATATTCAAATAATATGGCTGAATGCGTCCTACTGTTTTCCTGTTGGACTCTGTGGATTTCAGGAGACATAGTGGTCTAATGGGTTAAGAAATATTTTGGGATGCAATGTAGACTGAACTGTGCAGGAGTTGAGGGAACTAGACTCCACTCTATAGACAGCTCCAGGCCAGACCCAGGCCTTTCTACAGTTCTTCTTCCAGTCCTAGGCCCAGGATGAAATCAGGTCACAATCCCCACATTCCCCCCGTGTGGAGATTTGTGACCACTTGAGTGGGGGTAATCTCTGACCCGCTGGCCCTTCCACTGAAGTCAGTGTCCCCACACCCAGTTCTGTGATGGCTTATGTGGAGTTGCTGTGGAGCTCAGCTGTAAAGCATGCAGGAGTGAAAACTCCTTCGACTCTGCTGGGGCCTTTCCACAGTTCCCATGTTATTTGGGGTAACCTGCACCCCAACTACCCAATTCTTCATTCATTGCATACCCACAGCCTTCCTTGACTTCCCATGGGTGACTTTGGATGCACAAGGCCTGAAGGTTTGGGCCCTTAAAAGGTTAATTTGCATGCACATTAATAACCAGATTTTTGGGCCTCATTATAGATTTACTGCATAATAAAATCTTTAATTGATGCACAGAGAGATTGTAGGATTGGTTACTATAAAATTTCCATCCCATTTCTCCTCTCCCAATAAAGGGCTTTTAGTGAAAAAGAGGGAAACTGTTGCTATAATAAATCTTCACCACCATTTCTGCAGCGGGTCTCATACTGAGAGGCTGCATCTTCTTTAGCACCCATTGCTTTCAGGATTAGGTCCTTTTGTACGTATGTACTGGACGGAATCAATGCTCTACGGGTCGGATTCTCTCCTCTCACACCAGTTTTACACTGCTGCAGCTCCAGCGATGTCAGTGGAATTTCTCCAGAATTACATCAGGCTGAGAGTCCAATCAGACCTTTGGTGCTGTCAATTTGTAAGCGGTGCTCTCTACTGAGAGCTGCATACAGACTGATGGTGCAATAGAACCCTTTGTACGAACCCAGCCCTGTGGGACATCAGTGAGAAATGAGAGTGCTCAACACCTGGGAAGCTAGCTCCTCCAATGTCTGTGGGAGTGGAGGGAACTCAGCACCTTGCAGGATCAGGCCCCCAGTCTTTATCAAGGCAAAGCTCTCTTGGCTTTTAATGGGAGTTTTGCCCAAGTAAGGACTGCATGGCCCTTTATGTACGTTTTCTGAACAGCCCCTTTCTCCATTGCTATTGGATTTAATTAACTTCTGGGAAAGTTGTTTGGAAAACAAATTATGGTCTTCTCTCCCCCTTCTTATTCCCACAACTGCTGCAGACACATGGGCTCCTCGTCAGAGAACTTCCCATTACCAATGTATCAATCATCGTGGCTTCAAAACTATTAAGTGCTACTTGGTGCAGAGGGGACACATTACAAGAGAAATTCTATACGCCTTCCCCGATAGTGATCATCAATTCAGGTGGCAAAGGATGCAGCCATATAAATGCCTGTTTCCGATCTGCAACAGACTACTTAGTAATAAATGGGTGAATCCTTCCACATTTGGCATGGAGGGCCCCTAGAGGCAGCAGAACCAGTGCAATTCCACAGGATGGGGTAGAGCAGGATTCATGCGGATCCTGCCATTGAGGCACCCGGTGCGGAGCCACAAGGGGGGATTTGAAACCAGGTTTGATCCATGACTGTGGGTCCCACTGGCGTTCTTTCTCTGCCCCATAGTGGCAGGCTATTGCTGAGGCAGCATTGAAAGCTTCCCAGCTTGAAGAGACAGGATTCTTTTCACCCTGGACTCCTGCAGCAAATCAGCCTAGCCCTACTCTGGGGACAGGATTTGGGGCAATATCAAGAGTTAGGAATCCAGCCTCTGGTGGGCTTCTTTGTGGCTGAATGCTCACACTTTTCTTCAAAGCCACTAGATGGTGTTTGACAACCACTTCTGTTCACTGCACTTAAAAACTTGCCCTGCCAAAATAATGCTAAGGATTTCTCTCTGCTTCTAATGGAACTCTTCCAAGGACTTTTACATTTTATAACATCATTACAACTACACTATGCAGGTGAATTCAACTCCTGCTTTATCCACAAACGAACAGAAAATTCTAAAGGTTACTATTCTGGGGGCTCTTGCTGCAACTCTCCATCACAAATGGCACCGGGGAGAGCAGGATATAATCACATGAGTCAAGGCTGAAAGAATGGCACCCTCAGCATTGCTGTGAGCACACCATAGTTCTTCACAAAGATATTTTTGGGCGCATTCCTTTAATTAAACACGGACTGCTCCTGAGATACTTGCTCATGAACAATTCCCAGTGGCTACCCTTTGCTTTCAGGAAAGGCTACAGTGAATATGAACACTGATGTGTGGAATAGAGAAACAAATTCAACAGAGCACAGAAAGACACTTTAGGATCTAATCCTACCGCACTCAAGTCAACAAGAGATTTGCCATTGACTTTAATGAGAGCAGGATCAGGCCCTGACACTGTAACTATATAACCTAACATGATCATTAATGCCACTGAAGGGGTCTGATATTGAGCTGTCAGTATCCATCCCTGTGTGCATAATTCTTTGGTTTTAAATAAGCATTTTGACTTTTCTGTTGATATTTTAAAAGATAGACATGACTCTGCCCTAGGCTCTCAGACTCTGATCTCCCCTGCTTTAATTGGGTGGTTAGTGATATCTTTCCTTTATGAAATTATTTGCAAGGAATTGTGATGCAATCTATTCTGTACTTTAAGAAATTTAATCAATTCATTAGAAATAACTGTCAGTGATAGGAAAAATATGGTAATTCATGTTAGTTTTGCAGACAAAGCACCAATAGAAAACACAACACAATTAAACATGCCCTCTTTACATATTTCATAAAAAGCCACAGTCTTTGGGGCTAATAAATCTAAACTTATTTCTCTGATCTTGGGGCCTAAAATACGTTCTGTGAATTGTTGTTACTTCTTGTCGAAAAACACTGATAATATTTGCCTTGCAGGGAGCATAAGACACAGAAATGTAAAATAAAAATAAGTTATTAATCAGACTAACAGGCAACTTAAATGGAAAGCTGTCTTCTATGTCACATTAAAAATGACGAGGAACATTTCACGAGGCAAAATTAAAAAAAAAAATCCATGTCACAGAGAGACTTCTCAATCTGTATCTACCTTGTAGTCCCAAATAAGCAAACTATAGGGCAAGTTTTGAAGCTGGTTACCATGGCTATCTTGCCTGAGGAATGCCTGCATTTCAACAAAACAGGTGTTGCATCTCCGTAGCTAATGTAGCCCTGGGACAATAATGATCATGTCTTTACAAATATCGCATGTTAGTTGAAACAAAGTTTTAGCTCAATTAAATACACGTCATAGCAGGGGGGAAACAGCAGAAATATGTTGTGCCACAGAAGAATGTGTTGCAATTTTGAAAATCGTCTGGAAATATCAGGGTTGGGTTTCTTCTTGCTATCCAAGAGAAAAATAAACCCGAGGGCAGGTATGCTCATGTTTGTTTTCAACTTGGAAACCGATAAACAGATTATTTTAGAGTATTTTACAGAATGAAGCCCTATATTTTTTTTTAAGTGTGATGTAGCCCATCTCACGTTCATAGACACTTAAGTCATTATTATTTGCTTCTAAAGAATATGGATCAAATTCTCCACCCCAACATAATCTGGCTGGGAAAATTGTTAACTGGCCAAGGAGGCTCTCATGTCATGTAGACTTTTATGTTGCTCACCTGCCCCAGCTGTTCACATGGTGGAGAAAGGGAGCATGGCCAGGATGACCTTATGCCATACTGATCCTCTGATGCATTTTCAGGTCCCTTAGACTTTTGTAACCTGGTGTAAATAAAGAGCAGCCTTCAAGCTGCTCTAACTTCACACAAAAGCTCTGGCCCAGCAGAGGGTGGCAGCATGATCACATAAGCTCGGGCAGCAGAGAGTGGCAGCTTAAGCCTCATCTTTGCTTGGCCATATAACTTGTGTTGTGTGCATTTACGCTGTAGTCAAGCTTCTGGCTCAATAATTCTATGATGGGAAGGAATCAAGCATTCTTAAGTAACTGTAAGAAACATGCTCAGAATTACACATTAAAGTGCATCCACAGCTGCGTAAGGGGAAAAATGAAATTGCAACCGTGCTATAAATGTGCGGTCCTCAATTCTAGGGCATAGTACCAATTCAACATGTGAAAGAGTATGCGCTTCACATTGAAAATGTCCAGTGCTCGTTCCCTACTGTAAGGTTAAAATCAGCCATTGAACGTGTACTAGCCTGTATTAATACTCAGAATGTATATAGTGCTTTCCATGTTTAAAGCACTGTACGGAGAAGAAAGTTGGGCTTGTGCTTAAGGCACTGGAATGGGATTCAGGAGATTTAGGCTAAGTTCCTGACTCTCTCACAGGCTTTCTATGGGTCATTGATCAAATCGCATAATCTTTCTGTGCCTCAGTTTCCCATTAGTAACAAGATACTAATACTCCCATTGACTCTCTGTTTATATTATGAGTTTTCCAAGGCAGTTTTCCAAGGCAGGGGCTCTCTCTTACGTTATGTACAGTGTCTAGCCCATATCTCAGTTAAGGTTTATTGGTGCTATTGTAGCATAAATAATAATAAACTAACCACCAAAACAACCTTGTGAGGCATTTTCTTTCAATTTACATAATGCACCTGTCAAAAATGTTGTAGGCACAAGTACAATTACATGCTATAAATATATTTGGTGCCTAGATCTAAGCTGCTGCAACTAAACCTTTCCAAATGACATCACTCTTTTATTCAGTAAAAACCTGGGTAAATTAGCAAGGAAAGTGCCCAGATGATCTAGAAAAGGTTTATCTGGGGTATCTCTCAGGTGCTTATTACCGTTGGATCTAAGCAATGCCTTCAAAGCAATAACAAGCCCAACGGATCTTTTTTCCCCCAGTTTGATCTAAGGGGGAAAAACAGGCATGTTAAATACTATCCTCTTTCTGAAGATGGGGAAACTGAGGCAGGGAGGCCAAGCGGCACAGCCGGCATGAAAACTCAACAAACTCCTGACTCCCAACCCTCCGTTCATTTTTCAGCTACAGTCTTTTGCCGCCTCAACTATTTGAACAGAAAGTAGTGTGTCACTAATTCCCAGTCTCCCTACCCCACCCAAAGTACCCCGCCTCTCCCAACTTCCATCCCCTGATCTTCCACTTTCACCAGGTGCCATATTAAGAGCTATATACGTATAGTTAGGCTGCCTGTGGGGGAAATATGGTAAGAATTCACTAATGGCTGCCAAAGTAATGAGGAAAGATGCATTATTTAAGGTGGTACAGTGGAAGCTCTTAAGAAGTATAATTCAGGTTTGCAGGTTTCAGAGAGATTAGCTGGAGTTGGTAGTATCTCTAAAAGCAGAATTAACTTTTTTAAGTGTGCCTGCTGTAGCTGGGGGCATCAGTAGGGGTAAGAGGTTGAATATAAGAGAAAATATCCTGACAGTGAGATGGACAGTATTAGGCAGTGGAATAATTTGCCATGGGAACCGATGGAAGCATCATTGCTTGGGGCATTTAAAGCATTGCTAGGCCACTGAATAAGTCACTCAGTAGGGAACAATTCTGCATTGGTGGCAGGATGGACTGGATGTTCTTAACAGCTCCCTGCACAGCTCTCTCTCCTCCTGTGCCAGTCTCATCTGCAAATTTATATCACTGTTACAATTACATTTCCCCCCCCTTACACAGCTGTGGATGCATTTTTATGTGTAATTCTGAGCATGTTTCTTACAGTTACTTAAGAATACTTGATTTCTTCCCATCACAGAATTATGGAGCCAGAAGCTTGGCTACGACCTAAAAGCATACAACACAAGTTGTATAAGGCAGGGCAAAAACAAGTTAGGTGGGGCTGAGCAAAGGTGGGGCTTATGGGAAGGGAGTACCCGAGTAGCCATTTGGCCACTGGGCCTAGTAGGAAATGGAGCAGAGGGCCTGAGAATGCGTGCTCTTGAAATTTACATAAACCTTGAAAAGTTTCACTAGTGGATCCGAGTTTGAAAATATGCAAGATTGTCTGGCTTGAGATTTCACGTGCCACGAGTCCTTTACCCATCTGTTATTTTACAAGATAGCAGGTGGTTATTTTTACTGCATCTCCGATTAAATAGATATAGGGACTAGAGTTGGTCAGAAGGTATTCACCAAAACATTTTTTTTCCATTGAAAAATGTTCATTTTGGTTGAAATCTTCTAGTTTTTGTTTTTATAAAAAACAGAAACCATTTTTTTTTTTTTGGTAGAAGTTTTCAGTTTGGGGATTTTGAACCACATGTTTTTTAACCACACACAGAATCACAAACCAAACAAATTTTGATTGTTTTTGTTGTTTGGTTGGTTGGGGTTTCTTTATCAATTCTCACCTCAAAAAAATAAATTGCAAAATAGTTTTAGGAAAACAAACAAACAAACAAAATTCCCCCAAAAGTTCCCATGAAAAACAATCAACATTTTTCAATCAGTTTTAAGAGGGGCTGATTCTTCTCTCACACTGATATAAATCAGGACTAGTTCTGAAGCCAATGGACTTATATTGGTATAAATGAGAGAAAGAATCAGGCCCATAACATGTATATTCAGATGCTTTAGCTCAGTTTATTTATTTTTATTTTCAGTTGGTAATTCTTTTTATATGTCTGTATACCTTTAAAGCATTAAAAAAGTAGAAAAAAATTGCTAGCCCCCCCCTCTGCCTCCCACCCCCAGTTACCTCCTACATGAATAAATCACCAGGAGATATATAAACATTACAAGTAGGGTACAGAGCAGCATTACTCCATTTAGTTAAAATCAGCAGTGTAGAATTGTGACCTGTGTCAGAGCAAAAGACTGTAAAAATGGGATCGTAAATTCAATATCTTCTGTTTTCAATCCCTGTATTACTTTTCCCTTCCTTCCAATGTTATCACTTGCCAAAGGTCCTTTATTATGAGGTTCTAAGTGTTCCTCGGATCATGGCATATTTTTTCTTTATTTTTTTTAATAATAGTGATGTTCCAAAACTGTCTGAAATGGTTTTTGTTCCAAGGCAGGAGAAGTTAATGTAAAAATAATTAAAGAGGAATGAACAAAGATGGGCTGGTTTTAGGAAAAGAAAGAGAATGAACTGTTAATGAAACATAGACTCCATAAGTGGACCTAATAAAAGGGTGAGGCATAGCTACAGAAAAGTGCTGAAAGAATTAGAAGAAGTGGAAAGACTCAGGCCTCAATTAGTTTAACAGCTGAGGTACTTGAGGACAGACAAAGTCAGAGGAACTTTGCAGGCAAGTTACATCAGTAATTTTAAAGCAGCATTTGTATTTAGTGTAGGTCATTTTATACCAACCCCACTCTGCCATGAGCTTTCACTGGGTGTATTAGAAGCCCTCTTTTACTGTTTATATGTGAAAATAACTTGTACTGTTGACAGTTCTTTTCATATTTAATAAAGAAAAAGAAATAGAAACATTTGAACCCTGTGAAGTGTCCAGAAAAAAAGAGGAAATCCAATTAATTGTCCCCATTCTTAAAATAATTTCACACTCAGTTTAAGGTAAACATCTACTAAAAATAGGAGATTATTTATGAGGTATAGCATTTGTATGACACAAAGCATCACATTTTTCATGCTTGTATCCCAATTCCACCTTCTCTTGTAAATTGTCATTAGTTTAAGATACCACTTCCCAAGGATGCAAAACTTTGATCTATATTTTACAAGTCTCCTGGCCACAGGTCTAGAGTAGAAAGTAATTCCTCCTACATCCCCATCCTATAGATACTTTGGCACCCCATGCTGGGTGGTCATGGGGTCCTGGTCTCCAGTACTGTGGTCCTACTGTAATCCTCTGGCTGGATAAATCTGTTTGTTATTCCTCTGAGTGGCCCTAGTAAGCATATCTTTGCCAGGGGCCAAAACTATATTTCTCAGTTCAGGAATCAGCCATGTAGATTTCACTACCGAGACACAAATCCTGAGCATGCTCCTTAAAGAAAAAACATTCTGCAGAAATGTCTTTGTTGTCTTAGGTGTCAGTGTGTCCAGAGTGTGAATTACAGCTCACCTTGGACTATACACTGTGTATGGAATAACACATGCTAGGGCGTGCTGTCGAAATGAGACGTACTGTAAGACTATCTGGTGCGTTGTGAGACATGAGGGCTAAAGGTCAGAACTTGGGGAGGGGATGGGGGGGAGAGAAATGAACAAGGAAATGGAATTTTTTTTAATAGAAACCAAAATATCCGTACAGCTAAAGGAGTCTTAAACCATGGCCAAAGTGAACTACGCTATATATTTTTGTATTATACCACTATTAAGTGTACCACAGCTGCTATGACGTAGTGGTGTGCTGTGTAAGTTACTCTGTTATTGCTGTTTAAATTAGCATATTCTGCCGGTCCTAAAAGCATGATTATGCAACAGAGCACAGCATTGAGTTCACATTTGGATGCATTCACAAAATAAAGGGGAGGGGGAGAGGCGGGCTTCGTATTTCCCCATTATCTCTCATTCCCTCACTCATGAATCACTTTTTATCATTCAGAATGGAACTCATAAATATTTGAGAATTTCAACTTCTAATTCTTGTCCACACAATGAGCTTTCAAACTACAGAGCACTCATTTGTAGGACTTGCTTCCCCCAGCATTGGTACCGCAACTGCCTCTGGGCTGAAGTGAAACAGCTCTGTAACAGCATACAGTAACATTACATTGTAGGATGGAGGGATATAGTATCCAAACTAGGCAGGCAGAATGGAGTTATTGAAATTGGCCAGGAACACTGTGGTAGCCCTTTGATTGTCTCTTAACTTGTTAAGAATGCTACAGGATCTTTGATGACTATAAGTATCTGGGGCCTCAGTTTTCTCACAAAAATTAAGAAAGTTTAAAAGAAGCTCCTTATTGTTCAAACAGATGCTGCTCATTGCCCTCCTTGCATCTGGATTCGGAAGGTCAGAAAACACGTTCTGCAGAGAACTCACATCTGCCCATCTACAAAAACTAAATAACAAATAAAAATTTAGATTTCAAATGTAATTGAATCTTTGTTAACTCATCACAGCTGCTCTTTCACTCTTCTTTGTAAAGTCCCTGATGAATTTTCCAGTGCTAGAAACCCACCCACTTTTAAAAAAAGTATTTTAATATATTTTTCACCACCTTAGCTATAGTAAAACACATTACCTAAAAAAGAAGTAAAAGACAACTTCTACCTTTGACTCTTTTCTTCAAAAGGCATTCTGACTTTTCTGGAAATGGTATTGCCTAGAGGTTATCACACAGGCCTGGGATCCTAGAGCCCTGAGTTCTATTCTCAGCTCTGCTGCTAGATTGCTGGGTGACCTTGGGCAAGTCACTTGACTTATGTGTGCCTCAGTTTCCGCATCTGTAAAATGGGTAATTGATGATTACCTCCTTTGTAAAATGCTTTAAGCTTTTCACAAGAGCTAGGTGTGATGATTACTCCTCATTCGGTTCACACTCTCAGCAAGTGACAGTAAAGAATTACTTAAGTTTTACAATTCTAATGCTATCGAATTGCCTCACCTGTAGGTAGTGCAAACCTGCTTCTGCTGAAGAGACATAGCACAACCTTTGTTGACTATAACTAGCAGTTCCAATTCTAGAGCAAAAGATGCAGGAACCTAAGGTCTTTGGAGAACACAGGCCTCACACCATGTTGGGAATACAGGATATTCCTGAACCCATCTATAGCTGGGTTCTTTCCTGTGGAAGAGGAGGTTTGGAAGGTCTGAGACATCAAACTCTATAATGGCACTCAGGGTAATCTGTGAAGCCCCAAAGTTGTTCCAAAGAAACACCAGTCAAATGTTTAAAAACAATGAGAGAAAGGAAAAATACAACACAAATCATGACCGGGACCCAAACAGAAAATTAAACAAGGTCTTTAGGGCATCTAAACATAAACACCACATCACATACCAAGACCTACTTAACTTTTCTTCTCTGTTTATGGATAGGGCAGGGAAAACAAATAGGGGGAAAATCCAGAGGAAAAGAGATGGAATTGGCCCAGGAGCTGAAGAGAATTATGTTTGACACATCAAAGGCAACAGCAGCCAAGTGGGGTTCATCTACCATAAAGAGTTGAACTGGTACTTAAAGTTTGAGACAGTGGGGCCTGCTGCATGGTATCTCCTCAGCGGGGACAGACACATGTCATCATCTGCTGAGATGGCTGAATAGCGTTAGAATCTCAGAGCATGGGGAGTTCATGCCAGCTGTGTGCTAAAAACACAGAAACAGAAGTAGGGAGATCTATTATAAAGCTTCATTTGGGGAGGGAAAAAAAAGCTTTCTGAATTGTATGAGGCAGCTGCTCTAGTCCCAGTACACATCTTTATATAAAGATGTCATTAGTACAAGTACTGTAGAGAATAAATACAGGGGGTGCACTTGAAGTTTCCGCTGGGTAGAGAAGAAGACTGCTTAAAAGGTTTCTTCTTCAAAACACAGACGAAACCTTTTAAGTGTGGCCATTTGATATCATGTTGCAGTAAAAGCACGTGTAATATCAGAGGGGGTAATACTGTGGCCATAGGTTGTTGAGAGTTTTATAGCTTAAATATATAAAGCTTTGCTCACCTTTCATATCGATTTAATTCCATCGATGTCAGTGTAGCTATTGCTGATTTACAGGAGGAAGGAGGAGAATCAGGTCCATATTCATTTGTGTTTAACCATTGCACTCTTACGAATGTTTGTCAATCTAATATCGAAGTGTAAAATGTTTATTACAATTTTGGGGCAGGAACTGTCTTTTTCTGTGAATTTGTACAGCACCAAGCACAGTGGGCCCCTGCACCTGACTGGGGGCTCTAAGTGTGACTGTACTACATATAAGATAATGTACATCTTGACTCTTTCCATTCTTGTTCCCTTTGAGGCAGAGCTCATTGAAATTAATGGGACTGCTTACAAGGGATATAAGAGTCACAGTAGCTGTCCATTAAAATGTCAAGTTGCCATCCTTTCATTAGGAAAACCAACCTGGAGGGACAGTCAGTATGAGAGTGAACTGGTTTGAGCAAGGCCAAAGGCAGGGAGCCACTATGTTATTCATCAATCCTTATCTACCGTGTATACTATCCCAAGTATTCCTATCCTGTGTTCCTGAGCAAGGCCTATTGTTCAAGTAGTAGTTTTGTGATACACTGTATACATGTGGGGACTGTAGGGTCACCGGATAGCAAGTGTGGAAAAAGAATTTCAAGGGTGGGAGGGAATATAGTTGCATATATAAGACAAAACTCCTGATATCAGGACATCTGATCACCCTAAGGGACTGTCACCTACAGTAAGTGTACAAAAGTGCACGGCACACATGGACTGCACTTCTCAACTCTCGACAGAGGACTAGTCTGTGATCCCAGTAGCCAGGAGCGTTGTCAAACTCTCTTATTCCCACAGCTGCCTACTATAAAACAATAAAAGGCTATAAAACAATAAACAATAATGATGAATGACATTTTTCTGATATCTTTGCATCAATTAACTGGAAATGTTTCTTTGCTTAGATAATCGTCTTTTGTAAATAAAATGTAAACACTACTTAAAGCATTTAGGGTCTAATTATACTTATATGGAAGTTAACAGATTCAGAATGTGATTTGTGTTTTAATTGTCTGAATTTATGGTAAAACATGGTGCTGGGCACTAATTTTTCCAGAAAGCAGATCTCGAGTCTAAGAAAATTAGACATTCCAAATGAATCTGTCAGACCAATGAAGAAAATGTGTATGGCAGATCCAGTGTGTTTTTCCAGCCAGCTCAAATCAACAAAGACATTAAACTAAACAACTAAGAATACTTTAAAAAATAACTTGAGGCATCTATAGACTTACACGAGCATCATTCAGGAATAACTCAATTGAAGTAACTTACCCTGGGATAAGTAGGATCAGAGTAAATCCCCTTAGGTCTGAAATTCTCAGTATTTGTATATTTCCGGTTTTCCACTTGTTTGCTTTTGACTTCTCTTCCTGCCCGTCCTCTGAGCAGTAGGAAAGGAGCATACTGTTATTTGTATTGCCACGGCACCTAGAGGCTCCAGCCCTATTGCATTAGGCACTGTCCAAACATAACAAAAAGAGTTCAGCATCTAAGACGAGAGTCAACAAGTGTGTGCAACTATCATATGGGAGAGCACATGTGGTGATAGAGACAATAGTGATCATTGTGGTAAGAAGCCCTCAGCATTGTCAAGTATTTTGTAGGCATCCTGGAGGAGGTGAGACTTAAGGAAGGATTTCTACAAGGACAATGTGGTCACCTTGTGAATTTTTACATAGAGCTCGTCGCATGCCTAAGGGATGGCTTGGGAGATGAGATCCCTATTGCTTGCCGCTCTGTTCCCACATACAAAACACATGTAGGAACAGGGCTGTGCTTTTGGCGTGGGTAGGAAGAGTCACATTAATGACGGTGTATTTCAGATACGAGCATAGGGGATTTCCTTTTACCAGCTGTATAAAGATATGGCTCTGACTTGCAAAAGAAGGACGATTATAATATTATTTTATAACAACGGATTAGCTGACTAAAATGCATCCATCAAACAGCACTCATGTCCAGGAAGCGAAGAATAACTTGCTCCAAAACATACCATGCTCCCCAGCCCCATATATATCAGGTGAGAAGGGGATGTCCTTAGCTTGAAGCACTCTGCAGTCTCTCTCAGGACTCCGAGTGTTTAAGGGGCCAGGATAGCAGCTGCAGCATATCCACAGCTATTCCGGTAGGATGGGATGGTGTGAAGTAGGCAGAAAGTTGGAGGGAAGGGGGCCTACCTTGCTGGGACCTCTGAAGGCAGGAAATGGTGGAAATGAGTCTTCTGGAGAAAAGTGGGATCTTAAAAGGCAACCAGGCTGCCACCATTTCATCACATGCCAGGGACTCAGTCCTTCACCCACTGCAGTCTGTGGGAGTGTTACCATTGTCTTCAATGAGTGCAGGATGGGTTGCTTCCTGTGTAAGCAAAGGAAAGCGGAAATAGTGCCTGTATACTACAGTGATTGGCACCCTGCAACTATCTCAGGTACTGGAGCAGTAGGAGCCCAAGCCTGTTGGGAGAGAAGGATATTGTGGGGTAGGAGGCACAACCTGTCATTGGAGGAGTCTCATAGACATTCCGGTCAGAAGGGACCATTATGAGCATCTAGTCTGACCTGCACAACTCAGACCACAGACCCTCACCCACCCACTCCTCTAATCATCTAGTCTGACTTGCACAACTCAGACCACAGAAGCTCACCCACCCACTCCTCTAATAGACCCCGAACCTATGACTGAGCTATTGAAGTCCTCAATCATGGTTTAAAGACTTCAAGTTACAGAGAATCCACCAGCAAGTGACCCGTGCCCCATGCTGCAGAGGAAGGCAAAAAATACCCCAGGACCTATGCCAATCTGCCCTGCAGGAAAATTCCTTCCAGACCCCAAATATGGCAATCAGCTAAACCCTGAGCATGTGGGCAAGACTCACCAGCCAGACACCCAGGGAAGAATTCTCTGTAGTAACTCAGAACCCATCCCATCTAACTGCCGATCACAGGCCATAGTCATCCTGCGATCAATCAATACGCCCAGGTCCTTCTCCTCCTCTATCACTTCCAACTGATGCGTCCCTAGCTTATAGCAAAAATTCTTGTTATTAGTCCCTAACTGCATGAACTTGCACTTTCCACTATTAAATTTCACCCTATTTCTATTACTCCAGTTTTCAAAGTCATCCAGATCTCCCCGTATGTCCCGATCCTTCTCTGTATTGGCAATACCTCCCAACTTTGTGTCATCTGCAAACTTTATTAGCGCACTCTCACTTTTTGTACCAAGGTCAGTAATAAAAAGGTTAAATAAGATTGGTCCCAAGATCAATCCCTGAGGAACTCCACTAGTAACTTCCCTCCAGCCTGACAGTTTACTTTTCAGTATGGCCCGTTGTAGTCTCCCTTTAACCAGTTCCTTATCCATCATAATGAATCCTCATCATTTCCAATTTCACTATTTATTCCCCATGTGGAGCCGTATCAAATGCCTTGCTGAAATCTAGATAAGTTAGATCCACTTTCACAGAGACAGATATTTAAAGGTGGACAGTTTTCAGGGGGTCCAAAGGTATCTTCCAATTAGTAAAGCTAAAGATGGGCTTGAGTCACAATATTCAGGTCTGGATTCAAACTTCTCTCCGTGTTGTTTGTCGTATAGTAGCACTTAGAATCACTAGCCAAGATTAGAGTCCCATTGTGCTAGATGCTGCACAGGCATCTCTCTACAGTGTCTCTCTATAGCAAGAGACACTCCCCATCCTGGCAAGCCTGTGGCCTAAATAGATTAGTCAGACAAAAAGGTGGGAGAAAGGAAGGCTGCTTGTCACTATCTGAAATTCGGAGATGTATATGGACATTCAGTGAAAAGAAAGAGGCAAAATTCATTACACGTATAACTTATGGTCTAAATTCCTCAGTTAGAACTATTTGTCAGACTTCCATAGAGAGCAGATCTTCCAGATACAGCAGTGTATGAGGTCTCATGTTGTGGGAAAGATGGGCTAGTCCAGTGCCTAATGCACTTGGAATAGGATTCAAGGGAGCAGCATTCAATTCCTGTCTTTGCCACAAATGTACTGTGTGATCCTGGGCAAGCCACAAAGGGACCTAGGTATTGCAGCAGTGAGCCTGGCAGCAGAAAACCGAGGAGCAGCACTGTGATTCACAAAGCCAGGTTAGGTGCCTAGACTCCCTACACAACGCATGGGGAAAGTGGGGAATCTAAGAATGGAATCCACGAAAGCCAGCATGGTAGGTGGGGAGCCATCTAAACGAACCAAATGGAGATGCCAACCGGAGGGGTATATGCTAATCCCCGTCCCTCTTTCTGAGATAGACTGGCAACCCCACTGCCATCACCAGCTGCATTTTAATTGGACCTGATCTGGTAGGCACCCTCTGAGCATGTCTACTGGATTGGGCCCTGCAGGTGACTTCAGTGGCGGAACATCTGTCTTCCCCCTTTCATGCATCGCTCTGGGACTTAGGCAGGAGGGAGGTGTCTGGATGCCTAGAGGGAGGCAACAAGTGCACATGCTTAGAGGGATGCAGAAACCTAGGCACTGAGGGAACTTTTTACCCTGAAAAACTTAGGTGCCCAAAGAGGTTAGATGCCCTCAGGGTGCGGTGGGAATTTTGTGGCTCACAGTGGAGCCAAAACAGGGACTTAGGCACCTAAGTACTTCTGTGGCTCTCACTCTTAATCCCTCTCTCTGTGTGCCTCAGTTCCCATTCTGTAAAATGGGGATAGTACACCCCTGCCTCACAGGGATGTCGTGAGGATAAAATTCCGTTAATGATTGGGGGGTCCTTGGATATTACCATCATGAGACCCATCTAAGGAGATAGTGTAGGAAGGCCTTCATGTGTCCGTACATAGGAACTGGTAGGATCTGGGTCCAGGTTTCTACTTTTTTTTTTAGATTAAAAGAAGGCTAACATGAATTCAAACAGAATTTGCATTTCCGTGTATGAAACATTTTCTAAGATCACAGTTAAACAATAAATCTTGAGCAGTTGCAAAAAAAAAAAAAAAAAAATGTGTGTGAGGAACAAGCTTTGATAATGTAACCTTTCAGGCATTTCCTTTTAAGATCTTGAATATCAGCCCAAACTGTAGGTAAAACACAATTGAGCCACAAGGTATGACTCAAACTGCAGCTTAGCCAAATTAAGCAGAGCAGTTGTGAAAAATAAGATGAGGGCTATGCATATGATTCTAAATGAGCTTCCCCTCTATCCTGATTGGAGCTTCTGGACTAATACCTCTTTTCTGACTAAAATCTGCAATTCGACCCTAAAAGCATGTCAGCATTAAGTGCAATGCTTAATATAAGTTTACATTTTAACTGTTTGTCTTTGATATTTGACAAGGACATGGATTCTCATGTCATCTAGCCTTGAAATAGCTTCAGAACTTTCTTCTGGACCAATTTGCTCAAGGTTGCTGTGGATTACGCTAGCCCCAGGCTGTCTGCCCTTGGGACCACACTTGAGGACTAACACCTGTTAGCAGGATGGAGCAATTAATGAAAAAAAAAAAACCCCACTGCATTATGCTGCAAAATCAAAGCTACAGGATAAAAATATAATTTTACCTTTTGAGCTTCCAGAAGTCACCTCTGACCCTGACACTTGTGTGGTATGTGGAGGAGCAGATTTTTGCTTTTTCTTCAAACAGAAGTGCCTTAAAAAAATGGAAGGACAGCCATGAAAGGTCAGCTGTGTTACATCCTTTCTCGTAAATATCACTTGACTGTAATGACACCAGCCAGTGTCTCGCTGAAATATTTTAACAGCTAAGGAGTTTGAGAAATATTATACAGTTCTTTCTGGGAAATGATCATTTGAAGCTTTCAAATTATATTGCTTTATGTACCTTATAGGATCAAATGCATTTTGTCTTACTTGCTGGTATTTGGGTTTTCTAGATGACAAGTGCACTGTGGCATTTTTCAAAATATAGCTGTACATTAAGAAGATAACTGAACTTCAAAGGGTTGAATACCAATCAGAAGATGGAACATGGCCACACATAAAGCTCTGCTGCTTCTACAAACCCCTTTGGTAGCCAGACAAGGTCACTGATCAGGGTAATTTTCAGGAAAAGTCAATTTCTCAAGTACCCAAAGCAGGTGTTGTGCCATTCTATGACAATTTACTGAAACTAAATTGAGGAAGTTGAAAAAAGCAAAGGTCATGATCCACAGGAAGAAATGAGGAAAGCAAATCTCTTTGACTGTGTTTTTAACTCCTTTTCAACCAAGGCATATTTACAAATTCTGAGACTGTTTCCACTTTAAGTAAAATCACACTTGTGTAACTTAGGAGAAATATTTATGAGAGAGGTAGGCTGTAATACTGAGCCTTGGTTACACAATGAAAAATATTAGGGAAAGAGCAGCCCAGGAAAGGTTACCATTCTAAGCAAAATCAAGGCAAAAGAGGAAGCTATTCTCTTGCACAAGCTATTCTCTTGCCCGTCATATCTGAAATGTTTCTATGCCGATGAAAAAGATGAAACCACAAAGGGTGGGGTGGAAAAATAAAAATAATTGAACAATAATTTAAAATACACCACAAAATTCACATTGGAAACAAGAAGAGACTATGCAAATAAATAAATTGGGGTGAGTAAAAGGGAATCAGGGAGATCGTGACTTGTTGGATTTAGTCCTAAGGGGTGCACAGGATCTGGTTCAAGAGTAAATAGAGCTGAACAGCTCAGTAACAGTGACCTTAATGTAATTCAATGTGACATCCTTTGGAGGGGGGAGGGGAAATACCAAAGAAACCCATCACAGTAGTATTTAACTTCAAAAAGGGGAACTACAAAAAAATGAGCAAGCTAGCTAAATGGAAATTTAAAGGAACAGTCATAAGAGTGAAATGCCTGCAAGCTGCATGGAGACTTTTAAAAAACAATTAATAGAGGCTAACACTGTGTGTATACCCCAAATTTAAAAAAAAACAGTAAGAAGAGCAAAAAAAGTCTCCATGGCTAAACAACAGTAAAAGAGGCAGTTAGAGACAAAAAGGCATCTTTTAAAAATTGGAAGTCAAATCCTACTGAGGAAAATAGAAAGGAACATAAACTCTGGCAAGTCAAGTGTAAAAGTGTAATTAGGCAGCCCAAACAAATAATTTGAAGAGCAACTAGCAAAAGCCACAAAAACTAACAGCAATTTTTTAAAGTACATCAGAAGCAGGAAACCTGACAATAAATCAGTGAGGTCACTGGACCATTGAGGTGCTAAAGGAGCACTCAAGGAGTTCAAGGCCATTGTGGGAAAGCTAAATTAATTCTTTGCATCAGTATTCTCTGCAGAGGGTGTGAGGGATATTCCCACACCTGAGCCATTCTTTTTAGATGACAAATATAAGGAACTGTCCCAGATTCAGGTGTTGTTATAAGAGGTTTTGGAACAAATTGATATATTAAACAGTAATAAGTCAGCAAGATCAGATATGGTTCACCCAAGAGTTCTAAAGGAATTCAAATATGAAATTGCAGAATTACTAACTGTTGTATGTAACCTATTGTTTAAATCAGTCTGTGTACCAGATGACTGGAGGATACCTAATGTAATGTTGATTAAAAAAAAATAAAAAAGGCTCCAGAGGCAATCCTGGCAATTACAGGCCAAATAGCCTAACTTCAGTACCAGGGAAACTCGTTGAAACTGTAGTAAAGAACAGAATTATCGGACATAGATGAGCACAATATGTTGGGAAGGAGTCAACATGGCTTTTGTAAAGGGAAATCATGCTTCACCATTCTATTAGAATAGGAAGTGTCAACAAACACATGAACAAGGGTGATACAATGGATATAGTGTACTTGGACTTTCAGAAAGTCCCTCATCAAAGGCTCTTAAGCCATGACTGCCTACTTTGCTTAAGAGGGAAGGTCCTCTGATGGATCAGTAACTAGTTAAAAGATAGGAGACAATGGGTAGGAATAAATGGTAAGTTTTCACAGCGGAGAGAGGTAAATAGCGGGGTCCTCCAGGAATCTGTACTGCTATTGCTATTCAATATATTCATAAATGACATGGAAAAAGGGATAAACAGTGAGGGGGAAAAGTTTGCAGATGATATAAAATTACTCAAGATAACTAAGTCCAAAGTTGACTGTGAAGAGTTACAATGGGATCCCACAAAACTGGATGACTAGAAAAGTAAATGGCGGATGAAATTCAAGGTTGATAAGTGCGAAGTAATGAACATTGGAAAACATAATCACAGTACATACAAATGATGGGATCTAAATTAGCTGTTATTCAAAAAAGAAATCTTGGTATCATCATAGATAGTTCTCTGAAAACATCCTCTCGGTGTGGAGCAGCAGTCAAAAAAGCTAACAGAATGTTACGAACCATTAGGAAATGGATAGATAATAAGACAGAAAATATCATAATGCCTCTGTATAAATGGATGATATTCCCACATCTTGAATACTGGATTCAGATCTGGTCACCACATCTCAAAAAAGATATATTGGAATTGGAAAAAGTACAGAGAAAGGCAACAACATTTATTAGAGGTATAGAAGATATTAAAAAGAGAAGAGATTGAAAAAACTGGGACTATTCATCTTAGAAAAGAGACAACTAAAGGGGGGATATAATAGAGGTATTTATAATCATGAATGGTGTGGAGAAAGTGAATAAGGAAGTGTTATTTACTCCTTCACAAGAACCAGGTCACCCAATGAAATTAATAGGCAGCAGGATTAAAATAAACAAAAGGAAGTACTTCTGCACACAACACACCATTAATCTGTGGAACTCTTTGCCAGGGGATGTTGTGAAGGCCAAAATTATAACTGAGTTCAAAAAAGAATTAGATACATTCATGGAGGATAGATCCATCAATGGCTGTTAGCCAAGATGGTCAGGAATGCAAGCCCAAGCTCTGGGTATCCCTAAGCCTCTGACTGCCAGATGTGGGGACTAGATGACGGGGGATGGATCACTGAGTAATTTCCCTGTTTCATTCATTCCCTCTGAAGCATCTGGCATTGGCCACTGTGAGAAGACAGGATACTGGGCTAGTTGAACCACTTGTCTGACCCACTATGGCTGTTCTTATTAGCTGTGTCTCTGAGTCACAATACTTCCTTGGTCTGCGCTAGCTTATGCCCCACTCCTTGCTCAAGGCTGTGCCTAGCAACACAATCTAGCCCTGAGTGTGGGAGCCCAGTGGTCTGTCTAGGTATAGTTGTAGCTGTTGGGCAGCTGGGCTATGACGTAGGAGGCATGAACAGGACTGGTGAAGGTATAGACCTTGCCCGAAACTTTTAGAGTGAAGAAAACTTCACTTTCACTCTAAAAAGAGAGCTCCAAAACAGTGATGCACTTGGCTGACAAGCCGATCTGAAGGCTAAACACTGTTCTGTGTCTCAGGGTTTTGCAAGCATCCTGACAGGTGGTGAGTGGAGAGAGTGCTCCCGCTTTGGCTTCTACTACAAGCCAGGTACAAACTACCATTGCGGACAATGACATTCCTAGGCATGACTTTCCCTTCCGTGTGTGTGTTAGAGAGTGGACAGCTGTGGCCATGCATTTCTAGATAAAACAGAGTAAGTCAAGGATGCTTTAGGCTATTGCTATTCAGCTGATGCCTTTATCCAGATTGGTAGGACAAGGGCTTCACTTTTTGTCTTGACATGGTGAGTCTCTTCATAGGGTATGTCTACACAGCAATTAGAAACCCGTGGCTTGGCCATGCCAACTGACTGGGGCTAAGGGGCTTGGGCTAAGGGGCTGTTTAATTGCATTGTAGATGCTCGGGCTGGAGCCCAGGCTGTAGGACTCTGAGGGGGAGAGGGTCCTAGAGTTTGGGCTGCAGTCCAAGCCTGAACATTAATTTAACAGGCCTGAGCCCTTTAGCCCAATCAGCTGGCCCGGGCCAGCCACAGGTGTCTAAGTGCTTGAGTATACATACCCTTAGTCCTTCCATCAGCACCCATTGAAGTAAATGAGAATTTCACATTAGTATAAACTACAGATGTCTGTGGGAGTATTCTCTTGTGCGTATGAAATGATAACACTGTTGCCGTACTGAGCACTGTATATAAGACCCAAACTCCTAAATAACAATGGCCCAATCAAGTCAATGGCAAAAGTTTCATTGACTCCAAAGAGGGCAGCAACGGGCTCAACGTTATTTCCCCCTTTTAAAAGGAGAAGGTAAAACACGTTTAACCCAGAAACACTAAAACATGCACAGATGAAAGATAAGCAATGACAAACACCTAGTTAATTGTGTGGGGATGAAGGGATGTGAACACACAAGTAAGCATACATGCATACAACAGTGAGACTAAAATCCCCCAGGAGTGGCCAGTGAAGATTTGCCTAGAAGACTGAAATGACTGAGTGGGGGAAAACAAACAAGCAAACAAAACCTTTAACTTTAAAAGTAAATCTACCAAATTTTAGATAACAGAGACGGATGTTAATAATCTCCTTATAACATCATGCAGCTCGGACTGTACCTCATGAATACACGGTGTGCATGTGAATCTGGGAGATTCTCAGAAACCACAGTGGAATTTTGAAATGTACCAATATTCTAGAAGGAACCTGTGGATCTACCGTACAAAGAAATATAAGAGAAAGGTAGAGCAAAATACTGCCCCAGGCTGATGGCTGCAAAATATTGTCTTGAGGCCGAGCCCATTGAGCTTCAGGGTGCATTGAGTGCTTGTGTGAAGTGATTACACCGCATCATCAGCCCCAGACATCATTCTTGCTGAGTCTGCTGTTGGGAAATCACTTCTCCCCCATTTCCAGAGGCTTCTACTACCGCTGGGACTGAGCAGCAGCTCCAGTTCCAACTACATCGCAGGGTACGGTTCATCAGGGTCTGTCACTCCTGCACACCTGTATAAGCCCAGTCACAATATGGCCCTCTTTGTCTTCAGCTCTTGCAGAAAACCCTCTATATGTGGCCCTGTTGCTGTGTGTTTAATCGGTCCATTCCTTGACATCCTTTTGTTCCATCACAGAAAGGAAGGCTCAGCTGAAATGTTCCTTGTAGTTGAATGTACAAAGGGTACAATTAGACTTCAGAATGACTTCAGCCAAATTGATGCATCAATCAGACTGGCTAAAGATTTCTTTTATGACATCGGTAAGATCGTTTTTTTTCACATTATGGATACCTCTCCATACTGTTGGTTATGTCAGCCTTCCAGCAAGACCTTAAAGAGATAAGAGCACATTCCGTGAATTCCTAATATTTTTATTTGTATATGTCATGCCCAGTTGCTTGAAAACCAAGATAGCTGTTTAATTTTAGAAAAAAGCTGCACTCTCTTTTGCTTCTGTCCTTTGTCTTCTACATCTTAAGACTGGAAACAATCTGTACCCTAAATACCAAAGGTTTTAGGAATGTTAAATCAGAAGGATATAGCTATGATGAGTCCACAGACTTGAGTTGATTAGTCACACAAATAAACAAACAGTTAAACACACAAACAAAGCAACCACACCTGCAAGAATGTTAGATACGTTAAAAGGGGTTGCATCCCTGGGTGAGCTATACTGGTTCACTTTTCATCGCCAGTGACCATGTTACACATGCAGCTGGTGACATTACTTAGCCTCCAGCAAGGTCAGAGCATGGCGTAAAGTGAACAGAGAAAGAATTGTTCCTATGTTTGTAGCAAAAACATGGTCAAATGAGATCTGAACTCCAGCTGCAACTTAGCCTTCTTAATGATAACTAGCTAATACTACTACTAAGGACTATCTTCCTTTTCTTATTTAGGTGTCTCACTTCCACATGGCCATCTTTAATACTGGAATACATTAAAATATTTTTCATCTCATAAAATTTGTTTTATATCTATTGCCAAGATGCAGTAGAGGGGAAACGATTATCAGTGATACGTTAAAGTTTAGATTCTGGCTACATATTGCTGGCACTAAACTGAAGTTATCTGGCAGGCCTGTGTGGCGAACTGGATTTAAGGGGCCAAATTTTTAAAGGTATCTAGGTACATAAAGATTCAGAGAAGCCTCTATTGGGAATTTCAAAAGTGCCTAAGTGCCTAATTCCTATTGAATTCAAGTTCCACTAGGCGTTTATCTGAATCTTTAAGTGCCTAAATACCTTTAAAAATCTGGCCAAGGATCTCAGTGGTATGAGCAATTAATTAAAATGATAATCCCCCAAGACTCATCATTAGCAGAGGAATTAAAACATGGACTAGTGAAGCCTTTGCTGTTCATAGAGATACATCAAATACAGAGGTTCTAACATCACTGGCAATTTACCTTCTGTCCATAGTGGGTTTGTCTAGAAATTATTCAATGAGTTACCTGGATGTTAGATTTGAGTACAAGTGCTGCCTGAAATACAGCATCCATTTTTTAACTCAAAACTTCAAGTCTTGCCTGATTATTAAAGGGGTTAATAGAGGCTTTGCATAAAGAAGATAACCTAGGTTTAGAAAAACTATGGTCATCATTGTTCATTTATTCTCTTTATTGAGGTAATTTAATTATCATATAGACACAAACATTTGCTCCCATACTGGGCTCCTCACATCTGTTAGTAGAGATTTGATTAGGTCTACACAAATGTGCTAGATTATACCTTCTAGTTGGTGAAATTCAAGCCACCTGGATATTTTAGCAACATCAATAAGAATAATTCTCTTTTTCCAAATCAGTAAATCCAAGCTATATTAAAAAGAATTAATTAATGAGTACCAGATAGACAAAACAAACATTTGACAATGAATCATATTATCAAAGGTTTTGTGGGAGATCCCTCTCAGCTTATGTTTAGATGTCAAATTATATTACCAAAACTAAACAATCTGTTAAAACGATCTCTTAATGCAGTAAGTCTCAGCACCATACTCTTTTTTTTCATGTCTTTGGTGATAAATAGCAGTGCAGCTCTTAACCATAGCAATAGTTAAAGCATTAAACAGTGACATTACATGGGCAAAACATTAGCATTAAATAGCTTACTTTTGATATGTTGAGTGCCAGTAAAGGTTTTTAGTCACTTACGGCTCAATTCTGCAAACTATTTGTCACCTAAGTAGTCTTTATTCTGGCAAATAGAGTCAATGGGACAACATGTTTGATCAAGGGCTACTCATATGAGTAACGGTTTCAGGATTGGGTGCAGCTAAAATAAAGAACTCTCTTAAGCCACCTAAAAATGTATATTGAATTAGTAACAAATACACCTATAAAATACATTGAGTGAAATGAAATAGAAAAAAGTGAGACCAGAGAAGGAGGAGATCAGAGTCCAAAGTAAAGAAAAAGTACTAGTTCCAGAAGAAATATGGGTGGCCATCAAAGTCAACTTCGTAAATTCTTTGCATTAAAAAATAAGATGAAATAAAGTTAGCTTACTTTGCAAAATGAAACTACAAACAAGTAATCTTGATTTAGAGGCTAAGACTTTTTGGTGAAAGTAATATTCTTAGTAGAAACAGAAAAGATTAAGTCCTCAACCTTGCAAACACTTATGCTCATGATTAACTTCACTCATCTGAATAGTCCCACTGACTTCAATGGGACTACTCCCCAGAAAGTTTTTGGTGTGTGAGTTCATTTTGAACAAGTTCCGTAGGTTGGAAGGTTGCATCATCTTGATCTGTCTACTTTGTAGGAAGTTCAGATCTGCGATGATAGGCATGATCTATAAACTTGAACGGGGGGAATGAAAACGGTTTTTTTAAACCTGCACGGAATCAGATGGCAGGATTCTTTAGCTGACTGACCCCATCAGTAAGTGTCAAAAAGCCACTGAAGTTCTGTTGACTTGTTACCTCTGCTCTGGATATACACGAGATAGCAGATGCTTTTATGAGAGACGGAAACAGGGAAGTTCAGGGAAGGAAACGCTAGAGATAGCAACACTCAGGGCTGAAGTTTAGGCTGATGCTATGTTTTTGTTACTGATAGATTCCCTGGAAGGAGATGAATTTGGACACTAATTCATGCTCTGTCTGCTCTGCTGAGAACAGGGTAGGGACAGAGCCCATTCACATCAGCTTTTCTAGTTTTTGCTAAACTTCTATCACCTCTTAAGTAATCAGAAAAAAACTGAATTTGTGTTGAAAAGTGCAAGCTCTGTTCTTAGATATACTAGTATCCTGTGCACTAAGGAGTCTACACCTCTTACCCAGATTAAGGTCCAGGTAATTTATGCCAAACATATTTAACAAAGATCTTTAAATCAACCTGTTCCTGGTGAGAGTTCATTTTTCACATGTTAGTAGCAGCTCTGCAGTTGATGTGTGCTCTGTATAACGTGTTTTATTTCAAGCGAGCAGCAAAAGCTAGATACACCCTGTTTTGATTCCTATGATAATGTTGAAATCCTGTGCTAATGTTGTGGCTTGGTGAACTATCATTTTAATTAATTGATTATACTGCTCTTAGAGAATTTAAATTTGGTTTCCAACACAGCCATGCCAGTTAGCTTTTATTTAAGGTCTGTGGCACTCTGAAACTTAAAGCAACGCTGAAAGTTCTTCTCCCAAGTTCATCAGAAGCTGGATCTACAGACAGTTTTTCAATGTCATGAGCTGGCATTCATATCCCATTCATTTCATTGAGAATTACGCTGGGAATAGTGTTAGAATCAAGACTTGATAATGAAAAAGCAGATCTTAGAGGACACTCCTAATGTCTGCCATGACTGCACTGAAAATAAAGCCTTTTTATGCTGTGACCAGGTTGCCTTCCCACCCTGTCCAAATAAAATCTACACAAACTGTATATGGTCAAACTTACCTGCCTCCCTGGGATTTGGCTTCAATGGTGGTTTAAATAACACAATAACAGAACATAGCCTCATCCTAAGCTTTTTCCTCAAGCCTAGCTGTTCTCAGGGTTTCTTCAGGACCTCCCTATCCCAGGCCCAAATTCTCTCAGAGAACAGGTTCCAGAGGGGTAGCCGTGTTAGTCTGTATACAGCAAAAACAACGAGAGTCCTGTAGCAGCTTAAAGACTAACAAATTTCTGCGGGCATAAGCTTTTGTGGGTTGCAACCCACTTCATCAGATGCGGAGAACAGGGTTACCCCAACCTCTCTTGTGTATTGGGAGAGTTAAAAGAGCTGCATCTGTCACAATTAGTCACCAAAACTTACTCAACAGCTTTAAACTGAGTTATAATTCCTGTTTAGAGAATTGGTGAAGAGCAAAGCCCCTTATGTTATGTACACCAATATTGCACAACTGCAAGAGATTGCAGTAAGTATTAAAGAAAAATGGGAATCACTTGTTTGAAAGAAAAGGGGCAATCCTTACCAGTCTTGTCCAAGCCAATGAAGCTGAGCGATACTAAGGGGTTAGAAGGAAAAGGCATTCTTTACAACATGAAAATGTGAAACTGATATTTTTTGGATGAGTTCCTGTAAAGAAATTAATCTGTTAATGCCTAAATGTGCACATATGTAATACAATACAACGTATTAATTTGGGGTCTCATTCAAAAGGACATAATTACTCTAGTGCATTAACACAGTATTGCAAAACAGAACCACTGGCAAGATATTAAAGGACAAATTGATAAATAACAGAGTGCTTAACTTTCTAGATCTGCCTGTTTTGTCCCGGCACCCTTAATAGGTAGACATGCCATTTCTGAGACTCAGTTAAATGTTCATATGTTTGAAGTATTCTTTAACATTCAGAAATCTTACATTTGGAATAAGGTTGCTGTCTGACTAAAGCAGGTAGGTAATAAATGGTAGCAACCAAATATCTGGAATTTCTTTAAATTGGCCACGTACTGAATATTTACAGAAATCTGGTTCTGTGATTACAAAAGATCAAAGGCAAAAAGAACAGACTGGAACTTAGTCCTTTAAAAAGATGATTTTTAAAAAGATTTCTGCCCTTAGTTAGTCCTTTGGAATAATAAATGAACAAGTGATTTCAGCTGTTGAAGGCACACATTGTGGACATCTGCTGGTCATGATTCTAACTTGTGCTATTGCTAAAAGTTAACACAACGTGAAAGGTAATAGCACAGACTTTCATTGCAGGATAACTGTGAAGAAAAAAAATTAAACATTTTTTAAGATAAACTTTAACTAGGCATATAACATTCACCAAGCATGTCCCGCCAAATCAACTCCCTGGATTCAAGGCTCCGTTCCAAATACTTTGGATAATTTAAACAACATATTTATCCACAGAACTGATTTATATTAAATGTCCTTTATTGTTTTTTAACTGTTTTTACAAGTGAACTTGAGAATGGCCAAGCTAACTTGATAATAATATGGGTAGACAGAAAATAGGCCTGCTTGCCAGTTTGTGGTTAATTACGGTAAACTCCTCTCTGTAATTTACTCCTACCCACAATGGAAAAGAGAGGTTAGCTCAAATGTGTGTTACATTACATTTGGTTACATCCCATGTGATGACATCACATATTGTAACTTCACATAACCAGATAAAATGCAACACATTTTTTCAATGTATTTGAACAGAACAGAGTAACATCTTCTGATAGGACAAGAGAAGGACCGATTCGGCAAGCCTTGGTCAGGTTGAATAGCTCCTACATGAACAGAGAACAATGGAACAGAGTAAGAAAGTGCCACTCACCAGAAATATGGCTTGCAGAACTGAGCACCAATAAAGTGCAAGTCTTGGTATCTTAGGAGGACGTAACTCATAAATGTTTATAAAGGATCAGTTTAAATGTCCCAAAATATAATCCATTTAGGGCCAGAGCCTATATGTTATAAGTCCTATTGATTTCAGTGGAAGTTAACGCAAGCAGGATTTGATCCTTATTATTAATTTGTTTGAAACTTATGATCTGTAGTAGATCTCATTCATTCCCAGGCAAAACATTCTCGCTGTGCACAGGCTGGATAAATGAGGGGTTCATGAAGGTGTTTGGCAATGAGTCTAGGGAAAAGGAATCCTGCCATCTGTGAATTCTATTCTATTTGATATAGGTTCTTATACCATGCTCATCACCGTAGTATCTTAGTGCCTTCCAGCAGTGCATTAAACGATATGAGTAACCACTATCACGGGTTTACTCTTTCATCCTCTCTCCAGGGGAAACGTGTGTGCAGTGGAGTGTTTTGTTATGGACAGGGTAGTTTGGAAAACCCTTGATGGAACAATTTTCCATCAGAAAATACAGTTCCATCAAAAGTGAAACACCTCATGATATTATGTCCATTTTTCAGAATTTTTTTCTGAGGAAAAAAAAGGAAGGGGAAAAAAGTTCTGCATTGAAACACTCTTTTGACATTTTTGGAATTAAATGTTTTGATTTTTCCTTTTGACAAAATATTTTTTTATTTCGTATTATAATATGCAATTTATTTAACGTTGAAATATACATGAGATGTTCCAGTTGCTCCAAAATGATGGGTTTCTTCAGAATTTTTTTTAATGGAGAATTTCAAAACTTTTGGATTTCATTCTGAATCAGAAGGAAAATAAATTTCAGAATCTCAAAATCCTCTATGACAGTGTTTCTCAATCTTTTAAGTAGCAAGTATCCCCTAACTTCTGAAAATTTTAATAAGTAACCCAACACTCAATTTTCCACTCTGAGAAATACAATCTTTTTCCCCTTTACCGCTGGACGACTGTATTTCTTGTAAAGCAGGAGAGTTCTGAGTTCTGCAGTGCTGTGTGACTGTGGCAGATCATAAAACCCCCTGCTGTTTCTCCCCTCCATACTTCTCCCCTTCCTCCATATAGGAGCAAAGGTCAACGCCAGCCAGTCACTATGGCCTGATGGCGGGGTCACGTGGTGTTCTCCTCACACAGGCAGGAACTTGTGAGGTATGAACAGGCACTAGCGGCCCACCAGAGTGGATAGCAGCGCTCCCCATGGCTGTCCCTAGGGGGGTGCGGGCCTGAGGCAAATCACACTGTGTGGGCCCCTCTTAACATTTTTATACTGGTAAAATCTGGGGCTGTCATAGTTGTCAATTTCACTGCTCAGCTGGGAGCTGGGACCGGGCAGGACGCAGGTGGCTGCCATCTGGCTTCCCAAAAAGCCAGAGGCTGCTGCCTGGCATCCCAAAAGGCCAGCGGATGCCACCCAGATTTCCAGGACTGGGGCGGCTGCCATCTACCTCCCAGCTAGGAGGTGGGAACGGGTGGGAAGCCAGCGGCTGCCATCTGCCTCCCAGCTGGGAGCTGGGACTGGGTGGGAAGCAGGTGGCTGACACCTGGCTTCCCCAGAAGTCGGCGGCTGCTGCCCACCTCTCTTCACTGGCTTTTTCACCGCATACCCCCTGCCTGTGTCTCGCGTACCTCCAGGGGTATGTGTACCACAGGTTGAGAAACTATGCTGTATGAAATGGTATCTCACACACATTGCTATATGTTGATATGACATAAAACAAGGTCAAATAAATGTGCTTTGCACCGGGTGTAGAAAGTAGAGAGGTTTGTGATGGCCTTTATTTCCTGGTGTGTTCATTCCATTGCTTCAAACCATTCCCCCAAGAGGATTCTGTCTCTCACACAGATGAACTTCATCCATATGGTAGAAAGTTCCACTGTACCTGAGGAGTAGAGGAATTGACTATGGATTTCACCCCAGAGCTTTAGAAGATCTTTTAGATACCTTGGGCCCAAGCCATTCAGCAAGTTGAATCAGCACTGTTGCTGCTATTACAAAGTCAAGGTTACAGCAGTCCTTGCATGTGGTTTGATCCCCTCTGCAGATGGGAAATGGGCCCTGACTGATCCCAGTCAAATATCCACTGGCCTGGTTTCTCCCCAGCAAATTGCATCTGAAAACTCCCTTGTGGGGAGGAGCCCCTGTGAAGAACAACTCCACAATAGAAGAGGGTGTGGAGCCCCTGGGGCAGGTTTTTCCTGCCTCTTCTTGTTTCTAGGCTTCCGTCCGACTTCCTGTTTAACAAAAATAACACCAGTTCCATGGCAAGGCCCTCCACACCCACATGTGGTGAATAAGTAGGAGCATAACTTACCCCTCAGGAGTTCCATCTCTATCATACGGTTCAATGTGTGAATCACTGAAATTTCCCATTGTCGATGGGCCTTATCTGAGCTTCTACACTAAATTTTGTCTCAGCTAGCACAATACTTTCTTGCAAAGCAAAAAAGAAGAGATCTGTAGACTTACATGTTGTCTGCATTTGGGCTGGGAAAGCCCCCCTAAGAGGGATATAAACTGACAAGGGTGAGTGGTGAAATCATAGCAATTCATCATAGTATACATACAGAGAAAGAACGAATGATCAGAAAGACAATTTTTAAGTGTAAGTTAATGCCGACCCTAGCTGGAATAATTTGTGCCCTTCAGCATTTGCAGCTGTGTAAGTCACTAGGGTGTTGCCTGACTCTGTATTTTTTAAAAAAGAAAACATATGTCAGCTACATCAGAGATCCAAATGCAAAATGCATTACTCAGAAACAGCATGTGTATTTGTGACTCTCTCCCTGTGGGACCCTGGGTACAGAAAGCAGTCAGTACACAAAGTGCAGACATAGCTATAGCATTTTCATCTCTGATGGGCATAGATTTTCTGTACTGTTGTTCATGTTAGCTAAGAGATAACTCCTCTCATCTTCAGACTTGCACTCCAGAATTTCAAAATAAAGGGAAAAATCTCCAAATAATAAGCAATAATTCTCTGAATAGATTATCTGAATAATTCTGAATGAATTCTTCTTATTCTCTGAATAAGCAGAGAAACGGAGGAAGAATTAATTAGGTTCCATCTTTTAAACATGTATTTGATGGGTAAAACTGTTTTATAGCATTATGAGTGAACGAACTCACCTGAACGGAAATTTCATATCCAAAATGTTCAATGGGGTTTCAGTATATTGTGATGTGTGTCACTCATGTCAATGAAATGAAAGCGATGAGAGGCTGTGGTCTCAGATCAAATTCAGCCCTGGTGGTGTAACTACTGGCTTCAGTGCCTGCCTTTAGCACCTAGATTGCCATATGTGAAAAGTGTTGTAGAATGTCCTGGGTAGCTTGTCACAGTTAAAATAATTATAGTCAGAAAGGAATACATACTTTTTCATTTATACATCCAATAAGTGTAAAATTCACCTCTGTGCAGAGGGCCAGCACAGGCCTGTGTGTCACTTAAACCCCACTTACGCCTTCAAAGTAGATCTTAAGTGGGACTTAAGTAGCATGTAAGTCTTGTCCTGGATGCTTGCGCAAGGGTTGAAGTTTATCCTGAAAACCCAAATATGGTGACATCTGAAAAGATGGATAAAGATACAGTCCTTGGTCTAGAGAACTTGCAATCTAATTGGCAGAAGATGCAAGAAATGGAGACAATACAAAGGGGTAAAGGCTGGGGGAAATGGGGCCCAGCAAAAAGATTCTGGATACTTAGTAAAACAAGTCCAAAGCATGGCTGATTGGTTTTATTTTTTTTAAAAAAAAAACACATTTGTTATTCTCCCTTTTTGTGGCAGGTATGCCTCTTGTTACACTGACCTATCACAAAATGCTGCATTCCATATTGCATAATGTTGCAGAACTTCTGAGCTATATAATCCAGTCTTTGGAAACATCCTATTGACTGGATGTTGAAAAAGTTAATGGGACACTATTCTTTGGCTGTGACAAAGTTTGTGCAACCCTATTAACAGCATTAGGTTCACAATGTCGATTTCTCTGTTATTAAGCTGCCTTCCCGCTACCTGTACATATTGCTGGCTCATATTTGTGATACTTTAATACTTTTGCTAAGTACGTTCACATCGTTTGTTGAAAACTCATTTTTAGCGCAAATATGAGTATGCTACAGATTGTGATATTCCCTGTTAGCAAATTGATTTGTTTACTTTAAAGATGGAAAATTACTGGGGAGACATTTGTGTACTCTGATGCCAGAACAAGGCACTTTAAGTGATTTTAAACAGAGAAAGAAAGATCTTGAATCTGGCGCCAAGTAGAGGACTAGCTTTTGAATGAATACCAACCACAGGCCAGGTCCACATTTGCTGTAAATAAATGTAACTCCATTGGAGTCAGTGTCACTACACTGATTTACGCCAGCTGTGGAGCTGGCCCTATGTGCCTTTAAAATATGAATCAACAAATTACTCATTCTTCTCTCCTCTGTCTTTCATAGATAGATATTTTCCAATTCCATGCATTAGCCAAGAAAGATAATTATAGGAGGTAACAGATTGTCCATGCATGGAATTCCCAATCTTATGGCCAAATTTTGCTTTCAAAAGCATATATAAAGTTTTGCACACATGTGACAGCAGATTTTGGCCTGGTGTATATTATATGCAATCCAATATAAATATGAAAGTGTGTTTCCTTTTTCCTGATTGCGCTTGTGGTATGAAAAATCATAAGAAGGTGAATCACTTTTGCAGCCTATACTTGCCAAGACATGAAAAAAATGGGATAGCATGTGAATTAAAAGGTAATGTGAATAAGATTGAAGACAAAAGAATTGTGCTGAAATATAAGATACTGCTGCATGATAATGGAAGATAACTGCCAAAATCTCAAAATATAGCAGTTAAATTGCTGTCTGGCCTTGCTCTGAAAATGGTGTATGTGTTTTTAAAAGTCACTGTGTAAATTAATGAAGATAAAATTAAAACAAGTGTAATGTAAAAATTGTTACATGCCTTCTCATAGGACTGAGACATACCATTCAAGAGGATTAGCTTATAAAAGTCAGATAATCCTCACTGGTAGGATAAATATATTTTATAGAAATTCCTGTAGCATATCTACATAAGCATTTCACTAAAATTAAATTAGTATTAAAATTAGAATTCATTTAGATGAGTTTTTAAAAGTTGCTTTTTTTTTAACGTCTATTTCAAAATGTCCCAGTCTACTAGTCTTGTGATGCATCATCATCATCATCTCTGCATCATCAGGGCTTGGGTGTAAGTTTACAACTCTGTTCAGCTCCTACAAGTGCTATCTGAAAATGAGATGAAATGTATCAAAAGCTGTTCAAGGGTGCCCAACTCTTATTGATCTTCAACCCAGCCTTAGTTCTTATGTGGATCTTCTACCCATTGCCTCTTAAGTCACATGCAAATCCAAAGTTTTTTGTGGGGGGAAATTTTTGAAAGCATTCAGCTCCCATTGGCTTTCAATGGGAACTGAGCACCTAACTACGCTGTGTGACTCTGAAAATTTTCCCTTTCATGTCAGCTGCAACAGTAATTCAACTTTTGATGATTTTTCGCTGACTTTCAATGGGAGTTAACTGCCTAACTCACTGAAGCATCTTTGAAAATGCACCCTACATATGTGAGAGCCTACATTGCAAGAAAGTTATCGTAAATAGGGAGTCATCAGCCAATGAAGACATGTAGTGGAGTCTTGCAGAGATCTGCTCTTGGCCCAATTCTATTCAGTACCTTTATCAATGAGCTGGGAAAAATATATATATATATGTGTTTCTGCTAAAGTTTGGAGATGACATAAAAATAAGTATAGTGGTAAATAATAGGTCAGTTGTCCAGATTGACCTGGGACACTTGGTGAAGTGGGTGCATTTAATACAGCCAAATTCTAGATCTTACATCTAGGGACAACAAACAAAGGGCCAGACTTACAAAACGGGGTGCTGTATCCTGGAATGCAGTGACCATGAAAAGGGCTGAGGGGTAGGGTGACCATATTTCCCAAAATGAAAACGCCTCCCTCCCCTCCGATGCTGCATGGGGCTCACCTGACCTCCCTCCTCCCCCACTGTGTCGGGCTATTAGCCTGAGCTGCCTGGCATCGATGCTCACCGACATCCTGTCTTTTTTGGCTAAACTGAGCATTTGTCCCCTTTGCTCTTTTACCCTCTCCCCCCCAGGGCAAGAGCAAACAAGACAAATGCCCAGTTTTGCCGAAAAAAGTCGGGATGTCCAGGACAGGGCTTATAAAGGGGACTGTCCTAGCCAGTAGTCACCCTACTGAGGGGTAATGGTATATAACAAATGAACATGAGCTGTCAATGTGATGCTGTAGCTAAGAGGGCTAATGGGATCCTCCTTGGATGTATAAACAGGGACTATCAAGTAGGATTACAGTGGTGGTAATAGCTCTGTAATACCAGTATGGCATTAGTGAGACCATTACTGGAATATTGAGTCCAGTTCTGGTGTCAGCCCTTCAAAAAAGGCTGTTGACAAATTGGGAAGGGTTCAGTAAACAGCTGCAAGAATGATTCAAAGTCTGGAAAATGTACTTTATAGTGGGAGACTTAAACTCAATCTGTTTAGTTTATCCAAGTGAAAGTTAAGAAGTTTCTTTATCCCAGTCTATAAGTAACTATGTGGGGAAGTGATTTCTTATAGTAGACAACTGATTAGCAGAAAAAAGGCATGGTGAGATCCCATGGTTGGAAATTGAGCTAGACAAATTCAGACTAGAAATATGATGCAAATGTACAACTGAGAGGATAATAAACCATTGAATAGCTTGCCTGAGATATGGTAGATTCTCCTGCCCTTGAAGTCTTTAAATAAAGACTGGTTGTCTTTCTAAAAGGTACGTTATGGCTCAACAGAGGTTATGGTCTTGATGCAGAGATTACCGAGTGAGGATCAATGGCCTGTGCTATGTAGGAGGCCAGATTAGATGATCATAATAGTCCTTTGTGGCCTCAGAACGTGCAAACATGACATTTGGTGCATGCAGAGCAGATGCACTTTTTCCACCTAAGCTAATGATATGCCTATCTTTGGTTTATTATTTTTACTTGTACTATGTGCCAATGTATTAATTTAGAAGTATTGTACATAAACTAGTGATTTCTAATGTGCAGGAAATGTGCTACATATAAAAGGTTTTTTTACATTTCAAAGCAACTTTAGTTAACAATTTATTTGATTAAAAATAAACAAAATTGTTGATAGTGCAAATTATTTTCTTACCTAAATGGTGAAAAAAGAAGAAAACTATAATAATAAGTGTGGCATGAAAACCTAGAGAACAAAATAAAGCTATATGAGACAGGAATGCACTGAAGTCAAGTCAGTGTGGGCTACAATAAGTATGTATATTGTCAGTTTACATGATTGTTTTTCATAACACCCATCATTATAGAACTTCTATCAATGACATTAATATTACTTTATCTCACTTGATCCATCATTTCTCAACTGTTAATTCAATACAATGCTGGATAAAAAGGCCCATGCATATCAATCCCCAACAGTCATACACAATTATTTTATAATTTGTCTCTTGTTCTATTTCATGACAAGACCACTTCCTTGTGGGTGAGACAAAGTTCTCATATACCGTATTTTATCCTTAAAGCACATAGAATTTATATTTACTTTCTCCTACCTATAATAGTACTCTTTAAGGTCAATAAAAGACTCTCAGTCTCCCTTTCGGCAAAGGTATTCTCTAAATTGATGAGTGAATCCTATAACTGTGTAAATATTGTATTTTCAGACAGCATCACTAGCACCGCAATGCAGAGATTTAAGGTAAATAGCTACAGAAATTGCAATTGTGTTATCAGAATGACATTCCTATCCTTTGAAATCAAACTTCATAGTGTACACTCAAAAGTAAATAGTGAAACCAAAAGTGTTTTATTTTTGTATTAACTATAGTGCTGGTTTGACAGGCCTTGAAATCCTTTGTTTATCCACAGAACAGAGATAACATGGGCAATGCCAGTGAAATCTTCTCCACACCACAGTGCTAATATGCATCAACTCTCACTGGGTTTTTCTTATCAAACCATGGTTTAGTTTTCAGTGAAGTGGTGGATTATATAATACGGGTTCCTCTCTGCTATGAAGTGGACAGATGTCACCCGGCGGCCTTCTCCGATGGTAATACCTTTTGACCACTAGCAACCTGGGCTGCATTTCAATTTGTAACTTTGAGTAAAAGGCTGTCTTATATCAGGTATCCAGCCACACAAGACAGAATACTTCATAACAAAATCTAAAAAATTAGAGGGTATGTTTAGATGCATATACGCTAAGATGAAAATGTTCAAACTTGAGTGCAAAAAGGTAGTCATCTAAATCCATTTTAGGCCCCTGGGTAAATGGCCTGATTTTCAGAAATATTGAATACTTGCAGTTTCTTGGCTTCAAAGGAAACAGGGGATACTCAGCACTTTTGAAAATCCAGACACTTACAATATAAAGATGGATTTAGATGGCTAAGTATAGGGACCCATGCCTGAAAATGTTGCTTCTAGCCTAATCTCGTGAGCCCAATTTTGTGCTTATACAAAGGTAGAGTGACCTCAGTTTGCTCAGCGTCTTGTGGGATGGGGAATATTATGCCTCAGATTCCCCATCTGTGAAATGGGTAGAATTCCTACCTATCTCACAGGGATTTTGTGAGGCTTAATTTATTAATGTTTGTAAAGAGCTTGAAACATGGATGTGGATGAAATATGCTAGAGAAAGGAAAGGTGTAACTGTTTAGTTACAGTAGTTGTATGTTTAATAGGAAGTCTTCATTCTAAACGCTGATGTTAGAGGTTCCAGTGCTGTGGAGAACAGAGAAACTCCTTTTTGAACCATTCTTCCAGCCAGCACAGTAAGTAATCACACATTATAGCAATTTATGGAGCGTTAGTGTATATTGTTACATTGGAAAAGAAGGCTATATTTCACATGCATTCCCGTAGTGGCAATGGAGCCAAATACTCACAATGATTAATGTTGGGTTGCTTCATTACACCAGAAAAAAAATCTCAGTGCATTACATCTAAACCTACAGCTGCCTCTCTTATTGCTGAACATGCTGTGAATAGAGAGAGGGTGGGTAAATTCTGGTAAAACACTTGAATGTGTTCAGATATTGAAAAATGATGTTTTCTTAGTGGATTCCAGCATTCACATTCTGTCAGTTTTATTAATGAAAATCCAACTAATATGTACCAAGTATTTCATGCTCTCTGTGTCAGCATTGATAATGAGCATTACCTCGCTCCCTGGGAAGGCCATGGACGTTTTGCCATTAACTTCAATAAAGCAGGATTAGGCCCAGAATTACTGGAAACGGACAGAACGTGAATTCCCACATGTGAATCTGGACTTGGATTGAGCTGAAGGTTGGTGGGCATTTTGACTACTTGACCAATACTATGTCTGTTGCTTATGCCGTCCTGTGAAATTATATTCCTGCTTCCTAAAAAGAGGTGGGACGCAGATATTCGTCTCAATTTGTAACTGATTGCGAGTTAGATTGTGCAACCCCTTTTGCCCTCCATGTGGGCACTTACTCACACAAGTACTCCCATTGATTTCAGTAGGACTCTTTGTGTGGGTAAAAGCTGGTCTGTGATCGCTGTACAGTCTAACCCTAAAAACTCTTACATTTCAAATGGTGATGAGAAAACATGTCACAGCGTGGCACTGTCCCTTTTAGAAGAGGAAGCTGACTCATTTGGCTGCCTCCCAATTAGGTTTAAAAGAGGGCACCTGAGACCCAGAGATTCAGTGAGTCAGGGCTGCCAGAGAACACAGACTAGAGGAACAAAAGAAAGGGGCAGGTGAGAGCTGCCTGGGCAAGACAGAGTATGTAGAGAGAGGAGAACTCTGTAGGACATCCCTCAGAAGAGGGACAAATTTGGCTAGCCAGTCGGCAGAGGGGCTAGTGTGCTGACTGTCCTGAGTTAAAGAACCAGTCCAGGAGACTGAAAAGGGCTGACATCTAGGAGCTAGCAGAGGGGCCAGCGTATGGACTTTCCTGAGTGGGAGAGACAGTAGTGGGAGGCTAAAAAGGTGTTACAGCTGGAGGAGGAGCTGAGGAGCCAGTGCAAAGGGCTGAATCGTTGGGCTGTGTTTGGGAAGAAGAGTCATGAGACTGGGTCCCTCTCAGGGGGATGGTGCAAAGGCACTAGGAACGGAGTGCTTGTGGGCTCACGGGTGGGAGATATGGAAGTGAAGCCGCTGGAGTGGGGAATGAAAAATCTGCTGTACCTTTATATTTCCTATGTGTTTGTTCAGAATGATTTTACTACCAGGGTTTTGGGGGAGTTATTGCACTAGTGGACATGAATAAATTATGCCCGGAGGTACAGCTTTGTGTTGGACACTGAGATACTTCCTTTCAGGTCAAACAAGGGGAAACTAAGGCAGGCGCACCTGTCGTGCTGCGGCCTACCGCAGGAGGACACCACAGGCGGGGCTCACCTCGTCACAGTACAAAAAGGATCAATAATAATAATTTTTTTTTTTGTAAACTAGGAGCCAGATTGTGCCCTTGGATGCAGGCTGACAGCCCTCCCCCCCCCCCCAATTGATTTCTGCACCCAAGGACACAACATCAGCCGTAATAAAGAGTTAGTCTGTATTGTAAAACTGGCAGAAGTGAGAAAAACATCCCACAATTCATTTACTACTGTCAGTTGAGCCATTGATAGAACATTGCTAATGTTTGATTAATAAATTAAAGTACCAGCATCTCATTGTTCTGTACTCGGTTGCTGAGAAGAGCGGTAGGGAATAGATGGGTTGCTGCAGAAGTTCCTGGGTCAGGGGAAACAACCCAGTTTCTGTATGGCTCTCAGGTGGATGGCCTGTAGAGTGTAATCCTGCAGGTAGAAGGTTAAGAAGGAGAAGGGAGCAGAGAAGCTCTTGACTCCCAGGCAGATGGTCTGTGGAGTGATATCCTGTAGGCAATAAATAGGCCCCTGAAGAAGACCCTGGTGTCACAGGGAAGGGACGTGACTGAGCTACTGAACTTGTGTTATTCTGGAGAAAAGAAGGTGAAGCTCTGAAGAGGGAGATTGAAATCCTGTGGTTGGAAAGTGTTTTTGGTGCATTGGCCATCGAGTTAGCCTACCAGCTTACACACCTGATCTGAGAAAAGTTTACAGTAATCTACAGAAGAGGAAAAGGCAGGCTATAAGAGAGAATTGCTTGGGGCCCTTGAAACATTTGAGAAGTGGAGATAGACCGTTGAGTCCTACTGTGGTGTGTATGCTTACATAATGGCATACCTCAAACCATGGGACAGAGATAAAATAACAGTGCCAATGGCACTGTAAACAAGGAAATGGCTTTCAATATCTGTCAGATTCTACACAAAGAATCAATATTCTAGACTCTAAATAGAACTATGGTGATGAGATGATAATCTTAATATGCCTCCCCACTTCTAATTTAGTTTCCATTATTATGAAGTTTGCTACTCCTGGGTGGAAGGAGTTTGCACAGTATCTCAGATTCTGCTCCTGTCTTATATTTGCATTCACTCCATGATGCCCTATGTGCAGAATGCCCCTAGATGGTGCAGTGGATGGGGAAGGAAGGGCAGCATGTAAAAATAACGGGGATAGTTGCTCTAGATCCTAGAGCTGGGCTAAAGCGACAGATGTGACTATTCTTTTCCAGCCCGTGTGAGCATTTCTGTGAGGAGTGGGGAGATGGCACATGGAGAAGCTCCTGAGGACCCACCCATAACTACAGCTTGGTTTATTAAAACTGTAGTGATTTTTTTAAAACCTCACTTGCTTTTCATTGTCTGTGTTGTGTGGTTAGGCCATACATGGCTCTCACCTTAGACAATAAGAAATACACTATTCAGTTTGGCCCACATGCTAAATCATGCAGGTTTACCCATTTCAGGGCTCAGAAAAACCATCAGTTTGCACTTTCCTACTCAGCCCCTTGGGCGATGGGGAGAAGTGTTGCTGTTCCATAGAAAGACCAGGGAGTTCAGTTGCCTAAACTCATGGATCTCACAGCACACACAAGAGAAGGAGCATCCAGAAGAGCCAGGCATATCCATAACTGCCTGAGCTTACTTACTTCCCATGGCTTCATTGGGCCATGCAGTCCTCAACAGCATCTACTCCAGAATCTCCGTCAGGAGTGGATTAATGGTGCAGAAATGAAGTTACTCCTGATCTGATTCCAAACTAGGTTTCCAATCAAAAATCCTCCTAGGCTTGAGGAGAATACACCATAAAGAATAGCTGCTTCCACAGCTCCTCTTTCTCCTCACCCCTACTCTGTAGAGCAACTGCCATAGTTTCTGAGACCCAGAGGGAGAATGTAAACAGCTGCTGGTCCTCCCTGACTCCCGATATAAATGTACCCACTTTCTTGACACAACTGACTGTCCTCTGTACAATGCATCTGATCATTATATGTGGACCTTTAACTCTTGTTTCTAGTCAGTTTTTCTCCCTTTCATGTTCTTGTTCCATGGTGAAAGTGCAGGAGTCCATGTGCACTATTGAAGTCCTGCTTAAATATGCCTTCGGCTGACTCTGTGCTCAGAGGTGAATTTTACCCCCACCCACACGCAATGGATAAGCACAATGTTAGGACTGCAAACAATTCATAGGAAAATTTATTTATTAAAAATCACTTCTTTTGGAATTGAAAAAATCAAATCACAGAGACCTTTCTGTTACTTTGCTCTTTAAGAGCATGTGGGCTATTCTCCTTTTGATAGGTTTTATTCCCTGAGGGCAAATTTGACCTGCAAGTGTACCTTTACAATCTTCATATAAACATTAACATGTCAGTGTACTTAATTAATTTGACATGGTACAGAACAATATGTTTATATTTACTCAGGGGCCAAACCTGCTCCCATTTAAGTCAATGGGATTTGATAGAAGGGGGACCATACCCCCTCCTCTTAATTTTCTTCCACCATATATACATGACTCCTTCAAGTGTATGTTCATGAAAGCACAACTCTAGGAGTAGGAAGAGGTGGCCTCAAAGTGAATGATGATTTCAGAAAAATAGTAAACGAAGTGCAATTGTTACTGATTGATTTACTTCTGGAGGTTTTCTTTGTAGACAGAACTATCAGTATTTATTTATACGACATCATCTATGCCCTATGCTATATGATAACCTCTGCAATTCAAATAACAAATGTCTTAAATTCAACCAGGATAAAGTCTATATCCATGTAGGATTTTATTTCCCAGTATGTTGTAGAAGATCTGGTGTTTCTTTCGGCGCTAGTCAAATAACGATAAAAAGAGACTCACAGCTCTGGAATTCGCTCCCCCCGCTTTAGTCTGAGACTGCCTGAATTGGATGACACTCAGGCATGTTGGAAATCTCACCTTTTTTTCCCCCATGGAGTTTATGAGGAATAATTGTAAGAGGTGGGGAATTGAGTTTTTAAGTTACCTGCCTTACGGGTGGTAGTTTATATTAAATATTATTGCTGCATTTAGAGTATTATTTGCATTTTTCTGTTGTGGCAAGGGTGCCTAGAGCTTATGGGTAGGTGCTCCTTTTAGCCTTTCTATAAATTAAATAAAGAATGCATTGCAGAATTCTGGAATAGCTGTTATATTTTATTATTTGCATTGCAGTGATGGGTAGGAACCCCAGTCACAGACCAGGACCTCATCATGCTATGTGTTGTGCAAACACCGAATATAGACAAAGTCCTTGCCCTGAAGAGCTTACAATTTAAATGAAAACAGGAGAAAAAAAGGACAAAATAACTTACAGCAAACAGACAGGGAAGCACAAAGTAATAATTACATAATATTAGTCAGTAGGAAAAGCCGTGGTCATAGTACACTCCCTCATTGTACACTCATAGTATACTCCCAACCACTGTTTTTTGTGGGCATCACAGCAGAGGAGACATTTAACAGGGAATTTGAAGGAGGACACTGAGGTGGCTTTGCATATATTTATGGAAGCTCCTTCCATCCTAGGGGTCAGCATGGGAGAAAATGCAAAGGTGCTTGTCTGTAAATCTAACAAATGGATAATGAAGGCTGTCATCAATGGCCAATATGAGGTGTTAGTCAACATGTTGATAGTATAGAGAAGCTGACTGGTCAGATAGGGATAGATCATGATGGGCCTTGAAAGAGAAGAGGAATAGCTTGTGTTCAATGCAGTGAACAGTCTCTAGATGATTCACAATTTTTTTTTCAGGCCTAAATTTTCACTTCTCGGTTTGATTAATGTAGTGAGCACTTTTGATTTCTTTATTTTCTCATAACACAAGCATTCCAATCATTCTTACAAGGAATCCATTCACAATAACTGATGAAGTTAGTGAACTCAGCCAGCTTACAGTCATAACATGCTGATATATTGCAGCACAGTCAGTTACAATGGCTCCATGCACAATCAATGCCCTTTGAATTGTTTAACATACATTGTTTAATTGCTGTTAGCTGCAGCATATCAAACAGGTCATGATATGAATGGCATATTAGGAAGGAGATATTAAATCACCAGTTATACACATTTTATAAAATACAGCTAAAGATGGGCCTGCTACTCAAACCTCTTTAGATGTCAAGTAGTTTGAGCCGGCATCACTGGTGTGCATTTGTTTTTGTCCTGTGATATTACCATGAAGATTCCTTTCTATACATTCCCATCAATCAATGTTAAGGGGTGGGTGGAGGAAATAAGAAATGAACTATGAGGTGCATTGACTGTGGTGATGATGCTGAAGAGGATGTAGATAATATCAGTGAATGTGAATTCCTGAGTGAGTCTAAGAAGACTTTGTGTTAGAAATGTGTCCACCACCGCTAAGTAGAGACACTGGCAGCAGTTCACCTTATAGTAAGTGGTTGTGTTCCATGTTTCACATATCCTAGAAATGGACATGGCTGAGGATGTTCAAAAGTAGCTAGAAAGTACATTTAATGCCTGCACAACACCACAGGATACACCATACAGCAATATAACAAAACCAGCTGTTTGGGGCCAGGACTATCTTTTTGTTATCTGAATGTAGAGTGGGGCCTTGATCCCTTACTGGGCCTCTAGGTGCTATCACAATACATATATTAAATAGTAATTATAAATACATGTGGGGATTCTGGGTTCATTCGTGCCCTGTGTCCACCCAGTGTCTTAATATAATCATAAGGAATTTCTTTGCTGTTGAACAGCATGTAATGGATGAACAAAGCCAAAGGGCAAAATTTTCAAACTGCCTAAGTCTCACTGAAAGTCAATGGAGCTTAGGTTCCTAAATTACTTAGGCACTTCTGAACATTTTTCCTATTCCTCTTAAAGCCAAGTCAAACCCCAATTGACATCTGTGGTGTAGGATGGATCCTGCGTCAGTGATTGTTTGCAAGGCTGGCATCTAACTGGGCCACTGGATGAAAGCTCATGAGAGTCTTGGTGAGAACAAAACCTGTCAAAATTTCCACTGTGACAGCTTTTGCAGGGTAGACCATCAGCTGGAATTCTACACATGAACACTGCACAGAACTAGTGATTTAAGAATAAGAAAAGTTGCCTTTGCAAGAGAGTCCTGACATTTAATGAAACATTGCAATACAATACCCCAGCACCATTAAAAAAGCATCAGGAGATTTTATTCATTCTCATCAAAATGTCCCTATGTGGAACTTCAAGTCTTCTAATCATCAATTGCTTAGAAACGAACACCTGAGTTAATTCTGCTGCCATTTACTTATGTGCAACCCACAATTCACGCCAGTGAGGGATCATGGGTACTCTGCATCCCTGAAAATATAGCAGAGAAAGACGTAAGAGCTCAATAGCTGGAAGATGAAGTTAAGGCTGAGGGTAATGAACCATTGAATGGGTTAACAGGAGAACTGGTACCTTCATCATCATTTGGAGTCTTAGGCTTTATAAAAAGCACAAATTACTGAGCTAGAGAGTAGGCGCTGAGTAGGGAAGAATAATTGCCTTTACTGCAGGAACTACTGTGTTGAATGCTATGATCTGTGTTATGCAGGAAGTCAGACTAGATGTTCACATTCGTTCCTCTCGCTCTAAAATCTGTAGGCCAGATTTTCAGATGGTGTAAATGGGCATAGTTCCGGTCAATAGAACTATACCAATTTACACCCGTTGAGCATTGAGACCTGTGAAGATATGAAATCACACCCCTTATTTATGTGCCTAAGTAGGAATGTAATTAACGGGCCAGATTTGGCTATGTACAGAACATGCTAGAGATGCAGAACACATTCAGTGGCCTCAAGTGACAGCGTGAGAACTAATCATGTTTAGGCACCGAAATTTTAAAATTTTGGCATATACCTTCTTCAGTTTGGAACTAGTTACCCCTTCGAACTCCAGGAAGCTCCTTCACTCAATGTTTTGAAAAGTACTGCAAGATTAAGAATTTTTTTAATATTGTTTTTAGAGGGGCTTATGTATAATCCCTTTTAAATTACAGTGCCTATGGCTGTTTGCATGATAAGGCACTTTATAAATTAGACTGTATTATACTGTATTGAAAGCTGAAATCTGAGGCAACATTGGCTAGATAATCTCTTATCATTAGAGTTTGGTTTCACCATCTAAGTGGAAGTGTTGACTGCTTCTCAGCCTTCAAATATTGCTCTGTGCTTAAAAGTACAGTGTGTGGATTACTGTATCTCAGAACTCCACATATTATACCTAAAGTTTCAAGTGTGAAGTATTTGATTTGTCGCTGTTTATTTTTTAGGAAAATGTAGGGTTCTTTTTAGGACTGAAATCTGGCATTTAATTAGGCCCAAGATTTTCAAAAATAAAACCCTAAAATTAGGCTTCTAGATCCTGATTTAAGCTCCTATATAACTAGGCTGACTTTCAAAAATGCTCAGCTCTCCATAGCCTCTCTTGGACAGGACCTATTCAGTATTCAGCATTTTTGAAAATCAGCCCATTTTGGAGTCTAAATATGCACTCAAAAGACTAAATTTACCCACCTACTTCTGAAAATCTTGTCATAGGTTTCTTTGAATTAAAAACTAGACCTTTGCAAATCCCCAAGCTTCCAGAGATATGTTCCCAGTGACCACAAGAGATGGTTAATATCCACTGACCCATCTGCAAACAATTCCCATGCTGCCAAATCTGTACATTTGGGGCATTTTCAGTGTATATTTTATTAAACAACATATTCTTAATTTTTTGCTTCAGTGGGTTCTTAGCAGTTTTGCCCTAAAATTAGAGACACTAATTATATACATCTCAGACTGAGATCAACAATAGTGTAAGTGAGGGAAGAAGTGTTAATTAGGAGCACAGAGTAGCTGATTACTTTTTTTTTTATTGAGGGATGGACCTGCACACCTTGCAAAAAGTGAAACTAGTTTAAACTATACATGCTTTAAATTATACAATGTGATTTCTTAGCTACCTTAGAGAATCCACACTAACCATCTAGGAACAAGAGCTGGTTAGAAAGTTTTGGATGAAACCAAAACTTCTCACAGAAATGTATCAGTTTCAATGAACCTTTTGTCAGAAAGGTTCCTCTGATGTGAAGAAATGACCCCAGCATAGTCAGTACCCCTATGGTTAGGGCACTTGCCCAGGACGTGGGACAGCCCTGTTCAAGCACCTGCTCAGAATCGGGCAGTATGGGACTTGAGTCTGTCTGGCTCACATTCCAGATGAGCATCCTAAGGCTTGGGCTATAAAGTCAGTGGTTCCTGCTCTCTCTCTCTGGTCCAACAAATACTTAATTATAGAGCCGTGTGAGTAATAGATTTTTCAGTTTCCTTTCAATTTTTTGAAATTGCCAAAAAAAATAATTTGGGGTTGTTTTCCCAAAATGTTTAACATACTGAAAATTAAAAAACAAAAAACACCATTCCTTTTGGTTGAACAAAATGCTTCATTTTGACAAAATCAAAACACTTTTTGACCATTTTTAAATGTTCTAGATTTTTTAAAATAAAATTGAAGGAAATTTTGAAACGGAGTCATTTTAAACCAAAACATGGAAAGGTTTCATTTCAAAAAGGGCAAAATGAAATATTTCAATGTTTTAGACTTTTTTTTTTTTTTTTAAACCGAAACAGTTCAGCGAAACTGACGGTGTCGCTGAATCTGAATTTTTTTTTTTTAAAAAGTTTCTGCCCCAAAATTTTGACCAGCTGTTTACCTATTTATAAAAAATGGAACAGCTGCAACAGGTGCCCTTCAGAGACCTAATAGTCCAGTGGTTAGGAAACTCATGGGGGATATAAGAGACCAAGGTTCTGAATCAGACAGAGGAGGGATCTGAACGGAGCACTTCCACATCCCAGGTTCATGACCTACCCAATTGACTATTTTGGGGGTGGAAAAAATTTGAAAGGTCTCATTTTCATTCTGAGGTGGAATGAAACCAAACTCCAAAACCTTGACATTTTTTGTTAAACAGAATTCTTCTTTTCTGGCCAGCCTTACTAAGAACAAGGTCAGATGCGCTTTGAAGCATTGGGCAAGCGGTAAAGTAGGGTTGCAAATTTCCATTTCCATAGGGCTGGAGGGTATTGCTTATGGGATCTGCCACTCAAGGTATTCACACCTTGAACTGTAACATGAATGGTTAGAGCAGAAACTGTCACTGCCAGCACTGGTTTGCTTGGAATGAAGATAAATGATTATAGTATTTCTTTTGCATTGTGTGTACAGTTCTCTGATGTTTTTCCATCTTCTTTGCTGTATCGCAAAGATCATTCCATCTATGCTTGAAGTCCCTGGCATCTTACTTCCAATACCCTATGGCATTTACATATTGCATGATTCTGTTTCAACATCCTTTGCTTCTTGGCAGAATGTTCCTTCTACGTTCCAAGCCCAAACAGTAGATGAAAGGGTTTCTGAGCTTTTCTACAACAATTCTGTCTTTTTTAGGTATGTGACTAAGCCATGTCTGACCCATTAGCAGTAATTAAGCTTTGAGTTAGAACTGAAAGGGTATGTGAAGGGGATGCATTAAATATCAACACAAATGGTATCAGAAGTAGCAAGAGCCAAAACAGCCTCTGGTATGATCACTGGCATTCATGAAATCATTCAGAGGATATTTTCTGCCAGTTCTCCTAAAGAGACTCTGACAAACAAATTGTCAATCTGGTTTCTGTGGACAGAAGCATTAATAAGTGTACAAGTTCTCCCCGCAAAACAAAAACATCAAACCAATAACAACAGCAACAAAAATGTCACACCAACCCAGTGTAGTGCACATTAGATAAATATAGCAAACAGAAAACGCACCCGCACCAAGATTTCCTAGAGTACATAACTGCATCCTCACCTAAATGCTAATCACAAGCTGATACTTGCCTGCATAAATCTAATCAGTTTGCTTTAGAACTACATGAGGAGGATATTGCAAGTGATGCCTTTCACTCACATGGGAAAGCATCCAAACTGAGTATCCCATTTGTGTCCTCTACTAATGCTGTTTTCTATGCAGCAATGCACTTTATTTCTTACAGGTGTATTGATGACAGCCAGCTCATTTTAGTTTACGCATCCAGATATTGAGGCAATGGGGTCTATAGATATACCTAGACACAGAGATGCTGCCAGGTACTAAGGGTCCTCCACTTCCATCTGACTTCAAAGCGAGATGAAGATGCTCAGGAGCTTAGAATATTTATGCACTGCAAAAAAAAAAAAAAAAAAAAGTGGCAGCTATTCTCAGCACCTAGGTCAATTTACTCAGGCACACAGGGCTTGTGCTATGGGGCTAAAATAGCAGTGTAGATGTTTGGGGGGGGAAGATCTTATATATACCAGTTGGAGCCCAGACATCAACACTGCTACTTTTAGTCTCATAGCAAGTGGTCACAAGTTCTGAGACTCACTGTCACAGTTGTTGTTGGATTTTTGTTCGTTTGTTTTTTGCTGTATAGATGTACCCTTGGGAGGGGTGCTAGTCACCTTGCATGATTGGACCCCATGTAAGTATCAGATTTAAGTTGGATGCATAGGGTCAGATTCTCATCTGGTGTAAACTGGCATAACTCCATTGACATCAGGCCCATTATGTCACTAAAGTATAAATACTGCAATAAAATATTATTGATAGCATAAAGGGTAAATTTTAAAAAGGAAATTCACAGGCAGGGACAAACTTAGTAGCTCACAACATAACAACAATATTAGGAAAATATCCCACTGTTTATCAGTATCTTCTTATAGTATTTGCATAAAAATACTGCTCAAATCTTTTAATATATGTTATATATAACAGCAAAATCTTTCTCTTTTTAATTACATTTAAAACTGTCATATGCAGACATTTTATCTTTGCTGTTTCTGTTTTCTTCTTCTTTGTTTTTTTTTTTAAATCCTATCCTTGTCAATAGTTTTCTTTCCTCTATGTTCAAAGCATGCACACAGGGAAGTTAAATAAAAAACATAGAATGCTCTTTCTGGAAGGTTGCAGCATAACACTACTCTATATCTTAAAATCCAAAACTTTAACAATACAAAAACCCAAAACAGAGAGAGACAAAGCAGGCTGCCCCTAAAGCAGAAAAAGCACAAAACATCCCTCCTTACTGTAAACTGTCTGACTGTAAACTGACTGCTAGGCCCAGATCATACCCTTCCCTCCTACAGAACACCTTAGCCTGCAGGCAGGACCAGGATTTAAAGTGACAGCTTGTAATTTTTACAGTTTTCAATATACCACAACTATTGCATTAGCTCAGATCTAGTTATCTGCTTCCTATGCTTCACCATCAGCTATATTTGAATTTTCCTTTCTAGAATCCTCTTGGATTTCCTTCTTTTCTCTCTCTCAGAAGGAATGTGTGTGTACATGGAAACTTGAATACAAAATAATATTTACTAACTCTGTTTCTCCCATCACTCCATATAAGTAAAAAAAAAATTAAAGATGGCCATTTACTCCATTTTCACTTCTACACAAAAAGTTTATAGACAGGAAATGTCACGTGAAAGTATCTTGTTATGCATGATTCAATGTAAAATATAAGCACAGCTTTGGAATCTCTCACAAACCAATGTTTGGGGAAATGCCCAAAAACAAAATGGAGACGTTGATTCATGAAGTTTCACACAAAAGCTTAGTTAATAACAGAATAATGAGGAAGGATGGCTCAGTGATTGGGGTGTGAGCAGACAACTTGAGACACCTGGGTTCAATTCCTTGCTTTGCCACAGACTTCCTGTATGATCTTGGACCAATCTTTCTGCGGATTGGTTCCTCATCTGTAAAATGGGGCTAATAGAGCTTCCCTACCTTGCCCATATGGTCAGTAAATATACTGAAAGTTTGTGAGTTGATCAGATATTTTGGTAATGGGGACCATGTAAGCACCATAGGTAGAAAGGAACGGAGGAAATGTGGTGGTGGTTTCTGCTTTATATTAGATGTTTTTTAACCTATCGGGCAAATAAATATAAAATTAACACTGTATGAACAACACTTGATGAAACTCAGAAAAAAGAAAAACGTGTTGTGCATTTCCAGTTACATCAGTTTTAAAGTTTAGTGGATTGGCCATTACATATTTTTCAGTCCCCATTCTAATGAATCACCAGTAATGTTTTGTTTCGTAAAATGAAAATGATTTAGCATTGAGTTGCCTCTGAAAGTGCAAAAGAAACTGTATCAAATCCAGGCTTCTACTTCTATTTCACCCTTTCATGTCTCAAAAATAGTTTAAAAGAGTATAGATAGATTTATTCTAAAGCTAAGAACAGCAGTTAATAATGACAATGATTGTTCTTCTGTAACTTAATTGGTGCTGTTGAGAGGGATTTAATAAACCACTGCAAGCAACATAAACTTTAATTAAAAAACACACTTATTTCATATCTAACAGATAAGTCTTATTCCCAGTATTTTTAAAACTAGAGCTTCTTCAATCTGAACTCTGACTTAGTGCTTAATGCTGTAAGAGAACTTGGAAGGGGTCATGTTTTGAGCATATGTGAAAAACTACATTCCATAATTGATTTATTAACATATGAGGTCATGTTTATGATTTTCTTTCTGAAATATATAAAAGCAAACTGTAACTGAATAATCCTATATGATCTATTCATCAAAACTCTGCTTCAAAAGTTCATAAAGAGCAAAAAATGCAAGCATATTTTATTTAGTTACGGTTGAGTTTTATACTCCAAAGGATAAATTAATACAATTTGTATTTATTATGTACCAAACTGTAGGCTTTATTCACATTGTATTGCATCTCAGGAGACACTTTACTAAATAAGTCCAAATGGCACGAAAAGTTAAAAAGTAAAATGCAAACACGCAGTTCTTAGACTACAATGTCAGAAGAATTTTGAGTTTTCAAAAAGAAAACATTTAAGAGTCAAGATTTGAAACGGTCAAAACAATGCCTTGGACCTTTATTGTTTATCCTTTTTCATCTCACTATGAATTTGCTACATATAGTTTTAAGAATATGAAGCACGTGCTTTGCTGAATATATTTGTTTTCTATCACAGGCCTCTCTTCTGCAGCCCCAACTCACGCTCTGTCAAGGCAAAAACTCCCTATGAAGCTGAGGGTTTTGCCTGAATAAGGAGTGCAGAAATGGGGGTGGGGAAGGCTCAAAATTTGGATTTTTTTAAACCTTTTAAACTTTGAAATTAAAGACAGTCAGCCAACTCCAGAGTTGGTCAAAGAAAAGCCCCTGTAAAACAAATAAACAAACAAACAAAAAAGCAAAACAAACCTACAAGAAAACCCAACACCTCAGTTTTGTTTGTGTGTTGTTTTTTTTAATAATATTGAAATTTTGAGAAAAAAAAAACATTGACCGGCTCAACTGCTCAGGATTTTGGAACAGCCAAAGGAAAGGTTACCCTCAGAGAACCCATCTTTGATTTTACACTGCATCACTTACATGCCAGATCAGGATTTGAGGAGTTTACTCAGTGGCTAACACCATACATTGCAGAAATAATAAAGCTCATAAACTTAAGAACGTAGTGATGTTCAGTGGCTTAATTTGAAGAATACCCTGTCCCCAAACAGAGGAACTTAATTCCTTTCTCCATTCCCAGGAAAAGATTCTGCTTTCTAAACAGTGCCCATGGTCTGACTTCATAGCAGACAGGTGTGAATTACTCCATGGTAATTGAGAAAAATAATCTTCTGCCAAGAGTTTCTGCTACGGTTGCTTGTCTCAGCACACAGTAATAACTGGTACCTTATTTTAAGAAGAAAAAAATGTGTGTTCCTATGGCAAAACATGCTATAGAAAAAAGATATCCTGATACATAAAACACATTCCCAAGTGTATTCAACTGTAATTATCCCTCTGAAGTTACATATTCATACATTTTTTAGGAAGCTAATTTACTGGACATAGTTCTTTTTTTAATAGCTCGGGTCAGATCAGTGTTAGAACCGGAACTTTGGGAGATTCTTGTTCAACACTTATTCACATCATTGGTGAATAGTTCAAACCTATCTCTCTGGGGGAGCACATACAAATGTGATAGTGAAAGAAATTCTTTGTGGGATCTTCTATAAAAGCTCGTAAGAGCAACCTGTGCTGTTGAGAATCTTATTCCCAACCCTGCTTTGTTTTCCAGTAGTATTTATTATTATCGTTATTTGTATTACCCTAACACTTAGGAGTCCTAATCATGGGCAAGAACCCTTTCGTGCTGTGCATTGAACAGACACATGACAAAAAGATGATCCCTCACCTAAACAGTTTACAATCTAAATATAAAACGAGAGAGAACAAATAGATGCAGACAGACTGATGGGGGAGCACAATGCGATAATAACGGTCTGCATGACAGTCTGTGGTCTCAGCACACCCTAACGGTTATGATTTTTGCACGCACTGTGGAAAATGAGAATTTTATGAAGGGTATTGAAGGAGGAGAATGCATTCATTTACAGATGTGTACAGGGACCTCCACCCAAGTGTGAGAAGCAGCATGGGGAAAAGCATGAAGTTGCTTCTTTGAAAAATGAATAAGTGGACAATGGAGGCTGACACCACAGGCCGATCAGGGGCAGGTGTCACCGTCCCCATAGTGAATGAGAGATGATAGGTAGGGTGGGGATAGGGTGTGAAGGGCCTTGAAGGTGAAGATAAATTTGATACAATAGAGAAGAGGGAGGCAGTGGAAAGAGAGAAGTGACATGCTCAAAGTGGCAGGCTCGGAGAATGATCTTTGCAGCTGTGTTCTGAAAGGATCTGAGCAGGGCAAGGGTGCATTTGTCAAAGCCAGAGAGAAGTGTGATGGGAGCTGGATTGGAGTTTTAGTTGTGTGGATGGATAGGAAAGGCAGTATCTTAGAAATGCTATACAGAAAGAATCTGTGTTTTCAGTAATGACTGAAGATGGTGTACATCTTGTACGGTTGTATTTACTGTCCCAAAGATGTTATGGCTGCAAAGGAACACAGTGAGGGTTAAAACAACCAGAGTCCTGTAGCACTTTAAAGACTAACAAATTTAATTTCTGCAGGCATAAGCTGTCGTGGGCTGCAACCCACTTTGTCAGATGCAAGAAATCGAAATCAGATAGGGTGAGGGTTGCAGGCTTTTGTGATATGTGGCATGAATGTCCCTGATATGAAAGGCATGTCACACATCTGTCTTTTTGCTGTGGCTTGTCACAGACTAGAAGGGGCATTACACAGCTTATGTGGTACACCACAGCCAAAAGACAAGTTTGTGACGTGCCTTCTGTTTCACTGCCCTGGACCATAAAATGCTGCTTCCCTTTCTTACATTTTGGATACACATATTCTATTCATTTGTGTCACAGATGGTACCACATGAGAAAAAGAAAACTAAGCCCAATTTTGCACTGCTAAGTTGTATGAAATTTCAAACGATTTTGTGAAAGTAACGTTCACATATTTCTGTCTCTGTTTGTTCATGCTGCTTATCTATTGAAATTACAGAATGTTAGTGGGAAGAGTTTCTATGTATGGAAAATAAACCATATGGAAGAAGGATTATGTCTGTCACATATTGCCAAGATGATTTTATGGAGCGAAAAATCGCTCAGGAGCAGCTCGCTCCCGGCAGAGTTGTGGTTAAGGCACCACACTGAGCGCGGGGAAAACCTGGGTTCCAGTCTTGGCTCTGCAACAGGCGTCTTCCGTGATGTTGAGCAAGTCACTTAAACTCTCTGCACCTTCATCGTCATCCGTTTAATTGGCGCAACAACGCTCGCCTGGCTCCCCAGGGGTGCTGGAGGGTTTAATTAATGAATGTCCGTAAAGCATTTGAGATAACTGGATGAGAAGCATTAAGCTGTGTTGCTCATGTTTTTCGGAGGGCTGCTGTTTGCAAAGGGACAAGCACGCGAACAGATGCGGAGCAGTGATGTTCGTAGACAAAGGCTAAGCAGATGACCATCTAGGCCATTGGGTCTCAAACTGGGGCTCGCAACGTGGTTATGTGGGCGTCGTGAGCTGTGAGCCCTGACTTTGGCCAGGGGCGGGGCTCTAAGCCTCCCTGCTTCCTCCTGGCAGAGGCACATGGAGGGAGGGGACGAGTGGTGATACGCAGATACTGCTCACCCCCCCCCCCCCACGTTCCTCTGCGCCCCCTAAGGGACTGGTGGGGGAGTGAAAGCGAGAAGCAATGCCAGGGCTCCCTGCATTCAAGTTGTTTTCCCCAGCTGGGCTGTGCTGTGAGAGCATCCGGAGCTGCTGCACTCTGCCATCCCCTTATTGACCAATCCAGGTGGGGAAAATGACCTGGATGCAGGGAGCCCTGATGTTGCTCCTCGCTACCCCCCCACCCATCACAACCTCCTAGGGGTGTGTGGAGGAGCAGCTTTCAAGGTGGGAGCAAGCAGCAATGCCAGTTGCTCCGTGCATGCTGCTCTGTTTCCCCAGGTGGGTGCAGGAAGGGGTTGCAGGAGTTAAGGGCAAAGGGGGAATGGGGAGCCCACGGGGAGCAGGGGCAAAGGGAGAGTGGGGAGCCCATGGGGGCTGGGGGTCACACTCAGAAGCTTGCTGTGTGAAAGGGGTCACCAATACAAAAAGTTTGAGAACCACAAATCTAGGCCATAATATATTCTGGGGGCACCACTGGCACGGTAACATCGCCCATTATCCGGTTAATTTCCAATCACTCTTCAGCGTCCAGAGTTTCCACACGCTGGCGCTTGTACAAATGCACAAACGAGGTCGGGGAGCTCTGCCCCACTTTTGTGCAACCACTCCAGGAGCACCGGGGATGAGCGGGCCTAGCACAGCCTGAGGCGTGCCACAAGGGAATTGACAGGGGGTATGTCTACATTACAGTTAGACACCCAGGGCTGGCCCGGGTCAGCTGACTCGAGCTCGCAGGGCTTGGGCTAAGGGGCCGTTTAACTGCAGTGTAGACATTCAGGCTCAGGCTGGAGCCTGGACTCTAGGTCCTAGGACCCTGTGTGGGGGGAGAGTCCCAGAGCTTGGGCTTCAGGCTGAGCCTGAATGTCTACACTGCAATCAAACAGCCCCTTAGCCCAAGTCCTGCGAGCCTGAGTCAGCTGGCATGGACCAGCTGCGGGTTTTTTGATTGCAGTGTAGACATGCCCTTAGTGGGCTCAAGGTGTAGCCAGGGCCCTGCCACTTACTCCTTTCCCCAGCTCATAGACTAGAATACGATGCATCCAGTCAAAGAGGGTACCCTTCTCCTCTCCTGACTGTCCATCCCCACGCCCCAGCATTATGCAGTCAGTGTGCTTTGGGCGACCGCTACACAGGCAGTACACCTCCACACTGAATGAACCCTTTTGTGGCTGGGCATGTAAAAAGACTCCAGTCTGGATCATGGACAGGGCTTGAACGTGGGAGCTTCAAAATATCAGCCTCTACAGCTTGTACTGAAGAGTACGTCACTTAACAGAAGCTATAACAGAGTCGTATCCTCTGCAGATCAGGCACAGACAGGCCTGCATGACGCATACCGCGGAGTGGGCTAACCCTACCCTTTTGTAACCATGCCGAACCAGTCTGGAGTTGGCATAATCGCTATCCCCATTTCTAGGCTGCAGCACAAATACTTCATGTAAACCCACGCTAACCGGAGGAGAAAGCTGGTGATCTGATGGGAGAATTTGGCCTCTCGCATTTAAAACGATCTTCCTGGCTTTCCTCCACCTGCTGCTAAAAATAAATAAGGTACAAAATTGCTGACTCAGAGGGAGATTTATTGGCATAAAACAATGAACACCACGCACACAAGGTTTTAAAGAACTTTCTGCCACAGACCAGGAAATGTACACTGCTAAAGCATATGAGATCAGTACATCACCAAATGAATAACTGGTTCCCCAAAATAATCTTTTTCTGTTTCTGAGAGACAGCAGGAAAGAGGGGCCTTTTCTCTCAGACTTGACTGCTCACTGCACGTGACCTTTGATTGTCTGCTGTGTCTTGCAGCCAAATCCTGGTCCCCTGAGCAAAATTCCATAAAACAGCTCTTGCACAAGGGAACTCTGCAGGGAGTGGAATCCTCTCTCTCTAGACCCTGGAGCTGTTGCTGCTGCAATCTGCAGTTAGTAGTGGTGGCTGCTTCCTCTGTTCTCTCCGTGCACAGAAGATTTTGGCCAAGAACTCATTTGTCTTTTAATTATTTTCTTTATTTATTTTCAAGTAATATGCACTCCGTACATAGGGGTGCCAATGCTTCGCTCTAGGTACTCCTTCGGGCAAATGAATATTCCAGGAGCCCTCCTTTGCCCTATCATTAGCATAAAATCAAAACTCAGCAGCTGACCTGAAATTCCTGATCTCCTGCTAGAACCCTCACAGACTTTCTCAGTTTGGGAAAACAAAAAGCAGGGCTATTTCAGATCAGCGAGGGGAGCGAATTTCTGAAGCTGAGGGACACTGATGGAGAGCACTCTGGGGCTACAGCTGGGAGATCCATTGATGGTTAAGTGTCATGGTCTCTTTCCTCCTCCTGCGCCATACTCATACTTCCCCTCTATGCTGTTGTGGAGACAGTGGCAGTGAGAAGTGAGTGCAGAGCGCTGTTGTGACCAATAGCTAGTATGAATAATTAACAATACATTTAGCTGAATAATTTCCACCTTTTTTCATTGATCATAATGACCTCTAATTTATTCATTGTAAGTAACAATTTCAATCAATGATTCTGAGTAAAACTGGTGAGAAAATCCAATTTTATTTCTGTGAAAAATTTCCAATGAAATTATTTTCTTTGAAATTTCTCATGGAAAATGTTGGGTGGGGTTTTTTATGAAAGGAAATCTAAAAGAAAATGTTTCATTTTAGGAATGTTTTTCAGTGGAAAAACGTCATCAAAATCTAACCATTTTCATCAAACATTTTGATTTTGACAAAAATATTGTGAAAAAAAGCTTGTTCCCGAGAAATACACTGTAAATGTTTGAGACTTGAAATTCAACCGGTTTTGCTGAGATACATACATCCTATGATAGATACACTTTTGTTCCCTAGGCCCGTGACAGGTGGGTGTAGGAAGAGGAAAACTCTGTTAGGTTCCCCTTGAGACCTTTTTCCCAGTTCATGGTGTTGAGTGAGCAGGGTGTGCCTTTCATGGAATAAGCAGGGGGTCTGCTCGACAGGCTCAGTGGATGCCTTGAGATTTGTAGGGGCCTTGAGAAATTTGCAAGCTCCTTGTTCCCCATGGTAACATGGCTTCCCAGGCCTACTGTCCCCAGAAACCCTGAATAGGTCAACTCAAGGGGAGACTCGTAGAAGAGCTAATGAAGACTGAAGCAGCATTAATTTTTCAGCTGGTTTACTGTTGTGCATTCAAGGGATGATGGGCCTGGCCCATCCTTTTCGGTTACCTCTCCATGTGCATATACCTCTGTATAGGCCATTTCTCTGTAATGTTTCATCTCTCTCTAAAGTCCAAAGGTTGCAATGGAGGCAGCTGACTTGTGCCTGCATGAGGGAGATCCATAGACATAGATCCTCTTGCATAACTGAAAATGTTGCATTTAGGATCAGGTTTCTGGTGAAAATTTCTGTGATTATGATTTTCTCCTAGCACAGTGAGGCTCCCAGCCAATTGGGGTTTTTGGGTATTTCTGTAGTACAAATGATTATTATAACAACTTACATAGAAATAATATTCTGCAATATTCTCCGTTTCAGAGACTATTCCTGCTTGTGAACTCATTAGAATACGTGGGGGAAGCAAACACCTAGGGGATGTAAACCATGTGAATTCATTTCAGTATTCAGGTGGATGTTTGTGGAAAACATGTAGCAGTTTCACTCAGCTCTACAAACAGGGTTACCTGAGTAATCTTCAAATAATGTATGGATGAAAAAATTTGGAAAAAGCTCCCAATGGATTAGGCACCAGCAGGCTTCCATTTGCTACCAGGCATGCATGCTTTTCTGGCCCACCACTTTTGCACTGTACAAAATGCAAGGACAGTCCCACTCTGTATTTGTCTGAATTCACCATAATCCTGTTGAACAGTGATTTCACAGATGACACATGCTCAGTTGCAAGCTCAGATTTCAGTGTTTTAGTGCTGTCACATAGAGGAAAATTTTCAAAAGTGCCTAAGTCCCATTGAAAGTCACCTAAGTTACTTAGGCACTTGGTAAAGCTCACCAGCACACCTAACCAAGATGTCTAACTTCAGCATAGTGCCCCCACTTCCATATTGTGTGGGCATGAAATTTGCATGTCCCAAGTTTTGGATGTTCAGCCTAAGACATCTAAAGCCTGCTTAATAGGTTTTGACCCCTGCAATTCCAGTTGAATTCATTTGGAACAGCGATTGCTCAGCAGCTCACCAGAGACACTAGGTGTTTCACATTGGATGCCCTATCGTAGCAAATTGTAATTACTGTGAATACTGCTACTAATTGGCTTCTAATGCATACTATTGTTATCACCTGCCCTCCATTCACACCAGCATGCTTGTTTGTTTCATCCACCAGTTATGTCTTGTCTTCTAAACTGTCCGGTTTTGAGGTAGAGCTCTTTGATCTTTCATTCCCTACATGTCTTCGATTGTCTCGCACAATAGGGCTTCAACTTGGTTGATGCCTATCGGTGCAACAGCTGTAAAAGTAAGAATACTAAATATCTGCATGCTTTCCTTTCTGAGGTTATAACTCTAAGTTCAGTGGGTAGAAATCAAGGCTGGGTTAAGGGGTTTTTGTTTTTAATCAATCTGCAGTATTGTGAATAGGATTTGATCCATTGCACCATTTTTTTTAAAGCTTGTTTTTGAAAATGGATATTTTGTCATGCTTTTAGAAGCTGCCAGACAAATTTAAAGTATGCACTTTCAATTATAAGAAGCAGTTTTGAATGCTAAATCTTGCCTTGTGTACATCTGAGGTTTCTGTTAAATAATATATTCAAGTTTTGAGTCCCTTATTTAAGAATGTAAAATGGTGTAAATTAAAAAGTCAGTGAAAGTTAGTGCAACCCTCGGAGCCTTTAGCGTGTGCACCTGCTTTCTACACAAAAATCGAAATTTTAATTAGTGATTTGGCATGGTCTAGTCTTTTTAACTAGCAATGTCTTTTATTTCTTCATCTGACAGTCTTCTCACCCTGGGGGCATGATGGAAAATGAGTAATTTTCATATAAGGTAGAGGATTTAGCGAACATATGACCTAAAGATTTTCCTAATTTTTGATAATATAATGTACTTTGATGTGTTTCAAAGATAATCTGTCAGATGCTTTACATATTCCTAGTTAATTACAGTATAGCGCAAGATGATTTAGTATAGTCAGATGATTTTGAAATAGTCTGCTTCATTGCTGTGGAGGGCATTGGTTATAAAGTGACACTGTCAACAGACTGCTGTCAGCTAACCACAGTATTAAAACTGGGGAGGTCATGGGTAATATAGATGGGGTTACTAGTGGAGAGTGATACAGGACAACATCCTAGATAGAGCTGTGTGAATAACTGTTTTTTTGGTTCACCAGCAGAACTGAAAAATTGTTTCGGGTTAAATCAAAACTGTAAAAATTCAGAAGCCTTTGGTAAATCAACAAAGTCCATTTTGGGTTGAATTGAACATTTAATTCAACCTGAAATAGCTTGTTTATAGGCATTTTTAAAGGGCTAAATTCAGAACATGGCTGATGGTGGGCCATATAACAGATATTAGGTATATCTGTATTTGTGTTGGATGATTTATTTTTTATTTTGGCTATATGGATTGTGGCACTGGATAAACGTGACACATTTATTTTCCAAGTATTTAACTCTTTCTGGGAACTCACTTAGTTCCAATTCTCTCTGAGAACTCGCTCAGTTCCAACTCTCCAATCAAGTGTTAACCTGGCAAGGGAGTCGTTTGTAAAGCTCGCTGCACATCTGCAAAAATCAAATGTCCATGAACAAGCAAAGGACTCACTCCACTTATTTTTCAGTCAGATGGTTTCATTTAGGATCCAAAGGGTCAGAAGTCACAGCATGACCTCATCAAATTAGGCTCAACTGAGTGAGGTGTTTAGCACAACAAAAAGGAAGTAATCTGAAGGACATTTAAATGCAAATGAGACTGCCATGTGCGAACTTCAAAAACACCTGATCCAAAAAATCGGTGTTGACTGAGGTCAATGGGGTGGGAAAGAAGGTTTCATATTTTGTTTATTTTTTCAAGTACTATCACCAGTGTTGCATACTGTAGGATGGGCTGATAATTTCATAGCATGAGATTACTTACCTTGAAAAGAAAAACACTTTTAGTGTTTCCCTTGATAATTTTTCCAGATGAAGCTACGACAGCATTCAGCCAAGCAATTAGGTTGGACAGAAGTTCAAACTTCATGGTTACTCCTCTGACTTTGGTAGGTTGGCTGCTAAGCGAGTCTTGCTAAGGGGAGTAACTTGCCATGGCAAATAAAGCAATCATTCATTTTGAAACCAGTTTTCAGAGGTTAAAATGAAGCTTTCGGTCCTGAGTTTCAGTTGTTGGTGGTTGTTTTATATATGGGAGAAGAATTTAGTTAGAAGAGAAGCACATTTTCCCTTCAGGACACTTTTACGTGCCCCTATGGCAGAGACATCCTTTGGCCAGAAAGGCAGTGGGGCAGTGAAGGTCTTGTTATAATGGAACGAGGCTATTTCCAGATAATGTGAATCAGATTAGCTGCAAGGACACGTCTGCTTTCCAGATGCTTGAACTGGTCAAGTGGAGGAATGAGCCAGAGATGGTGGCTCAATAGGAGAACCTTAGAAGAGAAGAAGTGTATAATATCTGTGTAAATGACGCTATTTGCTGTAAACAATATTGTTGTGAGCTCTGTGGCACTGTTAGACCTCCTTGGGGGTCTGTGAGGCAGAGAAAAAGCTGTCAGACAAAGGAAAAGAGCCCAACAGTAGCTAGAGATGATCACTGGTAGGACCAGAAGCAGTACTCTGTTAAGAGTTCTAATCTGAGTATGCCCATAGGAGGGGAGAAGCCTGGAAGATAATTCATGCAGCTGATGAATGAAATGAGAATGCAGCAGCTAGATACAATCAGTGAACAGAAGTGAGGGAAGGGAGATTCCAGGGGTCCTCGCCCAAACAAAGCAGGGAGAGACAGAGGGTAGTAAATACAGGAGAGCAGAGTGAGATGCAGAGAAGTGCAGGCAATGAAAAGGTTATGAGGCCTGATCCCTGCCCCATGGAATGTGAATGACAATGGAAAGTGCTATGTAAGTGCTAAGTAATAGTGGCATAAATAATACTAGCCTGGAAACTCCAGGGGCAGGGATCAGGCCTGATTCTCACCTGACTTCTACTGCTTTGGCACCTATGTACTTCCACTGACTTCTCATTTACCCTGGTATAAGTGAGATCAGACTTGGTCCTCTGGTCTTTGCATGCCTGTAAAGCTCCAGGCACACCTATGGTGCTATGCAAATAATAAGCACACGAGGTTTTCATGTGGACTTTTCTGAAATCAAGGAATGTGGGATTATGTAGAAGATCTTGGTAAAATGATGCGGGAGAACTGTCAGAGATGATCCACTCAAAAGGAGATCACTAAGCAACCAGCAGGATTACCCAACTCCCCCTACGCAGGTGTGTGGGGATGAGGAGGAGACACATAGAGTCTCTCCCCATTCTCATTGCACTTCTTGTGCCTGGGACAGTCCTGGTGTGTTCCAGGAACGTGCCAGAGCTCGCACTGCTAAGGAGGGGCAAGGAAGAAGTGGGACCGTAGCCCTGCTGCATGCTCTGCAGGAACTGTGGAGCTGGCCAGCCCTGGAGAGGGGGCAATGTGCAGAGCACAGGCACACACTTCCCCAGTATGGATCAGTTCTTAAAGACACATCTGAGGCCTCTGATAGGATGTGGCTTATGGGGATGACACCACACAAATGTCAGTGGTCATTTTTTAACCTAGCCAGTGGCCTCTCTTGTCTCCGAAATCAGGCCAGCTGGCTACAAACTGAAGGCATTTGTTGGCCGTATAAGCAATCAATGGAGGTAGTAAGAGATCTGTGGAGTCAAGCACACACGTCAGGGTGTGGGGGGCTCACATCTGGCTGCAAGATGCTTTAAACATTTGGTTGGACAAAGACGCTTGGTCAAAAGAGGTCGTGGCAGGTTCAGTTGTACTGCCAAGGGTGAAAACCATAGTGAAAGTCAATAATAAAAGCTCTCATAGCTTCTAGTTTACCCAAATAAGAAGGGGAAAGAATTGTTAACAGAGGGTTTTCCTTTACCTTTTCAAGGTCATAGGAAGGTGAGTGCAGCTCCACATCAGAAATCAGTGCATTTGCTGCATAAGGTTGAAAGTGAGATTGAAAAATAAAATCTGGATGAGGAAAATAGATTCATTTAAAAGTCTGTTGTATTAAAATGGTGTATGCAGGATGGGTAGTCACCAAAAGGCCAGGTGCAAGTAGATTTTGGAGAGATTTATACGAAAATAATGGGTCCGAAATGGTTCTTTAATATATGGGAGAAAGGCATAGCAAGACCCAATGACTGGAAGTTAAAGCTAGACAAGTTTAAATTAGAAATAAAGCACGTTTTTTAACAGTGAGGTTGATTAACCATTGGAACAATCTACCAAGGGAAGTAGTGGATTCTCCAACTCCTGATGTCTTCAAATCAAGACATTGATGCCTTTCTGGAAAATATGCTTTAGTCAAACACGAGTGACTGGGTCAGTACAGGGATAATTGGGTGAAATTCTATGGTCTGTGTTATACAGGAGGTCAGACTAGATGCTCTAGTAGTCCCTTCTAGACTTCAAATCTATGAATCTGTTTGCCTCTTGCCATATCTAAAGGAAGCATCAAAAAGGATTGCCTAGATCTTACTGAATATTCAAGGCCATTTTAGGTCTGGCCCTTGAAACAGAGATTGTGGCAGAGTTGACTGAGATAGATATTGAATTATCGTTGTGCTGATGACTAGTCTAATCATACTGTTTTCCTATATTGTGTTTTAAACTTACAGGAAAAATTTACAGGCATAAATGCCTGCTTGTTGGTTCCATTTTTTTTTTTTTTTGGATGCTTTCGTAGCTGACTGAGGGATGTGACAACCATTCCCATTACAAATAAGCAGGGATTGGGTGTCCAAATCAGTAAGTTATCTTCAGGAGGTAGGTAGTGCTTCATGTTTGCCTGGAAAGAGGATTGGAACAATGATATGCCATATTTAATGGAAAGTTCGTTGATGTCCTGTTATAGTAAAAGAGGAACTCTCAATGCAGGTGCTGGTGGGCTTCATGATGAAAGTAAAATTACGTGGAAAAATTAGTGGCCATACATAATGCGCTCAAACTGCAGGATGAGGACACAGAATTAGTGAAACGTGCATCTTTGCCAAGGTGGACATCAACAGGGTCACAAAAAGCTGATATTTGGGGGAAATAATTCTGTCATTCATATCCTCTTCATCCATGGTTATTCCAGTGGTTATCCTATTTGTTGATATTGCCATCTTTTCAGATTGTATGACAATAATAAGCAGTAATACCAACAGGAATTCAGAGAAATCTCAGGAACAAATACAGTACAAAGTAATTGTTTATGAGATTTTTGGGAGGCTTGGAGGGGGAGTTGGTAGGGTAAATTGAGACTTTGAACATAATATTCTCTCCTTAAGCAACACTTCATCTGTATCCAGTCAACTCCCAGATGTAAATGGCTTTATTAGAACACAGAAAATTAAATATAAATGTTGAGTGGTCGTGATAGAAAAGTCTGACAGTGGTTTTTAAAGAAATAGAAATCAAAGATGTCTGTGCACAAAGAGCTAAGTGTAAATACATGAAAACTTGAATTGCCTTAACAAGAGGTTTTTCATCTCTATGAAGTTAGGGAAAAGAGCGTGTTCTCATGTATGTGTGTGTCTGTGTGTGCGTGCGCACATGTATACATTATATATATATATGTGTGTGTGTGTGTGTGTATTGTACTGAAGTGTATATACTTTTCAAACATTGTGGCTAATTTGTTCACAAGTGAATCTGTTTAATGCAAAAATCTAATACTTCAAGTGGAGAGAATTTCAATCTTCTAAATGACTGAGATTAAAATACAGCCCTTTTACCATTTACTGCAGAAAAACAATCTTTTTACCTGATGCCCTGAGTCAGGGCTGTGGAAATTTTCCATATACTTATACAAGATCTGGCCTCTGCTTTGTGGAAATGGAACCAAATTACACTGGGTTTTGAAAGACTCTAAGCAGATTGAAACATGATACAGTGGTTGAACTTAAAAAGTTCCACCCATTTTCAGAGATGTTACTGGTTCCAGCTGTGTTCTCCACGTTAAAATTAGGGAATATTGCTCCAGCTGGTAGAATCTTTCAAAATGCAATGAACTATGCATTAGAGTAAAGGCTGCATGATCAGACCCTGAAAACACACCAAAAAGGGTACAAAGAAATTTCTACTGGATCCAATAACAAGCCAGAATAAAAGCAGCAATGGTAGTCGAATTATATCACAATATTCAGATATACTTTACCTCCTACATTCTTCTTGGGAACTTATTCAAGTGACACTTTATTTAATAAAACAAAATATTCAAATCTGTAACCTTTAAGATCTCCCTTAAAAGTCATGAGTGATGGATTTTCATCACTAAAATTTATTATATCAGCCTCAATAATTTATGTGTTTTAATTTAAAGCATCTGTTTTTAATTGAAATAGTTCAATCTTTGCTCTGTCTCTCACACAATGTTAAGCATTTTTTCTTGCTGCACCTTTCTGGTTTGAAATTTGTTGACCATCTTCCCACTCGGTGGATTTCCTGCCATTTCAAGCCATTTAGAATATGTCAGAATAAACGTTGTACCAAAATCACAGTTATTCACAATTTCATTGAAGTTGTTATTCTGAATTTCATTCAGCTTGAACAATGAAAACTGACTCAATTTCATTTTTGATTCTAGTTATTTTCACCTTCCAGTTCTCATGTACTTCAATGTTGCCATGTTGGAGTTGCAAACTGCAGGAGGATATTTAAGTGCAACCAAATAGTAATGAAGTTTTTTATTGGTATTGATGTGACCGCCTGGCATAGTGGCTCCCAGTTAAGGATTCAAGACTCTTTCTTCCTCACTGAACTTGGTCATCATCCTCAGTTGCGCCAACTTCCCACCATGTTGCCAACTCTTGCGATTTTTATCACAAGTCGTGACATTTGGTGTTTCTCATAAAGCCCCAGCTCCTGGAGTCCTGTGAATATATGTGACTCTCTTCTGTCTTTTTGTTTTTTAAAGCCCTTGTGTTGTAGGGAACAGCTTGAAAACATGGATCCTAAAGGCTCTAATGACCAAAGGCAAAGAATAATAACCCCAAATTTATTATTATGGAAATATGATTTTTGAGAGACTTTCTCATGACTTTTGAATGTGTGGGACTGGTAATACTGCAGCTCTACATTACACTAGCTAAAATGATCCCCTAGGAGGCATTCTGCTGGCCAGGAGGAACAGGTTGTAAGCATTACACTCCAGCTCCACTCACTTTCACTGCCTCCAATACAAGTGCTGCACTATGGGGTTGGAGGCTGAAGGGTCTGTTGTAAATCCAGCTACACACACACACGATGAAATCTTCAATCGCTCTTTCTCTGGTTTCTGTGACTTCACTTGACTTCAGTGAGAGCTGATAAGTCCACCAAGTCTCAAGATCCTGCAATAGGCACATGTTGCTCTTACCTTAATTAGGGTTGTTGTAATGGGCTTCCCATCCTCCACTAGCTGGACTGTAGGCAGAAGTGGTTTGAGAGAGGCTAGCGGAATGGGAATTATGAAAATGTTCTTTTGGAGATGGGGCCAGAAGCGGGTGGTGTTAGGGAACTGACCTACAGCAGCCTCAGACAAAGCTTTCTCGTAACCCTCGTCACAACTTGATTTCCCAACAATAATCACTCTCAGTAACAGAAACAAGAAGCTGTTTTGTTAGACTGGGTTGGGTTGGGGTTTTTTTGTTTTTTTTTACTATCTATTTTTAAAGCTACAAATAGGATTTCTAATTGTTGAAGTGTTTCTCAGTCTTCTACTAGGGAACCAAAGATGTTGGGAAGGTCCGCTGATGCCTTTGATTTATTTATAACATGAACCAGCAGATAAGAGATGTCTGGAAAAAATGAACAAACTTTGGCATAAAATGTTGAAAACATTGACGCTTTTGTTATTGAAATTCAAAATATCTAAGAAAAATTTCAATAAAATAGGGAATTCTGAACTTTTTCTACCAGCCCGATGGCAGATCTATAATAGCTGTACATCACCGGACAGATAGCATTATACTGTGGTGCTGCTACTCCTTTATTAAGCTTGTTCTAATTTAAAAGATCGGGGTCAGATTGATCTCTGATGGTGAAAATTGAATCTCTCTGTCCTGGGGCTTGATTTTGATCCCAATGAAGTCAATGTCAAAACTTGCATTGACTCCCGTGGTGCAGAATCAGGACCTTAATGAGGACTGCTGCACCCAGAGATGATTCAGTTCTCCACAGCCAGCCCTCCTCCCCCTTTAGGAGATCTGCTGAGAGAGGGTAGATTTAATCTCCTAAAAGTCCAACTGGTGGAGGCTGCTTTGGTGACATGCATCTTCCAACTCCTGAGCCAATTCAGGGCCAGCTTAGGGAAAATGGTAGCCTTTCTTGGAGTTTGAGAACAGCAGCATGGGGCACAGGGTGCAAGGATCAGCTCCTGGATCTGGAGCCCAGCCAGGCTGCACAAGGAGGAGTCTCTGAGCCTGGTAGCTCCCCCAGCCATATGCTCCCTGACTACCTAGTAGGAGGAGAGCGAAAGCATGGTCACTGCCCATGCCCGTGGGAAAGGGGAGCCAGGGGCTCACCCACTGACTCTGCAGAGGTGAGCCCTGCTGCCTGCACCTCTCTGCCAGGCTGGCAGCTTTGGGTGACATCGCCTGACCCCGCCCGGCTGGCCAGGGGCTCCAGCTCTCTGCTCACCCACACTCACCGTGCTCCGGCAGCCCAGGCCTGTCAGCTTGCAGCCCTCGGACAGCACCCCCCTGACCACTGCACCCTGGGTGATCACCCACAGTCCCCACTCGTAAGGCCGGCCCTGCTCCAATGCCAGCACTGCTCATGTTTTGAGAAATGACGGGAGCTTGGAAGGTAAATATCAGGCCTCAACCCACGCGGTGAGGACTCTGTGCCAAGTGGTGGAAGCGATCCCCCATCCTGGAATGAGTCTTCAGGCATGCCTATGCTGCCGTCAGTGGTCTGACTGCAGCACATGCCCAAGCTAACTTTCATTTCGCTGGCTCGAAGAGCAGTAGCAGTGGACGTAGGTGTGGGAACTAGAGGTGCTGGGGGTGTTGCTGAGCACCCTGGCTTGAAGCAGATTCCATTATATACAAGGTTTACAGTTTGAGTCAATGGCTCTCAGCACCCCCACCATACACGTTGTTCTAGCACCTCTGGCAGTGGAGCCACGACAGCTTGGCCTGTACTAGCCCACCTAAGACCATGGGTAATTACTTGAGTGGCCAACGCTTCGTCTTAGTCTTTTTTTCCTTCCTTAATTTGAATTGTGACTCTGGGATCCCACCCACAGCTATCTGGCAGCCAGAACTGCTAACATAAATGCACGTTGTTGGTTTTTTTTTGAGAAAAGACCCAATATGTCCCTTTAGAAAACAATCCAGTGTAACATGTCCTTGGGCATCAAAGCTGTGTGAGGGTTGGAAGGCTCCAGACCATGGCTCTGCAGTAGATCACCCTAAGCAGACTCATAGTAGCATTTTTATTTCAGGAAATTTAAATTAATCTCTCTTCAAAATAAAACTAATATGTTCAATTCCTAATTCAATACTATATTTTAAATTCTGTGAGTAATATTGTTTAAGAAACATTACATAATTGTATTTTCTTGTTTAGGATTAGCTGTTTAAAGACAAAGACTTTAGATGTCAATTAACTGCTGCCAAAAATTAATTTAAGTATCCTAATTGACAACTTGCTTTAAGCTACATAAAATCTCGGCATAAAACTTATTGTCAAGGGGAAAATATTTCTAATATATGACTTGATAATAAATGAAACTATTGACCAGAGTGTACTTGCAGCATTACAGCTGTTGTGTAAAACAACAATATGAAGGTGACAATGATCATGGTTCTTATCCTTATGTGTAAATACAAATTTCCATAAAATTGTTAGTCATTTACTCTCATTTTGCTTTCAAATATGCCACTAGGCTGTAGATCCAGAGTGAAACTAGCAAAATATGTCTTGCTTTCACCTCCACATCATCTCATCATGTCCTTTCCTCATGATACCTCTCCTGGCCCAAATTATATGTTGTGGCAAAGTTATGAATTTAAGCTCCAGGCTCATCTTTTGACCTATCAGTCCTCAGCCTCAACACAACATTTTCAAAAGATGAGTCTAGGAGCTTAAATTCATAACTTTGCTAGACTCTAAAAATCATGGACTGAATAGAGACACTGGATTTATGGCTTATTACAACAATCTATAACCCACTAACAACTACTTCCCCCTCCATCCTTTCTTCCCTATGACTGGAGGGGTATTAATGGGCACTTCACCTTGACTGGTCCCTTGAAATATGTGTTAACTACTTATGCTAAACAATCTCTTCCATCTTGTCTTTAGCTGTGACACTCTGAGTAATGGCTGGTCTACACTGCCACCGGCAGTCGATGGGAGATACATTATGTAGCTTGTGTATCTCCTGCCGATGTACTTACATTGAAGTACCACTACTTCTACACGGTGCTGTGATGATGGGAGATGCCCTCTCGTCAATGCAGCCTTACTCCTTTCGAGGAGATGGACTACCAGAGAGCGCATCTGCCATCAATTGAGCGGGTCTACATGATCCGGCTGCATCAATCGCTGTGGAGCCCGCAGTGTAGACAAGCCTAAGTTTCCCAGACCTGAAGACGAGCTCTGTGTAAGCTCGAAAACGGGTCTCTCTCAACAACAGAAGTGGTCCAATAAAAGATATTACCTCACCCACCTTGTCTCTCTAATATCCTGGGATCAACACGACTACATTACTGCATACTGGACATGAGTTGCTTTGATACCCAGACGATGTTGTAAAGATTGTACCTGCAAGTGTGTGGATGCTCCTTGACTCCTCAGTAGGCGGCTATAATGCTAGTGTCACAATATATGGTGCCACAGTCCTCCATGAACAGACATTTATTAGGGAGAACAGCAACAAGCTACAAATTAACCAAGTTGGCTTTCACCTTTTTCTGTGACCACAGCCTACCCCCTTTTGGGAAGGAAACCCTAATGCATCACAGAGACATCTTGTGTCCAAACAGCATAACTGCAGTTGAATATCATCACAACTAGGTAGCCGATTTTCAGAGTGCACCTGGCTAGCCAGGCAAGGATTCTCTGCTTGTTCACTTAGCATGGCCACTGGCTGGCTGGGAAGCAAGATCAACCAACTAAGGGAGATAAGGAAAATTATGATTAGCTGGTGTGTTAGGCTGATGTAGACTGGACCTCTTCTATCTATAGTAACAGTGGAGGGTCAGGTGGGTGTCTCTTGGTGGGCTGCCCAGTTACAGCGTAGGAGGCTGTAATGGGGATTGTGGTTAGAGCTGTGTGAATAATGGACTTCTTGGTTTTCTGGCAATTAAAAAAAAATGTTGGGGGTTGACGCTAAACTGAAGTTTGTTTGACGTTTTTGGTGAATCAGAATTTTGGGGGGGAGGGGAGAGATAATTTTGGATTGAATTCAATGTTTTGTTTAACCCAAAACAAAATGCTGTGTTTAATTCTTTTGCATATTTTTGTATATTTTATTGACTTTTAAAAAATAAAAGTAAGGAAATTTTGAAACAAGTCATTTTGATTTGAAAAATTGAAACATTTCATTTAGAAAAATGTCTTGATTTTTTTTTTCAGAATTGTTGGTAGGTTTATTCCTTACCAAAATTATTCGGTGAATTCGGCATGAATTCGTGAAATGTTTCAGTGTCACAGAATTGGCATTTTTTGCTGAAAAAGTTTTGATTGAAACATTGCACCCAGTTCTAATTGTGGTTGACTGATGATAGAAGGGATTCCCTTTTTCTACATCCAGCAAATGGCCTCAGGCATTCAGTCAATTATGATAGAACAGGTGATGGGGTATGATGTATCTAAAGAGAGAGCACAGTTCATATAGCCTATAGACAAGAGCTAGGCACAACGGAAGGTATTTAGTACTGTATTTCCTTGCTTTTGTCAATTTGTAGTTTTAAAATATTTTTGTATAGATTTACTTTTCTTTTTCTCTTTCTCTTTCTCATTATTTAAAAATTCCTGAGACAAGGTGGGTGAGGAAATATCTTTTATTAGGATGTTGGTGAGAGAGACAAGATTTTGAGCTTACCCAGAGCTCCCTTTGGACCCAAAGAAGAACTCTGTGTAAGTTCAAAAGCTTATTTCTCTCACCAACAGAAGTTGGTCTAATGAAAGATATTTCCTCACTCGCCTTGTCTTTCTAACATCCTGGGACCAACAGGGCTTCAACACTGCATTAAAAATGCCTGAAATTTAAGTACAGTTCTGTTGTGTCTGTCCAGAAGAAGGTTCAAGGCACTTCTGCACAAGCCCATGTTGTTGTGTTTCAGGCTGCCCATGGGTCATGTTTTTGGACATGAGTTCAGGACCCTCCAAGATTTAGCTTATGAAATCATTGCAATTGGTCTCTTAGTCTTCCTCCTCAGTGCAAGTCTAAAGCATGAGCTGTTCTACTCATTTTTCATTGTCAGCATGCAAAAGGCCATTTGGCTTATTTCTTAGTGTCAGGCTTCAAAGGGCTGGTTGCTCATTACCTTCACAATTAAAACTGTACCTAAATATGTGCTGACTATTGCATCAGTAAACCAAAGAGAAATTCAGTGTGTTCCAACTGCAGGAGCATAGTAAACCATTCCATCATGATTCTATTCTGAATGGGATTGAGAAAAGGTGACTAGGATGTTGAAGGTAAAACCAAGACTGAACAGGCAAGAGTGCTTTTCTGTGAGTTTGAGACACACTCAGGTATCTGCGACAAGTGAAAGAAAATTAACAACTATAAGTATATATTGTAAAGCTCTTTAGTTTCTTGTTTATAAACACAGTGGAACAAGCTTTCAAAGCTGTCTCTTGAAACTGTACCCATGGTTTTGCACCTGCAAATAATTATGCACAAAGCTTCCATATTTGCATGCTGAAAAGAACATTTGCACAATTTGGTTGGGTATCTGAATGTCTGGATACTGATTGACACACACACAGGTCTGCATGCAAAGTAAGGTTTTTAGGGTGGGAGGTTTAGTGTGCACAATTCTAGGCGATGGACATGCAACAGAGCTGTGAGTATCCAGCACTGTAGATTGGACCTCTAGATTTTCCACTGGATTTTTCTTTCCATCCATCATAACCTGCTGCATGAATTGAACGTTATCTATCCTTACTTAATACCATATTATTGCAACTATCTATCCTTACTTAATACCATATTATTGCAACTATCTATTATTGCAACTATCTATCCTTACTTAATACCATATTATTGCAACTATCTATTATTGCAACTATCTATCCTTACTTAATACCATATTATTGCAACTATTTTACATCATTTTTGGTTTGGAAAAGATATTGCACAAGGCAGATGTGTTGGTGGTCCATAGCCTTTCCAATTTGTAGGCCACAAAGGGTGCCCTGGCTCAGACTTCATTGTGTAGGCACACTTCATTTCAGCAAATCACAAGTTACCAACACAACCATGTCACTGCAATTTTTCAAGCATTTTCTTTGTGTGTGTGTGCGTGTGTATGTGTGTGTTTTATATCTTGGTGAAATCACATCTGCCCTGGGCTAATGGAACAAAGCTCAGCTGAGATTCGCAAACATACTGTGAGGGAGGAAATTACAAAAGAAAAAAAGTGAACGGCTGCAGCCCTTAGTGTGGGCACTTGTCTCGCAGGCTCTGCAAGCCCTGTAATAGGAAAGTGAGCTCCCATAGAGAGGCACGCTCATTTGGAGAGCTGTTGCTGTGTGCAGCTTCACAGAGGAACTGTCTAGTGGATGGAAGCCTCGGGAAGAACAGCAGGGCATCCATAAAAACAAGATACTTTTGCAAAACACCAAGGGCACATTGACCTTTCACACCCCTCCTCCACTGAACAAACTGTTTAAAGAGCGAGATGTGTCGTAGAGATAACAAGAACTCAAGAATTTATAGCAGGTACTACTTGGAGAGACTCTGAACAATGCAGAATTACCTGTGCCCATTTTAAGTCCATTAATCTTCTTTTGTAAAAATAGTAATAAACCCTGTGGTGATTTAGAGGCAAGGGGGGAATGAAGCAAGACGCACTAAAGCTAATATGAAGGCAGATCAGTGCCAGTGGGCTAGTTTTCTTTGTCTCTGTGTAACAAATGTGATTACAAATCTGACAACCAGGGGATAGATTGTGTCCCAAATACATCATCAGCATTATAATTATTTAGCAATTATATTGCAGTAACAGCAAGAGGATCCAACCACGTCAGAGCTCCAATGTGCTAGGCGTTGTACAAACATATGGTAAATGACACTCCCTGCCCCAAAGTGTTTACACATAACAGGTGGACAAGGCAAGCAGGACAGTGAGGAAATCTTGGGGAAGGGACAGACTAACAAAAATAATGGGATGCTTTAACACAGAGTAACTACGTCTGAAATTTGTAGCCAAGCCGTAATACTTAATCACAGTAATTACAGCCTGCCACCTGCGTGTCTGTTTTCATAGTTGCTGTTGCATCCCAGAGTTGCTGTTGCACCATAGACCTAAGAACAAAAGTCTTACTATCGTGGATAGAATCCTATTTTTAAACTTTGACTGCACAGAGAACTGTGGGCCTGAAATCAAGATGACGGACGTCAAAGGGTGCCTTTCCCATTGAATCAGGCATTGTGGTGTCTGAAACTCATCAAAGAAGTAATATATGTGGTTCTGCTAGTAATATCCTTTTCTTCTGAAAAAAAAAAAAAAAAGAATGAAGTTGAAAAGTATTAATTAAAATATTTGACTTGTTAATGAGCAATTAAAAGTAGACATTTCTATATAGCTTCTGTTCTATATAGGTTTTTACACCATTCTTACATTGGTGTTTTAAATATGTTCTCGTTTTGTGCTGGAGGTTTCCAAATAGATGCAATCACCTGGTATGTGTAAATCCTGTTCCACGAGTTACCTGAAAAAAAGGCTGGAGAGGTACCCAACCTGAAATGGAAACACTCCAGCGTTATCTACCCTTTTGACACCTGTTGGAAGCACAGATATTTCTGACACTGACATTGTTTCTATATCAAAATAACAATACTTGATACAGTGTGACAGATCAACTTGAATCTACTCATATTTATATTAATTCATCATCCATATTTTCCATGATACTTTTACCAGCATTTGAAAAAAAAAATCATTTTTGAAATTTTTTCTTACCAAAAACCCAGTTTTCAGTAGGAAATTGTGGTGGGTTTTTTAGTAAACTGTTGAAAATAATTCACAAAAAATGGAGAATTGGCCCATTTTTACTCCTCTGAAGGGGGACAGGGGCTTTCACACTTGTATTGTTTTGCAAAATAATTTCTCTGTTTTTAGACCATAATTTTATTTTCTGACAGGGTCAGTTATTCCTGGATATCAGTCATAAATGATGGAAATAAATAGCAGTCTGTTTAAAGAGACAATTGATATTTTTTCAAATATGTTGTAAGACAATAAATCCAATTCTCAAAAATGAAGTGATTGGCTAAATGCAGATTTCATAAAACCCTCTGTAAACTTGAGCTAGTGGGAATATTTTCTTTACAAATTACTCTCCCTTGCCTCTCTCTCCCCTGCCTCCCCGTCAAATGTTAAGTACCCTTTATTCCTGGACACGAAGCTACACAATGGAAAGAAAGACCTGAGCATCCAGGCAGAAAAACAGGCCTTGTAACACAGCCAGAATGAATTGAGAATTCCTGTGCAATACAATGTTAAGGCATGAGTGTTGAGCAGAACTGTCTAATGAACTCCAAGTGGCTGCCTTTCAAATCTCAAGAGTTGAAACTGACTTGATGCTGAATACTGCTGCTTCCACAGTTCAAGTATTCAGGTGACTTTCACCCAACAATAACAGGGAGAAAGGTACAAAGACCACCACTTCTGCATGGTGCTCATGGACACAGACTAGCCAATGTGCCGGGATCCGCAAGGACCAAAGAGCTCTTCATTGTCAACTGAAACAGTTAAGTCTCTTTTGAAGTTTAGGAGCTGGTGGAGATAATATCAGGAGGAAGAGTGATTGGTAAAGGTGGATATCAGGAGTCAAATCAACCTAATAAGGACCCAAAGTCTCGCAGCACTCCCTATCTTCAATCCCAAAATCTCTGTGTTGTAGTGCTCCCATTTTCATGCAACACTTTTTTTCCCCTCAGTGTTGGGTCTTATCCAGCTCTATAGCTCCTTTCCGCAGCTCATCTCTCCTCTTCATTCCTAGGCATATCTCTTCATTCCTTCCTCTGTCAACCAGCATGCAACTCCTCCACTGTACTGTATATGGCTAGCACACAGCCATGGCTCCCTCAGAGGCCAGCCCATACAGCTGCAGCTAAGCTGTTAAACTCTTGCCTGAGGATGGCCGCTCACCTTTGATTATCAATCCCCAGCTCCCATTGCTGCTACTTCTTTGCCCACCAGCATCCCCATTCTCCAAAATGGGCAAGTAATATCGAGAAGTACATTATCACTTTCTAAAGCCAATGAAATAAAATTCATCAAGTGCTGATTCAGGGCAAATAATGGTAAGAGAAGATTCTGTTGGTCAGATTTGTAATCCAGACAAGATGCCCAACAAGCATTCAACACAAAAGGAAATAAACTATGTCCAGAAAAGGCAAAGCAACAAACAAAAAAATATAAAGTCAAGCAAGGTCAGAGTTTAAGTGTTTATAGCGTGCAGATTATTTTGAAACTTCACTTCTTACTTATCAGAAAAGAATTCTCCTCCTTTCAGATTCCCGATAAGAAAAAAAAAAAAATCAATCCTCCAAATTCCAGACACAGTTTAGCAAGATAAAGGAGTGTAGAGTTCTACCAATTTACTAAAGCAGGATTTTACACCATGAAAAATTCTTATTAAAGGAAAATTGAAGTATAATTGGGTTAAATCCCCAGTCTTTGTAACCCAATGCAAAAATATTACAATACATGCCATCCAAAAGACTTTATAGGATCAACTTTCTCATTGACAAGGTTTCACAAGAAAGGCATTTCCTCCTAAAGTATGATGCAGCCAATTTACTAAGTGGCAAATTACAGTGTATAATTTGTATATCATTTTGCAAAGTGCTTTAGGATCCTTCAAGATGAAAGTTGTCAAAGGTATATGATCTTTATCACTGAAATGTTGAAACAGTGATTGAGAAAATGATTCAATAAAGATGTCAGAGGAAATTCACTGGAGTCCAATGAAGGAGTAAGTTTGAGGCTCCTACTGCAGACACACACCACCACTAATACTTACAGCAAATCATTGGTCAAAGAGCCAGGCTGCCCCAGCGCAGTCATCTTAGACAGTGGCACACAAGTGACAATCTGGGAGGACAAAATGACAGTCCCTGAGAGCAGACCCCACAGTTCTCATAGCCCACATGACCATAACCCTATAGAGTTCATCACAAAGGTCTAGATTTTGACTCTTACTTTTTTCTTTCTGTCCATCCCTACCACACCTTCATCATTACTTCTGCAGCCTCTCTTCTTATGAGATATTTCCTAAAACCACCCACACAGGATGGATTTTTTTTAAATCAATATTTACTAGTTAGGTGTTCCCTAAAATTTGATAGAGAAACACCTCAAACAGATCTTGATTTTGAAATGTAACACACACTTCTTCCTGTTTATCAACTGGCCGTTGTGCGTATTAACGCCAGTCACGAATCAGAACCAGCAGGACAGTGGGGAAGCTCAGAGCTGCGTTCAAAAAGCACTGAACTGCTAGGATAATCTAATGGGTTTTCAGATGACATCCAAAAAGTTTATCCAGGGTCAGAGCAGCTGGGTGAAATCATTTGAAAGAGAACCCATTAGAGCCTTTCCCTCACCCTAAACTACCCTAGGCTTTTCACAGATAGCATGGGAGTTAGCTCAAGTAATCCCTGAAGTACGGAGGAGAGAATGTGAAGTGGGATGGGCTGGAAGGTTGGGAAATAATATTCCCCCTCCCAGCCTACCCTAAAAACGCAGTTTTAAAAGGAGCTTTTTTTAGAACAGGTTTCAGGACACAAACAGCTGAAAACTGAATTTTCTTCCAAAAAAATAAATTTAATTTTAACAAATAAATAAGCATTTTTATAAGTCAGGAATGCACTCCATGAGGTAGGCTTATCATCCAGTGCACACACTTCCCTGTTTTTCTGTTACTTGCTATACTTAATAGAGATTTTAAATAGTAGATGGTTTCCAAGCCTTCCAAAGAACTAAAACACACATTATTAAGGCCTGTCTTGAATCGTGGAATGATTGTCCAAAAATTGTGGCTGAGTTGTGGACAAGCCATGGAAAATCGTGGAAAAGAAATAATGGATCTTATGATTTGTGGTAATAAGGTCCCTTATTATTTTTTTGCTATTTTCTGCGGTTGGCCATCCAGGGCTGAGAGTGCATGCCCAGAGCTGACAGCAGCACCCTGGGGCTGAGAGCAGGGGCTCCTGCTGTCAGCCACCTGGGGCTGAGAGTGGAAGTCCAGGGTTGAGAGCAGGGGTTCACGCTGTCGGCCGCCCAGGTCTGAACCCTAGAGCAGCTGGAGTTCCCACTGTCAGCACCATGCATGGCAGGGCTCCTGCTATCAAAACTGCAGTGGACACCTAATATTGCGGGACCTCCAATATCGCGAATTAAGTAGGGCCTTACACATTATTAAAAAATCAGTTAGGAATCCCTTGGGATGGAGATGAAAGTAAAGAGATTTTTTTTAGTGATTCTCAGCATAAGTGTCTGAATTAAGGTTAGATTATTTACCTTTCCTGTAATGCTTAGGCTATGCATGTTCTGATGTCCTCATCAACCACCTTCAGATGTCAGGTTGACTGATGGATTCTATGGCTTTTAATGACCAATCAAATCTTATTAATGTAACCTTTCTCTTCCCATCTCCCCCCTTTTGTCTCTCTTGCCTCCCCTATGGGTCAGGGAACATGTTTTTTTACTTACTCTGTGACATGCCTCACATGTTTCTGAGTGTTGTCAGACATATAAATGATAACAAAAGAACTGATGTTTTAAACAAGGTCAGTCATAAACTGACAGGGTCATTTTTAAAAATCTTGAGGAAATTGGTCAAGATCCTGATCTGGTGTAATGAGGTGTAACAAATGAAATGATGATTATTATCACAGTGATAGGGCTAGCTGCACACGGGCCTCCTTCTTGGTCTCTGTGGGTGTGCTCCCTCAGGTGTCAGGCACCATGCCTTTACCTCTCTCGGGGTGAATTCTGCAGTTCTCCCACTCTTAGACTAGGCCCCAGGCTACAGTTCCCAGTTTGTCAACGGTGCTTACCCGGCAAGTCTGACTGAGTTTGGGCACTTGTAGTTCTTCCCTTCAGGACTCTGTGACCAGGCGCGTACATGGTGACAGAAAACCTTCTTAAACCAAAGTATTTTTTTATTTTTTAACAGCCGGAACAAAGCATTTACCGAATAAAGGATTTTACAACAACGAATAATCTACATCCATGTCTGTCTTATCTGAAGGTGCTTACCTTTTCCTTCTGGCAAGCTAGGCAACTCCAACTCTTCAGCTCTCCCCAGTGAGGTGCTTGCAGCTCACTCTAGTGCCCCCGGAAGTGCCTCCCCACTTTTTAAACTGCCAAAGTCCTTTTGTTCTTCTGAGTTCCCAGGCTTTGACTGGTAGAGAGGTAAAATCTTCAAAGCTAGCAGTCTAGGCAACAACCCTCAAGCGTTTATGGAGAGCTAGCTTAAAACCCATTCTGTTACCTTCCTGCTGTTTCCCTTACATCCATCCCCCTGTTAAACTAATCCAATATATTAATACAGTAAAAATTCCAATAACCAGTCAACATACAGTATTGATAAATTACTATAGTGCAACTCCATTTCCAACACTGTAATGGTGTTTCACATCCACTGAGGATCCGGCCGTAATCATGATTATCTCTAAATTTATGAATAAGGTACTACATATATGCATCATAACAATTACAGCTAAAAATATTTAATGTTCTTTACCCTGTGCAAACTGATGTTGTTCATACCAGCATTCCCAAAGAAACCTAGCAGTTAAAGTGCTAGTCTGGGACATGGGAGAGCTGAGTTCAGTTTTATGCTCCACCACAGACTTCCTGAGTGACCTTGGGCAGAATATTTAGTCTCTCTGTGCCTCAGTTTCCCATCTGTAGTACGGGAATAATGATTCTCTGTTTCATAAGGATGTTGTAAGGATAAATGCATTAAAGACTGTGAGGTTCTGACACTATGATAATGGGGGCCCATATAAGTACCTGCAACAGATAAAAAAAAAAAAAAGATAGGCAATAGAAATTATTGACAGCTGGAGCAATGATCACAGGGTTGGTAGGTAGGAGGCCCTGAGTTCTAATGCTCACTCAACCACGGACTTCACAGTATGGTCTTGGGAAAGTCACTTCACCTTTCCGTCTCAATTTCCTCATCTGGCGATAACAGTACTTTGTGCTGCTATTCACTTAATGCCTATAAAGTGATTTGAACATATAAAACCCTATAAAATGCCTAGTATTATTAAAAGGCCTGAACCAGGCAACATCCCTCTTACGTTCCATTGAAAATGCACATTTTTCTTTGATGTCTGAGCACTTCTCTTAGAGAAACAATATTTAGGCCTACTTTGCAAGAAGCTAAATACCTCCTGGTGCTCTCAACTCCTGGGTACACCATCTCTCCAGGAAGGTGCTCAACACCATGCTGACTCAGGTGTGCATATAGCTCCTCAGAGAGAAGTGCTTGTTCACAGAATAAGTGTGCATTTTAAAAGAGACCCTTTTCTGGGGAAGCGGGGAGGATATTATTGCCTTGAGTGGGCAAAAAGTCATTGTCATCAAGCTGTTGAAATTGTTATGCTGTACATAATTTTGAGGTAAGTCAGCAGCCTCTTGGATGGGAAGAGCCAGTGCAATGCACTTTTTTATTATTATTTTACTTTACATACAAACCCATTGAAAAATGTCATAAAAGGTGACTCATCACATCTGCATGAAGTTATGAAAAAAGTAAGCCTTGTTAACCTGCTGTTTGAAAACCAGAACACTTTTATCAGTTCATATAATTGCTAACCCCTTATTCACTATTCAACACTGAAGGGTTCTTTGCCGTCTAAGATCCCACTAATTGCTGACAGATTTGATTTCTCTGTGACAGCAGGAGTCCTGTTTCTGGCCTTTACATCAAGTAATTGCTTTATTTTTCTCCCTCTGCTCTGAAAAACGGAATTCCCTTCTCCCCTGCTTGAACCTCTGTAATGACTTCTTTCTATGTTATTAAATCCTTGCCATTTAAATCACATTTAGAGATGTTTTGAATAACTGATTCCAATTACTAAGGCTCTTACTAAGAAGCAGCTGAAAACGCAAGTCATTACTTGCCCATAGACAAGCGGCTACACCTTGCAGCAAAGTCTCTGGTGGACTGTATTATATTTCTACTCAGTAAGGTGCAATTTATACTCACAGGAGGCTGGTATTCAACAAATATATAGCCGCTGGAGTTCTTATAACCTGTCATTGGTGCAAAATAGATATTAGATTTTATATTTATTTTATAAATAGCACTATTCCTTAAAGAAATCATCCTGCCTTTCCTGCAGAGACTGGATAAGCCTGCTTAGAACAACAGCAGAGATGAGCAGTTGACCGTTGAATGACCCATGTAAGGGTACTATTCAAAGATCTAATAAAAAAGCATGGCAGGATAAAACAAAACATGACTATAGGTTGCACATTCTTTCCAAGAAGCATTATCAACTTTGTTTTTCTTAACATATTTTCTTATACAAGTCACAATGCTTCAAGTTTTGTTATGGCTTTTCAAACAATAACATTTTATGTCAGTTATTAATCAGAATTGTAATTATTAGCCTCTAAAAAAAAAAAGTGGTTAGGTGATGATTGTCTGACAAATTACTACGGAGACCAAACATACAGCCTTCCTGATCCTATCAGCTGTGGTCCATTAAAAACAATATGAAAAGACTTTCAATGACTTACATGATATGACATGTAACAGGTGGGACTGGGCTTTAAGAGGTCTCTGTGCAATTGCATGTGCACGTGTGCTTAACTGTTGTGATTTCACAATTACTATTGTTACACGTATAAATCAAATAATTGTGCATGAAGATGACCTGAATTCACTGTTGGCATGAGTAGGTGCCTAATTCACATGCATGCAGGTAGTGGTGAATGCAAATTAATTGTGCACCTGTTTTCAGAATCAGACCCTAAGATTGTGTACATTTTATATGGAACAAAATTCCCGCTCAATCTGCAATAATTTCCTTAATGCACCTTTATTATGTTTAATAAATATAATAAAATAATTGTTTAATATTTTTATTATGCATTTTGGGAAACATACTTATTACAACAAAAGGTATTTTAGTGGGTATAGTTGTAAACATGTTATGCTTTTTCATATCCTATGTGTATTATGGATTCCCTACATTATTTTACACCTTTAGGTATATATCAGTATTTGTACATTTTTATACACACATTTCTCTCTCTATCTCATAATTAAGGCCCAATCTTACTCTCACAGAAATCAATGAGCATTTTCCCTTTGGGTACAATGGGAAAAGGAATGAGCTTAGACAGTTCACACTATTGATACCCTGTTGTTGACATCTCACACGGGTATAAAATCAGAGCTAATGAGCACATTGGGGCAGGCTGGTTTTTGAGAGTATACAAAGCTAAACTTCCTTAAATTTATAAATAAAATAAGCTATTAAATTCTGAATGATAAGGGTAGGGGGAGGTAATCTAGATTTATTAAAATCCTTTGCTGTTATATTTTAAGCTATTTAAAACATTCTGTTTCAAATAAAATTGACTGTGTAAAAATGAGTGAATGTGTAAATTATTCATCACTGTAAAAAAACAAGGAAAGTAATCGTTAAGACTGTCAATCTGTGTCATGAACACTTGCTGATATACCTTGGCATGTTGTATGTAATCTTAGATTACTCAGTAGTCTGTGATGTCTTGATCATGGCCTAAATGAGGTGATGTACCTAGATATAATTAGAGGAGACTGAGTATTAAATGGCTGACTCCGTTCTGAATTTCCTTGCTTTCATGAGTTTCAGTCAATCCCATTAATACCATTTTTGAACTGGAGAGACAATTAGATCTATATTTTGACTCACCTGAATATTTCTTATATCCTCGTGGATTATCTAAAGGGTTCTGTCTTCTCCTCTGACACTAGTCATGCTTCAGTATTTTACAAAATCTGATACTGCCCTTGAATGTACATATTCAGTATCTGATTTTAGAGGCTGGCACTAGGCCAAAACTTTCAAACTTGGGTACCTAAAGTTAGGCACCTAGAACCAGGTTTTTAAAGTCTTTAGGCACCTAAAGATGCAGATTGGTGCCTACTGATATTTTCAAAAGCACCTAGGTGTCTAATTTTGGTTGATTTCAATGGGAGCTAGGTGCCTAGGAGCATTTGAAAATCCCACTCAACACCTATCTGCATGTTTAGACAAATAAAGACCATTAAAAAGGGGGCTTTAAATCTATACTCAGGGCTTGATTTTCCACACATTGATGACAATGGGAGTTTTGCTATTGATTTTAATGGGAGCATGGCCTCAAAGAATTTGAGAGTCTGGTTTGCGGGTGGGGGAACACACAATAATCATTCAAGTAACAGTGTGATTTTTATTTTCTCTCATATCATTCCAGAAAATTCAAAAGATAAAAGCATTTTACCATTTACAATTTTTTTCCACCAACTTGCAGTAACCAAGGGAGAAACCAAGCCATGTTTGATTCTTTTTTTTTTCCCTTTTAGCAGCTATAGTTTAAACAACCAAACATCAGGGCAGCTATGCAGCAGACTGAACTCACACTGAGCGCTCTGTAACTTATTCTTTAGGGACGACATAGTTAAGATACTCGTGATAGATGGCACTTTTCAGTCTGTGATACATGCACTTCATTATGTGTTGTATTTGTTTCCATGCATGTTATGGAGAGTTTTCAGCATGTAATATGGATTTCAGCATGCAATATGTAAGTTTCATTGTGATATGTGCATCTCATTATGTGAGGTATACATTGGTGAAGAGGATGTACGAATGGGCCTTCATGCACCGCTAACTTCGCCTCACTATCTCATTGATGTTCTCCACTTTGGTTTGCCAGAAGCACCTCTAGAGGTGAAAGGGAAGGGCAGATACAATGATAATTTTGGGTCAAATGTTGCCCAGATTTCCACCTACCTATGCAGGGTTTACCTGAGTTATAAATCAGGGTGTGATTTGTCCTCAAATCTCCTTGACCTCTCTCTATCCCTTTTCTAGTCTCTTTGAGTGCACACCTTCAGCCATCAGGCCTGGTGCCTTTACTTGTCCTGGGGTGGAATTCTGTAATTCCCTCACTCTTACACTGGGCCCTGGGCTATGAGACCCTGTGTATCAATCATTTTTACCCAGAAGTCTGACTGGGCTTGGTACCTGTACTTCTTTCCTTCAAAAGTCTGTGATCCAGTGGTATACACTGACCAGGCAACCTATTTGAAACCGAAGTATTGTTTATTTTTCATAGTAGGGAAAAAACATGAGAGAAAAGATTTTAAAAAACAAAATAGTCTACAGGAGTGTCTATCGAATCTAAGCCGTTCCATACCCGATAATAATCAAGGCAGGCCTAACTTCTTCAGACTCCCCCGCAGGTTCCTCTGTCACAATCTGGTTCCTCTCTGAACAGCTCTCCAACAACTGGTTGCTGTCTGGAGAGAGAGACTTTTTAAACTGTAGTAATCCTCTGGAACTTTCTGTGTTCCCATGATTTTTCCTTTCTGGACCAAACCAGTCTGGAAATCTCAGCAGAAGGTCAAGCCAGATTTCTCATAGCCAATGGTTCTGCCATTATCCTGTAACAACCCTCAAGTGATTACTGAGGGTTGGTTTATCTTAGCTATTCTTCTCCCTTTCTTGCTTAATTTTACTTACTGCCCACCATTAAACTAAACCAACATATTCATATAGTAAATGTCCCAATAACCAGGTTAACAAACAGTATTAATAAATAATTACAGAGCAGCTCTATGTCCATCACAACTTTGGGTCTCCCCTGACTTACATCAGCCCATGCAATCCTACTGGCCTTGCTTGATATGTAAATCAGGGCAGAATTTAAATGGTAGCAATTAGTGACAAGAGTGATGGTAAATCAATGGGAGTTGGGCTGGTGCTTTTAAAAATCTCACTAAGGTGTCTACCTGCACTTTTAGGTGGCTATATAGCTTTAAAAATCTAGCCTTGTGTGATTCTCCCAAAGTCACACAGGAAATCTGATGGAGCAGGGGATTGAACCCAGATTTCCAGGTTAGTGCCTTACTCACTGACCAATCCATCCGTCCTTAGCCATAGACCACTGAAGAGTGCTCAGATAGTAAAAACATATGAGTTATCACTAACCTGGACCACAGTAAAACCAGTCACCATGAGGGTCTGTAACCGATAATTACACTCCTGAACCACACAATCTTTCCATTTATCTTCAAAACCATCGCTCCATCAGTGAGAAGTTTCATGGGGGAAAAGAAACCAAGCTTTGTTATAGTGAGACTTACAAAGTGCTTTCACAGTTTGTGCTTCTTTGAGCATTGCACTTTGTGCCCTTCTGCTCCAAAACCAGCAGAGGGAAGCCAAGTTAGGAAATGCTTAGCGTGATACCCACATCTTTAATAACTTGGGTGCACAAAATTAATTGTGTTCAGTTTTCCAGGCCTGGTCTCTGCCTATGAGTGAATTTGTTTATGAAAATGTATTCAGTTATTTGGGAGTTCAAGGGCAGATTAAAAAAACCCAATGCTTTCTATATCATAAAAAAAGTGTGGAACCTGTTTATGAATAATCCTTCAGAGGCAATGGCTGGAGAAGAAAGTTATAATTCGGTAAAGAAATGAGAAGGGCATGTGGGTGTTGGTATTAAAACTGGGTTTGATTTGACCAAGCTGTCAGCCTTTTAGTATCATGTGTGCATGGTACATTGTTAATTACAGTAGTGCTAAGCTGGTAAAAAGTATAGCTAAAGCATGCCACACTGTAATACTATCTGGACTTCATGACAAATTTAGTGAAAATGGGCACAATGAATGAGGCAAGGGTGACTCAGGAGCCTTTGCCTCATTTCCTGCATGCATAATAAGGTCATCAATGAATGAAAAAAGAAAGGATAGTCCAGGGGTTAGAGCCTAAGGCTAGGCTGTGAGTACGCTGGGTTCAATTCCTGCTCTGCCATAAACATCCTGTATGATGCTGAGCAAGTCACTTAGTCTCTGTGCCTTGGTCCCTCATCTGTACAATGGGGATAATAGCACTTCCCTACCTCACAGGAGTGTAGGCAGGATTAGCATATGAAAGATTATAAAGCACTGATACTACAGTGATAGTGTCCGTATCCATAGTAAGATAGAAGCAGGGCTCTGCATAACCTTTGCATCTTGTAGAGCAAGCAGAGCTACAAGGCTACGTAGCATCGTGCTCACCTCTGGAATGTATATTCTAGTCTGTTTGGAAAATAGTACGTGAAGACGTTGTTGTAGTGCACATGCACGAGAATTAGAGTCAAGCTTGAATGTGCAACCTTAGCGCTGCCATTGCTTGGCTTAACCTTGCAACCACAACTGTCTCAATCCTGTTTGGCACATTTTAGTAAATCACAGTTGCAGATGTCTGTTTATCAAAATCAATTTGAAAAAATCACTAAAAAGTTCATTCAAATGACAGCTGAGCTTTATTTACAATTGAAATAAATCATCTCGTTAACAGAATCCATTATCCCTTACGACTGTCATGTTATTCTCCTCAAATAAAGGAATGAATATACATGTGCCTAAGGTACCCCACCTGACAATGCCAAGGGCAAGGCAGGCTGCAAAAAGGACAGCAGATCCTCACAAATTGATGGCTAACACTGCAGTTAGATTCCCCAACCAGTTACAAAGAGTGCTTCTGATTCCCCACACTGGTTATCAAGAAGCTAAAACAAACAAAAAAATTACACAGCCCCCTTTACTGCATTTCAGTCTCTGGTCCCCCAGTTAGCACTAGGTCTAGTAAAGAGATAAGTTATTAAAACTCTAGTCCCTTTACCAAAAATGTTCTCCGGATCCTCAAAGGGTTAGCCACCTTAATAGACCAATATAAGTATGGATCTTACTCAAAATACCACACTGTTAGCCAATCCTTTAGTAACTATACTGAAGGTTTATTATAAAGGAAAGAAACAAATAAAAAGAGAAATGTTAAATGATTAAAGCAATCAGATACAGACAAATGACTGTAAAGTCCACATATATCAGATTCTCAGTAGAAATGTGCAGTCTGCAGGCTTGTACAGTCCCTCTGGTTCACAGCCAGTACCTGAATGGGTCTCAGTCCTTTTTTTTTCACAGCTTCATTTGCAGCTGAGTTGATCCAGAGGTAAGAAAGAGGAATGAAGACAATATGGGGGTGGTGCAGCTCCCTTTTATCGTTTCTGTCATGAGGCTTGTTCATTCTTTGCCCCAAACACAGCCACCCAGCACATGGCATGGGAAAGCCTCAGAGTCCCCTGTCCATAGGCTTGTTCTTACATGCCCTGGTGTCTCATAAAGTGAGGTCTCTGGGTTCCTTCACTGGACTCATTGTACCTGTGATTTCCCTTGATGGGCGATTAAGAAGGCTTAGTGTTGCTGCCATCTCTCATCCAGAAACACAGCACAAATTGAAATACCAATATGCCAGACATATTTAGAACTTATCATGCAAAATTGGCTCATACATATAAAGCTGTTTATCAATCTTAGCAAATTATAACCTTTCCAATAGTACCTGACATGGCATATCTCATACGAATTATTGTAACTTTGCAATATTGGTATCGATAATATTATAAATGGTCACCCCAAATCCAGACAGCGTACAGGTAGCATAGTGTGCTTTATGCTGGAAACCTGCATTCATGCTCTACTTTGGTATGCCAGGGCTGGCAGATAGGGTGACCAGATGTCCCAACATTATTGCGACCATCTTGATTTTAGGGGCTTTGTCTTATATATGCATCTATACCCCCAGCCCCTGAAAATAAAGTGTCCTGATTTTTCACACTTGCTATCTGGTCACCCTACTAGCAGACGATGGGAGCATCAGAGGGGTGGATTATGTTGTTCAGTACTGAAAATACTGCACATGGAGTAGTAATGGGGACAGATGCTGAAAAGGGTGTGCGGGGGAAAAAAACCCAGCATCCCAGAGAAGGAGTAGAAAACTAAAATGCTCTGTTCTGACTGGTCACTTGTTGCTATTTCACTCCCTTTCAATGGGTCAGACGTGGCAAGGGCAGCCCGTTTATTAAATTAAGATCATCTGTTTTGGTGGCATCTCTAGGTTGCAAAGATGTTGTTTGTAAATTTTGCTTTGGGTGATTCAGAAGTGTCACTTATAGGCCTGGCATGGGGGTGGGAGGGAGATTCTCATGTGCGCAGAAAAGAACCCACCATTTGGGGCCAGTTTCTCAAAAGTGCTCAGCAACTGCTCGCCACTGATGTGCCCCTTTGGGCCAGATTTTTTCAAAATCATTTAATCCCGCACGTGCTGAGCATTTTTGAAAATCAGGCCACTTATTTTGGTGCCTGAAAAGGAATGGAGTGCCTTAGGAAGTCCGGACAGCAAATGATAGCCTTCTGGAAGTTATTTTGCCTTTCTTGCAGAAGCAGCAGAGATTAAAGATCAAATGAAAATGGTCATTACTTACTGAACCATTGATTTTATTGGGTGTGTTTTATATATTGGTTACTGCAGTCATGTAAACTTGATATCACCCAGTATAGTGCCAGTAGTTTGCTGTACAGCTAGCCATGTTGCACTAATCTCATACCACTGAGCCCCGTTAATGTCGATTGACGTTAAATGGTTTCACTGGTTTCCTGCTCCAAACAGCAGTTAAAGTCCATTATTGCATGTGGTACAGGCAAGTGTTCAAATTTTCAACTAAGTGCTTTGTAGACTTGTTATTCTATGCTTGCCTTTACTTGTCTAGAAAGATTCAGGACACCCAGGTGAAATGGTATTGGGAGCAGTGAGATGGACATACGGGAACAAAGATTTTATTTTTAAAGGTTTTAATGAATTGAAGACACATTCCTCTGCTTTGGGTCATGGGTTGTTTTGTTTTGGTTTTTGTTTGTTTTTACATAATAAAGCAGGCCCCATCACTATTTGGGAAAACTCATTTAATGGAAAAAATATTCTGTCCAGTTGATTGTATTGATTCCCAGCAATGGGAAAAGTAGACCCTTGACAGAAGGAGATTGAGGCCAATTACGAGAACGGCCAAGGACTTCAGGGTCCACAGTGACGGTCAAAAGAGCTAGCAGATGATATGGATCTTTAGGAAAGGGATAGATAATAAGACAGTAAACATCATAAAGCCACTATATAAATCCACTGGTACCATACCTTGAATATTGCATGCAGTTTTGGTTACCCTATCTCAAAAAAAATAGATTAGAAATTGGAGAGGTACAGAGAAGGGCAACAAAATTGATTAAGGGTATAAGGAGAGATTAAAAAGACCAGGACTATTCATCTTGGAAAAGAGAGGTCTATAAAATTATGAATGGTATGGAGAAAGTGAATAAGGGAGTGTTATTTACCCCTTCACATAAGAACCAAAGGTCACCCGATGAAATTAATAGACAGCAGGTTTAAACAAACAAAAGGAAGCACTTCACACACTGTACAGTTAATCTATGGAACTCATTGCCATTGGATGTTGTGAATGCCAAAAGTATAATGGATTAAAAAAATTAGATTAATTCATGGAGGATAGATGCATCAGTGGCTTAGAGATGATCAGAGATGCAACCCCTGGGTGTCCCTAAGCCTCTGACTGCTGGATGCTAAGACTAGATGACAGGGAACAGATCACTCAGTAATTGCCCTGTTCTGTTCATTCCCTTTGAAGCATCTGGCATGGTCACTATCCAAAGACAGGATACTGGCCAGATGGACCATTGGTCTGACGCAGTATGCCTGTTCTTATCCCATGATTCACCATGATCTCGCTTTCTCTGTGTCATGGCCACCACAGTGCCTCATGATGTTGAAATATTTCATTTCAGTCATTAATGTTGAAATGAAACACTTGAACATTTCCAAATCAATATTTTTGGTAGCTTCGATTCCATATAAAGTTTCAATATTTCAATTTAACATCTTGATTTGGGATGAAAACAAAAGTCAAAACATTGGAATTTACCATGAGCCAGAAATTCATTTTTTGGATCAGCTCTATTTACTATTAAATCTTTGCTAAGGCACACATTTTAGAATTTGCATAAAAATATAAAGGTCGCTCCTTGTTACTTAAAGTTACAAATTCACAAAGTTCAAACCATTGGACAACGGGGTCTGAAAGGACATGAGGTCTGATTCTCCTCTGTCTTACACCAGTGCAAACAAAGAATGGCCTCACATAGGTGTAAAACCATAGTAGGTGAGAGAAGAAACAAGACCATCAAGTGGACTTGACCTTATTTAAAGAAGACAAATGTTTGCTAAAAGTAATGGAATAAATGCAAATCTTAATCCGTTGCTTAACGTGTAGATTGAATGCTTTTTCCTTTTCTATACTGGGACAAATTCAGACCTGGTGTATGTGGGCACAACTCCACAAAGTCAGTGGAAGTTGTGTTTGCTCACAGAAGGGCCGAGTCTAGTTCATTATAAACAAATTTCACTTTCTTCTCCTATGTTTAGTATTCTTCTTCCCTGACAGAAAATCTCTTTGCTTGCAATTTCTCTTTTCTTGCCCACAGAAATGCCTAATTTGGTTTGGTACAAAGCTAAACCAAGCGTTCATGTGGGAACTGAGAAGACTAGAAAAAAATTCTATCCCCTCCTAAATTCAGGGTCTGAAAAGTTTTGGTTTAATAGCTTCTTCTCTGGTCACAGAGTTTGCCACTGTACTTGTGTGTGACAACTCTAAAGCAAACATTTTGGGGATATTTTCATCTTGAAAATAAGATTGAAGTTGTTATAGTTATGTAGGTGAACGCAGACATTGAAATACCTATTTTGATGTAAATTATATGGTGTAGGTAATAGGTACACATGAGGTGACAGATTAGACCAAAAGGCTGTATGTGAAAGTCAGGCAAGCAGTATTCCAAGGGCTCATCATCAATGAGAATTACAAGCACTCAGGATCAGACTCAAAACAAGCAGTACATAAACATGACTATCGTTAAGAGCAACCCAGTGGCAAAGTGTAATTCATTTGCAAACAATGGGACCAATGCTGGAGCCCTGTGCAAATGAAACTCTTTGAAGTCAATGGGAGATTTTTCTGGGTAAAGACTGTAGGATATAGGCCTGATTCTCATTTGCACCTGTTTCTCATTGAAGGCAATGTGAAGAGGGCTTAAAGTAGATGTAAATTACGCCGTTTATAGCAGCCTTAGTGTAAATGAGAATCAGACCTGTAAGTGCTTAAACAGAAAGGTTCATCTCCTCATTTACATGCTCCTGAGTGTAAATGGATGCAACAAATGAATGAGCAAATTAAACTCGAGCTACATTAACACAAAAAGCCCTAACAGTTTCACAAACATTAACAGCAAAGTTGCATGGGCATCCCAATCATTTTGCTGCTTTCCAACAATCTTTGCAAGCACTTACTTTTATCTTTATGCCATTCTGATTTAAGATATAGTGTGACTTAAAACCTCCTAACCAGCAACTAAATGTCAAAAGATGAAAAAACATTTTCCATCAAGCTCTGCTTTTCATAAAAATATATCAATTTAATAACTCAGCCTAAACAAAAACAGAATGGTCATGTTAAAATACTGCCAAATTAATAAACTTTGACAGTCCCACATACTGAGATGAACAGGCAAATTTATTTCCTAAGAAATCAAATACATTTTCTCCCTGCATTCACTGAAATAAAAAAGCACACACATCTGTCCCAAATTTCTTTGAAGGAACAGAATGACTGTTAGTTACAAGGAGATATTGGGTCAATGCTTTTATGCTGACTTATCTCAGATAAATTTACAGTTTCTCTATAACACTATCAAAATCCTAAATGTAATCAATTCAAGTAAAATAGGATCAAATATTTTTATTCATATTAACTTTTTGATATCATGATTCAATATCTCTTGATGAAAGATGTGGATGTAAAATGCATTAGTGTTTATGTTTGCAGTACCAAAGGATTAAAAATTCATTAGATCCATTACTCACCATACCTTTCCATGTAGATTTACAATCCCGCTCTACTGTAAAAAGGTGACTCTATTACAGGAGTTAAAGATATAAGTGCTTTTTTGAGAGATGGAATCTTTAACATTGGCAAGCTCTCACAACCTCACCACTCAAACTCTGCCCAAGGACTTAAAAGGATACTCTGTGGTATGAAAAATTACATAGCTGTATTCCCAGTGCAAGATATTTTTAGAGTAAGAAAGGCAACATTCAACCAAATTACAATGGATTTTACAAAAGGCCAAATCCTGTGATCCTTTTGTGGCCAAATTTTGCACTGCCTCATCATAGACTAAGGGTCTTCAGGATTTGGTCCAAAGCAAATAAGAAACCCAGAGAAATGTTTCCATCCATACAAAAGAGAAATGATAAACTGCAGTCGGGAATACCAAGCTTTAAAGAGCACTTCCTTCCCCTCCTTATACTAGGACATAACTGAGCCACTCACAAGAAGAAAAGATGCACTGATGCCCACATAAAGTAGGAAATTCTTGTTTGTGAACTCATCTCCTCTTTCCAAATGGAAGGAGTTTAGTCTTGAGCCAATTCCTAAGATTCTTTAGTTCACTTTGTCTGCTCTGCACTACTCAGATGGGACCAGGTGGACAGATTCTGGCCAGAAATGCCCGGTAGGGAATTCCCCTTTTATAGGGGAACTCTCAGCTGGTGTAAACCTGGCAGAAGTGATGCCATGATCTTGTTGGATCTTGTCCTTTGCCAACTGTGCCCCACAGGTCTGGGGCAGAGGATGTATGAGGGGAGGGATGAGGTGTGCCAGGTCTGAATGACTGTTGGCTGAGTATTTTAATTTGTTCAGATTTATTTCTTTTTGCTCAAATATAGGATTTTGTGGCATGAGTGTTTAAAAATGTAAATTGTTTAAGGAAAGTTTCAGAAACCTAAGGCCTAGTCTACACTAGGAAATGATTGGTTATAACTATACCAGCAAACCCATCTAGTGTAGATACATTTCATACCAGCAAAAGAGTGCTTTTACGGATATAATTTATACCAGGTCCATGAATAATCTATCCCAGCAAAAAGCACTTTTCTACTGATATAATTGCACCTATGCTAGGGCTTTTGCTGATATAAAAATGTCATAAAAAATCAGACATAACTGACCTTGCTATACCAGCAGAAGTTTTAAGTGTCAATCCGGCCTCAGTTTGCTCTTACTAGAAACGACTTTATAGCAACCTAATTGAAGTCTGTTGTTTTTTATAATAAATGTCATGATTATTAAGCTTTCTAATGCCATTATAAGGCTGGAAACAATCAAACTAAGACAATTATGAGTGAAAACAACAATAACGCTAAATGTTCAACTACAGGGAAGTGCTTGAAAAGAAATAAAGACGGCTTTTTTCCCCATTGATATGAAAAGTGCTGCAACATACAAATCAGGAAAATGTTTCCTTTCCCTATGAAAAGCAGCTTTTAGACAAGGAAGCTTATTCGGGTGGGGTCTGGAGGATGCGGTGAAAACAGATTTGTAGTGTAGCAGGTCACGGTCTTTAGAACCTCTAAGGCTATTCCTTTTGCTAATCATAACACTTTGCACTTTACTAAACAGAACTATTGCATGTAAATGTCAGTCCAGCAGCACCTAAGGTGACTTAGCTTATCACAAGGAAAGGAAGATCCCCACAAGGAAGATTTAGTGGCCCTGAAAACAACTGTCAGGACAAAGTACCTCTCCTCCAAAGGGCTGATAGGCCAGTGGCTTCAGTCTCTGACGCAACGGTCAAGCAATTTCACAAATGCAAACGTATATATATTTTTAAAAGGAATGATGTGAATAAGGATTGCAGAATCTTGTCCTTTGCACATAGCACATACTAGAGCAAATAAGTATACAGTATATATGCCAGGCAAGCCCTGTACCATTATAACTAAATGTCTATTATATACAAAAATGTACCAGTTTATCCTTAAGATCCGCCTGCTTTTTAGTTTACTTATGGTGCATGCATATATTGGCTATGTTAGGCAACTGATGTAGTGTTCTGGAATGACCTCTATGCTGCTTCTTCACCTACAAACAACTAACAGAGGATGTACACCAAGAAGACTAAATGGCCACTGTACACAATATTCTGTTTGTCTGGTGTCACTTGGTCAAGCAACGGTTTATGGGTATTTTTAATGCTTTTATCACCGTAGTTCTATATTTCATGTACCCAATTTTTTCATAATTTGCAGGCTGGTAGAATGCCTGGACCCCAGTTTTAAGATTGTGTTTTGTGAGCAGTAGGGAGAGAGGGGCAACTACACAAACTAAACTCCAAAAAAACTTCAAAAACAGACTTCAAAGAGAAACTGCTGAGTTAGAAATTATCTGCAAACTTGACACATTCAAACTGGGTTCATACAGGGATTTGGAATGGCTATCTCATTACAAGAAGTAATTTGCTCTGATCACCCATTCTCACCTCCTACTCAATGGTTGTCATTAGGCCTCAAGTACCCGGCTTTTATCCACCTACCCCGTTGTTATCTATGCCCTTGAATATGTATATGTTGCCTCCTATATATGTTACCTATTTGCTGTATCATTTCTACCAATTGCATCTGAGGAAGTGAGCTGAAGCTCACGAAAGCTTATGCCTGCTGAAATTAAATTTGTTAGTCTTTAAAGTGCTACAGAATTCTTGTTGTTTTTGCTGGATACAGACTAACATGACTACCCCTCTAGAACTCTTCTAGACAAACTAAGGTAAGTATTTCATTTTAATAACATCAATTTCCACCAATCATTCCGCTGGATTCACCAAAACAAAGCCCTGATTTCACATACAGCAAACAGGAAACTATTGTCCACAAGTCTGCTGTATGTGGGCAGTCCTATGTTAGGCAAGAACAGCAAGAGAAAAATGTAAAGTATAAAACAGCATATACAAGTGAGTTTTATTCCCAGTTGCACTAAACAGCCAAGGAAAACTGGCCAAAGGCAAGATATTCTGTGCCTTTTCATGTAGGAGATAATACATAGAGCAGATGTTCATTGTCTCAGAAATACTTCTAATTTGTGAGATATAATGAAAGATCAGTACACAAAATGTACATTTTCTGAGCCAAAATCTCAGTATTTCACCAGTTTAACCCCATTAATCTCACTGAGGTAGCAGAGGTTCTTTTGAAAGGATAATTTGTCATTATATCTCCTAGTAAGTCAACTCATAAATAAAAAATAACAGTGATTTAGCAATTATCGGTCTGATTTTCAAAGGTTCCCATAATGGCTAAATCAGTGTAAGCCAGCCATTCACTTCAACCGGAGTTTTGGGTGCTGAACGCATCTGATAATCAAGCTCTATGAGATCATTTTGAAAATGTCTGTTGCCAGAAACCCTTTTGGCAACTAGTTAGATCTAAGTGTACTTCCTTTAAGATGAAGTTTTTGCTTCAGCTGCAAGTTTCTATAACTGATATCAGTGTTCTCAAAGAATCATGTTCATTTAAATCAGCATTTGTCATAAGCACGTCTCACATTCCATTCCTGGGCTAGGTGAGCAAATACGACACAAGAGTGTGTATGTTCCAGGAAGTTGCGGTGGTGAGTCTTCAATATATTCATCAATTGCTGCCATGTAGTGAGTGAAAAAAATGTTTAACGTTGCCGTTTACATTTTTCTCTACCGCAAAAAAACAAAAACAAAGAACATGCAATAATTTGTTGGCCCTTAAAAAAAACAAATATAGAAAACATTATAATGCAGAGCCCATGATAACTTGATGGACTGGTGATAATAATAATAAAGAGTTACATAACCCCAAGAGCTTCACATTTAGAAGGTAAACACTTAAAAGACAAGACACATTGCCAAAGCAAGAGGTAGGAATAGATTATTGTGGTGTCGAGCTCTGTGTGGGGTTTTTTATTATTTTTTCTAAATGGACTCTAAAGCTAGCTTCTTGAGGGCACTGCAAAAGTGTATGACTTCTAAAAAAGGACTTAGTATATTTTCTATCAATCTGCTCTAGCACCTTTCTACCAAAGTGTTCTTAGTGCTTGACAATAAAGCAAATACCAAGAATCATATAATTCAAAGTTTGAATTATATAATTATAGTGGAATACAGAGTTTTTTTCACCTGAAGTTATTTGTGTAAACTCAGTCCTGGTCTATAGAAACCATAAGTCATTACTCTATGTCCACTAGAGATGATAGAAAGTTTTCATCAAAATAGTTTTCCATTGGAAAATACTGGTTCAACAGAAATGATTTTTTTCATAAAATCATATTTCAGTGAAATTTCCCCTGAAGGAAAAATTCAAAACAAAAAATGTCATTTTCAAATTGATTTAAATTTTGTTTCAAAGCAAATGTTTCATTTTGAGATGTATTTTACTTCATTTAACTTTATTTCATGACATCCCGGTAGAGGTAATAATGGACAATATGGCATATCATATCATGTCATGCCATATTATAATATGATGCTGTGCACTACTAACACTGACTTGATAATATGAAATGACATGTTTTATGACATAATAGAATAATCAAGATATTTTGACATGATATGACGTGCATATCCTGCACAACTGCTGACAAGTCATCAAATAGCGTAAAAATAATAAAATCAATATAAACATGAAAATAAAGCAAAATAAATTTAAAAACAAACATTTCATTTTGATACACAATTTCATTTTTTCTAAACAAAATATTCTAAATATTTTTTCTTTTTTGGGGGGGAATTTCCTTTTCACAGGATATTTCAATATTTATTTTGTTCTGATTCCAAACAAAACCAATGTCATAATGTTGATTTTTTCCATTAAATGGAAATTCCAAGTTTTGACCATTTCTAGTGACAACTGTTTATCCTGTGTATAATGATCTGGTCATCTCAGTTCAGTTCCTAATATACAAGGGCCATCATTGCAAAAAGCAACCTCAAAACGGGCCTGCTTTTTAAAAGAACTGAATGGGTGTAGAGTTTAAATGATCTGCTCAACCCTGAAGTGGTTAGATAGCAATCATTCTAGCCAGCAAGTGGTAGCAGCCTGTGGTTTCACAGCAAAACCAAAAATGTAGAACATTATCCTTGCTTAAACTAAATTACAGGCCTATTAAACTTAATATTGTTAACTAAATAATGGTTTTATCTGATTGTCTTAATTGCAGCCTCATTCTCCTGACATTTCTAAAAGGTTTAATGATTTGTAGAATAAGCACCCTGAAAAGGCCAAATCACTTTAGAATCTGTAATAAATATTTGTCTACTTATATTTACATTGGAAAAAATTCATTGTCAATACAAGTTGTGATATTTGGGCTAATAATTCACAACATGGTTGCTTTATAATACAAACCAAACAGAAGAATTTGAAATACCACTTACAAAAATTAATGCATGACGATCTCCACGTGTAATATATGTAAAAGTCTAAAATATCGTCCCAGTGTTTCCTTGTATTCCCCTGCCTATCTTTCTGTATCTCTCTGTTATTTCTTGTTGTATATTTAGATTGTAAGCTCTTTGGGGCACTGTAACAGAGGGGCTTGGAGGTTCAGGCAGCCTACTGGTTGGAGCGCTTGACTTCCAGCCCCCGACTTGGTCGAGGTGCCTCAGTCTTTAAGGCAAGGGGGAGGGAGACCTGGGAACTCCCACTCCCTCTGGTCTCAGCCCAGAAGCCTATGTAAGTCAATCCCTGAGTAGAGGACCTCCCTGTGGGGAATCTACTCAACTGCCCTGGGCTACTTTCTACCATTGCTCCTTCCATTTGGAGCATGTCCCCAATAGTCCAAGTCACTGTGATGGGTTGTCTGTGGTGCTGCCCCCTCAGGGATCTTGTGCAGCATGCTGCTGGAGTCCCAGCTTCCTCTCTGTGGGGCAGTCAAACATTTGGTGGGGTTGGATCCCCACAAGATCTCAGCGCTTCGGTCACTCAGTTACCTCTTAAGTCAGGTGCTCCTAAGTCTCTTCCACAGTCTCCTTTAGTTAGGAAGATGGTGCTTATTTCCCGGTGGCTGCCTTGGCTGGCAGGCTAGTGATCCTTCCCTTCAGGTAGGGAAGCAGCTAGCTCCTGCCTCTTTGCCAATCAGCCCCAAACTGAGCCAGGTTCTCTCCTTGTCTCTCCTCTCCAGGCCAGCATTGGCTTCAGCTATAACGGGGCAGGGCTAGCTGGGCCCCACAGTTTTTTTTCACCCCTTTCATGCTGACCGGTTGTTCTCCACTTCATGACAGGCACAGACCATCTTCTTGTTTTGAATTTGTACAACACCTAATACCATGGAGTCCTGGTCTATGCCTGGGTCTCCTAGGCACTATGGTAATACAAATAGTAATAATCATTTAAAAAAACAAAAGTGTTCTGTTGATTGTATTTTTTAAATTTAAAATCTTTATTGAGGACTAATCACACTGGCATATAGACAGCACTGGCAATGAGCCCTTCACTTTTAAGTCACCGGTCTGAATACCTGACACTAAGCTCATATAACGGCATCTCTGAATAACAGCTTCTACCATCTCCTCTTGCCTAGGAAACTGTTGCATTCTGGCAGACAATAATCTGGCCTTGGTTTACATGCCTTTGTCACTTTCTGCCTAGACTGCAGCAATGTAATATACCTGGGTATGATACCATCCGTCCATTGGAAACTTCAACCAGTACAAAACATGCCTGTGTCCTCAGCAACACAGGATACTGCAAGCACACCTAAGCTTTCCCTCACTCTCTGCACTGGCTTCCCATGGAATATTGAATCAAGTTCAAGATTGCAGTCTTTAATTTCAAGATGCTTCTTGGTTTGCACCCAACATAGATAAAAGGTCACTTAAAGCTTCAGGATGAGGACCATGGTCATCAACTCCGCTCCTCAGGCACAATAGAACTGTTTACCATACAGATAAAGTTTGTCTGTGCCAGAGACAGAGTTTTCTCAGGGGCTGGTCCAAACCCTGTGGAATGAACATCACAAACTTCATCCCATAACTGACGATACTTGGCACTCTTGCTGGCAGTCTCAGAAGAGATGCCATGAACTGACAGGGTATAAAATCAGAACTATTTTCTCCTTTCCAGAGGTGATCCCTTCAGGTAAGGAATGAGCCTTACTGATGGGGCAGTGAATGGAAGGCTGAAGTGCTCTGAGGATAAATGAAGAACGCCGAACCTTGTCTACACTAGCACTTATGCTGGCAAAACTTTTGTCGCTCTGGGGTGTGAAAAAACATCCCCCCGAGCAACATAAGTTTTGCCAGCATAAGTGCTAGTGTAGACCAGGTCTCAGTCATTGACTTTAATTGGAGCTAGGGAGGATGAGCCATTCAGCCCCTCACAAGACTGGGCTCAGTGTAAGGCTATTCACAGTTAGCAAACTCTGAATACTCATTACAGGCCAGATGCTGATAGCCTTACTCACACCGAACAGTGCTTTACTCCACAGGTAGTCCTATTGAAATCAATGGCACTACTCATGAAATCAGGTGCTGCCAAGCCAGAGCAAAGGTATCCGAATCTGTCCCTTAGATAACAAGATGTCATACTATATTTTCAAATTAAGAGCAGATTTTTAGCATCACAGAGTACCTTCCTCTCTGCTAAACCTGGAACATGCTTCTAGACTAGAAGTTTGACAGTTTGAATAGCATCAGCTCTTGTTGCATAAATCAAGATTAAAAAATGATTTGCATATTACAGGCCTGATCCTACGTCCATTCAAATCAGTGTCAACACTCACATTGAATGCAGTGGTACAAGATAGGTCCACAGATTAATCATAGAGTCATAAAAGTGTATGCCTGGAAGGGACCTTAGTAGGTCATCTAGGCCAGTCTGCTGTGCTCAAGGCAGGACTACATAGTAAACTAGACCATTCCTGACAGGTGTTTTTCTAACCTGTTCTTAAAACCTCCAATGAAGGAGATTCCAAAATCTCCCCAGGCAATTTGTTCCAGTGCTTAAATACCCTGACAGGAAGTTTTTTGTAATGTCCAGCCTAACCCTCCCTCACTGCAATTTAAGCCCATTGCTTCTAGTCCTATCCTCAGAGGTTAAGGAGAGCAATTTTTTGTCATCCTCCTTGTAACAATCTTTTATGTACTTGAAAACTCTGACTACACCAAACCATCAGCTGCGTGGCACACACATACCACTTTTAACTTACTTTTTGTTCATATCTTACCATTGAAATGCAATCATACAAAAGTGATTCATGGCCATCTATCTATGCACATAGTTGGCCTATGTTAATGCTGATGTTAGTCTATATTACTATTGCTGTTTCCCTCATCTTCCTTTCTCTTCTTCTTTCTACTTGTTATCACTCCCATGGTTATATTTTGTCTTAAATTAGAATTCAAAATATTCAGGGCAGAGTCCTTTTACTCATTTGTATACTGTCTAGAACACTGGGGCCTCAGTTCTGATCAAGAGTCTTTATACACAACTATAATACAAATTATTAATAATAGTATTTGTCTTTATTCATCACAGAATCAAAGAAGTACTACTGTTCCAAAGCAACTGGCACATGCTATTGCAGGTAGCAAAATACTCATGATACCCATGGCCCTTTTGGTGTTCTTTGTTAGCCACTAACTCACTTAATTTTGTGTAGTTTAGCACATTACAAGATTGTTCAAGAGTGCCATAAATGATGTCAGACACCATCAGAAACCACTTCAGAAAATCATTGCCTGTAGCCAGATCAAAAGGTGAACACCTGGAAACTAGCAGTGCTGGGAAAGCAGAATAAATCATTTTTTTTCTTTCTCTTTCTCTTGGAGATTTGTTTCTTTTTGCCTTAAAGAATTTTAAAGGTTTATTTACAGCTTTTCAAATGACCCCTAATCTATTTAGAAAAACACAGAGAGACAAATTCATTCCGGGTGTAACTCCATTTGTTGATTTAAGTGAAGTTGCACCAGACGTGAATCTGGCCAAGAGGTTTCCTCTGTGGAGAAATACAAAACATTTGCACATAACTGTGACTTGGCTTCTTGAATCCCATCACAGACTGTCTTGTAACACATTTAAAGACAATTCTCTTATTCTGGGAAAATTGTACCAGTAATTGAAATTCACTAATGGCATAGCTTTAAAAAGTTGTCTTGTTCTATAGGTTTCTTTGCTTGAGGCTGATAATTTTCACAGTGCCTGGCAACAGTTAAAGACACATTGCACATATAGCTTAGTGAAATCTGACACCTTAAATAGCTCTGTAAGTTGCTTATGCTGTCAGATATCAGCAACGTAATTTAACAACGAATGAGGGGTCAACTTGAAGGAAGTAATATAAAAAGTTATTTATTGTGGTACAATAAAAGTTAGAGAATGGCCAGGAGCATTTTGCAACAAAGCACGTAGTACCAAAGCAATATTAAAATGATGTCTGCTAAAGTATATTTTCATTTTATTCTGATAGATTGTCTGTGCTTATAAATCATAGTTCTGTTTATTTTTGTCAGGTGTATACTAATTTATTATCTTCTACTTAGTAGTAAACAGCTGGCCAAGAAATTTTTAATGAAACAGTTTGTTTGTTTGTTTGTTTTTTATGGAAAACAACAATTAATCAAACTCAAAACATTTTGCAGGAATGTACCAGTTTTGATGAAACTTTCATCAGGAAAGGTGTCTCAGGTCTAGAATGGAATTTCTTGTCCAAACCAGAGTGAAAAAGAGAGACTGTAGAATAGCCCAGTGTTTAGGGCACTCACCAAAAATGTTGGAAACACAGGTTCAAGTCCCTCATCTGAATCATGCAGTGTAGGAACTTAACACAGTTTATGCACTGAATAGCTTACAACCTAACAAGACAAAAACCGGCATGGAGGGAAAAGAAAAATAAACAAGTAGACTAATAAAGATGATTATGGAAATGTACCATGTTAGTTCCATTTCTTTAATTATCCATTTAGGACTAGATTCTGTCACCCTTATACTGAGTAGTACTTTAATCATCAAATAGTCCTACTGAAATCAATAGGACTACGGTACTAACACTTAGTATTCAATGTGAGCACTGTATTATTCCATGTGAGCGTGGCTATCAGACCCTGGCCTATATGTTTTATTATGTGGAATGGGTGCAGGGAAAGGGGAACTGCAGGAGGGGAAAGTAAATAGGAACAAGGGTTTGCAAAAAAAAAAAAAAAAAAAGGAAGAGTGGGGAAGAGAGAGACTGAGGGGAAAGAGCAGCAGCGTCAGGAAAGAATGGGAGATAGTATACAGGGCAAGGAGAGTGAGGCTTGAGCAGAGGTATTGTCAGCGGGAGAGGCAGGAGGAGGTTGGGGCGAACAACTAATCAAGACACAGAAAATAATGTCTGGAGTTCAAATGGTAAAAATCTCTGCTGACAGCACTGGTGCCAGAGCGTTGTGGTTGGAATAGCTGGGGACAGAGGACAACAGGGTAGGCCTCTCCCTGCTCCTGGCCATTGTCAAGAAAGGCCTTGCTGCTCCCATGAGCTACCTCCACTCTTGAGAGGTTCTGTCTTGCCCATGGCTGGGGGAGCAGAAGGAAGAGGTGCTTTGGACTTGCCCTGTCCCACCGCAGAAGGGAGCGCCGTTGCAAGTTGTGTTTTATCAAACGTGTCTGTGGGATGAATGACACACGCTGAGTTTTGTTAGAACCTGGACAGATGCCCAGAGAGATTTTAGTCAGTAGTGGTCTGCAGAAACCCAATTCCCAAGTGGGGGGTTAAAAGAGGAAAACATCCCCCCAGGGAACCCAACCTAGGGCAGTGAGGAAGAGAAGCAGGACCCATATTTTTTTGATGTTTCCTCTGTGTGCTATGGGAGTGGAACTGACAGATATTGCTCCTCAGAGACAACCCAACAGAATGTTCTGTAGAACTGGATTTGGAGAAGGCATATGGTGGGCAAAAGGCACACACCTACCTTCTTGAAAATGTCCTGTGCATTGCAGAAAAAGTTCTGCCTTCTCCTTTTGCCTGAGAAGAAAAGGGGTGATGGGTGAGCAGAGACCACCACTGAACAACTCAAAAGATGGTAGAAAGTTAACTAGTCATCCCCAATGATGAATGGATGGAGAGGAGAGTACCAGACCACCCTCACAAGAGATCTGGAAGGTAAGTGATCACACTCCACAAGGTGAGGTCTGGTGTGAAGAGTACCTGGGGGAAAGCTAGACTATAGGGATAATAGAGAGTGCTGTTGAAAGGTAAGAACTAGAGCCAGATGATTGGGATCTGGGACAGGCAGCCTTCCCATCACCAACAAGAGTCCTCTTGTTTCAATCCCCTACCGTAGGCTGGTCTCTTCAAATGAAAGTCTCTTTTAACTTTGGGGTTACACTCACATATGAAGAGTCTTGTCTCTTTACTCCAGGCCCAAAAGGAGCGCTAGCAATGGCTGCAAGGTGGTCTACTCGGGCATTGGAGTTATAGCTAGGAGTACAGATTAGCACACCCAGTGGAGATCCTGTTGGCATCACAAGGTGTCCCAAGTAGCTAAAATCCTAACCATCCTTTTCTTGTGCAAGGGAGGAAAGTTCAGACAAGGGGTGCCCCATTCAGAGCAAGATTTTGGAACCTCTCTCTCACCCGGAACAGCACCGGAAGTCCTGCCCAGTTACCACTCAGTTACATGCGCTCACAGATGTAAACTAGAAATAGCTCTTGCTACACTTAAAAGACCTTGCCCTGGATGCCTGCTGTACAGTTGCAACATAATAGCACAACAATGAATATCCCCCCTGTCCCATCCCAAATCTCCTAATAAGCACTGAAAGGAAGGAGAATAACTCCATACACACATGCCAATCTGCGGTGTAGGCAAATTGCTTTGGGATGCCAATTAAAGGTGACCTGGCGAAGTCAAGAACACCCTGAAATCACTGCAACAATAAAATATGAACCAATGGGGATGGGAGAGTGGATCACTGCCATTATTGCAGTCCTGGCTCAAACTTAAAAACTCCTTGCCAGTGTGTGTGAGTAGGTGATGTAATGAACACACAGGCAACCAATGATACACAAGTGAACAAAGAACAAACGAACAAAGATTCACCCCCAACAGAACACAAAATGGCTAATGGGCTGTGGAGGCCAAGGTCACTCCAAGTTTCACCTTTCCCGATCCCTGTGTGGGGGCCACATAGTAGATGAATGGGAAGAAGGTGCTTCCCTACACCAAGCCCCCAGGTAGATCAACTATCTTCTACCAGCCCAGTCAAACCTTCCCAAGCAAGCAAGGTGGGAAACTGGTTCAGGCCCTTCTCTAATAGTTAACATATCTATTTCTATAAGTGTGACGTGTAGAAAAAAGAACACCAGTGTAGACAAAGAGAGAACTTTTTAATGACAGCATTTGAATAGTTTGAACCCTGTTCATCTGAAATTATGAGAACTTGATACGTTGTATTACTGTTAATGAAACGAAGCTGCAAAGTTCAAAAAGACAGGGTTTGTTTGAAACTGTGGTTCAAAAATATGTTTCTAGTTTGACTCTTTGAAAACAAATAGTTTGGAGTTTTGAGAAGGCTGTAGGAGCTAAAGACTTTTCTTTGGATACAAGGCACGATACGGCTACCCCTCTGGAACTTTTCACAATGGGAATTTTGCCACCAACTTCAGCAAGGTCAGGATAGTTAATGGGCCTATATCAATTTACACCAAAAAGGCCATTTTTTTGGTAGCAACCCATTTCCAGTTACAAATTCCAGATCAAATTTAAATTTGTCATGGTTTTTTCTCTTAAGTATCAGTCTTCCATAGATCTGGGTTATAGTAGGAGCTTTTAATCGAAGAAAACCTGAAACCCATAAAATAAAAATCAAATAACTAATGAAAACTTTATTTTATAACAATTTAAAATATTTTTGTTCACAGTGTAACCTTAAAATGAAAGTCTTACAATGGAGCAATCTAAAAGCAGCTAGTTCCAATCCAAAGACACCTACTATATACGAAACCACAGGGTTACAGATGATCATATGATGACTGGCTGCACATCCTAAGTGGCTACAGGCACATAGAGCCAGGTTGTCAAAGATACTTCAAGATGCAGATAGGGGCCTAATGGGATTTTCAAAAGTGATTAAGTGAGTTAGATGCCTAACTCCAATTGTAGGTGCCTAATTCACTTAAACCCTTGAAAATCCCATTAGACCCCTATCTGTATCTTTAGACACCTAAATTTGACCGCTAGCTCTTAACCTTTAGACTAGCGCCTCAGTGCATCACAGGACTGTGAAGCTGTTTGGTATAAGTCAATTGTTAGTGCATCATAGCAATATTTTAAGATGTAAATTAGTACTAGAATAAATTATTTCCAGCCTGTCCTGGAAAATCTGTTTCTTCAACATGACAGACACACCACTGGACACTGATATTCCATTGGCTCGAATGAATGTTCTATCAAAACAGTTGCTGAGATACTTACTACCTTACACTAGCGATGCAAATCAAGGGATCAGTTATAGAGGCCAGGGGATTTTTGGACAGCCTACTTATATATTTTTTTTCTCTGGACCACAAGGAGATGCTAGAACTCTTTCTCCAATCCACATAGAAACAATGAAGGAACCTTAATGACACTACTTGCATTGATAAAAACTCCCCAAAGTGAAAAGAGAGATGCTGAGGAAATCAAGAGAAAATATGTGGGTTTCCACCAATTAACATTTGTTTCCTAGTTTCAGGCTGGCAAAAATCTGTAGCTTTGTCTGAGTTTTGCTTTGAATTTTTGGGTGCTAATGACTGAATGGTGTTAGATGATCAGTTGCATCTCCAGTGCTCTTATCCTGAACCTGGTTTTGCCTAATCTGGGTTATTATAACATAAAAAATAAACATTAGGCCCATGCTAAAAGGCATCATGCAGTATACCCTTGATATGAATTTGTCCTTCCCTCCCTCTTTTCTATCTTTAAAATATTTAGTAGGTGAGAATACTGGAGCTATTGCACCATTGTAACACCTGCCCACTAAAAGCCACAGCTGATGTATTCTAGCTTCGTTATATGAACTGAAGAGTTGATAAGGCCTATAGAATACATGGGAACAAATATCAAGTGTGGATGATGAAGATAGGACCAAGTGGGAACCTTTAATCCGCTGCATATAATAAGATTACAGATTTTTGTTTTAAGGGACTGTACCTTCTCAAATTCAGTCCTTGGCAGTGGTAACTTGGAATAAAAAACAAAAATCTCCCTCCACATTCAAGATAAATAACACTATAGAATAACAGGCAGTAATAATAAATATGGAGATGCATAAAATAGAGTCTACTATTGAAGCTCCCAAGTAACTGTACAAAATTTTCTGAATATCAACCTTTTGTTAAAGAGGCCTGGCTAGATGTAGAAACACAAACTGCATGCATATAAATTTATACTAAATACAATTAATTTATTATATGCAGTAATTCTTAAATTTCAATCTGGTAGAAATATTTATCGCTAAAAGTAGCATTCTGTAGAAGGCTGGCTTTGGTTTATAAAATCTGCTGTTGAACATATATTGTAATTAAAATTTTTGACTATGAAATTCTGTTATTTAACAGTGACACATTTAAACCTTTTTGAAAAGCAAACAGAATAAAAATATTACCATGAGGTTTTGAATTTGTTTCTTTCCACACTGATTTATTTAAAAAACTCAGAAAGGGCCCAGTTGCACTAATCTTACAGTGATGAGCACGTAAGACTTTCTCCACCACTGACGCCAATGAGAGTTTTTGCCATTGCGTTCAACGATCACAGGATCAAGCCCTCACCCACACTAGGGGTATCCCAACATGAGCAAAAGTTGCACAATCTGGCCCATAAGTAGTTGTTTCTGGTCTTTAAAATATTACACTAAACCATAACTTATTTTTCTTCTTTCTGACATTTTTTATTGTGCAGGTTAAAATGTCAAAGAGTATCATTTCTGTTTTGATGTAAAATAAATGAAATGTTCCAAATATTTCTGTATCTGGGTCTGATCCAAAACCCATTGAAATCTGTCAGAGATTTTCCATTGACTTCATTGGTGCAGGCCTCATAGAAATAATAATACTACTGATATTTCTATAGGAAAAGTAGCATCTATCTAAAATTATAAAGCTTAGAAAAGTTTCTTACATTTTCACTATATTCACCTTTATTTATAACGTCTTTGTATGAACTGCATTCTAAATCCTTTCACTGGTCCCACGGTTACAAATGACAAATTTAATCTTAAGAGAAACATTTATGTGTTTGATGTTAAACTACAGTAACAGCTTTATTCAGTTAGACCTCTTAAAACATTTCATAAAACAGGTATCTGACACATAATTTGTATTTTTACATTTTTCTCTTCATAATAAATGTATCTTTCTAAGAGTTAGAAGTGATAAATAATCTGAATACAGTTTAATATTTCATAGAGTACTCAATATGGCTAGCCTGTATGTATTATTACTGCATAATAAATAGATGTTTTAAATGTTTGCTCCTAGAGGTCTTTTGTTGAACTTAAGCATAAGTTATCTAAACAGTTGAAAAAAGATTTATAGTTATGAAGAGGCCTGTATGTCAAGCAAAGTTTTATTATATGTTCCATAATAAATTAGCAATAAATGGATACAGGTGACTGTGGAATTTATGGCCTTTAATGTTTTAATGCTTCACTAAAGAAAAAACTATTATTAAGGTCCTAAAGGGTAATACAAGAATACCATCTACAAATTGTCAAATTAAATAGTTGTTGCTAGGTATTTGAGCTATGGAACATTTTAGTTTGACCAACAGCAGGGCAGATGGCAAAGAAATGTCTAGAGAACTAGAGAGCCTCAGATCCTAGAAATATACAAAATATGGGTCTGATCCCCCGGCACTTATTCAAACAAGTAGTCCCCATTCAGGCTACTTCAATGGGATTGATCCCACCACCACTAGTCATCTGAATAATCCTTACTCAAATACAGTCTCATTAACAGCAACAGGTTTAACCATGTCCTAAAGTATTACTCAGGCTCAATCCTGCAGTCGTTACTCATACAACATGACTAATCTTGTAAGTAGGTCTAAAAACGTAAGAATTTCATGATTGGTACCCATTACCCCAATTTACAATAGGGCCCCGCTTTGGCTTCTTTCTGGTAGTTGCAATTTAAGATAAAAACAGTACATTTTCTGCCCTGCAATTCACCTTGGCTTCCAATAATAGTAGCTGAACAGCCTTGGGAAATTGGATTTGTGGTTGTAGTTGCCCAACTATTGTCCAACTTAGTTGCCCAACTATTAATATTGAACATACTGTGAGTGCAAAAAAAATGGAGGTGCAATTTTCAGAGTGCATCTCACACACACAGAAAGCCCATTTTGAAAATGTAGTCTGCAGCTTCTGCATTTTTAAAATCATTCTGATCTTTCTGAAAGCTATCTAGATTAATGAAGATCTTATTTCATGAAATTAAATGTATGTACATAGAGCCTGTTCCTGTTACCCCTTTAATCGGTGTCAAAACTCCCATTGATTTCAAAGGAAGCAAGATTGGGTCCACAGTCTGGTCAGACCATGACCTTGGGGTTCTGAGTGCTCTCAGATCTCATTGAACAGAGCTGATGTTAGCAGCAAGTGCAAATAAATTAGTATAGAGCAATGCCAGCAAGTTGAGTGTTAGGCCTCAATTTGCTGATCCAGCAAGAGTCTTTTTTATATATTTTTATGAGGCCAAAAAAATGTGAGATCTGAACTTCTCACTTTGTTCCTTGAATCCAGGAACTAAACACTGGGGGGGGGAACAGATACAATTTTTTTCCTGCTCTAGTACTGTCTCCTCACCTGTCACTGAAAAATTCTCTGACATACATTCACACACATACTAATACTATATGCTGCAGCTAACCCTGTAATCTGACCATTTTCTTTCTATTAATGTCTCTTTAGATTCAGTGCTTACATTGATTAAAAACAAAACAAACAAACAAAAAACCAGGTATGGCATTTGGGAGGAGATTTATATTTGGGCATAGAAATTAGATCTGGCAATGAAGAGTTAAGATCCATAAGCAACTTGGCACTGCCTGCCGCCTCTCAACATGTCCATATATGGGAAACAGCCCATGCTGAAGATGTAAGACAGACCCAACTAAGCACTCAAGAAAGACTAAGGCAAAATTACTTTTAAAGATTACATATATCCAAGCCATTAGCACTGTGTCTGCATGTTAACACATCAACACAAAGGTGGTGTGGGGGAGAAAGAAGGGTAAAAGTGCTTTGACAACAATACCAGTGTAGCAGTTCATCTATAAAAGGAAACACATGTTATCCGACCTTCTGCCTAATAGGGCCGGACATTAATTAAAAAATATCTTTTATTTTGGAGTGTTGGGTCTTGGAGCTAACAACTCACTGCATTAATCTATTTGATCTACTGCACTGATCTGCTCCAAGGGTCAGAGACCATGCCGTCCTCTGTGTCAGTGCTCAATTAATAATAATAATAATTAATACTTATATCCGCGGACTAGTCATGGCTGGGAGATAGGTTGCACTTACAATGTTGTGCACTGACCGGGGTGGGTTCATTCTTCCTCACACACATCTTGGTCCATCTCACTCCATGCATTTTTAAATAGCCCATAAATATTTCCTCTCCAGAAAGTGTATTTTTAAATAATCACAGTTGACTCCACATTTAATACTGCCTCTTCTTTTGCCTTTTTCTTCTTTGTTAGGTTTGTTTGTTTGTTTTGCCTTCTCATTTGCTTTTATCTGATTGAATTGTAAGAGGGTGATTTTAAATTATTTGTAATTGTATTTTAATTTGTTGTTATGTCACATAGTGCTCTGAGTATCTTGGCCAGGGTCTGTGGTAAGGAATTGCTGTATGGATTTTTCAGCACAGTGGTATTTTTGTGCCAGAAAGACCGATGTGTAAACTCTCCCTTATTGGTCATAGTGTTTTTTCTTTGACCTGATGTTGGCTCCTAATGTCAAGCTAAGACATGACGTTGCAGCTGGCGCACAAAGCACTCTACAATCACTACTTGCTTGTTGCATGATTTCTAGCACTCCATGTAGTCTCCCTAGGTTTTCCAGGCACCCACTACAATAAATGCTGACTTATGGACAAGCAGACCTACCTGACATCTGAGTATTCCCTTCCAACTGCAGCGATTGTCAATAGCTAGGGCCTGTGGTTGTCAATAGATATGATTAATGTAGTAGTAATGCTTCAATGCTGTCATAGAGAAGGGATTATTTTTCTGCAGAAGAAATGGCCTGGTACTGTCATGCAGGCTTCTCATCTAAATCTATAGCTGTTTGGCTCTACTGTAGAAAAGTTTAACTGTTAGCAGACACCATGCCAAGCTAATTGATGGCCAAAAGTGTAGTCAGTAGTGGAAACCATGTATGTACATCAAGTTGGGTGCTGAATGAATTACTACCAGCTGACAACGAGACAGCTGTCTGTCCTGAGCTTCCACACCAATGGGTAAAAGGATATGGCCTCCCACAGTTAAACCAACTCTAAACTGATGAGCTTTCAAAAATAAAAAATAGCTTTTGCAGCTGTACGAAACAAATTCTTAGCTTGAATAAGAGTCACTAATAACAGGCCATAGTGAAAGGAGGGATTATAATGAAGCTCCTTCCCTCCACTCTTTCTGGCTTTCCATGTTAATAGACCATGCTGAAATTCAAGTGAATTGCTTAGCAAAGTATGGCTACGTGTTGGCAGGATTTGGATGGGGGCTAACTACTTATGAGTTGTCTACACTTAAAAGGTTTGCGGCTATAACCAGCATAGTTACAGGGGCCAACCACTCCTAGCATGAATTAAGTTATACTCGTATACACATGCTTATGCCAGGATCACTTATTCCAGTTCAGGAACCAATATAAACTATACTAGTATAAGGCACCTTTAAACTGACAAATATGTCTATTGTGAGGCTTTTACTGTCATAACTATGTCAGGGAAAAATCACACCCCTAACCAACCTAGTTATACCAGTAAAACTTTTCTAGTGTACACCAGACCTTAGGGCCAAACCTTCTAAATGGCCTCCAAAGTTGCTTGGAACATATCAACAAGACCACTTCTCATTAGGTTTTCCTTAGCATGGCTTGCGTTAACAGTGAAGTTTTCTTTCCCCAGAATTCCAGGATAATAGTTCATTAGCCCATTGTCTAATGAAGGTTTCACAGTCTCTTTCCTTTCTGTGGGATGCATGCTGATAGTGTAAGAAGGAGGGTATGTTTACACTAGAAATGTAAGTCGACCTGTGGTGGTTCATGTCCACACTATCCTCCTTGGGTCAGTGATGTATGTCTACATCAGGAGCACTTCCACCAACTAAGAGGGGCAGTATGGGGAGCTGAGAGCCCCGTCTCTTAGCCCTGCTGGCAGCTCCCTGCTGGGAGCCCGGCTGCCCCACAGGCTCCTGGAGTCCCTGCAGGCTGCCCCCCAGCTCTGCTCCCTGTTCCCTGCCGGGAGTGGGGGGAGAAGCTGCCCAGACTTTTGGCCCCAGCTCCCAGCCAGAAATGGGTTGAGAAGCTGCCTTAGCTTTTTACCCTGGCGCCCAGCCAGGACTGGGGAGAGAAGCTTTTGGCCCCAGCTCCCAGCCAGGAACCAATCTGGCCATCTGGGTTTCTTGTCCCGTCTCCCAGCTAGGAGCGGAGTCCACCCTCCCCTGCTCCTAGTGGGGAGCACAGGGCAGCTGGGCTCTAGCTGCCCAGCTTTCTTGTCAATTTCACGGCCCCTGCAACAGCAGCTGTAAGGGAGGCAGAGTCTACACAGACACTGCCTCGCCCTAACTACACCGACATAAGCCTTACACATCTCATGGAGGTGGAATCATTATGTTGGTATAGTAGGGCACTTTCATCGGCAGGAGGAAGGCTATAGCGTAGACATTGACATCATTAGGTTAATGTAAGCTGCCTTATGTCGACCTAACTGTGTAGTATAGACCAGCCCTGACTCTTTGTTTTCTTTATCAATTTGATGAACACCTGTGATTTCATCTGGAAGTTATTTTTATATGTATGTTGTGAATAGCTGACTTCTGGGATGACTTTCTATCCATCTATTATGTGTGCTCATATGTTCTGTCAGGTTTGGGCAAGAGTTTATTCTATTTTATTTTATTTTTGCTTTGGTCTATAGCAGTGCACTTTGAGTATATTTGCCATTGGTAATGATGATTATTGCAGGTAAGTTGTCACACCATGTGCAGCTCAGGGAAGGCATTGTTATCACCTATTAGATATAAACTCTGCGTCCCTAATGACTCTCTGCCATGCTCCACTCATGCAGAGACTGGCCCTGGGTATCCTAATGGGGATCTCCTTGCCATGTGGGAGTCCCCAGAGAGGACAGAACCAACTCCTACATCACCCTCTCTGCGCCCCCAGTAGAGGAAGGGTGAGCAGAGGTAGGGCTGCAGAATGGCTGAAGTATGAGGCACTTTGGCAATCTCCAGTTTGCAGATGGTCTCTTGGCATCTGTGTGCAGGGTGCAAGTTAGAGCGGCCTCCAGGCAGAAGATCAGGCCTCCTTTGCACCCAGTTTAAGCCAGACACAGCAAAGAATCTGGCTTTTTTATGGACATGGAGATTCCTGAAAAACCTTATATAATTTATTACAGCTCAAATATTAATGGCAACCCTAATATGTTTTTTCTCTTTCCCCAGTGCCTTTTCTAATTCTGCACTTAAAATACAGGTGGTGTTGGTATCAGGTTGTACAGAGCCAAATTTCTGATGCTAAATCGCGAGGTTTTTACACTACTTTACATAATCCATACTCAAGAGAACCTCCATTGACAGTATGGGAGTTTGTGTGACTTCTGCAGAAGCAGGAAGGGGGAGCCCCTGATATTTAGGTGGAGAACTGGAGAAACTTGGAGGAGGTCAATTCATAAGAGTGCTCCAGCTTCATATTACAAGGCAGGTAAAACAATTACTGTGCAAAGAAAGTTAATATGTAACCAAATACGTATAATATAGATATATATATATTAAGGGCAGACTTGCTGACCCTGGCCAACTCTTGTTCACTTTCCATATTTGCTTAGTATAATATTGTATCAGCACAAATAGATAAACCTTCATTTCTGAAGCTAAATTAGGTTCTTTTTTGTAAGTACTTGGTTCTAAAACATACCAATGTGTTAAGTTTCTGGCTGCTATACCTTTTTATATGTTAAAATGTGTTAAATGCCTTATTCCTTGTTATATAGCTATGGGTCTTTCCCTTATATAGTCATATTTCTATGGCATCTACAATAGTACTTAAATGAGTATTAAGAAATAAAGTGTATGAGTTTCAGATGCTTCTAAAAGCAGCCCGTTTGAAAAAATATATATGAAAATGGGCAAGTGATGACTCTATAATGAGCTCCAATTTTGTGTATTTGGAGGTTTTAAAACATGTTTTAATGATCAATGGCTCTTCATACTTCTAAATACATTTCAAATCTCTTTCATAAAGATTCTTTCTACATACAGATACTGTGCATTGGGGGTGGGCCTGAACCAAACCCCCGGATTGAAACACTCTGAATTGGATTTGTGGATCTGGATCAGTATCAGCATTTTGCAACTGAGGCTCGCCAGGGTTGCCAACTTTCGCACTATTTTGGTGAGTATTGCGATTTTGCAGCATTAAAACGGGCCTCTCATGAGAGGTTTCTGACAGCAAAGGATTTGAGCTATAACTGATGCTGTACTTCTGGCTGCAGCCACCAGAGGTTGCTGCTGAGAGAGTGAACTGCAGACTTTGGATTGCACTTCCAGCTGCCACCAGCAGAACCTCTGTAGAGTTTGCTGTCTCCTGAGACTGAATCTTTGCTTCCCTGTTTGTGCTGCGCATGCCAAGCATGGGAACAGCATCTCTTTGGGCAAGTGGAGAAGCAAGGGTGCAAGCAGAGGCAGCTCTCACTTATCTCCTTCTATCCAGCATTAAATAGGGGTGAGAAAAACAAAGTTTGATGGAAGAGTTTCCAGGAGTGTGTGCCTCCCATATCCAGTCTGCAGGAATCACACCCAGCCCTGCTAGAAGAATCAGGGACCGGGGAAAGAAGTATTTGAGGGGAAGGGACTGGGAACTGGCAGGGATAGCCAAGGGACGATGGCTATAACAGCCTGTTGAATTTTACACCAAACTTTTGTGCCTTTTCTGTCTTTCCCAGGCCTTTGGCTTACTAAACATTTTACCAGGTGCAATATTCTCTTGTGTTACTAATATTTCTAATGTAATTTTTATAACAGCCCATATTAAGTGCAGAGGGCAATTTGTCTCCTTCCTCAAGTATTTTTGTCTGCTTGCTCCCAGCCCAGAGGGACTCAGGAAGAAGGAAGTATATGCTAATTAAGTTCTGCCTCTCACTTTTAAAGAGACAAGCATATTCTCTTGCTTATGTGTTTATTGCAAGTTCAAGACCATAGGGTCAAAATTCATAATTATTTTTTATACTCAAAATAGAAAACAAATTGGTAAAAGTCTATACAAAACTAATTTAAACTACCCATAAAGAATCTATCTTAAAATTGACTAACATAGTTCGGATTTCAAGCTGAAACTCCATCTTTAATACTGCCATGTTGTGCACAGATAGGTACCGTTTCAGCTTGCAGAACACCAGGACTAGGGGAGTGAAAAGGTGGATTAAAATCACCTTTCCCTCCCCTTCCCAGGTGCTATGCTGATTACAGTTCATCTAGACCTGGGCATCTGGTTCTTTTTTATTTATACAAAGTTATAGTAAAAATATATGAGCTTGCCCTCTATTTTTGACTGAAGAAATGTACATGAAGATTTATAACATTTGCACAGGTTTTGCTTTTTCCTGTTGTTAGGGCAACCTAGTGTCTTGTAAAAAACGTAACTACATGTGTTCCATAAAACCTATGAAAAAAACACATTTTGGTACTTATATCTTCCTGGCACAATTACACTCTGAAACAACCATCTTTGGTTCTTCACTCCTGCAAATGGATCAAATTACATTTTACTGGGTAATGAAGTGCCCTACAATAGCCTGCCCTTTCTATTTTCAGTCTTGTCTTTCGCAAAGTATCGGATGTATTTATTTGCTATTCAGGCTCAGGTACTTGTATTTGATGTGCATGATATGTTAGCCCCCTTTGGAGGCTGCACAAGTTAAAAAAATTCCACTATCTTTTTCCATTCTTTGGTGGCACATTTTCATTACCAAAATAATAATAACAACAACAACAATAATAAGCAATTTATTGAAAAACAGGAAAAATATAACTTTGTACATATTTTATAAACCTATATGCAACTTGATAATCTACAAGAGTTGTTTCAGTTGCCAATCATGCACAAAAATGAACAAAATGTTGATACAATTGTGATGTTTTTCTTGACTCTCGCTTCGCTCTGTAGTATTCTTTTATCCAGTGCGCTGAAAGTAGACACATCACATTTTGATGTGATTAGACTTGTTTCAAGGTGTGAAATTGGTACGTGCCAACAACAAAGGGAAATATTTCTTTTAATATTGTGTTTTCATGCCACTTGAAACAATATTACTCTTTGGCCAAGGGCCAACAAAACCCAGTGAGAAATATTTTATAGCGCATGGCTATAATAATAATAATAATAATAATAATAAAAGAATTCTGGACTAACAATGGATTAAACTAGTAGAACATCATTTATATTAGATCACAAGGATGAATATCAAAAATACAGGCAATATTTTTTGAAACAACAACCAGCAGTGAAATGTTTATTTCTAACAGTCCAAAATAATTTGTGGTTTATTTAATTCTTACCATTCATTTTGTGTTCTTTTGAGTAAGCTACAGTAAGACACCCGCATAACACCAGCTGTTTTCAATTTTGATTTTGGATCTGTAGTGAGCTGAAAACTGTAGACTGCATATCTGCAGGGGGGAGGGAGGAGGGGGGAAGGGGGGGGAATAATCTTTGTAAACAGAAACAAAGTTTTATATGAGTAGGTGCATGGGGGGGGGGGGGGGGAACAATCCCACAAATATATTATAGTAAATTACTTTTTTGCCATTATCACATTATATTTGTGCAAACATCAAAATTGCTTGTGAGCCCTGAAAAAGAATGTCTCATTGCCTTTAATATGCTTTGCAATGTGCACCCATACAAAATCATTACTGTAACAAAACCAGCTGCGTGTAATAGAAAGCAAATGATTTACAATGTTACTATAAGAAACTACTTTATTTCACATTATCATAAAAAGAACAGAACTGAAAATTTGCATGACAAACACAAGAATTCAGGAAATTCCAAATCTAATTCATTTTTGGGTTTTAATAGGTATTAACTTAAGAAGGTGAATTGTTAAATACTAAAGAATATTTCCAGAGAGTTTAGCGGCAATATTGGAAATCCTATTTTGTGAAATGCTTACTAGTCCAGTAGATGAAGGAAATGTCTAAGCCTTAAATAGTTTGGAATCACTGACGAATCTCCAGAGGAGTATTTATTTTTAATTCACATGCACATATCCTAGGTCATCCATAGGCCAGATCCTGCGGTCCAGCTGGAGTCAGTGGGAGATTTGCCTGCATAAAGACTGCTGGAGTAGACCCTATGTGAAATGTAAGGATCTGTAATCAACTTGCACAGCTAACATATTAAACTGTCATGAGGGGGGAAAAAGACATAACCAGTTTCAAATGTGTAATCTAATACTAGTCATGCTAAATAGGAGTATTACTTATATGAATTATTTAATTGAATATAATGGGACTGCTCATGTAAGTAAGGACACAGGACCAGGTCTCATACAAGTTTTCCAAAACCTAAACACAACTTTAACTCAAGTTTTAGGTGGCTCCTGGAAAGAAAATTGTTTTCTAAAACAACTGAATGAGATAATGACTAGCTGTTAAAAAAATGTGGCAAGCATGATATGTAAAGCAAAAAATATTTGAACAAGTGAGGCTGTATAAGACCCAGGCAGAACTCAGAAGAATGTGAAATGAAAGTCACTTTTACAGCTTTACTTTTGTTTATCAAAAGGCAGCAATAAATGTGTCTTATTAAAAACAATAAAAGAAAAGCATCACCACCACTGATTGTTGTAAGTCCAGTTACAAGGAATCTGGAATAAAGACCCTTGTTTCCTAGTATTTTATATTTCCCCAATCCCACAAACTAGCTTTCAGTGGACTGTTAGATCCGATTGGATGCTAAAGGCTGCAGGTGGTGTTGAGAAAATGGCATTTATGGAGCTCAGTTTCTTTCTTGCTAGTGAATGAAGATGGAGGTCGTGTGAACACATAGCTCTTGCTGGCAGGTCCAAAGAGCCAAACCACAACCCACCTAAAGGAAGGCCAGTCACTTGTCCATTCTGGCCAGAATAAAATTCTTGTTGCCTTAGCATTCTGCAAGTGAGAGGAAATTAATGAGCCAAATTATCCCCTGGTGTAGCAAAACTGAAGTCAATGGTGTTATGTCGAGGGATGAATTTGTGTGTGAGTGAGTGAAATGGCAGTTCCTCAAATGAAACCATAGGTAATTTTTCAAACCCCTTTGCACCCATCAAGAAATGGAGAGTAGGGACAGATATAATAAGGGGGAACTCACACATAGAAGCTGAAGTTTAGGGTGGGAGCCACCACATAAAAAGTTATTCTTGGTCTACTTGTCAGAACTTTTTATTGCACAGAATTTACATACCTGGTTATTAAGTGGTTGAAAAAGAGATCTGACAGATATTAAACTGGATGCCATTCTCTTTATGCTGCTGCCATACAGATGTGTCTTGACCATAAGCAGACTTAGATTCAGGATTTAAATGGAGCATAACTTTTGCAAACCTCTCCAAACCTTTCACTGTGGCTGCATAAACATTGCTATTGGAAACCAAATGTATGTATTTTATGAGTTTGTGATTTTTATCTATGCAACCATAATGATGCTTTAATGCAGAATGTTTGTGTTTATTTTTTAACTTATGACATCTTTCAATGCTTTTTAATTATAGTGAAAAAGAAGGAACAGGGCTCCAATATCCAATATTAAATTTCCTAAATATAAAGCATAGATAGAATTATTAGACTTCAGATTCTGGCACAATAACCACAGCTGTATACAGGTTGGTGGGTCCATTACTGGAATACTGTGACCAGTTCTGGTGACCACACTCAAAAAGGATGTAGAAAAAAACTGCAAAGAGATAAAAAAAGAGCTACAAGACCGATTTCTGGTTTGTAAAACCTGCCCAACAGTGAGAGATTTAAGTAGCTCAATCTATTTACTTTATCAAATAAAAGTTAAGAAGTGACTTGATAGTGATCTATTAGATCAACATGAAGACAAGATTTCTGATAGTAGGGGGCTCTTCAATCTAGCATACAAAGGCATAAAAACGTCCAATGGCAGGAAGCTGAAGCTCAACAAATTCCGATGGCAGATAAGGTGCAAATTTTAAACAGTGAGGTTAATCACTGGAAAGCTTACGAAGGGATGTGCTGGATTGTCCATCACTAGAACTCTTTAAAAAAGATTGGGTGTCTCTTTTGAAAAGAGCTCTAGTTTAACCAAGAAATTATAGCCTTGATACAGGAATTACTGGGTGAAATTCTATAGCCTGATTTATGCAAGAGGTCAGACTAGATGATGTAATGTGCTCTTCTGGCCTTAAAATATATGAACTGCCTCTTTATTTTTAACTTTTACAAGGATCAATCTTTAAAGATCCTGAAGAAATACACTATACTCAGAATAAGCAATTGGCAGTAAATTGGCCCATGCTCTCACTATGCCTAAAGGAACCATATTTTCAAAGTCAAAAGCTGGGACACTTTTTTGGCAATATTTTTAGGTCATGAAATAGTCATACAAAAGGCAAAAATATACTTTTTTTTAAAAAAGTGCTGGTATCATTACAGCCAGTTTGTGACTCAACAGTGATATGTTCATATTTCTTGGAGTGGAGAGATTTTCCAGTAATTTAGTGTTCTGAATGAATTTATCCTGAAACACTGAACAAGTATCACTAACATTCACTATAAGTAAAATGACAGCTTTGATAGTTTCAGTACTCATTTGGCTTTTTATGCCAAACGTTGTTCATTACATCGAACACTCTTTCCACTGTACTGCCTGTTCCTGGTTAACACAGAGCATATTCTACTCAGTATAACAGTACATCTTGAACAAACATTTTGTAGTTACAAAAAAAATCCCAAACATTTGGATAGATGAAAGGAAATACCAGGACATTTCAGGTGTCATGGTGTAAGTTTCTGAGACACTGGTACATAACAAACAAATTAATAAATAAATTAATAATCATAATCATAATAATAAACCCTATCCCAAGAGAATTGGGATGAACGTTCACCTGAAGAAAGGAGCTCTGTATAAGCAAAAAAGCTTGTCTCAGAAGTTGGTCCAATAAAAGATATTACCTCACCTACCTTGTCACTTTAATTATGACATTAATTGGGCCATTCACTCTCTTCTCATAACATTGCCAGTGTTGTTTTCAGACTTGCCATGAAATTATATTTATTAAACTTCATAACTATATCATAAACTTCAGTAATGATCAGACCTCAGTGTAATTAAGTGGAAAGAACTAATAATAATCCATAACAAAGATTCATTTCTATCACTTGTTCTTTGACAAGACAGTGTCAGTCATAGTCCTACAAGTTAACTACTCCTGAGTAATTCATCCTTTCATAAAGTCCAAACTGTCTTTGATTATCTACTGCATTATCATCCTTGAGATTAACTACAGCAGTCCTACCAATCATGTGTAAAAAATTATTTCAGAGCATCTCACCAATCTTGATTATCCACTAATGATGTCAGGCTAGATTTACACAGGTGTTTAGGTGTCTAGTGGGATTTATAAAAGCACCTAAATGAGTTAGACACCTAACTCCCATTGACTATCAATGGGTGGGGGGGGGGGGGGGAGGGTTAGGCAGCTAACTTCCTTAGTCACTTTTGAAAATCCCACTAGGCACTTGTGAAGGGACATGCCCTCACTCTGGTGGAGAGGAGACTAACCAGCTCTTCTAGGCCTGTTCAGTTCTAGCAAGGCTCATCGGCAGAGCTTGTTCCTGCCTGAGTAAGTGGGAGGGAGCTTAAAAAGGGAAAACCTGGTACAGGAGGAGGGCTGCTCCACCACAGAAACTGCTGACAGCAGAGATGGACTAACCTAGAGGTAGATAGCAGTAGGCCTCACTGCTCCAGAAGCTGCCTGGACTAGCTGCATCACGATATGCCCTAAGAGGAGGAGCTGGAGGTACACCCCATTAAAAGACAATATCCAGACTAAACCCAAAAGGCAGAATCCAGGAAGAATGCCTGATAGCCAAGTCATCTTTGCCTTTCTTTGTTTTCATGCAGAGTTCCCTCTCTCATAAGGGAAAAAGAGGGGCGAAGACCTTTCTTTGGTCGGTTTGTTTTATTCCGAGAACCCCTCCATAAATGACTGGAAGCAGGGTTTGGAGGGACTCGAGAGAGCCTCTGCCCCCACAGCACCTATCTATATATTTAAGTGCCTAAATATCTTTGTAAATCAGGCTTATCCTCAGTGTACATCTCAACAGATAACTTTATGCAGAGTGTATAAATGAGAGCAAATCTTGCTCCTGATTCAGACCCATCGATGCAATGTACAAACCTAATTGTTGTCATTACTACTTCTCCCTGTCTTCACCATTCCTCAGTCTCTTCCCATATTCATAAGTCTCAGGCTTGATGTTGGACGGGACTTCTTGATAAAGTAGCTTGCCAACAGAAAATATACTAGATATTTAATGAAGTGTTGAACTGGGTCCTGCCTTCTGAGATATAAGTCACCTGAAGGCTGTTTCAGTGATGTGTTTGATGGACTGATGTTCTGGTTAGAGTGAGACTATCTAAAGTCAGTACTGAGAATTGTTTATGAATGACCCCAACAAAGGTTACTTTAACAGTTATGTTAGTTTTTTGGAATTTCTTTTATTCAGCACCTTATTCCCACTCCACTCAACCCAGGAATGGAACCAACCTGTGATGCCATTGCTCTCTACCTGAACATACATCTCTGGAATATTTTGGCCCTGCCTGTCTCCTAGAAACTGGGGATCTAGTGAGCTGGATATTTGGAAGAGATCACAGTACAAGATACTGAAGAAAGCTACTCATATATACCAACAGCAGGTCAACATGCAGTACCTAACGCTGAATTACCTTCTGTCATTGCAAATTGAGATGCTTGTGATGCTGCAGCAGCATGTGGAAGAGAGAGAGAGAAAAAAAAGCTCGAGTTGCATCAAGGAAATGAAGGAGAAACTGAAAGGAGACCAAATATTGATGGTAATTTAAAATCACTCATGAGACCTGGCTGATGTATTTTTTAATTCATTATGACTCACAAAAGATAAAATCAGACAACTTCACATTAGAACAATAAACTGCATTGAAAAATATATGGCTAGTATCCCAGTGTGCTCTGTATACAAGTTTTGAATTACAGCTAGGAAGTTATATCCATTCATTGGCATTCCATAAAGTCAGGAATGTTGCTGCATGCTGAGCCTTCTATGTTCTTACATGAGTATTATTTTTGCTCCTTCTTTAGTGAAGCTATTTCTAGAGGAAAATTTGCTTAAGAATTAGAGTTTCCTCCATTTATCCTACCTCTGTGGCACTCTTCAACATATTTGTTTTAAACTTTTTCTGGCAGGCTTGGGTTTGAAAACATACTCTCACGTAGGCAACTTTTAGTTACATTTGTTCATTGCATCTTCACAATTATATAGACAATATCTTTGTATACGTAAATGGTAATCACAGGAACAGTGGTGCATCAGATAAGCAGTGAACAATATAAAGAGACATTGAAAATTCTAGGATCCTGACTATGGTAGGAACATTTACTGCTGTTGCAATGCTAAGGTAGTTCCACCAGTCTTAGCAATGGTAGGAATCCTAGTGTAGATGAGTTGCCACTTGCCATTACTATTTTAACCACCATGTCATGTATCCCTGGTCTAATAATAAAAGAGTGGTTAAAACAACAGTTCAGAAGGTGGCCTGTGTACACCAGCACTTTCATCATTGCCTTCACAAGTGGAGCTGAACCAATATTAGCAATATGGAGGGAACTTTTAGAAAATTTCCCTAACACTGACAGCAGTTAGGAGAGGAGGGAGCAGCATTAGGAACAAACTAATACAAATAAAAATGTTATCCAAAATGAGAGATCAATAAAAGTAATCTATATCCACTATCTCTTTTGGTCTTTATTTATTAGAAGAGTTTCCCCAAAGAAAATTTTGGTTAAAGTAGACCACAAAGTTTTGTTTTCATAAACAGGCAATTCTACTAAGCACAGTTCTAATGCTGCATTGTGCCAAATTGATAGAGTAGAGCTGGTGAATTTCCAGTATAGAAAAATGGTCTTTAAAGCTGTAAATAATAATCAAAGACCAAATTCTGTTTTCAGTTATAGGGGGCAGGGTAAATCTGACTTCAGTGAAGTTATCCTAGAGTTATGATGACATAAATGACAGCAGAATTTGGCCCCAGTATAGTAACTGATTTATCTAAGGCCCTAAGTATAAATTTCATAATACAGTCCCCAAATAATTCTAGTAATACACCTAAAGCTAATTTATATCCAGACTATTAGATTATATCCAGTACTGACTTACAGGATGCTTGTAACTCTAGCCAGTGCCAGAACAAATTTACAGAATTCCCACAGTCCTCACGATTCTTCCAACATTTAGTGCAGGGAAGAAGATGCACAGAAGATTGTTTGGAATGTGTGACATGTATTTGTTGTATGACTTGGTATTGGGTAATTCTTATCCATGTTCATAAAGGGATAGGATTTAGAGTCAGCTTGCATTCCCTCTCTATTTGCATGCACAAATTCTGTAGCCATTCTTCTTTCAATAACTTGTTCTTAACCAAATTGTCTGTATTGAGAGAAGAAGTTTAGGAGCATCTTCAAATTTTTAAGAATAAACAGTGTTCCAAAGGGAAGAGGGTTCTAAAAATGTTGGAGAATGTAGCTTGGAGTACATATGCTTAAACTGCAACAGGCAGGGAAGAACAGCATGAGGTCATCCTGAGTTTGGGCACAAAACAGAGAGTTTGGGAAGATATAAAGAGAGAGCCATCTTGGCATCCATCACGGGACAGTCATAAGGGGTCAGAGATCTTGCAAGCTGAAAAAGATGAGTCCTTCAACCAAGAGGTTGAATTCTCTGGGAATGACATATAGATGGAAAATCTGCTTAGGCAAAAAATTTTTACATAGGAACATGAGAGAAACCACACCAAGTTCTTCCATCGAAGGTCCTGACTAAGAGAAAGTCAGCAATGGATTGGAAAAAGAAAAATTGGCAAGAAATCTACCTTGAATAAAGACTGTAGCTTATTAAATTAGGTTTTAGCCATTAGAAAGCACATTTTTACTTTTATTTGCTTATAACCATTTTTGTCTTTATCCCTTGTAGTTGAACTCACTTAAACCTATCTTTTTGTTAATAACCAAATGTTTACTTTTTACTTAAACCAACCCAGTGCTGCATTTGAAATGAAGTGATTGTTAGCGCCAGTTAAAGTAATAAGTTGTGCTTTCATTTTTTTAAAGGAGCAATAACTCTTCTTAAATCTTTGAATGTTCCAGGAGAGGGCTGGACACTGCAGGGCAGATGGTTTTGGGGAAGTTCAGGACTGGGAGTGTGTTTGGGTCACTCTGCAAATAGTAACCAAGGCTGCTGGAGTCAAAGGTGGGTTGTTGTGTGGTAAGCAGGCTGCTGGAGTCAGAGTGTTGAACCAGACCAGCACGTCACACACAGACCCTCAGGAACTACATGCTTGTTTGCCAGCTGCTGGTGTCCAGGCTGGGAGCTCCAGCAGCAGAGCATTAAAGACATCTAGGTTTCAGGGCAGATGGTGACACAACCTCTCACTGGTCTGGATTGAATCGCAAAACGTCACAGCGGGTGTGCCTCATTACACTGCTCCCTGAGGAGAAAGGAACTGGGAGACAGGGTCAGAGAAGGCCTAATGAGAAGAATCCTAGAAACTGCTAAACCTGGGAAAAAGTCCTAGGAGAACACCAAGATTTATTAATGTTATTTTTGAACTGATCTCTTGATTAAGAAACCCAAACCTCAATAAGGGTGGCTTCTTGACTTTTTTATTTAAAGGTGAGTAGATACCCCACCAGTTTACAGTGAACTACCAGTTTAACACCTACCAAGACGATGGATGTATAGTAGTCCCAGATATTTGCAAATGCTAACGTCCTCTCATTGTTACTTGCACATTAGCTATCACAGTGTGATAATAGATAATACAAAATTCAGGATTCCTAGGGTCTATTCCTGACTGCCATCAACTCTCTTTGCGATCCTGAACATGCAACAAATTCTCTCTTCTTCAATTTACCCATCTTTAAAATGGTACAATAACACCTGGCACGCTGAGTATTGTGAAGCTGAATATTTAATGCTGATGAAACACTTTCAGATCATTGAAAGAAAGGTGCTACCCAAGTTCAAAGAAGTATTACTAAAGAATCTTGCAAGACATTATATAGTATAAGGGATTATTTCAAACAAGAAGAATAGTTTTCTTTGGAGAATCATTTCATTTTAAAAATGATTTCAGCAGAGACAAACAGTGCCATTTTCTGAGACTGTCCTTAATGGAGTTGATAACTTCAGAATAATTTGTGAAATAATGGTCTTTGAGATTTTTGAAAACTTCTTATCAGATAATCTATTCTGAAAGAATGAGACATAAACCCCATGAAAAATGGCTTCAGAGAAACCTCACACTCAGATAATGATAAGTCTCTGATTTTTCCTCAGTTCACTGGGTGACCAGATAGAGGACCGTATTCCTCCAATAGTTTTATTCCTTTTTTAAAACAATTTTTCAGGTTCAACTAAATACAAAAGTATGTCATTTGTGGAGATGCATATTTTGGTCATCCTTATGAAATCTCCAGCCCAATAAACTTGTTTATTTCCTTCAATTATTAGAAATTTTTTAACAAAAGGGAATGCAGATATTTATGTAAAACTGAAAATAAATGGCATTTATGTACTGTAACCCAAATTTATCCCTGGTATAACTCTTAAATCTGGGTTGAGTATGACCCTTTGTTTACTGAATTTGCACTCCTATATTTAATATAAATATGACCGATCTGTTGAACTCTAAACACTCCAAAACCAATAAAATAAGAGAGGGAGAAATGAGAGTTTTGGTTTATGTCCTTAGAGTTAACGAATTTGGATAAAGAATAACATATGATTAGTGTGATTTTAAAAATAAATAATTATCACAAACTAATAATGGATAGCTATGTTGTGGAGAATGAGAATATTTATTATTGTTTATAAATGCCATATAGTCCTCGGTTTATCTGTGTGGTATGATCCTCCCTGACTGTGTAGAGTTAAATAAAAGGAGGCCGTAAGGAGGAAATCAACAGGAAACAAAATAATGACCGAGACAAGGGACTCTTGCCTTGTAACCATGACAGTTATACTTAATATGGAGTCTTAATTCTCATGTGCACCATCTTTCTCTATTAATTCACTCTTCTGTGTGTGTCTGGCTCAAGAAATCAGTATTTAAATAAACCTAGGGAATGCCAAGGGTTGTGGCAGAATTCTGTCATTTTCAGTAATTTTAAATACCCTCTCTGCTCTCACCCAGTGAGCCAACAATACATCCGATTCCACATCAGAGTTGACACTTTGGCTGCCCCTACAAAAGAAAACACTCTCCTTTTACACTTGGCTGCCCTGAGACCATTCCATTCTTCTATTTCATTTCCAATTGCATGCAGAACAGTACTTACCAAAGAGGATCAACACGTTTGTGTCTACTTGTAGAGATGAATGAATAAATTGCAGAAAATAATGTATTTGATGAATGAATTTCTCTATGCTTTCTGTTTACAAATTGAAAACAGTTTGCTATTTTTGCATTATTTGAAATTATTTGGTCAGCAGATCAGTCGTTACCTATCTGTTTTAAACTTTCGATAATTGGGTGGTACTGGTTAGTTCTGAGAGGACACATAGGTGATATGATATATATTTTTGCTCCTGATTGAATGACCATCTCTCAGCATCTGTTGCAAATATTCAAATTGAAAATTTTGTTTCTGTTGTGAATACTTGTGGAAGATGTAATCAAGGTGTTCAACAAGATCACAAAGAACTCTCCCAGTGACCCAAGCTTTCTGCAAAACACCATTGCCACAATCCTCCCATCTTAAACTATCTTCTTCCCTACACATTACCAGTAATATCCTATGCTCACCAACAGTCATGCTAACTCCCCTGGGCTATTCATCCTTTCATGCTCCTTTTAGCCCCCATCTCTACTCCAGTGTTTGCCCATATCTAGGGGATGATCCTTGGGGATACTGCAGGGGATGTAGGAGAGGCAAGGGAGGAGTGTGTGTGTGTGTAAGAGTTGTTCATCTTAAACAGCCAATGTGCAGCCTTAATTCTGACCATAATAATAATACAACTTTGCAAACAGATATGCAGATTTAATTTTGTAATTTTCACACAAAAATGAATACCAGATTTATCACAATTATTAATGTGGATCATCCATTCACCTTTCTCTAGCTATTACAAAAAACCCCAAATGTATCTTTCAATTCAATTAGAAAACTACATACACTGTAATTTATTAAAACACACCGACCCTATTTAATCATCAATACATCAATACACATGAACAAATAGCCAGTCCACAGTCAGAGTTCAAGAGTATCAATAGCTGTTCAGGATGAGCATGGAGACGTGGGCTGTGGGTGGTGTAGGCAGCTGGGTTGCAAAAGGAAACTGATAACTAGTGTATATGAGGTGTTGAATGACACAGTTGTTTAGTTCTTTGTTTTTTATGGTTTGTATTGATGGGATATAGTCTAGCAACTATAAAGTGTTTGCCTATGTATACAGGAATATAGCTAATATCTGTAGCTGTAACTACAACAGCCCCCCCGCCCACCCCTTAGGGGTAACACCATTCAATCTAAATATCCCCAAACACTTTAAAGTTACTTTTGATCTTTAATTTAAACAGGGTGGTCAAGCTGGGATGACTTGAAAAAAATGAGAGTTCAGAGTTTCTTAAAGCAGACTTTGCAAATGCTTGAATCACAAGAGTGAGAATTTTGAAAACTACCTTTAAAATAGGCACACCTATTTAAATAGCAGAGATGAGTGACAGTAGTGGACTAGTTCTACATCTAGACTTGTTTCTCAAGTGTGAATATTGCTCCTTAATGCAGAAATAGTGAAATATTTGGTAGTTTCAAAATGCTGGGACAATCTGAATGATTTATATGCCAAGAAAGTGATATTTTAAATGTCTTATTTAAATGCACAGCAATATCTTCTTTTAGTTGCAGGAGTTTTTTCATAGCATCATAGAAAGGTAGGGTTGGAAAGGACCTTGAGAAGTCATCAAATCTAGCCTCTTACACAGAGGCAGGACCAAGTAAACCTAGACCATCCCTACAGGTGTTTGTCCGATCTGCTCTTAAAAACCTCCAGTGAAGAGGATTCCACAACCGCTCTTGGAAGCCTATTCCAGAGCTTAACTATGCCTGTTGTTAGAAAGCTTTTCCCTTGTCTAACCTAAACTTCCCTAGGTGCAGATTAAGCCTGTTACTTCTCCTCCTGCCTTCAGCAGGCATGGAGAACAATTGATCATTGGCCTCTTTAATAAAAGCCCTTCATCTATTTGAGGATTTTTATCAGGTTTCCCCCAGTCTTCTTGTCTCAAATGTTTCAAAAAACTACTTTAAAATTAATCACAGCCCGGGGGGAGTCATTCGCTGTCTCCTCCACAAATCCGTGCATTCCTTCCGCCACCTGAAATCTTAGCTGGGGTCTCTTTCTCCCCCTATAAAACCCCCCCAGGAATTCACACACTCCCATCTAGACGCTAGCAGTCCCCTCTTCCTTTCCCCATCCCAGTGATGGCCCCCTCCTGCCCATAAAAATATTAGAGGTGTGTCTTTTTTCCTTCTCCTTCCCTACATTAGGCTTTTGTCTCTCCTCCCCCCACTACTATTAGGGAGCCCCCCTCCCACAGTAGAGGGACCCCTCTATTCTCCCTCTCCCCCGAAGTAAGGGTGAACTCCTCTGCCCATAAATAAGGGACCCTTCCTCTCTCCTCCTCCTCTCCCCACAGCAGCGCGCGACTGGGACTAGCTCCCGGCAGCTCAGCCCAGGAGGCTCCTCAGGCAGGTGGGTGAGGTGTGGCAAAGGCTCCCTAGGACCAGGCCCGCCCTGGCTGGCCGGCAGGGAGGGGACTTCACAGAACCCTGCCCTCTGACCGCTGGGGAGGCGGACGCGGCCCAGTCAGCAGCAGGCCGAGCCCCGCGGTGGTGACAGTGTGTGGGCGGAGGGGGGGTGGCTGCGTCAGCGCGGGGAGCGAGCGCGCTGCGAGCCGCCGGCCACGCTCGTCAACGGCCGGGGAGCCCAGCCCAGCCCGGCCCAGCCTGGCACCGCCGCGCGCACGCCGGGAGCCGGAGCCCGCCCCCCTCCCCCGTCCTCCGCAGCTGGAGTCAGTGCTGGGGACTGAGGCGCCGAGGCTGTAAGGGGGAGGCCGGCGGGGCGCGGAGGCCTGTGAGAGCTGGGGCAGAGCTTCACAGACCGAGGGGCGGGAGGGGGAAGGGAGCGTACCCCCGGGCTTCTCTCAGACCCGGGGAGGGAGCGGACCGCACCCCACCCCACCCCAGGGCTTCCCAGATTTTGGGTGGCGGTTTAGGGGGGGACCCCAGGGCTTCCCAGATTTTGGGTGGCGGTTTAGGGGGGACCCCAGGGCTTCCCAGACCTGGGGTGGGGGCTAAGGGGGGGGACCCCTGGCCTTCCTAGATGTGAAGGGGAGACTGAGTGAGGTGACCCCTGGGCTTCCCAGCGCCAGGTGGGACATAGTGGTGGAGTGCTGTGGACGGGGCCCTAGATCTTCACATGCAGGGAAGATCTAAAGGGGAGGGTATGTTGGGGCTCCTGGGGGTGTGTGGGATAAGGGGGGGAGACCAGGGAGTATTTATCATGAGGGGGAGTTTGTGGGTGTGAAGAGCTGCAGGCTAGAGTTGGTTACTGCCCTGGAAACCTTCCCTTTGCAAAGGAGTTACTGACAGGGAATTTCTGCCACATTAGGCTGCCCTGCTGGGAATGGGAAACAAGGGGAATTCTGATAAAGTTCAGGGTAATTATTAAAGGACATGGGCGTTGGTTTTTGGTTTTTTTTCTTTATGGTGTGAGAGGAGAAACTGAGTAAAGAAGAGCTGATTACGTCATTGCTGTGAAAGAAAAACATAATATATTAATTTTGTTTTAAAAATTAGCAAAAGCGCTAAAGGTGTGACTTCTTTGGAGGGAAAAATCTCAGCAATGATTAGTGTGTCTCTCAAAAAAACCCAGCCAAACAAAAAAGTATTCAGAGAAAAGAGAGAGCCCCATTTTAAGTACCCTGACGCAGTAATTAGAAGAGTTATAGACTTTATTTTGTTGCTATTACTGCTGGAACCCTTCAAAGATGATGTTGGCAGAGCAAGCCCAGAAGTGGTTTCCAACCCACGTGCAGGTTACAGTTCTTCAAGCCAAAGATCTGAAGCCAAAAGGCAAAAATGGCACCAACGATACCTACACTATAATACAACTGGGCAAGGAAAAATACTCCACCTCCGTAGCTGAGAAGACCTTGGATCCAGTCTGGAAAGAAGAGGCCTCATTCGAGCTCCCTGGATTATTGATGCAGGGGAATCCAGAAAAATACATCCTCTACCTGATTGTCATGCACAGGTCACTGGTGGGGCTGGATAAGTTTTTGGGACAGGTGGCAATAAATCTAAATGATATATTTGAGGACAAGCAAAGAAGAAAAACAGAGTAAGTGATGTTTTGTATTATAATTTGGGGGGGGGAAGGGGGGGGGGGGGGGTGTTGGGTATGCACTTCCAGATCAGAAGCCTTATAACCAAAGTAAAAATACCTATTCATTTCAGTTAAATTAGATTACATTTTGTTCCCTGATTTATCATAAGTTCTGTCCTACAATGAACTCTTCAAGGGCATATCCTTATTGAAGTCAGTAGGATTTCCTTTGATCACCTGGGCCTAACTGGACAGAGTGAGACCATAGATGTTAAAAAGTAATATTTATAAAAATTGTAGATAATTTTATCATCTTCTTACATTCTATTTTAATTTTTTTTTATACTATTCAGTTATACAACCATTTTCAACTCGTGGTATACAATTTGGACTATATTTTGGACTCAGGAAGCCCTTAAACTCAAGCATATGTCTAGCATCAACTTGTGTAATATAGTGTTCAGTCTTCATGTGGTGCAAAACTAAATTACTCTCAATTTTTCACATGTATTATTTGGTCCTGAATGAACTTTGACTAAATTAAGGTTTACCACACTAGTACTGTACTTTTCTGATTAGTTTTACGCATTGATCCTGCAAGCTGTTCTGCACTGCAGGCCCATGCAGAGAAGCTTGCAGGGTAGGGTTTGGGCCTTAGGGACAAACTGGAGTTGGTCTATTCATGTTAGTCCACTTCCTAGCAGTTTCTTCTATTGCAGTAGCCTCCTTCAGCAGCCACATACTCCTTGGTCAGATAAAACTGTAATTAATCAATACATTCTACAACTAGAACTCCAAGGAAATAATGTAAAAGTTATGCTTATAAATACTATTTTGTACAGTAAATGTACTATATATTTAAAGACTGAGTATCCTAAGGCCTGGTAAACATCCTCTTTTTTCGTACCAATGTAACGTTTTTATTAGGGTGTGGGTGGTGTTTTGTTTTTTGAAGTAGTTAAATCGGTACAACCCCCAGTGTGGACCCAATTATATTGATATAGTGTGGCTTATTTCTCTCAATATATGGAAATAAGTTGTACTGGTATAAGTAGCACTGTACTGGATCCACATTAGAGGTCATATAGCTTTAACTGTACCAGTCCCAAACCAATATAGTTAAATCAGTACAAAACCTGTGTGGACAAGCCATGAATTAAGCGTGTAAATTGCACTTGCTCTTTCTGCTTTAACCATCTAAAGCCCCAGTTTTGTAGTTAACTCTGTATGTTTGTAGAAGTCTGCTCTTGCTGTCCATTGCAGGATCATGGCCTAGGTCAGTTGTGCTCAACTAGAAGGTACATGTACCCCTGGAGATATGAAGAGGTTTTCTGAGGGTACATCAACTCATCTAAATATTTGCCTAGTTTTATAACAGGCTACATGAAAAGCAGTAGTGAAGTCAGTACGAACTAAAATTTCATACAGACAATGACTTGTTTATACTGCTCTAATACTATACACTAACTGTAGATACAATATTTATATTCTAATTGATTTGTTTCATTTTTACCATATAATTCTAAGAAAGCAAGCAATTTTTCAGTATCATGTACTGTGACACTTGTATTTTTATAACTGATTTTGTAAGCAAGTAATTTTGAAATGAGGTGAAACTTGGGGATAGTCAAGACAAATCAGACTTCTGCAGGTAGGGGTACAGTAGTCTGGAAAGTTTGAGAGTCACTGGCCTAGGTTAGTTTTTAAATTTATTGTCTTTTTAAAGGTAGGTCAAAGGAACTGCAACTGTTCCACTGAAATAGATGCTAACACTTATAACTTTAATAATGTGCTAATTTCTATTTCAGTTTAATTCAAACAGATTTCACTGTTTCTTCTAAATTAGTTCTTAAGTGGTGTTAAATGTGCTATAATTGAAAGTGATGATTAAACCCTGTCCTGCAAACACTTGGTCACGTGCGTATCTTTAAGCACGGTAAGACAAAGTAAAAGACGACGACAGAAATACAAAAATTTAACAAAAACTTGATTTAAGTAAATCAAAGTGGATATACACGTTCATAAAGTGGAAGAGGTAAAATGAGATGCATAATTAAGTAATCAAGAATTATTGTGAAAAATCACTCCTTCCATTTAGGGCAATGCAACTTTTTTGTACAGTAGAATTACAGCACTTTCATATCCATTTTACAATCTAACTGAAAGTAATGCTTGAACTATAGTATTGCAAAATTATTCTCAGAAAGTGCAACTGACTTGATTTCCAGGATTGTATGCACTGATGTAATAAAATCCTTGTGATAACTGCATGAACAAGTGAAATACTTCTATTTTTGCATATTCGTGGCTAGCCCAAGTTTAAATATGTTCTGTATCTTTAAAGCTCTTATTTTTAAGTGTGAGAGGAAGCATCTATCCCACGTAATGTAACATGTGAAAGAATAGTGCACTCTTGCAGAGCCCCCTAGAAGCAGTGCGTCTGCAAACGACAGTTTGCAGGATTGGGGCCTAAGGATAAATTTTCAAAAGCAACTTAGAGTCAGATTTTTAAAGAGCTTTAGATGGTTAAAGAGGAAGACGCACACCTGCTGAAATTATCAAAAGTGCCTACAAGACATGTTTCTGCATTTTTAGGTGCCTATAAACCTTTAACAATTTGGTCCTAAGACTTTTCTGAAAATTGGGTTTAGGCTCCTCATGCACTGAGGTGATCTTGGAAAATGTTACTGTCTCTACATAAGTATCTGCATGCATACATGTCAGGATTATTTCCCATTACTGTTAACTGGAGATCCAGGCATGTGTGTTGAAAGGAGAACAAACCTTCAGGTATATGTACACAAATGCAGCTTCTCTTAAAAAAAAAAAAAAAAAAAACTGAAATAACCTCGAGGATTCTTTTTTCTTCTGTTTTTATTATTTATTTATTATATTTATTAAAGACTTTTTTTTTTGGTGTAATATCCTGTTAACCTCAGCTTGGCAGTTAGAATAAGAACACCGTTTTCAGGTATGAGGATCAACTAGTTGAGTTAGCGGAAGTTGAAGATGCTTAATACCTCTCTGAGTCAGGCCTGTTGTACTTGAGCACAAAGAATTCTGATACTTAAATGCTATTTTGATTGTTTAAAAAGTGCTAATTGAGTTTATTAAACTCTGTTTCTGCTTTCAAGTATGTTGAGCAGGCTTGTGGTGGTGTTATATCCAGAGTGATTTTCTTATGTTGATGTAGTGTTAACATTTCTTGCTTTGTTTGAGGATAAATGAGATCCAGTTATTTGATGAAGTGTCTTTATTGGTAATATTTCTACCTTTTAATATATTTAATAGCTTCCTCTTTCCAATGCAGCTGTGCATATGGTGCTGTAAGAGACAGACTCAAGAGTCACTAGAGTATTACAAAAGAGATATTTAATATTCTGTACAATGCTGAACCTTGTCAGCAATTCCCCAGAGCTTTATAGAAAATAGGTATGAGAAGTGAAGGCTACCAGCTGATTTTGAATTCCTAGGAAGACTGCAGAGTGTATGACATAGAGTTTTGTTTGTTTGTTAATATATTTACAAGTTCATTGCAGCTTCAGGAACATATGACAGGAAAAGTAGTCTTTTTCATTTAGATTTTTATGTGCTACTTTTTGAACCTGTAGGAAAACTGATTTAAAAAAAAAAAAGCAATAAAGTTTTCAAGCAGAGGCATGATGAGAGGACTTATGCATCTTGTATTTTAATTTTTTTTTCTGGCACAAGATTTAAGAAAATAAAACAATGTTTATCATAACTTGGTGGTAAAAGGAATCTTCACATGCCATTGTGCAACATCTTTTTTCTTTTTGCAATTGATGATTTTTTGCATTCATAAAAATGCCTTCATAAAAATGGTTAGAATGCCTTGATCCAGTTCTGACTCAGGCAGTCACTTTCCAAACTTTTCATTGATACCTCAGCCAATGAACCTGCAGCACTCCAGTTCCAATTCTTTCTTGGGAACATCAGCTGTAGATGCTATGTTTTTAATGTTCCCAAATCTTGGAAAATACTCAGATTTGTTTAAAGGATATCTCTAAAATAGGCCTTTAAAGGTCTCTCTAACATTTCCGTGTTATATCCTTATAAATGCAGCTGTTTTAGCAGGTATGGTAATTATGCCTGTACTTCCATTATAAACTAAGTTTTTTTTCATTTTGCATTACCAATACATTGCAGCTTTTTTCTCTCTTATTGCAAAGTAAGCACTTCTCTGTTGCCACTGAAGTGTGTGTGAGTGTGAGAGAAAGAGAGAGCATGTACAGGTTTGTACAGACATCTGTACATCTCTGGTCACTTCTGCCCAGAGGCTTCTGGCAATCTAAAAAAGCATAACATGATAAAATAAAAGACCATATAAATTCCTGAACTAGTATGAAAATTATAATTTCCGATAATTGACTCTTAAATAATTTGTTACAACATTTTTATAGTAGTATTTTAAATTTCTGTGTTTAACTCTTATTCTCATGTACTGTACCTAAAATTGATAGGGCTATACAAGAATGGTTTTCCATTATCTTTTACTTTTGATGTCACTCATCTCATTGGCATCCTCTTCATTCTTGTTGTCTTCTAAGCATTTGTTATATATTCCTTTACTACTTTTCATAGTGAACTGACCTGTTACACATCCAGCTGTGCTTTGAGATGCAAAACTTTCTGAAATGTTCCAACTTGAGCTTTTCTTCATTCCCGTTTATCTTGCATGTTGAAATTTGTTAGAGGATTTTTTAATCTCTATTTTGGGACCTAATCTCAAAAAATTCTTTACAGGCACTATTGACAAAAGTGAAAAGTATGTGGTTTTTCTCCTGGCTATTTATTTAATACACAAAAAGGAGGCTATCCTTGGCAAAGAGACCAATTAAAATTAATTAATCAATTAAAATCAATTAAAATAGTCATGTAAGATAGTAGCCAGCAGGTTCTCCTCATCCCATTCCCCCACCCCCCCCCCCCCCAAAAAAAAACCCAAATCTTAAATCAATCCAATCAATACATCCACTTATCCTTACAAACACCTGCCCTTTATTGGGCCCATGTGTTCATATATCATCAAAAGCCTGTTTAAAAGACTTTGCTGTGCGCCCGGAATGTCTTATCCACTAATTCAGGCTATTTTGAATCAATGATTCTCCAAATGTTATGGCTGGTTATGGTGACTGCCCTGCTGGCACTGCCTTCTCTTTCATTGAGGGGGCTGCAGCTTGAGAACCTCTGACAGTAGGTTTGCAGAATGGCCTGGGAGGGAGGCAGTCTCTTGAATAGGTATCTTCCAAAACAACACTTTAAACTCCACACAGGAACCGAGAACCATTGGAGATCACAGTGTACTGATGTCATGGACTTCATATACTATGATGGCAAGGAACCCAGATCTTTTTGTGGATTGGTACCTTTTCTGTATTTTTTTTTTTTTTTTTTTTTTTTTAATAAAATGACTTAATAACAAGTAATACATTACAAGTAGAAGTCAAGCATTCTGTGCGAGCCTCAGTGTCCAAGTTGATTTTAGTTGTAACTCAGTGTAGAACATGTTGTAGTTATAAATATTTAGGTGAGAAAGGCATAGTTGGTGGTAGCAAGGTCTGCCTCTGAAAGAAACAGTCATAATAGTCTGGCCAGATGAAGATGAAAAGCTCCTTTCCCAGATTGCTGAATGATCATCTCACAGTAACTGAATATCCAATAATACCTCCTGAATGACAACTTCAATAACAAATAGAAGCATGCACTCTGAATGAGGGAGGTAGATGTAATTCTGGCCATATCTATAAATATCTATATCTATATATATATATATATATATATTCTGGCCATATCTATAAATTGTCTAACCTCTGATTCATCACTTGTCACACACTCATCTGGAGTAACGTCATTCAGGCTTCAGTTTCAGGCACATATTAGAGGTTGTCTACACACAAATTGAAGCTAAAATAACTAACTTTATTTAAATTCAGATCTTTAGTTATTTTGGTTCCAAAATAAGAGTGTCAGTGCATAGTCTTGCTTAAAGATGTAAGTTAAAGCCAATTTAATGATTTTGATTCCAGCTGGTGTATGGACAAGGCCTTAGTAAGATATTTTAGTATACCTACTTCCATTCACTTTGTGGTGACATGACATTGCTGTTGTATACTTTTATTTTATTTTTTTTAATCTCTGTACCACACCATAAATTACTTTTCAGAAAATAATGCTTGCCAGTCCTGGGTTTCATCTCTCTCAATGTCATCTTAGATCTTATTTTAATAAATAATTAAGCCATTTCCACATCATTTCATTCCCTATTCTGTGTAATCTATACTGTGTTTCCATCCTTAATTTTACCATTTATCAACTTTTGATTTGATGCAATATATATGGTTGATACATTGTCTGGTCATCTTATCATGAAAATAACTTTCTACATTTTTTCTAATTAAATTTAGTGCTAGTGAAAAATGTTGAATTCAAAGCTGTGGACACTGAAGTCCTCTTTCTATCCACAGATCAGGTAGTTATGGGTTGTCACACTAGTCAGTTTGTGTGAACAAATGTTCAGTGTACCTAAACCCAAATCTTGAAGGGATTAATCTAAATGGAAAAATTAATTATTCCCAATGCCAATTCAGTCCTTGCAATAATTTAAATAATTTTTTAGCATTTTCCCCATGAACACCTAAGATTTCAGATTTAGTTTTCTGGCACGGAAGTATGGTTATCTCAATTTTCAGGTTATGATTTCATTCTCTCAAGTAAATTAAAATGAAATACTGTTGCAACTGTGATTATCTAAAACATACTTTGTGTTTTGCTTGTTCTCTGTTGGAGTATTATTGTAGGGACTGTTATTTTTACTCTCTTGATTTTAGCTTGTCTGACACATTTGGTGTTATGCTTTAGTGTCGCCTTCACTTTAATATAAATTAAAATGTCCCTTCCAGCACCTGTGTAAGATGAAGTTAGATGAAACAGTAAACATTTATTTCAAATACAAGCAAAAATTCTAATACGTGATGGATAATGCCCATGTAGCTTTAAATCCGACTGTCGTCATGCAGAATAGTAGTAGTACGCTCCACCCCTAGTGCTGCCTGATACTGCTATTGGGTGTTTGCTGTGACAGTCCACAAACGGGGGCTCTGATACCACAAATGCTTAGCCGGAAAATGGGCATGCTTAAAGTTAAATCCTTGTAGGAGTTCAGGATTGAGGCTGTTTTCGTTGTTGTTTGCCTCCAAAATAAAAAAAAAAAAAAAAAAAGGAAAAAAAAAAAAATTGGCTTAAATCATGAGATTTTTAAAAAAAAATAAGTTTTGTATTCTTCTTGCTTTCATTCTCGTTTTTGAGCCATTAGGGGTCACACTTCCAAGTTTTTCTTCACAACTATTGGTACTTTGTTTTTTAAATAAAAGCTGAGATTTTTATGCAGTCCCATGAGGACATTAGGAAAGATGCCAAATATTGTGACACTGGCAATAAAATCACAAGATTTGATAACACCCTTTCCCCTTTAAGCAAGGGACTGATGGGACTGGAAACACTTGGGCACTTGTATATCTGCATTAATTCCAAGAATAGGCTTTGCTCGGGTGTGGCGTGTGCATATGTTTGCATGGGTTTATTTTCATTATGTTCACTGAAGAAAACCCACTTTCTACCACTACAGTATTGCAGGACAGTGAGGATTACCATCAAGAGCAGGTACTTATGTGTAATTTTAGAGGCAACTACTGATGTAGGGTGCTCTCCTTTTTCCTCTTCACTGAATAACTGTGTTAAGAGGTCTAGCAGATTGAGCCATATTTTTTTTTTGTCTTTTTTTCTTTTTAATCACTAGGCCACTGTGTGGATTCAAAGCACTGAAACCACAGGAATAATGGTCACTCCAGATGGTTGCTCAGCACTTTCGAGAATCAACCCACTAATTTAGAAATCTAAATCCAGATTTAGGCAACTGACTTTAAATTCCTCTTTTTAAAATCTCTGAATAAATTTAAAATTAACTGAAAATGGTAGATACTTCATTGGCAGAGAGGGCTCAGAGGAAGAATTTTGGGAAGTAGTCGGCTGAGTGGAGAAATCACTCTATTGCTTCTCATGTTTGGCAGTGGCAAGAAAATGAGGCAGGGGCCAGCTTTCATTCTGAGCCACAGATTGTGTCCCTGTGGATGAGCATTTTCAATCCATTTCTCACTGAAGTGACTAGAACGTCTCCCATTGCCTTCACAGGGAGTTATATGAAGCTCTACATGAATAACAGAATGTATGTTGTGTAACAGAATATAAATAGATTTTGCCCCACCCATGCTATTATTCAACTAGTGAACAGAAAGTTTTGAGAGCTTCTCCTTTAACAGGAGATCGGATTAATGTTGGAATTGCAAAATTCTGTGGCAGTTGGGGGATGAGAGAGAGGGAAGACAGAGGGAATCACAGTGGCAGTAATACAACCTGCCACCATGACTGGAAGAGAGACCAAGTCTTAGTCATGGAAGATTTATTGGAAGCAGGGTAAAATGTGTGAGGTGAATAGTATCAAATATAAAAAAGTAAGTTGGAGAAACCAACAGAAATTGGAAGAAAATGAGAGCAGAGAAAGGAGAGAGAGAGAGACAGTATGAGAGCCAGGAAAACAGAAGTGGGCTTGTAGATCTCTTGCTACATTGAGTGACGGTTTTGAATTAATTTAAATATAAAAATTTGGCCTTAATTAGTATGTACTAGTATATGTACTATAATAGAAAAACAGTTTATATTCCTCCTCACCTTCTCTGTTCACTACTGCCGAGATAAAGGAGACTGTGCTTCTGATACTGTTATTTATTTATGTAGTATGGACAGGGTTGTTAAGAAGACTGCCAGGATAGGGGACTTTGGTTTCTTCATCTTTAATTACAGGATTCTTAAGTCGTTTCTTTATTGGCTAGTAAGTAACCATAGTTGCTCAGACTGGATTTTTGGTTGTCCTGGCTACTAAGCAATAGGATTTTCCCTAGTTTGTCTTGAACCTTTCTGTCCCCATGTCTTTATGTTTTGAGAAAGCTGCTGGAGTGTAGAAGAGCAATACAGATAATAAATACCACCTACAAAATCAAGATAATCAAAAACGTGTGAGGGAGGGACGAAAGCCTATTATCAGGATTCTCAGAAATGTATGAGAAAAGGAAACCAGGATTGTTTTGATGGGAGGCATAGTAGGAAAGGTAAGAGGAGCAAGAAAAAAATAAGAGGATGTGTAAGCTAAGGCATCCTCTTTAGAACCTTTGAAGGCAAGGGCAAGAATTTTCTGTTTGAAGCAGAAGGCAAGAGGACTTCCTTTGAAGTTGAGCCTTGGTATGAGGTCTGTTTAAATAAGACTGCAAGAATGGATATAATACTTGGTTATTAAATAAAAGGCCCTGTTCATGCATGTTATTGGCCATTTTCCTAGTTTGTGCAGGCTTTCTAAGGAACAAGGTCGCGGCATCCTGTCAACTGCAGCATTTATTATGGTTAAAAGTACTGTAAGCAAAACCAAAATAGCAAACTTTATAATCTTTGACAATACACTGCAATATAAAAATTGGCAATATTATAATGGAATTTAATGATTCAGGCCCAACATGCGGTTATCTAAAAACACAACTTTATTTTCCAAATCCTTTTTCCCATTATGTACAGTGTTTCTCTGTTTGCTGCACATAACCCTGTGCTTTAAAAACAGATTCTAATGAGAAGTATTCACTTTGTCTCAGAATTGTTTGTTCATGACGAACTCTTCACAAGATTGATTATTACTAAGGTTTGTTCTCATCAAAAGTATCTGAAAAAAAGAGTATATATTTGACTCAATAAAAAAATCAGAATTTGTCTACTCATATTCTCTTATAAACTGAAGCATATGGAAAGTTCATTGTAACTAAAATGTAAGATATAGACTGCTGAGTTACCAAAATAACCTTGTATTGGCCATAAAAATCAAATGTGTGTGTTTTTATATCAAGAAAGGTCTGATCCCTACAGTCAGTCCTCAAGCAAAACTCCACTGAAGTCAATGAAAATTTTGTTCAGTAAATAATTCAGGATCAGCCTCCATTGGCTGGTCCTGTACCAGTGGATCAATGGAAACCTTGGGGTGTGGATCAAGCCTCGTGCTTTTGTTATTTTGCAAGCGAGTTTTTTGTTTGTTTTTCATTTTTGCAACTGATTGGCATGAAGTTCTTTAAAGTCTTTGGAACTATGCACAACTTGCATTCAAAGGCAACATGCAGGCTGTGAACATACTGTAATGAAACTGTCCTTCAGGCTTTTCTGAATCTCAGAATAGTTTGCTGTATGTATGCCAGTAAAGGTAGTATTGATAGTGGCACATATTAGTAAACTAGTGATAATGATTTCAGTAGTTGTGTTACATTAAACAGTAAAAGACAAGATTATCCACACACAGGTATACTAACATTTCTGTTTTAAAACCTTAGAATGTATTATTGACTTTGTTACAAAACAAGTTAATAAGCATCAGATGTCAGTTTAAAATCACAATAATGTTCTTCTGATTCCTAAATGAAAACATATGCAAATTCAGGAATATCCTTGCAAGAATATTGTCAAAGATACAATATTCCTGTCTGAGATTTATTGGAGGGAAAATGCTTAATAACTGCTGAGGTTGGACTGTTTAAATTGGAAAAACTGTCTTAAAGCTTGTATAAGATTTTGTTTCCTGGTCTGTCTTGCCAGAATGTACTTCTCCCCTCTCCCTGCTGGTTAGAGCACTGATTAGACTGCTGTGACAACAGCCAGATCCACAATCCCACATTAAATTTGGGGTTGTCTAGTAAACAGTGTAGAAAGGGAAGTTTTTACTGCTTCAGCTTTGCTTGTCTGAGAAGCTGAATTAATTAACTTACAATTTAAGTCTAGTGGGAGAACATAAAGGTTGTGTATGGTGTATATGTGTGGATTTTTTCATTTGCATTTTTGTTTAAATACGAACAGTAGAATGTAGAGGGTGTGAACAAGCTTTCTTTTAAAAGTGACCTTTCAAAGGGCATGGAGGAGTTGGTTTTTCACTTCTTTTGCTACCTTATGATGTATAAAGGACAGGTGTGTGTGTTTCTGTTGTTTACATTAGAACTTTAAGTTTTGTCTACCTTGTTTTTCCCTTAAAGAGTCTGTTGTTAGATTTCTGGCATCACTTGAAATAGAGGTTGAAGTCTGATTAACTGAAAAGAAAAATGATATTTTTCTTCCCTGTTAACATGTCATTTTGCTTTTTGTTTAACTCATGTGCAAATTAAATGCCTAACAGTTAGAAGGAAAGGTATATTTATTAGAGATGTAATTCCCCCACCCCTTTAGTTAAGGGATGAAAAAATTCTCAATCCTCTTATCTGGGCCTTTAGATGTGTACTTTTATTAAAAATAGGGAGACAAGACTTGATACTAGTAAGGCATGAAAGCTTTTGGGCCTTCTTTATACACATCATAAAAAAGCAAAAAAAAAAAAAAAAAAAAAGTCCTGTCTTCTCCCTTTTATTTTTCCTTTGGCAGGTCACCTTTAGAAGGACATTCTCAACTGAAAAAATTATTTCTGGATCTGAAACCTTTTTATTTACCTTAGCCATCACTTGTTTAAAGAAAATAAACAAAAACCTGAAAGGGTATTGAACTATTTTTCTCTCCTTTTCAGCCTGTTTACTTTGAGTATTTGATAGTACTATGTGCATAATCAGTTTCTTATCTGTGTTGATAGTCAGTTTCACTTCCTAGTCCTCCTGGTCTAACTTGATTTCATCCTGCTAATCTACTGTTGTGGGAGTGCATATGCGAGTTCTATTTTTTTTTTTTTCCTGTGGAGTTGCTGACACTTCACTGTGTAGCTGGATGTTTCTATTAGTTTGTCAGGGAAATTGATTTGGTCTTGCAGGAGCCAAAGTGTAGCAGAGCCAAGCAGCTGGGTGGATGTCTTTTTCCTTGGACCCTTTCAGAGAGCCTTTGCCTCATTCAATCCTTACTCTCTTCTCTGGTGCCAGAGAAAGATTTCCTGAACTCCCTTGATGCTTTTCACAAAGCTGTGGGAGCTGGAGGAAACCTCAGACCCTCTTCAGGGCAAGGAGAAATGGGAGTAGAGATGTAGGAATGCTTTCTGCCTGTGCTTATCCCACCTCTTTCAGGATTGGCGACCCAGTGTGTTTTTGAGAGGCGCCCAGAACCTTGCTCAGAACAGGGGAAGTAGTTGTGATGGAATTGTGCGACCCTCACTGAGCCCTCTGTGCAGGTAGAGTAAGTATAGAAAATAGAAGGAGTCTTCACTCCACAGACGCCTCCATGGGACTAGGAAGCAAAATGGAGCAGGAGTAGAGCATGCATGGGATCAGGAGGCGAGCCTTTACTGCCCTTGACCAGGAAGCATCACTGGGCTGGTTTTAGGGGAAGGGGGAAATTATGGGAACCTCCATGAAGGTGGTGGGGAGATTTGCTAGGTTCCAAAGCCAGACAGGAAGGGGTACAGTATGCTGATGTTAGTGCTACTGGTGACCAGCAGAGAGGCAGAGCAAGCCCTTCAGTGTGGGGACACACCTAAGTGGGTGTAATAAGTGGGGCCTTATTACTCTGCTATTTGTGCTCTTGCAACCATCATTAAAGGCAGTTGGAGCTGAACTTGCGTAACTGACAGGATTTGGCCCTGAATCACCAAGGGTCCTAAAGGCAGTCTGAGTTCTTTTCTGCTAGTGTCATCCACGTAAGCCTTAGCAGGCGAGGAAAAGAATAGAAAATATTTACTGGCATATAAACTTAAGCAAAACCAAAACGAGTATTGGTTGAGATACTTGGCATGCTATATAAATTGATGTAGTACATTATTACTATTATTATTTTCAAAGGGAAGCTATTTTAGAAAAGTTGACAATGTTCTTTTAAATGGAAAATTATTTGTCTCTCTAATTCTAAATGCCAAATTCAGCCTTGTTAGCAGATCCAACTCTATTGACTTCAGTGGAGTTTGGAACACTTGCACCAAGTCTGACTTTGGCACTCGGAATGTGAGATTAGTGGAAAGTAATTTTTTAAAGGTTCCTTTTCAAGAATTTATATCGAAAAAATAAGGTTTGTCAATCACAACCTCTTATTACATAGGAAATCTTCATTTTTTATTCATGGAATTCTTGGGTTTTGTAGCATTGGTGTTCAGTTTACAGTATCAAGATAAATTAATCTTGTAAATAGCATGTAGCTTTATGACCAGTCTTCAGAATGAAACACACCACAGCTTTCTGACTCTCTTCCTTTCTCTTTTAAGGTGGTTTAGCCTAGAGTCCAAACAAGGAAAAAGAACTAAAGACAGAGGAGAAATAAAGGTCAATATTCAGTTTATGAGGAATAATATGACCGCAAGCATGTTTGATTTGTCAATGAAAGACAAAACAAAATCCCCTTTTGCTAAACTAAAAGACAAAATGAAGGGTCGAAAGAATGATGGGACGCTTTCAGATACATCCTCTGCAATCATTCTGAGTACTCACATACCTGATGCGAACACTGAAATATCCAATAATGAAATACAAATGAAATCAAAACCAAAAAAACCTTTTCTTCTGGGACCTCAGCGATTATCTTCAGCTCATTCAATGTCTGATTTAACTGGATCACATGTGTCTTCAGAAAAAATGAAATCCAGCACAACTGGCCCCACACACCTTTTCAGACGTCAGTTAGAATATTTTAGTTCTGTTGATGAAAGTGGTAAGTAAAACATGTTTTTCTTAATCTTAGTCACTGTGATTGTAGCCTCATTGTTATCAGTGTGAGAACCTTTAAGAATCTGTTGTGTTTAGTGCAAACTGTAACTTCCAGACAAAGTAGTTAAGAATTATTACTCTGTATGGTAGATTAATTCATAGAAGTCTTGCGTTTTTGTTTAGATCAGTAGGTGATGCCTATTTCCTGTAAATGCTGTTGCCAAGAAACAGGGACTATTCAGTTTCTGTGAATATATTTCATTGCCCATTTTCCCCTAAGTTTAAAGCATGCTGTAATAACATTACATTTTATGTAGCAATCCAAAACAAAAAATGGTTTAGCTGGTCAGAAATGTTTAAGAAAAAAATGAATGTGATCATGTTTTTTAGAATGTCCAGAAACTCTCACTAGACAGAGTAACTTCCAATGTAAATGAAGAATTGAAAATGCTTTCAGTTGGGCAAGATTTCTTGTACAACAATATGTTTTTATCGTTTTCTAAAACTTCAAATTAGTCATAGTCACCTTTGTGTGTACAACCTAATTTTCATATAGAAAACAAAAGCTTATTGCAGTGTATATGGATTCCTTAAAAATTCCTTAACCACATATTGGGGACCACAATTGCTTTGTATTTTTTTTAAAAAATCAGTAAAAATTATTCAACAATGCTGTGTTTTTTGAAATTAGAAACAATTGCAAAACTTCTAAACCTGAAAGAATAATATGAGCTCTCCACCTGTCATAAAGTGTGATGTCACTGGTTACATACTAACAACAAAATTGTTTGTTTGCAGGAAGTCTAAAATCTCCACATAGGAGGACATTAAGTGCTGGTACTTCTAAAATGAATGAGCTTGACAACACAGCTGATGAAAGTGAATCAGCACCTGAAGCACAAAATGATCCATTTAAAAATGTGAGTGCTTCATTGCCCCAAAAGTTTGCTACGCTACCAAGACAGAAAAATCCATTTGAAGAAAGCCCTGCATCATGGGACCAAAACACAGGTCTGTTTTCCAAGCCTGTTGAAATAAAAAAAGACATTAAAAAAGAGAAAAAGGAGAAAGTTAGCCTTTTTGAAAGAGTGACTGGAAAAAAAGATAGCAAGAAGTTGGATAAACTTAGCAACGGGGGATCAGACAGTTCCACTGACTTGAAATCACCTAATGCATTTGGTGAAAGTCATAAGGAAAGTTTTGATTATGATTCACGTAATCCATTTACAACAAACTTCAGGCCTACAAGCGTGTTACCAACATCTAGGTAGGTTTAACTTTTTTTGGATCTGATATCTTCAGCATGTTGTTATATTCTTGAACTCTACACGTTTTCATTTATATCTTTGTGCTTTATTATATACATTTATACCACTGTTCATCCATTTGTAAGTAAAAAGCATTAATTTCTTATAGTTTGATCTTTTTTCTTTCCTGTGGCATACTTCTAAGGATCTTTTTGAAGTTACATTGCATATTACTAACATGAGCTGTGAGTGCTCTTTGGTTTTGGGTTTCTGAAGACATTTCACACGCTTCAGCATGGGTTTGTCTCTAAAGTCTTGGCTTTAGATGGAGGCTTGTTTACTACTAAATCTAAATAGTGATCACTTTTAAGAAGTCACTAATTTTTGCAACACCTCAGTGTCTAAGATAAGGCAGTTATTTCCTTTGCTAAGTATAAGTATTGCAATATTTCAGATACAAAGTGTAAGCATTGATAAATGTTCATTTTGTAATGGTAATGGCTACCAGACTCTAGAATAATGGCTACTTTCTCCTATTCTATGGTCACATTATACGTCATGGTGCCCATTTAATAGTGATTCTTAGCCACTCATTTTGCATATTGTTAAAATGGGAGTCATTTTGAGGGAAAAAAGTCTTTTTTGTATGTATACATAAAATTTTAGTAAGACACTGAAAAGCCTCTTAGGTCTCTGCATTTAAAATGCAAATTAATTCCATTACTTCCACAGAGCCAAAAGTATAAAAGTTAATCACCTTTACTATATGATAGATATTTTCTTATAATATTCATCATGTAATAGATTTAAATGAAAATCTTTACTTTTTACACATTCCAATATTATAATCATATCAAAATTGGGTGTTCTCTCTGTGTTGACATGTATTTTATGCAAATCGTGTTTTCCTTTGAATTAGAAACTTTTACTCATGAAACTTACATATGTAATAACTTCACAATTTAACTTTACTTTTACAAATTTTAATTGTGGAAGACAAGTAAAATATAAAGTTAGTGTACATGTGGAGTGGGAATGGCTAAATGTATACATTTATGGACACAGCATAAGTTAGGCTGAAAAAAGTCAGCTTTAATATGTGCATGTTCTCAGTATACGCATTTTATGCTAATATTGAATTTAGATTTGGAGCCACCTTTTGCTTAGTTTCTATTTTCCTCATTCCCCATATTTTAAACTCGTTGTGGCAGAAACCTTGTTTCCTTACTCATCAGAAAAGTACCTAGCATATTTTTGATACTATATAAATAATTACAGTTCATAGTCTGAAGTCTTTGTCCAGTCCTTCCCATCTTAATACACTCAGAAATCTCTGTGCAAATTGCCCAACTAAAGGTTTAAAAGGCAAGATAATGGAAATGATGGACAAATATGCTTGTATTGTTTAAATTACAAAGAAACCATGTACCTGTCCTCATGCAACATATATTTGAAGGATATCTGATAGAACCTCAAGGCTGAAATCTAAGTTCTTTGTCATTTCCAGAGTTTAAATGGAGACCACATGAAGAACGTAAAACTATTGTGAATGTAGGTTGGTAGGACAGGGTCTATTTTTCATGCAGCAAGATGGCTGACCATTAAACTTTAATGTTGAAAGAAGTGTATCGCCTTTTTGAATCTGTGACCTAAATTTTGAGGATTGCTGACGTAATGGCTTTGGTTTTGGTATTGACCACAGTGCACTGGAGATTGGGATGATGCAAATTTTATGTCTGGATTGAGTGAATCTGAAAAAAGACTGGCAATTTGTTTTTTGTTTATTTTTGTCTCACTTCTTATCTAAGATACCTGGAGCCCATATACGCAAAGGTAATTAGGTGCCTAACTTCCACAAACACACAAGTGAGCTGTGTGTGGGCCTACTGTAATGCCTCTTGAAGTTAATGAGTCTTTCCATTGACTTCAGTGAGCTCTGGATCAGACCCCAAATTCACCCTAATTAATTTAGTCTGGCATTTTTGATTAAACAATGATAATTTGAGGAATAGCATTTCATGGCAGTATAACTAAGTGTTGGTGAGATGAGTTCCTGGATGGAGGCATTTGTCCTTCTCCTGGCCAATTCATTAAATACCTGGCAATGCCCACCATATTGGTCTCATTGCTATTATAAAACAATACTTTTTATTTTTGTGATGTAATTGTGTTTTCTACTTCAGAAGTGGAGAGAGATGTGAGCAATTTGCTTACAGCACTAATTTGTTCCCAGCAGTTAGATGGATGCAGTAGCCACTGGGAAAGCAGGATTTCATTTTCATTATTCTGATAAGGTTAATAAAGTTTAACCTTATTTTAGAGAATTACCATAAAATCAGCAAGAGGTGTTGGAAACAGAGAGATATAGGAATTTGTCATTTCTGATAATCTCAGCTCTGACAATGACTCCTCTTGTAGCCTTGGGCAAGTCACTTAACCTCTCTGCTTCAGTTTCCTTATTTGTAAAATGGGGATGATGCTTTCCTTCCTCTTAAGAATTTTGTAAGGATTAAATTAGAATTGATTAAGGGCTTGGAAGGTGTAAAATATTATATAAATGGTAAGGATTATTTTATTCCTCATTTTTATTGTCTGGTGTAAATGAGCATTAAAGACTTTTATGCTAACTTCTTGACATTTTAAAAATGTTATGGCTTTACAGTAAAAGAAAACACACTTTTTGTAGCTGTTTTTAAATCCATTAGTTCCAAGGCATTTACACCATGCAGCCAATGAAAAGTCACTAAGCATACAATATGTGCTAGTATTCTTAGTCATCCTTTAACAGTAATGGGATTTGTCTTCATAACTCCTAATCCACTGCTTTGAAACTTTTGCCCTGTATATTATATTACATTAATTATTGAAATTGCTCCCATTATTTGATAGAGCTCTCAGGAGGGTATATTTGTGGACACCAGCCATGTTGTCTTTATACCAAATACACCTACATAAATTGATATTTGTCTTCAAAAATAAAAAATCCTTCATAAAATGACCAAGCCTTTGTGCATCATTTCTCTAAAATTGTTTGTTTAAAAAATACATTACAGTAGGCTAATAAACTGACGTGAAAATTTCTCAATTTACACCACTTGACAGGTGCTAAAAGAAAAGCATCTTTAATTCTAATGTGTTGTTAGGACCTCTTTAGAGAGATTGTACAAGTTATTAACAAGGTCCTCTGAGACAGGAGACGGGTAATTAACAAGACCTACAGAAAGAGAGTTTAGGTAATTAATGAGCTTCTAGGCAGTGGACCCAGGGTAACAAATAGTCCAATAGTTAAAGCCGATAGGTTGTTACTAGTATGATCAAGTGGCAGATTTAGGAAAGTGAATTGATAGATGTCTGTGAGCTTTGTAAGAAGCATTTAAAAAAAATAAACACTTTAGATTATATTTCCATGACAGAGTAGTCATTTTAATGGGAATTCAAGTGGAGATTGAAATTACATTAGAGAACATTAAATGGATGTAGTATCCCAAAAGGAAAATGACATACTAAGGAGGCATGAGAGGAATTATTACTAGGTGCCATGTGTCTATAATCATTGTCTGTTTTAGAAAAAAAACAAAAAACAGTTCAACAACTGAACAAACCTCCTGTGAACTGAATGTTCCAGAAGCTGATCAGACTTAGATTGAGTTAAAAGTTTATGTAGTAAATAAAAAGAGCTTTCTCTCCCCACAAATTTGACCTCTGATTAAAGGTATAAGTGTCAAATCTCTCAGAAGAAAATGAGGCCTTGGTTACTTTCTTTATTTCTGGTTTCTTGTGAAAATACTTTTATACACTGTGCATTTTAAGGAATGAGGAATGGGAATATAGAAATCTGGAGGGACGGAGTATTCAGATATCAATAGGATTCTCTGTATGTGTTTAGATACACATATGACTGTTGGTTGGTCATCCACACTGTTTTGGAAGAAAAAAAACTATCAATTTGGTCGAAGACTGTTGATGGGGAAATGTCACAGTTGTGTAGGGCGAGTGGAAATGTACACACTATTGTTTTTGATTCCAAAAGAAAATTAACGGTGCTTAAAATACAGGTGTTATTCCCATACTAACTTTGTCACCTCGTGTAATTACAGTAATCCTGTAATATTAATATCTTTACATTAATTTCACTCAAGGAAATATTTACATAACTCTTTAGAAGTTGAAATCTATTGGAATATATAGCATAACAACAAATACAAGTCAAACCTGCATTCCTTCTATCCTGTAATCTATCGTGACAGTTTATGTAGTAAAAAATATTCTTTTACTACTTCAAATACCCAAAAAAATTGCAGCTCAAGGAAAAATACATAAGGTTTATATTTAATAATCTCTATCTGTTTTGTTTATATATCTGGTTTTGAGAACCATTTCCAAACTTTGTCCCTCCAGTGAATCTCAGTGGTTCTGCATGCTCATCATATTTAACAGTCAGCCCTGGCAGTTGCTGGTCATCTGCTGTTACTACTAACAACAACTTTCTCTTTCAGAATGAATGCATTTGTAAATTCTGAAATAAAATTGAATTTTGCATTGCTCCTGTCTTCCTGAGCTCTTGTTGTTATATGCCTACCAAACGGTTCTTGCAGTCTCTTCATTTTCAAAATGCTGCTTCAGAGAACATAACATCTGAGAGTCAGATGGCCCAGAAATTACAGGAATTTTGGGAGCATCAAAGTGGCCAGAACACACCAATTGAGGACGAAGAGCAGCACATTGTCAGTGTATTTTCAGGCTTTAAACTTCCATTAAAGTTGTGTATGTGTCACTGTTACTTCTCAATTTTGCCCTTAAGTGTGATGCACTAAGGCTCTGTTTCTGCAGTGAGCTCCATGTGAGTGGACCCCTGCTCTTGCACAGAGCTCATTGTAGGATTGGTGCAAAGGAATGAAATGTTGTTTATTCTTTTTTTATGGTTACAGTGCATCTCTCTTCTTAGCTGCTTTCTTTCCTATGCCTTGTTAAGGAGAGCCTGCTTCCAGAAAACACATTATTATGCCTGCTGCAGTAATAGTCCCTTTTAGTATATTTGTCTTTGTCAATCATTTGCAAGGTTTAGGTATGTAGGCTACACAATTTTGAACTGTTTTATTTCTTTCCTGCATTTAACTTGTTTTCTCTATTAGCAGCTGCATACCATTTTGCTGTGCTAACTTTAATTTGGATAAAATTTTCTTCATTTTCTTCCACGAGTATTCATGAGATTATAGCTAAATTGCCACATTTCTACTTAAATGAGATTACCTGTTTGATCTCCTAATCTGTTGAGAATATTATGAAAATGATAGACTGAGTCAGTATATTAAACTACAGAATTTTAATATGAATTGTGAATTCAGTATGTAAGGTGCCAATCTGACCTTTTTCTGAAGCACAAACAAGTACAACACACACAGCAGTGGTACGGGATTCCCAACCTGCCCTGCCAATGTGCTTAATCTCTGATCTGGAAGAATCATCATGTCTTTGTCTTGACATTTGAGCTAAATCTGCCAGCTGTGATTGTGGTTTTGTGATGTGAACACCAATGAATTCTGAATAGGGCTGAAACCACCAACCCTCAGGCTACTACAAAGCAACTCTTCAATGATTGGCTCACTTCTTCGGCTGGAATGGAATAATATTGACTCTTATGGGATATTCTCTTTACAGTTTAAATTGGTCTTGACTTGAGTAAATGAGTCAAATATCTGATTAGAATACCTATTTTATAAATACTGATGTTGCTTAAAGTTCATGTTACTAAATAATTACAAGATTTTTACAAGGTTTTACAGTCTTCTAAATGCATATTAAGGCGTATGAAATCCTTTGAAATTCAGTTCCTGTGCATACAGAGTAGACTTCACTCGAAGCAGAATGCATTGGCTGTTCAAGTCTTTAAAAATTATAATTGCTTTAGATTATTTCTCTAAATTTCATTTATTCAAGTGAAGTTGTTTTTTAATTTAAACCAATGCATAAAATACCTAAAACTGGTCATTTTCCTTTTTTCCCCCCCTCCCCCACTGATGATGTAAAAATAAATTAATAATAGAGACAGTTCTTAAGTTTTCTGAAATTATTATTGAATTTGAGGTTTAAAATACCTCATTTCAATCTGGAGTGAATTTTTCCATCTGAATAATAGATCCTTGAGTTTGGGCCTTGTAGTTCAAGTGCTTACACAACCTAAACTGGAGTGACCTGAATGATCTGTAGTGCATCTCTTGAGGATGAAACATCATTAAGGTTAAGATTTTGTCACGGTTATTTTTAGTCAAAGTCTCAGGCAGTAGAACCGTGACCTCTGTCCCTGACTTTGACTAAAAATAACCATAACAAAATGGGGTTGATGGGGATGAGAATCCAAACCCTACTGCAGGCCAGGAGTAGAGGGGGATGGGAGTAGTGGCTCAGAGCTCCTCCACGAGGTCTCCTGCCCCTCGCAGCAGCTCAGAGCTGCAGCGGCCTCCCATCTGGGCTCTGCAGGGACTGGCTGAGCACCGAGCTCCCCCCCACCGACCACGGTGGCAAGGATCTGCGTGTCTTAGAATCCCGGGGTCCCTCCACCCCTTGCTGCAGGGAACTGCAGGGACCCCCTTGCCACCTGTGATGGCTCCGAGTTGTGGGGTCCCAGCTCGGAGCTCTGGGTTCCCCCTGCGGCAGCTAGGAGCTCGGTTCCCCCCACCGTACGTGGCAGCAGGAAGCTGCAGTGTCCCAGCTCAGAGCGCCAAGCTCCCATTGCAGCAGCTCAGAGCCACCCACTCCTGCCACCCACCTTGGCTCACAATAGGTCCCTCATGCCTTCGAGCCATGGAGTCCCTGCCACCAGTGGTGGCTAGGGGCTGGGGCCCCTGCCACCTGTCCTGGCTGAGAACAGCATGGCTGGCGGGTTGGAGTCGCTGCTGCCGCCAGGGACTCAGAGCCACAGGGTCCCCACCACCTGCCCGGGCTGACAGCAACAGGGCCCCCAGCACTGGCTTGGAGCTGGGGGTCCCCTCAGCCACTGAGAGCTGCCGGCCTCCCCCGCCTCCTGAATGCTTCGGGACGGCCTGAAAGCTCTGCAGCCCGCAGAAGCTGAAAAGGATAATTTCACGGAGGTCTCCGGAAGTCACAGAATCCGTGACTTTTGTCACCTCCATGACGAAGTCTTATCCTTAAACATCATTAATCCTTTAGCCAAAGCACCATGTGTTCAATACTCAATTTCTTAGCTTGGTGCCTAATAAAAAGAAAAATATTTAAATGCTTAGAAATATTCCCTTTTTATTTAAGGTTATTGTCTTCAGCCAATTTTGTTTATAGAAGCTATAATACAATGCAATCTGGCATATTGTACAGCCAGAGGCAATGTGTGTGTGTGTGGGGGGGGGGGGGGGGGGTTGTGCCCCCGCCCCTTCACCCCCAGATTTCTGCCTTCCATTTCCCACTGCACCTGGAGATGGAAGGAGACTGGGTGGGCTCAGTCCTGCTTGACTCCTAACAACTCAGCACCTTCCACTCTCTGCGTTTTCCACCTGATCATGAAGCAGCTGGTCTAATGGGACCGCAGTCTGTGCTGAGTTCCCTGCCTCCTCCCCTCGCTCCCTGGGCTGGGCTCTCCCACTGCCGCTCCTAGGCTCACATCCACAGGCAAAACAGCTTCCGACCACAACCTCGCCCGCCTCCCCACCCGTGGGATGGGGCTTCTCACCTGTGAATGGCTCTGCTCCAGCTGCCAGCCAAACTCAGCAGGTAAATTTCAGCTTCCCTTATGTCTCCCCCTCCTCCCAGAGACGATGCGTGGGGTGGTCGCATGTCTCCCCCTTCTCCTCCTTGAACCTTTAAATTGTGCCTTCCCCCACCATCAAGAGTTACACGTCATATCTGACTGCAGCTTTATATCTGAGTTTCAAATAGACTTAATCACTGTACAATCATTGCACTTGCATGGTTAATGGTAATCTGGAGATAGTGGGGCTTGCACCTAGTGGTGTATTCAAAGTGCAAGTTCACTTATTTCAAAGTATTTGTTTGAAACTGCCTTTAAGGGCTTGTCTACCCCTGAAACACTGCAGTGATGCAACTGCTGCACCACTGAGGTGCTTCAGTGTAGATGCTACCTGTGCCACGAGGAGGGGTTCTCCCATTGCTGTAGATAATCCACCTCCCCAAGAGGTAGTAGCTAGGTCAGTAAAATAATTTTTCCTTCGACCTAGCATTGTCTACCCCAGGGATTGGGTCAGTTTAACTATGCCATTCGGGGGTGGATTTTTCACACCCCTGAGTGACATACCTGGCTTGACCTAATTTATTAGTGTTGCCCAGGCCTAAGAGAATTTAAGCCATCATCCCAGCAGGGCCCCAGTGCACAGCCTACCACCTTTGTTCTTCTTTCAGCATTTTCAGGAAGTCACATCATGCATCTTGGAATCTGCCTTCCCACTAGAACTGGTTCTCCACTGCTGTGTAACTTCTGCAGCAGCTTACAAGTGTGCAAAGTGGAGGTAAAACTGCCAATCTGGTCTGGCATTTTATACCTACTTTTTATTTTCTTTGCAGACATGTAAATGACAACATAAGATACACAGCAGTGGAGAATCACACCCTTTATCTTTTGTTTATAAAAATACCAAAACCTCCTAAAGCAAGGTGTTCTAAAATTATTTTATTTCATGGGTATGCTTTTTCAAAGGAAAAACTGTAGTTTCAAATCACATAGGTTGTATTTTTCATAAAAAGTATGGTTTCAGATTGCATTAATATTAATCCCTAAAAGGGATTTGGTAGGAGTTTTCTAAATTACTAAGAGAAGTTTAACTTTTTGATCTATCTTTCACTTCTACCTCATTCTGTTTTTCTCTCTGCCTCTATTCAGCGCCCACTTTTTTCTTCTATAAATGAATAAGTAGGCTGGTAGGTGTGACTCAATTTAACAGCTTACAGTTGCTTAGTACAGTGGGTCAGATTAAGACCAATATCTGAGAACAATTGTGGTTTGTTGGTTATAGCACCAAAGGGTCTAGGTTCTGTTATCCGATCTGTGGAGAATACCTATTATGTGACTTAGGAAAAGTCATAAGCACTTTGCCACAGATCACCAATCTGTAAAATTAGTCTAACCCCTTTTTGAGATGGTGGTGTGTAGTCTAAATTTTGCAAAATTCTTTGCATTCTCTGGATGAAGATTTCTATGTGAATACAAAATTTCATTATTAACGTTATTGCTGTAGCACTAAATTAGTTATATAGTAAATGCTCTTCAGATATAAGGAAACAGGTTCCTGCCTTGAAGAGTTTACAGTCTAAAGCTCCAACTCTGCAACGAGATCTGTGTACTTCTTGCATCTTCAGGGAGCCTCACACTGATTTTAAAGAAGCTCCATGAGAGTGCAGGAATCTTCTCATGCAGAGTTTATTGCAGAATCAGGGCTTCTATAAACAACATATATATATATGGAGGATGAGATGCAACAAAAAGTGTCTTCCATCCAAGATTTGTTATTAACTATTTTCTTAATTCCTTAATATGCAAATTCATAGAAATGTTAACAAAATAGAAGGATGGCAACAAAAAAAATTCCTAGTATTGTTTTTGTGGCCTTGTGGTTCATGCAAATGCCAGAAAGCCCTGGATGATTGCTTTGTGGCAGGATAGTTTATATACTGGTGAATCTCAAAACATTGTTATAAAAAATCTCTTTGGGAAGTAGATGGCAATAATATGCCCAATCCATCCTTCCATAGCTGCCAGATAGGACAGTAATTACTCTCAGGAAGTGGTGTCAGCATTACCAGCCTGGTGTGGCTGTAATATTTGAAGGAAAGTTAGTGTCTGAATTTCATTAACTATATCATCTGCATTTATTCATTATTTTCCCCCTAGAGTATGTTGCTATTAGGATTATATTAATGTATATTTTTATGAAAATAAATCTTGCAAATTTCAAGTTCACAAAACTTTCTTTCAAAAAAAACAAAAACAAAACAAAAAAACCCTAAAAAGTACATTTTCTGAATAAAGAAACATTTCACAGTCCAAAGGTTTTTGGATAGGAGTGATTTCTGCTTCAACTTAAAAATACCCATGTTAAGTAAAGTAGAAAAATGAACTGGTGTAATTTGCAAATTGCCTGTAAAATGGGCATTCAGTAATTTCTGATGAAAACACTCACTGAACTGTGTTGATACTACTTTAACCAAGAATATTTTAATACTTTGAATAGTGAAAACTAATGTAATACATACTTTATATTGAAAAGTTATACATGGTAGTGTTGTATAACTAATCTGAATAGTGAAAGATTAGTATCTAAAAACTTCCTGCTACTTAAGAAGAATATGGTTTACATACAGCATGTTAGAAATGTTTGCCACATATTCATTAAATGTCAAAATGAACTGCTCAGGCAGCAATATTTTTAAATTTGTTGTACAGCAGTTTTTAAAAAACTGCTTTAATCTCTAGATATTTAGAAACAAAGTATTTAAGCAGCCAGTAAGTCTAATGTTTTAGTTGTTTACCATCAAAATTCTTCAAGGACATAAGTCTCAATCATAAAACTGATCAGAGCAACTTAGAAAGAACTATATTTAAGTCATGTACAACCACCAAACTACCTAACTCTTTCCAGGTGGCTGTACTGGAAGGAAAATTAGGTATTTTATATCACTGTGATTAAATAAATGTATTTAACTGGTGGAAAAATCATACACACATGATAAATTCAGTATATAATAATATATTTTATGGTTGTGATAGAAACCAAGACAACCCACAAAATCATAGTCTGTCTGTCTTAGCTTATATCATTTTTTTCCCGCAGTCACTTTTTTTGTTGTGACAGGAGTAAAGGGGAATTTCAGCTGTGACTTCAAATAAGTTAAAGTTAAAGTCCAAAGTAATAAAAGCCAGGAAATTCAAACAGGTTTTATTATTTAATAACATTTAGATTCTAAAAAATGGTTGCAATAAAATAAGAGGTCTGATTAATCTGATAACAGATAAATAAAATAACCCTTAGGAATTTAGCCCATTCCCAGGTGAGTGACATGGAGGAATTGGCTAATTATTATGCTAGGTAGAATTTTCTGTATTGAAGAGGAAGTTGGATTTCTGGAAGTTGGATGTTGGACAGGTCTCTTGATTGGAATATGTATCTTTGTGCACCATTTCTCTACAGCTGATTTTTGCGCCTATACCCTTCTCCCTTGGCCTGTCCTGTTGACATGATTTACTTGCCTTGTGCTAAGTTATGCCCCCTCTTCTGGAGAGTGGAATCAATAAAGGGGTGTTTTCATTGAGAGACCTGGCATGGAACGTTCATGGAAACTAGCGTGGGATTTGAATGTAGAATCTGAAGATATGGCTAGAAGTGGAAAACTAGGAGGAGAACATGTGGGGTCATTGGAAGGTGGTTCTGGCAATCTGGAGTCATGGAAGTGGTGTGAAATGCCTTAATTCCTTTGGGGTGATGGAAGAAATAGGAATAAGAAGGTAGATGAGCTTCCTTCATGTTCTGTGGAATAAGTGTCTAATTCTCACCATTGTGCTGAAGTACTGTACATGTGGCATGTAGGACTCTTCTGAAACTCTTTCTACATCAACAGTATGCACAGCATAGGGCAGTGACAACCATCCTTTCAAACATCACAGCACTTTGTCGCTTTAATGATGAAAGCTAAATCCTTACTGTGTTTTAACAATCTTTTGTCCTTTTCCTCTTTCTCCCCTATGAAAAAACACTGCATTCTTTTTTATTATTTGAGTATCATTAGAATGCCTTGCATTATACATTCATAGAGAAGAATGTGATCCCTGCCTTAAGGGTTTTACAGTCTAAGATCCTAATCCTGCAAACGCTCATGTATGTGTTTAACTTTACCCTCATAAATAGCCCCATTAAAATTAATCAGAATGCTCACATGCAATCAGCTAACACCATTCTGACACACAAGTACTAAAGCCTTGTCTATACTTAAAAGCTTTGCCACTTTAACTATGCTGTCATAGTTAAAATGGAAAAAACAAAAACAAACCTAATATAGATGCCACTGTACCAGTACAAAAATATTTATGCTGATAAATCTTATTCTGGTTTACAAAGTAAAATAAGCATTACTGGTATAAAGCGCCTTATTCTAGTGTAACTGTATCTACACTATCGCTTTTATTGCGATTTTATCCCTTACTGATATAGTTACAAAACACAAAAACTTGTTAAACGTAGACCTGGGTTTTAGGTTAAAGATGGACACATCTTTAATACAGTGTTTGTGGCAGATTGTTTGGTGGATTATCACTGAAAACACTTCATAGTGTGTATTACCCAGGAGGGATTTAAAAGAAGAGATGGAGGTTATTTGACCACACAGGATGGGAGTTAAACTAAGGAGCAACATGGATCGAGGTGCTAAAAAAAGAGGTGAAGGAATAAATAAACAATGTTTAATAGCAGGAGTTCAGACAGGTAGGAGGAAATGAGAGAAGAGAAGAATGCAGAGGCATAGTTGTGAGGAGAAGTCAGCTGATTTACGGAAGATCTTTCTTTGTCTTAGGCATCTTTAGGCCCAATATCATCCTAATGAAGCTTATTTTAATACCTTACTTAGTCATTTTGGATTATAATGGCAAGTTTGAACTATATTTCACATACTATTCATATAAACTTAACAGATAATTTATATTAGGACCATGCATGCTGTGACTAAGCAATAGTCCCCTGCCTTCTGGAACTGTTGTTTGTGGAGTTCCAAAATCCTATTAAAATCTATTTTTAATTTGCATATGAGCATCGGAATGCTTTTCTAATAGCCAATACATATAAAATGCATTTTGTGAAATAGTAACCATGTATACGTACAAGACAGTTTTGGTGGTGGTGATGTGTGAGCCAGAAAGAACCAAGTTGACTTTCGGTTCCCAGGAAGAGTTGGCAGTGCTGTTTGTTAGAAAAGACGCATCATTTTACTTGCAAACTGAACAAATTTAGTTTGGAAATAATTGAGAAACATTAAATATAGAATACCACAATGCCAATTTTTACAGTCACTTTTTACAGTGGAACCACACTTTAAAAACAAACAGAAAATATGCTCCCAATCTGTGAACATATTTTTGTCATGTTTCCACAGCAAAGCTTCACTGCCAATTTATCAAACCCTGGGAAAAAATAAGGATAGGACCTTAACTGTTATAGCTGTGCTGTGTATTGCTACCATTAGAAGAGCACCAAAACTGATATATTTTGTTCTTTTATCAATCAGATATACATATTATATAGAAACATGTTGCATTGCTTCCATCAGTGACTGCAATTAAAAATCAGAACAGCTTTGTGTAATTAAGAAAATAGTTGCTGGAGAGATGGAAAGGCTAATGATCAATACAGTATTTATTTATAGTGTAATCTTAGTAGTATGTCATTGTGTTTGTTTTTACATCACTATAGTCAAATAAGATATTAAATTGAAGTAAAAGGTGTGGTATTTATGAAACAAAAAGAGCCCAGTAACTTCAAATACACAACACATGCAGAAAACCAATATTTGCAGTTTTAAACTGTATTCTTTAAAGCTATTGTAGGGTTCTCAGTTAGTGAGTTATGATTACAGCTGTGGGAGTCTGGAACTGCTCAGACTCACCTCAGGTTGGAAGAGCTGGCAGGAAACCATGCTAAGCTCAAGGAGACCATGGAGCTCCCAAGTTAATTTGTAGACCTTCTCATTTTTAAAAAAAATTACAATGTTTCAGAGCACCTGTTTCTTCCTGCTTCATTTGGAAGGAGGATATTTTCCACTTATGTCTTAAAATTTGAATAATGTGTGTTTCATTTGTAATCTAGCTGTCATAAATTTTGTGCAATTGCAGCTAACTATATACCAAACATAACACTTGCTAATTTTATAGATGCAGTTAAGATGCCTGTAGTGTCATAATAAGTGTGTATATTTTTCAGTTTAAAAAAGTCAGTACTCCCAATTCAAAATGCAGCTTTTGTTTATAGTGGCTGTTACTCTTCCGTAATAGTAGCTAAAGAAGAGTAGGTATCTCAGTACTTATTTCACAGGAATGTTGAAGTAATTCAGGGCCATAAAAGATCTTGCTTCCTTAACCTTTCAGAAACTCAGTTGAGCAGTCACTGTATTCGTCTATATCTTGTCTGACATGAGGAAACAGTCCCAAAAGAAAGGTATCCCAAATTAACGCCACACTTCGTTAAATAGAGACATTCTTGGTTTTCACCAAGCTAATTCGATCCAGTTCAGTTAACTCATTTTTTTGTCCTCAGAACAGATCACAGAAGGCAGCCATGAATGAGTAAGTTCATCATGTGTTTGACACATCAGTGTGAGACTAAAAGGCAGACCATGTGGGAGAGTTCCTGCCTTTAGATTTGTAGACAATACCCGATGAAAGAGGCCCCTCATTCAAAACTGTTCTCTAGTGAACAGGTCAGAACGCCTCAGATCACTGTTACAAACAGGTATAATGGAAATTAATCAGAACTTGATTCATAAAACACCTTTTCCCTCACAATTGTGACTGTTCATGTAATCCAGTCTTCATGTAGTATTCTCATTATTACAATTGATTCACTAGGCTTCAGTATAACCAAAAGACCAAACTTTCCTAGAGCACATGTGGTCTTTAATTGCTGTATATTTGCAACATAATTGCTATATAAATAGGCTTGGGAGAACTCAATGTTTATATTTTTTTATAATTTGGCTGGATTATATCTTTATTTTTAAGCATTTTTGTTTCAATTTAAGTTTTCACCGTTGCAGGAAATTGGGGGGCAATAGACAATTATTTAATGACCTTAGCTGTTGAGATTCAAAAAGTTAAATCTTTATAACCATTAAAACACAAGTTGTCAACATTAAATGTCAAACTATATGAGGTAAATATCCTTAAATCATAAGTTTTTTCAAGCAGCATTTGTTCTTACTTTGCCTGTCTTTGAATTTCTGTTGTTATAGATTGAAATACATTTTCCTCTGTATGTGTGTGTACAGTGAAATTGATGTTTACCAACATTTACTAATAAAAGTCTAATACATCCAAGCCTATCTATAAAACATGTCAATTCTACTTTCCCTGTCAACTACATATATGATCAAAGGTTTATATGTTTAGCAAAGGAAGGAATGGACAGCAACAAAATAGCCACTATTTATTTTAGGTTAATTTTTACATTAAAACTAAAAATGTTGTACAGTGTTTTCATAACTTTGAAATTGTTCTTTCAGATGCTTGTAATAATCTTTCTGTAGCCTGAAATTGAAATGTTTCATTACCAAATTTAATTTTCCTTTTTCATGCACAAGCTTGTTTAATGTATTCATGAGTACTAGGCTACTGAGATTTTTCTTTTCTTATTCCTTTTAAAAATTAAAGGTGAATTCATTACTCATGAGCCGAGAAGGTTTTGGGTTGATCATAATTGTTTGATGCAGGTTAGGAGCAGGCAAGCACTGAGCGGACCCTTTTGCAAAAACTCTGCCAGCAATCTTCAGCCTCAGCACATGTACGCTCCTGGGGCATATATAACCCTTCCAGTCATACTAAATAGTAGATTTTGTGATGTATAAGAACAGGGACTAAAATAATGCTGTCAAATAAATTTAATTTATTATTATAATCCAGAATCTGAACCCGTTCTCCCAGAGAGTAAATGTTATTTCAGTAATCATTTGTAACAAGTATAAAAGGACACAGAAGCATTCATTTTGAAAATGAAAATATATTAAGAAAATTACATACATACATGCCTGCTACTTATCAGTAATCTATTGTCTCAATTTAATTTGGGAAAATTTTAAAATAGCTGTGGTTTTCTATGTGAATATTTTAATATGTTTTAGCGGTTTATTGATCTTATTATGTTCCTTTTAAAGTGTGTTGGTATTTACATTTGTACCTTTTTCTTTAGTTTGATCCAGATACATGCATTAAGTATTGTTGGATGTTAAATATTTATTTAACTTTGATTAATACATTGTAACCAGAGCATTCTAAGTGTGTGCTCTGTAGCATCACCAAAAATATTTGCCTATGACTGCTGCAGAGGAGTAGGAGAGTTTGGGGTGTGTGCTAAATGAAAGCAATGTGCTGCAAGAAAATCTGTGGGAAGTTTATCTAATGGGGATTTTGGAAAATTGAGCAACATGAGTGAGGAGCTAAATGGATGAAAAGAATTGCATCAGAATCAAACTAGAAGCAGTAGTGCTGAGAGAGGAAGAAAATGTGGACAAGTAGCCGAGAACTTGAAGGATTAAAAAAAAAAAATCGGCCCGTGTTAGATCTGGTAAAGAGCATTGTTAATGTGAGATGGCTTTTCAACCTATGAAATGAGCTAGTGATTTCAACTGAGTTTCTGAAAAGCAGAGCTCCAATAAAAAGCCACCACAAAAACTATCACTAATTGTTTCTTTTGTTGGTCATACATCTCTCGACTGAAATTATCAAGTGAACATGGAAACTGAATTAGAATCTCACTCCTAGAGATGATCTATCTCAGGTCACAGATGAGGGATAATGACAGTGTAGTATGTGGAAACTGTGACTTCCATTATCTGTAGTGTACCTGCTCTCTGTCCATAGAGAATCTGAATCTCCAGGACTGTCAGTTGAGCAACTGTTTATCTCAGTTCAAATTACTTACCAAAAAAAAACAAAAATCTTTAAAAGGTGTTTTTTTGGTTTTTTTTAATGAAAAGTGATAACAGTTTCAGGAAAGTGTAGGGTAGAAAACATGATTTCAAAAAATGTAAATGTGAGTTTTAACTTAATCTTCAGCTATAAAGTTCTGAAAATGCATACTGTTGCAGAGCAAACTGATGAATTATTATTTGCAACCATCTCCTCAAATCCTTCATTTCTGTGTTTTCTGGCCAGTGTAAATATAATGTCATGATTTTAACTCTGATACGTTTACAGGTTTTAGAAATTTTGCTTGCATATTGTTTTATGAAAATTATCTTTGATTTTCTATCTTTCTTATAAATTCTTGAAGTCAAGAAATTATGTGAAAGTTTGTATGAAATGTAGAAACAATTTTAGTAATGTTGATGTTAGGTACAAAGTTATCTTCAAAATGGTCATTTTTGTATCCACATGAGTACATACCAGTAATATATGGCTTTTTGTTATTCCCCTAGTTTTAATATGAATCCTGCAAGTTTTGAAGACCTCAGGAAAACAAGGGTGAGTGACAGTGTAGTGGAGAACTATCAGTTATCCACTTACTTGGTTCTTGAAACAGAGTAAATAACCAAACATGTTTTTAGCTTACTTACCTGCTTGTTTCTTGTCTGACATTCAACAATTCTTAACAAAAGTGTCTCTTTCCTGATCTGAGGTGGATTAGGTCAGAGGAACTAAAAAGAGGCCTAGAGACCCAGTCTGCACAGTATTTAGAATAACTACTAAAGTTAATGGTGTAGAATAGATCTTCCCAAGGGAAGTGGTGAGACACCTTTTGTTTCAGACATTTTAAAATAAGTTTGGACAAAGTGCTAGAATGCATTGCCTGGTAAACAATCCTGCATTGGCAGGGGATAGAGTAGATGAGCTAAAAGGTCTTTCCCATCTGTAAAGTCTATGATTCTTTAAAGAGGACAGTTTTTAGTGGGCTAATCAAAATGGAAGTCATCAGCTGGTTTGGGAAAACAAGTAAATATGATATGGTTAGTAATACAAATAACAAATGAAAAACCTTATGAAGAACAACAGTAAGACCTTGTAATAAAGAGACTTGAAGTTGCCCTTTGGAATATTTGTTCGGTGCTAAAAATAGCAAGAATAAAGTGTGTACTGAGAGAGAAAAAAGAAAAAATTCCACACATTTACTATGCAATTTCTTTATATCAAAGAAAATATAATCTTGCTAGAATTTGTTTTATGAGTAGATCAGATCTTTAAAAATGGGTTTGTTTTCCGTCTTAGAAAAAAAAGTTGCACAGGCAAACAGGACTTTATACTGTTTGTGTTTTACTATATTATGTAAATGACTTGCAGTAACTTTTGATGTTTCATAATAAATGCCCAAGTGTTCATTTTGTAAGAAACTGGTGGGAGATGTCAGAATGTATGAAAGCTGCCTTTGATCAGATAGTAAACTGAATTCTACCAGGCAGTTACTTAATCTCTGACAAAAAGCAACATGAAAAAATTGATTTAACTTAGCAGTTATTGTCTGTAAAGTAACCTTAATTACAGTTTCTTTGCACTTGTAAATGTACTACCCCAAATCATGTAATTTATTGCTGGTAAAAGCATCGTTAGAATTCTTTTAAGAAATAAGATGTAAATTTTTTATTTAAAGGATTTAAAGGTGATAAAAGAAATCCTTGATGTGGTGATGTTTCATTGGAATACCAACTATCCTAAATGTCAGTTGCAGGATTCTGAGTGGTGTTCATTTAATGCAAGATACAATTAAGAGAAGACACTATCTTTATAAGCCATAGATTTTTAATGAAACCATTTGAAAAATTTTAATGTTCATGATAATCTTAAAAATAATGCAATAATAGCCCTCCACAAAGTTGCATTTTTTTCTTTTCTTGGACATAGTGTTTAGTAATTAAGTTTGTATGTCTTCTACTCTGGTGCCAACACCTGTCTCTGAAAGCAATGTTTAAACAGGAGCAGTAGCCAGTTGAAAGGGCAGCGTGAGCTCTTTACGGCCTAATTAAGAACTGAAAGGGAGATGAAGCGAGTAGGACAAAAGATGTGAAAGCAGCTGAGATGATATTCCCAGAGCAAAATTCCTCATTAGAACAATAGGGAGATGATCAGAGAATGCGAAGCCTTCATCTTATCTCTGTAGCACTCCTCCAGTTGCTGTGGATGTCAGTTTGTACCCCAGTAATTTTTGGTTACCAGGACAACCTTTCTTTAAATATGTGTTGTTTGTAATCTTTTGCTAAAATTTAAATATTATAAAATAAGACTTTTTGGAAAAGTAAAAATTAGATTATTCCTTAATTCTGTAACATGTTGTGTTGCCTAAATGTTCAAATGGAAAATTAAAACCAAAGTGTGAGTTTCTCCTTTCCTTAAGTATTACAAACATCCTGATAGTTGAATTTTCATTTTTCTTTACCTGGTATTTTCTTGCATATCTACTTGATGTTCTTTTTAAAAAGAGTGTAAGAAAACATCTTAAAAACAAATGTATGACACAGAACATTTAGGGAAACAATATTGAATAATTAAAAACATCATTGCATACTGGATCTAGATCTTTTCCAAATTAGAAAATTGAGCAAGCCCTTTATTTTTAGACATGGAAGCTTTAGTAGTAATTTCTCTGATATGTATGAAATATTAGTAATGTAAACAAACATTTCCTTCCTTGGTGTGGAAGAAAATGTGCAAAATATATGAATGACCAAGAAATGAAAATGTTTTCTATTCTATACATAATGTTGGAAGTTCAATACTAAATGATTTGTGAGTTTCACCAAGTTAGGTATTTTTATGAAGTGGGAGATGTTGGTTATCTAATATGATAGATGGTTTTTAGTGTTATAAATTGACAAATGCAAATTAACTGTTAGTCACTCAATTCTGATGTTTAGCTGAATCTAAAACTCACAGAATCAGTCAGAAATCCTATAATGTTAAATATTGCCAAGAGTTACTAATAGAAAACAGTTGAGGGAGAGAGTTTGGTTAACTGCATTCCAACTGATTTGCAATGCACCATCACTTTTAATTAGCCCTACTTGAAAACTTCGACCACCTGCATATTTTAATGATGAGATGGATGCCAATGTGTAAATATTGAACTGTGCTGAAATGAAAAGGAGTGAAGCAGGCTACTTCTATATGTATCTACCACTCAGTGTGCTTCCTGATTGTGCCTGATTTATCAATTTAATGAGAAGATTCAACTGTAAACAAAAGCTATCTCATAAACATGAATTACTTCACCTTATATTCAAGTCAAAGGTTCAGGATTTGAGAGCTTAGATGATTTTATTTAGTCAGATGTTCCGTATCTTTTAAATGTCCCAGTCTCTGAACTAGATAAAACTAATTATTATACACGTCTAACAGTGCTATTACTTTCATAAGCCCACTCTTGTTAATTATCCTTTTCTTAATTATATGTTCTCTCTCCCCAATAGAAAATAAGGCATTCAGGGTTACAGGATCATACACTGCTCCTTTATTATGGGAATTAAACTTACCTATCTCTGATAATACCTCTATACATAGTGAGTCATCAGTAATCATTGTTGAAAATGTTCCTATTTCTCTTGCTACTTAATTTAGAATTCTGTGCAGCACATGCTTTTTTTCAACTTCTAGTAGTTCTCCTTTCTAGATAAGTGCTCTTGTGCAATTTACAGCCTCTTGTGCAGCTTTTTAACTTCATCTAAAATATAAAATAGGAAGTGCTAATATACAATAAACAGATATTGAGGCAAGAACTTGGAAGGCTACTGAAGGCCAAGATTGGAAAATCAGAGTTCTGATGTCATTAAAAACTAGACAAATTCTTTGCTGTACTCACCTCAAAAGATGAACAGTAAAAGAAAGTGGACTCAAAATAGTGGTGGTAAGGTTTGAATGGTCAAGGGCTATCTTGCTCTCTTCAACCACTTTAGCGGCATTATCTTACTATTGAGAAAAGCTTATTTCTGGATGTAAGGTGTAACATGCTTAAGTACAATACCATAAGTGACTTGCTGTTTCACAACCTTTCATCTAATTTGCTATACTGGGTTGCATTCTATATTTCTACTAAAATCTTGTCATTTTCATCTGTAGGATGGAAATCCTTTTGATGCCACTGCAGGGTACCGTAATCTTACATATGAAGAGGTCTTGCAAGAGCTGGTGAAACATAAAGAGCAACTTAAGAAGAAAGACACCCATATCCGTGAACTTGAGGACTACATTGACAATCTTCTTGTACGAGTAATGGAGGAAACTCCTAGTATTCTCAGAGTGCCATATGAACCTTCTCGAAGAGCTGGCAAATTTTCCAAAAGCTAAGGCAATATCACTTCGTGGTTCTTTTTATTGAATGTGTTAATGGAAGGACATTGCACTACACATTTTGATTTCTTAATTTTGTTCTGTTTTTCACTCCTTTTCCTTTCTGAGAGATTCAAGGTTTTTTCTTCTGAATCCTGGCAGGGTCTGTCAAAACTAGTATTCTGCTATGTTTGTTAAGGAGCTTTACAAAAACAAATAGGAGATATAGTAGATGAATTTCTCGCATTCCTTTTTGGAAATTACATTTAGCTATATTTTACTTGAAGTACTGTAAATACTACACCTTGAAAATGTCGATTCAGTTGGTTTACATGATAGCTTACTGCTTGCTCTCCTGCAGTTTCACCTATGATACCATATGTCTACTTTACAACTTATTAATACTATATTATGCAAAGCCATTCTTTTTTGTATTATAGCATGCCATCACCGTCGTCATGCTACAGTCTATATGGTACGTTTTTGTGAGTGTGGATTGTTGCAATGTGATATTTCAATATAGTTAATTCTCAGCATTTATTAGAGGGAAACAATAACCTACAAACAAAGAGGAAATGGCATCTTTTGTACAGTACACTTTAAGAATGTTAAAAATGTCATGTCAATTCAACAATGGCATGTATTTCAATAATTATTTTCACATTACATTCTGGATTTTATGTACAAGGAACACTGAATTTTGAAATTAGTAAGTTAAGCTAATTACAATATGGGGTTTTTGATGTAAAGTTATTGCATGCCTTTTGATACACTGTATACATTTTATACAGTGTAAAATGCTAATAGAGTAAGAAGTAGGACTGAAAAAAGTGGTGGATAAAAGAAGTTAATACCTTTTTTCACTCAAATCCTAAAGCAGTAAAAAGTTTAGAGGACGAAATAAGAAGACTGACTTAAAGAGACATAATTCTGAAGAATTAAAGCGACTCAAATCTCAAATTGGGTTTTGAATATTGTGCATCTGTCCTTTACTTTCCAACACTGCTGGGAAAAGGTTGTGTTATTTCCTGAAGTCTTAAGTGGATTGTTTGTTTGTTACTGTGAAATACTGAGGCGTATCAGAACCTGTACAGGAGAATATAATAGCATTGGATTTAAGAAGTTAAATTTCTTAGTTTTGAAGGACAATTGTATGCGTGGTGGCAGGACTGTTTGTTTTTTGCTTTTGCCATTTTTTCTTGCAAATGGCTTATTTTTCTTACGCTGGCGTATGGTGGGCTTTTCTGAGAAGGGAAAAAGCCTAAAATTAACTTCTGATTTTTGTTGTTGTAAAGAATAAGACTTTTTTTTTCATTTTTAAGACTTCAAAAATGAATAAATCCATCTTGAATTGTTCTGATTCTGGACTCTGTGTGATAAACCATGAGTATCAGAGTACTCTTGACAACGTAACTATATTACAACAGCAGAAAATTGTACTCAGAAGATAATTATTTCTTTGTACAATGTAAATAGCTTCTTTCACTTCTTTGACATTATTTCTTGTTTTACTTTTCAACCTTCAAAATGACATGGGGCAGTACCTAGGATGGGAAAAAAGATTGATTTATTGTGCCAGATTCATAAAAAGTGTGTAAGCATGAAAGTCCTGACCCTGCATTGAAATGCATTAGCATAAACCATTGTGCTTGGGCGGAGCCCGGTGACTACAGATGGACTCTTCCTCGTTGTAGTGTTCTGCGTTAGCAGATCATGTTTCAGGAATAAGGCCTGATTTACTAAGTAGTAGTTGTTAAGACCACCCCAAGGATTCATCAGGTATCGTACCTCATAAACCAATTTGAATGTTCTTTTGTCTATTCAGTCTAAATTACTAAGTTTATTGTAATATATTCAAAGTGCCAAAGATAGCATATTAAATTGCGGTTCATTTATTGTTAAGATAACTTTTGCACTTGAAGGAGATTTTAATTTAGAAATTATACAAGGTTCTATTTCTATTATTCAGTATTATCACAAAGATTCTCAAACATTTTAGAGTAGTTTGGCTAACGCTAATGACTTATATATGCTGGAGGAAAATGTTGTACCATTACATTTTAAACTGAACTCCACATTAATTTAAAAAATCACTGGTGCTATATGATCCTAGGTTTGTAAGGTTCTTCTCTCGTCACTGTCTTACACATACATATCGATAGGAGTTTCACAAGCAAACAAATAGGAAAATATTCCCCAATGAGTTTTCTCTTCTGCAAGCCAATCTAAAATGAAACTGTACTGTATTTAGAACCTCTGAAATCACTTTTGTTAGAATGTTAATGTGGAATATCAAAATGCATAATTGACTAAAAGTAGATCATTTGACATATCTTCATAGCAGAAATGATAAGCAGATAAAGGTAGTAAAAGGATCAGTTTTGGTGCATTAGTGAAGAAATTTAGTGAAGTTTTTAATGCACTATCTGATCTGTATGTGAATAAAAACTCCCTTAGTTTCTCATAGTTAATCACAAAAAGGGAGAAAAAGACAAATGTAACTTAGAAAAAGATATAATTACTAAAATATGCAAAATGAAACATTTACAACTATAAAAATATTTGTATAGTGTCTGTAATTTAAGGTACAACTTATTTTTGGTGCAATTCTGGAAAGATATTAAATGCACATGCTTTTCTGTTTAAGTAGATTTTTTAAAATAATTCACATTTTCTGGGGATTAATACAGGTTAATTTCAGGGACATCTTCACTGTAAAAGTATTTTATGGACCATGCAAAATTTTCAAATCGAAATACTTCATATAAAATATTCCATATGTGTAAGGCACGAGGAAATTTGTTGATTTTGCTCTTAAGCATAAAACTGTAAAAGCATCTTCTAACAGTTTTTTAATCTAATATTTTATCTCACACACTACATCATTCTGTACTCTAAAATCTAAAGATGAAAATAATGGCAATCCACACATTTTTATTGATCTTTTCTCTGAAAAATTAACATGAAGCTTCATCAGTATATGAGCTGTACTTTGAAATATTATTTTGAAACAGCTCTGGTATTTGCAATGTATTTAACTACTTTATTGAATGAAGATCAAGGCCATATTTTAGAGTTGTAAATAACCAATGAAAACTTACTGCCATTCAATAAGATTGTTTAATATTTATATATTACCTTTTGCTGCTGTATTTTATGTTGAGCTTGGTTTTGCTACCATACCAATGAGTGTAGCGTTATTCATAGATTATACACAACTCCCATCTATTGCTGTTGTCTGTAAATTAAGAACTAGTTGTAATTTTCCAGCTGTGAAAATGATGCCTTGTATTTGAAAAGGTTCTACAAGTGGGGACCCAAATAGAACTGACCATCTCACATTTTTTTGCTGTAAGGAAACCCTTTCTTTAAGTAGATGCATCTAAAAAGAATCAGAACTGCTGTCTTAATATTTTTACTGCTGCATTGGAGTTTAATTACATGTAGAGCTTTAAAAAAAAAAAGTTACCCTACACCAAGTTTTTAAACTAAACTTATGCTTTGTTGGTGTTTTTGTATCCATAACTGTGGTAGAGGTGCCAGTGGTGTGTTTTAAAATGGTTATATTTAAAGTCTGTTGATTCAGTGCTCTCTTTTGAGATAAATGGTGAAGGATTATAGCACTGCTGTGTTCCTGATACTAGATTTAAGGGTTTATCAGCACTTCCGTTTTAAAACCCTGTTTTCAAGGATTTATAATTTCTAAATCTAGATTCAGTCACTGGAAGTATTTAATATGCAATAGGTGGTACTTTAATTTGTTTATGAAGGGCTTGGGGATTTATTTTTGTTGAAGAAGGCATTCATTTTATCTTTCATAATTGTATGTTGAAAAATCCACTATATTTGCTGTTGTGTATTAAAAATTATACATTCACTCCTATTCATCTTAGTAGCTTCCAGGTGGATTGTATTAGATTAGGTACAATAAAATGCTGAAGATCCGAGTTAACTAGGAGGTCTGTAAAAGATGTTAGCATTACTTAAAACTAAAGGGTTGATTTGTCTTGTGCAATGAATGGTATTTTGTATACATTTTTAAAGATACAGACTCACAACTATATGCACATGTGACAACTGTATACTTACGCTAATGCATGAAACATTTTTGTTACGTTATATGCAATAGGTGTTGAACTCTTTTTAGTTGATTAAAATATGTAATTTTAATATTTGAATTTCTTTTTATTAAATATTGCATGTGTAACACTAATAAAACATCACAGTGCACTACAGCAAACGTCTTGCAGTTTAATCTCTGTCTAATGTGTGTGCAAAACATGCAAGATTTCAGCATTCTAATTAGGTGTGTAGTTTTGGGACATAATGGCCGAGCTTTTGAGAATTACAAATATCTAAGGAGTGTATTTTCTCAAGGACAGTTGTGAATATATTTCCTAGCTGCTTGGAAACTTCCTCCTAGATAGGTCTCTTTCAGCGATTATGTTTTCAAGAGGCTATCTTGCTTCATTGTGCTAAATGTGTGTGTGACCTTTAATATAAAGGCAGCGGTCATCAAACCCCACCCCCTTCTTCTGACTTCACACTGCACAAACATCACATATAGTAATGACGGCTTTGGTAATGATGTCTGGGGTAGCACTTAGCATGCTGACCGTCATTAATGGAAGATAATGATTGGAAAAATACGATCCACATCACTTTCCCTGGCTGACCGCTCCAGAACAGAATCCATCCAGAGAGAGATTACAACTAGAGCCCTCCAAAGAAGTCGTATTTTCCACACTTCTGTCACTCGTTTTTATCAATATAAATGACGTCATTCAGTGGCATCTGTAGCTTTCCAATTCAGTGGGTGTACCAGGCCTCAGCACAGGGTTTGCTTTGCTCCATGCTTTGCTCCATGCAGCCACCATGGGGCTGGTCCCATTTACACAAGGCAGTGAGAGGAACCCCACCCATTATGTGTTGGGGGAAGGTGCCACTGCTCAGCATCCAGACCTGGCTGCTCAGAGTGAGGAGAGGCCCTGCCCTGAGCCTAGCATCCTGCCCTTGTGTATCTGCTACCTGAAGACTGAGACAAATAGGGGCATCTCCCGACCTCCATCCCACTCCCCTTCCCTCTGGCAGATTTTGCCCTTCAGGTATCCATAGCAGAGTGTGACTCTGACATCACACAGTGATGTGGGGGGGAGCAGTGCCACCATAACACAGGGCCCAGCTTCAGGATTTTTGGGGGTGCAATTAAACCCATGAATCCACACTAAAGCAATCCCAGTCTCATTCCTCTTCTGCCCCTCTTCTCCCTCTTGACTCAGCCTGAAGGTGGAGTCTAATCCAGGAAGTGTTGGGGAAGTGTGGAGAGCAACACCCCTCAAGGTGGAGAATTCATTATGACACATGCACAGCTCTTTGGATTTTGACTCTTGCATTGGACGGACCTATCCCTTCAATAGGTCAGTTCCTATATGTTGCCTTCTGGAGCTTATGTCACCAGAAAGTTGCTGATTTTTAGTTTCAGTATGGCCTTGAGAATGAGGTTCACAAATGCTGCTGTGTGTTTTGAGACATCCATGCCACGGGTTGGTAGTGAGAAATTTCAGTCAGCTTTCTGTAGCTTTCCCTTGACTCTATTTATAATCCATTCCTCAGTAGCTTTGCAACTTTCTCACTGAATAGGGGGATAAAAGCCATGTCCTTTCCAGCGGGAGGAAAGAAAAGGGGTCTTTTAAAGCACTGCACTGCAGAAATGGGTTCAATCCCCAGCTCTGCCACAGATGTTCTAGACCTTAATCTCTCTAAACTTGTACAATGAAGATACTTCCCCAAATCCCAGGACTTGTGAAGATAAAATCTGTGTTTGCTAGGTCAAAAAAACCTGTGGTTATGGGGGCAATATAAATTCTTAGATCGATAGTTAGATATAGTCCTGGATAGATTCCATAACTTTCAGATTCTCCATATTAGATTTGGTGGTATTCTTCCCCCCCAAGCCTGTGATAAAAGTTGAAATACAGACTTAAAAAAAACTAAATTAAAATATAAATTGAGAGAGCTACTAATATCCTGAGATATAATCTACAAGGGACAGGAAGGGCAGTACCTCTCCAACTATATAAACCAAAATTGGTTGGTTGGTTTGTTGTGGTGCCCATCAGAACAAAGCTCCAGATCACATTTCTGTATTTTAATAACAGACCAAACAACGTGCTATTTTTATTTTAAGTATTGTTGCTAGCTCGGTCAGTAGCTTATTTGGGACACGTTGCCCTTTTCTATAACATTAGGTGTTTCAGTAAAACTAGAACAATGGCATTGGTGGTTCTGCACTAATGGATAAATGTTGGAATTATTCTGTAATGGGTTTCATTTTATGAGAGGTAGGAGTAAAAGTAACTATGAAGGAAATCTGCGTCGTGCTGTGCCATACCACATATTGAACAACATTATACAGTGCTGTCAGCTTAAAATGATGCTGTTCCTCCAAGGCAGACTCTTAAGGTGTTACCGTCCAAAATACTATATCATTTGAAAAGTGTGGCACTTCAGGACATGTGGTCTGCAATAGCAATATAAAGATCAGGACACAGATTCAGTGTTGTGTGCTGGCTGGCTTTTCTTCTGGGATTTGTAATATTTTTATATAGTGTTTTTGTACAGCATTTAGATAAACTTGAGTGCATTTTATAAAACGATTGGTGGCTTATGACTCAGAGGTGCATTCTGTGGCAAAGTTTTGATGTGCTTTTAGTTGAAAAATAAACATTTTTAAAGGTATTGATAACACTCCTGCTTATATCCCAAACATTTTAAAATGGAGTCAGTTAAGGGAAAGAACCATTTCCTGTGATGGTCTTCTCTTCCCACCATGCATCTTATCTTTGAGTTAATGAAGTATAAAGATGCATGTGTGGCTTCATTCTGATTTGTATAAGTACAGACTTAATTAAGTACCAAAAGAAATACAAATTGATGAGGGGAGAAGAATGGTGTTTAGGCTGCACATCGAGGGGTCTGATCCAAATACCACAGATATTTCATTGAACCAAATGCTAGACATGTGCCAGATTCAATGAATTGAACATGGCATCCTTTTTCGGCAGGATCAGTATCATACTAAAACCCAGAGAAATGAAATAATGCAGCAAGAACAGCTAACACTGGGATGTTCAGCAGATGGGTTAGTTACTAAGGTGTTATTTATAAGGCAGATGTCAGACAGAAGTGAAGAGCTTCAACCAGCTGTCAGCTCCATTTTCCAGGTCCCTTGGACACTGTTTTATAATCTTTAGGGATTAAACTAACTAGTTTCACTGGGAAGTTAGAAAGTGCCTCAAGAAATCTGGTGTTGGATACAGCACGTGGCAGACCAGATTGCCTCTATTGTTGCCCCATATAGGTGTCTGTCACGAGGTGTCAATGACTCTCTAACAAGGAAAATGCTGAAATGTGTCATGTCACCTACTTCTCTAAATGATTCATGCAGGGCCTGCTTAGGTGATGAGGGCTTCCTTCTCAGATATCTGCTGCTTACATTAAGAATTCCTTGAAAATTGACTCCCCAGGACACATTTAGAGACTACATCAAAGTGTCTAGTTCTAAAATTAATGAAAATCATGTCATTTGTAAAGCACTCTTACAATGGCATTAGGAAGATGTCTTCTTATTGGAACAGTTATGTCAATATACTGATTCTAGAACACAGTCAGAAACCACACAATAGAAACCTATTTTAACAACTGCTCTTGACTGATCACTTATCAGTATGTTCTATTGTCCCTTTATTATAAAGTTTCTTCCATTAGGATTGCACATTTAACTAACTTGCAAATAGTGAACACAATTCTATGGCTTAAATATACTGATATTTTTATAATCCTAGTTTACTTAATTTTTTTTAAATAACATTGAAATGAATATTAATCTGATCTGCCTAAGTAAAGGTTTTTTGTTTATTTTAGACCTGAATTATGGGCACAATGACTCCATTTGTATGTAGGTGATGAGTAATCACAATCATTCTGAAATTTTTATACATGATTCCATTTTAGATTTAGAAATTTCTTTTAGGCTTTTTTAATAGCTTTATCATCCCCATATAAAAATGTTACAATATTCTATAATAATGGTCCAAAACATCACAATTTACAATATTTTAATAAATACTGTAGTGTTGGGCAATATTGTAGAATACGTTGAATTTTTTAGTAAGTGTTTGTAATAATATACTTTATATATAGAAAGAATTACGTTAGAAAGAATTAACTGGTATCTGGGCAAATTCTGGTATAACTTTTGTTTTGCATGTATACCTTAAAAATGATATTTAAAAAAAAATATATATATATATATATATATATATATATATATATTCCTAGATGATTCTATTAATCTTTGTGTTTAAACTAGTGTAGCTAAACTTTTGTGTATAGTCTCAAGGATTAGTTAATCAAATAGACTTGCATCGAATGCACTGTCCCGTTTCTTGATTATGGAGACACAGAGAGAGAAAGAATCGGATTACAACAGGTACTATAAATGTTGCTTTTAAAGGATCAAGGAAAAAATTGGGTGACACGTTTTATAAGACATGGTCTAATCTTTTTGTTTCTTATAAGAACATATTGAGTGTGAATACCAGGGGTTGATGTGTTTCCAGGATTGTGCATTTACAATTAGTTGTAGGACTACTATATGTCTTCTGTTACATTTATATAAGTCTTTTAAAACATGAAGATATATTTTTTGTAAAAAGAGTGGATTGTGATTGGCTAATCATATGGCAGTTGCAGTTTGGGATTCCTTCTCAAGTGACCTCATCACAACCCAACATAAAATCCGCTGGAATAATGTGAACTTTAGATTGAGAGGCCAAATGAAGGAAAGCAGCAACAAGAGAGAGGAAGAAGTGAAATAAGTCCTAATAAAAGGCAGTTTGTTTGATCTGAATAGGAATTCAGGTGGTAAATACCACTGAATATTTTCACTGGTATTTTCATTTTAACCTTAAAGAATAATCACTTTAGTATAGAAATTCAGAGCCATAACTGTCTGAGTGTACAACATTTGTAGGGTCCAATAGAAAGTGGGCTTCAAGTCAAGTTATACTGTTTCAATTTAATTGATTTCAAAGAGTGAAGTAGCACTTCGTTGATGAAGTTGAGCCATGTTAGAATTGTGCATGCAAACTGTGTTTTAGTTACTCTGTAGTGCTGCCTATCTCTGTAATATTTTTTAACAATGTTTAAAAACTTATTACAACACACATAATATCCGTGCATACTCATGGGCTAAACCTGCTTAGCAAAAAGTTTCGCTGTAACCATATTTAAGGGCTATTCTTTTCTCGATTCCTGGTCTCTTTTGGAGGGGGGCTAAGTCTGGTGTAACAGTTAAAGTGTTAATGATAGTAATTGCACAGACTGGTAAAACTGGAAGTGGAACCAGGAACAGGGTAATTTTTGAAGGGCTTGATAGAGAAGGTAAGAAAGAAGCAATCTTGAGCTTTGAGAGGCCAACTCAAATAAAGCAGCAACAGAACTAATGAAAAACATAGTTCAACTAAAAGCTGAGTTGTGTTGTTAAGTAATGAAAGTACAAAAAGTAGTACATAAATGGGAGAAAACCCTCTTGGAAATATTATTCTTTGGAGGGAGGAAGTTGGGGGTTCAAGAGAGAGAAGGAAATTTTAATTTTGGAGTGGAAGGGATACTTTTTGGATAGTCACTTTATAAAAGAAATTTGTTCAGATGCTACTAGATAAGGTATAAAATTAGTACTGGCAAAATGTTTCATATAGAATAGGAAAGGGAAAGAAGTGGCTTGTTGAGTTTCCCAATAATGAATGAGATAATTCCAAAGCTGGAGCTTGGAACAGCTAGGTACCTAGCTAGTGAGGAACCTGTTACCTAAACAATAACTCTGACTCGGAACAATAAGTTTCCCATTTGGAGAGTACGCAAGGTACTGTGATCTGCAATTGCCTGTAGGTTTCTCTGGAGCCTAAAAAGAAATAATACTCACTCAAACTCCAAAAAACTAAGGACTTTGTCAGAGACCAGGATATGGGTGATCATGTATATTGGTTGGAGCAGGAGTTGGTAGCCAGGGATCAGAGCTGAGGATCAGAGGCCAGCCGAAGACAAGTTAGGAATAGGAGCAGAGGGACAGAATTGGGTTACCTGAAGTGAGGCAAGGCAGAAGTAGGGCTGGAACAAGGCAGGAGTGGTACTGGAGTAACGCTGGAAACAAGCAGGTAGAGGAGCTATCACAGCCATGGGTGAATGCTTTGAGCAGCCAGTGAGCTGCTGGTGCTACTGGGCGTAAGATCAAGCCTGCTAGCTTCTTCACCCAATCAGGCAAGGCATATCTTCAGGCAACTTTGCTGATGAAACCCAGCTGTGCTCATTATGGCTGTTAGGAGACTGAGCAGGCACAACTCCAGGACCTTACTACTGACAGACTTCGATGAATTACTTGCCCCTGATGTTTTCCAGGGAATAAATTGCATGTACATATCAGTATAACCTACGCTGAGACATCCATAGTCTTAGTTGATCTCCTCCTTGACTCTGAACAAAGAAAGTTGTGAGATTTAATCTGGCAAATACTAGAACCGAATATTTAGTTCACAGAACACAATGCAGATCAGGAATGATGCTGTTTTTCAGGTGAGATATTAAAATGGTAGATCCCTTCCTATGCTGGAAATTCTTCAGCAAAATGATGGTGATCTTGTGACCATAACAATTGTTGACATAATTTGTTTACCTTAGTTAATGCTACAACGGAATAGTTGCTACTCTGACAGGTCCACAACTGTAATGTATTAATACGTTGACACTGCCAAGTTCAGGTATGCCACAACCCCAGTTATCAAACCACATTTTTTGTCTTAAATTTCTAAAAAGAACATAGCCTTATTTGGAGAGTAAAAACATGCTAAGGAAAAGGATTATAATTTATCAGAAAGAATCCCAGGGTTTCATCACCCTTTGATTGCTAGCGCAGGACTAGTGCTTATAAAGTTTACTTGGTCTAAAAATATTTGACAAAACGTTACTATTTAGCCCTTGCAGATTATGAAATCTCCGATCTTAATATAATTCTGATAATTATCTAGCTTTTCTATTCCACCTACTGCAAATACAATATGTTTTTACTAGCTAATATCTCTCACTGTTGGATATTTAATCATTTAAACTATTGGGAAAACAAAACCACCAGCTTTTCACAGGTATAAAGTGTTCATATCTAGTCTTTGTATCTCTGAAGATGAGGTTTAGACATAGTCCAGGAGTTTATCCATTGCCTTTTGGAGGAAACCTAACCAGTGCCTGCCAATATTATGCATATTTTTAGTCATTGCTCTTAGATGATCTTTTGTGAAGAACAAAACTGAGACTCCTTTAAAATTTAAGGAAGTCCTACTGTAGTTTGTTTGTCATTGGTCTTTCACCAAATATAAAGTTGTGGACCTCACATACTTATAATTTTTCAAAGCATGGGCCAAATCTTCATGGCCCTGCGAATTGTCTAGTAATTTACACTAGCTCAAAGTGGGTGTAAAATGGTTTTACATCTAAATAAGTCATTACACCCTTTTAGAACTGATTTAAATTACCACATAAAGGGTATGGCAACATAGAATTTGACCCCATGTGTCTAGAAAGTGGTAATTAATAAATATATAAAGACTGGATATGTCTCTACAGTCTCTATGAAGTAGACCGATTGACCTCTCCGATGGGTCAATTTTAAAATGTTTGCGTGTAGCCTAGGATTCTGAAAAGATGACAGTGACATCAGGTTATCTCCTGCTCTAATGCTTACCCTGCTTCTGATGCTTCTGATTTAAAAGATGCAAACTATTTGCCTACTCCACCCCAAGGGAAGATGGTGCAACTGAACTTGTAGACAGAGAACACAACTGTGTGAGACAGGAGACAGGATCCAAGTCAAGATGACTTCCATCCTAAGTGAAAAGGCATAATTGTAACTTTTGACTACCCTACATATATGTATTTTATAACATAAGTGTGTGATTACGCTTTTCCTTTTTGTAGAATCTTACAACTTCCCTACTAAAAAGTGACCATTAGGGCTGAAATTTTTCAGGTTTTTCTCAACCTATAAATATGTTTACAGGGAAGTTTTAAGAAGATCTGCATGGTTTCCGTTGGTATTTCTGAACAATAACTTTTCTCCAGCTACTAAAATAATTTATCACATGCTTTTTGTGGTGCTCCTAAAATTTTGATTTGGATTCAAATTGTCATGGAACATGTGTTCTCCTAAATTGGAAAAAACAGTTTAAGAATATTAATAAATGACATAAAATAACAGTCACCCTCAATTGTTTTCTTTAATCGAATGCATTTTTGAGATATATATGCACACTCCCAATCGTGTATCTTAAGAACTTCACTCTTAAATTCAGTATAATCTAGTTAAACACAGATTAGTTTACCACTTTGTGTGCCAGGTTCATTTTAATCAAAGTGTTGTTTAAAAATATATCCCCAACAGTATCCTCTCCAGAAAGTCAAGGTACTTTTACAAATATCTCTATTTTAAATGGTATTAGGAGTACAAGAAGTTTGATCCCATCATTGGTGAAAGGGAGAAGACGGCTCAGCAAAGTAACTTTTCAAAAACAAAAACCACATCAGAATCCAGAATTAGCAACACCTGATTATAGCAATTCAAGATAGGTCAGATTTTGTGCGAAATTTAGGTAGTAGACCAAATCCTGTATTCAGTTACATCCATGCAGATTCCTTAGCTTTGATGGGTTTGCATGGCTATAAACAATGGAACAATTTTTCAGCTTCTTCAGACAAGAATTCTGACACACATACCAGTTTTGTTGTGTTTGTATATCCATCCAGTCAAACAGGAAATTCTGTTATGCAAGAAACAATATAGTAAATGCATCATATCTGTGAAATTAATTTATTTAGCATGTGGCTTCTGCAGCAATTTGGCACCATATAGTGTTTTGTTAGTTTGCCAGGGTAAAACCTGTAGGCAACAGCTCTGGATCTAGAAATAATCAGTCAGAGAGAGAGAGAGAGAGAGAGAGACTTTACTTGGAGTCTAAAACAAACAGCACCACAGCTGACTAAGTATTTTTCCAAGATCTAACTCCTATACCTTCAGATAAATGGAACTAGCAAGACAATCTGCAGTAGCATGAGATGGTGACTCCCAACAGTGTTACAATATGAGGTCAAATTCAGTTCATTTGATTGACTTTTGTGTAAGATGGGATGACTAATTTGCGAAAAATTAATTTTACTTCCGTTTTCTTGGTGAAGGAAAATAGTCATTTACTTTATTATGAAAGTCACTACTTCTTTGCCAAAAAAAACCTGAAGATATACTGTAGCCTAACATGTGTTTGTGGCTTGGAAAGCATCAGAGCACACTACAGTTACATTGTTTCTTAATTTAAATATGAATCTTGGGTGCAGAATTTCACAAATTTGATTGTATTTGTCTTAAAGCATTCTTAATAAGGGAAACAGATGGATTAAGTTCAATAAAAAATAGAAGGAGAGTCCTGGATGTGTTTAAACAAGTTCTCCCTCTGATAAACAAAAAACTACTGGATATCACTTTCAACCACACATACAAAAAAACCCCATCAGTTCTACAGAAGAATTCATACAATGCTCAGGGCAAGTTACAGCTGGATCCTCTTAAAGAGCTCAATCTTTTCTAGTAAATGACTCATAAAACCATTACATCTATGAAGCTTTTCAGCAAATTTATTCAATTAAAAGGGATTTTCACCATTTTAACAAATATTAAGTTACTGTATACAAATTCTTGTAACTTCAGAAAAAAAACAAAGTAGCTTGGCTTTGTAAGCAGTTTCTCCCTCAAGCAACTCCCATTTTTAGCCTGGAAATGGTTTAAGAGTTTCAAAACTGACAGGTTCACTGATCCATAATAATTATTCAGGTTGTTTTTTTGAAAAATGGCACCATACTGGACTCTGTTCAGGCATCTGATATAGGAGCTCTATTCCACCCTTTTTATAAGCAGCTGTGCATTTTGGGATTTGCTATGACATCTGTAATAAGAAAGTAACTTACATGAACAATAAGACAGCAAATCTGTAATAAATCAAATACATTATTCCAAGATCATTCCACTGGAAAATTTTTAAAAGTTGTTTTTGTCAAGGCAAGTATGCTATGTTAATCTTGAAGTTGTACATTGAAGTATGTAAATGTTGCTGTTCAGATCCTGAGCCAGTGTTTATCTACTTTTGAACCCTTAACTAGTCCTGAATAAATAGGCCTTGGGCATCCTGCTCGCAGTTGATACTGTTGATCACCCAGTACTCCTGTTCTGCCTCCTAGAGGCTGCAGAAGTGAATGGAGTCCTGGCTCAAATTCTTCCTCTCAGACCAAACCAAACAGGGTCATTACGGGTGACTGTTCCTTCATCTCCAGAGCCCTCACCTGCCCCATCCACAAGGCTTGATCCTCTCCTATCTGTTATTCAGTATCTACATGAAGCCATTAAGAGAGCTGGTGAGACCATATGGCCTGAAGTTGCAGCTGTGTGTAGCTGACACCCAGCTTTTATATCCACTGCTTAATCTGTGCCAGGGCAGAGCCCCAGCACCTCTAGGCTTGGCAGTTCATAAGCCTGGCACCTCTGGGCTTGTCGTGTCAGTTATAAAAGTAAAAAAAAATTGCTTGGGCCCCGGCACCTCTTTCATTACAAATTAAGCACTGTCTACGTTTCCTTTATGTTAGACGTCAACAACACCATCTACCAGGTTTTTCAGGGTTGGCACTAATGCCCATTAAAATCAATGAGTATTCCATTGACTTCAGTGGGTGCTGGAGCAGATTCTCTATGTCAAGCCAAAATCAGCACCTGAACAAAAAGCAGCTGACTGAAATGAAACCCAGGCAAAACAGAGCAATGTTGTAAGGAAGACAGAAGAACCTAGAAGAACTTGCTTTCTCTGTAATGTTCACTGCTGTCATTCAATCATTGTCTTCAGATTAAGTCATTCCACAACCTTGGGACACTTTAGGACTCTTCACTGGTAACGGTTACTTTGGTAAACGTACACTTTGTCCTTATTTTCAAATATGCCTGATTTCACCTACAGAAAATTAATTGTTACTAGGAAAGAGATATTGGCATAGCCTGAAGAAGACAAAATAATTGGGTTTAAAAAACTCATTTTAGCAATCTTCATACCCAAACTATGTGAGGAAGCCATCTATGAGATAAGACCTTTAAAACTTCTAATCATAAGGGGAGAAGGACATGGGTTGAATAATTTCTTAACCTTTTATTGTTTCTGTCTTTGGGAAACCACCAGATTAAAATAGCATTTGACGAATATCTTGATTCACTGGTCTGGGGCAGCTCCTTTCACTGAGATCCATCATGTGCCATATCCTTGCACCTGTCATCTTTCCACACAAGTTCTTGATATCTAAATATCTTTTTAACATGAATAATCCAAACCCTGATGTCCAAGTCTGTAAATGCAGGGAAGGTAATAATAGGGTGGAATTGGGATATCTCTTTAAGATGCAGAGAAAATACAGGGCCAGATCCTGCAATCTTTATTATTCTGTGTAGTCCCATTGTCTTTAATGGGACTATAGTTGTGAGTCAGGGATGTAAGATTGTCCATGTTTCGGCCAATGAGGATTTCTTTAAGAAAATCCATTAAAATAGTTTTGTAATAATGGATTTAATCAGCATATGTAAACATCTGAGAAAGACACCGGGTAAAGATATGGTATTGCCATACTGGGATTAGAGCTACTTAACTTCTAGGAGTCAGGCAGAAATTTGCTATTCAAAGTGTTATACACCATAACAGTAAGTGATATATTGCATAAGGTGTTCTTATGTTGATAAAATTTGTAGAATTTTTTAACAGAAAAAAAAGTTAAGGAGATCATAGGAATAAGTGTAAGTTTTTACTATCATGATTTTACCCTCAGATCATGTTAGCCAATTGCCAGCTCAAATGGGTTATGAAAACAATAAGCTATATCTAGACATTTGTCAAATGAAGATGTTTGATTATGCGACGGATAATAAATCCTGTACTCAGAATCAGTTGTATCGCAATAATAAATTGGAATTAAGTACTGATAAGAATATGGAAAAGTATTCAGGCTAACCCAGCTAATTCTGACTTATATCTTTAGTAAACTTCCATTAAAATATTAATGAGATTTTAAAAACAAACAACAAAATCCAGAATACCACAGACCTTTCTATATGGTATCAAATACACCATAAAATAAACATTAATTGCACCAACTTCTGTTGCTGAAAGAGACAAGATATGTTGCTAAATTTTTTGGAACTGAAAACCAAATTTGATTTACCAGATAATCACAGCAGTGTCACTCTGATTGATGTTCTTAGACAGAAAGACGCGCTCTGTGTGGCTCAAAAGTTTTTTTCTTTCACCAACAGAAGTTGGTCCAATAGAAGATATTACCAGACCCATCTTGTCTCTCACATATGCTGGGACCAACACAGGTACAACAACACTGCAAATGTAAAGTAAATGTAATATTTTAAATGCATCTTTATCAAAAAAAAAAATAATAATAATTATGCAGACTGCTGAGGAGAGCTGGGATTATTTTAAATTATATATTTAGCAAATGAGTAGATTCATTTGTCCATCTTTTTCGATAACAGATTTGTACCTTTACCTTGGTTATACCATGAGAGTTAGCAAATAGTAAAGAACAGGTAATGATTTGGTGGCGCCAGAGAATAAATTGGGTCCCATTGTACAATTCAGTAGAAATCTGGATACAATATCCTAAATTAAACAACCCAGTCCCAGAACTTTCAAATCAGTCCTCCTTCTTGGGGGAATATGAAACAGAAAATATGATATTTTGGTAAGAATACTTGCAGAAGGGCATCAGGATCATGGAGGCTTATATCAAAATAATATGTTGCTGAATTATTGGGGGCTGAAAACCAAATTTGATCTGCCAGATAATCAAGAACAAAGTTACAAGCAGCTTTAGCTATGCCTTAAACGTTCACTTTGAGTTCTACCCACAGACTCTACTGTAGCTTTAAAAGTAATTGAACTGGCTGGGAATTCCCATTTGATCTTTAACATGCATTCTTTTGTACAGGATTTATCATATGCAATTGAATCAATACAGCTGTTTAAAGAAAAGCTGAATAGAGAATTGAATATGCAGTTTAATGTAAGTCAGCAGAATAAAGTCCCTAGTTTTGCTATAGAACATTTGAGGAAATACTCAATTAACTCAATTTTTAACAATTACACAACCTATTTGACACGTTCATTGGCTGCAATTATGTGGATTTAAGCTTCTCATCTCCAGGTAGAGTTGGGCAAATAATTTGTAACAAATAATTAATCTGACAATTCTTGCCTCTTTTTCTGTTTAATTATCTGAGAACAGATTGTGACTTTTCCAAGTGTATTAATTATTCAATGTATTTACCAAATTTATTAACAACATTTTTTGGTCTGTAGATTGTTCATGAGTGGTTTAAACAGTTTTTGATATTCAAACTGTTTGAACTGGACACTAAGGGGGACAGGTCGGACTTGTGGGGTTATGCACCCGCTAGCAACCAGTGATTATATGATGTCTAGAGTAAAGCCAGGATTTTCAAAAGTGGCTAGTAATTTGGGCCACTTCAACAGGCCCGTTTAAGGTATCTCAAATTGAACATACAAAATCACTAGTCAATTTTGAACATCTTGAAACAAGGTCTACTCCTGTGTCAAGATCCGCTAGAACATCAGAAACTAGGGGTATGTCTGCACTTGGAGCTGGGGGTATGATTTCCAAGCTCACATAGACACACTTGTGCTGCCTGGTTAAAAATAGTAGGGTCGCTGGAGTAGCACAGGCAGCAGTTAGTGGTGGCACAGAATAATTGCCCAAAGTACAAACCCGCCTGAACCTTCTGGATACATACATGGGGCAGCTGGCCTGTGCCCCGATCACTGCTGCCCATGCTACAATGGCTCCAGTGCAATTTTTAGTCATCTGAGCACCACACCTCCAGCTCCACGTGTAGAGGTAGCCTCAATATTGCTGCTATTCTGCAGGGTCATCTGTTGCCACAACGGGATCCTAGTGTGGAAGATTCTTTTCCGGTTCCTGGTGTCTTTGCAGTGAACAAGGGATGAAACAGAACAATCCGGAATCCAGGACTCTGAAGGGCTAATTCTAGATGCCTCCCTATGGACTTACCAAGTACCTACTGCCAGGAGCCCAGACAGGAGGGACCCAGCTCAGCAGGAGTTCCTGCCTGCTTTATGCATTTCTCCAGGCGTGGCAAAACAGGTAAAGGGGCCTGGAGGGGGCTGGTTCTGAGCTTGAGCAGTGGGGTGGAGGTTGGTTTCGATAGCAGCTAATGTGGGAATCACGGAGCAGTGGGAGACTGGGTTAGTGAGCTGTGGGCAGTGTTGCCTGGGCAATCTGAAGGAGCTCTGGTCCAGTTTCTGAGAGGGAAGGGGTTGTTGGAAGAAGTCAGGATTCAGGAGTGGGCAGACCTGCCTATATGGGTACTGCCTGAGGGGCGGAAATTGCTTAAAATTTACATAAAATCCCCATATTGGAACCCAACTACACAAAGCCATCTACTTTAGTGGTTCCCAACCCGTGGCCCACAGAATCTTTCAAAGTGGCTTGCTGCTCCCCTCCCACTGGCTGCAGAAGGGAGCCACTGCCTAAGGACCCAGGCAGAGTGTCTTACCTCAGGGCTACAAGACTGGTGCAGGCTCCCCTTGCCCCAGCGGTATCAGGGAGCATGGCAAAGCACTCCACCTGGGTCCATAGGCGCTGGGGTCCCTGCTGGAGCCAGAGGGAGGGGAGCACTTATCTCTCATCCACCTGGCTGCAGAAGGGAGCCATTGCCTGGGGACCCAGGTGGAGGCAGGAGGCAGCCTCCTCGCTGAACTCCTTCCATCTGGCTGCAGTGGGGAGGGGGCTGCTGGCAGAGACTGGTGGCCCTTCAGGGTTGTATAAATTATATCTGTGGCCCTCGAGCCAAAATGTTTGGGAACCACTGATCTATTCCATCATCTTCACCAATACATACATCAGTCCTCCTCGTCATAATTAATCTAATCTCTCCTTTCCCTGTCACTTCTTCCCTTCTCTCTACAGTTGCATTAGCTTTCCAGCTTCCTTTCCAGTCTCTTAATTCTCTTTCCTTATCAATTCTGTCTTCCCAGCTCTCCATCATAGACTCCTCAACTCCTCCCAGATGATTAAACTTCACCATCTCCTAGTCTATTGTTACCTCACATAAAGACAGAGTCCTGGCTCAGAAGCTGCAGGACCTCTGGCTATTGGGCCTATGGCAGCTTCTCTCTTTCTACCAGCTGCTCAGTCTCCTTACTCTGGGCTCTTCCACCTGTTTTGACTATCTGCCTCTTTGGAAGATGGGGGGAGAGCTCAGAGCAGGAGGTTTCCCAATTGGCTAGCAGAGAATTAAAGGAGAGAGTTTTTCAGCCACTGACCCTGTCTATAGACAGTGGCACCGTAGGGGAGGCTCTGAAGAATGTTCAAAAAAACCCTCAGATCTCAGATCAAAGCCTGGACTTGGATGAGAATGTGGATAATCGGAGAGGGGAAAATTGACACTGTGAGAATCTGTGTGTTGCTTCTTTAAATCTGTAAGTGGGAGCCCAGCAGAAGAGGTTCTAGATAGAAGCTCTGCAGTGAAGCAGAGGAAGACAGAGGAGTAGCTTTGAAGATATTATAACTTTCCTCCCTCTTAAAGTTTCTTGCTTGGTGTGAGAAGAAAGTGACTTTTTTCTGAGAGTCTTGAGACTTTAAATCCATGGAATGAACTCAAGAGAAAGAGTGCTACATCAGATTCCACAGTGCAGTGAAGCTTAATACACAGAGCAGGGAAGTATAGGTCAGCTTGTTAATTTATGCAATGGGTATTGAGGCTGAAAGAATGTATTAACATCATTTATCTTTCCGGAGGAAGGAGGTAACTCTAAGAAATTGCTGAGAATAAACTGATGAGAATAACAATCATATTGTTCTTTGGAAGCTTGGGCATTTCATTCCCAAAAAGAATGCAACGTGTGGATCAGGAGTGCTTTACCAAAGAGTTCAGAAGCACAGAGAAAGTATGGATATCTTTATATGGACTTTCCATGAACCAGTGGACTATGGTGATTGTGGTACGAACAGGGAAAAACACATCTGAGATGAGCTAGTAGACAGTATATTAATTAAGAAACGTTCAGGAAAATTTGTTCTGAGCTATAGGACAATATCCAAGTCAGCCAGCTCAGCTGTTTGAGTCATGAGATCAGAAGAACACTGAAAACCTTAGAAGAAAATCTTTATCTAACAAAGATAGAGTATAGGCTGTGAAGCTGAGAGATTCCCAGTCTAAAAGGTCCCAGGTTTCTTTAACTGTAGAGTGCAGGCCAAAGCTTATCCAAAATTAACAAGGAGACCCAGTCCTAATACAATTGGATGAGGAAAAATATCCGATCTCCAACTGCTGTATTGAATAGCTCTATTCCCTCGCCCAAAATTCCTGTGGTTGAGATAATGCTGCTCATGGCAAAAGAAACGAGTAGTATCTTCACCTGCTTTAAAACCCAGTTGAATATGATCCTAGTAGAAACTGGTTGTGAGTTACAGAAATCTAAATTGCTGTTAATGTCCCCCATCATGCCATGGATAATAGTGCTCAGTCCAGCATTTTTAGGCATCCCAAACTCCCATTGAAGTCAGCGTAGGGTCAGGGCCATAACTTGTAATTTAAAAATGTATATGAATCTTTATCTTATATAAACATTTAGGGAACTTTACAAAATAACCTGTCTCTATCCTGGAACTGCTTCATCCATCAGTGAAATAATGCCATCTTTTAGGTGGTAGGACAATACTGTGTAACTATTTAGGATAGGTAGACTGTAATTACCCAGAGCAACGAGCATAATAACTCTCCTACTGTGAAAAGTGCCATGGGATTTTAATGATCACGTGTGATTAGATCTTCTGTATGTATTCTTTATGAAAGATGGAACTTCCGGCAGCACTGTGCCCCCATATATGCTAGGGCACCAGCTATTAAATCATCCATGCAATCTATGTAGTACCTAAGTTTTCCCTGGAAGTCCCCTATCAACTAATGACCAAGCCTTACCTTGGCTAGCTTGCATGATCTTTTGAGATCAAATTGCAAGTTGGTAAAACTGGAGGCCAACACAGTACTGCATATCCAGGACACAGCGGATTCTGAAGCTTTGCCTCAATGATTTAGATAATGGCATATAGAGTACACTGATAAAGTTTGCGGATGATATCAAGCTGGGAGTGCTTTGGAGGATAGGATTAAAATTGAAAATGATCTGGACAAACTGGAGAAATGGTCTGAAGTAAACAGGATGAAGTAAACAGGACAAGAGGCAATGGCCTTTAGTTTGGATATTAGGAAAAACTTCCTAACTGTCAGGGTGGTTAAACACTGCAATAAATTGCCTAGGGAGATTATGGAATCTTCATCATTGGAGATTTTTAAGAGCAGGTTAGACCAACACTTGTCAGGGATGGTCTAGATAAAACTTAGTCCTGCTATAAGCTCAAGGGACTTCTTGCGGAAATGGCCTCTCTCTTCTCCTACCTTCTTCCTCCCCTTCCAGAGCTTGGGGCTACTGAAGCTCCCTTTATCCTGGTCTTCTCTCAGGAGCATGCTCAGCATTGCCTGAGGCCCTGCCCATTATTGCTTCAGCCCTTCCTTTGTCACTGCTTTAGTGTGGGGTTTGTAAACCCTGTCACTCCTTTTTATGTCATCTTCTGACATCTATTCCCATTAGTCTCTGTGAAAGTGAACACAAAGCAAGGTTTTAAAACAATGTCTACCTTTCTTCTGTCTTCTCCAAGGTGTCCCCATGTCTCCTTTCCTGGCCTCTTACCTCTCTGCACTGGAAAATTTACTGTTAATCTTTGGTGCAATTTTTTACCTGTTTACATTGCTTTTACAATCGCAATTTCATGAGTATCTCAGTTCATTCTGGAGAGAAGCTTTGGGTTGTAAAGTCCACTTCTCTGTAATAGTGTCAAATCATTAGAGCTGGTCGGGAACTTTTGGTCAAAATGGAAATGGTTTTCAGTTGAGAAATGACAATTTATCAAACCAAATCTTGTCACAGAAACATATCAGCTTTGACTAAACTTTCATTGTGTAGATTTCTGAGGTCCAGGGTAGAATCCTGGTCAAAGTGAGGGACGGAGAGCGAGATCAAAGCACCCAACCAAGAATAGACAATAGTCTGATTGTTAGGATCCTCACCTGGAATGTGAAAGACTCTTGAACCTGGCTCTCCCATATCCCATGTGAGTGCCCTATCCACCATGGTATTGGCTATTCTAGAATGAGAGTCTCTTGTTTGTTCAACAAAAATTCTGAAAGGTCTTGGTTTTGTTGTACTTCAGAACAGAAACAAATGCTGAAACCTCAACATTTTTCACTGAACAGAATTCTTGTTTTCCTGCCACTGTTACAAATCATGCTGCTTCTCCGTCTGCTCCTCCAGCAGCCCTGAAGCCTCCTTCCTCTGTCATTTTTGAAGGGCTAGCCAACCCTCCTGATGCTGGAAGTCTCAGACCACCAGAGTTGTGAGCTGTCCTTTGTGATGTAGCACAAACAGATAACCTTATGTCAGTTTTCCACACTATTTCCCAACTTACAGAACTAAACTCTGATTCAGATGAAATAATTCTAGACTTACACAGGTGTAGCTGGAAGTGAAAGTTGGCCCTGATTGCTTACTGTATTGAAAAATAAGAGATGGATTTAGTGTCCCATTGTGGCTATTGCAATGAAATTTTCTTTTGTAACCTAATATTAGAATACATGTGTAGAATATGATGTTGCTCCCAAAGTTGTTATATTTGCAAATATAGTCCAGGTCGTCTGTGAGTATAACAAAGCATGCTGTTTAATGACATCACTGGTGAAAAAGGTTTCAAAGTTTTTTTTTGTATGTGCACGCACTTGTGTAATATATTATAAGTGGGGCTGGTCGCTCCACCTATTAAGATTGTCCAACATTTCCCATTATAAGCCCCTGTTTTCAGTTGCTTATAACTTTGTTAAATTTTAACCATTTGGGCTAAAATGTTTCTATGAAAGATGTCTACCTCTGGATGAATTCTTTTGGCACATTTCAGCCACAACAGTAAAGCCATTTCGGAAAATGAAGCTAGAGGAAAATATATTGTTTTGCTCATGTTAAAACATCCTAGGAACCTGTTCTTTGAGAAGCACTGGCACACCCATGCTTTCAGCAGGGATTTGAAAATCACCAGGTGGGTGGTATTTGTGTAAAGATTGTGCCTTTTGTGGTCCCTGTGAAAATCTTCCCAAATTTTGTCAAGTGATAAGCCTTTGAAAAAATCGCAGTTCTCATATGCTTAGTAGAGAACACAGGAGAGAGACAGTCTCCCTGCTAAGTTCTGTGCCCAGTCCCAGCTCAATCCACCCCACCCCACAGCGTCCCAGAGCTGCAATTGCAGGGAAAGTCCTGCTCAGCACAACGAATGTGGATGGAGTCTGGGAATTTAGCTGTGAAGTTCTAACAAGTCTCTAGTGAGCATGTGCAAACGACGATCTTTTCAAAGGTTTATAACTTGCCTAAATTTGGGTGGATTTACAAGAATCACAAAAATAACCTTAGGCAGAATGCTAAACATTAGTTATCTTTGTTTCTGGTGGCATGGTTGTCTGAGACCTCCAAGAGTAAGTGCCTGCGTAGTTGAGGAGTAATGATGCTGTTCATCTGTGTTCAAACGCACATCAAGGTGTCAACATTTTTGCTTGGCAACACGTTGAAGAACTCATGATGTATAATCTGGAAAGGCCTGTTCTGACAGTTTTGATATACTGCATGCCAGTTCATGTCTATTTGCCTTGAAGGCCTTCTGTTAGATTGGTGCATTCTGTCAGATTCTTTGACTCATTATTCATATGCCTTTCTACTGGAGCATGCTCTTTTCAGACTTTAACACATCACCCCTGGGAGTCATTTTCCATATATGGGTATAAGGCATAACATCCTTTCATGTTCTGTAGCATTCCAGGGTGCAACCACTGCCAAAGTAGAAGCTCCTGACAATCAAAGGGGAGATGCTTTTATTTTGTAAATTTTTTGTAAATTGGAGCAAAGTGTTACAGTGGCTAAACTAGAAGACAGTGGAGAGCCATAGAAAATAATTAAAAGTTATTAAGCAGACGTTTATTTTATAGCATTTATAAATGCATATAGGAAAAAGTCCATCGGACTAAATTCTGCTCTAAATAAGAGTATGCTTGAGTAAATCCAAGCAGCTCTAACTTCAGCGGCATTATTCTGGATTTCCACTGATGTAACTAAGGGCAAATTATGACCCACTCATTCTAACTAGACATGGATCTAAGATTTAAACCTCTGGAGCTGATTCTTCCCAAATTGGAGAAAACTCAGCACTGGGCCTGGATGGATTAGAATGTGGCAGTTGGGGTCCATGTCTAATTTTAACTGTACTTTTGAGTTTACCTGTACATTTGCAGTTACAGAACTTAGAAAGATAAAAAGTTAATATGATATAAATTTAGGACCAACATGTTTGCACTGTGCAGGCAGGTTAAACAGCCATTTAACTCCCTGTATTTCCCTTGGCAAGTAATGATACTGTGCTTCAATCTCACTGATTTTTTTAAACCCTGTCCTCAAGAAAGATTTTGAAAACCTAAATGTTTCCCTTAACATTTTTTTTCTCTGACTTAATCAGCTATATGTATAATTTATCTTTTAATGTGTTAGGGCCCCCTAGTACTCTCTGCCCAACAAAATCTCTCATTGACTTCAGTGGAAGATTTCCCAGGACCAGAGGACTAAACTGAACCCTTTTTCTGTGCATGGGATAAATACAAAATTAGTATCTTTTATGGTTGTTGTTTTGTTGTTGTTGTAGTTGTACTTTAGTTTGTTCTTTCATTGATACCTTCGCCATAATATTTTAGTAGAATGCTCTCTTCAGCATTATTTCAGTGACATTTGACCAATTTAGTGTGATTGAGATATAGTGACTACCCTATAAAAAACAATAAAACATCAAATCTCCAGGAGCAGCTGTAGATCCCCTGTTTAATCTTTCTGAAATATTGCCAAAAACACAAATTATGTAAAACCATGCAGGATTAACAGAATATTAGCATCATTAGGCAGACAGACATAAAAAAGTTCCAATATAAAATAGGTTTCTCTATATTTTTGTGGCAGTGATATTTGTATTGTAGTACTCACTGCCCAGAGACCCCAGTCTGGATCAAGGCCTCTTTGTGGAATGTGCTGTACAAACACATCTGAAAATACAATTCCTATCTCAAGAGCCTTAATTCTACTCTGCTTCAATACAGTACCCATTAATGGTGAAAACATTGTTAAACCTCATTTATATATTTCACAATATTTTTAAGTAATGTTTCTGTTATCAAGCAATACTCTTAGCTTAGTTCATTCTCTTAGCTACTTGTGCCTTTTGATAAGAACATGACTTTGTCTGAGATATTGTAGGCCCACATAATAACCATGTCTTTTATCACGGCCTTTAGAAAATAGCATGTCAGACTAACTATATTAGTATTTTCTTTTTTTCTTGTGGAGAGCATTCTTTCTCTAATATGTAGATTGTGTTCAGTAATTTTTAAAAACTGTTAGTTAAAAATATATGAATATTGTATATGTAACTTTAGGCTCCAGTTTTGCAAACACTTACACACATGCTTAACTTTGCCACCAAAAATAGTCCATGAAATCAATGGGACTACTCATGAAAGTAATGTTAAAATGTGTGTAAGTGTTTGCAGGTTCATGGCCTCACTTAGGCAGCACTGGGAAAATAAGATTATATTAAGGCCGTAATCCTGCAAATAGTTGTATCTGTGCAATACCTTTAAACATGTGAGTAGTCCCATTGACTTCAGTGTTTACAGGACTGGACCTTAATGTGCAGATTAAAAGATTAAGATTACATAATTTGTTACATAATTTGTTGACTATTTTCATTGGCAATTTGCTGTTAATGCCAATATTATCATCATGATGAGCAAAATAAATGCTTTCATTAGAAAATTTAAGAGAAAGGTTAGTTTATTAGTGTATTTAAGAAGAATTCATGCAAAATTAAAATAGAAAATGTTGGATTCTTTCTAGAAATATACATAAATGGCACGCAGCATGAAACAATGACATCTTTAGTAGCTTAGTGATTTTTTTTTTTTTAACATTTGCCTCATTATTGTTTGCCTCATTGGAAAGAGTCCAGCGGAGGGCAATGAAAATGATTAGGGGGCTGGAGCATGTTACTTATGAGGAGAGGCTGAGGGAACTAGGCTTGTTTAGTCTGCAGAAGAAAAGAATGAGGGGGGATTTGATAGCAGCCTTTATCTACCTGAAAGAGGGTTCCAGAGAGGTTGGAGCTAGGCTGTTCTCAGTGGTAGTAGATGAGAGAACTAGGAGCAATGGTCTCAAGTTGCAGTGGGCGAGGTCTAGGTTGGATATTAGGAAAAACTTTTTCACTAGGAGGGTGGTGAAGCACTGGACTGGGTTACCTAGGGAGATGGTGGAATCTCCATCCTTAGTGGTTTTTAAGGTGCTGCTTGACAAAGCCCTGGCTGGGATTGTTTAGTTGGGGTTGGTTCTACTTTGAGCAGGTGTTGGACTAGATGACCTCCTGAGGTCCTTTCCAACCCTAATCTTCTATGATTCTATAATTATGGATAGTTACTGCTTTGCAACAACTTCAAGATCAAAAGTTGATGTTGCTTATCTTACCTGCTCCAAGACACTGTGACGTTCTTATATTTGATCTTGCACTGGAATATATAGAAGTTGTATCTTTCAATTTGTGATCATTTAAGGTAGTTTAAACAAGAAATGACATATAGTGATATGGAATACGATGAGTGTTTTAGCATCTTCAGTGGATCAAACACCTGGACATCCTTGGGGAAAAACTATAGGTCTGGGTGCAAAATATGTTACCTTCGCTGATAGCACATATTGTCCTTTTCAGGTGCAATTTATTATCTGTACTTATTAAACCAGTTTTTCAGCTTTTGATTTCAAGAAGCTATAATACTAAGTTTCCTTCTTGCCCTGTCTGAGCTCCGTGCACAAGATCCATTATACAGGTCTATGCAAGGTGCCAGGATACAAACATGATTAGTATTCCGCAATCACCATCTTTTCATTAGCAGCACAGCATATAATATAATAAAAGTGATTCCATCTGACAATCCTGCTTCTTAATCAGACTCCGAAGAATTCTGAGACTACATCAGGGGATGCATCCATTTCTGCTTAGTAAATTCTGTGAATGCCTTCTCTGCCCTGCCCCCTCCTACCCCCCCAGCACAAAAAAATCAAAACAACCAAAAACCTGTCTCCCAGCACTCCAGAAGTTTGGAGGAGTTTCAGTCTGAATTTGAATTAAAATTTTGTGACTCAAATCATTGCTAAGAAATGCCTGTTTTCAGAATACACTCTATGGTGCAGAACAACTCTGAACTATGTATGCATAACTGTGACAGATGGCTCTGGGCAAAGAAGAATTGACTGGCTCTTAAACTTTTTGGGGCTAAATGCTCAACATATGTGAACTTATTACTTGGACTATGCTTAAACACCACCTTCCTGGAAGGTCTTCCTGTCTACCTTTGGAAAGTATAAATGTTGAATGTCACTTAGTAAGAATGCTTGGGAGAAGCAAAGTAACAGATCTTTCGGGATGTCTCTCATACTGACCATGCAGGAAACATTGTCTACCACAATACCAGATACTGCAGCCTCTTAAAGTCAATGCTAAATAAGCTCAAGCATTTAAGGATGAACTGGGCCACTGATAAAAAGAAGTAGGGAACTTCTGTTGACCCTCACAGTTAGCAATTATTAGAACCAGGCTGAAAATTACTGTTGATTTGCTCAGCCTATTCACAGCCTTTCTTTTGGAAGAGATGGATTCTAAAATCATGTTTTCTTATTATTTAAAAAAAAAAAAAAAAGCCATGTGCTGGTTAGCTGAGCCATGAAACTAAAGCCCAGATCCACATTTCTTGTCCATACCTAAATCCATTACATTGTAGACAGATTGGCTCTGCATAAACAGGTAAACTGACTTCTCCACAATGTGAACCTCTTTGACATGTATTGTTGTTGCAACCTGTTTGTACAATATGAAGACGTACCACTTGAAAACACTTGACGTATTTACATATAACAGGACTGACTGATGCTCTAGAGACACGTTGGCTGCTGTAAATGATTCTGCAAAGTCAACGTTACAAGGCTGAGAGTCTCTTGGTGGTGTCAGTACGGTATTGAAAGAAAGCACTTTGCGATCACTTATCATTTGGTCAGAATGTCACTTTACATTTAACAGACAGGTGTTTCTAGATTTCAGGTGAGTATCAATACTGGATTTCTGAGTGTGTTTAAGACTCAGGTTACAGGTAGATCTAAAAAGTCTGCTGCTGCTGCTGTAGCTGGCATGTACTAGTGCAGTCTATGATGTTACACTGAATACCTATGCATTTTGTAATCTTATTCTATCAACATAGTTTTTGATGTTCTGAAATTTGAAAACTGTAACCACAAGTCACCAGCAATCTGTTGTTGTTCAAGCAAAAAACCTATGTGCAGAACCAATGGACATAATGTTAACAGCCACAGTGATATCTTGGAGACGTTAGCTGAGTTATGTGCTGCTCAATAAGGTTTCCTGACATCAGTTAAAATAATTGATCAGCAAAATAGCATGCTGATGAATATAGTATAAATGTCTTGACAGATGCACAGAATAAGATGCATAGAATAAGATTTGGGGCTGGGTTCTGATTTTATTTACACTGCTGAAAATCCAGAATAATTCCATCAGCTTCAATAGAGTAACTCCATATTTTCATTGCTGTGAGATTGGAATCAGACCCCTGAAATTGAGATGAGATTCAATAAAAACAGATGATTTTCAGAATTAAAGTTGGACCTGGAAAAAAATTGCATTTTTAATGAAGAATGCAATGTAACAAATTAGAGAGGACTCTACAACTAAATCTTCTGTCACTGAAATTTATGCAGGCATGGATGATAGAACGGAAACAACAGTTTATCAAAATAGAAGCAAAAAGAGATGACAGATTGTATTATTGCATAACAGAAAGACCTCAAGGTATTACAGGTATCGTTTTACAGTGTTTTCCATATTATGGTTACATGCCAGATTCTGACCTTAATTCCACTGATGTAAATCTCAGGGAACTCCACCGATGTCATTGATATTACTCTGGATTTACACGGGTTGTAAATGAGATCAGAATGAAGTCCACAGTGTTCTTGGCCAATAAAGTTATACAGATGGGCTAACTGAAGCTTTAGTTATTATACTTAATTGGATGAATGGCCTTCAACGTTGTCAATAAACTGTGTGTTCACAGTGAGGTAATTAATAACGCTAGTTCTATTTGGTAGTCATATAATTAGCCATTATCTTTTTGAAACATGACATTGATGTCTTTATGCAGAGAAGTAATTGCAGGTTTCTGAAGAGGGTGCCTGGCTTACCACCAATTCCCCACAAATGACATCATCTTTGAAAACTGAATCTCAAAAATCTGTCATTTTGAATTCATAATTAGGGTATTTTTCTAATAGCAAGTTAATCCACTGGAAAAAATTCCTATTTTTCTGTACAGGAATAAGTAATACCTCGCCAATGGCTTTTATGTATTGTATCTAAATATTAAATTAATATTATATATAAATTAAATAATGCTTTTGAGGAGTTTGACTGAGCATATATGTTCTTTAGAGTTACTGTGTTACAAGTTCTAAAATAAACTGTTTTATGAAGAGCTTACGACTACACCATGACGGGTTTTTTTTCCCCGTTAGTTTGTCCTTGGGTACCTGTTTACAGCAAGAACAGAATCAAATATGAATAATTAAGAGCACACTCCTCGGCTGTATTTATTCTCTAATTCAAAAGGATAATATGAGAGGATTGGCATTTGGCACTGTTAGCTAGGTTCTGTACTCTCTGGAGGCTTGAACTGAAGGGTAAGGGATAGAGAGGATATCGTTATTACCCTAGTTAAAATAATTAACTGAAGTGCTATGCAGCAAAGCTGATATTTTGACATGATCAGATCAGTATGGACAGTTATAGAGATTGGTGCTTATTAATGGTGCATCACATTTAAAATAATATTTAATACTAACAAGAGATTTAACTTATCAAGAATAGCACTGGCTGTTCATTGGGATAAAATATTTCCAAAGCCTCATGTATATTTAAGTCATTTCTATATGTGATCCTTCAGTAATGTCATAGTTTTTCAGTGGTCTTGAAGAATTCTTACTTTTCCCCTTACACTTAAAAAACCCCACACCAATGACCAATATGTTAGGAGTGTTAGAAAGGTGCGAGTAGTAATGTATATTTTGTACAGTAACTCAGATCCCAAAGAACCTCATAAACAACAAATGCCACCACTGAAATTCAGTATAGCAAGGCTGGCCCAACTTTGTCTGACAATCTCTGCATCCAGCACTTCAGCCAAAGGCAGTATTCTTTTTATTCTGTTTTTATCCAAACCCTTGAAGTAATCAGGACCCAAATTTTAACCTGGTCTCAGGACCAGTTAAACAGCAGAAAGGGGTGGATGTTTCTGTGGCTTGATTTCTAGGCTGGCTCTGTGACCCTGGACCAAGTCACTTACTGCCTCAGTTTTCCATCTGTAAATACTACTTCCCAATTGTGACTCTTGCAGACCAGGTGCCAGCACATGCCAAGGCCCGTAGGCCTCACTGAACACAGATAAATGCATAGCTGGAAACCAGTCTGGCTTGCCTGTGTGTCAGTATTGTTGAAATAAGTATTACATTTATAAAACTGTATTTAGTGTTTAGACTTTATGAAATGCTTGTGACTTGTTGCATGCATTAATCTAATGTATAATGTACTCCGTGTTATAAGGTCATATTTAAGTGTTTTGTCCTGTAACTATAAAAATGTTTGCTATGAAACTGGAAGCCCCAAGAGTCAGGAGAGACACCTTATCAAATATGATATGCTCGTGTACCACAAGAGGTGTCATCTCCAGCCTAACGAAAGAAGGCTATAGACACCAGACAAGCCATTGTGGAACATCCATGGACAACAGACTTTGTTGATTGCTCCTCATACAGCCATGATGAGGAGACGTGCACAAACCCTTGTCAAGTTTGAACTCTGGGGGATGGGAATAAAAATCCCTGACCAGAAGGAACTGTATCACTGTGCTGCTTGGAATTTGGAGAGGGCAATATTTCTAAGCATAAGCAAAGGGGATCCCCAAACTGCTTAGCTTGGGTTAACCCTAAAGGACATACAGAGCTTGCATATTACAACAGCTTCTATCATCTTTTGAAACCTACGATGGTGACTCGTTTGTGTGTGTATGTTAACCTGCTTTAACCTTATAATTAACTCTCATTTATTTTCTTAGTTAATAAATCTTTAGTTAGTTTATTATAGGATTGGCTACAAGCATTGCCTTTGGTGAGAGATCTAGGGTGCACTTGACCTGGGGTAAGTGACTGGTCCTTTGGGACTGGAAGTAACCTGAATATTAATGTGATTTTTGGTGTAAGGGACCATCTATCACAAGGGCAAGCTTGCCTGGGTGGCAAGACTGACTGGAATACCCAAGGGGACTGTCTGTGACTCCATGTTAGGTCTGTTATAGGGCTTGACCAGTTCACACTTGGTACTTGTGTGAAATCGAAGTATAGACCATACAACCAGTTTGGGGATTTGTGCCCTGCTTCCTGACAGTCTGCTCTGAGGTTGGCACTCCTGCTTGTGAGCCACTCCTGATAGCTTTACACCAATTATGTAGGTGTTGTGAAGATAAATACATGAACGATTCTGACACTATGGTAAATACCTTACATACAAATTTTGTGAAAACAGCTGCACACCAGGAATTGTGCAAGGGCATCTGGGAATGAGTAATTTCAGCAGGCAGCACTAGCAAAAAAGAATTCATTGTGTACATGTTGGGCTCTCTCTGTCTCTCACACACACACCATCTTCCACTGAGCACCTCTGCTGTGCTGTGAGGGCCAGTGGCAAGACCTGGCGCACTTTAAAGGAGGCAATGGAGAGGAACAGTGAGCCTTAATCCCCCTGAGGAGACGAAACTAGATTTAGGCCTGTGATCTTCCTTCTTTGAAGACAGCAATGGTCAAGGGGGCTACAGTGATGCCTGGAATGCCTCTGCCAGACTTCTGCTTCAGAAATATTATAAAGTCAGAAGCTGGATCTGGATCCAACGTTCTATATCCAGATACTGAGTATTTCCGGAGGTCTGAACACTGAGGGTTCCAGTTTTTGGTTCATCTATTAAAAACAAACAAACAAAAGTCACATGGAGGGCAGTAATCAATCAAAAAGCTATCATAAAAGAAAAGTAAATTATTCATCAGGGTTATTGGGACAGACCTGTGTGAAAAGTACTTTAAGGAAACATGTCCCGCTCCCTGATAACCATTGTACATTCATTGGTCTTTCTGTTTCTCTCCTTAAGGAAGGTTAGTGTCCATGAGGTTCTTGCTGGAAATTCTTGAGAGTTTGCCTGATTTTGTCCAATGTTGGTATAACTAACTTCTACTACATTTATCAAAATACCCTGGAATTTTTGGCATTGGAAACCATAGGCAGCATGGCTATAAATAAGAGGGCTACAGAGCTAATATGTGAAAGAACTCTAGTCGTAAGTTAAAATGTTCATGTTTTTCACTAGAATAAATGCATGTGGCATTACAGACAGGCAAAGAAATTCCATTGAGCTAAGCATTCAATGTCACTTGCTTGGCCAGATACACTTACTATAACTAAAAGGGGAGGTTTTTTCCAATGTTTTTTCTTTCTAGACCATTGGTGACTCGGACACTCCAGTGTGTGGTGTATATTTCTATGTCTAGGGAGAACATCCGTGTATGCATGCAAATTTAGCAAGAAAGGGTGATCACCATCAATTTTGTTAGCAACTTTAAATGCTACAGCTACCAAAAGGAAGATGGATTTTCAGTGATATAATTCCTCAACTCAGCAATATGAATGGGAGGGGAGCGCATATGGGCTGAGCGATTCATGCATCATTATTGAGTGGTGAATGTGTATGTCTGTAGAGCTCCTTTTTCAATTTTTCCAAAACTTTTTTTTTTTTTTTTTTTTTTTTAATTTTAAACATGCTGAGCTCAATACTGCAAATCTTTCCTCAAAGGAGAAGCCTTTTCTCACCTGGGTAGTTGAACTGAAGTCACCTAATCCAAAGACACTTGATGTTAAAACATTTTGGTACTAAATATCCAACACAAGAATTGTTTTATGAGCAGCAGTATGGTGAGCATGGAATGAGAGTTGGCTTCTAGAGTGATAACTGCATATATTTTGGTACCCAGTATTTGAAGATCTTTGGTCACTTTAGTGCAAAAAAAAAATTTAAAAAAATCCAGGTTTAAACAACATATGTCCATAGCCTGAGGGAATTTGTCTGGCTAAAGTGTGAATAAAACATGAGGGCCAGATTGCACACCTGCACAGCAGCTGAGCCCAACAAAGGAGGGGAAATAGCACACATTATCCTCTCCCCTTTGTGCTCCTGCACAGCGGTCATGCCCAGTTTCAGCCTCTGTGTTCCCCTCAGCATAGGAATCACTCGCTTCATGTAGTGCAAGATGAGCAAAAATGAGCATGGAGAAGTCAGGGCTACTGTTCTGGGCCACCCTCTCTCCCACTCTCTCCCTGGTACCCCTGTCCAGCTGAAGTGTCTGGGCACCCTGTGACCGTGAGAGTGTGCTGCATCTGTGAAGGAACTTTCCTTGCATGCTGGGTAGCTATCAAGTAATACTGCACTCCTGAGGTAGATCACAGTGCTACCACAGAGGCAGTGGAGCTCCACAGTGATCCACTGAAGGACTAGGCCTGAAGGGTACAACTAAGTCTTGAATAAGGACATGAAGGCTTGTCCCAAGACCAACCCATAAGAACATAATTTCAGGGGAGCTATTTATATAAGGACTTACTCACATGAGAAAGGTTTGCAGGTTTGGGTTCTTGATCATACGTGTAACTATTTCCCTCTATTGTTGTACTAGTACTGTGATTAAAGACGCACATCACAGCCCTGAAGCTGACATACTGGGTCAGAACATAGTCCAGCTTTCCCAGTAGCCTGTCTCTGACAGTGGCCTGTACCAGACCAACAGGGAGTGTAAAAAAACAAGGGAATGATAGTGATCCAACCCTGTTTTCTCTCCCAGCTTCTAGCAGTCAGAGGTTTAGGATCCATCCCTCAGAGGGGGTTGTATTCCTGACTGTCTTAGCTGATAACCATTGATGGACCTATCCTCTATGAATGTGTCCAGTTCTTTTTTGAACCCAGTTATACTTTTGGCCATCCCATGGCAAAGAGTTCTACGGGTTAGTTGTGCATTTTGGGAAAAAGTACTTCTTCTTGGTTGTATTAAACCTGCTGCCTATTAATTTCATCAGGTAAGCCTTGGTTTTTGTATGGTGTGAAAGGGTAAATAACAGTTTTTTCCACATCATTCATCAGTGTGTAGATCTCTATCATTGCCCATCTTAGCTATCTCTCTTCTAAGCTGAACAGCCCTAATAGTTTTAGTCTCTCTTCGCATGGAAGCCATTCTATGACCTTGATCATCTTTGTTGCCCTTCTCTGAATCTTTTCCAGTTCCAATCTATCATTTTTGAGATGGGATGACCAGAACTGGACACAGTATTCATACTATGGATTTCATAATGGCATTAGGATATTTTCTATCTTATTTTCGATCCCTTTCCTAATAGGTCCTAACATACCGTTATAGTTTTTTATTGCTGCTGAGCATTGAACTGAAGTATTCAGAGAACAATCCACAGTGACTCCAAGATCTTTCTTGAGTGGTAAAAGCTAATTTAGAACCCATCATGTGCATTATTTTGTACTGATCAATGTTAAATTTCATCTGCCATTTTGTTACCAGTATTGTGAGTCACCCAGTATTGTGAGATCCCTTTGTAACTCTTTGCAGTAAGCTTTGGACGTAACTAGCTTGAGTAATTTTGTATTGTCTGCTAATTTTGCCACTTCATTGTTCACCTTCTTTTCCAAATCATTAATGAATATGTTGAACAGCACAGGTCCCAGTACAGATCTCCAGTGTGAAAACGGACCATTTATTCCTACCCTTTGTTTCCTATCTTTCCACCAGTTACTGATCCATAAAAGGACCTTCCCTGTTACCCATGGCAACTTAGTTTCCTTAGGAGCCTTTGGTGCGGGACCCTGTCAAAGTCTTTTTGAAAATCCAAGTACACTATATCAACCATATCCCCCTTATCCACATGCTTGTTGACTCCCACAACATATTCTAACAGACTGGGGAGTCATGGCTTCCTTCTACAAAAGCTGTGTTGACTCCTCCCCAACAAATCATGTTTATCTATGTGCCTGATAATTCTGTTCTTTACTATAGTTTCTACCAATTTGCCTGGTTCTGAAGTTAGGTTTACCAGCCTATAATTGCCAGGATTGCCTCTGGAGCCATAGTTAAAAATCGGCGTTACATTAGCTATCCTCCAGTCGTCTGATACAGAGTCTGATTTAAGAGAGAGGTTACATACTACAGTTAGTAGTTCTGCAATTTCATAATTGAGTTCCTTCAGAGCTCTCGACTTGGTTGAATACTATCTGATCCTGGTGACTTTTTACTGTTTAGTTGATTAATTTGTTCTAACCCCTTTTCTAACTAGATTGTTATATGTTGTATATATTATCATGCTCATGCTTTATTTTAAGGGTCCATTTATAAATACTTTATAAAAGGTTAATACATTATTATAAACATGTTACAGACATGAGTAGTGTGTGCTAGATAGTTATAAGCACATCAGTAAGAAGGTATTTATAATTAATTATTATAAGTCATGTTTATAAGCAACATGTTGGACTCTAACAATTAAAATATTTATTAAAGCATCTATTAGCTATTTATTAACAATTTACAAACTGTTTTCAAATGTTTCCTTAATATTAAATGTGACCATTATCACTGTTGTTTATTGTATAAGAGCAACCAGAGCTTTCAGTATTTGGATGTTAAAAATGTATTAATCACTAGGGCCAGAATGAGACCCATAGTGGGCACCTGCATGGGAGGGCAAAGGGAGTTAAGATATTCTTGTACTTTTGGGGCTCACTACCTGTATCACAGGTGGTAGTTTCTGTGGGATTGCTACTCACACTCCCATGCATGTGAGCAGGGAGTGGGTGAGCAGTGGATAAAGAATGGGTGGAGTCAAGACTCTGCCCTCCCCAGAGCACCACAGTTGAGACAGAACAGCAGGAGAAGTAATCCGGGCTAGATAGAAATCTGGTACAGATTAGTTCTCTCTTCCCAAAGAAAAAGGGAACCACAAATCACTTTCTAACTGAGTCACAATATGCTTCCTACCCTGCTTCTGTGGTTACATAAATAGAGGCTGCCCCTCGCTTGGGTCTGTCGCAAAGTCACAATTGAAGATTTTTTATTCATTAGGTCTCAATCTTGCAAAAATTTACGCATATAACTATCTTTACTATTGTGATAAGTTTCACGATTGTAAAGTACATGCATAAGTGTTTGCAGAATTCGATCCTTAGTGATTATTTTATAAGCCAACTGTCATTTAGTATTAATTGCACAAGTGTTTATAAAGAATTGCTCTTTTGCTTTGTGTATAGTATGTAAAAATGTGTGTTGCTGTGAAGCCTACTGGTATGTTTCCCCCTGTAACAATTTACAAGAATCTCTTTTCATGAGCTTATTCAAAGGATGTATCCTATTTTTAAAATACTTAACAGCCATGTTTGGTATTAGCCTAAAACCATCCTACTTATCTCTGTCTATGGCAAACAGTGAAGTTCCGCTGTGTGGTATTTAAGTTAAACAAACCAATAAGAGTTGAATAAAGTTTGCAGATCAAGACAGTTCTGGTCTTTTCTTTTCAGGCCTTAGCCAGGCTGATAAAATCAGAAACTTTTCAATCCTTTGGATTTTCAAGTAGAGAAAGAGAGACTAAATTTAGACATGGATGCCTCTCGCTCAGCCTACTGACCCTGAACCAAGTGATTGTAGGTTGCATTGACAAGAGCTCCATTGTCCTTTTCATTAATCAAACCCACTGAGCCAGGTAAATCTTTAAACAAGATGAATGGGCAGCATTTTTAAAAAGTAAAATAATTCACTAGAATTTGGATGTGTTTCTCTTTAATTAGTTTGATGAGCACAAAAGTCTGAGGCCTTGTCAAACACCCAGTATTAACTTATGATACTGACCTGGGGAATGAAGCACCGCACACGTAGGAGAACAGGCAGGTGAAACTAGCTGAATAAGAGACCTTTTCTGTTTAAGCCTTTTTCTGCAGATGAAAAGAATCATTACCACAATGATACTTCTAATTATACTGTCATTAGGATACTGCTGCAGTTTGCTATGGTGCATGAAGTCCTGCTTGCTTCAACGACATGATCCAAAGGGGGTGAAGGCATGAAAAATGTCTTGAGGCACTTAACCCTTTAGTTGAAAATAAATATAAATATTCATGTGAACTAAAAGACTGCAGCTTATTTTAATTTTGTTCATATTTCAAAGTCAATTCGTACTATTTTCCTTCTGTTCATTCATAATATTTTCAGGGTTCTAAGACAGTTCAAATGTGTTTGAAAATCGTTGGCAAGACAATTTGTAACTGGAAAATGTCTGACCATGGACCTCTTTTGGTAATAGAGGAAAATGTGTCAGAGTAATGATGTATGTTTCTTGTTCACAATGTAATAGAAGGGGAACTAATACACTTTGTATAGTCTTTGGAATTAATCTGCTTGTAACCTAGGAGCCTCTTCATGCTGGCTGGCTAGTGTGAGTTGAGGTTCATAACAGTAATCTGTTCACCAAAAGACACAAACAGTGGGATATACTGCTAATGCCGTAAGCTACAGTCTGGGGCATTCTTTAGTAGAGGTTGCTTTTTCAAAGCAAGAAGTAACTGTTTTGTCTATGAACAGAATACTTTTTTACATGTTTTATTATGTCTTTTAAACTATGGATGGCCCCAGAATAAACCCTCAAATCCAAGCTTCTTGTATTTGTAAGCTTAGGGACTCGGATTTGAATTCACACCTATATTTTTGATGCCAAGTCAAATCCAAAACTGCAGGAAGCTTGTAGTCTGGACCAGGTTCAGATGCAGCCCAAGATGGCAAAAATTATGCAAATATCAGCTGCTTTCATGAGATTTCCGCCACTTAGTGCTAAAATGTTGCTGGATTTTGATCCATAGCCCTGGTTTGGCCTGGAACCCACCCAAAAACTAAGCTGGATTTGAACACTGTTTCCTTGATCCTTCCAATCCGATCAATGTATTTTCCTCTGTTTCCTGTAGCTTTAGATGTGGTCTGGTTTATTTCTAGACATGTGACACTGCCTATTGACAGGGACTCGTGACACTGTGGTACTCAGCCCATATCTGCACACTCATATACAGCTCTTTAGGGCCATGTAAGCCGCTTTATGTAGATTCTATAGGTCTGACTTGTGCTTCTTGTACTCCCTGTACTGACTACTGCACGTGAAGTGCTGGCCGAATGGATTAGAGTCACTGGAATATCAATATTCAAGACGGTTGGTGCCAGTGGCAGAGCTGATGGGGGGTAACTATCCCCCCTGACAGCAGTTAGGTGTATGTATGGCGCCTTTTCACACGAAGCTGGAGAGTGTAGTAGGCCTCATCCTGCAGGGCAGGGCTCAGCTCAGCTCAGCTCTCCACTCCAGGCATTGTGACATGGCCCACGAGTTGCATGGTGCTATGACCCCATGTGCCATGTCACTTTGCCACCCACTCAAATTTTGCCTGGCCCACCCCTCTATCATTTCCTAATGGAAAAATATATTCACTGTATATATATATATGCACTGTTGTAACCAAGAGTAGAATTTGACTCTGGGTTTTTTTGTTTTTAAACTTTGTGCCTGATCCCGCATTACTGGAGTCAATGGGAGCTTTGCTACTGACTTCCGTGAGTGCAGGATCAGATCCTAAATCAGCAGGTCACATAGCTGGTCTTTGTTGTTTTTATTGTTGTTCTGTTTGTAAAAGAGGTGACTCCACAGGAAATGGTGACTTTACGGAGCATGTGGAGGAGGCTGAAAAGGGTGTCTGCTCGCAAAGTTAAAGATGATCCATCAGAGGAAAACAACACAGTTCATATTCCTTAAAACTCTGATTTTTTTACCCTCTTCATTTAAGGCTGTAAATATTTTTAAAATTTTTCTAAGTTAGTCCTGTGCTCATCATTTAACCTTCAGTAAACTGAGTTCTACAATGGAATACTTGAAATAAACTAGAGTAAATACTAGAATTGTATTGCTGAATTTTTCATGGCCTGCAAATCTCAGTTAAAAAAAAAAACATGTCCAGCCTCGGTGTTTGGACTAAGTATGTAACACATTTTATAGCTTCTTTTCTGAAAATCAATGTTCTCAATTTTTAGCATTTTGGGGGTTTATAGAATATACAATAATCTCTCTACAAGATAAGAGTTTAATAAAAAATACTTTTAATGCTTGTGTTTAAATAGCTTTTCTGTTTAAATAATATGTACACAGTACCCATGGTCCTTATGATTGTTTTTTTAAACAGTTTTATTCCAATTCTTATAAAAAGAGGAGTCTGAAGTTTACTTTTATTTTCATTTAGTATAGAGACCTAAAATGTATGGTTGTCCACTGAAAATTATATCTTGGAGTTCTTTTGCAATACAAGTTAATTAACTGGATTTAGATATTTGCAAGATGATATATTTAATGGGATTACTGCTCATATAATGTTCTCAGTCACTGATTTGGAATCTAAGCTCAAGAAACAGAATACTGAATTTCCAGTTCTTTGAGAGTTAATGTTGTGTTAAAGAAAAGTACAATTTGAACCTTATTGTTCAGGAATAGCTAAGTTATTCAAGTGAAATAGAGCTGGTCTCTACAAGAGCTGCACTGGGCAGATGCATGAGCAGGAGTGCGCAGAAACAGACATTCCTGCAACTGCTCATGGTACAGATATACCCACACCTGAACTCCTGGCAAGTTCAAGGCAATTGTGTATCTCATCAAAATATAATGGCCCATTATTCGAAGCCTGTCTCCCAAGTGGGATCAATTAGATGCTTTGGTCTAAAGGCTTAAAGATAAACACCCATGTTTTAGTTTGTTTAGAATGAAAATGAAGCCACATTCGACTATGCCACATCCGTTTGCTAGCTGTTGTGATACTATCACATTTTAAATCTACTATTTCATGTGTTCACTCAAAATATTTGTTATTTGTGGACCTGGGTGGAAAGTTACACAATAACGTTTCTGGGGGAAAACATATAACAACACAAGAAGAAGATTTCAGTACTCCAGGAGTAAATCATATTAGCGTCTATCTTTTTTTTAAAGCAAATATATTTCTGTGTGCCAACTTTTATTCACTATAAGGTTATAGTTTCATTCTTAAAACAGGCTATCTTGAATGGATATGATAATTTAAATCTCATGATCAGAGTACTACTTTTAAAAAGAAATTTCATTTTTTCTTTAAATGCTATTAAGTGTTTCAATATTAGCACAGTCAAATAACGGTTAGAATGCAGGTAATTATATTCTCATTTTGTGGGAGGAACTGTGTGTTTTCTAATGATTTAAAAGTACTTGGTAAGTAAAATGATTATTTGTATTTAACCTGTGCAGATTGCAAAATTTCCCAATTTTTACAAGCCTTAATGAGTTCAGATTTCTTAACTTTTGATTTGTGAACACAATTTATATTCACTTGCCAGCAGCAAAAATCCAGTCAGTCCCACCACACGGCATGCTGCTAGTGCTTGGAGTTTTCAGTGCCATGACTGGTTGTGATTAAATTGGGTATGAAGCTGTGATGGGTCCCTTTTGGCTTGGGTTCCCCAAATGACACCACCACCTGGCTTTTGACATTTTGTGCCACCTAAGGCATCTCTGTATGGGGTCCTGATTCACGTACCTTAACGTCCATCATTGGATCTGGATTTCAAACAGTGGATGTGCCATGAAGAAATTTGACCACATCCTCATCAGAAATCACATCAGAGTGAAATCTCACTGGGTCTTCAGCAGCACAGAGGCACCAGTGAATTCATACCATAGACTAGCTGGTGCTCAGCTCTAACTGCATCTTCCACTGCCAGGCAAGCCAGACATCTACCAACAATACTCTGTCCAGCATCTTTCTGAGGACCCTGCTGAAGCCATGAAATATACACAGGCCTTTGAGGATCACATATGTAACCTCGCTACCCTCTAGGATGACCCAGTAATTGCCTAGAGCGGTATATGTAACAATGTATCACATGCCACTGCTGGAACAATCAGCTTCTAACGACAGTGCACAAAAGCTTGGCTTTCTGAAGAACATAAGCAGGGAGGTGTCCATGGCTGAAAAATAATTTCCAGGCTTTGGCAAAACCTGACCGTGAGATCTACATCAACTGCCTGGTCTATGACGTGGAGGACAGCCTCAAGAACAGCAATCTGCATCCTGCCTACAGAGCCATCACACTCCTGGCTGGTGGCCATAAACAGCTTTCTAACATCCTCATTATAAAACCAGATGGAAATCCCTTCAACAGACAAGATCTTGGGCAGATGGAAAATGCATTATGAAAGTATGTGTAACCAAGGACCTGGTGGCGACTGTCCAGAGTTATGTGACCTGACAACCTGTACAGCTGCAGATTTAGGGATGAACTCTGATACTCCATCGTTTGAGAAAGTACAAAAGGCCATCCAAAAGTTATGGAGTGGATGTGCTGCTGGACCTGGTGGTATTCCACCTGAGCTGCTCAAAGGTGCCTTGGAAACAGTGAGCATTGGCCTGCTTCAACTGGTCTTAAAAGTGTGGGCATTCGGGAAAGTACCAGCAGAATGGAAAGATGGCATCAAAGTGACCCTGTATAAGGGCTAAGGATCTCACACTGAGTGTGGCAACTATAGTCCAATTATTTTTGTTGATTCCTGGAAAGGTCTTTGTTCATTGGTGACTGCCTTACATTAAAACATGATTGTGCTGGATGACCTTGTGTGTTAAGGGAGCAGTTGCATCCTACCTAGCAGAACATTAGCAATGTCCTTACCCTTCAGCTTCTGTCTGAGCTGCACTAAGAATTTAACCACCCACTTCATGTGGCATACATCAACATCCAAGTGACTTTTGATTCAGATGGCAGGTCTGCACTTTGGCTCGAACTGAAAGGAGTCCGTGTTCCAAATGTTTTGCTAAATCTGGTGGCTGATATTCACACTGGTACTGGTGTGAGAGTGCATGTAGGTTACCAACTTTTGCCATGTTTCTGCACAATCTCAGGGGTTCAGCAGGGATGAATTCTCACCCGGGGCACTATTCTGTCAAAGTATTGACTGGATATTAGGATTTGACACTCCACATGTCGGAATCAAAGTTGGTGAAGAAGTGTTTACCAACCAAGACTACGCTGATGATGCCACATTGCACGTGGAGAAGTCAGAGAATTGCAGCTTCACCCTCCAAGGTCTCCAAGATACCAGATGCACTATAGAGTTGACTATATCACGGCAGAAAACCAAGTATCAGAACCTCAGAGCTGGATCACCAGAATCCCTGGTGCAGATGGGATCGATTACCATGGAGAATGTTGATGAGTTCATAAAATCATAGAAATGTAGGATTGGAAGGGACCTCAATAGGTTATCTAGTCCAGTCCCCTGCATTGAGGCAGGACTTAGTATTATCTAGACCATCACTGACAGGTGTTGGTCTAACCGGTTCTTAAAAACCTCCAGTAATGGAGATTCCACAACTTCCCTAGGTAATTTGTTCCAGTGCTTAACTACCCTTACAGTTAAGGAGCTTTTCCTAATGTCTAATCTAAATCTCCCTTGCTGCAATTTAGCCCATTACTTCTTGTCCTGTCCTCAGTGGTCAAGGAGAACAATTTATCACTCTCCTCTGTATAACAATATTTTATGTACTTGAAGAATGTTTTCATGTCCCCATTCAGCCTTCTCTTCTCCAGACTAAACAAACCCATTTTTTCATTTTTTCCTCATAGGTAATGTTTTCTAGCTCTTTAATTATTTTCATTGCTCTCCTCTGGAGTTTCTCCAATTTGTCCACATATTTCCTGAAGTGTGGTGTCAGAATTGAACTCCAGTTGAGGCCTTATCAGTGTTGAGTAGAGTGGAAGAATTACTTCTTGTGTCTTGCTTACAACACTCCTGCTAATGATTTTCACTTTTTTTGCAACAGTATTACATTGTTGTCTAATATTTAGTTTGTAAACTACTATAACCCACAGATCATTTTCTGCCGTACTCCTTCCTGGGCAATCATTTCCCATTTTTGTATTTGTGCAATTGATTCCTAAGTGGAGTACTTTTCGTTTGTCCTTAATGAATTTCAGCCTGTTTATTTAAGACCATTTCTCCAGTTTGTTCAGATCATTTAGAGTTCTAATCCTGTCTTCCAAAGCACTTGCAGTGCCTCCCAGCTTGGTATAATTTGCAAAAGTTATTATCCAAATTATCTATTATCCAAATCATTTATGAAGATAATGAACAGAATCAGACCCAGGACAGATCCGTGCAAGGCCCAGCTCAATATGCCCTTCCAGCTGGACTGTGAACCATTGATGATTACTTTCTGAGTATGATTTTCTAACCAGTTGTGCAATCATCTCATAGTACATTCATTGAGGCTATATTTTCCTAGGTTGTATTTCATCAGGCCCTGCCAAGTTGAAAACATCTAAATTGTCTAAGTTATTCTTAATTTGTTCTTTCCCTATTTAGCCTCAGATCCTACTCCATTTGCACTGATGTTCACTATATTAGTCGTCTGATCACTGCTGATCTTTTTGGTGAAAATTAAACAAAAAAGGCATTTAACGCTTTGGTCATTGCTGTATTTTCTGTTATCGTTTTTCCTTCCTAACTGAGTAATGGACCTACACTGTCCTTGGTCTTCCTCTTGATTCTAGTGTATTTATAAAATCTTTTCTTGTTACCCTTTATGTTCCTAGCTAGTTTAATCTTGTTTTCTGCCTTGGCTTTCCTAATTTTGTCCTTACATACTTGTAGGTATCTTTACATTCATCCTTCTTAATTTGAGTTATTTTCCACTTTTTGTATGATTCTTTTTTGTGTTTCAGATTGTTGAAGATATCTTGGTTAAGCCAGGATGGTCTCTTACCATGCTTCCTATCATTTCTATGTATTGGGATAGTTTGCTTTTGTGACCTTCATAATGTTTCTTTAAAAAACTGCCAACTCTCCTGAACTCTTTTTTCCCTTAGTCTTGCTTCCCACAGGATCTTACCTACCAATTCTCTGAGTTTATTAGTCTACCTTCTTGAAGTCCATTGTCTTTATTTTGCTGCTTTCCTTCCTATCATTCCTTAGAATCATGAACTTCATCATTTCATGATCAGTTTCACCTAAGCTGCCTTCCACCTTCAACTTCTCAACTAGTTTCTCCCTTTTTATCAGAATCAAATCTAGAACCGCTACTCCCCTAGTTGCTTTCTCCACTTTCTATAATAAAAGTTGTTTCCAATGCATTCCTAGAATTTGTTGGATAATCTGAGTCCTGTTGTATTATTTTCCCAACAGGTGTGGGTAGTTGAATGCCACCATCACCACCAAGTCCTGTGCTTTGGATGATATTGTTAGTTGTTTGGTTTTTTTTGTTTTTTTTTAAAAAGCCTCATCAACTTTGTCTATAGCAGACCCCTACCATGACATCATCCTTGGTTTTTTACCCCTTTTAGCCTGATTCAGAGACTTTCAACAGGTCTGTTTTCCACTTCTATCTCATCTTCTACATAGGTTGCAAGCAGAATTTAAATGTCATAGCAGTGCAGATGCTCTTTGGTGGATAGGTCTTGCTGCCTCCTGCATGAAGTTTATGTGTTGCTTATGGTTGTAAAAACATCTTTGTGCAGAGACAAAGTTCAGCATCTATCAAACCTGGGTGCTACATGTATTGCTATACAGATCAGAAACCTGGATCCTCTTGCAGGCAGACTTGAAGTGGGTGGAAGCATTCCATATGTGCTGTCAGTGCCAAATCCTGAGTATAAAGATGTCTGATTTTTGTGCAAAATATCACAATCTCACAAAGATCTGGCCTCCCTTCAGTCACTCATCATATCCAGAAGCAGCATTGCATGCTCTTTGGCCGTATCACCAGGATGGACAAAACCACTCCAGCACATTGCGCTCTCAAACTTTCCATCAACATGTAATGGGGTGCATGCCCTGACTCTACGTGGCAGTGCCCATGGGGCTACCCCAGAGAATCACGGATTTTCAGGATTGAGCCAGATCTGGGAACTTTGCTACACAATGCCTGGTGTGATGCCATCACCCGTGGTCACTGTGGTTGATGCAACAGCTTTTAGTAGACTGTGTGTGTGTGTGTTTGTTTGCATTTAAACATAGCAAAACTAAGAAGAAAAGAATGCTTTGGATTACATCATTTAGGCCATAATGGACCACCAGTACAAGTATAGATGTGCATGCAGAACTCCCAGTGGCAGTCAATGGGAGTCTTAAGTGTATAAATGCATTTTCATAAAATAGCACTGATGTTAGGGTTTGGGGTTTTTTTCTATTTTAACTTGACATTTCATAGGTTCCAAGGCTAGAAGGGACCATTGTGATCCTCCACTCTGACCTCCTGTGTAACACAGGCCATAGAACTTCCCCAAAATCATTCCTAGAGCATGTCTTTTTGAAAAACATCCAATCTTGATTTCAAAATTGCCAGGGATGGAGATTGCACCATGAACCATGATAAATGGTTCCAATAGTTAATTACTCTGACTGTTTAAAATTGACACTTTATTTCCCATCTGAATATGTCTAGATTCAACTTCCCAACATTGGAACATGTTATACCTTTGATTTACATCGGCATCATCATAAGGATGGGGTTTCTGTCCATGATTGTGTACTATGATGAAAAGACTTTATTGACCTTAGCTTGGGATAGCAACATTATTTGTAAGAGGTAAAGCAACAAGTGAGTTATACGTGCCACGCCACTCAGATCTTCATATCTTCTTTGTGCCACATATTTTACAGGGATACCGTTTTAGAAATATTTAGTTCTAGATAGAAATAAAATAAATTAAGTTTATTAAATGAAGTTTCATTCTGGCTACGTTAGAAATATTTAAAAAACATTCCTGATAGTATTTTTTACAGAAGTCACTAGTTTACTGTAGTACTATAAGAGATCCACTGAACAGACCATAAAAGGGCTTTCAAAATATCAAACAGCTTTTCTTTAAATCATGGTGGTGTGATTTTAAGGTATGCTAATTTGTGAGTAATTGGGAAGAGAACCTTTGTAAAGAGGAGATTTTAACTCCTTATCCATGATGTAAAGTTCCCATTTCTATTCCTGGTGGTTCACTGGTATAGGATTGAGTACTGTGTGTCCTGGGCCTAGAGCCAGGAAGATTTTGAGAGAATTTCCACAGATGGGGGAAAGAAGGCAATATTTCTCATATGGTTTCTCAGTTTATCACATGCATATCACCATGACATATGTGGTATAAATAATAATGATAATTAGACAGCAACTTTCATCCAAAGATCACAAGGCACTTTACAAGTTTACAAACCAGCTTCCCTACTATATATATGCCTTTCATCCCTCATCTTCAAAATACAGCCGGATCCTCAGCTTGTGTAAATTTGGTTTAGTTTCATTGAAATCAATGGAGCTACATGGATAAACACCAGCTGAGAAACTGTCTGGCCCTTTGCTTTTTATAGCTACCTTCACTCTTAAGCTACAGATAAGTAAGAAAATGATGATGTACTCCTTCACAGATCCCTATAGAGCCTGAAAAGGCATCATGATTTTCCAAGACATTTTACCTTGAAAAATGGCCAATAAAAGCATCTAAAAAATGCAAAATGAAATGACAACACATTTAAAACCATTTTACAGTACTCGTATCCATATTGGCAATTTACAAAGCACTGCAGGGATTCATTTACATGAAGGTAAGACCAGGCAGTTAACAGCAGCTAGCCAAACTCTTCTGTAGTGAACGAGCACAGAAAGCACTGATGCAACATGACAATATTTCTCAGCATAAACATATAATCAGCGTGTGTTCTGAATTTTTTAAACAACATACCATTTAATTTCACCATGGGCCTGAATTAAAGCCCCTTGTAGACTTCAGCGGGCTTTGGATCAGGCCCCATGGCAGCCACACATTAATCATTTTCCATTTCCGTCACTGCCCAAACATAAGACGCAAACCATGGGTTCATTGTGAAGGCACTTGTTGACCATGGGAAAATAACTGTCCCCAGAAGGAGAGAGCCTGTGAAATGGCATTTTTTGTAGTAAACTCTTTGGGATAGGGTCTGGGTTTTTTTTTTTTTTTGTTCTGTATTTGTACTGTGCCTACCACAATGGGGTCATAGACCATGACTGAGGGCTCCTTTGCTCTATGGGAATACAAATAACAAAAATAATCATCTTCATGAGCAACTGGCCTTATGGATTTTAAAGCAAATGCATTTCCAAAGAGTGAGACTGCAGCTCAGATCCTGGCCAAAGTGAGTGAGCACACGTTAACATGTTCAGAAAGGGGATGAAAAGCTCACATTCAGGATGCATTAATCTGAAAACAAGTGTACTTTTGTGTCTGGGGAGTATTATTTTCATTGCCATCAATTTAGTACATAGATAGAATGTGATTCTAGCTTCACTATCAGGTTGCCGCCCAGGCTGAGACCCCCTCACCAGGCCACTCTATTTAATTTAGACTAATCTAAAGCTAAGTGAAACTTTGTACGCTTTCTGATTTCTCCCTATCATCATGAACACTCTTATTTCCCCTTCCCCTAAATAACCTGCTCTAAGCTTCTGGGAGCAGGGGTGGGGAAGAGTGACCTCCCGGTAAAATAAATGGTTATTGATGTCTGCTAACAGCTTATTAACTAAAGAAAAAATATTTAACCACTTCTTCCCTGGTGGCTGCAATGTTAATTTGATTTTTCCTTATGCACTGCACTACTTGTGTTTTAAGAACAATTGCTACACTAAGGCCTGGTCTACACTGGCAATGGAGGTCGAAGTAACGCCGCTTATGTCAACCCCCTAAAGTATGCGTCTCCACTGGCATGTAAGTTCCATCGATTTAAAACATGGTAAAAGTCGACCTAATAAAACCACCTCTGCAAGTGGTGTAGCGCTGAATTCGAATTCCATTGGTCGAATTTGCGCCAGTGTAGGCAGAACGCAACGTAAATTGACGCCATTAGCTTCTGGGAGGTATCCCATAATGCCCTGTTGTGACTGCTCTGAACATTCACACTGTGCTGTAATGTGGCCTCATAAAGAGGAAATAGCTCCTCCCCTCAAGCCCTGGGAAATTTTGAATTTCCATTTCTGGTTTAGACAGTGTGGAGAGAGCTTTGTAGCTGAACTGCTCATGGTGACTGCACGGCCCAAACGCACTCCATCTTGGAGTCGACCAGAGGTCTTGAATCTCATCGGTCTGTGGGGAGAAGAGTCTGTTCTGGCTCAGCTCCGAGCCAGCAAAAGAAATTTAGGTATATACAAGAAGATATCTCGTGGCATGTTGGAGAAGGGGCACAACAGGGACGCGCAGCAGTGCCTCATTAAGATCAAAGTGCTGACGCAGGTTTATCAGAAAACTAGGGAAGTTAACAGCCATTCCGGCTCCTCACCCAAAACGTGCCGCTTTTACGAGGAGCTGTATGTGATTCTCGGCAGTGACCCCACCACTGTGCCACCACACAGCATCAATACCTCCAAAGAATCCCAGTCCAGGACGAATGAGGAGGATGAGGATGAGGAGAGCAGGGTGCAGAAGAGCGGGGTATCCATTCTCCCTGAGACCCAGGACCTGTTCATTACCAGTGAGCAGTTCAGCCACACACACGAGACAGCTGGACTGATTGAGATACAGGGGAAGACACATCTGGTGAGTGTGTGGGGCAAAAACTTTTTTGTGGTTTGTCCCGAGTCCAGCTTCTTAAAAGGAGTTTGTTCTGGGAGTAACCCTCCACTGACGTTTGCAACCACATAGTAAGACCCTCTCCTCAAAAACACAGACTATTTATGTGCAGAGGTATGTTCTGAGAATCCTCTGTGGATATCTCAAGGAAACTTTCATGTAGGCAATCCGTTAACCTTTGCAGAAAGTTTCTGGGGAAGGCAGCCTTATTTCTTCTGCCATGATAGGAGACCTTTCCCCGTCACTCTGCTATTAAATGAGCAGGCATCATCGCGTAACACAGCATAGCAGCATAAGGGCCAGGTCTGTACCCCGATGCTTGCAGCAAATCTTCCCTTTCCGCCTGCGTTACCCTCAGGAGACTGATATCACACATGGTCACCTAGGGAAGATAGCGCAAGTTTAAAGTACCTGACCAATACAGTCACTCCATTTTATTCCTCTGCCGTGGACGGGGTCCCTGGGCACCTCCCCAAGACTATTCCTAGTCCTAGTACTGTTGCGATGGGCATTATGAGTTGGGACACTGGTTGCTCTATGTTTTCTGCCGCTACAATTCACCCACAGTGTCCTCTAATCTGTTTTGCCCACCTCGTCCCAAACTAGTCTTTGGCATGTTACGGGGAACCTGGTGATCCCGCTCCTTGCTCAAGTGCGGATTGTGGATTTTAGTGCTAATGAAGCCTCTCTATAACAGATGCAAGGGCCCCTTGCTTACCATGTCTATAACACCAGTCCGACCCTTCTGAGATGTACAGAATGAAATGCGGGTCTGCCTTTGCCTTGTGAACATGAAGGGAAGTGTACTTTTTACATTGTAATATTTCCTTTACTACTTTGGGTCAGCTAACAATGGCAACTTTGTGCTTTGCTTATCTTACAGTAGACACCTCAGCCTTCAGCCCCCCTTGCCGAACTCCAGCTGAAAGACTTTCCCAGATTAGGAAGCGGAAAAAAAAACGCAGGATGACATGTTCAGTGAACTAATGAACGCCTCTGTGGCTGCTGACACAGAGCTCAGAGCCTGGAGGATGTCCTTGACAGAAAAACTAGACATGGACATGGAACACAGAAGATCTGAACAGGAACAGAAGCATGATACGCAACAGAAGATGTTGTGTATTATGAGGGATCAGTCCGACATGCTGAAGTGTCTGGTAGAGCTCCAGGAAGAGCAGTGGCAGGACAGACTCCCTCTGAAGCCTCTCCAAAATGCTCCGCTGCCTACCATTTTGTTATCAACCCCCACCCCCAAGCGCTCTAGGAGGAGACTGAGCAGGGTGCAGTACGGGCTGCACTCCATACCAGTGGAGGCAAGCAGAAGGACATGACAGCCCCTTTAAGAACTGCACACAACCACAGTTGCTTGCATAGGCGCACTTTACAATGTTAAGTTATCCTCCTTTCCCTCCATTAAAACGGGTCACAAATAAAGCTTTGTAGCATTAAAAAACATCTGTCTTTATTTATTCATAGCTTGGGTGTGGAGAGAAGGGGAGGGGGTTGCTGGAGAGAGGGTGGGGGATGGGAAATAAAGACACAGCACAGACATACATTACTGCAGTTCATTGCAAAACCAGTTTTTCAATGCTTCCCGAAGCCGAAGCACTCTGCGGTTGGCTCTGAGCATAGCGCTGGAATATGGTTGCTCAAAATTTGTGGCCAGCCTATCAGCCTCCACAGCCCAACCCTGGGGAACTTTTCCCTCTTTGTTTCACACAAATTATGGAGCACACAGCACGCAGATATAACTGATGGGATGTTCTTTTCACTGATGTCAAGCCGAGTAAGCAGACATCTCCAACTGGCTTTTAAACAGCCAAATACACATTTCACCACCATTCTGCACTTGCTGAGCCTGTTATTGAAATGTTCCTTCTCGCTGTCCAGGTACCCGGTGTAGGGCTTCATTAGCCAAGTGAGCAAGGGGTAGGCAGGATCCCCCAGGATCACTATTGGCATTTCCTCATCCCCAATGTTTATTTTTTGGTCAGGGAACAGAGCAGAGTTCCTAAAGATATGCTCGTCATGCACTTTTCCAAACCACCCCACATTGATGTCGGTGAAATGTTTCCTGTGATCCACAAGGGCCTGCAACACCATTGAGAAGTATCCCTTCTGGTTTATGTACTCTGTGGCAAGGTGATCAGGTGCTAGGATAGGAATATGTGTGCCATCTATCGCCGCCCCACAGTTTGGGAACCCCACTGCGGCAAACCTGTCCACTAGGTCCTGCATGTTTCCCAAAGTCACTACCCTTCTGAGCAGAAGTCTATTGATGGCCCTGCACACTTGCATCACAGCAGCTTCAACGGTGGATTTACCGACTCTGAATTGATTCCCAATTGACCGGTAGCAGTCTGGGGTTGCCAGCTTCCTCAGTGCGATGGCCACTCACTTCTCCACTGTCAGAGCTGGTCTCAAGCGAGCATTCATGCGCTTCAGGGCTGGGGACAGCTCCGCACAAAGTTCAAAGAAAGTGGCCTTTCACATACGACAGTTCTGTAGCCACTGCTCATCATCCCACACCTTCATAACGAGGCGATCCCACCAATCTGTGCTTGTTTTCCAGGACCAGAACCGGCATTCCATGAACTGAAGATGATGCGTGACAGCCTGCAGCAAACGAGAATTGTTTCACTCTCTGGCTTGTAGCAGGGCGCCATCAGTAACATCGCTATTTTCCTGGTGCAGCTCCTCTCTTGCCTTGAAAATACTGAAAGATAAGCCATGAGGTATTTGTGATGCTCACAATGATAGTGCAGAGCTGAGTGGGCTCCATGTCTCTCCGGCAATGACATGCGCACAGAATAGAAAATGGCACGAAAAAGTGTGTGCAGTTTGTTTGGGACTAGAAGGGAGGGGGAGGGAACACATTGCATCATGGGAGGATGACAAGCTTCCCCAAAGCCTTTGCAGCTAGTTTCACTGTGGGATAGCTACCCACAGTGCACTGCTTTGAATGTCGACCCAAGCATGGCAAGTGGGAATGCAAGAGCCTGGCGCAAGAAGTGTGGTGTGGTCCCGCTCCTGCAACTTCTAAAATTTGGTGGGTGAAAATCGATTTAAAGTAAATCAACTTCAGTCTGCAGTGTAGACATACCCTAAGAGTGTAGCAGCCAAATTCAGGTCTCCTCTTCTGCATGTTGTTCTTGAGGAAAAGAGGAGCCCAAACTTCACACCTTGTTTCAAACCCCTTGCAGCCTGACTATGAACTTATTTACACTAGTGCAAATCAAGAATCACTCCATTTTAATCAGTGGTGTCAATGTCACTTGGTAAAACCAGTGTGAGATGGGAACTGAGCACATGGAGTTCAGTTTTTGAGGGTATTCTTTGCTGGGGGACTGGTGTGCATTTAACATATAAGTCTCTGATTCTGTACGCACTCTGCCCCGCTGAAATGAATTAGAAGAATATTTTGTGCAGCAGCTCCTTAAATACTGTATGGCTGGCCAGTCAACCGGAACATTTAATAGCCCTGTGAGATTTCTTGGAATGCACAATAAGCAGGTTAAGTGGCTGAATTGTTGTACAGCTTGTGATAATAGCATACATTTTTACGCCACTTACAAACTTACTTCCATGCTTGTTTGCAGACGCTGCAGTTACTCAGCACCTTGTAAGCGGCTGGTTTTCATGACATCAGTATCACTTTAAGAATCTGTTTTTGGCAACCTCTGGGAGCAAGAGGCACCTCCAGCTTCTTTCGTTCTGAATTTGCAAGATATTAGTCCCATACACAAGGCCTCACTGGAGTTGTCCCTTGCGACTCTTCCTAATAATTTTTTTCTGTTATTTCTTTACTTCTTAACTGCCATAGCCACCGCTCGCTGGAAAAAGCAAGGAAGGGAAGAAAAGGCTCTTTTGGAAGCTGAGGCTAGCATTATTACAAGAATTGTTCATTGGTAAGCACTCAACAAGTGAATCAGTTGGCTCCCTCGCCTATAGAACATGCGTGCCATCTATTTCATTAGACTCAGTCTGCAGTGTAGACATACCCCCAGAGTCTAGCAGCCAAAGTCCTAGGGTTGCTGCTGAACCTTGGTCTCCTGTATAACAACATTTAAGGTCTACCTTTATATGTAGAAAAATAACCTACAGCAGTAAATGAAAGAGGGTATTCCAAAGGAGTAAGCAAAAGTGAACAAGGATTTGAAGCTATTTTAGGCAATACTTATAAAATAGCTGGAAACACTGCTTAATTAAAACTGAACAATTTGGAAGTGCCCATCAGACTGGATCTTAAGGTGTGCTGACAAGGTACTGAAATAATATCCTGAGCAGCTTGACCTGCTTTTGATTTTTATGCAAAAAGATTTGGTACATGTGATGAAATCATGAGGACCAAACTATTCCTAATTTACCTCCAATGTCATGGTTTACTTTCTCATAACTAAGGATATTTCTGGTTTACAGGGTAGTGATGGGATGACAGGGCAAATCCAACTCCAAGACTGAAGGCAGGTGAATGTGAGGCTCTGCTTCCAAGCAATGGTAGAAGTTAACGGGGCTAACGGGTGTAAAATTCTGTACAGAAGCATGGCCTGGTGAGTATCTTAAATCCACTCTCTTGTCAGACTTGCTGTTGAGCTGCATCACTTTGAGTATGCTCTGGACGATGCTTCAGACTTCATGCTACTGCATCAAAGCAACAGAGTTGATTGGAACATGCCACTGACCTTGTATGGAAATTCCTATGGTCCTGGTCCAGTTTCCTGTGTGTGACAGTAGCTAGTAACAGATGCTTTAGTAGAAGATGCAAGAAAACCAATCATGCATAATTATAGAAAAACCTACAGGGTTCTTCTTTCCCTGCCAGGTTGAGGTTGGCTTATTCCCTGAACTCTGATAATTTGTATCCCTTTTAATTTTTTTATCCTATCTAATGTAACTGTGGTCATCTCACTGTTCATATAAATGACTACGCCCACTAAATTATTTGCCTCAAATCTATCTAGTGGTGAGAATGCAGAGTCTTGCATACCTTTCCCCCTGTAAAGGAACCAAGATGTTAATTGAAATGAAAAGGGGGAAAGTGCCAGAGTGTGATGTTAACTGTGCTTTTTATAACTCAAAAAAATGTTTTCAATTTAGAAATGCATTGTAAAAAAAAAAAAAAAGTCAGCCAATGAGCCAAATTTTGTTGTTGTTTTGCTGCTCACAAACTCTCATTAATGGGAATTATATGTGCATGACAACTGCCAAATTGGGGCCATAGTTAGTATTTTTGGGGGGTGAATGGTGGAGGAGAGAAGAAAAACAGAAGAGTTATTAAACATGTCTACTGCATTTGCACACTCACCAATTTTCAAAAAGATGTCCACAATGCATTTCTTATATATAGCTGCTCTTCTGAATGTTGCTTGCACAGTTGTCTGGAGCTGTAACAAATCCACAGGAGCCATTTCAGCCTGTCAGGTAAATTATACACCTTTGAAAAGATGTTTATAAATGGGTATTTATCCAAAAGACAAGAACCACATCATAGGTTGCACCATCTATCAGGTAAATAATATGGTGCTTAAAAAACTGTCTAACATAAATATCCATGAGACCATAACAGCCTTTAATAAGTAGAAAAGATGCATTTTATTACCCTCGATAAATAATTTCTTTTAAAAAATGAAAATAAAAACAAACAAAAAATGTTGAAACCACACTAACGTTGTTGCACACACTAAAGACAGGAAATTCAAATTTATGGTTGACACTGCTCCTAATTCATGCTTCTGACAACTATCAGCCTAATCAACCATTTCACCACCACTGCTAAAAGTCTCCCTTACTTAAAATCTTTCATTTTAAAGAACTAAGGTGAGCACAAATTAAACAGAAGTAGTACGTCACCAAACCCTGCTGTATGTCTCCTCTTCAGAGTCTGATTCTGCAGTTGTTAAGCACTCAAAACTGCTATGGAAGCCAATGGTAAGAAATTGTACAGTTGTGCTTCTTTGGGCAAAATTCTTTATTGATTTTCACTGGTGTAAGCCCCCGAATAGTTCATTTGAGGTCAGTTGAATTACCCAGGATTTACAATGGTGGAACTGTGTGTAGAATTTGGCCTTCTGTGTTTAAACTATGAACCTCTGGATTGTGACTTGAAAAAATGGTTCTTTAATTAACTCAGTATATTTTTCTTAGTTGTAGCTATTTGATCATTCTTACAAACCTGTCGTAAACTGTATTTTTAATTAAAGGAAAACCAGATTAACAAAGGATTAGGGAAAATATTAATGTCAGAACAAAGGAAAGCAATATTTTCAAATGCTACTGTGGTGAGTGCAGTAGGAATGTCTATAAATAAAATAACAAATGAAGCATCCTAATGGACATGAAGGGCCTAATCCCAACCCCTTTGAAGTCAATGGAAAGGACTCCCATTGACTCCAGTAGATGTTAAATCAGACCCTTATGTTACAAACTCCTCAAGAGACTCTACTGTGAATCCTTACACCTCAACCTGCACCACAGTCACCTCAGTCAGCACCACATACATGAAAATCAAACAATTATTGCAGCAGATCATGCCAGCAATTTGTTACCAGTCAACCTTAAAGACAGACAGGTCCTGTCTTCCGTGTTGTTTCAATGTCCACTCTGCCTCACTCCTTCTGAAAAAGCTCTATGGAACTGAACTGGAACTGATAACTTTTTTATGGGTTTTCTTTTTAAGCATCCTATATAGTTTAATAGAGAATCATGTCCCTGCTATAGAATTCTCTAAGGTAATTCAAAAGCCTTATAGAATGGAGTGTTCTGTATTAAATTAAATAGTTTTTGAGCAATTTCTATAGACTTCTATTGGTTTTATTCCTATTAAATTCTATAGGACATTTCTAGTCTTGAGTGGTGGCAGTTAACTAGGACAATGGGCTTCTGATGGCTGTTCTAGGCCATATAATGCTCTGCAGATTGGGCTTCTATTATACTATATTAAATATAATAGGGATTATGCTGAAACTTTCTCCAGCCATGGCCCCTTATGTTCCTATTGGATAGTCATCTAATGCTTCTATACTATTCCAGTCTGTTAGACTTTCCTTTCAGGTAATTCCAGTTATATCTATTGTGGTTTTTCCATAAATATTCTCTTTCAGCTCTTGCATCTTTGTCATTAGAGCCATAGGTACTGCCTCAATGACTGCCCCTTGTCACAATAATCTCACGACCCTCAGACAATGTTCTTACAAAAATAGATAGAAGTCTTTTTATTTGTCTCAATCAACACCTTTACTAGCTTTACTAATAGCATCCTATGTCTGGGTCAATCGAAGATTAATTCCATAGAAAAGGTATGTGCAGTGGTGTTGTAGCCATATCGCTCGCAGGATATCAGAGAGACAAAGTGGGTGATTAAATATATTTTATTGGAACAACTTCTGTTGGTGAGAGAGAAAACTTTTGAGCTTCACAAAGCTCTTCTTTGGGTCTGAAAAATGTAACCAGAGTGTCACAGCTAAATACAAGGTGGGGGAGATTGTTAAGCTTATTGCAAGAAACTACAAATAGGCAATTAACACATCTGCAATCATAGGACAAAGGACAATTGTAATGAGCCATAAAACCAATCTCTCTGTTGAGACCATGATTTTTAGTGTCTAGCAGAGTTGTGAATTTATGCTTACGTTTTGAAGATATTGTGCAGGTTTCCTTTGAGGACTAGGACTAATAGGTTTGCTATGGAGTTATCCCTTTGTGAAAAGTGTTTGCCCACTGTAATAGTGTGTTTATGTCTTCTATCATTTTTCTATGTGGGTTCATTCAAAAGCATAGGGATTGTCTGATATCCGCCCCCCACCACCACCATAGTTGTTTTGGGGGCATTTGATGTGCTGAATCAGGTACACCACATGTTGTGACAGATGTGTAGGACTCATGGATCTTGAAAGGTGTGTTGTGGAGAGTATTGACCCATCATAGCAATGGAGATATGTCTGCAGGTTTTGCATCTGTTGTTCTGGCAGGGTTGGCTGCCCCTTTGAGTTGGTGTGTCCTGGGCTGTGGGGAACTTACTTCTGATGATAAGCTTGGTGAGGTTGGGGAGTTGTCTGAAGGCCAGAAGATCGTATCCAGGAAAGATTTCTTTCAGGTTGTGATCCTCATCAAGTATGGGCTATAAATCCTCCTTTGCTTAGTTACAGAGAAAAACAAAGGAAAGGCAAACAGCTTTCATCTCCTTTTCCTGGCACTTCTGGTCATATTGGTAGCCACCATTGCTGTCCAGATACCAAGACTTCTTGTTGTCCTCTGGACCTACTTACCAAGTCTCTTTCAACTTGCATGCCTCCACTGGTCCAGGGATGCTACCCCAGCTTTCAAACCAACTTCCACCATAAATGTTGCATTTTCCACCCTCCATAATATGTTCCATTGAGGAACAGAATTCCTCTCATGAAGATTAAAAGCCATTTTTCAAAGGCTTAAGTTAGCTCAGATACCATTTTTCACACACCAGGTTGTCTGGTTGCATCTACTCTCAACTGAGCCTCTTGTTCCAAACAATTTTCTTTTGTCAAGAAATATGAATTTGGGCAGGCCTAGATCCTCTGTCACAACTCCGTCAAAACCAGTGGAGCTATAACAATTTACATCAGCTGAGGACCTGTCCTGATAAATCTCTCCATACATTACAACTTCTTGACAATGGTAAGTCATCTAATATTCCTGATATATATATATATAAACTAGATAAGTCTAATTAACATGCCCATGACTGAAGGAAGAGCTTTAAGTATGTTGTTCCAAAGGTGTAACTGAAGTTTTGTTTGTGGGTTTTTATGCAAATCATGATATCCTTTTATACAAATATCTACTCTTGTTATGAAGTAGGATGGTGATAGATACTTTTAGGAAGACCTGTTACTTAGCAACAGCTTAATGGCTGAGACAGCTAAAATGCTAGCCTGTGTTGGCAGTACAGTTTTACAGGGAAGCTTGCATCAGTGTTACCTTTGTGTTGTGGTGGTACTTTCAGTAGTAAGTACCATATGCATGTTGTCTTCAGTTTCCTAAGAAGGAGGTATAAGGATTGACTGCAAATACATTTAGCCCTGAATCTAGTTTTATATTCAAGTAGAATGAAAACTAGGGGTTACCTAAGCATAGTAAGAAATGGAGCCAAGTACAGATGAAGGATTAATAAAAAGTGTTTAAAATTATTATATGAAAGTTTTAATTACACAGAAAAATAATAAAAAGCCCAGTAATTACAGTATATTAATTTGATTTTTTTCTTGAAATGCTGAAACTATTTTAACACACACAGAATCAATAAACATAATTAAAATATGAGCTCATCAAAACAGTAATTAATGTACTTAACAGCTTTTGTGGCTTTTCTCCATATGGTTACTGTGGGAGTGTGAATCTGGCTTGCTAGATAAATGCAACAAAATAAAGTGAAAGCCTCAGAAAAGATTACTTTGGTATCATAAGCAAATACAATAAAGTCTAGCTGTATAATAAGTTCCAATAAATCAAAAAAATTGACAAAGGAAGCAATGTTTGCAATTATTAGAAAGAAATTCTGATTGTTTTATATTCTTATGGAATTAACACTATCATGGGCTGAATACAGAAATCGCATCAAATCTCTCTTCCATCCTGAAACTGCTGTATCATCACATTTACTGCTTAATAAAAAATAAGTGTGGCTTTTACTGGCTGACCTAAGTTATTGACATATCACTGTGCAACTGTTCTCTCACGTGGCACATATCTCAGATTTTCCTAGTATCTAGATATTACAGCCAAGCATGTCCTAGAAATACTGAAGATCAGTACAGTGCAATTGACCTGTACACGTTACATGGGTTTATCCTGGAAGTTATACAAAAATGGCATTCCAAATGCCTAGTGCACCAAGGTGAGTTCAGCAAGTATGTGAGAGAGATGATGAAGATCCCCCAGAAAAAAGGGCAAACAAAGGAGAGGAAGTTGGGCCAGTTTGAATGATTTACAGGTAGTTTCTTTTACTGAAGAAAACAATTAATTTTTAAAAAAGGGATGCAAGTGAAAGTTGACTGTGGGCAGCTAAAGCTCTCATGATTTTGTCTTCTACCATGCATTGCTAGTGATATTCTTTGTTTTACCACTTCCCAGTAACATTCATCTGCTTTGCTAGGTATACCAATCATAGCATGAGACTCACAGGGCTAAAGATGTTTGTGTCTGAGGCATGGGTATCATTGACTTCAATAGGATGGGTGCATATATCTAGGGGTAGACCTTGGCCCATATTCTCTTCTAACCTATGCCAGCGTAAATACTGAGTGACTTCATTGATGTCAATGGAGTTACTCTGGATTTGCACTGGGGTAAATCATAGAAGTGTAGGCCCAAAGCTCTACATGTATATATTTTGCACTGTACTAATAGCATGTACATTAAGAGATGTACCTATCACATGGTGCCTTCTGTCCTCCCTCTCCATTTCTCCCTATAAAAAACTCTAAATTTTAAAATGTACCATTGATGTTGCTGAAAAGTGCACTGATATTAACCATTTAAAATTTTGCCGGTGAAACACGACCACTGACCTCTCTCATGCACAAACTTTTTAATTCAAACTTTAATTTAAAAATAGCATTCAATATATCTAAAAATTCATAAAAACGTACTTGCTGAATGTTCATCTTGAAAAAGAAGTAAGAAAATATATCAGAATTCATTACAGGTGCTTTAGAAAATGATCAACAAAACTTCCTTTCAACAAGGCCATACTTAAATCAACAATTGGCATACGGCTCCGTTGAAAACAATACTGTATTCCTGCCGAAATAACTGCAGTGGTGTGAATCACTGTCTTCTGCTGCATGGCTTATCATACTTGCACGAGTTTTTGATTATTTTGTGCTTTAGTGGCTTCAGTTTACAGACAGGATATAAGCTATAATACTACCATAGGTATCATTGGGTCTGCCTTCGCTTGGGCAGTAGAAGGTGTTGAGCAAAAGGCACTGAGCTCTATTCACACTGACAGCTGTGAAGTCTATGAGGTTATAGTGTGCAGAAGAGCTGACAACTGTGAGGTCTATGTGGCTATGGGATTATTGAACACCCCATACTGAGGTAAATTAATTATATCATAAAATTATTAGGTCCCAGAGTCAATAAATCCCATGGGCAAGAGATTTAGTGGCTATATGACCATTCTTGAGGAGCATCCATTGGCACCCTAAACGTAGAGTGAGAACGAGGCATGCTGCTCCAGCTGTTCTCCAGTGTTGTGGAGAAGCAGGGCCAGGATTTGGCCCACAGAGACCAGAAAGATAGGTATGCTATCAGTATAATTGACTCAAAATAATTACGTGGTAGGAAAATTCACATGTGTTGTTTGGCTGATATCAAGAAAGGGTTCTGTGTAGCAATCCTCAAGCAAAACAAAAAGGAATCAATGAAAGTCAAATAGGTGTGTGTAACTGTGCTATCATCTCTTTCCTTTATAAGAACAAAGCATAGAGCAAATTAATTGATGATGCAGCAGTATTAGATCCTTATCCTGGGCTTGTTAATTGTCCATAAATCCCAGGGATTGCAGAAAGATTTTATTCTATGCATGTTTTCTGTCTCCCTCTTTTTCTTGCTTGCTGATTGTTGTTCCTTCCCTATCACTATCCCACACTAGTGCTTATTCAATAATTGTTCACTCTGTCTCTTTCTTGAAAATCTGTGACTCTCTATAAATAAAGCTTGATGCACAGCTTTCTGAATTCAAGCTCCACTGATTTCAGTGCATTTTTAATCAGGGTCACTTTGAGGGAAAACTTGGTATTATTTTGTTGGGGGCAGGTTCACCAAGGCAACCTCTACTCTTAGAATGGAACTGGGGTGCGACTCCCAGTTTACGTAAACATATTTGTACTAGTTCTGATTGAAGTAGCACACTAAAATTAGTGGTGTACCTTGGGTATTACGAGCAGTGGCAAGCGGTGGCATGGGATAGCCATGTGCAGTACATACCCATGGGTCCAGGCAGGTTTGTCCTCAGCTTGGCGAGCCCGTGCTGCTGCTCGCCGCTGCCCATGCTACTATTTTTTGCTCTCTTGTCCTTTGGCCAGCTCTGCAGAGTCAAAAGGCCAGATTTTTCAATGGTATTTAGGTACCTAAGATGCAGACAAGTGCCTAACTACATTTGAGGATCTGAGCCTAGGTGTGAGGATCTGGACCCTAGTGGGTTTTACAAAAGCACTAAGCTGTCTTTAATTGGAGTTAGGTGCCTAATCAGTTTAGGGGCTTTTGGGAATCCCACCGGGCACCTATCTGAACCTAGACATCTTTGAAAATCTGGCCCAAAGTTTTTAGACCTAAAAGGTAGAGAATGTTTGCAGCCTGACTACAATAATGCTGGGGGTCCCTTTTATTGGGCTTGAAATAGATTTTTTCCCCTTTGCAACTGATGATACCATTCCATTCCTATTCTTGATGGTTCTGTGAATATGTTAGACTCTGAACCCAGAAGTACAGTTTCCATATATTGTACTGAATTGCTTTTTAGGACCCAAAATGTCTACCAATTAAGGCTGCCTTTAAAGTTGAAGATGGCCTTTTAGAAGGCCAAGATTGAACCAGAAGCTTGAGAACAAAAATTTTTAAACCAAAATAAACTCTAATTTTTTCCCCCTTTTTGATTATTTTTGACCAAGGCTGCAGTTTGAGTCACTCCAGACCTAAAATATTCAGCACACAGTAAGAGTGAGGAAACAAAACATCAGATCACTCTAGCATTGCAATTCATAGCCGGGAGCTCAGCTGCACATAGAAAAAAAGTTTTGTAGGCTCATTGATATCTTGCTGAATCAGGCAGCCAGAGAAAAAGACTGTATCAGCAGGCTTAGTTCACTAATGTTAATATTCATGGAGGAAACATGGCAATACTATCTAAGTGCATATGAACAGGGCTCGCTTTTCCTTTTTTAAGTTTCAGTACAGAAAGTTAAAGGTTAATTTTTAAAAACCACAGTATAGTCTAGAATTGTGGTAGTGATGCAGTGTGATCTGGACAGTCCAATGTGTTCAGCTGTTCATAAGTTTCTAAAATATTGTATTATTTATGCAGCATCCAAAGGCATTAGCTGTTTTATAGACAAAAACGTCCCTGCCTCAGAAACCTACAGTGTAATGCCCCTGTCTTGCAAACATCTATGTACATGAGTAATTTTATTGAAGTGAGTGGCACCATTGAAGTCAAGGGGTTTTATTCACATAGCAAATGACATACTGGATCGGATCAGATCCTGGAGCTGTATCTCAGGTGTCTCATGCCCTATGTTCTCCAGTGTCATGAAGCCAGTGAGCCCAGCCCGTATAGGAGAATGGGGGCATGAGGCAACTAAGCTACAGTTCTTATGAAGCAACTACAGGTGGACACTGGTTAATGTTAAACCAAGCCAAAATGAAATATTTCAGTTCAGGAATGTTGAGCTATTTAATTTCAGTTGAAATGTTAGGATAAAATGAAATATTTTGGAACTTTCCATTCCCCCCCCCCCCCCAATTCAATATTACAATGTTTCATCTTGATTTGGCATGAAAACTAATTTTGAAATATTGGAATTTTCCATGGTACAGAATTTCCAATATTTTTACTCATCCTGGTCTCTAGCTGGTATAGAATGGCTTAAACCCTAAAGCTTGAGACTTAAACATGAGTAAGGGCACGTCTTTGCAGAATCTGGGTCTAACCTTTAGAAAAATACAAGTGGTAGCAGCAAATAATAGGATGGGGATGGAGAAAGGAGGGACAAGGTTTCCAAAAACAAGATAATTTCATGCTTGGTCACAAACCAAATGTGACTATTTATTTTCGAAAAGGTTGACAAATTCAGTTTAGGTTTTTTTGACCATGAATAAAATATATTCTGCATGGTATGCTTTTGACAAATGGATCGATTGGGTTTTTTCTCTTCCCTGAAAAACTGCATAGTGACTGTTTGAATCTGGCATGTAGGTAGAATCGAACGGGGAATAGCTGCATAGCCTTGTTTTTAGGGAGGAAAATGCCAGTTTTGCCATAAAGCCATGACACTCGGAAATAGTGTAGTAATAGTGAGCATGTGTGAATAGTTTAACATGGGGTAGCTATTGTGCACTAGCAGCCACACAGATCTTGGCGGAAGAGGCATCTGTGTCTGGTGGCAAGGAAATCCGAGACAACCGGAGGGTTCTCTTCTGTTGCAACCTTCATTTGCCTCCGCAGCAGGTTGAGAGGTAGTCCTACTTCATCCATTTGCTACGCTGTTGAGGTCTTTGTGTTGGACTGCACTTCGTCTGATACCTTGCTTTCAACTTTGCCACCATGGGTAACCCTACCAGGAGTGCAAGATTCCCAACGGCATCAGTCAGAGGGTATCTAGTACATGCAAGCTTCTCCACCAGGCCAATGTGTCAGCCCAGGGAGAAGAAAGTAAGAGTAAGACTCTTCCATGACCAGGTGACTGCATCCATCCTGTGCAGTGGCTCTATCTCTGAGCACTTTGCCACCCGAACTGGCATAAAGCAAGGCTGTGTACTCACATCTGCTCTCTTCTGCATTTTCCTAGCAGCTATGAAAATGCTAATGAGGCAGACGGTCCAATATCAGACCAACGGCAATCTCTTTAACCTTTCTTGCCTCCATGCCAGAACTAAAGTAACATCGGCAATAATAACCAAATTCCAATACGCAAATGATTGTGCTGTAGTTGCACACTCATTGGAGGATTGGCAAACAGCCTTTCAATTACTTCTCTGAAGCTTACAAAAGCCTAGGGCTAACTCTGAACATAGGCAAAACGAAAGTCCTCCACCAACCTGCTCCTGGTCAATCATCAGACCAAGCAAGGAAGATCTACATTGATAGAGAGGAACTGGAAAATGTAGAGCACTTTGCCTACCTTGGTAGCCATCTCTCACAGAGGGCAAATATAGATGTCGAAATTCAGCACAGAATCCACTGTGCCAGCCTGGCCTTTGACAGACTGTCTCACCAGGTGTTCAATAACCATGATGTTAGAACACACTCTAGATTTTTAGTTTACAAAGTGGTGATAATTCCAAGTCTCCTCTATGGCTGCAAGATTTGGGTGACCTACACAAAACACTTGCAAAACCTGGAATGCCAGCACCAGCACTTTCTCCAGAAGATGCTCAATATAAAGTGGGAGAATCGCCTCACTAATGTCAGTGTCCTCACAAAAGCCAACATCTTTAGTGTTGAGGCCCTGATTATTCAGCACCAGCTGAGGTGGAGTGGGCACTGTGTGCATATGTCTGATACCTGTCTACCAAAACAATTGTTGTACGCCCAACTCACCAAAGGAGAAAGGAAATGGGGAGGCCAAAAGAAATGCTTTAAAGACATCCTCAGGAAAAATATCAAGAGATGTGGCATCAACATCGCACACTGGGAGACAGTCACCCAATAACAGAGCAAACTGGCAAAGACTTGTCAGAAAAGGAATGACCACTTCTGAGAATAATCGCCTCCTCTTGGTCTCAGAAAAATGCCAGAAAAGTAATTGTGGCCCAACCCTGCCTTCCAACACCATCTGCAATGTCTGCGGTTCAGTCACCAAAGGACCCACATAAAACAGAACCTGCAAAATTGATTATCCTTGATCATGAAGGATCGCTGACAATGAGTGAGTATGCCTGGTATGTTAGAGCCTTATGGATTTGAGTACACACTAAAAATAGCCCAGCATAGATGGTTGCACAAGATTCCCCTGGGAGAAATCTTGAGGACTTAGTGCTTGGTTCTGCAAATGCTTATGTATGTGCTTAACTTTACTCACATGAAAAGTCTCACTGGCTTCAAAGAGACTACTCAAGTGAGTAAATTTATATGTGTATGTAAGTGTTTTCTGGATCAGGGCCAAAAGTCCAAACCTTTTCTGTACAAAACCTTTTCCTGAACCAATGGTAGTTTTAAACTTTTCATTGTCATACATGCAGTGTTTTATACAATGTTAAACCAAGGAGAAAAGAAACTGAACTAAACATTTCGCAGATGGATGAGTATCATGGGGTACACAATGTACAAATAATATTGGATCTTCTCTTGTAAAAAATATGGAAAATGTTGACCAAAATGAAAATTTTTATTACAGTCAAGCAGCCTTTTTTCATCGTAAAAATTTCACCAAACTCTCCTTATCAGAATCGATTTTGCACCATTACATTAAATGGCAAAACTCCCTTTGCAATCAATGGTGCAGGACTGAGACCTATATGGATGAGGACCTTGTCGAGGCTATGGAAAGAAATGAAACCACATTTTAAAAAAGAAATATCTCTATTTTTTCTCAATTTTTCCTATTTTTATTAACATTGTAATTTTCCAGCTTTTCTCAATGGGCTCTTCCATTCCATGATTACATTATATGCATGCAGATCTACAAAATATTACATCTACACCTATTTTTAAAAAATATAATAATGTTGTACTGTTACCATGTAGATTATTTCATTGCCTAGTTCTATATGATTCCATCTTGAAATATCTCTGTAATGTATGTGAGGTTCTGAGCACCCCTATCTCCCAGGATCAAGTCCTGTTTGAAGAGGAAGCAGAGTAGAGAGAGAGCAGATCCAGGAAGTGGACAGGAGCAAGTCCATTTGAATTAGATGCTGTAATGAATAGGTAATCAGCGGAGTTGTCTGAGGATGGGAGGTACAGGTACACACACATGAAGAGAACTGAGACTCGGGGTGATCATGGAGGTGGACAGTGCAGCGGTCAAAAAGAAAGATGAGGGAATGGAAGAGAATTGTGGCAGAGCAGAAGTGAAGGGAGTAATCTCTTCAGACAATATTTATAAGCCAATATATAAATTTGCCAATTCAGGGCAGGAGCCACAGCCCATGGAAGTCAATGGGCTTGGAATCAGGCCCTTACTGTAGGAGATAGAGGACAGTCCAGAGTCAGTTTTGCCCCTAAGGCTACAGACAGTGGTAGCAACTGGTACAAATGTAGAAATTCAACACCAGAAATGAAACACTGACCTAATCAATGGGACTAGCACCAAAATCAGAGTCTGGCATATCAATCAGAGAATGAATCTTTTCAATACGCCAGATGCTAATTAGTTTAAGAACTCTGGCTGTATATAAAGACTATTACTCACAGAAATCACGTTTTTCTCTCCCACAAATGATCTGCAGTGCTTGTGGTGTCTGTCCAAGAAAAAGTTTATTTTCATTCAGTTTCCGCCCCCCCAACCTCAAAAGACTAATTAACAAAGTATTAGCATGTTTCTAAAATATGACTCAATCCATCTTCTTAGAAAAATGTACTGAAGAATGTACCTTATTATTAGAAATGACAGGACGTATATAGGGCCATATGTTTTCAAAGACTTTTCTGTCAGTGTTAATCAAAACACTGGAGAACTTATGAACATACTGAACAGCACGTCAACCATATGGGTAATATCTTCTCTTTAATAGTGAGAATTTGAATTAATAATAAACACTGTCGAGTAACCTTAAATGAGACAGAAACAATTGAATTAAGACCAAGGAAAGTATATCATCACAAGATCATGAAGGCTCTTCAGTAACAAATATCTGATCGGTGAATTAAAGTTCAGTCTTGGACATACACTTATTTATTTCTTTTAGTTTAGCTTGAAAGAGCCTATTGGTAGCTTTAGATGATTATTGTTTTCTGTTGTATTCCACATAGGGCAGAGTTAGACTCCTTATGTTTACTACAGCACACAATGGTACTACTCTTGTTGTTGGGTGTATTTTCATTATTATCATCTATTTGTTTTTTAAAAGAGCATTGGAGTAGGGTAAACACATGTGCACAAACCATCATGAACTTCGAAAATAGATGTACGAAGAAAACTGACTCTATCTCTGGGCCTACTAACCTGGATAGTAGGTCAAGATTATAAATGATCTTGGATAAACCTCCAGCGCCTTAACTTCGGAGATTTAATTTATCTGCATTTATGAACAATGAACACTGTGGGTTACACTTTTTATGTGTTGTTCAACCAGACTTCTAATTTTTCAGGAGCAATTCTGTACTTAAATTTTAATTTTGGGACTAGATGAGCAGAATTAACCATTTAAATACATGAATTTCAGCTACAGTCAGAGAGACTGATAAATTGTACCATTTGTGCCTACAATTATCTTCAGGCACAAAATTACACCCGCAGTGTTACAGGCCATCTTTCCAAATCAGGCTCCATTGACAAAGGTGGGTTTTATGGTTAAGGCACTGGGCTGTGACTTGGGAAAACTGGATTCAATTGCTGCTGTGCTGCAGATTCCCTGTTTAACTTGGATAAATCATTTAATCTTGGTGTGCCTCAATTCCCTATCTGGAAAATGGGAATAATAATCTTTTCTTTCTCCCTTTGTCTGTGTTATTTAGATTGTAAATTCTTTGGGCCAAGCACTGTATTTTATTATTTGTACGTGCAGTGTCCTGCACAATGGATCCTGGATCTTGACTGGGGCCTCTAGGTGCTGTTGTAATACAAATATAACAATAATTATTAATTAAATACATGTTCAGAAGACGATCTCAACCTTATAGAGGAATATGCTTTTCAGTAAAGCTCTGGTAATTAATTTCTAGCCATTCCTATTGTTTCTTTATGATCAGTCCACACTGGAATCATCAGTGTCCTTGTAGGGGATGAAAAAAACTGCCTAGCTTATAGTAATGGAGACAATTTGCTTGCAAACAGATTATTATTATTATTTATTATGTATTTATTTATTGCTTCTCAACAGACCTGAAGTGTGAGATCTCATTCTATTCCTGGCATGCAAACTTGCCCTTTCTGGAGCCCAATCCTGATTTTATTGACATCAGTGGGAGCACTGCCATTGACTTCCCCGGGAACAGGACTAGAGCCTTTCTTACTAGCTGTGCACGATTTTCATGACTTGCTTTCTCTGCCACTAGAATTTTTGCTTATTTTTCTGTAGTTAAATACAACGTTGCATTTAGACATCTCAGCTACTCACCTTTGTTTGTCTGAATGTCTCTGAAATATGTCCAGGGGCTGTTTATAAGTAAAAAATACTGCAGAGAACAATCCTGCACTGGCAGGAAGATGATTTGAATCATCTAAAAGAGATGGGGGTGGGGGAAAATTTAACTTCTCTGAGTTCTAAAGCAACACATTGAGAAACTACCACAATATATTGATGGATTTTATTGGTAAACATCCATTTGCTATTAGATCTAGTTTGGGAGAAATATATTTTCATTTTTCTCTAGAAGCTTTACATTCTTACCAGAGATAATCCATACCTCCCGATGGGAGATTGGAGGTAGGGCAGAGTGAAGGCAGTAGCAGCAGCAGATGTTATTGAGCATGCTCAGTCCATGTGAGACTGTGCGCCCCCTCCCCTCCATGCATCACCTCTGATTCTTACAGTAACATGAGGTGTTCTTTTCATTCTATCCTTGAATCAACTCCTGCCTCCACTGCCTTTTTTTTTACTGCTATTGGTAGAAAAGCTGTTTATTACGATCAGCATATTCGGACTGGTAGATATTTCTCCTGCACCCGCTCTTTTCTTTGCTTCAGGACTGGCCACAAAAGAGTCTATGACAAGCAGCAGACTTCTTACCTCTTTTTGCCTATGTGCCATTCCATCAACCTATGCAATTTTCTGGCAGTACTGGTTCTGCCATAAGATAACCTGCCATGCAGGCCTCAGGAGAGTTTCTCCTGACTCTAAGGATCAATATCCACCTGCAAATATATTGGTGGCAAATATATATATGCCTTATTTTTTTGCCTGCTGACAGTCCTTCCATTTCTGACAAAGCCTTAATGCCAAGATGTGTGCATGTAACTTCCTACAATCTGCATCTCACCCTTCTGCTCCAGCCATGCATTGGGAATAGCTGGAGATGCACCCCCCCAGTCGGAGCTCAGGAAGGCACAATGTCTCCTGTATTTCCTGAGAAGGGCGGCTGCTTTGCCACCTTTTAAAGAGGGTGCAGAACAGGCTCCCCTCTACAGGATGGCTCAAAGCCTCCTACATGCCCATTTGCAGAGCCCTGTGGAGTCCCTGAACCTCTTAAACTCAAGGACACCCCCTGAGCCCAAGCCGTCTTTGAAAGCCTAAGAAAAAGGATAAGCAATTTCACATACCCACGCACAGCTCAGGCACAGTCTAGTCTACAATAAGCTAGTGCTTTTCTGGATCAAGTGACCATCCCAATTCTTCCAAATAAATTCAAACTAGATTTAAACTCCTTGACACAAATCCTGAAGTCCATTTACACTTCTCTGAAAGAGGACTGCCTAATGTTTCATGTGCATTTCAGAGAGCACTTGGAGTCAATGGTGTAATTCTTAGGATGTGACTATCGCACCGATATAAGACTTCTGCCTGCTGTACTGTAACATTCTGAAGCTGATTTCTTCTGACTCCTGTTCACAAGATGAGGTGTTTTTATTTTATTCTGTATTTAGATATAAACAATATTAAAGGGAGAGGAACAGAAGAAAACCACCGCACACTCCCATGTTAAAAGTTCCAATCTGGACAATTGATTAATCTCGTGACAACATAATAATAAGGTAATTCTCTGGAAACTTTACCCTGGCCTGTGTTATAGGTTGAATTAGCTTTTGCATATGCTATTATATATGGTACATAGTGCTTGTTAGCATTTTACTCTATCTGACTCTACTTAATGTCCATCAGCTGAAGTATGATGTAGCTACTCCAATCGTGAAAATGTTGGTAATTCTTATTGGATCTTTATTGTTTGTTATAGGCATCCATTATTTTTACTGTTACTTCTCCTCATCAGCCTTGGATGTAATGAGCTTTCTTCATTCTTGATGATGATGAAAAGCTCCATCAAAAAATGATCATGCTTTTTTTCCCCCAATACACTGTAAAATCATTTCTGTTTTCTTTGACATTTTATATACCAATGTGACTTTTGATCTTCACTAAGATGATTCTTCATTGTGCTTTGCCTGGATGGAATAAACAAAATCTCCTCCTAAATTGATTTCCAAGACCTTGACTTTATCATCTTCCAGACCACGCTGCTCAACTATTCCTCATTACAGGAGATCTCTTGTTTTCTAATCCAATTTATTTTAGTCTTTCCAAAAAAAAAAAAAAAAAAAAAAAAAAACTGGTGTTATTTCACTTTCCTTAGTGTAAGTTATTTACAGAGATGTGGGAATGAATTGCAACAAATTTATCGGACACGCTTTGCCTTTATTTTCCCTGTTTGTGAATAGCTGGTTGAAGAGATTGTGAAATTAAAAATTGATTATTTTTCCAATATATATCTGAATTTCTTTATCTCATGATTCTTGGTCTGCAGATCATCAGTAGAGAACGTTTGAAATTCACCAGTCACAAAATATCTCCTTTGAAAAAGGTGTCATTTGAAATCAACTATCAGAATTGTTAGTGATTCTTGATGTGGGAACGAGAGGGAAACATTTTTTTATTTATTTTTTTTTAAATTAAATCTTGTTTAGCTTCCTGGCACTTTTGAACAACCCTACAATAACAAAGCCTGTGTTAAAAGAAAACATTGCAGTACGGAAACAGAGAAGGCTGGCCCTAGTTACATGCTAAGAGTGTTGTCACACACAACCTCCTGCTTTTGAGGTGCTGCAACGCCCACGCATGCACATATGAGCTCCCTTGCCTGCTGTCAAAACTATACCTCAAAAGATATCCTTAGTAGCCCAACCCACCCTGGACTCTTATCTATACCATCCCCCATTCAGCTGCTGAAACCATCTCCAGACTCTCTCTGATAAGTACTAGGAATCTCCTTCCAGATGGCAAAACCCTTCTGCATCTCCTTAATCCCATTCCTCTCCAAAATGCCCAGCTACCAAACACTCCCCTCTCTACCCACCCCCAAATACATTCCATATGGGTTACTAAAATTAATTTGGGGTCCTGATTGTTTAAGCTGGCATGGGGTCAGGCAAACCTTAGGGCCATCTTTGGAAACAGATTTCACTTTGAAGTTTCTAAAGATTTATTACAAACGATAGGGAATAAAACCCTTAGTTCCCCCCACCCTTAAAATTTGTTCTCCTTACAAGGCATAGTTTTAAATATGCCCAGATTATGTCACTAATGAGTAGTATACTTTTCATCTTGATTTTGCCTCTGTATAATAGATGATCTAACTGAAAAAATAATGCTACTAGCATTGCAAAAAGGCATGAAAGCGTAATATTTTCTGAATGCCAACCAGGCTAGCTGTGTTAACAATCAAACCAGAGATCCTCCTGAGAAATAAAATGTTGATTGTGACCTCGGAAGAAATCAGGCCTGCTGATGGCAAATATATGGAATTGATTAAATGAATAAATAACCCAATTATTTAGTTTTGCATAAAAATATGTGGTACCCAGGTCAAAGATAATCCCTAATTTTTCTGTGCATAATAGATTCCAAAGTGTAAACACCAGCAGTAGCATGAATCAAACTAGATGCTTTAAGTCAACATTCAAAGGTGTGATTGTAAACTCAGAAATATTGATAATGTTTGTGAATAACTGCACACTAAATTATGCTAGAGTTCCCAAGCTGATATGAGTGCCACTGGCTTTTTAATACTCCAGGGTCTGTTAAAAGTCTGAGTCAAAATGCTGACCACAATTTTTACCTTGGAGATTTCCATATACTATTTGATTTCATTGTTTAGTTTTACAGCCTCAGGTTCTGTGTGAGAATAATGTCAAATAATTTATAGGCAAACGGAAATCACACTTCACTTAAGCTGTTATCTAGGCACCCTACATTATCTGATCCTGTCTTTTTTGTGTTTTAGATTTTGGACAAAGGTTTTAGACCATGAAAATTACAGTCCAAAGATCTGTTCTCTCCCTTACTTGATAGCTAAAAGGCTAAACTGCTAATTTGCATCCACAATATATTTAATCAAAATAAATCATCCCTGTACTTGTCACAACTGCCTTATGAAACAGTAAAGTCACAGTGGCATGAAGTCACTGGTGATAAATGTGCAAAGTAATGAACTTGCATTAATGTTAGGGCTGTGCAGCCTGAGACTAGTTCTTTATTTACCACAGATTATTATTGATTGTTTGTATTACAGTAACCAACATCAGGTGTCCATTGTGCTAGGCGCTGTACAAACACTGTCTATACTTGCAGCTAGGGGTGTGATCCCCAGCTTGCATAGACATACTCTCACTAGCTCTCATTGAGCTCTGTGCTAAAAATAGTTGTGTGGCTGCAGTAGCTTGGACCGCAGTGAGTACACACCTGCCAGGAATCCAATGGGTACCTACTCAGGGTGGCAAGCCCAAGCTGCTGCTTGCTGCTCCCCATGCTACTGTGGCTACACTATTATTTTTAGCACACTAACTTGATGAGAGCTAGTGTAATTATGTAATTATGTAAACATAATTTTACATGAGCTGAGAATCACACCCTCAACTCCAAGTGTAGATGTAGCCATAGGAAGAGACAGTCCCTGCCCTGGTCAGCTTACAAACTATAGATGCACAGATGACATAGATAGATGTACAGTGATACGACCTGCCCAAAGTCACACAATCCAATAGTGACTGAAGTTCCTGACTCCCAGTCCACTGTGTGCTACATTTTCCTTAACAAGTGTTTGATACCTGGCATACACATGATATTGGATTAGCTAGGAATTTGATATAGTGCTTAAAAGACAGGGTTGGATGTTAGGAGAACTGAGTTTGAGTACTTTCGTCTACTGAGTTACTAAGTAACCTTAACACATCACAAATTTAACTGCTGTGATATCTGAACACCTATGAACTGTTATTCATTTAATCAAATGTGAAACAAGTTATTACAACCCAAATTCCCTTCTCCTCCTTGACACCGTGGTGAATTCTAGATCCAGATCCAAACTTCCCAGCTCTTTCATATATCTATATTGGTCTCAAAACAAAAATGTACATCCAAGTGTTGTGCTGTATTTGGTGAAGATCAGCTTTAATTTCTGAACGGAACTTCACAGTTTGATCCTTTATCTATTCTAGGGAGATGGGTGAGAAGACAGCAGTGCATCTGTTAACAGATGTTATCTAGTACTGCCCAGGATTGCAATTCTTGTGTATATAAAATGCAACCCAATATGCATGCAACATGGGCCGAATCCACAGCCCACTGACTTCAATGGGCTTTGGATCAAATCCTATGCCATTCAGAACTACAGCTCTTGGTTATCATACATTTAGAATATAGTTGTAGCAAGAGCCTCATAACTCCACTCACCTATCAGCAAAAGAAATCAGCCTAAGTAATGTACAAAACAGATTCTAAATGGTAAAGAAGAAAGCAGCTTCTCTTCAGCTAGACCTATAGAAATGGCAAAAAGTTGGTGGCAGTTAAACATTCTTCCTAACAAATAACAAGCAAGTGTTAAAACTGATATTCCAGAATCATGAATAGCCAATTCGGTTATTTAGCAATTCCTTTAAATTCAGTGTTTGAACATCATTTCATTTTCTGTCTCCCTCCAGCATGCCCTCCGGCAGTAATTTTTAAACTATAATTAAATACATGCAAAATATAATAATTATTTTTAGTAGAGATGTGGTTTGCTTTACTTTATGCAATTCTCTGATTAGTGTAGTCATTCAGCATACCGTAGTACTGGTGGTTTAGCTACAAAAGTGCCCTCACGGTATATGCTGTGATTAGGATTATTTATTTACAGGGTGCCAAAAATGTATGTACTAGGTGCTTTCCAGTTGAAAAGGAAGAAAAGAACCCAGGATTAATAGGTGAACATTTCTCTCTCTTATAAGCAAAGAGAAGCACTGGTTTGATCGATTAATTCACCCACTCCCCCACCAAAAATAAAGTTTTCTGAATATATAAACAGAATTATCTTTATGTCAATGTAAGAGATTTTCTGCAAAGCTTTGTTTGAAGTTAACCTGGTGCCTGGTATTTAGAGTTGATCTTTAATGACTGCCCACGCATGGAAGTTATCACTGTGATGTGTTGCTGCTCTTGAGAGGAGAGGGGACCAGTGATCTCAAGAGAGCCTGGTTACGTAATGCAGGGAAGGGAAGGGAACATGACAGGAAATCACTGTCTTGTTTGTTTTGCTTTCCAGATATCAACAGCCATGACAGAATCGCATTGCCTTGAAGTAATTGCCTAAGCATGGAAAGCAGTTAGAAACATGGCTCAACGAGCTCCTGGCTATGGAACAAATGACATCATTTCGCTCTCAAAAAGAAGACCACTACGGGCTTGGTGAACAACTTCTGCAGTAAAGAGAGCAAGGATTGAGGAAGGCTTCCCTGCACCTAGGTATTGTTAGACTTTATGTGCCACCCTCTCCTCACCCTTTCATTGTGGCTTTATTCAAATGCTAGGTCTTGATCCTGCACATGCTTAGGCACTTAAATAACTTGAACTCCTGCTTCATCTGCTTTATGCAAAGCTTCCCAGAAAGCTGGTGGGTACAGCCAGCTGGGGATTCTTTATCACTGGGAAATCTATGGGTGGAGCAAATATTGCATAGTTGTCTCTGTGCCACCCCCACCCTCCAGTATATGGGGCAATTAGGGTGTGGGAACAGGAAAAAAGGGATGTGGCTGGATCAACACTGCATTCTGGCAGTCCTCGGTCGTGTCACTTGGGGCCATCACCAGTCTTTGTAGTTTACAGCAGCCATGAGGCTGCTCTAAACTCCACCAGGGACAGGCTAAGATAGAACCAGCCCCAAAATCTGGGAGCCACAAATGGTTTATTTGCAGCCCCCCAGTTGTGTCTAGTGCACAGCTGAGAGGCTGGGTCAAAGGGACAATTCTCATGCATGAACATTTGAGCCTAGAAACCTAACTTTGTGGCATTATTTTCCTGTTGCTGCCTTTTATTTTAAGGGGCTTTTAACTCAGCCATCAGATGTGAGCTTATCTGTGGCAAACAAAAACTAAAGGTTTACAACCCATGGAACCCGTTTCTCCAGAAGGTACTGCTATGGGACAATTAACTGAGTTCATGCACTAATCATAGCTTATCCTTTTAAAAAGAATTATTACATATTCTTGGATGCTGCTATACTGCCATAATGTACAGCACAATGTATCAAGGATAATACAGCATTGATTCCATTCCTTGATGTATCATCATTTATCTAGTCTACCAATGGACCAAAAAAGAATACATCAGGAGTAAAAAATATGTCTAATTAATAACTTTCTATGTTATTTATAGCTTCTTCAGTGTGGGTTTAATGCTATGAGGTACTGATGTAATATCCTTGGACCATGTGTGTTGTGTCTTCTCTAGAGACTAATCCCCCCACACAGGATAACAACCAGCTATTGTTACCAGTCAATGGAGTTACTCCCTTAGTTCAAGTGACAGAGATTTGTGCACACTGCTGAAGCTCCAGGGTTCAAATCCTACTGGTGACCCATAGTGCAGGTTGTTACACTGAGCACCTTCCATTTTTATTCTATTCTATCCCTATTGACCTCAGTGAGTACTGAAGGACTCTTGGCTTGCTGTAGCATCAAACGCCATGTCACACAGACAACTATATATCCATGATACTCCTATCTCATATCAATGGAAATGGTTGGGTTCTAGATAAATGATCACTTGATATAATGTTAGGGCTGCCTGTATGAAGGTAACTGGGAGAAGGAGGGCCCCAGAAGCTGTGGAGGTAGCCATCATTGGTTGATTGCACTCCAAAAATTGGGGGTTGGAAGGCAGAAACACCAGCCAGCATTGCTTCCAGAGCAGCACAGTTTTAAATATGCAATTATATTATCCCTAAAGGTAAATAGAAGATGTGCAAGAAATATTTCTGTAAAATAGTTTGCAGCTGAATAGATAACACTATTCCCCGCCTCCTCCCTGGCTGTACAATTTTAATTATGTCAAGGAATTGCTCCTGTTTTATATTCCATATATATTTATGGAATAAGCTGTTGGCAAATAGGATATTATTTCAAATAATTTAATGTATTTATTAAAAGAGATTACAAATCTATTCAGGCTACAGTCATTGCCCTTCGGGCAACTATTATTGCCATATTATTGTTCCATTTATTTCAAAATAGTGTGAGGATGGACTGTCCACCCATGATCTGGGTGAGGAGGGCATTGTCTGCATATGGATCTCCCCCTTTGTTTGTGGGGCAGAGGGCTCCACTACCTCATTGCTATCCACTCCTGATCCAGAACGCATGGAAAATACTCTGCAGGTCCAGAGATCCATAAATGGGGAGAGGGCGGAAAGGAAGTGGGCTAGGACAGACACACATCTGCTACTCCTGTCACCTGGTAGTGGATTCACCAAGCCTCATGCTGTGTTTTCTCATGTGTGCCACTCCCTCCGATCTCCCCATGACAGACAGGGCATCCTATGGGCATTAGCAGCAGAGGAAGCCCTGGCAGGGCAGACTCATGGAGGGTATGTCTGCACTATAATGAAACCCCTTTGGTTGGCCCATGTCAGCTGACTCTGGCTAATGGGGCTCAGGCTGCAGGGCTATAAAATGCAGTGTAGATGTCTGGGTTCAGGCTGGAGCCCAGGCTCCCCCTATGCATGATCCCCGAGCCTGAGTTCCAGCCCAAGCCCAGACTTCTACACAGCAATTTTGCAGTCCAGCAAGCCCAAGTCAGCTGATGTGGGCCAGCTGCAGATGTCTTGCTGCCATGTAGACGTACCCTGAAAGGCTGCAGGAAGGCCCAGGCCAAGTGTGGAGCCACAGGCCTCCAGTGGATCCTTTGCATTCCATATCAGGTTCTCTTTGGATTTTGGTTGCTGAATGCAAAGATCAGTCCCTGAAAGGAAGTCATGCACCCACCCCTTACTCTGTAAGGGGAATCTCACAGAGATTTCCTTCTCCAGCTTTTCCCCTGGGAGATGTGCGATTCCCTCCCATATATACTGAAAAAACAAAAACATTTATATTGGGAACTGGGTATGTTAGAGGAGGAAATTCATCATGGGATACAGAGCCTATCCCCAGCTCCCTCTGATCCAGTAAGTACTGCAGTAACCTATGTGACATGAGTTTAGCAGTTTCATTCCACGTCATTTAAGGGCTGGTCTCTGCACAGTTTTTGTAGCAATATAACAACATCAGATTAGGAACAGGTCTAGCTAAACTGGTGCAACCCTGATTTCAGTTAAATCAGTGTAAAAGGGCCTATATCTGTACCGCTTATTTCTGTAAGCACTTTTTCAGTGGTATAACTGTCCACATAAGGGCATTGCACCACTTTAACTAGATCTGTTTCTACACCAATATTGCTAAACAAAGACATGCAAAAACTGTATATAGACCAACCCTAAAATAGATTATTGGCACCCATGCTGAAAGAACTCCTTTGACCTCAGAAGACAAAGAATGAGGGGGGCATGGAGTCTATCATTTCACCCTGATACATTGTCACATCTGAACGGAGCTGAGGTGCAATGGTGGGGTGCTAAGGAAAAACTCCCATTACTACAGCCCTTGACATACCTGTTCATGCTAAATAAAGCTCCCCAGGTATCATTCTGGTATTTTCCATGAGGACAAACAAAACATTCTCTCTAATAGAAATGTGTTGTTTTTATGCAGCAGATTGTGGATAATAATAATAAAAATAATAAACCCATTTATATGTTTACAAAAAATGTGTTAAAGTAACAGCAAAGTTTATGGGATTAATAAAATATATGGTCAGAAATTATTGTATCACCCACCTTTCTTAGGTCCTGATCCTGCAAACACTGACATAGATGCTTAAATTTACTACGCTGAGGAGTCCCATTGATTTCATGTAAGTAGTAGTAAAATTAAGCATGGTGTGTGAATATTTGAAGAATAAGGGCCTTATTAATATTTTGGTGTTATCCTACCATTTTGAATTGCTACCACTGCTGCTTGTTTGATTGGCAGTAGCGTATTTTATGGGCTTCCAACCTTCAAGCATAGTGGAATAGATAGCAAGTTAATTATGCATAAGATAGAAAGGTTTGTGTAAATATAAAACCAATATAATATATTATTTACATACCTCCTGTACTGATCCTATGTAACTTCAGCAAAAAACTTGCAGAAAGTAGTAGATTTTGGCTACCATAAACAGATGCTAATATTTTCTAGACTAGAGCATATTTGTATAAGAACATAACTCAACACAGATGGACAACAAACAGGATAAATCTCTATCATTTATTACATTTGCTTAGTGATCAAAGGTGTCTAACTAGACATTTTTTCCTCATTGGTTGTTTGCATTAGATATGCAAATCTTCTCTCTTGCAGAGCCATTTCCGAATATATTTGCCAGGCTATTGATGTCCATTACTTCACTTAAATATAGATCAGAAATACTGACAAATATTTTCATTCAAAGAGTTTGATCATTTTCAGATTACTCTCCATGCTAGTAATTAACCTCAGTCAATACCCTTCCATAGTACTTTCAAACACTATTCTTAGCATACATAAAGTTTCATAAATATGTACTAAATAACCTTAAAGCCCTTTATGAATAATTATGAGTTTTTAAGTTTTTGTGAATCTGCATATTAATTCTGCACCATAAATAAAACATGAAGCAAAAATCCAGCATGGTTGGTATCTGGGGACAGAGGAAGAAAAGGAGGGATAATTATCAGTTTAATGTGGGAACATACTTAACCTAAAAGATTATCTTAAAAACTGATGATTTTATAGGTTTGTATATGTATATATATATGCGTGTGTGTGTGTATAAATTATGCACCTTGAAAGAATGCTTTAATTTAAATTAGTTGTGCTTTTGTTCCTGCAATACCATTCTGAGCTATTTTAGTCAAAGGCAAATTACCTGAGCTTTATATGTGCTGGAGTTCAGCTCCATATAGTTCCATCTTTTTATATGTGCATTTCCCCAAAGGTGGAAAGTTAATGAGAGGCTGCTGACTAAAATGACTACATTTTGCCTTCTGTGGGACATTATGGATTTAAAAGATAAGAGAGAGTGCAGCAAGTCCAAAAACAATTTCATTTCATTAATCCCCCGAGTGCCTCGGGATGAGCTGGCCATGTCCAGCAAAAGTGGAATCACGCAGGCTTTTGCATACTTACTGTATGTCACCATAATACAGCCACTTTAACCCCTTGGATGCCATGCTCATCTTTAAACACAAGCTGTCTAAACACACATGGAATGGGAACAATGTATGGCTGGATGGTCTTATAGTGACACTTTCTGGATGTACACTGACAATAATAGGCAATTAACTGATTTATAGTGCTAGTCCTAGGCAGATGAGTGCATAGATTATCAACGGAAAAATATTTTTATTGCAAACATTTTTCCACATTTCGGAATGTAAACTACTGTATTTATAAGCATAACCCAAGAACATATAAAAGTTTTATGACTATACCTCTGCATGCTTGGTAGAAACTTATCAGTTGCTTTATAGTTTATAGGTGCTTTTGAGAACTATTCCATTTTAAAGGGATAATACCATGTTAATGATTACATAAATAAAAGCAAAACAGATTTCCCATTCTGAAGCTATAGGGCTAAGATGTGAAGCTCAGACCTGATTCTGGATTGCAATCTGAATGTACCCAAAATTTTGGGTTCAGGTCCATCACACTTTTCCTGTTACCAACAGGCTCTTAGATTATTCACACAGAATTAAAAGAAAAGTTAGAGTCTTTATACTCTCACCCTTTATACTCTTTGTTTAAGTGGTTTACTTCACTCAGCCTGGACAAGGAAAATAGATTGGTCAGTTTCACTTTTATAACAAGTCATTGTCTAATCAATTTCAGTTTGGGGCTCTTGTGTATTGGCTGCATACAGTAAAAGGTAATATTTTTAACCACTTTAAAACACAAAAACCAGTTTCATTAAGTTTTATAAAACATTCTCTTAAGAAAACCTAAATTTATATGTAAAGTATCTGAGACACTAATGTTACATTATTATCGTGCATCACTGCAACAGTGCCTAAAAGTGTGCTAGGTGCCTTCTAATGCCAGTGAGAGACTTAGGCCCCCCTCCTTCAAACACTTCTGCACTTGCTTAACTTTACTAACAAGAATATCAATGAAATATTGAGCTCAGTGCAGCTACTCATGATCATTCAGAAAGCATGTGCAGAAGTTGTGTACAGGACCGGGGCTGAAGGCCCAGATCTACACTTCGATCCACAGAGGCAGACCTTCTGCCTATGCAGAGTTTGGAAGAAGTCAGTGGTGCTCTGCTTGGGCTCAGCTATTTGTTCAAGCATATCCAGTTGCAGAACTGGGGCCTGATCCTGAGGTACTTGCACAAGTAGATCATTTTACTTAGGTACATAATACTATTAATTTACACGTATGTGCATAAGCGTTTGCAAGGTAGGTGCCAATTTCAGCTGAGTAGGAGGAGGAGGTGGGTTTAGGAGACAGTGGGAATTGATAGGATTATAAAGGAATGGGCAATATCAAGAAGATTATGAGATTGCTCACTGAAGGCTGGTGCACATCATGATGGAACACAGAGTTATTTTTAATGAGAGCAATAGATACAGCAAATTTGAGCAGGGGGTTGGACTAGATGACCTCCTGCGGTCCCTTCCAACCCTAATCTTCTAAGATTCTGTGAAAAGGATTATTCAGCAAGCTTCATGTAGAAGGAGTAAGTCTGCACTGCAGGAGGGGTTTAAAAGAGAAGTGGGTACTGGCTCACAGAGTAGCTCAGGAAAGATGTTCTGTGCAAAGGGGGAGATGTTTGTGGGAGAAATGGATAAACACTGAAATCAATGGAGCAAAGGTAGTTTATCCCAGCAGAGATTCTGACCCATCTTCTGGACCCCTAATCCCACAAATCCCTCAAACACAGATGGGTATCCCACAATACCCTGTGAAAATTTCCCATAAGGTAGTGAGTCTATAGGGTGGGCAGGGCAACTCGGGAATACCTACTTGCACTGCTCCATGCTGGCATCGATGCAGATGTAGAAGACACATGCATTGCAATATGCATCGAGGCGAGCCCAGAAATGTGAATACATTCTGCCAGAATAGCTGTGTTGATCTAACTAAACCCAGATAACTTTCAGGGTTTTGTACACACAGAAGTTACTGTGAGTCAGATTAATTCAAAACTTAATGTGGTTTCGAAACCCGTAGAAAACTATGTAAACTTTAAATTATTGGAGGTGAGTGGTGGAGCTGTGCAAGTGTCAGGACACCAAAGCTTTTTATGAGAAGCTTTTTCATTAATACTATTAAACAAAGACCTTAATGATCAACTTGAAATAAATTCCAAAAATAACTATAAAATTGATCCTTTTACCATCAATTGCATTCAGTTCAATCTTATTTCTTATTGAAAATTACAAAAATCTAACTTTGGATGCTCCATCTAATCAGTTTTTAAAAAAGAGTGCAGAAATATCCCCAATATAAATTGGCATGTCGCTTGGAGTAAAAGGTGGGTGAGGTGATATCGTCTATTTGACCAGCTTGGTTGGTGAGAGAGACAAGCTTTCACATTTACAGTTTCTTCAGGTAGAAGAGCTCTGTGTAATCTCAAGAGATTGTCTCTCCCACCAACAGAAGTTGGTCCAATGAAAGATATCACTACACCCGCCATTTTTCTCTAATATCCTGGGACCAACACAGCTACAACAACATTGCATGCAGTGATGTCATTAGGAATCAGTAAAGCTAACTGTTTTTACTACACATGCAAACTTTTAACGTTTCTTTTGCATTATGATTGCTGTGTTTCATGTAAGGATAGGATTTATTTTAATTAAAATACCTTATGCTAACATAAACCTGTTGATGAATGGTTTAAGCTAATTCTTGTGTGTGCTGGACTCGCATAGATTTGTAGACTTATTCGGAACTCAGCGGCCGCCTATATTATTGGTTAAACTGTTTTCGTCTCAAACCCTTTCTGAATTCACAACAAAAATAGCAGGCCAGATGCCCAGATTGCAGTTAGAGCCCCTCATTAGACATCATTTGCATCCTATTAACCACAAAGCTGTGGGTCATTCGCTGCCTGTCAAGCATTCAACTCATTCCTTTTGTGTTAATTAGTGGAGAAATAAGGAGTTAATGAAGATCTTATGATCTGTGATGATTCATCTTTGTTGTTTCAAACGAATCCCTGCTCTCTGAGCACTCCAATGAGCTCCTACACCTTGACTAACAGAGAAATAGTCAGAGACAGCTCACTGAGGCTTTTAGAGTGTCATTCTCAAGGGACCTTTTGCATGGTGGGCTTTGTTAGCTAAAGATTAGAAGGAGTTAATTGCTTCAAGATTGCTAGCAGATTAGGTTACAGGGTATGTTGTATCTATGTAAGCATATGTCAGGTCTAGTTAAAAGATAGAATATGCTTATTTTAATAAAATTATGAAAGGAAGAATTAACTTGTCATTATGCTAGAAATCTTATTTATACACTTAATTTGAAAATGTAGATATATTGGAAGCACTGGTTTTGCTCTCACTTTCCTTCTCGATATGCATGTGTTACAATCACAGAAGGAGGCCACTTCTGCTTAGTAAAATAGTTCCCGTGTTAGTTTAATTCTTACACCCTTTTCCCCCCTACTTATTTACCAATGTTCAAGAAATTAACCTAATGTTAATGGCTAGGGTGCAGTTATCAAGAGACAATAGCACCCCAAACAAGCATAGATAGTTCAGATTAAATCCTGACCCCCCTATCCCGGCCTGGGCAGCCAGTCTGACCACATGGGACTTCTTGTGGAGAAAAGTCATCCCCCCCACCACCTCCAAAATCATGGAGTGGCAGTTAAGCTGTTTAGTGGTCTGGGGTTGCAGCTTCTGTTGTTCTTGTGGCCTCCTTTCTGCGGGGGAAAATGGCCAGTGGATCTGCACAGCAGTCCATCTGCCCCCCTTGCTGCAGGGGACATACTGGAAGCTTCCATTGATCTAGACTCTGCAACTCACAAGGGTTGCAGGCTCAATGCAGGCTCCCTAAATCCTGTCCCTCTTTGCGTTGTGCAGAAGAACCACACCAGTTCCATTGCCTCTGAGGCCCCGCTTAGCTATGTGGGAGAGGAGGCAGGATTTGCTCATAATCTAACCAACAGGAACAGCAACACGAATTCAATGCATCTCCTCCACTGGAGTTCCATAGGGTCTGCTCCCTCTTCAGACTCCCACAATCCCTGCCCCAGTGGAAGCTTTAACTCCAAGGCATTACAAATGAGGAGGAGTCAATAGATTTTGTGAATTCTAGAGCTGGTTGAAAAATTTCAAGTTTCAAAATTTCTTTGTGGAAAAAAAAGGACACATTTTCCACAAAAAATTAGTGAAAATTGTTCCCATTTTTTCACCAGCTCTAGATAAATCTAATCCTTTACCAGGAATGATTATGAATTCTGAGTGTTTCTATTTAAGTGAAAACACATTTAGGGAAGGCAGCAGACAACTATTGCTCCCTCAAACTTTCTTCCAGTTCTTCTGTCGGCCTCCAATTGGCTTTAAAGATACAAATCTCATTGGCATGTGCAAAACCTACCGCACACTTCTGGATGTGGAGCCAGATTTCATACAGACCAAATGGCGCCCCAGGCAAGCAGCGTCTTCAGTGCCCCTCCCCCTCCATTAGTTAAACTTTTGAATACTTTATTTTTTATTGCATTTGTAGCCCATTTCACGACTTTGATGCATGATTTGCATGCGTTATTTATCGCTATCATATAAAACAATAAATTTGCACACTAGGATCTGTAAATCCGTATTTATTCATGCCACATATAAGCAAATAAAAATAATTAATTTCCTCTAAGCTTATAGAAACTTTTTCATTGTAAGAATAACTGAAATGCAGTAACGCCAAGAAATTGAACTTGTGCACCAACATGGGGTGGATCAGTATTAAATAATGTTACAGTAGGTGACAGCCTTAGAATGTTAACACTAGTCCTTTAGTTCAAAAGGTCATTTTTCTCGCCTTTGTTCTCTCGAACTGAAGCATGGCATCAAGGAGATCCAAAGACTGGCCAATGGCATTTTCAGGCAACAAAATAGCAAGCAATGTCAGTCTCTCATCAGCCATCATCGATCGAAGATATGTTTAAATGAGCCTGAGCTTCGAAAAGTTGCACTCAACGCTCACTACTGTGACCAGCAGTGTGAACAGAATCCTTAAAGCTATCCGCACATTACGGAAACTGTCCTTCAGCTGGCCATCATGAATGGATTGAAGAATGTGGCGTGGAGAGTGCTTCCCGTGTGGCAAAATGTGACGGATGTTGTCCAGTTCGACATCGAGGTCTTTATCACTGATATCTGAACGTTCCCCAGGTGTCAGCATCCAGTGAAGGTCCGTACAATTGTTCAAGAATGTCTTCTTGTCTGCCAGCAGCTTACTAAGGTCATACAAAAACCGCCATACTTCATTTGTCCGAAATTTCTTCGATGGGCACTCGAGTAGTGTCAACGAGCGAGCAAAAACACACCCTCTTGAATTTTTCTTCCGAGCTTCCTATCACCTCATCTCTGCCCTTGTAACCAAACTGTCTTTTCTTCCAATGAATACAAGTTTCTTTGAAGACAGGCTCAACTCCTACGGTTTCCGCCATTTCATTGACAGCAGTGATGGCATTTCAAATCTGTTATCTCTGTAGGCCACAATGAAATCAAGGCAGCTTTTCATCAAAGTAGCAGCGGTCACGATGTTCATCGACCGAGTTTGTAATGCCTTGCTTACAACATTTACTTGGAACAGGATATCATGCCAAACCGCATGGATACCAGAAATTTGAAGTCAGTGATCTGATTTGTTAGGCTTTGCGCCTGGTGTCAGATTCTGGCGCTGGATTTACTTTTCATGTTGCTTCAGAACATCAGCTAAGTTATGCCAGTAATTATACCCGGAAAGTGCAAACAACAATTTGGCGTTCTTGTTAAATATTTTGCAACAAAAAGAGAACACTTTGTCAGTTGATTGCAAGTATACAAACCAATGCCAGCTCTGTTTCTCACTATTCCCAAGCACTCTTTCGTAGTGTGACTTTGAGAATTGTCGCTTCTGCTCATTTACTGGAAATCTCATATCCTAAATTTTGTCCGGCCTGTTCAAAATTGTACAATCAATATTGGCAGAGTTTAGGATAGCTGACCATAAAGCAGGATCTAATGTATCAATTTGTCGTGTGCCGTTTTTCTCACTGCTGTTTCTGTCATCAGGCAAGGCTGATTCTTCTTTATCATTTCTCTCCTTTTCATGTATACCAGATTTTTCTTTGTCAATACTCTCCTTTTCATGTGAGCCACATTCTTCTTTATCATCACTCTCCTTTACATCTCCAGGAAAACTGGATGATTTTCCATCACTTTCCTCACATTTCCATTCCTTATGTTAAGGTAAATCTGCTAATTCCTTAGTAATAGAACTTCCATCATTTACGCTTTGCTTCTCAGTTTTTTCTGCACTGGGATGATCGCTATTGTCTAAAGCCCAGTCTATGTTTAGGGAAAAAAAACCAAAATGAAGTGTTTTGATAATGTCAAAACATCCTATTTTGAGACTATCAGAAGGAAAAGTTTCAATTTTATGTAATAAAACATTTTTTTTAAAGTCAAAATTGGGACAAAATCTTACCATTTTATCGAAATGACATGATTCAATTGACTCAAAACAGTTTCAGAAATTCATTTTGTGGGACATTTCCATTTTTATTTTATTTTATTATTATTATTTATTTGTTTTGTTTTGTTCTGTTTCAGAAATTTTTTTCCCCTTGAAACAGAAAATCTGGTTCCTTCCTAATTTGAATTCCAACATTCACCCATCAAAAGTGTTTGGCCAGCTAGGTGTGTCCTACATGTTTGTGCTTGATGGAGTATGATTTCATCAAACATGAGACATCAATCATCTTTTACAAGAAATTGCCATTCTTCGCAGAGCTAACGGAAAAGGCTATCAAAATATGCCAGTGCTCATTCTGGAACTGATCCTGTCTTTGGGTGGAATTTTAATCACATATCTTTCAAAACTTCATTTATTTGCCCAGTAACATTAGCTGATTTTAAAAGATGAAGTAAAGATATCTTTAGGCAGAAATGACCACTACCAGTAGAATCAGGCAAATACTGGGTTGGGGAGGAGAAAGGTGATTCCCCTTAACAAATGTAGACAGAGGGAACCAGCTGGCTACAAGATAAGTTGGCTGCACTGCAAAGAAAGATGGGTGGGGTGGCCCAGGAATAGATGGGGGCACTGCTTTGACTGAGGAGGCCATCGACCTAAGGAGCAAATAAATCTAGGGCAGGCCCTGCTTCCTGTCAGTCCAAAGCCTCCTCTCCACCCATGGGAATATTTGTAGTATCACATGAACTAAACCATGTTGACCCTGGTGATGGGATACAATTGGAATCTGGAAGAGTGATTCTTAGTGCAGACAAGCCTCCAGGATTGGGTCTGAGGCAGTGGTGCTGTGAGCTTGGACAGCCCCTGGGATCATTATGGCATTTAGTAAATAACATGTCAGATAATTCATTATATCATGGTCCCTTTCAACTTTAATTGCTCTAAATGAAGAGACATTTCACACCAGTTAGATGTTAAAACACACACACACAAAAGAGGAAAAAAAGAGAGGCCAGTGCAAATGATAAAGAAAAGAAAGCTGTGACTTTCTTTGTGACTTCAGAGAGCTGGAAGAAATGGAAATGTAATTGGAGGCGGAATGAGACTCTAGAAGGAATGAGATGGACTTGGGGGGAGGGGAGAGGATGAAAGACACAAGGCAGAAATACAAAGCCAGGATCCTCTTCAAAACGGTGCCAAAGCTGAAGCCCAGCAGGTGAGGGCACATTACCCCAAAGCCTCTCATTAAAGCCTATCCCAGATTTACCACTAGCAGTCGCGCTGCAGCGACATCTCCTGCCACATCAATCAGAAAGGGCCAGCTTTGGTGCACAGAGAGAGAGAGAGGAGGGGGGAAAATAAGCAGAAGTAATTTATTCGGGATCTTTGAGAGGATAATAGCCAATTATTTGTTTATAACACTGGTTAAATTTTCATTAGGCAGATTAATGGAATATCATGTACTGTCAACATAGGACTGAGGGGTGGTCTGTCAGAGATAAACGGGCAAACAGTCGCTCTGGCTTCCTGAGTAAATTAGTTTTTGCTTTTCTGTTTTTCATATGAAAATGGAAAGGTGGACAAGGTGGTGCATTTTAAAACAGGTCTCAAGATGGGCCAAATCAGTTAAATATGAAAGCAATGCTGGTAATAAATACATTATAATCACTTAGCATCAGGCCTGTAATTTTGGTTTCATGAAAGTCTGGGATAATGTAGATTTTTAACCTGCTCTCTTAATACATATTTCCTCTTCCTGAACTTCAGCGTTTCTTGCTGTGAGGTGGAAGCATATTACTTTTTTTTTTTTTTTTTACTGGTTTGACTGTGTAATCTGTTCAGTATTACAGCTGGTAAGTGCTAGAGGCTCACAGCTCTTTCTTGTGAATTCTGGTATTATCATACTGGATAGCATGAGCAGTTTTCCTCTAAGTACTATATTATCAGCATCAGAACCCCTGAGCAGCTGTAGTTGCATATCGCACTGTTCTGAAGTAAGAATGTGTGTAGCGCACTTAACATTTTAGGTTGGGATTTTCACAGATGCCAAGGAGAGTAAGGAACCCACATGAATTTCGGTGGAAGTTGAGCACCTAATGTCTAACTGGTATATTGTATTACAGTAGCTTTTAGGAGCCCCAGGCACCCCATTGTGCTAGGCGTTGTACAAACACAGAACAAAAAGATGGTCCCTGCCATAAGAATTTACAGAACCATCTGCACTATATGTTTTTAAAACAGCCCCACCAGAATTAGTTCAGGTTCCACAAGTAGCAATTAGAAAACCCTGAAGTGGCATTCAGCAGAACTGTCACTTACCATCACTTCTTACTTACCAATTGACCATTAAAAAGCTTTTCTTTTGTTTAACTCTGTTAACATTGTGGAGCCATTTAAGTTTCCATTTAGCCAATGTGTTCATTGAAATGCAGTTGGGGAAAGGAGTGGTCCAAAGTATTTATTTCTTATGCTTTTTAAAAAGGTATATGTGCTCTAGTTCAAACAGGAATTATTTTGGGAAAGTTCTATGGCTTGTGTTATGCAGGAGGGCATCCTAGATGATGAAGGTGGTCCCTTCTGGCCTGAAAAATCCCTGACTATCCACCACTTATTTACAAAGTGCCAACATACTTAGAAAATGTGATAGTATGGGGAAAAAGCAGGAAGAACTTGAAATGCTAGTTAATAAACACAACTATGACATAGTTAGCATCACAGAGACTTGGTGGGATAATATGCATGACTGGAATACCAGTATAGAAGGGTACAAGGACAGACAGGGAAAAAGGGAGGTTATATATCAAAAATGTGTGTACACCTGGACTGAGGTTGAAATGGAAATAGGAGACCGATTTCTTGAAAGTCTCTAGGTAAGGATAAAAGGAGTAAAAAACAAGTTGATGTCATGATAGGGGTCTACTACAGACCACCTAACCAGGAAAAAGAGGTGGATGAAGCTTTTTATAAACAACTAATAAAATCATCCAAAGCACAGGACTTGGTGGTGATAGGAGAGGTCATCTATCCAGATATCTGTTGGGAAAATAACACAGTAGGGCACAGATTATCCAAGAAGTTCTTGGAATGTATTGGAGACAATATTTTATTTCAGAAGGTGGAGAAAGCTACTAGACTGTTCTAGATTTCATTTTGACAAATAAGGAGGGACTGGTTGAGAATTTGAAAGTGGAAAGCAGCTTGGGTGAAAGTGATCATAAAATGGTAGAGTTCATGATTCTGAGGAATGGTAGGGAAAACAGCACAATAAAGATAATGGATTTCAAGAAGACAGACTTCAGCAAACTCAGGGAGTTGGTAGGTAAGATCCCATGGGAAGTAAGTATAAGGGAAAAAATGGTTGAAGAGAGTTGGCAGTTTTTCAAAGAGACATTATTAAGAGCACAAGAGCAGACTATTCCACTGCATAGGAAATATGGCAAGAGGCCACCCTGGCTTAACAAAGAGATCTTCAATGATCTGAAACAAAAAAGAGTTCTACAAAAAGTGGAAACTAGGTCAAATTACACAGGATGAATATAAACAAATAACACAAGTATGTAGGGACAAAATTAGAAAGGCCAAGGCACAAAAGGAGATTAAACTAGCTAGAGACATAAAGGGTAATAAGAAAACATTCTATAAATACATTAGATACAAGAGGAAGACCAAGGACAGGATAGGCCCATTACTCAATAAGGGGGGAGAAACAATAACAGAAAATGTGGGAATGGCAGAAGTGCTAAATGACAGAGAAAAAACAGAATTGTTTATTTATTTTGTACACTGTTAAGACCTGTTGGTTCAATTGTGCATTCACTGACTACTAAGTGTAGTGCTTGCTCCCAGAAAAGAGCTTATTACAGGATTGCTTGCAGAACCTTTATTATGGTCACACTGAAAGAAAGGATTCCATTTAAACATAGGCATGAATTCTCCTCTCATATACACAGGCACACTTTTCATTTACTTGAATGGAAGATGCATACATGTATTTGAAGGTAAACTACTCCTCCTAGAATATGATACCATAGTGAATGATTAGCTCTTGTGGAAAGCTACCATTTCCCTTACCTATTATGAGTCAGACCTCATCCATAAACACAACCCAAAACACTTAGGCATCAAGGGCCATATTTTTAGCAAGCATCCTTAGCTGCTCAATCTTTATTTGCAAACACTTCCATTTGTACCTGCAGAACCACCCCTTTGCACACATGGATGGACGTGTGAATCTAAGGTCCTATTTGTGCACCCAGATGCCTGTTTGTGTGAACAGTGGTGAATTCCTGCATGCACAAATGGATATATGGATACTTTGGATCCAGATAAGGAGGTCTGCTGAAAATTTGGCATCAAATGTGTATTTTTTCAGCACACACGTTCATCATCAGTGCCTGCAACTTGCCATACCTCAAAAAAAAATCAGCAATGCACACTGCGAGGTCCCTTTGAAAATACCAGCATTCATTCAAGATAAGAAGTGAGAAACGTCACAAAATCCAGGTGTTCAGGTGAATGTCTCCCAGCTGAAGAGCTGGAAGAAACTGTTTTGTGTTGACCACTCAACATACCTTCCTTCTGAGATATCCTTATAGAATATTGTTATCTTCCTTTTAAGATATCACAAGATCTCATGACATGTCATCATATATTAGTTTTATTCAGGACAATTGATAATGCACTGAGTGTCATAGGCCCAAGTTCTGCCCTCAGTTAGATGTGAATGTCTAGTGAATGGCAAAATTTGACCAAATAATGTTTAAATACAACACCTTGAATGGTTAGCATGGTTGGTAAAGTGGCTGCTTTTTATTTCAAAGCTACTGACTTCAAAGACTGCTTGGATTGTGTGTGTTTTTCTTTTTAAAAAATCTTCATACTGTTTCTGTCTTTTTTCCCCCCCTCACTATCAAATAGATCATTACATTTTCAACACTGAAGGACAAAACTCTTCTCTCAGATCTGCACAGCAGATCTTGACAGTAATATTCTGTTCTTCCCACGTGCAGGGAGCTCCTGTTGACATCAAGGAGAGTTGTATAGGTAGGGATAGCAGAATATTGGCATGGAGATCTAGAGTGCAACTCTCAGATAGGAATTATGACCTAAATTTTCCAAACAGACTAGTGATTTTGGGAGTCTCAGTTTGTGCCTGCCCGGTTTGAGACACATTATAAGCAGCCAAATATTGATAAAGTGTTGAGCACCCATCCTCTGAAAACTGAGACACTCCCAAATCACTAGTTGCTTTGGAAAATTTGGACCTGCACTCTTAAACCTAGATCCTGCAGTCAGATCCATGCGGGCATTCCTTTGATTTCCACTGAAGTCAGTGGTCCATCTACACAGATATGAATGGAGGATGGGGCTTTGATTATCTTTACTATGCAAATAAACTCTGCATTTAGCTAAAATGTTCCAATTATTTTTGCTTAGCACACAATATAATGTCCAGCATTAGGCATATTTTCATGAACTCTCACATCAAGGTCATTTGTATTTTAGGATACTATCCATTCCTATCCCATATAAATATTAACAATAAGGACAATACAGACTGTGTAGCAAAAACATTTTTTTTTCTTTGTCACTATTAATGGTAATAAAGCATTTATGGATCTGAACAGATTCTGCCTGACAAGCTGGCTATTGCACTACAAATTGCCGTAATTTTTCTGGCGGTTCTTCTCCATTAACATTTTAAACTTTGTTTCATTTATAACTCTTTTTTATTTTACTATAAATTAATTCTTTCTGTTTTTCTAAACTGCTTCCTGTCCCATCTCTCCAAACAATCAAAACCAAGTCAGATGCCCCAAGAGGCCAATTTAGAAAAGGAACAGTTCAGCCATGACAAGAAGTCTTCCAAAAACACAGCCACATTGGAAAAGGATTAGCCATTTAAATGGTTAAGTGAAAAAAAATACACCCTTAGGACAGATTTGATCCCCCACTACTCAATTCAGCTTCCGTTGTGTGTGTTTATTGAACTGCACAAGGAGGGTGAATAAGTTAAATAAGACACAGTCTGTTGGTTATCTTAACTAACACTAGCTGGGTTTTTTGATATGTGCATGTGTGTGTGTGTGTGTGTGTGTATATATATATATATATATACACATATATATAACAATATTCAAAATTGCAGCTCCTGATTCTCCACTACCTTGCACCTTGAGGGCTTGATTCTCCGTTACAACAAGGCCCCTTCACAGAGCCAGAGCAATCTAAAGAGGGCCTTACTGTTGATGAAAGTCAAGCCCAAAGATGCAAGGCAGTGGAGAAGCTGCTTCTTTGAATAAATGAACTGTTGCTTTTATAGCGTTAGTACAAATACTGCTTTTCACACTTATGGCATTAGAACTCTAGCAATGTGCTTGTAAAACCTCATTCATTGAGTGCAATCATATAAGACATAGAGCTGCTCATCGGACAGTTGGCATCACAACCTAAATCATCTTGCAGTTACACCAATTGGTTTCATGCACGTGTTGAAGAGGAAAGGGATACAGAATACCTTTGTTCCAACTCTTGTGGAAGCCTGTAAGAAACATCCTTCAAGGTAGATTAGCAATTACAGAAAACTCCTCCCTGGGATTTCTAGGAAAGGACCGAACCATTCAGGAGTAATACTGCCACCCTTCCAACCGCCCTTAGGCAAGTCCATCAAGCCTTGTAGTCACTGGTACCAAGGGACACTTATAGATCTAAAATACTCAGCATGGGCATCTGACTTTGTTTTTCACTAGGAGAAGACACTAAAGCAAATGTATTAATGCAACATCTCTCTGTGTTAGCATCTAGGCCTACAGCCAGCCTGGAAAGGAACCAAGGAAACTTGAAGACTGCAGATGATTCCAAAATTGCCTCTCCACCCCTTTCAATAGTTTTCCCTGAAAAGAGAAGATTGCAGACAGAGTGGCAACTGGTGAGCCCATTAGCAACAAAAGACTTCACTAAAACTTGGTCTATGAATTGTGTGTAGCAGTTTATTGAAGATATTCAAAATTCAAGCTGCATTGTACTTTTAAGTGGACATATGGTATCATCTTTGTTGTCTGATTGGACAAACATCTTTCATAGCATCAAGTTTTAGTTTTCAATAATTGTGTTTGCAAATTCAAAGTTTGATTTCTTCAAATATTTCTGAAACATTTGCTTGAAACTTACTGTTTCCACAATCAACAATATAAACAAAATAGAAGGGGAAAAACAGATGAAGTGAATTTGAATATTCCATGAAGCATTTTTTTTTTTTTTAAGTATTCACCCAAATCTAGGAGGAGACCCGTGTTTTTACCATTCTTTTATTCTACTTTGCCCTCTCTCTTGCCTCGAAACACTGCCTCAAAAATATTATACTATCTGCATTAGTATTAAATATTAGTATCAGTGGTATGTGCAAATATTATACACATCTTGCACCAGGCATTTCAGTCTGTTGGTCATCCCAAAACAACACAGAGGGGACTGGACATCAATGTGTTATGTTGCTTCATCCTCACTTTTCAATCCCTTCAGTTCTTCTCAAGTACCATCAAATCTTTACTTTTGGTGGTTATGAAATTCTCCATTTAACAAATGCAAACAGAAATGTAATCTTGCACTACAAATCATAATATATGTCTTTCGACTGAGGCTGGCTCCAAATCACAATTCATAATGACACCCTATTTGATATTTATACTGAACTATTCAAAACTTTAATTGCAAAGTTTTGACCTGATCATTTATTTACCAAAGTATTAGGAGAACCAAAGAATTAGGAGAGCTACTTATAATCATATCTCCTTTCCTCTGACATCTCTTGGAGCTTTCAATGCGTTCTTATGATAGAAAAGTTAGTGGTCAAGACTAGTGTTTGCTTGAACTTAGGTTCTGGTGATTTCAGAGCACATATGAAAAACTAACAAATAGTTACATCTGAATTAACCACATGTTATTGTTGGGTTACCTCATTAGGAGTTTGCAATATATATATGTATTTCCCTAGATGTTTCACAATCCCCTAAACAAAGTATTTACTATGTCAAACTGCACTACAATAACTGTGTGCGATGCATCACCAAATTGTGATGATGATTCTTGGAGTTTGTGCCCTCATCACATTAAGTAGACGTTAGAATAAGGACTCGTTTTGGGATATTAATTGCTTGGGAATTTTAAACCTGTACTGGACCAAGCTGTAGAATATGTACAGTGGTAGTTCTTTTGCCTTGGAAGGAAAATGGGCTTAGATGATTCAATGAGTCACTTTTATCTCTAAGTTTTTGCTTCTATGATTGTAGGTAATGGACTTGCCCCCTAGTGGCTAAACAGTTTGCAGCAGGATGAATGTTGGACAGATATTGACCACTAAGAAACATTCTCCTGCATTATAGCTCTGCTGAGAATGGAAGGGAGGTGGGGGGATTGAACATCCTAACATCCTAGATACTGTGAGTTTCACTTCCTGGTGAGTACAACATTGAATTAACCTGAAACATTTCCTTTGTCTAAATGTTAATGTTTGCTAGTTTTGTATTTTTATTTTGCAATTAGGATGTATCTTATTTTCTTGTATTGACAGTCACAGTGTCTGGGACACCCCACTCCTCACAACAAAGCTTTCGGATCAAATGTTAATGAGGGATGATCAATCAGCATGCTATTAACAATTAAGTACAACTATTTGCACCAGAATAGTCTCTTCTTAGTGTGCTGTGGTTGATGGTGAATTCTGTTACCATTGTGTTTGGGTACATTAAAATAGTGCTAGTAAAATGGTCACGATAGGATTACCCATAGTATTATGGGATGGAGCCATGTTCCATCCCTGCCTTACTTCCTGTTTAGTAAGTGGGATTCCCTCCTCCCCCTCTCCCCCCGGCTCTGTCTACATGTATGGCAGGTTGTAGAGTGTATACACTGCTCTCCCCCCAGCACTGGTATAAATAGCAATGTAGACAGTAAGGCATTGCTTAGGCAAGTAAAGACATGCCAGAACCTTAGGATATGTACCCTACATGGCTCTCCACACTATTTTTAGCAGTGTAGTGCCCGCCCCACTGCTGAAGCCTTTCCCTGCTGCCTCCCACTACCTGCCAGAGCCTTTTATGGCTATATTTAGCAGCAACTACACACCATAGTGTGGACACAGCCTGCTTTTCATTGTGGCATCTAGCTACATGTCCCCTACATGCCACCACCAACGTAGACAAGGCCTCTGTTGCAATGCAGTTAAATAGAGCAGCGTAAAGTTTGCAGGTAAGGCTTGACATGGAGGGTTTCATTCTCATCTCACACGAAGCTAAATTGGGAGTAACTCTAATGAAACCAATGGACTTACCGGGTAAACCCGATATAAATGAAAAGAGAATCAGGCCTATTTTCCCTAAAACATATTTTGGGAAATTTAGCTTTCTTTGGGATATTGGAGTTTTCTTTAACTGTGTTGTAACTTGTCCAGGACAAAACTGTTTGGTGTTTCCACCATTTGCACACAGACTTCAAGCAACTATCAAGGATATGCCTCTAAGTTAGGGCTTCCGATTTTGAGTTTTAACTGATAAAACACCCCCATAAAAATAAATAAAAACAAAAAATAAATCCATGTTTATCCATGAATACCAGAATAACACTGGAAATGGTTACTTGTATTTAAGAGCTTGTCTGCATGGAGCAGCAATGTGGAGTACGGGGTGTGAATTCTAAATCACAGTATCACACTAATAATGTGTTGCACATGAATTGGTCCATGCACCTGTGGCTGTTCCGCACTAAAGGTTCCCCAGTGCACTTTAACGTAGTGCTGTTTGAAACAGTACTGTTAGAACACACAAGGGAACAGTACAAAGAGATCACTCATCACAGTATATACAAAGAGAAAGCCCTGAACCCCCACCTGTCTCAATTTTTGGATATCTACATACAACTCAAAAATTGCTAAAAAAAATAATAATAATAATAACCCCCAATGTGAAATTAATAAACTCTGAAAAATGGAAGTCCTACTCTAAGTATATATATAAAACCAGAGCTTGCCTGTGCTTGTATGTTACAGTATAGTCATGAATAAGCAGTCACTTCCCCAGAAACACCTTCCTCTGTGACTGCCTTGTTCCTATTAACTCTTTCTTTTCTAGGGTAGTTCTTTTACAAAAACTTTTTCCCAGCATTCATTTCTGGGTCTAGCCCTTTAAATTTGGCAAAGCCAAGCGCCTACAGCCTAAAAAAGTAAGTGTTTGGTATTTGCTGCATCTCCCTGTTTTCCAGCTGGTAAGTGTTCACTCACATTACATTTGCTCAGAGCTTTTTCATTTCTTGTTCCTGGGAAGTACATTTGCACATAGGGCAAAAAAGAATAAGTCATATCAAAGCACTTAAAGACAAATGTAGCCATTTTATGGATGTTGCTAGACAGTTTGGCAGAAGGTGTGCATACTATGAAACCACACTTCTAGGTAGAGAGAGACAGAAATTTGTACAAAGAAGGAAGGCAGAATCCAATCTAATTTATGCAATTTGTTTGGTGGGGGGGGGGGGAGGAATTTTTTTACCCATTATTTGGAGCTATTGGATCTGAATCTTCCATTTGCTTACATCAGTGTAAATCAGAAATACATTCATTGGGCTAGATTCACAAAAGGACAAAGGTGTCCAGAAAATCATTTGGCTTCACAAAGCTCACAAAGCCTGAGTGCCTAACTCAGGCTTCTTATACAATTAATGGAGGGAGATAGGCACCTAAGAATGGGATTAACAAAAGCCAGCACGCTAGGCAGGGAGCCGCTTAAGTTAGCCAGTGGAAGCCAAGTTAGCCAAGGAGATAGGTGATCCTAAAATTTTCCCTTTGATGGAGTTCTGCTCCTAAGTCAAGATGGAAGGGAGGCACCTATCTGTGCTAGGGATTCTCAGATGTGACTCCTCTCCTGGAGTCAGGTGCCTAAGGTGTAAGGTGCAAGAAGCCTGAGAAGGATGACAACCTCCATCATAACTTTTAGCACAGTGGTTAGGGTACTCATGTGGGATATGGGAGACCTCCCTGTTCAAGTCCTGCCTTTGCCTGAGGGAGGAGAACATATCTGAAAAGGGATCTGCCACCTCACTGGTGAGTGCTGGAACCACTGGGCTATGGGAAGTTCTGATGTGGGGTGTTCTCAGTCTCTCCTGTTGAAGCTACTGCACTTTGGATAAATAATTAGTCACTGGGCCCATAGAAAGAGAGAGTGATTCTGTAGCCTGGGTAGGTAGTGCACTCATCCAGGATGTGGATGGCTTAAGGTCCAGCCTTCCTGCTCCATTGACTCTTTATCCAAAGTGCAACAGCTTTAACAGGAGAGATTGAAGGGCCCAAATCAGCCTTTAGCTTACTGGTTAGGCCACTCACCTGAGGGGGGCAGATCCCTGTTCAAATCACTTCTCCTCATCAGGTGGAGGGGAGGACTTGAACTGGGGTCTCCCCACATCCCAGGTGAGTACCCCAATCACTGGGCTAAAAACTATGAGGAAGGGTGTCGTCCTCCTCTTCCTCTCCTTCCCCTCCCCGATCCAGCTGGGTCCCCACTGGAAACTTGGTTGGCGATTTGTGAATCTCTCTAGGGACTGGGCAGGGGAGAGGTGTCCAGGTGCCTAGGGTGAGGTAGCAGTGCACAAATTCAGAGGCAGGTATCTGGACCTAGTGAACTTTTACTGCAAAAACACAGGCACCAGGTTGCTGCAGCAACTCAGCAGGAGTTTTGCGATACGTAAGTGGTACCTAAGTCCCTTTGTGAATCTAGCCCGTTGAAGTCAGGGGAACTATAAAAGCGTAAAACTGGTGTGAGTGGCAACTTTTGGCCATACAGGCAGAATTTGACCCAAAGAGGTGCAGCAGCAGATTATATCTTCCTGGAAAAACGTATTATGTCAGAAAACTTGTTAACTAATGTGTTTTAACTCCCATGATGCAATACGTGGCTGAGCACCTCGTATAGACAGGGACAAGCCATGTTTAAAAACAAGATAGGACCTCATAGTAAACCTGACAGCCCTTGTCTCATCAAAATCACGTTTAACATCAGGTGAATTTAAACACATGCATTAACGCATTTTCTGGCGTGATGCATTTCCCAGTGTGAAAAAGGCTAGAGGTGAAAGAACACTTTCAGAGTTTCTGGAGGGGTGTCACTAATAATCAGAGGATTCTTAGCCCTGTTGTAGGAAGGCACTGTGGCCTTCCTCGGAGCCTGGGCCCAAGGAAGGGTCGCGACGCCCCTGCTGGGCAGAACCAGCCCCTACAGGTATTACCCTCGGGAAGCAGAGGGGCAGAGCCAAGGCAGGGAGGGGAACTATAAAAAGTCAGCCTAGCAGCTCAGTCAGGGGGAAGCTGCTGCCAGAGGCAGACGTGTCTTCCCAGAGGTTGTGGCCTAGGCCTGACCCCGGTCCAGCAGCTGTTTGGAGCAACCACCCCACTGACTGGAGCTTCCAACACCCACCTGGATTGCCAGGCCCGAGTGATTGGAGATGGCCGCCGATCCCTGGTGACTGGAGGGGGCTACTGAGCCCTGGTGACTGGAGAGGGCCTCCAAGCCCTAGTAGCTGGGAAGAGCTGCCTGAGAATACTGGGTAGGAAAAACCCTCTGAGGCCGGCCTTGACCCGGAGGAGCTGCCTGACGTCGGGGACCCCCTGGAGCTGACTGAACCCTGTGGACCGGAGAAACCCCTGGGACCCTGTGATCTGGAGGAGCTGCCCTCTACTGACGATGCAGAGGAGTTTCCAGACCTGCCGCCGGTCGATGGTGAGGGACTTGTGGGTCTGCCCCAGCGACCCGAAGGGAGACTGCTTCCTGCAGGTACCCGGGGACAGGGTGGGAGGAAGTGACCCAGGGACAGCCAACTAGCAAGTGGCTGAGTCAGGGGCTAAAACCCAGTCAGCGTGTTACAGATGGAGCCCCGCTGACTCAGTGGCAAACAGCTTTGCCACTGCTAGGGCCCTGGGCTGGGATGCAGTAGAGTCCGGTGGGCCATTCCCTAGTCACTCCAGGAGTGTTTGACACCCTCTGAGTTTTGGAGACAGAGGATCCCGAGCTCTACCTGCCCCGCCTGCCTGCAAGGCCGTGGGCTCCAGACTATTTTACTAGTTCTGCCTGTGGGAAGGCCGGGGGCTATTGACTGCCCGATCAGCCCTGCCCAGTTTGCAGGCCAGGGATTGTAAATTGCTCACCTGCCCCGCCCTGCCTGAAGGCTGGGGACACCAGACTGCTGTACTAGCCCCGCCTGTGGGAAGGCCGGGGGCTATAGGCTGCTTGCTAGCCCGCCTCTTGGAAGGCTGTGACTACAGACCCCGTATCAGCCCTGCCCTAAGGGAGGGCCGGAGGGCTACAGACTGAGAAGGAAGCCTGCCTCGCTGCGGGCCAGGGCAAAAGACTTGTAACTGGCACTGTTTATGCCCCTAAAGGAAGGTGCCGTGGGTCGCGAGATCCCAGCTGGCCCGTGCCACCGGCTTTCACCTCTATAGAACCAAAAATGGTGTGCACAAATTTGCAAAACAAGGATGGCAGAAAGGTAATGAAGAGTCTGAAGGTAAACTAGATGTGCTTCAAGTTTATTGCAGACATCACCCAACATGTTTATCTAGATCTCAGAGAAACAAGTGCTATAATTTATTTCTCCCTAAAATGTGTTTATGTTGAACATCATCTCGACCTAAACTCTGACTGTCAGGTACTTGTTAAAATAACGATAAAGCTAAAGAGTACATTGAAACTTCAGTTGAAACCAAATTCAGGTGTTTGGTTAAATTTTTTTATTTTAAAAATATAATCACTGAATTTTTATTGCTTTTATTATTTTTTACAATGCAGAATATTTAAACATAAAGGCCAAATTTATGCCTAGTGTTTTCAAAGGAGTTGTTCTAGGGGTGAATTTGGCCCAATGGGTTTTAAGCTGTTCCTGGCACTATCTGAGTATCAAATAATAATTTTTAGTAGCATTTGTCTCATAAATGGACAACTTTGATATTGTTGGATTTATAATTACTTTGTACATTTCATACATATAGCACAAAAGATCCAAATTCAGCATTTGCTTTGATAGCCTATTATGCCTGTCTTGAATTCCATATCACATCTTGTTAGGAAGCATTATCTTATGTTGGAGATTTCCGAATTATATTTGCAAAATGTACAAACACAACATGAGACTGTAACTTAAAAATAAAGATAAACTAAGGAATGTACTTTTAAAGACAATTGCCGTCAGTTTGAAAAATGACCATATTCCAGGCATTTAGGTTTAAATTATGCCTCTCCATGTGTGAGAGGCATCCCTTTCCCCTCAGTGCTGGAAATCTGACTCCCAGCACTTGGTAACACAATGAAGGCCAAAGAAGGGATGGGTGGAGTAAGATTCTAATCTAGTCTGTATAGGTTCACAAAACATGCTCATCACCATAGTATCTAAGACTGAAATCATGCCTCTCTCTACTTGAAAAGATGGATGATCTGGAGGGAGTGATGATGGTACCTGCTGAACAGGTGTAGCAAGGGGGAACCTCCCAACTCTCCTTCCTCAGGCCTCTATGCCTAGTAAACAGGTACTTTACCTTTCAAACGCATAACACCTGCAGGCAGTGCTGTTTGGAAGATTGCCTCCACCCCCTGCCCCCATGGTTCAGGCTTACAAGAATCATAATTGAGCACTCTATTTACTATATATATTTTAACTTTGTGGCTTGTAAAGATTTGTCTGCTCTTTTGTATTTTTTTCTCTAAAGCAATGGTTTGGAGAGGCCAGTTATTATTATTGTTGATGATGTTGTTCATGTATTTATTTGTATCACTGTACATCCTAGGGGTCCTAGTCATGGGCCAGGAACCCATTTAGCACTTTGCAACTTCAGGGTGTTAGATGAGCTTCAGCTAATCCATCCTCATAACACACCAATAAGGAGCATCATCCCACTTTTACCGAGAGGGAAACCTAGATACGGAAAGGTTGCAACTTCCCCAAGGTCTTAGCAACCCAGTGGCAGAGCTGAGATGGGGTTATCCCCTTTTTTTGTGTTGGTTCAACAACCGTTTGGGAACTTTGGGCACTACCCAAATATAAATGTTTGCTACTAATACAAATAATTAGATATTATGAGTTCTTGGCTCCCAGTTTTATGTATTGTCCACTAAGAATGAAGCCACATGTCTTGAAAAAGTTCCAACTTGTACCGAACACCACAGATCATCTGCTAAGAATTGCAGGTCCCTGGGAGCACACTAGCTGATGTTTTACTCTGTGCATTGGCACCTCCAGTAAATGCAGAGTAAAATTCAATATCTGTCCTGATATTTAAAACTAGCATGAGACTACCTCTAGCTACGTGAGAAATCACCTCTCCATCTGCAGCCATGACCTCCCACAACAGCTACATTTCACAGTGACACTGTTGACCAGTGAGGGAGGCTTATTAATTGCCACGACAGAACTATTTAAGCAGCTGGACTAGAGTATGAAATTCACTCCCACAAGAGATGAGAATGGCCATCAACATCTCCACTGACAAAGCTGAATGCAAAAATTATTTCTATGGCTTAGCTTTCCCGCCATAATTTCTTCTCTTTCCCCTAACACACATAGTCAATCACACAGCACGGTCACTCATGCCCAAATATAAACAAACCTATAAACTACTTGGGTTGTTTCTTGTACAGTTTAGGAAGGAATAAAAAGAGATGTGCCTTTCACTGTTACAACTTTTTAAAATTTGGCCCAATGAACAATCTTAGAGCTGTAAGATCCCCGTTAAATATCTTGTAGGTCATTTTCTACCCTGCAGGATGAATTCCACTGAACAACACCAAGTTCCAGGAAAAAAAAAATACAGCACCCCTATCTCCCTGCAAGACAGATGGCATTTTAAAGCTCTGGGCTGCAGCTCTCAGCCTGATACCTTGCTGTGCCACAAAGCACAGAGTACATTTTTTACAACTGAGCTATAAACCTCCTGAAAATAGGTTTTATTATAAAAATGCAAACACAACCATGGCTATAGCAACATGAAAGGCTCTGCTATAATAATGCTTAGATCCAACTCTTTGTCCACAATTGGCATAGAAAAGCACTTGATTTTGTCCCCCTTTTTTGCTGGTACATGTCAGTGTCAGTTCACACTTGGTCTCAGTTTATAGCAAAATGCATAAAAATTATTAGTAATCCTCACTTATAGCTAGGGACTCAGAGGCACCACCTCAGACATTACTGTACCTGTCATACGTGGCTAAAACAGCTATTGACATTTGGAACAGTGATTCCTAGAAAGAAAGATTTGCTGTTCACAGTAGACGCAGCATTGTGTCTGTTGAGTTTAGTGTCTTTCTCACACACAGTACAGTGTAAGGCTCACTGTGCTACACCTTTCATTTTAGCCCATAAGGAAAAAAGACCAAGAGGGGAGGGGGAAAAAAAAAACCCACAAAGGACCTCAGACTAACATAGTCTTTGTTGAGAGTTGAAATGCTCTATATGTTTTCAGGATGCTAAAATTTCCCTATGGAATCCTCATTATATTTTCTGTTGCTGCTTTTTAAAAGAACTAGAATGAAGAAGAAAAAAAATGTAACTGGGCTGCAGTGTGCTCTTCTGAGTTCTATCACATAAACTTCATTATGCTTCAAAGGAAAGCAGTTCTCTATCCACATTTGCTGGAAAAACCCAATCCAAATTCTTCTCAGTAAGTGCCTTGTAACCCACTTTCTAAATCACATGCAAAACCTATACAGTCCAAAACACTCTCTAACATACTGTGTGATGAGCCATAATACCCAAACATTCCAAACCAGAATACCTTCATTTCTATGGCCTGCCAGCAACTAACGGACCAAATCTTGCTTGAATATCAGGTGAGACTCCCGTTAACTTCAGTAAGTTGAGTCCCATTACATGAAGTAAGGACTTGGCCAAATGTCTCTCTCCACTATATTCTTATAATGCCTCATTTTTTTTTAATGAACAAAGCCATGCATCTCTATTCCATTGGAAACTCTCAGTGACATCACCAGTCCCCTAATTCTTATGTCCTAGTCTCATTAAATTTGCTAATGCTGCCTTGGATCTGATAGAATATGGCCTTGTTGTCAGGTGAACACTTGCCTTGTTCCCATTGCCCCAGATAAGCAAGAGAACAGATGTTTGAAAGGGATATTTAAAGATGATGTTTTTTTCACCATCATTCACCTTGACACAGTCCAATTAGTAAATACATTTTCATCCCACAGGTGATTTAAGTGGATTTTTTGTGTGTGTGTTAATCTGAAAAATCTAAGTAAAATTTGAAAAACCACCATTTTCTAAGCTTTCAAATTTTTTTTGATTTTTCACACAACTCAAATTTATAGTTTCGAGGCCAACTAATATAGGCCAGGATAGTGGCATGTGTTTGTAATAGAAGCAGTATTTATAATATATGTATAACTGCATTGTCTCCTATGTTGCTGCTATGATGGCTAATAAAGAGATAAGGCAGGAAATATCCTCTGCGGACTGACATAAAATTAAACTGTAAATCCGTGGTGAATATATATTTGCTCAAAGAAAGATATTTCCCCATGCCAGGAGGGACTGTCTATTAATTGCCATATTTTGGTTCTACAAGAGCTGTCTGAGCAGCAACTGAATTTTACACCAATTTTATGATACTTTGGATGCAATTATGTTATTTTTGCATAAACTCTGTTTTAGTGAGTTTATTAAAGATGCACCGATGACCTGTTTCATGCACAGCACTGGTGAGGAGAAAATAGGGTTTAAATAATCTGGGTGGAGAGATAAAGCTGAAGCCATGCATTTCAGCTGCCCTTAAATTTTCAGAGGGCTGGATTCTCAGCTGGTGTAAAATGGCCTGGCTCAGCAAAGTCAAAGAACCTCTGCTGAATAATACCATCTGATGACATGGCCCTCACACTATAAGTCATTCAAAGACACTTGTAAATTCTCCATTGTAGTTTGTTAACTGGTATCCTGGATTGTGCACTCATCAATTTCTGATGATTTGCTGTGACAATACTGACTGACTCTTCATAAGTGATGCTATTCAGCCAAGTAAATTAATAAGACATTGGCATGCACTAAAGTATTTTTAATATTATTTTAGTGATATTTATGTTCACCTTATGGCTGTATTATTTGGTACTTTAATGTTCTGTTTTTTGTTATTTTTTTTATTAAATCTGTTTTGTTTTCTGGACTAACTAGCTCTCTGGACTATTGGTTTATTCTGAAACCAAAGGAGTTTGATAACATGGAACATTAAGGTGCAAGGGGGAGAGGGGGGAGTGTGTCCAATTCTGCAGTTTTTACTCAGGCAAAAATCCCATTGGCTTCAATGAGAGTTTTCCCTGATAAAGGGTCTGGCCTGTTGTGTACTAGTTTACATTTGCTTGACTCCACAGGGGTGATTTTGGTGCTATTGATATTAATCTGAATTTTTTTCCATCAAAAAGTGTGAAAATCCTTTTTTTTTTTTTTTTTTTTTTTTTTTAAAGTCTTTAACGTTCTCTGCCAGTCTGCCTGCCAGTTTGTGTAGTAAGGCATGCTGCTGTTTGCCTAAGCGTCTGTCATTTTCTTCTGATGCCTGTCGCTTATCCAGTTGTAATGTATTGTCTCTTCCTTGTTTCTTCATCGCATTTGTCAATGCAGTTACTACAAAGAATCACATGCATGCAACTGGTAATACAGTGAGGAAATAGTTTGTGTTCTGGCTAACTGAGAAAGTCCCTTCAGATGATTAACAGATGAAATGTAGAAAGTGTAGCATTGCATGCTGCCAAAACTTTGTGGAATATTTTACATTTCAGTGGATTCATCTGTTTAACAGTCCCAGTTTTGCCTGGTGTGCTGTTCTTTAGTACATATGCTTTTGTTTTTGAATTTATTGGTTTTGTTCTTTATTTCCACTCCTTCCTTAGTACAGACACATAACTGAAATGATATTCATTGTTTAGTGTATAGTGTGAATAGAAGCAAATAGTCCCAGCTTTCATCTGAGGAGCAGATTAGGATCAAAAAAAGTGTGTCAATAATCCTACTACTACTAAATTTGGACCAGATCCTGATCCAGTGAGGATTAAGGGTCTGGTTTTATTATCATTTTTAATAAGGGGAAAAGGTTAGATTCAGCACAAAAAAAAATCAAAAACCATCCTAAAATATTTTGCACTGCTTTATGACAAAGTGTTTGAAGATGTTTGATCCATTACAGTGCCAGTGCGAGCCTCCATATGAGAGTTGGAACTATTGTGTTTTTTGTTATAAATACTTTTAAAACTTCAATACCTATGGACCAAATTTTGCTTTCTGCTGAATTAGTGTACATCCAGATGTATACAGGTGTAACCCAGAGAAAAATATTATAAATTCTAAACATATTTGGCACTTAGCATAAGAAGATTCTATGGGAGGAGGTAAAGAATGACCATTTGAAATCTACTTCCTTTTAACTTCATTGCAAATAAATGATAGAAAGCAATTTCCGCTACCTCTACTGATAGCTAAGATTAAAGTGCTTTTTCTGTAATTTAATAAAATCACTTCTCTCATGGCTGAAACTGTGCATAAATAGTTTAAACAGTAAATTATTTTCTTCACCCCAGTTTGGAAAAAATGTGGTTTGGCCATTCAATCAGTGCTGCCTGACCCTCAAACTTTAATCACCAGTCTCTCCAACTGTTTATTTTTAAATTCTCAGTTCTTGGAGTCATGTGATTCTGTGAGACTCTCCACTTTTGCTGAAAAATAAAAAGTAACTTTCTAGCCCTCCTGGTTGCAGACAAAAGCTTGAAAATATGAATTTTAAAAGCTCAAGAAGGGCAAATAAACAAAATCCAGAATTTATTATTTTTAAATATCTCATGATTTATCAGCCAAACTCATGATTTTGGGTGGCTTGACTCATAATTTTTGAGTGCTTGGGGTTGGAAATACTGAAAGCGCTAGCAGCAGACACTTACTAATGTGTGATGTGTTCGTACAGTATTCCACAGGGCCAAAGAGGCATGTTCAGTGTGTGTAATACGTGTTACACACATGCATGTGTGTAAACTGCAGTGTGCAGCACATGCCATTTGGGGATGTCTTTTGCTTCTATTCACAGGAACAGCAGAATGCAATCCGAACATGCTAACTTCTGTATTGCTCTGCCGCTCAGCTGCTCTTAATCATAATGCCCTGCACCAGCAGAATGTCTCTAGCAAACAGCTGGCTGTGTTTTTTATTCACCACTTTGAATGGCTCAGGTATATAGAGTCAGAATTGAGGCCTGGGCTCCTTTAAAATTACAGTGATGAGATAAGTTCTTGCAGAAATGGTTTGTACCTGTGCAATTCAAAATCTCACTGAGCATTTCGTTTCTTAGATCAACAATTGCATTCTGTCAAGCAACCTAGAGTGGATCAAATTGTCTTTTATATGAATAGCCTGTTGTTGCTTCCCTCTCCCATAATCTCCATCCACTTGTCTGTCTGCCCTTGGATTGTAAGCATCTGGAAGTAGACTGCCCATTTTGGGGTGACTGGAAAGTACCTAGCACAACGTGGGTGCAACTGTAAATAAATAATAAATGTGGTGATGTGAAGAAATGCTATTTAATATTTCCATGATGCTATCATAGTATCATAGCAAGGTGACATTTTAAATGTTTGCAAGATTTGTTTTCAAATGCATATGCATACTGACTATGCTTTTTTTAAAGCTGTGATTGATTCTGCTATTGGCTTACACACAAAATCAGTAGGAGTTTAATGTATGGAATGAGGCAGGATGGGACCTTACGTCTTTAAAGATTTGAAAGCAGGTGTGTGTACGTCTAGGTGGCATTTTGGATTTTGCTTCTTCCAGGAGAAAGGCCAACTGAGTTCTTTTAAATGTTTCAAAGTAGCTGAGGGCTTCGATCTTTTCCCCCGTTTATTCTCTTCCTTTACAGAAAAAAACCAACAACAAAAAAACCTCCCTGAGGAAATTAACTACAAAAACTACATTAATGGAACATTAAAGTTTTAATGGAAAACCATAAAAGTCAGGAAATTTGGAGTTAGGGCTCCCATGGCACCTTTAAGTGTGTCGCCTTGTGCATATGCATTACTATAGGACCCTCTTATTTTACACTCTGGTGTTTTATTTATTCTATAGATTGTTTTGTTGTTAGTGAACTGGCCTGGTGTCATGTTACACAACCTTTCTTAGGGCCTGCTGCTGTGAGGAGCGGAGTGCCCTCAACTTCCATTGACCTTGAGGGTCAGCCACATAACCCAGAATCGGGCCCTTAGACAGTGACGTCAGTGATCCATTTCAAAATGGCATCATTGCAGCAGAAGTAGTTTAGCTGGAGATCCCAAATAAACTTAAAACCAGAGAAGACATTTAGATTTGTGTGTCTTTTGTCCATGCGTTAATACAAGGCTAGTTTCTCTCAGGCAGCAGCAGCAGATCAACAGTTTGTTATAGTGATTTTAGGGTGGGGGGAACCAGATTGGGACAGCTGTGCATGAGCAATGTCAGATACCTGATTCTGTAAAAATAATAGTCATAGAGATAGCATTTATGAGGGGGATTTATAGGATAATTTTGCAGCACACGCATATATGAGTCACCAGAATAATTCATATTGAGAAAAGAAGGCAATACTTTTCAGAAAAGCAATCTTTAACAAATATTCTTTCTGAAGTGCACTATATATATATATATATATATTCATGTAATCTAAGCTCTGTGGTGAAGTGAGGAGATGCATATCTTCCCAAATTTTATCTTTTGACGCTTTCCTCACTCATATCCACAAACAATGATCCACTAAAGTCAGTGGAATCAAGGCTCCAGCTGACCATAAGAATCAAAACTGTTCTTGGAAAAATTAGGTTATCATTCATTAGCTATCTATCATTTGGCCACCAGTAGGCTGCAGGATATGAGGGCCATTTAATTAGGCCCTGCACCACTCTCTGGTGTGAAAAGGCTCTCAAAAGCTTTGATTCCCCACAGCTTCACAGCAGGAAGTTGTTGGCGATAATTGACATAGGATTTCCTTGTTAACCAGCAGCAGACATGCTGGATTAAAGCGACAGAGATCTAGAGAAGAAAGTGAAAAGAGATAAGAAGCTGGAAAGACTTCTGCTTATTTTGCACTTGAGGATGATGAGCAAATAGCAATAACAAACTGGAGTGCTGCTCCCTGCCAGTAAGGCCTCCACTTATCAGACCCATTTCAGCTTGACTGATCAAAGATTGACTTCTCTTAAAATAACATAGGCCCGGGGTTTGTTAGTTTATTAAGCTGCAGGTTTTATGAATTATCACAGTTTTAAAGATGGATTGCAGTTTATGTGAAGGAGTAGAGGATTATCAGGTTTTCATCTAAACAATTATAAAATATCACAGCTGAAAGCTTGCTTGCAAATGACATAATTTTCTCCTGCAAACTAAACAGGTCATTGTAAGCCTTCATGTAAGCATTTCCAACATGTGCACAAATACAGTAAAATTAACTCTGCTGTTGAGAAGATGATAGCACAGTAAAATATATATATTAACTTCTGAAGCTCAGACAACCTCACATTTACTCTCACAATTCCAAAGGTAATTGCATTTAATTCTTGACCAGGACGTTTTAGGTACAGTTACATTAAAGAAAGGAAAGAAGGAAGTGGTCTACTGAGATGTTAGTTAAAATGTGGTCATGATAAATTATACTGAAACAGATCCACATGAGTATAGTTAAATGAAATGTCCACTTTAGAGTAGAGACAATTATTGTATATCACTTAATAACTTAACCTTACAACAGCACATATGGCATTAACAAAGAACTATGACTAGTAAAAGCATGTTATAGTATTTCCTTTTGACTACTATTCTTTTGTACGTGCAGGGGTGTGTGTGTGTATATTAAATGCAAAAACTTATGATTCCACATTAAGAATGAGAAATTAGACAGTCAAAATCAAGTTATTCAGAAATACCGAACTCAGCCACGTTGCAAATATAGTATATCTTACTGTGGACTTTTAATAATGTAGATGCCAGCACTCTAAAGTACAAGTGTGAATAAGTAACACTTGCATTTAATTCCCTTCTAATAAAGGAAATACAGGGATAGGAGTAAGATGGGGAAAAGAGGAAAGAAAAAATATGAGGGCGGGAGGACGGGTGGGAGTCAGGCAAAAGCCAGGAAGGATTGCAGGACAAGAGACAGGGAGTGAAGAGATATGTGCAGAAGGGGAAAGTGAGAGAGGCTGTGGCAGGGTGGGGAGGGTTAAAGCATCTATAACTGCTAGAATATACTCCCTTCAGAACCTGGGATTGAACCCATTATTCCTAAATCTCAAATTTCTTTACTGCCTGGCAAATAGCTGTTAAATCTCAGGCAAACTATGTGTCTCTGTCTCCCTCTAGTGGCAGGTCTTCATAGAAGATAACAGCCTTCTACGTCTGCCAATTAATCCATTAGCTCAAGTGGTAGAAAACTATGAAGTAGTTCTAATGATCCCAATCCTGCAGATGACCCATGTGGGGGATCCATATGGTTCTCCATTAGGACATTTTTGTTTTTTCAATTATATTTTTTAAACTAAGAGAAAATTCCATTCAAATAAACCTACATTAAAAATATTAAGGTTGCAAAGTCAGGCTTTCAAACATTAGGAAAAACCTGAATTAAGGATGGTTCATTTCTGCAGCACAGTGGGAAAAATAGTATGTGATCATGTAATTAAAGACCATGTAATATTGCATACATACAAGAGGGACAAATTAATGTTGTACCAGCAGCCTTAAATTGATCATATTCTGACTTTTAAGTGCTCAACTGTGCATCCTTTATTCAGCAAACAGAACTGAAAACAGGGGAGCTTGAGTGGGCCTCAGGGTCAGTGGGTGAATTGTGTGGAGTTGTGTGTCTTTGTTTTGTTTTATTTCATTTTTTTTCTTTTCTTTTTCTTTTTCCCTTCAGTTTGCGGGAGATAGTACTGGGAGGTGTACTAAGATCAGCTGACCCTAATTAGCTTTCTTAATTAGGGGGTCTATAAAGGCAGCCACTCAATCAGGCAGTGGCACAGGAGCCAGCACACAGAGCTGAAAACAGGGGAGTTTGATGGGGAGGGAGTGTGTGTGGTGTTCTGGTATTGTTGGGTGCTTGTTGAGGGTTGTTTTGGTGGGTTGTTTTTGTGTCTCTCACTGACAGGAACTAGGGGAAAGGCTATGACAGATACAGAGGCGGTAATGGTAGTCACTCAAGCAGTGGAAGAGACAATGAAGATAACTGGATGTGGAAGCTGCGGAATGTACATGATCCCAGAGGGGGTACCTCAAAAGAGCTTCATTTGTATGAAGTGCCGCCTCATAGAGATGATGAAAGAGAAGACTTGAGGGTTGGAGATACAGGTGGAAACTCTGTTTGAGTTTAGAAGGGGGTTCGAGCAGCTGATGGAGCAAAGGAATGAGGAGGCTGACGGGAAAATCTGCAGATGGAAGCAGGACCAACAAACTCTGAGGGGAGACTGCTGTGTGAGGAAAGTGGCAGGGGATTGCAAAGGAGAATAGTAGACAAGATGACTTGAAGTCAGAAAGAACAGGTGACAGGCCGAAGAATCACACCGTTACCAGGAAAAGGCAGGTCTACGTGATTGGGGACTCCCTCCTGAGAAGAACAGACAAGCCTGTAACCAGAGCTGATCCAGAGAACAGAAGGGTGTGCTGTCTGCAGGGTGCTAAGATACGGGATGTGGACTTGAGACTGAAGAGGATCCTAACAGGAACGGGAAAGAATCCACTGAATGATATAGCTAGATTCTCGCTGGAATGTATCAAAGGAGACTATACCAGGGTGGGGAAGACTCTTAAGGAAATTGAGGCTCAGGTGATCTTCAGTGGGATTCTGCCTGTCCCTTGAGGAGGACAGCAAAGGTGTGACAAGATTCTGATGATCAAGAGATGTCTCAGGCAGTGGTGCTATAAGGAGGACTGTGGGATGTATGGTTAGAACACTTCATGGACAGAGGACTGTTCTCTGGGGATGGACTTCACCTGAGTAGGGAGGGCAACGCACTTCTAGGATGGAGGCTGGCACAACTGATTAAGAGAGCTTTAAACTAGGGCATTGGAGGAGGTAGCTGGGAGTATACCCAGGTAATCTCCATGCCTGATTTTAGCATTGAGAGGGAGGAAAATGAAGTAAGAAAGACACAGCAGTGGGAAGCAGAATGGACATTAAGAGGAAGGGCAGTGTAGATACCAGTCTAATAGGCGATATTGGCAGTAGAATGACTGTGCCAAGGTAAGGAACGTGAGCGAAGCCAAACAGCAAAAATTAAGATGTTTGTATACCAACGTGAGAAGTCTGGGTAACAAAATGGAGGAACTAGAGCTACTGGTAGAGGAAGTTAAACCAGATATTATAGGGATAACAGAATGGTGGAATAGTAGTCATGACTGGTGTACAAGTATCAAAGAGTATGTGCTGTTTAGGAAAGACAGATATAAAGGCAAAGGTGGTGGAGTAGCATTGTATATCAATGATGAGGTAGACTGTAAAGAAATTAGAAGTGACGGAATTGATAAGACAGATTCTGTCTGGGTAAAAATCACATTGGGGAAGAAAACTACTAGAGTTTCCCCTGGGATAGTGTTGGGAGTGTGCTACGGACTACCAGGATCTGATTTGGACATCGATAGAGACCTCTTTAAGGCTTTTAATGAAGTAAATACTACTGGGAACTGTGTGATTGTGGGAGACTTTAACTTCCCAGATATAAACTGGAGGACAAGTGCTAGTAGTAATAATAGGGCCCAGATTTTTCTGGATGTGATAGCTGACAGATTCCTTCACCAAATAGTTACTAAACCAACAAGAGGGGATGCCATTTTAGATTTGGTATTGGTGAATAGTGAGGACCTCATAGAAGAACTGGTTGTAGGGGACAACCTTGGTTCAAGCAACCATGGGCTAATTCAGTTCAAATTAAATGGAAGGATAAAAAAAAAATAGATCTGTGACTAGGGTCTTTGACTTCAAAAGGGCTAACTTTAAAAAATTAAGGGAATTAGTTGGGGAAGTGAACTGGACTGAAGAACTCATGGATCTAAAGGTGGAGGAGGCTTGGAACTACTTCAAGCCAAAGTTGCAGGAACTATCTGAAGCCTACATCCCAAGGAAGGGGAAAAAATTCATAGGCAAGGGTTGTAGACCAAGCTGGATGAGTAAGCATCTCCAGAGAAAGCAGAAAGCCTACAAGCAGTGGAAGATGGGAGGGATCAGCAAGGAAAGCTACCTCTTGGAGGTCAGAACATGTAGAGATAAAATGAGAAAGGCCAAAAGCCTAGCAGAGTTGGACCTTAAAAAGGAAATTAAAACCAATAGTAAAAGGTTTTATAGCCATATAAATAAGAAAACAAAAAAAGAAGAAGTGGGACTGCTAAGCACTGAGGATGGGGTGGAGGTTAAGGATAATCTAGGCATGACTGAATTTCTAAACAAATACTTTGCCTCTGTTTTTAATGAGGCTAATGATGAGCTTGGGGATAGTGGTAGGGTGGCTAATGGGAATGAGGATATGGAGGTAGAAATTACCACATCCGAGATAGAAGCCAAACTCAAACAGCTAAATGGGACTAAATCGGGTATAAATATGGAGTATTATACACTCATATACACAATCTTGCATACTAAAGGTTTTCTTAGGATTATTTAAGTCTTAAACATTAGCCATTATTTATCTTTTAATTCATTGCAAATTTCTCCTAGCATGACGAAGTTAGCCAATCATTTCTACGATCGCATGTTACGATGGCAATTATCTTATTATCCTTCTCCCTGAAGCCTGACACCCTTTACAGTTAAGTGATATTGATCCCAAGGAGTTGTCTATGCAAGTTGGAAATCAGTTGAACTGTGCTTGGGTTGAAATCAGTCAGTCCTAACATTCTATTTTCGTGATAATGAACTGTATTTTACAATAGGATGGATTGTTACCATGTAGACTTTATAGTGTAACCTGATGCATTAAAGGTTTGTGTATTACAATGCTAGTGTGCGTATTCAGTGAAAATGACCCAGAACTAGCCATTTGGATCTGAACTCCCCCCTTTTTGGGGGGGGGTGGGGGGGAGTTTAAAATTCAGATCCACATTTTTCATCTGTCCCCAATCTTTTTAATGGGTTGAACCAAAATCGCAGATCAGAATACGTGAGGTCAAAACTCTAGCTCTTAATTACGTGGCTCACAATGTCCCTATCTCCATTCCTTTTCTGACATGCTTTATAATTTCCATCATGCTTACCTGTTCTTGTTGCTTTACATTGATTGCATGTGAGCTTATTATCATGTTCTCCCTTGTACTGGCAACATCTTTTCCAGCAAAGACATCAAGCTAGTAAATTATTTTGTGCCTTAATCAGGCAGACATAGGACCCACTCCTGCAGGCCTTCCATGCATAGAACTTCATTGATTTCAATGGCAGTTTCCCATGTGGCAGTCTTGCTGCAGGATTGGGCCCAAAGAGTGAGATCTGTTTAAAAGTGAGAATTTCTCTTCATTGACTGATTCATTGTGCGAGTCCATCCTTCCAGTTCCTTTCAATTTGTATTTCAGTTGTCAGAAATAAAAGATCATTCCATAACTCCACCGATGGACCCAAACTGTAGTGTTCTCATTTAACATTATTTTCCAGCTGTAGTGACAGTTAAATCATTGACTAACTTTCTCAGGGCCTGATACAGCTCCCATTGCTGCCTTTGGATGCCTTCCATTTGACTCCAATGGGCCTTGGATCAGGCTCTAACACACTGCATAAAAGTATATTCAGCAGAAGACTTAGGCCCCAATCCTGCAATTGACATCATGTGGGCAGAACGCAGATCAACTCCTTTCTTGCCATTTTTTGATAAATAAGAAATTAATATTTTAAGGGAAATAGTGGAATTCATTAAAGATTACTTTTTCCAATGCATTCCAGACATTTTTTAAAAGCTAGGATTACTTCACAGGGTTTATGGCTCTGCTACCAAGGTTTGGGTTTTTTTACCTTATGTAAACAAAGAGCCTGTTCTCTTTCAGATTTGACACAGCAAATCTCAAAATTTGTGGCCAGCTGGTAACTGGTTACCTTTTTTAATGCAAGCAAAAATGTTTGTGAATTTTTTCTGTGTATGAAACCTCCTTTAATGGTAGACAGGATTCTTTCATTTTCAATGGCATTTGGTAAAATACTCCCTTGATGAAGTATGCATCGGCTTTTAATGTCTTAAATCCTGTGATTGAATAGATGTATCTTCCCCCCGTCTTGTTTTTAAAAAATATTTAAAAGGCCCCACTGCCTTAAAACATACATCAAGGAACATTGCAATAGAGAAATATACTTTTAAGACGAAGTGACAGATTTACATATCTGTGTGTTGTGACTCCCTTGACAACCAATAAATGTATTATATTGATGAAGTGAACAAGTCTCTATCTGGTCATTTTCAACTAGAAACTAATAACCAACATCACCGTATCAGGCATGCAATAAGCTAGGTTAAAACTAGGTTCATCAAATAAATCACTCAGGAATTTTCCTATTTCTTTCCCAAGACACGTTGCACATCTGCTCAGTGAAAGGAGGAAAGAAGCAATATTTCTTTGATCAAAGTCTTTTTTTTAATATCCTTGTATCTGTCCTTTGGGATGCTATCTCTGGACTTAGTCCTGGGAGAGGTGCTCAGCATCTCCTGAAAGATGGTAAGCTCCTTCCACTCCTACTGACTGAATCAAAAGAAATCAGCACCTCACAGGATTGGGCTCTTTTAGAATGGGTGCAGCTGTCACATCACTTCTAACAGTCTCACAAACTGCATGTATTTAAGCTATAGACCCAAAACATCAGGCATTTTAATGAATCTCAATTTATACCAAGGACTGACGGGCAAAAAATACGTAGTCGGAAAATACATTGTACCTAATTCACCCCAACGCCTGTTCTTGCACCACATAGATATGAAATATCTTTGCGCATGTAGGAACCCCAAAGAGAGGGAGGGTTTTTTTTCTGAAAAGATAATTTATTTTATATATTTTAATTAATACAGATTACTAGGGGATCAAAATATGGCATGATGCTCAAAAGCAGAATCAAAGCCTTATCCTGCAAACACTTTAAGCACATAAGTAAATTTACTCACCTGAGTATTGCCATAGAAATTGATGGGGGGATTGCTTAGGTGAGTGGAGTTACTCATGTGCTTCAGGCTCAGATCCAACTCCACTGAAGTCAATTAGGACATAAATATTTGCAGGATTAGGCCTGTAACATGCGCCCATGTTCTGGTTGGCAGCCACTCATACCCTGCACCCATCTCTCCTTGGGTAGGTGATTTCTACCAGAAACATTAATAAGTTGCATGGATGTTGAGCTGTGTGCATGGGGTCATTGCTGGGTCACAGGACACAGCACAGCCCTGCTAATGTTTTGGAATTGTAGATTAGAAAATTCAAACAGCTGCAAATTCAAACAGCGAGATCTTACCAGTTGTGGTTAGAAAATGGAACAATATCATAAGAGGAAAAACACAGGATTTGGTGGAATTTTTTGCTTGAAAATTTTTGAGAGAAAACCACAAGTTTTTCAAAATTTTGAAATTTCTTTCAAGAGAAAATCAGGTAGGAGGAGACCCCAGAAAGCAGCTCAGAAGGCAGCCTATTGGCATCATAGAGTTGCTGTTATTCTCTGGAGTTCCCTAGATTCCACAGATCTGACACTGTTTACCCTCTCCTTGGCCAGCCAAACCCCTGAGGGAAGAATTCATCTGGAACTTCAACAGGTGAATCTTGTGGAGGTTCCTGGACTTTCTGCCTTACTCTTTATTTTTCAGTTATTTATAACTTAGCCAAACTTTAACCATTTGGGCTGAAATTTCCCATACTCAATGGCTGCTTCAGGCTGAAAGGCTGGGGTTGTGGGTTTTTTTGGGGGATTGGGGTGGGGAGGAGGGGTTGCGGGGCAGGGATGGGTGGAAGGGGGACTGGAGAATTTCAGCGAAAATGACTTAGCCATTCCTGAGACCCCGGTTGGGGAAAAAATACATTGTTCTGCCCATGTGAAAATACGCTTTCAAACATTTTGTTGAGAAGCCCTTAGCGCCTCTGCTTTGGAGCAGGGACCTGACATTTCATGGGTTTGTCCTGAGGTCAAGGATGTGCCTTTTGCCATTTTGTGCAAATCTACCTAGCTTCGGCCTAGATATAGGCCTCTGAAAATCTCTTTTTGCTCATGCTTGGTAGAGTCCGGTTAGCTTGGTGATGAAGTTCCCCAAAGATTCCATCTGCTCCTCTCACAGCTAATATGTGCTGAACCAGACAGAGCATGCACCATCCCCACAGAACAGAACAGGAGAGCTCACAGGTTTTAACAGAATTCTTCCTGCAATTGCTCCTTCTGGCTGTAGTGAGCCATTGTGCTGCCAGGTGCCCCTGTTGGCACAGAGAAAAAGGAGGAAGCCGCCTGATTTGAAGAAGAGGACTGAGAGTGGGGTTGAGGGATGGAAAACAGGAGTTGGTCAGGAGCTGAGGGGGATATGAGAAGAGGGGAACAATCTGGAGAGGAGAAGACATGTTCAGGGACAGAAGGGTCTGTCACCACTAGAGAACACTCCCCTCTAGATCCTGGAATAGAACCCAGGAGTCTTGAAATCTTTTTATTTTATAAATCTTATTATGGTAGTGCCTAAGGACCTGTCAAGAATGGTGCTTCACTGTGTTAGTCCCCATACAAACACAGGGTAATAGAAGGTCTCTGCCCAAAGAGCTTACAGTCTAAACAGACAAGACAGATGTGTGGTGGGGGAAGGGGTAGAACACACAAGCAGCGGAAACAATGTGATGGCAGAGAATGTCATGTTGGTTTCATTATGATTTTTTTTCTCTTTTGGGAGGGGTTACTTAAGTGGGGATAAGTAAATGGGAAACAAGGGAGGGAAGAGAAGGGAAAAGAAAGAAAGGGAAGGGGGTGAGTGAGTAAGGGAAGAAGAGGGTAAGGGGTGCATGGCTGGAATGAAACGGAAGTGATGAAACTGCAAGGGAAGGGGTGAGAGAGGGTTGGAGCAAACAGCCAATCAGCACTGAGCAAAGAAAGTCTAGGCAACACTTTTCCCCAAATTTTCCCAATGTCCAGAATGTCCGAAAGGTCCCTGCTTTGACTGCTTCTACGCCTACTAACTGGAGTCTCTGGCTGCCTCCTCTCCACAGTTTTCTCCCAAGGCCACATGGTGTGGGGGGAGAAGGCAGCACATGGGTCCTAGTGACACAGAGTGTGTGGGGTATCCCCGGCACCATTTTGGGTCCCAGGAAGGGGTGGCTCTGGCTGGGCCATATTTTATCATCTTCCCTCCAATGCAGCAGTCCCTGCTATGGCTGCTTCTGCCCCGACCAGGTGGAGTCTGTAGGTCATTGCTCAGCTATCAGCTGTATAACCCATGGCATAGTGAGTGACTTATTCCTCTCCAAAGGCTGGACTGCAGCAAGGATAAGACCCTATTACTGCTATCCATTACTGCATTAACTCAAATACTAGAGGTCTATGCTGTGGATCTAAAGGTTGCAAGCTGCTGATGACCTAGTGGGTGTTAATATGGTGATGGACTTTCTATTTTTTCAGTTTGCTTTTTTATAAATTTAGGAAATTACATGTTGAATCTACAGTGAATGAAATGCTACAGTTTCTGAACCATAGTCTGTAATACAAATAATAAATAACGTGCATTAATCTAATCACTATTGGAATGGAAGGAATTCTGTGACTATGCCATTCCCTTAATGAAATGGTATATATCTGAGAGAGAGAGAGAGAGAGAGAGTGTGTGTGTGTGTGTGTATGAGAGAGAGAGAGAAATTAAATGGTATGTGTCCAGGGTATGTGAGTGTATGTATATATATAAAATAAAAAAGGGTAGAACCAGGTGTTTGTAAATCAAGTAGTTACTTATATTTAAATTATAACTGGCATAATATGAAATCCAATATTTGTTCAACGTTTTTCTTCTTGCCAGCTTTATAAGGTGATTCTTTCCAGGGGTTTAATTTTGGATTTAATATGACTGCATTGTTGTCCTTGACTCTCTCCCCATTACCATATTCAGCAGTGTGTGGTGAGTGTTAAGGTTGCTGATGGTTCATTTTCTCTTCAGTGCCTGCCTCCTCTATATACCATAAGACACAGCTGCCTGAAGAAGCTTCGAACTGCACACTCAACTTTTCAAGAAAATGTTTGTAGGTTTCCACTGATTAATCAGTGTTTACTGCATTTTAGTTTTTGCTTTTGTTCAGCTGTTTTCTACCTTGTGTATGTCCCTTCACTTCTGGTGAGTATGTTGACTGCACTAAACTAGTGCATACTGGTGAGGTCTAATGTGCCACACGTGAAAGCTGTAGGTGTAAAGACAATGGAACTTTGGAATAAGGTGGCAGATTCTAGGACCTGATTTACAGAAGCCCTGAGCGCTCATCACTCCATCTGAAGTCCGTGAGAACTGCTGGTGTACAGCACCTCTGAAAAGCAGGCCTGGTGACTGTTGGATTGCAGGGGCTCTGCTATTGAATCACCTTAGTTTCAGGTTCTAAAACGCTGCATTGAAATTCAGCTTCATTTCTGCTGGGTCATCCTGGCAGGTGGGTTCCCCTAGCTCCAGCCAGTGTATAAAAAAATTGAGAGCCTCTCTTTTGTCCTCTTTGTAATTTATTTTTGAATTCCAAATAATGCTACACCTCAGGAAGGGGCACCAGCTTATGCTTGCACTACTAGGAATGATGTAGGCATTTAGCCCATTTACAATCTCTTTTGTTGTCACCTTAGATATAAGATGTCCACGAATGCAAAATAATGACCCAAATATTACCCACAGGTAGATATGCTCAGTTCCTATTGATTTCATTTGAAGTCATCCTCAGGTATTTGCAGGAACAATTTGTAACATTGTGTTTACTCTCAAAGAGTGAAATCCACCCCAGTGCAGAAGGTCTGCAAAAGGACCACCACACCATTTAAATTCTAAAGGCAAATCCTAGTCCCTCTGTCAATTGCACTAGGTTTTGTCATTTAGTACAGCAGTTAAGTGGAACTTGAGAGCTCCTGAGAACCTTACATGGGCCCATTACACTCAGATGAATTTCACCCCAAAATTTTCCTTAACTTGGTCTCATACTGCTTCTAAGAAGCAGTTTACTGCAGAGGAAATGTTCACTATTACTGAATTAATGTGAAATATAAGAGAACAGGAAAAAGCCTATGAGCCTAGCTGGTCAGAAGCTGAAGCATGAGTTTTCACCTTTTGCATCATATTGGCAATGTTTGTGTAATACACTGGCGTGTGGGTGGGAGTATGGGTGTGTGTGTGTTTGAGAGAGAGAGGTCCTCCTCTGTGCTGATTCACAGAGGGCATGAGTTGTTACAAACCCTACATACAGATCTTTAGTTCAAGCTGAAGCATCTCATGCCTTTAGCTTTGAGGTCTCCTGTACAATCCCAGTGTGTTGGCCCAGAGGGCAGTTGTCATTTTTGCATACATACACATAAATAAAAACAGTTGTCCACTATGGGCTGCTTTTGTTGGAGGCATACATAAGTGGTCTAAAGCAGCATTTCTCAACCTGTGGGTTGGGACCCAAAATTGGGTCACCAGAACGTTTCAAAGGGCCGCGTGGCAGCTCTTGTGGTTCCTGTCCCATGGGGCTGGCTGGGCCTGCTTCCCTGCTTCAGGCACTGCAACCTCTGGAGTCCCATTACCACTAGGTTTGGAGTCTGGGTAGGCCAAATTTGAGTGAGTGGCACTGCAACTTCACGAACCATGTCACAACTCCACTCACACAAATTTGGTCCAGTCAGGAGGGTGGGGCCAAATCCGAGCAGTGCTGTGATCCCGGAGGTTGCAACGCCTGGAGCAGAGACCCAAGTCCAGCCAGCCCCACAGCACAGGAACTGCAAGAGCCACTACTGTGGGATGAGTGCTGAGCAGGAGTGAACCTCTCCGGGTGCAGGATCCGACAGAAACCACCTCATTGCCTCCACCCCCAGACTATTTACTGGATTGTGACAGGCCATAAACATTTACAAATGGGTCCTGTGCCCAAAAAGGTTGAGAACCACTGGTCTAGAGGTACCATCTGATATATTTGCGTCTCTTTAAAAAAATTAATCTAGAAACAAATTGGTCTGTCATTTGTAATACTCAGTCTGAAATGATCTAAGGGCCAGATCTGGACTTGAACTACATGTTCTCGCAAAGAAAAGTGAGTCAAGGTCTCAGGCCCAGGTATGTCGGAGTAAGTGGGACCACTGATCTGTCGACTCTCTCCCTGGAGCAAATGGATAGTGATTGGCTGGAGAATGGATAGCGTTGGGAAAAGCCTCAGCTCGAGTCCCCCTATATTTGCTGGCCAGAGGGAGGTGAGTAGAACTTAATAGTGGTATAGTCCAGCAGTATATTACTACCCCCAAGGAGCAAGGAGGAAGCAGTGGAGGAAGTGTGACTCGGTGGGATGAATCTAAAGTATAGTGCCTCCATGGGCCAATTGGCTGGGGGCCATGCAGTTTTCACATCATCCCTTGTACAGGGCTGCCCCTGAAGTTACAGTCGAGCCTTAAATACTAAAATTGTTAATTCAGAACTGCAGGTATCTTAGAGATGTGAAAATCAAAATGTTCTGATACGGACATGCTTTGATAGCAGTATCTCTTGATAGAAGCAGTTTTTGTCAATGCTTCAAGCTTTATATCCCCTTTATTAAAAACTAGTAGTTGTAGTAGTAACTTTCTTTGTTTTTTTTTAACTCCTAAACATGAAAAGCAAATGTGAATCAGCCACTTTAAATTAAATATGGGAAACAATTACATTTTGACAGTTTAATTGCATTCTTCCCCCAACATGGCATTCTAAACAAGATAGCACATGTATTTAGCATGCTGATTATATTTTTAGATTGTTTTGCAATTAAGAAAGAATCCCTAAAAGAGATAAAATAATTGGTTGACTAAATCATTATTTCTTGAGGGAACAATATTAAGAAATAACTGCTGAATGGCTATATCCATAATAATTAGCTTTTAAATCACTGCTTAAAGGTTTCAGGTTTTTAGCCTTCAAAATTGTATCTGTCATTCAATTCACTTGCATATTATCCACATTCTCTTGTTAAAAAATAAAAGTATTCCTTATTGTGGCTGATGTGGAATATCATCACTGTCATCTGTTATGAAAGACAGATCCCCAAAGTGTCTGTCACTGCAAGACCTACACATGGCTGCGGGGCTTCGTCCCATTGACATACCAGATGAAGGAAGTGATGCTAACCGGTTCAGCATTGAGCACAATCCAGCTCCCACTGAATTCAAAGGAAGTTTTGCTCTTGAGTCCCCATATGTGTAGGCTTGGGTAAAGCAGAAGAAATATATATATAGAGAGAGAACACATCAGGATCATGATTCACAACAAGAGAGAGAGAATTTTCCAGAAATTCTCTTTAAGTAGCAGATAAACCTCCTTTTTTTTTTTTTTTTTTTTTTTTTTAAACAAAAAAAAGAAATTAGAAGCTGTCTTGAAGAGCCAGTTCAGCTTGCTGAGACCTTTCCTAAGACAATAAAACTTGGTGGTTTTGCGATGCTCTTTAAAGTAGCCTCAATTTAATAAGACGTTTGCCAATAGGGCATTTACAGAAAATAGATGGAGGTTACATCACTAGTGGTTAGCGTGAGAATTCTTAATGTATTAAAAGAGGAAGGTCAGTCCAGGCATAGGGAACAGGATGAAAAAAAAAAGTCTGATGGTGGGAAATGGAGTGAAACAATGATGAAGGATGAATGCTTAGGGATCTAATCTATGACCATGTTTCAAGGCCCAGGAATGTGTGTCTATATCTTACAGATCAAGAGCATGATCCGGCTCTCATTGAAGTAAATGGGAATCTTCTGGTGAGTGATTGCTCATCTAAATTACATGGTATTATTTCTGCTCTCTGATTGGATGAATGAAACCTTTTAGACAGGAGAGCAGCATATGAAAAATCCCGGTTACTGAACAAAGAACATCTGGATTAATAACTAGTCATACTAAAACTCATGACATTTGGGGATTTGCTCATGTTTTCATAGAAACGGGATGGTCACTCAAATACATGGAATTAACTAATCATGTGACCCCCCTGCTTCCCCGTTTACACACACACACAGTGGTAAAATCACAAATTGTGATTTGTTGCTGACTAAAATCCCTAGACAGTCCCTTAGCAACAGTCTTAATTCAGCAGACTAGTTTCAGACTAGATGCCCTGGGTGATAGAAGAAAAGGAAGGGCATTAGGAGCCTTCTACTCCCCTGCCCAACGGCTAGTGTTCAGTTTTTTAAACATAACCAGTTTCTGATGCAGAAGGTATTCTTTAAACAAACACACAAATTGGTGAGCTGCAGAATTAGAAAGCAGGAGAATTAATTAGCTGCATGTCAGACACTGAGGACATAGACCAGAAACAATATCTATTCCAAAGAGAATGTGTAGAGACTATGGAATAATAGACCAGCTATTTCTTTGCGCTCTCTCTCTTTGTGTAAAAAAAAAAAAAAAAAATCTGGAGAATGCCTTATAGCTCATCATATTTTTAGCTTCTGGCACATATTTTATTAACTTCCATTATATTTAGAAACAAAACAGACCACTATTTTAAAAACATGTTATAAATAAAAAAATTGTAATGGCATATTCAAAGAATAATTAAAGACCCTTATGAAAGTTAAAAGCAGAAAGGGGGCTTGGAAGGAGATTTTTCACATACAAAATATTGCACTAAAATAATATTATTAAAATAATATTAACCCCTAAGGTTCACTGCTGCATGGACACCATGTGAGTCCCACTGGATTTAACTGGACCTGTGGGCTTAAAACCCCACACAACTCTCAAAATGTAGGGCTAAGGACTTGGCTTGAATTCATAATAGAATCCAGACTTCTGCAAAAGGAGGCTTTGCTTCAGGTCAATGAGAATTTTGCTTAAGTAAAGACTGTAAGATTGGGGCCATGCTTCACATGCTTCACAATTCGCTTAGGTCTGATTACAGTACCACACGTAAGATAATCAATGGTATTGCTGTTACATGCAAGAGGACCACATACTCTGAACAACCTAATCCCAATCGGGGTCTGTGGAAGGTGGTTTGCAAACATGAACATTTTAGACCTTCCAACTTCAGATGTATGGGCTGAATGCCATAAATAACAAATGTTGCATGCTGTGTTCTTGTAGCCGTATTGGTCCCAGGATATTAGGGAGACAAGGTGGATGAGGTAATCTTTCATTCCACCATCTCCTGTTGGCGAGAGAGAGACATAGGCTGGATCTACACCGACAGCGGCAGGCAATGGGAGATACTACGTAGTGCAGCATCTTCACTGTGTTGCATCAATAGGAGATGCCCTCTTGTCAATGCAGCCTTGCTCCTTTCGGGGAAGTGGATTAATGGAGTCGACTGGAGAGCGCTCTCCGATTCACTGAGCGGCTCTACACAGACCCACTCAATCGATGCCACTACATCGATCCTTGCAGCCGCGGCAGTGAAGACATATCCTTTGTCTTGGTCTATACTAGGAACTTAGGTTGGTATAACTACATCACTCAGGGGGATGGAAAATCCACCCCCCACCGAGCAACATAGTTATACCACCCTAACCCCCGATGTAGACAGCGCTATGTCGATGGGAGGGCTTCTTGGGAAGGTGGAGTACCTACACCAACTAGAGAAGCTGTCCCGGTGGTGTAGGTAGTGTCTTCACTGGTGCAGCTGTGCCACTGCAGCCCTGTATGTGAAGACAAGCACAAGCTTTTAAGCTTACATAGAGCTCTTCTTCAGGTCTCCTTTTCTCCTTCCTTCCTTATGACTGGGGGGGAGGGCGGGGGGTGTTAATGGGCCACTTCCCCTTGAATGGACCCTTGAAATGTGTGCTAGCTACTTATGCCAAACAATTCGTTCCATTTTGGTGTGACACTCAGGGGATGTCTACACTGCAGTTAGACACTCCCAGCTGATTCTGGCTCACAGGGCTCAGGCTAAGAGACTCTTTCATTGCGGTGTAGATGTTCAGGCTTGGGCTGGAGCCCGAGTTCTGGGACCATCTCCCCTCATGGGGTCCTAGAGCCCAGGTTTCAACCGAAGCCTGAATGGTGACACCGCAGTTAAACAGCCCCTTAGCCCAAGCCCCATGAACCTGAGTCAGCTGGCATGGGCTACCACAGGTTTTTAATTGCAGTGTAGATGGGCCCTCTGAGTACATTTCCCAGACCTGAAGAAGTGCTCTGTGTAAGTCTGAAAGCTTGTCTCTCTTACCAACAGAAGTTGACCCAATAAAAGATATTATCTCACCCACCTTATCTCTCACAAATAACAAATGAAGATAGTCAATAATTAAGCATTCTCTCCTACGCATTTCCCTCCTATCTCAGAGATGCCCAAGTCCAGACCTACCACTGATTTTCCTGTGTGGCACCCTAGGCACATACTATCCCGGTGCTAAATACACGAGGGAATGCCCCTGGGTCGTGGAGTCCCGTCCTGCAGAGCTCAGGTAAAGCTTGTTATTTATTACTATTATTAATTTTATTTTATAGCGAATATTTTACTGCGATGCATGCTTGCTTCAGGCCCCGTCTGCCTTTCAGCTAGGAGAAGCTTGGGAATCTTCTTGAAAACTGGATAATAGAACCCCAGACTTGTTTGGTTATGCCCCATGGAAGAAATGCATCTAGGGGTAGAAGGCCTGCATTAGCCTTTCTTTGCCTCTTGGAGAGATGAATAAAGAGAATGGAGTGGCTGTAGAGTGTGTTGCAGGAAGGGGTGCATGCATCAGGTTCAAATACTGTACGTCTGTGCTGTGAGAGCTGTAGAGGGATGGCTAGTGGAAGAACTGCAGGATGGTCATTTATGTGGCTACCATGGCCCATCCCCCTTCACAGCTGGGGATTTGTGTAAGAGGAGCAAGGTATATTCCACCTTATGTATCAAGGTAAAGGATCGGGACCTGCTGTATGGTTGCATGTTAAAAATACTTCTTGTATTTTCTCTGAAAAAGAATGATGTGCATAGACAGTAAACTCATTGGCTAATCTAAGCATCTCACGCATCGAGAACGTAGCTATTTGTTTTGAAATAAATGAGTCTATGGAAATGCAAGGTGGTTGACATTTTCTAAATTACAAAATCCCAGCAAAAACTTTAGTTGAAATTTCAATAAGAAATTACTAAAAAATGTGATTAATTTTTTATGATTTTGGGGGGCATTTTTGACTAGCTATAACAAAAAGGGCAATATACATGATGGCAGTTATCCATGATACAGATTAATGACACTCCCTATGGTATACTTATAGAAGAACCCACAAAAGCACTTGAAATGAGTAACCTGGTAAGAGATTTTCTAGCACTGACCCAATTAGCAGAAAGTTCAAATTCCATGAAAACAGAGGTTTATAATTAGAGATGAGTGAAACACTAGCTATGAAATCTGAAACAATGTGAAACGCACCTGGTATCAGGTTTAATTACACATTAGAAGTCAACTCATGGGCCAGATCCTCCACTGGTGCAAACTGATGTAGTGCTGTGGAAGCCAAGGGAGCTATAGTAATTTACACCATTGGAGGATTGGGCCCACGGTTTCTCAAAAGGCTCTCAGAGGTTTTCAGATCTTTTGAGTGAAACTGCAACATGCTCAGAGCAAAACTGGATTGATTGATGGTTTTATGTCAAACCCACACAGAACTTGTGGTTTCACGTGGTTTCAATCCAAAAGTAGCTGAAATTTGGTGGCTTCAATCAAATTTTTATTTGAGACTTCTGGGTGCATTTGACTCTGAAAATTGAAATGATGCTCTGACGGTCAAAGTGGAGGAGGGGAAGAGGTGAGTCTACATGGATCATGAACTGAAAATCCATTTATAACCAAAGATGAGCATGTATCAAATCCTCAGACCCATTCCTCCCACTCACGGAAAAACTTAAAGGGTGGTTGAAACCACGATCCAAATGTGGTTTGAGGCAATCTGTGTTTAATGTTTATACAACCTTAATCATACCATCAGAGGAGACACATTTATGTCTTCTGATGAGGTCGTATTCTTGAGAGGTAATACTTCAAGTGTCTTGACAAATTCAATCATTTTTGTAGGATTTCTGGGTATCTCTTTCTACAATCCACCAAATTCCCATAGGTTTTTGTGGAAATTACAAAATGAACATAATGTGCACACTTGGGCTGTACAGGAAGTGAAAACAGTGCACCAACGTAATACCAGGCACTAACTTGCTTTCTCTCTGCACCCCCCATGATTTACTTTTGTGTTCAAAATAAAAAGGGCTGGTCCCAGAGCCTTAAAGCATATCAAATAAGTAAAAGCACAATAGAATTCCTCACTGAAATAAATTATCTTTTCATATAAAAATCTTCTAAAGCCCATTTCCAGAAGAGTAATAGAGCTGCCAGTCCAACACCTGCAAGGTTGGAAATAATTTACTTAGCCTTACTGACTTTTAGGCAGGTTCTTCGTTTGATGAATGGCTCAATTAAACATCTGTTAATCACAGCATTATCTCATCTTGAGGTGAAATACCTATTCCTCATATCCTATCCTTCCATGAGATAACATCAAACATTCCCCTGATCCACACAGCAAGATGCATCTTAAGGTTTAAATAACTTGTAAGGGAACAATACACCCAATCTCCTCACCCGTCTTGAGGAAACAATTGTGGAGCATGCACTTTTTGTTGCCCTTCCCCCATCAGCACAACCTTCCCATAACCTCAGGCTCCTGAACTCTCTTGTACATTTTAGGCCTTGATAATAAAGCAACATCTGCAAACTTACAAGTGCTTTACTTGAGTTAATTGAGTAAATTGAAGCAAGATGCAGTGCAGGGGTGATCTATGATCCCAGGTTGAGGGCCTAGAAGGGAGACAACAGATTTACTGCAAAGACAGTGGGCGGCCTTTTGTTCAGGCCCTGGTTCATGGGAAGTTTGAGGTCATGAGGGATTAAAATATCTTTAGAAACAAATGGAATAATTTGACTGAAATATAAGGCACACAGTGCCAGCTTATGCCAGGAAACCAGATGTGATTTATTTGCCTTCAATCCAACACATTTTTCTGATATCTGCCCCATTAGGTTGAATTTATAGATTATTGGGAGAGTATGTATCCTTATCTCTCTTCCCTTGACATATGTGTACTCTTGGGAGCAGTTCTGTGTACATGCAGAATACATAAAACAGTGTATTTCCCTGCTGGGTATAAGATGGCTGCAGGGGTGGCAATCTCAATTTAAATCTTTAAATCTTATTTTTAAAAAAACACATTAATGTCTTTTTTAATAAGCAAATTCCCAAACAAGTAGAGTTAAACAGGTAATGCTCTTTCTCTTATAATCTGTACAAGTCATTAAGTTTAAGCACAATTCGCCACCTTGAAGCAATTGGATGCATTGTAATTTGTTTTATGGTCTCACAGATGCAAGGTATTTGCAGAGCTATAAATACATAAAAGTGCTTTATATGAACAACTCGTGCCCCGTATGACTTGGGGAAGGGGAACCTCTCCCCGTTTTGCTTTTATTATTTTTATTTTTATTTTTTGCCCGATTCGCTTTTAGTGGGATATATTTCCCTTTTGTAGTTTCTCTGCTGCTTTATTAAATCCCAAATTCCTTACAAAACTGTACAATTTTAATAACACAAATCCATGCAGCTCGTAAAGCTGTCCAAATGTACATAGCACCAGCAGTGATCAACTGTAGTGATGTCATCAGCCCTGATTAGCTAGAGCTGGTCACACAACGAGATTTTATTACAAGTGTCATTTACATTTTTAACAGTTTTACAAGGCTTAATGGCTTTATATTAAATACGTTGTGTTTCAAGGAAACTGACAGTTCAGGGTATCTTGTAAATACAATGCTTTGGCATTACCTCAGAAGTAATATTCAGGAAAGCTGAAACATCTTGAATCCATGTTGCCAGCATTACCATGGTACAAGGAGTTCACTTAAGCTAAGGTTTAATTCTAAGGACCATAAAAAGCTAAGAAAAGATATTTTCCTTTATACCAACTGGTCTTTTCTTTCTATACAAAGATTGAACATACTGTCCCACAACCTGTTAAAACTCCTGGCACCAGAAATTCAGCAACTGCAGAAAAATCTAAGAAAAGCCCACCATAGAAATCAATGGGGGAATGCTTGGATTAACGGGTTTATGTGTCAGTCAGCTGTGTGAAATTTTCCAAGCCCTGTCCGAGTTGTTCACAATGTTTGCGAACCTATTGAGCAGGTTTGGGCACAGTTTCAAATGAGCCTATGTCCATTTGTGGAAACTTTGCTAAACTTTAGTTTCTCACATGGTTTTAATCAGAAACTGGGGAGGAAATTGGCAATTTTAGCTGTGTTCCACTTTGAGTTTTGAACCTAAACTATGGATGGCCTGAAGCCCTCTGCACCTCTGAACAATGATAGCTCTAAATCCAGATCTGAGTCTGTGCTTTTTGATAGAGGCCGATCTCTTCCCAAAACTCAGGGAATGGGAACCCCTCTGACTTGAAAGAAACAAATAAAAAAGTTTGTATGTTAACAAACCCCAGTGTGGGCTGATGATGCTTAATTTTGCATGAGTGTAACACTGCCTTCCACTGGATGGAATACCTACTCATAGCTGTATAAATTCGCCCTAGTGGTTGAGCAAGTGGAGCCAACTGAGTTGGGGATTTGTTTAACATGAATTCTGTTCTTGATTTTTTATGTATGTGGTTTGCTATCAACCTTGATACCTGTGTGTACATGACAGTGCATCATTATTCTGATTTCCCATTAAATTTAGCACAAATATCTTCCAAAGTTAGGGCATAACTACATACAAATTTTATACCGCTTTAATTGTTCTAGTGTTGTTGAAGTGATACAACCCCTCCAGTGTGGATACAGTTATGCCAATAACAACAAGAGTTCTGTAGCACTTTAAAGACTAACAAAGCCTGCTGAAATTAAATTTGTTAGTCTTTAAAGTACTACAGAACTCTGGTTGTTTTTTGCTGTATACAGACTAACACGGCTACCCCTCTGGAAGTTATACCAATATAAATGTGCTTATATCAGTATTGCTTCTTCCCATATGGGAGGGGGAATAAGCTAAACCAGTGCAAGTCATGTACAAGCTGATATAAGTGCATCCACATTATGGGTTCTTCTGGTATGACTATTCTGATAAAAAAAAAATCACACGCCTAACTGAAATAGTTATGCTGGTATAAAACTGTGTGTAGACCATACATACAGGATGGCAGGTTGATATCGTGTGTTTTTTCTGAGTTGGGCCGAGTAAAGAATTTACTGAACTACTTTGATATTTCAAACCAGTTTTGAACATACATTCCCTTAAAGTCTTCATTCAATAGGTATAAACAACTGAACTTGTATTTTTCAGTGTTACTGTTATCAAATAATGTCAGAAGAGCTATCACTTTGTTTTCCCATCTACAGTAACCTTTATTTCCATATCAGCTTGTGTTCTGGGGAAGGCCTTAACACATCCATACATTTATTAGCATAGGCTTTTCAGCAGGTGCCATGCCAAAGCCAATTGACACAATAAATACTTAAAAGATTGTCAGCCATTTGGTCTGTTTTAAGTCAAAAGCAATATTCTTTTCAGAGGTGTTTGTAGTGTAGACTGAGAGACAAGGTGGGTTAGGTAGGATCGTTTATTGAGCCAACTGCTACTGATGGAAGAGACAAGCTTTCGAGCTGCATAGAGCTCTTCTTTAGGCCACTGGCACAAGATCTATTCAACAGAAAGCACCTCTTGTAAATAAATGCTACAGTATATCTATAGTAAATTGCCTCCAAACACAGCAGAATCACTATAGTAAGCTGTAGACAAATTCCTGAAGAGTTCTTTTTAATATAGAGCTTCTGTAGCTGCTGGCCCAATGAAGCTCTGTAGGCCACTGTTCCTTATTCCAAGAGAATATTTTCTCCTCAGTGTCAGCTGTGTAATGGTTATTTAAATATAATTCATATTGCTATTCACAGCTATCTCTTTCCAAGTCACACATTCCACGCACCCTAATTGCCATGCATGAGAAACATAGCCAGTTGAGTGCCTAGACAAAACTTCAGTGGACATCAGGTCTCAAGAAGAAGCCCTTCCCTGGCCAATGTCCAGCCAATCATGGAAGACTTTCAAGAGCTGCATGGTCCTGGGCTTTTGCTTCTCTCATCCTCAAGCCTTTCAGAGGGAGGTGAAGAGGAAAGAGAGGGAACCATCAGACTGATTCTCGCCTCCTAAATCTGTGGGCAGGGCAGAAGACACAGGATTCAGTAAGCAGCCCTCCAAAACCCACATTCAGAGGCGAAGGATTCATCTCCACCCAGCACCAGCTATTTGTTAATCAGAAAATCTGCCCACTTCATGGGAATACGCACAAAGGTTATTCCAACCTGAAGGCTATACTAACTCCACTGGGTTATGTGGAGAGAAGAGACTGCGAGACCCAGGAGAGGAAGTTGTGGAGTGTGGGAGGTAGGGAGACAATGAGTGCAAGCTCTCCCCATTCCTGCCAGTTACACGATTCCTATGCATGCCTATATTGGTGTGTGCTGAGGGAAGGGGATGGGTTCCCTTACGAAGAGATGGCTTCCCTTACAAAGCAGGCCAGCCTTACTCCTGAATATGTCAGCCTGGTGCAGAACCAATATCTATGGCTATCCATGGCCTCTGTGGCTCCGCAGTAGGCTGTGGATAGGCTGTTCTGTATTAAAGGTTGGAAATGAAAGTGAAAGCACATGTGAGACGTGCTAAACAGAAATAGCAGAATTTGAGACTCAGTTATGTGCCAGAAGCCACAACCAGATAGAAATCACAGGTTAGTCAGGAAATTACTTGCATTTAATTTGGGGCCACATCTCCTGAGAGGACGTTGGCCTTTTCCTGTTGTATAGTGGTGTTGCCCCAGGGTATAATTTGCCTTTTTTCATAAGCATGGGTGCTATCTCCGCCTTCCTCAAAGTCACTTTTCGAAAACAGCTGAGGAGAATCAAATGGGGTACATTAGCAACAGGACAATGGCAACATAATTATAACCTGACTTCTTTACAGTAAGCTTCAGTAATCTTGATGTATTGCTAGCATAGTTCTGCAATAAAACTCAGCCAGCTTGTTCCTCTGCTCATATTAAAAACACCCCCTCACTACAACTTCAAAGGATCAAATCCTGCTTCCTCCTTTTGGGGAAGAGACGAAGTAACTGGCAGCTGAGTCCTTGGCTCCTTAAATCCTGGCACCTGGAGAAGGTTCCTGTGTAGTAGGGTGGGGACATGACCAGGGACTGTGGTGCATTTTGCTAGTCCCTTTAAAAGGAGCTGCATGCTCCTGCTCCTGGCTACCATGTGTTGCAGACTACAGTGTAGCCATCTGGGGACAGGCTACCAGGCCCCCAACTTGGCAAATGCCCCCTGGAATAAGGTGAGCCGGCCATCAAGGGGGCTCAGTATTTTTCCAAGCACTGTCTAGAGTAATAAGGGAAAATCCTTCTCAACTGCTTGTACCATCTTTCCCTCCACCCACCCACCCATTGCACCCATGCTAAAATAGGCAAGAATTAGCCCGGTGTGTGCAGACTATTATGCTAAAGGAGGGAGTCATAAACATCTTGGTAGGCTGTTCAGAGTTTTTCACTTGGTTCTTCCACCTGCCCCTTCCCCGAGAATGGAAGAACAGGGAGTATTTTATGTAATATTCTGCAGCCATTTAAAGAGGGTCACAATGCATTATTCTCACAGTTTGCCCCTCCCAATGGGATCCTGCCTTGATTTTATGGATTTAAGGGGCAGAGAGCTCATCTGTGGAATCCATAGATAAAACTTGGAGCAAATGTTGGCACAATGCTATAGTCCCCAATCTTGGATCCTTATACAATCAAACTCCCACTGAGTTTGAAGCATTGTACTCTGCCAGTAATTTCTAAGCTCTGCTCCCGACTGGGGAGCCCATCTCAGAAATGGAAGGGAAGATGAGTTCACATATTTTACTGCTCTTCTAGTTTTTTTCCTGTTCTCCATGCAAACAAATGGCAAGTTTTTACAAACAAGCAACAACCATGAAACAGTACTCTACTGTGAAAATAATAACGTATCATCCAGAGCAAACAGGTTAAAAATCTTTTCTCTAGGATGACGTTTCAGCAGTTCTTGGTTTAAAAAATATGAGTTGTCAGATAGAATTTGTGGAAATGTGACCGAATTAGCCAATTCTTAATGAAAGTCCCCCAAAATCTTAGATTTTTCCTATCTAAATTTACAGTGTGGAAATTGTTTTGTATAGATATAATAGGGAGCTAATTATGGACCTCCCACTGTTACCCTTATTCAAGATGTCTTCCCACAGCTGTTCTGAAACATCCATGTTATTCTATGTCATTCCTCCCTGCCCGTAAATTATGTCAACTATTTCATGTTTTACACCATTTAAACAATAAGAATCACTCTTTGTTCTGCATCAGATGTGCACATTTAGGGCCAAATCCTCAGCTGGTGCAAATCAGTGTAGCTGCTTGGAGGTTAATGCATGGACCTGAATGCAGCTTTACACCAGTGGCGAATCAAGCCCTTATGATCAACTCTAATGACCAGCAATGTGTTGTCCTGTGTGCTGGGTGCCAACCTTGATTTTCCCTTCCTTGTTGCCCAGCTTTAAACAGGTGAGGACTCTCAACCCTTAAAGGTCAGATACTGATGCTTTGAGAATCCAGACAACCAACTACTGCCATTGCCAAAATATCAAGAGGCTGGGTCACAAGGTGGGTAGCAGATGAATGATTTACGGCAGTTCTAGAATGGCTTTTTTTATTAAATCCATGGGATCACTCAATATAGTTATCAATTCATTCCATGCTGCACAAAATGAGTTCTCTAGCAGTGCTGGATCACGTACATGGTACGTCCACTTAGAAGTTCCCTGGGTTCCCAGGCAATGTCAGAACTTACGAAAAAACCCGAACAACAACAAAAACTCACCACCATCACTGCACAGGAGCTTCAGTGGCCGCCTGCCATGAAGCGGGTAATGCATTCCAGTTTGGTAAAAGTTTGAATTACTGAGACTCTTCCCTGGCAATAAAAATCCACATTAAACTCTACTGGCCTGCAGGCCTCACACAATCCCTTTTTAAGCAAAACTACTGGAAGTCAGTGAGAGTTCTGCTTGAAATGGGGATTGAGCCCTCCCAGCCTCTTTCCCCACAAGCAGACCCTTGTGTCATGAAGACTGTTTGACTTCGGTAGCACTGTGAAGATGTAGAACTAGCCCTCTGGAGACATTTGCAGGATTGGGGCTTGAATGAGCTGTGCAGGATTGGGTCCAAGTAACTTGAAACAAACATATTTGGGGGGAAATGTACATATTTCTTGTATTTTTAAAGTTCTTTTGTCCCCAAATGCTTAAAAAAAATCTATTTACAATATCATACCAAGAGAGGCCATAAAATAGTTTGGTGGGCTACCAAAATAACTCAGTTAACTCAAAGTCCAATTTTAAAAAATTCTGCTAGCTAGCTATGAATCTGTAGGGAACAAATTAAAATAATTATGAAAAATATAGCGTTTCCGGGGGTTATGATTTGGGCTTTTTTTTTTTTTTAATTTGTTTCTGTTTTGTTTTGTTTTGTTTGTTTTTTTGTAAAGGGGCAGACAACTCCAGACTTCAACACTGACATGATTTTAATATCACATATTGTCACATCTATTTAAAAAAAGAAAAACATTACTCCGATTTTTTAACTCCCTCCCTTGTAAGCAATGTGAGTTAAGGAAAAGTGGCAGAGAGGAGAGGGCAAGAATAGTTCCTTTTTCAAATCTATGTTGATTGAATTAAAATGTTTGAATTTTATGGAACAGGGAAAAAGAGATTTTTAAAAGCCAATTGGTGGCCCCCATCAATAGCATTTTTTTATAAAACTTTTGTTTGAAATGTCCGTTGTTAGTGGTAGATCCTGCGCTGTATATTAATGAAACAATGGAATTTTTTATTTCTTTTTCTCATAAATTACATAATTCAAACCTTAAAACACCTTTAATGAACACTGACTCAGCATGTGGCACTTAATAAAACAGGGCTAAACTCGTTTTCTGCTTGACAGGCTACCAGTGGAGAATGTGCCCTACAAGTAAATGATTAAGAGGCAGAAATCTTTTCTGGACTACTATTAAACACTTCAAAGATTTTCAAAGTCAGATAAAATGAAAAGCAAATGTGTTCCACTGCCTCTCAAATACCTCAAATGTTTTAGCAGGTGCAAGCAATGAAACCTTCTGTAGTGACAGCACTTTAGGGTCTGCAAAGTGCACCCTACTGAATTATGGGAAAGCGGGGCTTACTTCATAAAAATTCATGATTTTAGATGAGGAAAGATGTGTGTCCTTAATACCCACCGACATATGTAGCACAGAAGGAAAGCACTCTCGTGTCTTCCTGTGTCATAATCTTGCTTTAACCCTTTCTAGAATTGTTAAATGATTTTACAATCCTTAGCCCTTGCAGACGTCACCTTTCTGAATGCATTAAAATAAGACCAGGCAGATAGCTTTAGCTCTTCATACTCTTCTATATCATCAGTGCAAAAAACAGATATTGAGGCATGTGAAAGGAAGGCTGGTCCAGTGGTTTAGGGACAAACCTATGACTCAGGAGACCTAGATTCAAGTCCTTGGTTTGCAACAGACCTCCTGTCTGACCTTGGGGAAGTCACTTAGGTCCAGATATGTAAAGGTATTGAAATGGGAGTTAGGCACCTAAATACCTTGAAAAATCTAGACCTTAACCTGTCTGTGCCTCAGTTCCCTTCGTCTCAATCACTCAGGAAGAAAGACATGATACAAGGGTGAAGTTTTCATGGAGAGAGAGTTATAGCTGGTGGGAGTAGGGTATAAATAACCTCCCATACCCCCAGTATGTCACCTCAGCCAGCCTCCTTCCCTCTGCTCTTTGGTTCAGGTAAGTAGCCCCCTTCTCTCCCCTCCTTGCCCTTCTCTCAAGACCCAATGCAGTGCAGAGGAATGTAAAGGAGCTATTAACTCCCCTTTCTTTCTGCTGACCAGGTAAAGTCACTGACGCTGACTGATTGACGCTGCAATGAGCCCAAACTGTAAAATGGAGATAAAATCTCTGCCCTCCCTCACGGGGGTGTTGTGAGGATAAATGCATTAAAGACTGTGAGGCACTCAGATACTATGGCAATGGGGACCATATAAGCCAGGGTATGAATCTACACCACACCATCTTGCCATTCAGTAGCATTGTGTGCGTAAACAGCTACAATGAACTCCTGGAGCGCATTTTGACAAAGCACTGCCCTGCCTCACAGGGATGTGTGAAGATAAATACTTTAAAGATGGTGAGGTGCTCAGATATAATGAGAATGGAGGCCATAAATGCCGAAGAGCTTGCAAATAGCACTTACAGACCAAATAAGATTCAATAGATTTGTTTTAATTTCCGTGGCACGTAGGGTATAAATGAGAGAATATGTATATTAAATAATAATAGTAGCTGCTTTGATCATCCTCTTTTAGAAAACTGCAAATGAAAATAATGTTCATAAAAGTGAGGGATCGGTACCATCTGAGCAGGTGCTGTGGAAACTACTCTCTCATATGCTCGCCCAATTTACCAGACAATATACCTCAGTCTTGGGCTGCATCTATTTATGCTTTGGGCCTCTCCTGAACAGATGGATCCCAGGACAATACATGCCAGCTCTGCAGCCAGAAGGTGAGACTCCGGCACCTGGGCCAACCCTGCCCATGGCTGGAAAGAGCTTCAAGAAAAAGGTAATACACAGCCAGGAAATGCCATGGGGCGGGTGAAGGTACAGTATGCATTACCCCCTCCCCCGGACCTCTTCCCCCCCACCTCAGCATGCCCTCACTCACCACAAGCTTCCCTTGACCTGTGCAAGTCCCACCCCACACAGGATTCTCAGAAAAGGTGCCATGGAGATGGCTGTACAACCCACCTGCACTGGAGGGGGTGAATGCAGATCTCAGGGCACAATCTAGGCTTTTGTTAGGAAAGGTAAAAATTGTATTAGATAATGCACCACCTAACCCAGGTTGTGTGTGTTTTAATTAGTTACTACTATAAAAGCAGAAAACTGCACACCATAAGGGAGCTGCACCAAGTCCAGTTGTATCAGTGACATCTAACAGGTTTTAATAAAAAACAAAATTTGTACCTGCGATTTGACATTTCAGGTATTTAGGTATCTTTGTGGCATACTGCCGTGTGAGTTGTCCAGAATAAACTCTCTGATTAATAACAACATGCATGATTAACTTTAAAGCAGCGCTAATATAATTAAATGCAAAACATTACACTGAACCCAGTGTTGTCGTTGAGATTTTACATGCACAACAAGAATGATGTTCAATATTATGCTTCCCATAGCAACTCTACACTCTTGCACAAGTTTACTCTCTCATATCAAGAGCTCCAGAGGGGTAGCTACAGAACTCTCGTTGTTTTTTCTCTCATATCACTGTTTGCAGTGGTAGTTGTCCTTCCTTTAACATATGGGTGTGTGTGGAGGGGCTGTGTTATGTGCATGAGTTTATTTCAATTTGCAGTAGTAGAACTGCACAGATGATCATCCATTGAAATAAACACGTGAAGTCGGAATTATAGAAGCTGAGAACAAATGTCTTCATCCCTGCTTCTGCCATGTAACCCATTAAAAAAATCTATCTCCTGTGTACAATAGTTCATATCAACTGAAAATATTTATGGGCTAGAGCCACAGCAAGTGCAAATCTGCACCACTCCCTTGAAGTCAATGGAGTAACACCACTTTATCCAGCTGAAGATCTGACCCTCAAATAATTCAGATTTTCAGGAAAAAAAAAAATAGTTACGTTTCTCCTGTGGATTTGAAGACTGAACTTATATTTTAAAAATTGGACATTTAAAGTTTGTTTCATTAAAGTCATATATTATGTTTTTGGTTATTGACTAGCTTTTTACTGGCTGTGGAATCATTTAATTCACCACAGTTGGCATTTATTATTATCTGAGCTAGCATAATGGAAACTTTTATAATTATTTTTTTTAATATTTCATGTCCTTTCTTAATGCATGTGTAGGACTGGGGGCTGAATCATTGTCTATTAAAGTCTATGGAAGTCGTTTCCTTGACTCCAGTGACATCATTCCCTTGGTTTTTCAAATATCCTTAAATTATCATGTATTGCCTGTGTTTATTTTTTGAGATGGGGAAAATTAACATGGCTAGCATTTATTGAGATGTTTGCACATGATCATGACATCACATATTTAAATAACTACAGATGCATTTATTTCAGCATGTGGATATCCGGATATATTCAGACATTGCCCATTCATACATCTGGATAACCAGAGCATACTATTTTCCCTTGTTTATAACTCCTTTATTTTGAACCAATTGTTTTTCCAACTTTTCCAAGCCCACATTTCTCACTGGAGACTGCATGCCAAGTTTAAACTGTTTTCAGTTACCCAAGCACAAGTGAAGCATTTGAAACAATTCTTTAAGAATGCTCAAAACTAACCAGATGGATTTTTACCCAAACTTTCCAAAAACAACAAAATACGTCAGCCTAAAGCGATAGTTTCTGGAAAGTTATAAAGGAGTTTAAAAAGGAAGTACCTCTGTAACTAGCAAGGAGTGCTCTGCTACTAAAGGATTATAGTCAAAGAATTCTATAGGTCACAGTCTGGTCAGATTCACGCCCCGTGCTATCCTATTAAAATCAATGAGGTTGTAAGTCAAGCCAGAATTTGTTCAACAAATCTAAAATTGAACCTACAAGAGGGCCTTTTTAGAGCTAAGGTTAAGACTCTGAGCTGAGATGTTGGTCTTCACGCCCACTAGAGTTGTGAGCGCTCATTATTTTTGAGATTGGTATTCAGCAACTTGCAACATGAAACCCCAGATATGGGCCTGTTGCCACTGAAAGCAAGGGCCAAGTTCCCCCAGACTTCAGTGGCAGTAGGGTATGGCTCTGAGACTAGAAATCATAGGGTTTGTTTAGACAATGAAATCAGAACATGAATGGTTCTCCAATTTTTACACTGGGGGAAGGCCTTTTCTTAATGAAGTAGCTACAAATTAGGTTACCTTGCGTGCTATAGTAACAGACCATTGTGAAGTAATTGAAAGAAAGAGTGAGGACATCACTATTTTAAAACAAATGTCAATGTTTTGAAAACAGAAGGCTATTGAAGAATGCTTTATAACTGGAGATTGGTTTGAACCAAAACTACACATCCAAACACATTCCAGATGCTGGTAAAGTTCGGCTCCAGAATTGCAACTTGCCAGATAACCATTTATCTCTTTAATGGATTAAACCAAAATCCTGAATCGAAAACCCTCAGACTTTTGGAAGGCTCAAAACTGCATCTGGATATGAAGTTTGTAGGTTGGGGCCCTTATCATTTATAATTTCTCTGGGCCACATTCTTTCACTCAGACCTGGTCTACATTTAGATTTACATAATTAAATTCCCACCCCTGAGCACCATAGCTATGTTGACCTAATCCCCATTATGGATGCAGCTAGGTTGGTGGAAGAATGCTTCCATTGACCTACTACCACAGCTGGCAGGGAGGGAGTGAATTACCTACAACAATGAAAGAAAAAAAAACTTCAGCACTGCAGTAGCACAATTGAAGAACTGTATCTGTGGCATTGTAGCACCCATAGTGTAGATATGGGCTCATCTCAGGCTGAGTACTGCATTACTCTGTGGATATTTGAATATCTCTATTGACATCAACAGGACTACTTGCAGTGAAGTTGCTACTGTTTGTAAGGAAAGGTGATAAAATGCAGCCCTCTGTAAAGAAGTGGTCACTGTGTTAGCGTTTATCAGCCCCAGAAATGTTTCCTAAATGCTCTGTTCTTAAGACATCCTGTGTCAGCTTTGCATTGTGGTTTTAAAGTTGCAGAATCCTCCTGAGACACCACTCTGAGATCAAATTAGAAGTAACGCTATAAAGACATAGGTGGAGAGTGAAACACTACACTGGTTTTCCTTCCCCTTTACTCATGCATTTCAGTCCCACTCCTGCTTGCAGTTGACATGAATTTGACATCTCAGCTTCTCAGTTGCCCAATAAAAAACAGCAGCTCCCATCAAGCAAACAAATCATCATGAAATCACACAATTGATAGTGTGTCCTCAAAGGCACCCTTAAATTTAATTACAATGGAGACCAAGTTCCTTCTCAGACCACATCAGATTTGTCACATTGGATCAGATGGAGGTGCGTTGCCTCAGCACTTGTTCCATCCAGCCCTTTCACATTTGTGGATTATGGGGGGAGAGAGGGAATCCCCACATGTTTTGCAAATACTATTATTTTTAAGCTTTTATTAAGCATTTTAGGTCAACTACATAGTTAATGAACAATGCTACCAAATGAGTGAGTCAAGACTGAAGCTCTGTGAAGACCAAAAAAATTAATCTATGTGAAGTACTTGCATTTTGTTTTAAACTCACTTGACAGAACTCGTTCATTGGCTATCAGTGTTGCTTTTCTTAACAAGCATATTGATACCAAAGGGCATTTAATATTTTATTCTAAACATTATTTAAATGCTAGAAAATATGAAACCAACAATATTTCACGAGGTTCTATTTTACACAGAGGTTTATTTCCTTAACTAACAAATTGGATAGTTAAAAATGAATAAAAATGTATAATCTTAATGGAATTTAGAGACCTATTTTCACTGTTGCATGATGTCTTTTTAAACCATCTTTCAAAATATATCCCGCAGACACATTTCTATTGTTTACAGTTTAATCTTTAACATGTAACAAATTTCTCTTCCTAGAAAATCAGAATTCAAGCAGCCTCAACTACAGTTCAAAACAATCCTAATCACTCCTTTGCTGTATCTTCTCCTCTCCCACTTCAGGGTCATCCTTTATTGAAGTCATATGACAGTGTGTGAGTGTGTGTGTGTGTACACCTTTAGGGATATGTGATACCAACTGATCTACATTTGAAAGCACAAGTTAAACAGAATTATTCAGTGAATGCAAGTGACTTTCCCATTATGGGAATAATTATTTATTTTTTTACAGCACCTCATAGTGTAATGGACATACAGAAGAAATACAAGACACTGCCCTGAAAAGTTTGCAATCAAAGACCCGGATCATGCAAATGCTCAGGCGTATGTACAGCTTTATGCGGTGAGTAGTCCCACTGAGCCTCTTCCAAAAAATCTTCTGTACTATCAGACATCACCAGGGAGAGTGAATTCTGCAGTCTTGTTGTTCAAGAAAGTATGAGGGATCGGTTTCTCCTTTTTCACTCTTCCTTCTCCAGTTCTGCACATTAACCTGATGCCTGGCTACACAGAGAGATACATGTTCAAAGAATTGTGTAGAGCATTAGATGCATGTTTCTCTTCTCCCATTTTGCCCCCCTCTCCCCATTCCCTTGGACCTTTGAATTTATTAAGAGAAAAATCCTTGGGCAACTCTGAAAATTTAGGAGGAAGACTGCACTTGGAAGGCCTGATTCAGTAAGGCACCTACCACCTCCCAGGATCGGGCAGTCAAAGAGGTCTTTTTTTTTTTGCTTCAAAAACGTCTGCTAAAGATACTTTGCCTGAAACTGCATCCCCACTGAACATAGCATACACTAGATGGATTGGGGTAAAACTATACTAGATAACTCCTCATAAATCTTTCCTCTGTCAGGGAAATTTACCATGATGTGTTCAAAGCCAGGAGGCATTGTTTGTGCTGTCACAGGTCTGTTAAGAGAATGGCAAGGGGAGGACAGAGATGCTTCGGGATTTAAAAAGTAGAGAGAACTCTATGAAAAAGATGAGGAGTCAAATGCACAAACTCCATTTACAGTCCTTAAAATATAAGAAAAGAATGTATTAAACTTACCACAAAGGGAGAAATGAAATTTGTGTATCTCTAGCCCTTATGAACTTCATTTACTATTTTGGAGGCGGTCTGAGTGTTTGAAAAGCAAGTTTGAATTCACAAATCTTTTTTTCCAGTGTGGTTCTTTTTTTTCTTCCAAAGTTGATTCTTTTTTTTTTTTTTAATTGTCATTCTAGTTGGTGCCTCTGATGTTCCATGTATTAGAAACAGAAAAGACTTCCCTTAAAATTAGACTATCTCAAGTGTGTGAATTATATCTTATACTGTATCTGTCTCCTATTAGAATTTTTCTATCTGCACCATATTTCCAAGACTCTCTAGACCTGATGGATCCACAGGTTGTGTAGTACCTCTCTCTGTGAGTCATCCTAGTCAGTTCAATGGGTCTACTAATGGAAGTACGTCCTGTTCAACAAAATCTTGTCTTCTGCATTTTTTTCTCGCTCTTCCCCTCTCTGCTCCCTCTCTTATTCTATCTTTTCATTTTTTCCTGGTCCTTTTTTCACAAAGAAAAAACCCAATATTGTTCAAGTCAAATTTTCAAAACCAGTGTCCTAGTGCATTTGAAATAAGGTGAAACATCTATCCCGGTTGATCAGTGTTTTCTAAATTTGCAGGATCTAATGTGTCTTGGCATCTGTACTATAGCACTCAATATGCTGTTATTAGTCTCACTTTGCCAGCAGCATAGTTTAAGACAGTATCAACTGGTGATGGGCAAAACCCAAAAGATTTTGTTAGGTGAGCATCCTGAAGATGAGATGTCTGTCTGAAGCTTATCCCAATTGTTCAAGTCACTTGGCTTTACAAAATTGTTCTGGAAATCTCATGAGAAGATGCTGCCCAGAGAGAATCTCTGTTTTTTCTGCATCCTGTCAACTAGAAATACAATGAGAAAAGCCTTTTTTATGGTATTTTGCCAGTTGCGCTTCTGGTCTCAGACCAGGAAGTTCAGAAGCCTGCAAAAATGAAAAATAATGAGGGAAAAGTTATCCAGATTTTTTAAACGTCAACATATTTTTCATTTGAGTCACTTTCCATTTATCTGAACTAGTTTCCCTATTCCCTACTACAAGTACAGTGAGAGGTTCAGGTAAACAAAAACCCCATCCAACAGTGATGTCTTTGTGAACATCCTGTGGAGAAAACTGTTGTCCATGTGCCTAGTGACTTTCTGTATAGCATGGAGATGGAGCCAAATTCATGTTCATAATGGTCCCATCTGACCTTAAAGTCTGTGAGATTCGGATTTGATTCAGAATATCACCAAAACTTCCAGGGGCTGACTCTGGTGTCGCAGTTCAGGCTCATCTCTGGTATGCACATTTTATTGCAAACATTTCTATTCATTTTTCTAAATCTATGGGTATGTCTTCACTAACGGCAGCAAATTCGCCACCGTCAGATTGATTCTTCAGGATTGACTGAGAGGAAGTGGAGACCCGCTCAATCGATCCAGAAATCGACTTAATAAATCCATCCCCAGAAAAAGAGTAATGCTGCGTTGACAGGAGGGCATTTCCCATCAGCACAGCATAGTGGAGATGCTTCACTCATTAGAATTTAGGAAGTCGATGGGAGAAAAGAAGCTACTCTACATAGCTTGCGTATCTCCGGTCGACTGCCACCAAATTTCACAATAAATGTATTCCAGGCCTGGATCAATGTATTTCTTTACCTTTTGGGTTTTTTTCCCCTATTTGATTCTATTGGGTTGGGAAAGGTTGCTGGCCTGTTGAAAGTTATTCTTAAACTGAAGTGTGCTTCTTTGAACCTGTAATAAGAGCAGTTGTGCATGACTGATGTAGATGCTGTTCCTCCTCATAAACTCTTCTCCTAGGGATATCTGAAAGAAGTGGAGCTATTTGCGTTATGGCAATTTTATGCAACATGCACGAAGTTGTGAATGTTTTCATGGTTGCACTGTTTGACCTGACAAATATTTTTAATTTAATATAATTGCATGTATCGTTAAAAATATGTTATTTCTCATTCTCATTATTGTCTTTATTATTGCTACCATGCCATAAGTAAACATTGGTACTATTATGTTGTCTTGCTTTGATGATTTATATTAAAATATGCATTTAAAATTGTAGTTTTGTTTTTATTTTTAAAGTGACTATGCATTAGGAATAAGATCTCATTTCAGTACCATTGCAGGCACCTGAGGCAAATTCTTCTGCATGCTGCAGTGTGCCTCCTGATAGATTATATAATGCAATATGATTCATTGCACTTCTCAGGAGATTTGGCTTACAGCATTGCACCTATCCTGAAGCCTGACCAATATTTTTGGTACGTCCATGACTCCACCAAAATAATCAGAGTTGAGGGTGGATAGAGCAGAAAGCACTTTAGCTGTCATAATTTGTCTGCTCCTCAAGGGAATTTCTGGTGCAGAGGACAAAAGAGGCAATTTCTGGATTTCAGAGGGTGTTTCCAAAACTCTTTTGCAGGCATTTCACTACAGTCAACATGTTAACCATGTGATGCAATGACGGGTCCTCTAAACAATGGTGTTTCTCCAGGCATCAGTTTGTCCTACTATGTATTTAGTTAATTGTGATTCCCCGACTATTAAGATACATAGATTTTCCTTGGTATCATCAATAAGAATAATGAAAAAAGAGCCAAAGGGAAGCCCTTAGCTGACTTCTTATAATATGTAACTCTGAATGGGTGGAGTAACACGGAAGGCAGCAGATAACAATAGAAATAAGAACCTTCTTACTAACATGACAATAATTTTTGTGTTATCCTTTTAGAGTCATATTTTTCTGGCACCGGGGTCCAACATGTATTATAGATATGTTTGTAAGCAAGCTATTCATGACTGTGACTTCTGTAATAAAACGAGTACATTTTAGGAGGGTTATCCAAAAGTAACACATTTGGCAATAACTCAATTGCGGATAAGCCAGCCTATTCCTGAGGCTACACTCCAGGTTTTTGTCTCTGAAGTACAGAGATGATGCAAGCCAGCCAAAGTTTATCAATGACGCATCTTTGGTTTTCCCCAGATCTTTAAAACCTTGCCCTATTGATGTGTTATGTATGTATCTGATGGTTGTGTTAATGACTCCAAATTTTCTATTTGTACCTGAACACACTGTAGTCTAAGGTGTTGCCATGAGTAGAGTAAACGTTGAAATCTTTTTCCCTTCTGGCTTCTTAAAGTCTATGGGATCACTCATGGAGAGAGGTATTACTCCATGTGAGTAACAGTGTAAGAACCTGGTCCTTTGTGTTCTTGAACACACCTTTACAGTTGAGCTTCATGTACTGCACATTGTTTCAACAGGTGAACTGACTGGGTAGAAAGTTGCAACAAAAAATAGGGAAATTCTTCTTAATTTTCTTTCCTTTCTGATTTCTTTCTCACACCCATGTTTTTTGTTGAATAAGCAAATTATACAAGACCAGATTCTGCGTGACCCTTATGTGGCTGCACAGTAATGAGGAGAGGTGCATGAAATCTTCCCCTTTCTTTTGAGATACCCATAAGGGTGAATCAGAGCTGCAGTTCTTGCACTCAGGAAAAAACTAATCCAATCTACTGTTCCCCAGTGGTGCATAAGGGAAAAGCTGCCCCAAAGGCTGAGGAACGGTAGCAGAACCAGGCTCCTGTCAGCTGGTCCTGGATAACCACGAGACAGAAGGAAATAAGCTACATAACGTTAAGGGCTCTCTTAGCAAACATGCTCTTTCCCTGCAAGTCAGGGAGTTAATGGAGATGTTCTCTCTGGGGAAGTGCCCTTCTGCCCAACTCCTAGTTAGTCTGAGCTATGCTTAGCCAGCATTATCTAGCCCACAGTAAAGGAGGACACGGTTAGAATTAACTTCCACAAATATAACCTTAACTGGGTCTTAATTAGTATAACTTTTCAAATAGTTAAATCCTGGGTTGAATTGGCTCTGTTTAGTAATGTCTCAGGCAAATAAATGTTTGATACTATACTGATGAGCATAAGATAAAAGTCATATCTACATAAGGAGATAGATACCCTTTTCTTTTTTTAAACACTTCCGTTTCTGTACACATTCAATGTTTTTTGAATTAGCTACATTGGCTACTAGCTATATTTCCACTAGGATACACAGAAACTTTGGCCCATCATCTCAACATCTTCATTAAGTGTTTATCCAGGTGTAAGCTGAAATAATGTTAGTAAATAGAAAATTATTACTGATTCCATATAAGGGCATGGAACATCTGATAAGCAGGTTATGAGGCTCATAGGAAGGGCCTGCAATCCTTGATCACATTAAATAGCACTTGCTCACACTGTCATGGTATACGGAATCTCAGATCTTCTTAAATAGGTGATGTTTATTAAGGAACATGGCTACAGCTACTTATGTAAACAGGCTTCCACAGAGTTTGCATTCCAGCTCTGTCTCCTTTGTTTACCAGGGACCAGACTGTTGGAAACACTATGCATAGAGACATCTAGCGGCTGAATAATACACTGCAAAAAAAACCTATAGTTCTACACAATATTCCCATTGTAGTCAATGATTTGAAGAGAGTGATACTTAACAAGGGCTATGAATCAAGCCTGAAGTCTCTGCCTTTTTATTTTCCATGGGATGGACCAGTAAAAGAGTTCTGCAGCCTGTTAGATTTTAGGCTAAGTAAGCACGATGCAGAAGCCAGAGAAGCAACCTGCCATGGTGTAGAAAGCTACAGATTTCTTCTGATGAATAGAGCTCATAGTAAATTTTTTTCCTGAGTGCGAATTGAAACATTATTGTAGCAACTACTAGTTTCCAGGAAAAAAATGTAATTACTTCTAGATGCTGCTCGCTGTTTTCAAGAGCTCTTTAACCTTTAACTTTTTCTGTACAAAGGAAGCCTTGCTGTGCAGTGAATCTAACAAGACCATCATTTATAGTTGGCAGAGTTCATTAGTCAGTCGTAACAGTTTAATTATTAGCATTTTAATGCATGAGTGTTTAACTAGACAGAACAACAGGCTTTTAGGTCTGGCAGGAGACTTCTTAAAAGAAATTGAATTAATCGGCACTTTTGTTTATACTGTAGCTTGTTACTAAAATAAGACAATTAAAATTCAAGAAATTTTCAGTCATATTTTGTCACCCAGTAAATTAACAGTATATTTGATAGCCTTTTTTAGTGCATTTCAGTTTTAGTGAAAATATTTCTCTTTGGAAGACATAGAAACTCTTTTGTACTTTGTGTCTTAAAAGCTGTTTGTTGAGCAGTGGGTGAGACCATTTCCATAAGCCCAATTCCTGCCTCGGAGTTTTCTTTCTCTATGAGTTGATTTGAACATGACTTTCCTCTATATGAAAGTTGTTAATGAAGTTCGTCAGTCCAATGTGTGGCACAGGCTAGAAGAAGAAAATAAATATTTTAGAAAACCAAAAAATTGTGGGGGTTTTTTGGTTTTTTTTTTACAAAAGCCTGAAATTTTTTTATGAAAATGGAATTTTGTTTTGTGACCATTTCCATTTAGTCAAAAAGCCATTTTCTGTTGAAAAAAAGTTATGAATTTTTTCCTCAACTCAAGTTTATAGCAATTTCTATAGGATGGTATTCAGTCTCTGTAGGACATTATTGTTTGATTCCCTATTAAAATCTATAGGACTTTTCTATAAAGAGTTGGAAATAACTAATGAATGGGAGCCAGAGGTCTGAAAGGGGATCACTGGGAGAGGGAGAGTGTGACTGCTTTTAGATCACAGCAGGAGCCTTAAAATATATGGATACTTTTCTGTCCAAACTAGCAAGCCTTTTCTGGCTCTCTCTTTTCTACCAGTGACCCATGGGAATGTATGTGAACAACATGATTTTCATTGCATTTGCATAAGGGGTTAAAGGCAGTGTGACAGCATGCAGAGAGACATGGTAATAGGGCTATATCATCCTATGATAATAATACCATTAAACACATGGCTTGCAGGAAAAGGCTCCAGACCCAGCTGGATGAATAGCCACCTCAAAAAGCTTATTTGGAGTAATCAGAGAGCCTATAGGGGATGGAAAAAGAGGTTGATCAGCAAAGAAAGGTACATCATGGAAGTTGGAAAATGTAGGAATAACACAAGAACTGCTAAAAGTCAAGCTGAATTAGCTCTTGCCAAGGAAATTAAATTAAATAATAATAAGGTTTTTAATTATATATGTAAAAAGAAAATTAGGAAGGATGAAGTTGGGCTGCCATGCAGCATGGATGGGAAGGAGATTAAAGATAATCTAGATATGGTCCAAAAACTAAATGAATACTTTGCCTTGGTTTTCTGTAAGGATAACAACATGGGACATATGCATGAAGTCAGTACAGCTGATAGAAAAGAGTGTCTAGAAATAGAAATTACCACAAGGGAGGTGGAAGAAAAACTTCAAGAGTTTAATGTGCTCAAAGCAGGGGGATTGGCACATGAAACTGCTAATCTGATAGCAAAGATTTTTAATAAATCTATCTATTTTGGGGCAGTACCGTATGACTGGAGAACAGCTAACATTGTGTCTATATTTAAGAAAGGGCAATGAAAGAGCTTTTAGTCTGACCTCAGTAGCATGCAGGACTTTAGAACATACTGTGAAGGAAAGAATAATTAAATTTGTGGAGGTAAATGGTAAATAGGATGTAATGCAGCGTGGGTTTGCTAAAGATAGATCATACCAAACTAACTTGATTTCCTTCTTTGAGAAAATAACAGATTTTTTACATAAGGGAAGTACAGTAAATATATTATACTTGGATTTCATTTAAAGCATTTGACTTTGCTCCACGTGGGAAATTATTAGTTAAATTAATGAAGATGGGGATCAGTACAAGAACTGTAAAGTGAATAAGGAACTGGCTAAAGGGGAGAAGTCAAGAAATTGTACTGAAAAGTGAATTATTGGACTGAAGGGAGGTCACTAGTGGAGTTGCTCAAGGATCGGTCTTGGAACCAATCTTATTCAATATTTTTATTAATGGCCTTGGCACAAAAAATAAGAGTGTGCTAATGAAATTTGCTGATGGTACACAGGAGAGCGGCATCATCAATATTGAGGAGAATTGGAATATTATACAGGAAGATCTGGATGATCTTGAAGACTGGAGTGGCAGAAATGGGATGAAATTCAATAGTACAAAGTGTAATTTGGGTCTAATAATAAGGATTTTTGCCACAAGCTGGGGGGTCGTCAGTTGGAAGCAACAGAGGAGGAGAGAGACCTGGGCGTGTGGGTTGATCAGAGGATGGCTATGAGCCACCAGTGTGATGTGACTGAGAAAAAGGCAAACGTGATCCTAGGATTTATCAGGCAAGGCATTTACAGCAGAGAGAGAGACGTTTTAATGCTTTTGTACAAGGTACTGATAAGATGCCATCTGGAATCCTGTGTATAATTCTGGTCACTCATGTTCAACAAAGACGAATTCAAACTAGAACAAGTTCAGAGATGAGCTACTAGGACAATCAGGGGACTGGAGGGCCTACCTTATGAGAGGAGACTGGAAGAGCTTGGCATGTTTAGTCTCACATAGTGAAGGCAGATAGAGGATGTGATTGTTCTCTATAAGTATATCTGGAAGTAACCACAGAGGTAGAAGAGCTATTTAAGCTGAAGTACAAAGTTGGCAAAAGAACAAATGGATATAAACTGGCCATGAACAAATTCAGGCTGGAAATTAGAAGAAGGTTTATAACCATCAGAGGGATGAGATTCTGGAACAGCATCCCAACAGGAGTCGAAGGGGCAAACAACTTAATAGTTTTAAGAGAAAGTTGGACAAATATCCGAGTGCAATTGTCTGATGGGGTTTCTTGTGAGGTAGAGGGTAGGCCCCAACAGCCCTGGGGATTACTTTCAGTTTATTTCTTATGTTCCTAAAAGCTCATGCTTCAGGGTTTCAGACAGCCAACTGCAGGGGTCAGGAAGGGACGTCCCCCCATGTACTTTGTGGTTTGTTTTTGTTAATCTCCTTCTTCTGAAGCACCGGAGAAGGCCATGGCTGGAGATGGGACATTGGATGGGGAGGGCCAGGGCTCTGAGGTGGCACTGAGCATTCTCTCTCTCGTGTACTTGGCTGGCTAGTTCTTGCTCACATGCTCAGGGTCTAACTGATTGCCATATGGGGGGCCAGGGAGATGGTTTTTTCCAAGTCAGATTCATAGTGACTGGGGGAGTTTCATCTTGGTGCAGGTCACTTGCCAGGTTATCTCACTTAGCCAGTGCCACACCACTGTGGAGGCCTCAGGCACTGGTGAAACTTGGTCCCTCCTATTCTCTGCCTGTGGCACATAACAATCTAATTTCCTGTGGACTGTAATATTTTGGTCTAATTCATTTAGAATCATAGAATCATAGAATTTTAGAGTTGGAAGGGACCTCTGCTTAAAGCAGGACTAACCTCAGCTAAATCATCCCAGCCAGGGCTTTGTCAAGCCACAGCTTAAAAACCTTGAAAGATGTAGATTCCACCGCCTCCCCAGGTAACCCATTCCAGTGCTTCGCCATGCTCCTAGTGAAAAAGTTTTTCATAATATCCAACCTAGACCTTCCCCACTGCAACTTGAGACCATTGCCCCTAGTTCTGTCATCTACTACCATTGATAACAGCCTAGCTCCATCCTCCCTGAAACCCCCTTTCAGATAGTTAAAGGATGCTATCAAATCCCCCCTCATTCTTCTCTTCTGCTGACTAAACAAGCCTAGTTCCCTTAGCCTCTCCTCATAAGTCTTGTGCTCCAGCCCCCTAATTATTTTTGTGGCCCTCCACTGGACTCTCTCCAACTTGTCCACATCCTTTTTGTGGTGGGGGGCCCAAAACTGGACACAATACTCCAGATGTGGCCTCACCAGTGCCGAATAGAGGGGAATAATCACTTCCCTCGATCTGCTGGCAATGCTCCTACTAATGCAGCCCAATATGCTATTAGCCTTCTTGGGAATCAGGGCACACTGCTGACTCATACCCAACTTCTTATTCACTGTTATCCCCAGGTCTTATTCTGCTTTTTCTTGGGTTTAATGTGTGGGTGCTGCATGGTGTTTGTGGCCTAGGATACAGATGAGGTCTGACTAGATGATTTGTTGATCCGTTCCGGCCTTAAACTCTATGACTCTATAACTCTATGCTAATTCTTTGTAGACCGCATGCATGTGAGGAAGGATTGCTTATAACATTGTCATTTTTGGTGTTTTTTGTATAGAAAACATTCTTTAGAGACATGGAGCAAAATCCTCTTAAATCAATGGACCTATGCCCATTTATACCAGCAAAGAATGTGGTGTGTTTTGTCACGTTCCCATAGCATGGCCCATGGTGCTGAGTAGCTTCTGCTGAGCACCCTCAACTGCTGGTCAAATCAACAGAGCTGATTGCGGGATCAGGCCATTAGTTACTAGCTTCTCTATAACTTGAAGGGTGTCCATGCATGTGAAGAAAGCTTCCATAAGTCTTAATACTGTGATGGAGAGAAACTACATCAGAGCACGTTCTAGTCAAGATTCTCTAATAAACTGGCTGTACCTGCTGCAGTCAAAGCTTTTCTCCAGTGTCTTTCAGATGATGAAATGTGTTGAAACCAGACTTAGGAATCACCTGAAAATTGCTCACTTTGCGTAATTTATTTCAGACAAAAGTGTTACATCATATCTACAACAAATGCTAAATTGGAAGCTTCATCTTCCTTCTGTACAAGCACTGGTTTATACTGCATGGACAGACACAGAATACTTATAATATAACGTCCTTTAATGATACACACTAGAAAAGCTAGTAACATTTGTCAGCATTTTTAATAATGACCATCAAATTTAGAAGAATACTTATAATCAGATATAAATCTTTATCTTTATCCTCAACATTTCCAAACAAAATATCTCATTAGACATAGTGTTTTTATTTTCTAGGAATGATAATTCAGAGCTGGAAATGCCAGCTCCCTGGTGCTGAGAAGTTGTTTCTGGAAGTCTCTCCCAGATGTGAAGCTTTAAGGAATTAAATTTTATTTGGAAAATGGATTATCCTCTAGTGGAGAGTATTTTATCACCTTTTGATTTTTAGGAAGCAAGGATGTTATGGAGGAGAAAGACAAACACACACACACACAAATACTCTTTTCCTGTCTGTTGTTTTGTTTGTGTGATGTATCATAGATAATATCCCATTGTTACTATCTTAAAGTCTACCTCAAGGTTATCACGTTAGTATTTTATCGATTAGATTAGGCAATCATGTTGATGAGGAGATGAAAAGATAGAGAAAGTTTCCGAGCCTTGTCATTACAAAACACTAAGATATGTGACAAATGGATCCAGTGTTTAAAAAGGAGAGTGATCCTGAACTATCGGCCTGCTTGCTGACAGAGGAATGTGACCAAAGTTATCAGGTACAAATATTACATAAAATTACTGTAACTGTATTTTTGTTTGACTTCAGTCTTTATTGCATCACTGATTAAAGTTTACCAATACATTAGTACTATGTGTATCATGTACTTTTGATAGGATAATGCATAGCTATTGGCACCCTAATTATTATGTCAAAATTATACAAAATATTATTATATAATTATATATAATCATATTATAATATTATTTAAAGGTTGTGTACCACTAGTTTCATTTAAACATACAGGGCTTGATTCTCCATAATCCAGTGCAGTCATTTACATCAGCACAAAGTGGATTTAACATACTACCAATTTGTTCTGGTAGCATTTTACATTCATTCTGCACTGGTATAAATGATTACAGATAATACAAGGCAATAGAGACTCAGGCCCAGGGTCTCAAAGGTCTAGCAGTTATATTCTTCGTGCATATTTTTACAACTGTACGTGTGTCTAAGTGTGTGTGTATTCCATAGCAAAAACTACATTAAAAGGATGCAAAGGTTACAAAGTAAAGCACTCAAAAGTCAAGAAATGCTAAAATTAAGGTTTCCTCACAATCTTAACTCTGCCCCCTTTTATCTATGCTTTACAGTGTATACTGCCTTTAATTACATATTCACATATTATTTTTCTGTGTTGATGTGTGTGAATATACAGAATGCACAAACAGAGACATGGGGTGTGAGAGTGTGTGTGTAAAAGCCTTGTACTTTAATTATCATAGCTAAAGATGATCTTGCACAAACACTTCAGCTCCAAGCAAGCACAGATCTTGTAGAATTCAAAATCAGGATCTGGATTTATATCTGAATTTGCAGATTAGGCCCATCTGAAATAAATACACGAAGGATGAAATGTAGATAAGTGAGATATAAGGCTATATAAACATCAGAGTGGTTCTGATAACATCATGATAACCACAAGAGAGAAATGGTGTGATCTTAGATGAGATCCCCCCACGATATCTGTACAACTTGATTTTCCTTCATTGTGTCCTTTTATCTTCAATGGATAAAAAGTGAATTGTTTTTATAGGTAGTGCAGTAATAACACCTTAAAGTTCTCTAACACTTTCCATCTTAAACCCCTCAATTGCTTATAACTTTAACAGACTTTAACCTTTTGCAGTGGAGTTTTCCAGACTTGGTTTTTGCCTCAGGTTGACTTTTACCAAGAAGGTTGCTACCACTTTTGAGATTGCAGTGGCAGTGCTAATAATAAATCATTTCAAAATTTGCTTTTGCGTTTGTAAACTGTTCTTTTGAGGTAGCTACAGAGAGCACCACTATGGAAGCCTCCACCGTCACGCTCATGTTATCCAGAAAGAGATCCTATTAAACGACGGAAACTCTGACAATGGGTGGACTGAAAGTAGAAAACGGTGGCTCTATTATATTGCTGTAGGGCCCAAGCCTAATGACTAACTGTACTCATCATATGATTAGTCCCATGTGAACAAAGTAGTTCACAGATCTGAGTATTGGCAGGATTGAGTCCTTACATAGCAATGCAAAAAATACCAACCAAAAAAAAAAAACCCTCCTGAATATGAGTAATCTGCACGCAGTGAGAGAGCTGTCCCACATTCCCCACCCAATCAGCAGATAGGAGCTGTGCTCAGTGAACCTGCCATGGTAGTTGATAATAATTGTTGTATTAATTGGTGCTGTCCAGACTAGACAGAATGTAAAAGATCCCACTGTGTCCAATAATTAATGTTTTTTCCCTCACTGCACTATCATTAATAAGGGGTTCCTCCAAGAAACAAATAATTGGATGGTTCAGCTTCATTAGGGTATTTTTAGATAAGGTTTGGTCTGGAGACATATAAGAAAGCTTATTATGTTTATTTAGACTCTATTATCTGTTGCTAATGTGTTCCACTGCTTTTGTATCTTCCACATTCTATGGGTAGTCATGAAAAAACAAATGTACAAGTTAGGCTTTTAAATGACCAGAAATACTGGCTTTACTTTATTTATATTAAAGTGGTGTGGGGGACTGGAGGCAGGGAGCGGGGGAATGCATCCTCTCAGTTAGAATAAATAACACCAGTCCCATATAGAGGTCCCTTTTTCTCTGAGACACACAAAGCTATTGTTGTGGAAAGAAAAAAGAAGTCCGTTTTTGCTAATTAGAGCTGTGTGTAGTGGAGCTGTCTTGTTTTGGTGATTATCTGAGTGGCTTTTGAAAACGGAATGTGTAAATCTGGTTTTGGAAAATAATTTTGAAAGGAGGACTAAGGGACTTTTTCAGGGATATCATTTACATGATCATGTATGACTTTATTATTCTGCAGACATGCCCTGGGAATCGGATTCACGTGAAAACTTGATATGCAAGTGAACTATAGACCAGGATGTGGCGGATTTACACAGGAAACATATATGGCCAGTCAAAACAATTCTATTTTACCACAAAGGGGCTTTGCACATGCTTTGCAAGGATTTTATGCAGGGTTTTATTCTCGAACATAACACATAGCCAATTCTTCACAATCTAAAGTGATTCACGTTAAAATTGCTGTTCCAGAGGATGAGTTGGCTAAACTAATCCCATACAAGTCTGCACCCAACACAGACACATGGGCAACATCAAAATCAAGAGCCTTGTTGTAGATCCCATGCTGGTTAATTGTAATCCTCAGTTTGGCATCTGCATGTTACTTGCAACACACAGAATGGGCTGCATTCATGCCTTGGGTAACTCAGTTGACATCAATGATGGAGTTACACCAGGGCTGAATTTGGCCCACTCTATCTCTGGTATAGCAAGAATAAAAGCAAAGGAAATCATCACCATACAAACAAATAATTGGAAACTTTTATAAGTTAAATTAATTCCCTTTGCATTCTTCCATCACTCAACATTTTCCGTCTTGGGCAGGGACCTTGGGCCAGATTCTCATCTCACTTACAAATCTAGAATAACTCCACTAACTTCTCACCAGTGTAAATGTGTTTAGAATTTGGCCCCATCTTCATATCTGTCTGTAAATTGCCCAGCACACCATTAGTTCTCTACAAATTATCATCAGCAGCAGCATTAATAATAATGTTTTTTTAAAATAGTTGTTATAAGCAACCCAAATGTTCTAAATACTGGGCATAACAATCCACATGCAGCCCTGGTATAAGTTGGTATAACGCCAGCAAAGTCGACAGATCTGTGTACTCTTACACCAATGTGGAATTTGACCTGATGTTTCTTACTAGAAATAATTTATCTTAAACAGATCTTGCTGCCAGTCCATTTTCTATCCCAAATTCCTTGGGCCTGATTTTGGTCTAAATTACACTAATGTAAAATCTCATGTAATTCCACTGAAGTCAGTAGAGTTATACCAGTGAAAAACCAATGTAATTGTGATCAGAATCAAGTCCCTTGAATCCAGCTTCCTCAATGCACAGAGATTCACATTAGTATGTGTAGAAAGTTCATCCTTTCTCATAGTGATCTGAATCCACCTATCAGTGTAATAGAAAAACTTTTGTGCTAGACAGAGAACAGCAATATGGAGTCCTCCCATTCCCCCTCCCATTCCCCCCTGAAAAGCAAGATATTGGTAGCTTGTTTTATGTTTAAGGATGTCAATAAAGCATAATGGTTCTCTGCACCCACATTAGTTATCATTAGTAAAACAAGAAGATTTAAAATAAGGGAATGGCGTTTGCAGTGTCAGAAGATAAAATCAACTCCAACAACCTAGAGAATTTCTTTAATCTTATTTTTAGAAAAGAGCTGAGGAGCTTTTGAAAAACCAGGTTGCTTGGATTCAGTTTCTATTTTATCTGAGTCACCAAAGTTCAGAGTTGTGGGGGTAACAGACAAAAGTTTTCAGCAAACTGGGGTGGGTTTTACAGTGCTTTCACAAAGACTGAGTCTGGATTTGGTTTTGCAAAACCTATTTTAATCCAGTTTGCTCTCTATCCAACACACCAAAATGCAAGGAGGTTTGGATAAAAGTTTCAAATTATGATCCATACTATTTTTTACCTTATTTTCCCATATTTTCATTCAGCAAACTGGCAAGTAACTTCTTCCAAAGGCAGTACTACAAATGCTGCCTGGATTGATGGGCACAATTACTGTGGTATGCCAAATATACAACAAGCAACCACCTTGTAAATGCAGAGTTCCTCTCCATGCTCAGTATCTCACGCCTGAGACCTCAAGGCTTCCAGCCCCAATTTTTTTAGTTACTAAACCATATTTTATTTTAAATGTTTGAATTAATTAACATTTAAACATTAATTAAGCTAAAAAATAAGAAAACAAAATCCAGAATTTAAGAGTTCTGTGGGTTTGGGGGGTCTTCAATAGAGCTGATAGACAAACAGATTTCCTGTCCAGAAGGGAACTCCAATATTTCAAATGTTTGTTTTCATCCTGAATTGAACAAAACATTGACATATCAGCATTTTTAGCAGAACAAAAAGCTAAGAAAAAAATTATTTGGAGATGTCAGAATGCAGCATTGCGATATTCCTGAATCAAAACATTTCGTTTTAGGTCTAGTTAACATGCGTCTCTGCGTCTTCCTCAGCCATTGTGGTGCCTGGTAGGAGTTCTGGTTCTGTGTCACCATTCTCATCTACAGGCCCTACTCCCTGACCAGGTTACATCTTCTATGATCCGTCATGGTCTCTTCCTATGGTTGAGCTGCCATGGTGCCTCATGGAACTCACAACTCAAAATCAAATGTTTCATTTAGATTTTCCCAATGGAAAATTCTGCCAAAATTTCTCTTTTCCTATGAAGAATTTCAGTTTTGATTAACACTTTTTCCAAGGAGAAAATGTTGCATTTGAAATTTTTCAACCAACCTGTTGTTTTGGTTCACCTCAAAAAGGATATTTCAAAGATTCAGGTCTAGGTCTGGATTTTGGTGTCCCAAAATTTAATATGTATTTGGCTTAGTGGTTTTGTTTTTCAAAACAATCATCTTACTTCACAGAAAACATTCCCTATATCTGGGATGGCCTCACAGGCCTCTAAGAACAACAAGAAGAAAACAGGACCAGAAATGCAATGTCCTTCTCCCAATAATTCAGTTCATTTTCACAGGAAGAGTCATGGAAGCAGTTAGGGCAAACAGGGCCCCTTTCTGTGACTCTGACTCCTGCTTCCCTTAGATGGTAAAAGAGAGTATAGAATTCCTGGGTCCCCTACTAACAGAGACTGAGAAAATCTCCTTTAATGAGTGGAATCTATCAATCCACCTGAAAACATGCAATAGTCCAACCAGGACCCCGAAAAAAAAATTGCCTGAAGCTAAAGACTTTCTCTGACCATCCCTTTCTAAGTTAAAAACCTCCAGTTCTGCCCTCTTAGCTGTCAGTATCATGGATTCTTTTCATTCAGGTTTCAGGCCAGGACATGGCACCAAAACTTCACTTCTTGCTCTGGTGTGTGACTTCCTCCTTGTCATCCTTCTGGCCCCCTCTGTAGTATCAGGTAGCACTGGTCAACAAATACTCCTCTCCTGCCTGCACCAAGCTTTAGGGATGAATGTAAATGCCCAGAATTGGCTCAGGGCTTTGCTCTCTGACTGAACCCAAATTGTCATTATGAGCAACTGTTCGTACACCTCTAAAGTCCTTATCTCCAGTATTCCTCAGACTCAGTGCTCTCCCCTATTAGTATTAGTCAATGAGGCCATTGGAACAATTGGTCAGACAATGTGGGCTGAAGTGCTAGCAATCCGCAGTTGACAGGCAGCTCTACATCTCCTTTACATCAAACGTAAACATAATCTCCCAACTTTCTCAGTGCCTCACTGACATCAACACCTGGATGAAGGGCATCTACCTAAAGCTAAACCCAGGCAGGACTGAGGTAAAGCTGATAGGAAGAGGGAACCACTGTGAAGAACTGGCCTCTGTCACATTCCCTAATATCAAGGGCATCTGCCCTCATAATGTTAAGTCAGTCAGTCAGCCTCTGGTGCACTGGAGCTCTTCGGTGTTATGGATCACCAAATAGCCATACTGGCAAAAATCAATCACTTCCATCTGCAATTGGCCAGAAGGATTTGCTCTTCTGCAACTGACCAGAAGGATTTGCTCTGTCCTATCAGAGCCGGACATGGCGATTCATATATTCATGACCTTAGACTTGATTATTGCAACTTACTATATCTAGGGATGAAGCCCTACACCCTGCGAAACTCCAAACGGTACAAAATGCAATAACCTGTTTGCTTAGCAGCTCAAGTCACCGTAAGCACCTCTCTCCAGTACTCTGCATTAATTCATCACAGGATACAGAGTCCAGGTCAAGGCCCCTGACTTGCTGTTCAAAACCACTCGCCCTTATGTCATGACCTCCCATCACAGCAGCATTCCACCAGACCAATTAAACTGTCAACCAATATGATCACTGTAAACAAGTAATCAAACAAAAAAGCCTATAAACTAATCTAATCAAGCAATTTTTCACACGAGCTAAGAGGGAGGAAACAGGTTGTTCCTTATTGTTAATTCCTTATTTAGATAAGTGGAAGGCTCTCAGATACCACAGTGATGGGTGCCTAGGCACCTAGACAGACAGAAATAATTAAATATTAACACTGTTTAAAGTGTTTTTTTAAAGAAGACACATTGTGTAAGCAGGTTCTAAAGACTTCCTCCTTTCCCTCCACTATTTTTGGCCGCTGTGAAGCCACCAGAAAAGTGTTTTATGGTTATGAATGAACGATGTGCTTGTCCAATGTTTTTGAGCGTGTTGGGTTTTTTTTTTTGTTTGTTTGTTGAGGCTCAGAGAATAAGACAAGGAACGGCAATCCTACTGTGGCTATCGCACAACCAGACTGCCTGCTTTTGAAGATTTGTTGAAAAACAAATCCTCAGTGCCACAGGCAATCTGGACACCAACACCCAGTGGCTAGGGGAAAAGAAAGAAACCTACTAGTCACTGTCTCTCTGCTCCTTCTGCCAGCCATTGATTCACTGGGTAGGCATTACCAGAAAAAGGACATCTAGTCAAATCACTGAATGGAAGAACTGCCTCCAGAAAAATCAATTCTGTGTGGTGAGAACCCTGAGTGTGTGTTTTAGAGACCTTTCTCCTTTGAAGCAGAAAAATCAAACGAAGCTTCAAAACTTCATCTCAGCCTTAAATTGAAGTAAATCTCATTTGTGCTATGAAATGGAACAAAGTGTTATGAATGGGTAATCCATAAGGTGATCTGCGCTGGAAGTTCTGCAGCTTCAGAGTACAAGGAAAATCTCCTCCTTGTCTCCACAAGGTATTTTCGCTTTTGCATTCCTCAGGATGTTAAGGTTGTGACTGAAGGAGAATGGTGCAGTGATATCAAACCTTGTTGGATCATTTTGATTTAAACACTATTTGATTGGGGAAATAAGTCAATTTCATTCCCAGGCACATAGGTAAAGCTGGTAGAAAAAGAGCAGGGGCAAAGAAAGCACTGATTGCAAATGCAGTGAATGATTTTTTTTTTTTAAGGGAAATTGAAGAGTGGCATCTAACCCTCCTTAAAATGTAAACTGTATACAGATTTACTTTGAAAAGTGAACAGATGTTTTTGAGATTAGGGGAAATTACTGTATAAAATTCTGCTAGGTGCCTAATATTTTAGATTCCACAGTCCTTGGTTTCTTATAGCAAAGTTTCAGTGCTATATACTTTCTAGTAAACTATAAACCAGCCCAAAAGATTCATAACCTCTGCATCTCTCTAGCTACTGATTTTCCATTCTGTTTTCTATGTTATCAGCGACCACTCACTGGCATGATACCCAGAGAGATGTGATTATGTTGTTCAATGTTATATAACATTATTGTTGGCAGCCCAGAAAAAGGGACAAGCTTATTAGATGCATAGCAAACATTTTTCTTCTAGCACAATGTGTACAGCAGAATCCTTCATAAAACATCAAACATGGACGCAGTTCCGGCACATTGTTAGATTCATTAGTCCTATGTGAGCTGCAGTGGATAAAGAAATTACAGAAGGGAATTTTGGGCTCTATCTGGCCAACTTATTAGTGACTGCAATCCAGTATCTGCTGCCTTAAACCATCAGAGACTCTCTACTAATGAGTGCTTACCATTTTACCCATTTCATACATGTACAGTGGCCTGGGAGAGACACTTCAGTTTAAATTTTACATCTGCTGCTACAATCTCAAGTACTCCCTCAAGGGTGTGAAAACACTTCACCAATTTTGTCTTTAAAGCGACATTTCCAAATAAAGTTTTATCACCTTTTAATCAGACTCTATACATGAAGGGTTTTCAATTTATAAAGTATATGTTGAAAAGATGCATTGTGAGTCTTGAGAGAGCTTTGATTGGAATGATTGGGCCTGCACATTTATTTAATGCCTAATGATGCCGCAGTAAGTGTTACATTCATATTCCTTACTTCGAGTGCAGCTTTAGGGTTCTGTTTTCATGAGCTAATGCAGAACATAGGGATTTCAAGATTAATATATTTTGTCTCACCAGGGAAAGCAGGACAGAGGCATCCATCCCTTTACAAGACGACGTGAAAGTGCTGTTGTCAGCAGTCTAAAAGGTAGCAGTATATATTACCCTTAACTGGAGGAAAATTTTAATCCAGACTGTTCCTATTTTCAAACAAAGAGCTGCAAAATGTAGGGTATGTCTACACTGCAATCCAAGATCCGATTGCAGCGTGGATAGACAGACCTGTGCTAGCTTTACCACACTAGCATGGCTAAAAATAGCAATGTCGATGAAGCATCATGGACCGTACAAACCCACCTGGAACTGTGGGTACCTATTTGCATTGCTGAAGCCTGTGAGGCTGCATTTTTAGCTGTGCGGGCACAGATAGAGCTAGCGTGGCTGCAGTGATTTATCCCTAGTTAGGTCTTAAAGTCTCCATACCAAAGAGTTCTCACCTAGAACTCAAGTGTCTTTTACTTTAATTAAAAAAACCAGAAGGTACCCCCACACAATAAATAAACACCTTTTTAGGTGTGTCTATCTGTCTGTGAAAGAGAGATCATTTTTAATTGACTTCCTAAATGAAATGGAAGAACTTCAGTTGTACTGGCTTTCAAATTTAATTTAGAATGTTTTACACACCTCAGAGGTATAGTACCAAGACCAAAGAAGTTCAATCATGCTTGAGAAACATGTTTGTAATGTGTATGTAATAATAGTGGCTCCTGTAGTGGTGGCAAATGAAAAGATGTAATCAAATACAAAGCTCCATGAACTGACTCAATATTAAATTGTGAATCTGGGATGAGTCCATAATAGACAAGAGAGAGAGATTCTTCTCCATGCCAGTAATGAGTTGTGTTTAAAACTATATGCTTTCCTTTTTCACTGGCTAATGTCTGAGAGGTAACTCAGTTTTACACCATTTTTATGACACTGCGGATGCAACTGTTATTTTTGCATAAACTCTGTTTTGGCAACTTGACTTAATACATTACTTATAGGATTCTGTTAAAAAGATAGTGGATTTGTTCACTGATCTTTATACCTGTGTAATTTCACTTTGTACAATCATATACACTATCAATCAATATCATGGGTGAGGTCCATTGACACTAATGGAACTACTGATTTACACCAGGTGCAGACCTGGTTGGTCCATAATGTGTAGATAAATTAATGGACTATGTGTTTGATCCAAAGTGCACTGATTTCCTTAAAACCTTCCCATTGTCTTCTACTGCCTATGGATCAGGCTCTAAATAACTTGAAAGGACTTCTGCATCTCAAATGCCCACGATTCTAGAAAGACTTTTTCTTTCTTTCCTCCTCTCCGGGAACTCTTTGAAATCACTACGTTATTTAAAATAAAAGTGGAGGCAGAAATCATTAAAGCTTAGTACGTTCAACAACAGGTATGGTGGGTATTTAGAAACTAAAACATTTGTTTAAAATGTATATAAGAACAAAGGATTCCTGCGCGTGTTAATATTACAGCAAAGGTAACTAATGAAAAATATATTATGTTGCTAATTTACTCTGAAACTACATTTTTATTTATAGCCTTCAAAATAGCTTAATTAAATAGATGTGAGGCACCACATTTTGATTACATGTTTTATGTGCATTACATATGCAGTGCAAAATGATGTAATTGCTTGATTGCTTCTTATTAAAGTTTTGCAGTATATATATGGTGTTGTAAAAATTTAAGAGACAAACAACTGACATTAGAACCTTGTTAGATTCACAAATGAATCTAACACTAAGATGTGCCAAGAGCATTTATTGTCTCGTAATTTGATTTACATTTTCCATGCTGTTCCTGGTATATGCAAGTAGGGGCAAAATGGCTGATGTCTGCAAATGCCCAAAAGGCTAATAAAGCTTGCTGTGCTCCCAGCATGCTCTCTGCTGTCAGAAACCAGCAATTAACTTAATAGGGTTCTCGAAATGCAGTAGATCCATGAAATGTGGCATGTGTTGACATTCTCCTGCTGATCTAAACAACCTCGCGTCACTGAGTAGCATGATATGTTTGCTATTTGAATTATTTAGGAGCTTGTTATGTGAATTATAAAGCAGCATTTTGCAGTATTAAGTCTAATATTTTATGATATTCAATTGATTAGGTAGGCTTTCTGGATTACATATAAAGGTTAGGATAAAATATTCCAGATTCTGGCAGCTTGTCCACAGAGCTGTGTTTTCAGACTTGATGCAGCAAAAGAAAATAGTGTTCATACTATATTTTTTCCACATTCACAAAAAAAGAGAAGACCATCCTATAGATATCAGTGTTTAAATGGGAAAGTGGCTCTTCCATTTAACTTGAGGAAAATCAATATTTGTATGGATTTTGTGGTTCCTTAAAGTAACGTTGACTTGTTTATGTGATGGGAGCCTCAGCAGATCCCAGACACAACGGTGGGGAGTAGGGGGAGCTGGAATGTAAAAGAGGAAAACGGAAGGGATAGTACAAAGATAGAGATATCTACATTGGAGTTGTAAGTATAATTTCCATTTCAGGTAAATATATACATGCTAGGTCTGAGCAAGGTAGCACACTAAAAATAGAAGTGTAGCTGCAGTGCCACGAGCAGTGGGACAAGAGAGCTCTATTCTGTCTGAAACCCCAGGCATGTACTCGGGTGGCTAGCCTATCTGGGACAGACAGGAATGGGGTGACAACCAGAATTAGTGGGTGTGGAAATAAAACAACCGAAGAAAGAAAGAACAGAGGCCAAAACAGACGAAGAAGCAAAAGAAAGACAAGTCACAGAAGAAATGGGAGAAAGAGAACAGAAAAAAAGGAGAGGAAAAAACCCAGGATATTTACAGGGAATAAAGGCTGTGTTCTAGCATGACCCATAAGGTCTTACCAACCCTACTTACCTCTTTTTTCACCATGTTGTACCCATTCCATGCTACAGGCTACCATCACCGACGATAGTAGTTGGAATACTGGTACATCCTTTAACATAATTAGTAGATTTAATGCATACATGCCAGCAGGAAAGGGCAATCAACATTTTCTGTCTGGCTGTTTAGTGGACCATGTGAATGAAGTCTACCAGCCATTTAAAAAGTGTCACTGCCATTAGAAAAAACAGTTAAGTATTAAAAGCTTTCCTTGCACTATTTATAAGAGGTGAGGCCCAGTCTAATATCTTTTGTTTGAACCCAGTCATGGTCAGGAATATCCCTGATATCCTAATGACAATGTGCATAAGAATGTATTCAGCTGCTCAAATGCCTGGAAAATTTGTTTTAGTAAATACCTTTTTTCCATTCTGGTTTATGGATCTTGTACAGTCAAAAACCACCATCATGGGTCATTACCAGGTATTATATCTGGGGCCTCTAGCATTAGAAGTGTGAGCATCTGCCACTGGAGCTAAAGGCCTAACTCCACCAATTGGAAAGCTGTCAGAGAGGGACACACAACAGACACTGAACAAAGGGATATACTCAGTCGGGCCATTTCTGTAAACAGTGGCCCAACTGGAATCCTGCTTCGAAATGTGCATATTCAGTCTGTAGGGGGAAAGCTATTGTAGGGAGACTGGATTGTTTAAAGACTGATAATAATGTACAGAGCCTTTCACACCTTAGCCAATGGTTCAAAATCAGCCCACGTCCAAATCTTTCACTCTTTGTTGTTTGTCTGTTCAGATGTCCTATATGCAATGAATTGGTAGTCACAGACGGGTGGCAGGTTCTCAGATAAAAAAACCACTTCAGTATTTGATACTGTGTGCTACAATTGCTGGCAATTTCACCAAGAGGCTGCGTACCAAATAGACATGGCAATTGACAGGACCCCCAAAACAGGGTTGATGCACAGTAACACAGCACAGCAGAGTGAGGAAGCCTGAGCTGCTGCTACCCACATTTTGTGAGGAGCAATAGAGACCTTTCTGCCTTCCATTACTCCGGTGTAAATCCAGTCACCTTCAGGGCTATCAGTTCTTCATGAACTTTCAATCCATTAAAACAAACTTTCAAAAGAAACTCTATTGAATAATTTTTTAAGCCCTCGGGCACTCAGCATGCGCTACTGTTATCGTGTATGAGTGAATGGCAAGGCGAGCAGTTGCATTACTTTATATCTCAGCCTGAAAGATCTGGCAACACTCCTTGGCCAATGCAAGGACAAGCCGGTCTACTTTCCATAGAGTTCCCCTTTTGTCCCTTGTAAAGTGTCCTGAGATATTTACAGAGCATAGGATCATGTTTGCCACCACGAGTTTCTTTTTGGTAGGATTCCACTTGAAAATTCCATTGCTATGGAGACTCCGGCTCCATGTATGATGCTAATCAGTTCCAGAACTCTGCACACCGATGGAAGCTGCTTCTTTCTTACTAAGTATCTAAATTCCCTGTAAAATACAAAAAAACATTGAGACTTTCCTGCACTTACTGTATATGGTCAAAAAGAAAAGGTGGGGGGACGCTCCCTGCCCAAAGTTGTGGGCATGTATTGGACCAGCCCACGACCCCACTCTCGTGGCTGGCTGAAGTAATGTATTTCAGAGTTCCTTCTGTCTGGATAGCAGGCAGTCAACAGAGCCCACCCCCCCTCCAGCTACTGATAAAATACCTACTGGCAAAAAAGGAAATGTACATACATTACAAGAGAAGGAGCAGAGAGAGCCTCTAACGTTCTTATTTTTCTTTGCATGGAAATGTAAATCTATCTTATAATTTCTGTATAACAAAATTGTAAATGTCAGCATTGTATCTTTACTCAGCAAACAGTTTACTAAACACAGCTCCTAATAGGAATGTAGCATAAAGGTATGAAGCATGCTCACCATTCTGAGCAATGGAGATCTTAGCAAAGTGCATCCCGGAGTGGAGGTTTTATAAGAGGGAGAATAAAATAGAGTAACAGGATACAGAAGTACATTAGTGGTATACCAGTGGTATACCAGTGATATATCTTATCGTAATTATGGAAACAATAGTATATGATACTCTCTGTGTGTGTGTTTCTGAACATTTATTTATTTTTAACTACTACATACTGTCCTTAATTCAGTTATTGATTAAGTATCAAGGTACAGACTGTGATTATTTTTCTAGACATTTGCTTAAAATGAATTAAATCACAATTATGTGTAATTTATTTTGCATAAAATGAGCCCTAAATATTCTTAATCATATAACTATGAAAAGAACAACCATACCATTGTTTTCTATATTTGAACAATAATTCTATCTTTAAACTTAAACATTATAATTTGTAGCTTTGTTTGCCTTGCTTAGAAGTTAGATAGGTAAGATTGACACCTCACTTTTGACTCCAGACATTAAATTTAACAAGCATAATTTTCATTCATTTAAGTCTAGACTGATTTTTTTTATCAATGTATTTATTGTAGAAAGCAAATGTACATAAAGAAAGTTGGCATATTTATGAAGGAAAACTGAATTGACTTTTAAGTGCTACTTTGTCCAACTGATAAAATACCTACTGGCATAAAAATACCTGTAACAGGAATTGAAATTATACCAAACTCTAATCGACGTGTGGTTTTTAAAATGCTCAAAGTAATAATATACTATCTCCTATATAAAGATTCTTCTGTTCACACTTTATCCATTTTCAAGAATCTTTTTGTCATGTAAATTTGCATTGATTAGTTTTTAATTTGAGTTTCTAAAAATGTGCTCTGCATATTAAATTCTAGCAAAAGTAGATTTTTTTCCCCGTATTAATAACAATAATTGTGATCCGCAGATGAAGAGCCTTGTTGGATATTTTGTAATATGTCTAAAACCTAAGCTGCTTCAATGATCTTTAGTTTAAGTAAATGTCTAATGTTAGCTACCTATTCTGGGAAACGTAAATGTTGAATCAAGTATGGATATTGAAAGGGAACAAAGCCAGTTAGGGCCCAATCCTGCAGTCATTGCTCATGCACACAAAACTCTCAATCACAACAGGACCAAAGTTAATGCAAGAAATTGCAGAAATAGGTGGCGCAGGATTTGACCTTAAAGTGAATGGGAATTTTGCCTGAGTAAGAACTGTAGGAGTGAATTCACTGAAGGCCTGACCCAAAGCCTATTGCATTCAATGGGAGTCTTTCCATTGATTTCAGCAATCTTTGGATGAGGACCTAAATATAAAACGGATTTTCTTTAGGAAATCAGGGGCTAAATCCTGTAGTCCTTATTCAAGAAACAGGAGTTTTGTTTCTGAAGGACTGCAGGATTCCAGTGCCTGTGTAGTAATTACGTACATTGTCAAATACTATAACTTCATCATAAATTGCAATGGAAGGAGTGCACATACAGGTGATGAATGGGAAAAATGAAGCTGTAAATAAAATTGCAAAACCCAAAGTGTAAATTCCCCCAAATTAAAAATACTTCTGAGTGGTAGAGAAATATGTATCTATCAAGAAAACAGATGTAAGTAAAGAGGTGTAGAAGAACAATTGTCACATGAAAAAGAGTAAATAATATGACTAGCCAAGGAGAGAATTAGCCAAAAAATGCATTTAGCATTCCTTCTAAATATAAAACAATTTGTTTACATGTAGCTCAGTTTTTACTAACATTAATCTTTTTCAATTAAAAAGAATAATTAAGGGTTTTTTTACTATGGTTAAAAGACAGATTTTCATAATAACTGAGGGTTTCTGCTGGCTTTCTAAGAAGAGTTTTTAAATGTAACATTTCTTTGTTCTTTCTGGACATTCAGAACTTATATTTTTTGTATAAAATGCCACTCACATCCATATTTTTTATAAATAATGTTCATAAATTACTTTTGAAGCAAGCTTTTTTCTCCCATCTCCCCTTTAAAGGAAAAAATATATCAAGTATTACAATTTAGGCATAAAAACAAACCATGTCTGAACTAATCTAAAGATTAAACTTTATTTTTCTTAGCTGATTGCATTATTTAAACAATAATGTTTTCATAAAATTATTCATCTGACTGATGAAAGAAAGTACCTGATACGTATTTTTATTCAAATATTACTCCCATGGAATATTGGCAACATTTTATGTTTCAGTCTAAGCTATAAATTCCTTCTGAACAAATCAAATGTCTTTAAAGAATATTTCTGTTTGAAAAGGAATTAAGCCTTCCTGAAAGAATTTTAAAGGTTGTGATATTCGCAGTCTGATAAAGCAGCACCTTTAATGAAATTCTAATTAGCAATTTCATGCACTTTGCTATTAGTCATATCAGATTAGTGCACATTTTCACAGCCTTCCTTTAATTAAGTGCACTTATTCCAAGTTTCAAACACTCTCCTTATAAGATGAAAACTGTGCTGAAATGTTATTTAGTAAACAGCAGACGTGAGAAAGTGTAGGTGTGCATATGTGTGTTGATGGACATTTTTAACTGTCCACAGACTTACTCATTTGCAATGCCTGCCACTTCTTTTATATGATATGTCTTCTGTTTGTTGATACACGTTTCTATTATGCCTTTAAAAACCATAAACAGATGGTTTCCAATTTCCCGAATATTTCAAAGAACATCCAAAACTTTCCAGTGATTGGCATTTCTGATAAATGAATTCAGCTGCTATATGACTTTCAGATTCAGGTGATAAAAACAAGTTCTGGATAACCCAGAATGCAGACAATCAGGTCTCAAGCTTCCAAGGTTTCCCTGTAAATCCACACATCATTTCTCTTAAAATCCTTGATGTAAATGCTGCCTGGGGACCCAATCTTACACTCAATAAAGTCATCGGCAAAACTCCCATTTACTTCAATGGGAACAGGTTTGGGCTTTATCTCCAGTAGAAGAATACTGTACTGCAAAGGCAAATAATTATAAAATATTGTATACAACACTTATCTCTGTGCAAGGGCTGATTCACTTGTATGGTCGGCATTGTAAAAGGTGAGAGATTACAAATAATGCATTAATTCACAGTACACCTTGCTCTGCATGATACGAGCAACATGAGGATTGATTTAATATACATAATGATAACCAGGCCTATTATGGACATGCAGATAAAGGATATCACACATTTCTTGCCATTTCCATAATACCCAGAGCTATAAACACACCAAAGCATGTATTTTTTCATTTTACCATAATATTTTCTAAACGTATGCAACAGCTTTCCAGTGAGAGGGAAACACATTCTCCAAAACACCCACAAACTCTCTTCCTTTTGATATGCTCTTTACCTCATAGCCTATTTTGGTTGAGATTTAACATTGTAATATATTAACTAACTGTGTGCATTTTTAAACACATGGTCTCTTGTTGATGTCATTCATTTAGACTGTAACATTTTTGACATTTTTAGATAGTCCCTAGAGTCTCATAGCCCTCTTAGCAGTTCCCTTCCAGTGAGGGCTGTTTGCTTTATGATTACTGACTGACATCTCAATAACTTGGAACATATTGAGTAGTGCATATCTATTGAACAGCTCTTTTAAATGCATGGTCCACTTTGTCAAGTCATGTGTGAGCCATAATTTAGGCTAATAATTACCAGACATGAATGCTACGAAACATTGGTGTCTACACTTTTTTTTTTTTTTTTTTTAAGGACTGAATTTTAATATATTCAGAAAACGTTTGCCTAAGGCTAAGATATACCCCTCCTCTCCTCTCTTCCTCCCCCACCCAAAAAAAAACCCACATGGAAACACTTTAAAAGTGATAAATGATTTGGAATCCACATTGTCTACTGGTGTGCGTCTCAGAAAATAAAATTAGAGTTAACAGGTGTTAGATAGGGGATGGTGAAGCATTTTAATAGAATTGTCAAAATGTTGGTACCAGATATTGACATTAATGCATGCAGCAAGGAATGTAAATGCTACGTGGCCGATTAAATGATTATTTGTTTAAATTTGAAGTCTATAGCAGGAAATCCTTATTTTGCCCACCACCTTTATGTACAGGCTATTCCTTCTGTACTTTCCTCGATGATTTGCATCAAAGTGTAATGGTTATACGGCTCACATCTGCATGCTTTAAATAATCCATGCCTGTCAAATTTCATTTTTTCCTCTCAGATCATAACCATCACAACCCCTTCTGCACTAGCCTTGAAGTCTCTATAAATGTATTTGTATATTAGAAAAAAATATTTAAATACTGTAAGTTACAGGATAATTAATCTTTGAACTACTCCATAACTTCGAATGTATTTACCAAGTAATCTGCATGAATTTGTAATTACTATGTATTTATATGGTATTTTCCATGTAATCACAAAGTAGTTACATGGTTATATGAGTCTTGTAAATTACAGGGATACCAGGGGAAAAAACCTAATCTCTGCTCCCTCCACTAAAAAGCTTTTCCAGAAATCTTTGGAATTCTCTTCACTGAGGTAGTCTGAGGAGGCAGAGAAAGTATATCCTTTAGAGATTAGTAGAATTTCTGTCAACAAAAAAGATCCAAAATCCATGCACAGTGTAAGAGAGGGGGTAGATTTTTGTTATCGCTCTTATTTTGTTTTAACATTAAATCAATAATCAGTTTTGCAGAGAAAATATCATAGTTTACAGACCACGGAAAACTCATCATCCATTCATACGTCAAAGAGAGAAATATTTCCCTTCCAAATCTTTACAGAATCCTAAATAGTACATAGCCTACAGTCATACCATCTCAGGCTGCGATCTTGTCAGAGCTCAGCCTTGGCTTTGCCTCAGTAAGACCTTTTATACACACACACACTCTCTCTCTCTCCACAAAATACTAATCAAGCTGTTTCTTGTACAAAGTTAAAAGAAAGAAAGAGAAATGTATGGTTATTGGGAGTCAGCACTCAGATACTACAAAGATGCAGCCATGTCAATAGACAAATTGCTAGATTAGATAGATTGAATCAACTGATCGATAGTGCTAGTTAGATCATAAACATAGGGTCAATATTTGTATATAAAGCCACCACAGAAAACCTGCCTGTATGCTCCAGGAAGCAGTGTCGGTTATTCAGATATTCAGTCGCTGGCACTCTTGCCTCTCTATGGAGTCATTCTCTGGAAAGATGTTTGGAGACAGTGTATTGCTGGATATGTTGGCTTTTGGATGAGACATAAAACCAAAGACTACCTGACCTTTATATTAATTATATGATATGATATGATAAATGATATGGTATGATGATATTATTATAGCACTTTCCACAAGAATAAAAATATTAACCCAGTCAGCATAATGACACTCTTTGGTCCAAACTGTGAGTGGTGTTTGGTGGATGGTGAGGTGGTGCAGCCAAGGAACTGTTACTTGTGAGACATTCTTACTGGTATGTGGGAAGAGCGTTAGATGGACCACTGCCAAAGTTACTGGAGGGGGTGAGGGTTACTCTCTATTTGCAGTTATATTCTATTTCAGTGTTTTCCCAAGTTTAGGACTGTTCCTTTTCTCCTAATAAATATTTCCTTGTTTGTACACAGTCTTAGAGTATTTGGGAGTGGGGAAGCTCTGCCTATTAAGACGGGGAGGATGTGTTTAGTTTTCCCAGGTTTCTGAGTGGAGACTCAAGCTGGTTTAGTTATTTGTCAAGAGGGACCCTAGATATATTGAACCATGTTTTTTTGCTGCCTTTAGCCACCCTGGTAGAAGGGTTATGTATATAATTATGCACTTATAATTGTACACTTACCAGATACCAGCCCGGTATTTCCATATGCTTAAATACCTGTGATGGCCAAAAGGCTGAATAGAATGTAAGATACTCATGAATCAATCCATGTATCTGCTGGGACAGAAGAGATACACACATGTATCGTATGCATGTTAAATAGCCTAGTATTGCCATTTCAGTGGAGAGTTCTGCTTAAAAACCGATGGCATGCAATATCTCCTTGTCATCCTTTGAGAATGCAATGTGGGAGTATCCTACCTTTGGTTTCAACCTTATATAGGAGGTTGCCTGCTATACAACAATTTTATTTCGGACACAAGGAAATAATGTACCTACTTATATTTCCATTTTTGACCTTTTCAGACAAAGATATGTGAAAGATTGCTGTGAGCTTGAGATATTGACAGTCCTAATTAGCAGCCAGAAGATATTTTTAAATGCACTCATTCTGTTCTCCACTGCTGGCTTTGTACTTTATTTTTCCAGCCTCCATTGATGGTGATGGTGGTTGTTTTTTAAATGGTTTTGTGGCTTTTGGTATTCAGTGGTTTTTTTTCCATGTTACTTTTTCATCTTCTTTATAATGGAAATATGACTTTGTGTCATTCATGTTAACTAGAAATGAGCATGAGAAATACAATTCAGATGGAGATTAGATATTGAATGTCTTGAAACTCAGTGGTGTTGAGATCCAAGGTTTTAGACTGGTCCATTGTGGAGTAGATTTTGGATTCCAAACACCCCATGCTCCCAAGGTTCCAGAGCTTTGATCCAGATCCACTACTAAAATTAACTAAAGTATATTGTATTTTTAATGGCCTAGTTACCTTTGCTGTCACAATCCCTTCAGCCAGCCTGATACAGATACTAAACTGTATATCCAGTAAACATATAAAATTTAAAGATGGGACCAGTTGGGAAAGCTCAGATCCAGACAGGAATCTAGATTTTTCCAAGTTCAAGAGAGTTCCAATATCATGTGGCTTTACAATGGGTTCATATCTGCTAACAATAATTGTCCTATAATGGCAAATTTTCTAATCAACACATCAAGGGCAATGAGATGTTATAAGTCTAGATGCAGTAAATACGTTTTCCAATAGGGAGTGATTTAGAAAATATAGTATATAAAAAACAACAGAAAAATAGCTAGATCCATAACTTGGGGCCCTCTGAAATTAGAGCCATACACATGCATCTTTTCTGCTTTCACTTTGGTTGAAGTAGAGTGTATGTCAAGATTTATTTTCTTTGTTCTCACATCTATGCAGTATCCTCATCTCTGGATAAAATCCTGCCCTGACATATAGGACCCAGGCTGAGACATGGTGGGGAGGCATGCCACCAGTGTGTAGCATACAGAAAAGCCACCTTGATGATATTGGGCAGGATAATGAGGCCAGGTAGCCATTACTAAAGCTGTGCGAGAATTTGCCATTTCAGGGGAATTCTGTGATTTCAACATGTTTTTCTATTCTGAAAGGGAATAAAATGAAAACCATTATGAATTCCCTACAAAACAAAATTCTGCAGGGGTGGGAATCACTTTGGATCGTTTGAAACATTTTATTTTGATAAAATCGAAACGTTTCATTGCAACTTCAACTTTTTTTATTTTATATTGTTGAATGTTAGAGAAAAGAAAATCAAAATCAAAGCCTTCCCTTCCAAAAGAATGCTCCATTTTGATTCTTTTTCTATTTGAAATTTTGTTGAAATCCACACTTTTCTGCAAAATGTTTTGATTTTTAAAAAATGGCACTTTCCGACATAACAAGTTTTCCAGCCAGCTCTACACATTATACATTAGGGTGCACAGAGCTTCTACTTTGGAGCCCTTGGACTAGCAACTGTAGTATGTAAAAACAACGAGAGTTCTCTGGCATTTTAAAGACTAACAGATTTAATTTTAGCAGGCATAAGCTTTTGTGAGGCTCAGCTCACTTCATCAGATGCAGAGGTATGTGTGATACCAGCTGGAGGCAGACCCATTCTAGTGACTTATAGACCATGTCCTCCTAAAAACATCTTGTACCAGCCAGCACAATATCTGACCACCTTTCTTGCATTCTCTTGAACACTAGGTAGGAAGCCTGCCCAACTGCTGTCAGAGAGTGAGGAGACAGAGAACATCCTCTCCTAAGTACAAACAGCACGCCCCTCCAACTGGACAACACCAGCACCGGCCACGAGGAACTTTCCCCATCTCCTGACAACCCAGAAACTTGGATTGGGGCAGAATGGTAACATCAATAGGCTATTAGCGGAGTAAGTACTACTCAACATGAGTTGCCAGCTAGCCCCCAATGACTTCAGACTAGTTGAGGGTGCTCAATGCCCTGCAGGGGCAGGCCCTGGGTGAGATGATTAGATATAGACATCAATAACAGCACAAAATTTAATGTCAAACGGCTTGCAGATGTAACAACGTCATTGGGCTCAGACTCAGGGAGTGATATTACTGCAGAGCAGGGCTTGGATAATGAAATGTAGTTCTAGTAAATTACTATCCAGCTGACGAAATAACTCCTTCCACTTATGATGATAAAGTCAAATTAAAAATTCCCAGGGAAGTCACGTCACCAGAGCAGGGGGACTGAGGACTAATGCAAAGAGGCTGTCCCTTTCTGTGGACTGCCCAAGATCTATGGGATGTATCTGCAGATCTCAGGATATTTGCTTTGTAGTCATGACATGCCCTCCGTAACTAGGCAAATGCAAAAGAAATGATCCAGTGGGAGCTCTGGAGTCGATTAGAATTTTACCAGAATTGTTCTTGTACGAGGGATGATACGGCCTCTGGGGCAGGTGCTCAGCTGTGTAAATGGAGCTATGGCAATTTACACCAGCTGAGGATCCGTTCCTTTGTTTTTTCAGCCCAGCCATGGCAGCTGTGCCAAGTTGGAGAATATTTCTTGCAGAATCTCTTCTCTGTGCCAATATTTCAGAGTGCCCTGACATAAAGATTATTTCTGCTTTAGCAAAGCAACCTCCCAGAATTCAACTGAGACACATGCACATGGACCAAGACTACATCGCTTCTTTAAAATATTCCTTCTTCCCATAGCCTTGCTTGCCACTCGCCAATACACGAATGCTTTTCATTAAATGCAAATAACATATTTTTGAGCAACTCAAGCCTTCCACTCTTTGTACTGTTCATCATTATGCATACCTAATATATTTTGCAAACCCCCAGTTCTCCAGTCTTCTGTCTTTTGAGGCACATTTCTGAAATCAAATGAAAATATTACACCCCTGTTTACTTTTAGACATGTATTTTTTTTCAAAGCTAATGCATTCTGTGTTTTAAGTGAGATACCACCATGTATTTATGGGAGTTTAATAAGTTCTTCCATTAATAACATAGACAAACTAATTTACCAGAACGTGTCTGTTTTAAACTTTGGGAACAAAGAGTGGGAGTATGAAAATCAATCTTTCCTTTGTACTTGAGCCACTGACCCATTAAAGCTTTGAAGATCATTTCTTTAAGAAATTGTGAGGAGTTATTTAACTACAAACAGCAGCTACCTTCCCATTCCAGCTGCGTAATCAAGCGTAATAAATTAGAGGGGGAAAAATAAAGGTTCACTCCATTTTTTTTTTATAACTGAAAATTCTTAATAGCACTTTGACAAATCGACCCGCAGCAGAAAGAAGCCAGCTCTCTTCAAAAAAAAAAAAAAAAAAAAAGAGAAAAAATGCTGTTAAAACACTGATGTTAAAAAACAGGGTTAAAACATTAAAACATAATGGTGGTTCACAATTTTTCTTGATTACCCTGGGCTTAATTATTTGACATAAATTAATTGTTAAATTTGCCCATGATTGGGAAAAGTTAACAATATTGTGAAATACCACATTGTCAATGTCTATATGCATGAAAATTGGAAGCCATTTCCTTTTTTTCTTAACCAAGTGAAATCCTAAATGTATTATTCATTGTTAATAGTTATTAATGATTATTATTTCATATTTTAGTATTGACAGTATGTTTAGAATTAAACAATAAAAAACAAAAACCAATCCCTTCCTTAAATTGCCTACAGTCTAAAATCTAAAAATTATAATGATGTCCCAGCCAATAGAAATGTCCAGGAGGGTGCGGGGGGCAAAAGTAAATAAACATGACACATAACTGAAACAGTCAAACAGGTATGTACCTTTTTTTTTTTTTTTAAATTAAACATGTAAGCTTTTTGTTGATTCTGACTCGAAATAAATAATTATTCCTTAAAAAAATCTGTTGGTTCTATTTTCTAGGTCTCCGTTTATTATGAGATATGAAAGAGCTGTAAGAGGAACAGTGTTCCCTCTCCCAAGGAAGAATGAACCACATGAAAAGGTTCAAAAAAGTGATTCTTACCTGCCTCTGGGATATGCTTTTGTTAAATCAGTAGCAGTATAGTGAACTGACGTGTGTAGGAAGCATACAAGAAAGGCTCCCGTAATGATTAATTAATTAATTTATTTATATTGAGTACTTTATATAGTGTATTACATACTGCCTACCGCATTTTTCAAGAAGATTGCCTGGAGTCCATGCGCAAAAATGTGTGATCTCAGCAACTGTACAAGCAAATCAGGTCACTGACAACACAAAGGATTAGATTGATACTTCATTAGTCATTTGCCTGCACAATTGTGGTGACTGCACAAATTGGTAAGCAGACAATTCTATACAAACCTCAGACTTTTTCCTTTTTGGCCTTAAGAGTGTTGTCTGAACATAAATTCACTGAATAATATTCTTCATTTTTTTTCCTCAATCCATTCTGTATTCATTAAATAAAAGTAACTGCTTTTTTTAAAGTTCATTGAAGTTTGTTCAAAGTAGATAGGCTTATTGGGCCAGGAAACTGCAAAATGTGTACGTTTGTGGGAGGCTTTGGTTCATATAAGCAGCTCAAGCTTGGGGCCAGATCCTAGCTGGTGTTAGTGTGGGTCCGTTGGTTCGGGTCCTCAGCTGCATTGACTTCAGGCGAGCTACGTCCATTTACACCAGGTGAGAACCCAGTCTGTTGACTTCAATAGCACTTTGTCATTTTAGCCTAGCTGAGAGTATTGCCCTCTGTGTGTAACTGAAGTCTGTTCAAATGATATGAACCTCACCATTCAAACAAACTTTGCCTAAAACTCTCACAAGAATTGTTTTTTCTCAAAGTGAGTCCATGAAGTCTCATTTTGGGTTTGGCTGAATTTATCTTTGGGTGAAAGAATTTTCAAGACTGTAGAATACTTTGGACAAATAATTTGCAGACAACAGGCTGCTTGTGAACTATTTGCTTCCAACGATTTGCTAATCAGTATTCATGAGGTGCGGTTAGTCACCCTGAAGCCTTACGGGTGTCTACCCGTCCTGTGAGGAGTGAGTGCTTTTTTTAATAGAAGAAACTCAGTGTTGTTCAGTGGAATTCACCTTGCAAGTCAGGAAATCCCCTGAAGATAGAGAGTAATTTTAAGGCTCCAGGTCTGTAAGAGTAATAACCTCCACTGCATGTTATCTGGTGAGGAATGAACTTGGGACCTTCAACCTGGATCCTTCAAGTGTGAGGGTCCAAAAGCAGAGGCCCCAGCACTTCAGCTAGAAGGCTAACTCCATTTGTGTGTAGAGCCAGACACCAGAAAGAGATGAGAAACACTTAGCAAGAATGTTGTATAAGTTCCATGATATGTTTTTTTGCTTCTTGATTAAATGACCGAGGCCTCAGTTCAGCAATGAATTTAAGCACATGCTTAAATCCCTCTCTAGTCAGCAAACAACTTAGGTGTGTTCTGAAACATTTTAAACTGGTCAATAACAAATAGCAAATAATGAATCACACACTTTTGTGTATGAATTTTCAGACAATCATTCATGGTAGAGCTAATCAAAAAATGCCAATTTGTCAAAACTGACACTGGTCACAAAAGAGGGTTGTTTTTGATGGATCTTTCCTCCTAACTCAAACTTAAAAAAAAAAAAAAAAAAAAGTTTTATAATTGTTGAAATGTTTTGTTTTGACATTTTTATAATGAAGAAATCTGCTTTCCCAGTTTCAAATGACTCTTCATTTAGAAATGTAAGCTAAATAGACTCAAAAATGGTTTGAAAAAATGTTGAAATTGAAATAAAACACTTTGAAATTATCAAAATGAATGCTTCAATTGATCCAAATGAGAAAAAAAAACCCTACTTTTTGGGGTTGCAAAAAAATTTAAGATTTTGACTTTTTGTCCTGTTTGAGATGGGAAAATTTTTCAAACTCTCAAAAATATTTGCAGAACAGGAAAACCATTTTCTGGCAAATTCTAATATATCATTTGTGAAACTTTTGGGATTCCATACGTCTGACAATTATCCAAACCCTGACAAATAACAAACAAGATGACCGTATAAATTTTAGTGAGCTGACTCTGATACTTTTAATCAAAACAACATTCATAAATCCATTTCTTAAAATTCTTCTTGTTCTAACACAAAATTTTGCAAACACAGGAGGAAAAAATTATAAAGAATAGTTTTTGGCTTGAGTATGTCCTAAAAATTGAGAAAGGTTCATGAGGTAGGAGGGGTTATTATTTTCTCTAGGTATCTCACGCGTCCATAGTCTCAAAATCATTCCCCATGCACTTCCCTCTGCCTTCAAAGTGCTACTGATCAGAATGTAAGTAGGGCAAAATAAGAGATATTGGGTAGAAATTTCAAAAGCACCTAAGTGACTTGAGATCCTAAGTCCATTAATCAATTATTCTAAATCACTTATGAGCTTTTGAAAATTGTACCTTTTAGAATCATATTTACTATTCATGAATCTTTGTTTATTGTCTGATATATTAATCACACCCCAACAAATAATGTTCAGGTTTCCTTTTTAAATCAAGGACATTTCTGTTATCAAGGACATTTCTGTAATACTGTATTTCTAATTTACTGAGAATTCAGTTCATAGTATCATTAGAACAATACGTTTTTATGTCAGTGTATTAATGTACTAAGAGAGGTCTGCCCTAGAAACTATGTCAACATATTACTCACCAATGGAGATCATGAAATACCGACAGCAATAGTGTTAAAAAACAAGCTTTTAGATCCATTTTACTTTGTTGCAACACTGCTTTGCAGATACTGAATTAGAGCCCATTTAAACCATTCAAGCATATAATCAAATTTCAGTAATGAGTTATTAATTAAGCAGGGGCATCCAATTCTGTGCTAACTGCCTCATAAACAATCGACAGGAGATTTGTGAATTTTGACTTCCTGACACTATTAAACAAATCAATATTAGGTTTCAGACACAGCAATTCAGACAGTTTTCCCTGTTATTTGGCAATCGTCTGCCTAGAATACTAATGAAAGAATTAAGAGCTGTAGATTTTGCATGTGTTCCATCAAAAAGATCCTTATCTGTGGGGAATTGGGGCCTGATTTGCATGGCAGAAGACTTTGCTTTTGTAGGTACAATTTTTCTCAATATGTCACTCATTAGTATTTATAAACTACTGAGCAGTGAAGCCTTCAGCCTCTATTCATAATGAACGTTCATATCCCTGTTGGAGATTCAACTGAACAAAGCATATTATTTATTTATTTATTTATTTAATAGTCCAGTTAATTTATAGCTAACCTAACCTATAGAAAACTTGCATCTAAGGATATTTCTGCACAGTTAACACTAGCTTAATTTTTAGGAGGCTTAATTTGCTGAACATACACAAGTGATTAACTTATGACAGTTTAGTCCATATATAACATTTCTACAGCTAACAATTACCTTCAAGAAATTTCAAAATCATTCATAGCCTATGTCTATACTATACGATAGGGGTTCTTCAGCTTGTGTACACGTACTTGCAGTAGCTCAATGAGAACTAGCAAAATAGTAGTATAGCCATGTGTACCCATCAATTGCAGGAGTGTTTGTGCTTGTGTGGCTGCTGCTTTCCATGCTGCCACAGCTACACTGCTATTTATATCCATGCTAGCTCTCATCAAGCGACCGTAAGTGTGCTCAAATGGGGGAAACACAACCCTAGCTTGTAGTGCAGCCGTAGCTATAGGTTTATTTATTTATCTCACCGTCCCTCTCACCTGTTCTAGGGTGAATGTAGGCCCTGATTAAGCAGTTCATTCCTGTTCAGCAAAGCACCTGTTAAAGTTAAGCAGATGCTTAAGTAGGGTCTAATGCTCGTGAAAAGTGCTGGATTGGTGGTATAGAAAGATGACGTTCATAGAACAAGTACAGTAGCAATGCAGTTCTACCATACTGCCCTTGCCAACTTGGATCCATTCTAACTTCTTGAACTACATCGGAGGATGAGTAAGCTGTTTAGGCTCCATACTCATGCCTCTAATTAAACTGCCAGCAAGGGTGCCTATCAGTGCCCATTGTGGTGTTTTTTTGTGAGCAAGATACTTGTCCACTGAGAACTGGACTGAGATAGAATATGGCCAAGTCTCATGATTTTCTGAATGACAGAAGGTTCTGGGCCAAAACTGTGGATCTAAACACCTCACATTTTTGAGTAGTTTTGAATATAACTTCTAGCTGTTATCGCAATAGCTGGTTGAACCAAAACTCTGATTTCAATCCCCCTGAACTGTGGAGGGTGGGTGATTGAAATCTGATCTGAAATTTGTCACATGCACTCATATTTAATTGGATAGTTTATCCAAACCATTTGGGGCTTGAGATTGCACAAGAAGAAGTTTTCTCATATGAATTTGCTATTTCCTGCATTGGAAATGGCACAAGAATAGATTTTTCTCTTGATTTTTTAGTACTTCTGCATCAGTCCTGGCTGAAAAAAAGAAGCACAGAGGTGCAACAGAATTAAAATGAATAAGAAGTTAATCTGGGTGTTTCTGTTAGGTTCTCAAGTGATATACAGATGTCTTTTGGAGCCAAATGAAATGGGTTTCTTTTCTAATGCCAGAAATCTGGGTGAGCTGGCACACATGATATCTTTATGTATGCAGATACCCATTTTCTGGATTTATATGTCTGTGAATGACAGACACATGAAAGACTGTGGGGCACTCAGAGACTATGGTAATGGGGGCCTTATAAGACAGACCCAGACAGACAGATAGAAAACACCCATTGACTTCAACCGGGCCGTGATTTCTCCCACTGTCTTTCTGTATTATTATTGTAGTACCGATCAGTCCCAGTTACAGTCCAGGAACCCATTGTGCTAGGAGTTGTACAAACACAGAACAAAAAAGATGATCTCTTCCCCATATCTCAGCAGAAGACTAGAGACACCAGACCCCCTTAACTGTGTAATGCCTATTAATGTGTATGAGGGTCATATGTGAAAATGGAAAGTTGGGCTACTTACCAAAAAAAAAAAAAAAAAAAAGTGAGCACCTGTGATTGATTTGATTGATATAAATTTTTTCTCTCATTTCCTTTTTCTACCTTTTTCTCTCTGTCTATCTACCAATCCTATTTTAAGACCTCTAATCTCCTAAGATCTTCTTTTTAAAATCTCAAAGGCAATCACATATAAAATAATGCTTATCTGTCAGGCCACATTAACATAAATAAGAATATTCAAATTTAGATTAACAATCAATCTGATTTTACATTGTTCTTATCATTAAGAAAGTTTTCTTTTAGACAATCAATATACAGCCAGATATTTCACATAAATTGGAGCTCACCTGGATTGTGTTCTATCTAGGGTTTAATTTAAAATACATTTCAGCGTCTTATACGTATAATTTGATCTGTTTTGCAGTGTGCTGTCATTTTTGTGTAGCATTCAGCTCACTTGAAAAATCAGCACTTGCTCCTACACAGGTCCCTAAGGTGTGCCACATTCGTAAAGGGACAACTCCAACTTGAAATTTAATTTAATTCTCTAGCCTGTGCTATACAGAAGGTCAGAGTAGATAGTCTGATGGTTGCTCCTGGCCTTAAAAATCTATAAACCCATGAGTCTATAATACACTCATAGACTCTAAGAGCAGAATGGACCATCGTGATCATCTATGAGTCTATAAAATCTAGTTAGTGTCCAAAAGTGTACTAAAACTAGTTTCAGGGCTCCATCTGCCCTCAACAATTTTTCTGATTTTGCAATCTATTAAAATGTCCTCTGTCCTGTTGCTATGTGACAGACCTACAACAACAGCTGAATTTTACTTGGGCCCCAATCCAGCATGTGAATAGACAGGGCCCTGTACCTACCCAGATTCTTACTGCAGTGACTGGACACAAGTAACTACATATAAATGAATACTTATAGGCATGGTTGTCTTCCTATTGACTTCAGTAAGAGCACCACTGGGCATAAAAGTATGTGCATGTGTTTGCAGGAATAGGGTTTAACTGACTAGACATATAGTACTGTCAAATGCCCAAAGTACATAAAAGTGACATTTTTTCTCTAATCTCTTTCAATTATAATAACCTAAGGCTTCATGTGTAACAAGAGTAGGTTAAAAAAATTCAGATAGAAGTATGATTTTTAAGGTGATGGTATCCCATTAATATGGCAAAATATAAATCCTGCATATATTAATAATGAGAACCATGTTATATATCACTTTCATGTAATTAACACTAACGTCTCATAAGCGTGTTGGTTAAGAAATCAGTTTAATGCCCATAGCACTTTTCCCATTTGATTAAAAATATAGATTACACCATAATTTATTTCCTTCAAAATTATATGCTTTTATTTAAAAATCTAATATTAAAATTTACATTAAAAGTTATTTTCCAAAATTCCTTTTACTCAAAATGTCAGTGTCAATAAGAAAAATGGAAACCAATTTGTGGGATCTGAAATTTACATAAATAGAGTTAACGTCTCGTTATATCTTTATTCTGTTTAATTAATTTTATACAAATATCTGTTTTCCAGTGTTTATCATTCTCTCTCTCTCTCTCTCTCACGCATACACACACACCTATTAATACCCACCTATTATGAACACAACCTTAATAATAGGTTGCCCTGCCTATTATTAAGGTTGCCTGACACATCCTATTATAAGACCCTGTTTTCAGTTGCTTATAACTTTGCTAAGCTTTAACCATTTTGCTGAAATTTTCCATGACAGATATCTACCTCATTCTGATTTTGTTTTTTTGTTTTTTCTTTTTTGTTTGTTTTTAATTTCAGCCAAAACAATTCAGCTGTTACTGAGGATGAGGCTAGGGGGGAAAAAGTTGTATCATAATGAAAGTGCGCAAGAGGGCTGAGATAAGGTTGCACCTGTAATGCTTGATTTTGCAGACTTGTTCATTAAGCAATGGGTGTGTGGGAGGGGAGTGAGTGTGAATGTACGTGTGTGATTTGATATCGAGTCGGTAATAGAGCAGCTTCCTGCTGTTGTAAACTGGAGCTTGAAGGGTTGTAAGTACTATATTGTGCACTTCGAGTTCAGGGATCAATGGATTTTCAGAAATATGGACATGACACATGATATATTCCTGAATATCTCCATTTAGTATAATATGCCATGAGGCAGGGGTTAGTGTTTTCAATTGCTATGTTTTTTCCCCTATGGCAACAATGCATGCCACATTGCTTCACCTGGGAAGGTAATGCAAGTAGACTCTATTACCCTCTTCATTGAAAGGAAAGGCCAAATTGGCCTGAATAGTATTCTGAAACCCACAGTAGAAGGCTCAGCTGACCATTTTCTAAGGGCTTAATGAATGTCATTAACTGCTTTAAACCTTTGCCTCTTACCTGGAGAGACTCTAGGCATATTGTGAAATTATCTGACAATGGATATACATCCATAATATCGGTTACACAATTTCTAATATATAGGAGAAGTAATAAGGAGACTAATGACCAACAGACCTTCTATATAAAGAAACCCTTCTTGATTTAGCTGTTTTATTTTATATACATAAATTAATTGGTTATATAAGGTTTTACTTTGAGCATAATGTAACTTTTTATTGAAACTCATAGTCCTGGTAGAATTAAAAGGCTTGAAACCTAAATTGCAAGGAAACACCAATTTTTTTAGGTTAAAAAATATTTAATCCTCTTAATGCTACTGCCTCTTTTCAAGGCGCTGGCATCCCTTCTGTAACTGGAGTTTCAACCCATTTTATTTGTGCTCTATCTGAAAACAAATGTTTGAAAGGTTTTTGTGGTCAAAGCACTGGACTGGGAATACTTCCTTACTTCACAGGAGTCTTGTAACGATCAACTCATTCATATTTCATCTGTGCTCAGGCACTACAGTTATGGGTGCCATAGAAGAGCCTATGTACAAAAAAGACCTCATAATTATTCTTTCTGTAATTATTTTAATCCATAGAGATGTATGTAATAGAACTGATGTGGATTTGTCACTTTCTGCACGTGATTAAGTATAATAAATTTGGCCATATCTTGATGCAGCTGTGTTCTACACAGCAATCTTTATTCCATCGTTGCTGCTTATGAAGCTCTCACGTTGACTTTAATGAGAGTCTCTCCTAGGCATCAGCTGCAAAATCTGAACCATTGTCTCTAATATAGTATAGTATATTATCTTGATACCCCTTGGTGTATAGTGTGCTGTGCCCTTAAAAGTGGTGGCTTTGGTCTAGTCCTTAGATTTAGTCCCATTAGTCGACACTATGAACGTGTTTTCTTGAAAGTCCTAGTCCAGCAGAGCACTGAGAAGTCATGGACTTTAACATGAGCACATGCTTAAGTGGGTTTTGGGCGTAAAGTAGAAATGTAGAGAAATGTAAGCGAAATATTTATATATAAGGTTTATTGTTAGGGCAACAAAGTTCAACACACACAAGTATTTCTCAAACAGAGTCAGGAAAATAAAAGAATGAGATTTTAATCAAATTTCCTAGGACTCATATTTGCATGTGCACTGCACGTATTCCTGTATATTTGATTTGCTGGCAGGTGCCAGAGTACAGAGGCTGAGGAATAAAGGAGCGGAGGGCTGAAAATACTAGCAGGACCACATTCTCGGAGGCTTAGAAAAATGATTTCCAAACTATGCTAGCGATTATGTAATATCAATGTACACATGGGGTGGATGGCAATATCCCATTTCATAATCATTGTGTGATATGTTAGAGTCTGGTAAGCATCTGAATAAATAGAAGGTTTTAAGTCCCATTTAAATAATTAGTTGTTATTGTATTCCAGGAAAGCAAGCAGAGACAAGATCCCAGTAACTATCATTTCTAAATAGTTACTAGCTATATCAGGTGTAGGAAATGAACTAAATTGGGGATCACATTTGACAGGACCATAAAGGTTGCCTAAACCTTTTGAGCTTTTTATGCTTTTAATATCATATCTCATTTTCTGCATGAATGGTAAACTCAATCGACCTAAAGAAATCTGAGTTTTAATTTACAGCAAACGAAGCTTAGATTATCTGATATCCGCATTTCCAGCAGTCATTAAAATTGTGTGGCCGCTTTTGCAGCCATTGACAGACTCAGCAAGTAAACCCATGAAGAGCGTGGATGTTCTAAGTGTTTGGTTAGTTGTTAATTTAAATTTAAACATTGAGCTTGGTGTCCCGCTTGTAGGGTTGCAATGTTCAGATAAAGTTGGAGAGAAGCTTCAGATTTATGGTCTCAAACTGTACGCCTACAATAGCCTTACCATGGATTGTTGAAAGGAAAATGTGTTCGCACCCTGTGGCCTAAAAAAAAAGTAATTATAACATACAACTGCTGACAAGAATCTCTGTTTCAGTACAAAGCATTGCTGGCTAGTAAAAGTGCAGTCTGTGCTTCCTACTATAAACAAACAAGCACGAAATACCCATTATCAGTGGATGCCTGGATGTACACCCAAAATACTCGGTATATCCACAGCCACTTTGAACAGGTGGGGGTCAAAAGGATTTCTACCATCTTAAGTATGTACATGGCCCACATTACCTCAGTGTCTAAGTGCCTCATGAGCTCAAATGTGTTTACCCTCCCAACACTGCTGTGAGGCAGAGAAGTGTTGTTGTTCCCAGTTGCCAGATAGGGGACCAAGGCACAGACGGTATGTCTACCTGCTACAGTGAGTCTCAAGGCCTGGGCCCACTAACTCATGATCGCCGGGCTCATTCTATGGTACTAAAAATCCCTGTGCAGACATTTGGGCTCAGGCTCTGAAGCCTAGGGAGGAAGGGGGCTTCAGAGCTCGAGCTCTACCTGAACCACAATGTCTACATAGCTATTTTTAGCACCTCAGGGCGAACCCCATGAACCTCTGTCTGTGGATCCAAGCTCTGAGACTCATCGCCGCGGATTGCTTCTAGCTGTGTAGACATACCCAGAGAGGCCATGTGCCACACACACCCTAGGTCCCATAGGAAGTCTGTGATAGTACACGGAATTAACCCTGAATCTCTTGTATCCTAACCACTGGACCATCCTTCCTCTCTCATCAGTGAATTTGATGCTATCCCTGTATCTGTTGCTCCCACAAAGCAGTAATCCGGGTAATGTATCAATATTAATGAACTGAGAGTGCAAGGTCATTCCTGTGAGTTACAGGTTCTGAGGTGCTGAATTAGTTCTTGTAGATATGCTGGGCAGCAACCTGGCAGGACCCTCTCATCCAGTCCACACATAGGCTGGATACCAGATTATTCAAGCTACCTCTGGGCTACTGAAATCTCCCCATGTTAGAAAACACAGCTCTCAGAGTTTGTCAGGTATGTTCTGCTGATCGCTACTAGACAACATGGCAAAAGTGTTTTCCCGCCTTTTTCTCTTTCCTGCAGCTGATAGGGGAGAGCCATGACATTGCAGGTTTCACAACGTTATGGCCAATTACTGTACAAGAAAAAAAAATCTCAAAGCCAATGCAAAACTCCCACGTTTTTGGCAGGTTTCCTGAAAATACCAAATGTTTCATGTTTTTCCCCTTCAAGTTTCTCATAAAAATTAAAGGAATTTTCTGCATCTAGCCTTGTTGCAAATTATTGCTCACAAGGATAAAATGGGTAGCATGCTATGGTGAGGGCTGTTCTGGGCCATGTCTGGTTACACCTGCACACCCCAGACAGGAAGCAGTAGGGTTACATAGGGGTAACTCAGAACAGAATTTGACCTAATTAAATATCTGTTTTAAAGCTTTGTCCTGGTCCCTATTACTAGAGTATCTGAGGGCCTCCTGGTTAACAGATGGGCAAGTTCCCTAGTGGATTTCATAGTCTTCCAATCTTCTCCTCTCTGGTTATAGGAAGTTGTAGGTGATTATTACTATACTATACTATAGTATACTATACAATGTATAGTATAGTATAGTAAACATTAGTTATAAGTGATTTGGGAAGGCGGGAGGAGAGGTTTGTTGTAAACTTCAGTCAGGTTATGATGGAAAAGCATTATCAAAGAAGAAGGTTTTGCAGAGTGACCTACAGGTGGTCAAACTCCAGACTATTCTAATATCTTCTGGAAGTTTGTTCCAGAGCAAAGGACCCCCTCAGCCCTCCATCTTGCTCTCAGATGAACTATAAACTCTGCTTCTAGGAAAAAACCAAAAGGCCAAGAGACATCTTATGGTCGCAGATACAGTTTTCAAGAGGGATAAGACTCAAGCGTAGTCTTAAAATCAAGATTGCTATAGGCAATGATCACCAACATGCTGGTTTAAATCACAGTGTCAATTTCAGCATTATATTTGTCACGATCTATTAACATAAAAGTACATAGGTCCTTACAGACAAATAAAAGTGAATTCTGTGCTCTGGAGAGCTCACCATCTAGGCAGAGACTTTAAAGACCGTAAGTAGCTGTGTATAGTCAGCCTTGGTGGCTTATGATAAATATCTCATTTGCAAGAAGAATGAAGGTAAACCACAGCAGCTATATGCTTTTGTCGATAGTATCTTTGTTTTGTTTTGTTTGTTAACAAACTAACTGATCTCATTGAAGGTGTGTGTGTATGCATTTAAATCTCAGGAATATTATAGTTTACCAAGTTCTGACACATATTACAGCTTCAGACTTGCCAGGATTGTTACACTTTGCATGAGAAAGGAATACCTTGTGTGGATCTTTAGATATTGTCTTGTTTTACCAACATTTGCAAAAACAAATCATGATAAGGATCATGTCTTATTGTGCATGAATAACTGTGCTTTTCACGCTTCCATGGGAGTCTGGCAACCAGCAAGATGAGTGTAGAAGTTGAGCGAGAGTGGAAACAGCCTGCACATCATAAAGAAATTTAATTTCTCAGGGTGACATTTACAACCCCTGTTCAAAGCTCAGGAGTCACTGGGCCTTGAATCGGGGATACAGAGGACTGAGGGAGCAGAACAGTCCCTCCGTCTGGAAACAGTGTATGGAGCATATGCACAGCCATTCCTATCGCATATGGGCTTCAGCAATAGTTGTGGCCCACAGTGCTCCCAGTGCTGGGTTTGTGTCATTATTATTAATTAGCAATAGTATTGTGATAGTTCCTAGGAGCCCCGGTCATGGGCCAGGACCCCTCAAGGCTAGGCACTGTACAAATGCAGAACAAAAAGATGGTCCCTGCTCCAAAGAGCTTACAATCCAGTGGATCTGTGCAGTCTGCAGACTCACAGGCTGTACCTGGTCACTCCTCTCACCTCTTTGTACCCACCCTCGCATACCGGCACAGATTGATACAGGAGGGAATCCATGGTATGGCAACCAAATACTGCAGGGATGGGTGCTCTAGAAATACATATAGAAAAAAGAAAAGAGGAATTGCCCTTGTATCTTGTCTGAAGCTCATTCAGTGGCGTCTTGGTAGAGTGGTTATGGATTTTATTTCCATTGCATGGCAGTACCACTGATAGCAAAATGCCCATAAAAGAATTAAACATATGGGCTCCTCAAAAAAATACACAGGCAAAGACAGGGTCCTGAAGACTAGGAGAGAGCAGGGGTGGATGACTGAAATATAGAAGCTGAGCGAGAGAGACAGAATGTTCAGACCATAGAAGTATCAAGGATGATTTTGAAGCAAGTAACACATCGCCAAAGATTAGACATAGATCTATATCTCTAAGGGCTTATGACCTGATTCTCATTTATACTAAGCCCCCTTTACACTGGTTTGACCATGTGAAAGGGCTTTAAATTGGAAGTAGGGTGTACATGAGAATTCAGGCCTCAAAGATATTTTCTTTAATGTTATGCTACGAAATATAAATTTAAGGGGAAATGGTCAAAGGCACAAGACTTGCAGTAGGCTCTGGACACCTAACCATTCTTTGTGCCTTTGAAAATCTCCCCCTTCAGCAATTTTTATTTGCCTTGTGAACAGCATATGCTCCCGAGGGGGGAAACAATTTTGATCATTTAAATAACCATAGTTCCAAATGGTTTTAATGATTTGTTAAGACCCAAACTTTAAGAAAAATTGTATTATTTTACAGTATTCCTTGAAACTAGATCACTTCCAGACGCCTTTCCACTGTCACAGCTCTAGAAAACAATTTACAAATGTTAAAACAATCTAACAGAAATAAATTAAACTAAGATAAAAAAGAATGGTTCCCCCTTACTCACTGAAGCTTCCTTCTCCCCTCCCAAAGCTGGCTCGTGGTTTATTTGATTAGCATTAGACTCTGGGTTTTGCTATTTTCAACACAGTAGTAGATTGTGCATTAATTGGGATAATGATTGTGAGCTGTAATTTAACTCAGTAATCAAAGTCATAAACTGAGCATTATCACATTTATAAACACAGCATGTTCAAGTATCCTTGGCGATAATGAGCTTGCTGAGTCAGATGTCTCCCTTGCAATTGTTGATCATCTTTTAAATCCTTTGGACTGTCTTACGTGTCATATTTTTCACTAGTACATTACGTCAACAGTAAGAAAACAGCCAATACTCAAGTAGCGTACACTCCTTGGTCTCTTTTTTGCAATTTGCAAATAAGCAATATAATTTTTACTTTAACTTTGCAGAGGGCTTCTTCCAGCTTTGTTTTAATTTTTGATCCAGTGACAGTGCAAACCTTTCATCAATATTTTTACTTCAGTCTTTTACCTAGAATCTTTAGACAGGAAGACAAAATTACATCTTGCCTCCGTCTCTAGAAAACTTCACTTTTACAGAGTCAGAGAATTTGGCATCTTTATATAGGTAAAATGTTGTGCCAACAGAAGCAATGCTGACTTCCTAACATTGTTGCATTAACATACCTCAACTTTTGCCTGGGGGGAGAGAGAAATGATGTTGTTTGGAATGAGATGGTAATTTACTTTCCATGCTTCTCAGTCCTAAGGCATCTTTTTAGGATGAGACAGCCAGCTGTGTAAATTGAAATTGGTGAACAATTGTCCACTGGAGGCTCTGACATCTGAAAAGCAGAGTTACACACTCTACTCTGTCCATGTAGGCTATGGTGTTTTCATTTTACAGGGATAAAAGATTTACTGTTACATTAATGGACATTTCAAACTCCAGTGGCAACACATGTTACTGCCTGCATTATTGGGAAACAACTTGTATCTGCGCAAGTTATCACTTAGCGACTGGAATCTTTTGTTTCCACATGATGGCACAAGAAAATAACACATGCTACCAGTGTGCCAAAGGAAATCAGGTCACAAACTCTTTCTGAAAATCTTGCAAGTGGATATCTCATGTACAAGTTAGGACAGGCATTAAATTGGTTATGCTTCAACTTTTGATTTTGGTTTTAATTTAACATCTGCACTTCGACTTGGCCTAAAGCACTTTGTCCTTTTTTTAGCCCTTCGCAGCAAAGCCGTGGAAAACTGATCTCATATTCACATTTATGACCTAGGATTTTCAAGTCATTCCTCACAGCAAATCCCCAGTTCTGATGCTCTTTCGTAGAAAGACACGTATATCCTCATGGAAATACCGTCGTCACGCCTTGTCTTTGCTATGCCATGATAACATCAGGTTTTTTTACTCGCACTTGGCTATGTCATGAGATAAATTGTTCACAAATATTCAGATCTAATTGCTTCTTGTTTCAAAAGAGCTGAAAAAAACCATCAAACTGGAAGCCATCTGACAGTAGTTATTAATGGAGGATCTTGGTGGCAACACCACGGCCACCATAAAAATCGCATAGTCTAATTTTCAAGGATTATGTGTGACCATACACCAGAACAGTCGACTGAATTTATCTCCTAAACGGGAAAGAGCTTCTCTGACAAAATATCTCTTTTCTCTGGGATTGGTGGCAGGACTTGTAAAAAAAATGCATTTTGTGCAGTTATCTCATTTTGACCTTCCCCTGGTAATGAAGTGCATAAAGCATATCTGAAAATCAGTCCTGTACGGTCTTGTTTGTCCCATTTTTAATGAAACAAAACATATCATTATGACATAATTGATACTGATGTAATAATTACTTTTGATTTAGACGATACATTTCAACTAGCTGATAAGCACTTCTGTTTCTGCCATTTGATTATTCAAATAGGAGGGAAGTTGCCCTTTGAAAAGACACATAAAATTGAAAACAAACTTGAAGATGGTCATTTCTTCATCTATGTATTTCTGTAGCTTTTTAGAAAGTACGCACTGGAATCATTACATAAAGCTCATAAACTATATATACTGTTAGCAATTCTTGGGATTAGAAGTCATGGGAATTGTCTAAACAAAATGTATTCACTCCTCTTATGTGTAACCAAATGCATAAATGTTGTTGTCTTTTTATTCTTAACAGATGGTTTGTATCTCCCAAGATTTATAGAAGAATTCATAAATTGGCATCACTGGTATGTCAGAAATGTGAAACTGCCTCTGTTCCCATTGTTCACTGCCTGTGAACCTGTCACTGACAGAAAGAGTTTGGTTAAAGTTTCAAACTCAGACAGTACAATTTAAATGTGATATGAAACTGGATTTTTTTTCTCGTTAGGGCTACACATTTTTGATCATCTGGATTCACTAGAACTAGTATGATGTAATATTCAGTTAGTCGTATCTTCTTAGCCAGATATCTACCTTTTTCACTCCACTCTACAGTGTGAGTAGGCAGGGGACACTGATGAAATAATTCACAGGAATCTTTCGTAATCAAATGCTCTGCTGCACGTACCCTGCTAGAGCTCAAAAAAAATCACAGCAGGCAAACTTCCATTAGTGCAAGTGTGCACTGGAGTCAACATATTGGCCTAAAATTGACTACCTATTCAATGATTTGATTGGCTAATAGGACATCACCATTGTCATTTCAGGAAGACAGTCATACATGTTATTATTGCTGACATTCGTTACTTATTTAAAATTCATTTTAAAGAGTGAACATCCTCTCAGGTGCTTTAGAAGATAATATTAAGAGTACCAGAAAATGTATTATTTGTATTCCAACCATCCATTGAGGCCCCAGATAAAGATGGCCAGAAAATAGAGGAGGATTCCACTGAAAAAATTTAAGTTTTCATTAAATATATATATATATTTGGGCCGGAAAGCAAAACATTTAAATTCTGAAAGGTTACCTGGTGCCTTGTGTGAGTTGTATTTCAGTTGCCACAGTCTCCCATTCTCCTCTATAGGTTGGGTGCCGTGTTCGGACTACATTTCCTATGATGCAGCATGGTCTTCCCTCTTGGTAAGGAGAGGTAGTTGCATGGCTGCAGCACATAACTGGAAATTAAGTCTTGCTGGGGATCCTAGCTCAGAGAGAAGAGCGGGAACATGAGGCAATTGAACTACAACTCCTATGAGACACTAGAGCGACATATCCAAATTGAATTTTTTCTGCTTTGGGCTGAAATATTTCATGAGGGGGTGGGGGGGATTTTTTTAAAATAAGCAATTTTCCACAGAAAGCAGGCACTTGTCATAAAAAAAAAATTCATTTAGTCAAAAAACCCAATTTTCATTGAAAAAGTTTTCAACCAGTCCTGGCCCCAACCTAAGTCTGGGCCCCACTTTGCTAGATTGTGTACATAGCAAAAGGCATTTCCATCCTGAAAAGTTGACAGTCTACATAGACAAGACAGACAGAAAGTGGGGAAAAGAAATATTATCCCCATTCTGAGCATCACTGACTAATTTTCTCAGATGGGGAAGGGCCATTAACTAGGAAGGGTCTTAACCACAAGACCAACCTTCATTTTGAAACTTGGTCTTGTGGTCTTTTGTTATTTGACTGTCATCTCCATTGCGATGAGACAAGAGCCACTTGTCTGCACCTACTTCTTTCGGCTACACACTAAAACTGCTCCTATTAAAGTCACGTAATGCCACTCTAATAGCAAATTTCCAGGTGCAATTTTTAAAAACCAATATGTTGTCTGTATATCATATCTATCATACAAATGTGATATAAAGCTTTTAATACAGTTTATGGTTTTATGCTGCTACACATGCATGTAGTATCTGAACATCTTCCATGTAAAATCCCTAGTAACCTTCATGGGGTCTCTGGCACTTCTCCCTTTTAGGAATCAAAACACTGCCATGTGTAGATATTTGGGGTGGCAAGGCGAAGCGTTGGTGATGGTTTGAGAATGGAAGGGGGTGTCAGTGCTGTGTGCTTTACTTATGGTGAAAAGACTCTCAAGGAGGAAAGTTTTTGAAGTATTTCCTAATGCTGTCCTGACTGTTGGATTTGCCTGATCTCTTGTGGAAGCTGGATCCTCTTGATCAAGAAGGCAGGGGGGAATCTCAGTTATCACATGCTTCACTTCGAGCTTTGTAATCTGCATTGTCCCAGAGGAGCACAGTTGTTGTGGTGGTTCATAGATCAAAATTCGGTCTCTAATGTAGCTAGGGATTGATCCATTAATGCCTTTGAAGATTAGGACCAAAGTCTTAAACTGGCATTGAAAACAGACTGGAGGGACTTGAGCACAGGCAGGTTGAGCTTGTTGAGCCACATTCTGTACCTGGACATTGTATTCATATTCTGCTTCAGACATAGCCCATTCTGGCAATCCAGCCAGGAGGTGACAAATGCAAGGATCATCATGGCCAGGTTCTCATCTGCGGGAAAGAACAAAGTTTACTAGCAAGTTGGAGATAAAACAAAGCATTTTTGGAAAATGACGCTGCCTGGTCCAAGCTTAGTGAGGGGTCAAGCAGGATCCCAAAACTTCACACCACTTTGAATGGGGGCTGTATGTCTTCAGTGGAAGTGGAGACAACATCTTGGTCAATTCTTGGAAGTGTTTCCCTTTTCTGATCAGCATCACTTCAGTTGAGTGTCATTGGCATACTTCTGACTGCAAAGACCATGGCATCTCACTAGCTCTTCCAATGGTCTCATGTACATATTGAAGAGAGACAGGGATAGTATAAATCCTTTCAGGACCCTCCAGGTGAGGGCCTTCAGAGAGGAGGAGCAGTTATCTGTTATCACTTCCTGAGCATGCTTTATCAGCCTGAGTTTGGAGGATAGATAGTTCCTTAGCTTAGGAGTCTCAAAGCCACACGTAAGTTATTCAGGTGACTGAAACAAGTGCCAATGAAACCATCTTCTCTCTCACCACACCAGTGGCCCTTGTCTCATTCTGTATATCCCAGATACTGAAAAGGAAAAATATTTTAGAAAGCTTTAGAAATGGAACTGGTACTACTCCTTGTAACCTCTGCTTGTTAGGCTTCTTTAATATTTTGAGTGCATCGATACAGGCTTTGGAGGGAGAGGAAAATACACTTTAAAACTCTAAAACTGACAGAAAGATACTGATAGATGGTTATTGCTGTGCACTGTAACAGGGTCAGCTGTCTCCTGAGCGCCTCCTCCTGGCCAGAGGTCACTTTGCAGCGCCCTGTCCCTCATCAGGGCCCCTTCAGAACTGCACAGTCCACAGTATTTCAAACAAAATTATCCCTTCTGGGTGGCGTCTAGTTTATTTCATCTTGTATAACTCACCAGTGACTGTCTAGGCCCCAAACCCTCCCCACCATCCTGCTTTGGGACCCTGGGCTGTTCTTCTCCCTGGTCCCTTTGATACACCCTTCACCTGTTCTGCTCAAGATGGCAACAAAGTCTGTCATCAACAGAGCTCAGTGGCGTCTCTCCCCTGGTAATCCAAAACAAACACCAAGTCTTTACACCAGTTTTAACCTGGGCCAACCCAGCCCAGCCCCTCCTTCCCAAGCAGTCTGTCTTCTCTCCTCTGAGTCCAGCGTTACTCACAGGCTTTACCTGGCTGAAGCTCAGCCTTCTGGTTCTGGCTTCCAAACTCCCCTGGTAGCAGGGTCTTCTCTCCAGGAGCTTTTGTCACTCTTTGCAATTCCCTGAGCTTCCTCTGCAGCTTCTTGCTGCTCTTATAGGGGATACCTGTTGTCTAACAGGCCCCCTCCAGGCTGTGAATGAGGCATGAGGTGGGCTGGAACAATTCCCTTTTCAAGAGCCCTGTGACATGCACTAATTAAAATATATTTGGAACAGTTGGGTTTCAGGGTATTTAACAAAGGGGCTAGCACCGTGTTTCTCAACAACCAGTCCATGCACCAGTGCTGGTCCCTGAGATTTCCCTGACAGTTTGGGAAGGCAGCAAGCCGCTCCCTGGTGTCAAAAAGGTTGAGAAACACTGAACTAGGGGACGTTGTGCACATCTTAACTGAGTGACAGTTCAAGATACACGCATTGGCATGTATCAATGTATCATTCTTCCATGTGTATACGGTTTACATTGAGACAATAACTAAGAACAAAAGTAAAATTTTCAAACGAAAGCACAGTGTGTGCTTTCTCTGTAGCAGGATTCATCTGCACTGAAAACAAAATGGCCTCCTCCAGCAGAACTGTACTCTCTCAGAAATGTAAAGCTTCAGTACACATGAAATCAAGACAATAACTGATGTTACATAGCTGCATACACTGCAGAATGGAGCAATGAGAGTGGGCAGGTAGACCCAAGATTATTTTCAGTGGAAAAAGCAAGAAAAATTCATTTACAGCAGGCATTTGTAGATACAGGGAAACAGCAGCAGTCAACTACAGATGCAGGTTGGGAGTGTAACCATCATTTATTGGGAATGTGGGTCAACCTTTCTTGTACTAAATTAAACAGTTCTGCGGTCTGCATGTACACACAGTGCATAAACAGAATGAGATGCTCCTAATGGGCTGACAACCTTCCTTACTCACTGCTTACTCAGCAAGACTCCTTTTGGGGGGGGGGGAGGAAAGGCAATCTGATTGCCATGCCCAGATCTGTGAACAGAGTGGGTTGGCACTATTCTCCCATTTCCAAGACCACAAGGTCTCTCTTTGGGATCCAGGGCCTGCTTATGGAGAGGGGAAGGGCATAGGTCAAGGGAAAACATGCATCATCACCTCTCAAAGGGATTCACAGGTAATTTATTACAGCCCCAGGCTACAGAATCCCTCCATGCTGTGGAACCTCCATTGAAGTGGCAGCTGTCCTGAGGATTCTCTGACTGTGCAAGTCCCTTGGAACCACATTGGTAAGGGGCTGGGACTGGAGACTACAGAGTCAAATGCACAGGCCAGAAAGTGTCTCCAGTGAATCCTCAAGATTGAAGCATGTTTTAGGACTTTGAAGGAGCCAAATCACATCTTCTGTTGTAAGGAAGGCAAAGTCCACCCCACCCCAAAAGGAGAATGTGAAGGACCATTCCTGAGAGGAATTTCCTTTGGGAGGATGTAGTCTGGGCCTGAATTTGGACTTCAAAATTTGACCCTTCATGTTTTGGGACCTGATCCAAAGCCCACTTAAATTTGTAGAGGGATTTCCATTTGGGGTTTGAGTCAGGCCCTGATGGTTCAAACGACACACAAGTTGTGACATTATAGAGTGCTTCAGTGCTATAGAAAAATAAACTTGTTGAAGGATTGAGTTGACATTGGGAAACGTGTTTTGGGGACGTTCTTTTATTGAGTTACTTGTTGCTGTTCAGTAAAATAATCTAAAAGGAAACCCTTTAATGTTTCATCAAATTCTTGTTTATTTCAGAGGGCACCGACATTTCTGTGTCTGGCTCATATATTAAAAGTTTGCCTGCATATTAAGTTTCAGTTTTTGTCACTGGCTTAGCTTCAATTCTTCCCATGACTTTTACTGGGGGCTATTTTGAAGAATTCTAGACTGCTTTGCCAGTATAACCTTCAATTTTTAATAAGTATTATTTTGAAAGAGAATTTTCTATTAGTAGGTAAGACAAAATTAAATTACCTTGAAATTTAATAAGCAATATTTGTTCTATATCTGTTAATAAATCCCATCCTCTGCCCTGCTTTCCAAAATGCTACAGGTTAAGATCTCCTCCTATTCTAGATCCAAATGTTAAAGTAATATTCCATTATTTCACTGGAGGGCACCTCTTACTGAATTTCTATCTTTTTCAACTTGTTTGATTCTCCTTTTGTGTGGCCAGGTGGCATTACTTGTTATTATCTATTCTTAGAAAGTTTAAAAAAAAAAAAAAAAAAAGCTTGAGATTTTTCTGATACTAAAGTGATGCATGAAGTATAATAACAAAGGTTATATAGTGGGGTAGCCATGTTAGTCTGTTTTTTAGCAAAACAGCAAGAGTTCTGTGGCATCTTAAAGACTAACACATTTATTTGGGCATAAGCTTTCGTGGGCAGAAACCCACTTTGTCAGTTATATAGATGCATCTTCAATGCTGCCCTTCAACCTTTAAAGACATTGTTATATAGGGCCCAGTCCAAATCCAATAGAAGTCAAATACAAAGACCCCCATTGACTTCATCAGGCTTTGGATCAGGCTCAAAGTGTGCTTGATGTTCATATACGTAAGTGGTTTGTGATTTGTGGATTTCTGATAGATGTGCAGGGGCCACTCTTTTAATAGGTTGTTCCTATTAACAATCAATGGTCATCTGCCTTATGGGGCTGATTTTCAGATGGTATAAATTGTCATAGGTCCATTGTTGTCAATGGAGCTATGACAATTTATACCAGCTGAATATCTGCCCTTATAATTCCAGTGTCCCCAATACAGTCATATATCATTCATGTAATTCTCCTATTTGTTGAATTATATTATAGCAGATTTGCGTGGTTATTTTTTACAGTCAAGTTTGGATAATAATTGCCCAGCAACACCTGGGAGACTATAAAATGAAATGAACACATGGAATTTTTGTTGCATTTTTTCCCCTTGAACTTCAGAAAAAAACTGAAGTGTTGTTTTAATGTTAATAAACAAATAAATGGTGTTGTCAAGTTAAGGAATTAAAAAAAAATAAGAACATGTCATGCAAATTCGACACCTTTGGGGATTTTTTAAAATGTGTTTGAAGAGCTAATTAAATGTTAGAAACAATTAATAATCATTAGTTTTGCCAAATTATTTTCAATTCATTAACATAAATTAAGCCATTTTTCATTTTGATTTAAAAAAATAGAAAAATATATTTCAAGCAGCAGTTTCTGAGTCTCCTTTAAAATTATTATTTATATACTGAATATCTTATGCACACACACACACAAATATAATCTTTCTGGTTTAATAATTTTATATTTGGATATTAACATTTTGCCATTTCTTTTGATTTGTGTGTATGTGTGTACGCGTGCATGCGCATGCTAGCATGTATGCTTCTGATCTGGGTTATCCTCTTTACTAAATTGTTCAGTAAATACAGTGTAGCAGGCTAGTTTCTAAGGTCTAACTAGAAGAAAATTGTTGTGAGTTACAGGAAATTAAAAAATTCCTGCAATACCAACCCACTACTCAAAGTCAATCTGTGGTATCCCACAATCCACTCTGCTCTGAAGTCAAGCCAGAATGATTTTTGAAGAGTAATTTCAAGCCTTATAAAGGGTCACATCATGTATTAAAGCCATATTTGCTTCTGTGTTTTGTAAATTTTGAACTCATTACTAAACCTTTGTCTCTTATGCTGTATGTCTGGCTCTGAACTCTCCTTCATCAATCTGGTCCTTAAAAGTTCAGTGAAAAACACTGCAACACATTTTGCATGTGAAAATGTGACAAAACATAAATAGTTATGATCCTGAGGAGCCAGCTTTTAAGGATGGCTGTAAGAAGCATGTCAGTTTTTTTACAACAGTTTATTACACATACTCAGTAACATGGTGCCTGACTCTGTGAGTTGCTGACCACTTTCTGTGATGTGCTGAATGCCCTTAGCTGTGACTTCACAGAGGATTAAGGGAGCTCAGCACCTCGCAGGATTAGGACCACATGAGAAAAAAAAATTATAATCTTTTATTTTACATGAATAGCTAACAGTCAAGTTGGTCCTCTACTTCCTACGCACACCAACTTCTCAATGAAATGAGGGCAAGATGCAGCTCAGTGCTAAAGGTAAAGCCATGTGCAATTTACAATAAGTAAACTATGTCCATAAACAAAATAAAAATGCAAACCTGGAATCATTTATATAGAAACTGTTGGCAAAGTTCAGGCATATGCCTACAAACCGGATCTGGATTTCTGCTGTTCGGTGTATATTTGCAGCTATTAAACTGAACTTTTACAGTATTTGTAGGTTGTGACTCCAAACGTAACCCAGAGAAGTGGGTCTTGCCCCTGAGCAATGTGGGCCAAATTCAGCACTGGTTTAAAGTTGCACAACTGCATCAAAGCCAAGAACGGGGTGTCCGCTTAAACAGGGGCTGAATTTGGTCCCCTGCGTTTCATTTACCCCTGTTCATTTGAGTAAATTTTTCATTAGCATGTTCTCACATAAGGATGCCCAGAGTAATAAACATGCACATATATCACATATTTACACTCATTTGCCTAAATCCTACCATTCCCCCTATATATTTTCATTTTTCTACAGTATGGACGCTGGTCTAAATAGTGCACAGAGAGAGAAAGTGACTTAAGCAAGGTCACCCGGGAAGGCTATGGTAGCTAGGAATAGACCCAGTCCTGGGCAGGGATGGTCCCTCCAGATCTGTACACAGAGGACCCTCTGTGAATGGAACCTCTCCATGCCTTCACAGCACTGTTCATCTCCTCCTCCGTGCCTCACACAATAACTCTGTAGGGCCAGAATCCAGGAGCTTGTAACAGGAGTGGGGACATAATGGACATGGGGACAGAGGATTACATTTTGGTCCTTATCTTCTGCCATACAGCAATTCCCAGAGCCTGTATTGCTTTCGGCTGAGACCTAACCATCAGGGGGTCTCTCCTACCCTGGTTCCAGTGGAACTGCAGTGTTATAGCAAGGAGGCAGAGAGCACCATGGGCCACAGTGAAAGCCTGTGAACAGGTCCTCAAAGGGAATGGCTCTGGCCTCCCAAGATGCCCCAAAGCCCACTGGGTTTGCAAGCAGATCCATTGACCGATTCTATGGGAGTGAACCATCCAGCCACTGTACTTTAACCACAGAAACAAGGTTGACACCATGAAAGGTAGGATGATCAATGGCTAGGGCACTATCCTGAGACTTGGGAGTTCTGAGGTCAATTCCCTGCTCTGCCACAGACTTCTTCTGTGGCCCTGGGCAAGTCCCTTAGCCTTCATCTTCACTGCAGAGTTAGCCTCACTTGATTGAAAAGCAGACACACCGTGAAATAATCCTGGAGCTGCACGCAGTGATTGGATCAGATTTTGTTAACAATAAGGCACTGGGCTAACTGTAGTCCCTACCCCTGCTGGGCCAGGCACCTCAAGTGAAAAACACCACTGCACTCAAGTGAAGACGTTTTGAGTGTGGACAGAAGTTGGGTTAGGGGCAATACCTGAGTTAACTCTGCAATGAACACAGTCCCTCAGTCTCTATTGTGTCTACACTGCGATAAAGGACCCGCACCACAGCCTCAGCTGCCTCAGGTCAGCTGCCTCAGAGTTTTGGGGCTCAGAAAGTGGCGCTATAAAATTACAGGATAAATGCTGAAAGATCCTGAGCCCTGCAAGCCCAGTCATCTGACTAAGTCTGAGACTTGGTACTGTGGGTTTTTTTATTGCAGTGTAGACGTACCCTGTCACCCTTAGTTTCCCCCTAAGCAGGGATAATAGTGCTTGCCTTCTCTCCAGGGGTGTTGGGAGGATAGATGCCTTCAAAATTGGACAAATTGGAGGGAGTCCAGCGGGAGGGCAACAAAAATGATTAGGGGGCTGGAGGCACATGACTTATGAGGAGAGGCTGAGGGAACTGGGCTTGTTTAGTCTGCAGAAGAGAAGAATGAGGTGGGATTTGATAGCAGCCTTCAACTACCTGAAGGGGGGTTCCAAGGAGGATGGAGCTAGGCTGTTCCCAGTGGTAGTAGATGACAGAACAAGGAGCAATGGTCTCAAGTTGCAGTGGGGGAGGTCTAGGTTGTATATTAGGAAAATCTTTTTCACTAGGAGGGTGGTGAAGCACTGGAATGGGTTACCAAGGGAGATGATGGAATCTCCATACTTAGTGGTTTGTAAGGCACAGCTCGAGAAAGCCCTGGCTGGGATGATTTAGTTGGGGTTGGTCCTGCTTTGAGCTAGATGACCTTCTGAGGTCCCTTCCAACCCTAATCTTCTATGATTCTATGAAAAAGATTGTCAGGTACTTGACTGTGGTAATGGGGGGCAATACCTACATAGAATTATATAGAAAAATCATTCCTTAGATTGCAACTTTAATGAGTTAACAAGCCAAATTCTGCTCTCAGTTACACTACAGTAACTCCTGCGAGGTCAATGATGTTACTCTGGATTTGCACTGAGGTAAATGAGAGCAGAATTCAGCCCAAATAGGTAAGTGATTTATATGAGCTACATAAGCCGGTGGCCATCTCAGGTTCTTACTATATAATGATGAGGTCTTTACAAGTTCTCCACTTGGAAAGAGAAATTTCAGAAATAAAATGAATAACGGGCATTAGAGAAAAAGAAATGTTGACAAAAGGAGAGCTGAAATGGGATGTGGAATGACACATCCATGAATGACATGATACTGATGCAGCAAGGGATTAAGAGTGTGAGGAATGGAAAGCTTATTCTCTGTCTATGTATATTTTTGGGGGTGGGCTGTATAGAGAATATTGTATTCAAATGTTAAAGGTTTGAAAATTTAAAAATATAGTTTTGGGTGTACAGGGGTTTTTTTAGCCTAGAGATATGCAGATAATAAACTGTATGCTACCCACTTCATCCTACAGGTACCATAATATACTTGCTTCTATGAGGCATGCAGTCCTCTAGTTCCCGGTAAACAATAGGTTATATGAATTCACTAGTTAATGTAACACAGCCTGTGTCAGAGTCATCCATGTGGTTGTTATAAAACGATGCTGGAAAACTTCAGTAACTCGAAAAACACGTCTGGGGTTTGGTTTAAGGTAGCGTACATTAGGACCACAACATGAAGGAAGTAACAGGCCTGGAAGGTGCAAGTGACTAATTTGGGGATATGTTCAGCTGAAATGCATCTCCTTGGATGCTAGTCCAGCAAAGTGCTTCAAATTTCCTCTGCAGCAACAAAAACTGGTAGCTATTCCCAGGGGGAATTTCCCCAATACCAGCTTTCTAGAATTCACTCAAAGACACATTAGCCATTCCATAGATAACCCTGTGGCAGACTGTGTGGTTCCATCCACATATGGAAATCAGGCTCTTTGGAATAATATTGGGGGCTCAGTAGTGAACAATCTCAACATCCTAATTGATCTGGTACTTCCCTGGCTATTGAACTGCTGGGAAGATTTTAAAGAGCCCTTGAAGAAGAAGAAGAAAAGGGTCATTCAAGATTAATATTCAAGCTGCCAACTAGCAAATGAAAAGCGGGGTCAAATGAAAGAGACAACCCACAGTCTTCTACAAATGACATCTGTGTTTCTATGTGCTCCCAAATAAAAAAAGAGAATCTAACTGACACTCTGCATAGGTCCTTATTTTGAGCTCCTTGTTCATCTTGTACAGGAGATGGAGTTGATAATAACTCATAGGAACAGTTCTGATGCAATGTGCCATAACAACCAGTGCTTAAATACTATGGAGTGATCACTAAAGAAAACTTTAAGATAGATAAAAAAGGAGGATATAATGGGAGAAACCTAGTTTATATCAACATTTGCACTGCAGGATATAGATGTGATTTTTCTCTGCTTAAATGCAATAGGAAAACAAGAATGAAAAATAAACTTAGCAAACAATTGGTTGTTTGTAATGAGACAGTGGCAGTTACACCATTACTGTGATTGCAACCGTTTCCATTATGAATCCACCTTTGTACTCCCATTTCTACAATTCCCAGTAAAATACTTTCCACTTCAGATTTGACATATGTGGTCTGTGACCAGGAAACAGTGTTTGGCCAAATCTGAGGTTCTTTGGGGTCATTTTTATATGAGATATAGAAAAATAGATTGTAACCATAGTCCTGAAAAGTCTTATAATATTTTTTCACATCCTATGTAGCTGCTGTACCAGATGGTGTGTCCAATAAACTTAAAACACAGTGTTTTAGAAATATCTGAGTGAGATCTAGTGTGCCAGGCCAAACCGAACGTTGTTCTGAAAAACACATTTAAAAATTCATTCACTGACAAGTTAGATGTGTCAAAATGGTATGCCAGAATCCTGCAAATTCTTAATGCTCATTTGGGGGTCTCTCACATACCTTGCGACATTCAGCATGGCTGATGAGTTATAGAAAATTGACTAGACTGCTGACTTAAGCACAATGAAACTTTTTCAAAGCTGAACTTGTATAAAATACTGAAGCTATAGAACACAAGTAAATTCATTATCTGCACTTCAAGGGGTGTCCTTTTGCATCCGATGAAGAACAGTGGAAATTTACTTTTCTATTTCATACTTTATGGTTTTCTTGTATGTTACTTTCTGCTTTCATTCCCAAAGAAAAGTGAATACTGCTCTTTTCTACTCAAATGTAGTGGTGACACCAGAACTAAAAGCCCAGCCATCCCCAAATACCAAGATGATACCATTGCATTTGATCTCTTCTCATGCTGTTATTTCAATACTGATGTATCAAAATCCTTTGACCAACGATATCACAATGGATAGGAAATGCACGTCTATCACAGGACTGTGGCATCCAGCCTAGATGACTGCATGAAAGGCCATAAGTAAATATGATATACATCTTTTAAATACTAGTTCGCCCGCTGTAATCTATCCCATGTTGGTAGTGACCAGAAATAAATGCCATCTAATAACTGTTGGGTAGCCAAAGTGAAATTGTTTGTCTCAGTCCATTCCTAAAACCATCATAATAACTGACACCAATTGGCAACCCTGAATGGCCCATGGAGATTGATCTATTCTGCTACCCTACAGAGGCAGTGTGTCCAGGTAAAGACACATTGGGAGTAATCCTGGCCCACAGTGAAGTTGATGGGAGTTCTCCCATTGACTTCAATGGGGACAGAATTTCACCTATAGGCGAGGCAAGTTGGGAAAATTTGAACAGTCCCTGCCTGGATCTGTTTTCTAGCCAAAGTGAGGACTTCCATTTCCACGGTTATTAATATAATGGTACCCACTACAAGGTGTGAATGTTCCCCTCATAACCACAAACAGAAAACATGAACCCAGATCTGCAAAGATATTTAGATGCCCAAGTCCCATTGATTTCAATGGAGTTAGGCACCTCAATATCTTTGAGGATCTGGGCCATGATGATTAAATTAATGTAGACCCCATTTCTGTCTATGTCCAAGAATCTGGGTATTATATCTTTTTTATTTAAAATAATTCTTTTCACATACCTATGAACAAACAAGTAAATAATTAAATTTAATTGAGCTTAAATTCAATTCATGCTTAAAGGTAAACTCTCATGACTGTGGTTAGCTTTTGCTTTCAGTGGAACATATGCATATTATCACATGGAATTTGGACATTAGTATAGCCACTCATGTATCTGTGGCACTGCTTCTGTCAGATTTTGACTACTAGTGATATAAGATCAGGTTCATTTGAAGTTTATATTGAATCTGGCCACTGGTTTTGCCATTATTGAGCTGCTCTTGGTAATCCATTAAACAGTTTCTGGAAAGTATTCAGGCGCTAAAATATCTTTTCATTAAACTAATGAAAATCATTAATCTGTTATAAAAAAAATGCAATTATGAAATCTAAAGTGGTGTAGCTCAACATCTTTCATTTCAACCTGGTAACATTATGATACTTGCATACTTCCTAAATAAGGTACATCTATTAAGAGGTTATGTCTGAATGTTTTAGGTTAAATGTAAATGTTGGTAATAGCTTAGGGAAACCCTAAACGCAAACTGATACTTGATATTAAACTACCAGACTTCAAAAAAATGGTTAGAAGTCTTTACCGACAACAGCAACAAAATTAATATCTGACAAAATTATGACATTCTCTAAATATAATTTGAAAATATACAAGTAGTCAAATTCAAATATTAAAAGCCATTATAGTAACTGCACTGCCTTTATTTTAATGACACAGAAAGATAGATGGTTATGGTCTAGTTTGCAATTCTGCATTATGAGGAAAGTTTGACAATCATCAAAGCTTTCTTTTTTCTTCTTCTTTGCAGGTCTTTAAACAGTCATCTATTGTAACTTGAGACTTCGTTTCATTATAATGATAGGCTGCCAGTTTTGCTGCTAAACATTGCAAATTAGTCTGTCTAAAGATTAGCCTGATTCCCAAAAGCTGGGGTTAACTATTGGCCCGACTGAAGTCAATGACAAAATTCTCATGGACTTTACTGAACCAGGATATCACCCCTTGACTTCAATGCCCCAAGACTTTGAGGCTCTTATATATCTGAACTTCGATCCAGAACCAAATCTGGGAAGTCTTTATAATAGGCTGAACCAAAATCCCATTTCCAACTGCCGCGGAATTTTGGAGCATTCAAAATCCTGATCCAAATGCTGTGGCTTTGTCCTGTTTCTAACTTTAAATTAAATACCGCCATTAAAGACCTCATTACAAATCTCGGACATCCTGAACTGACTCCAGACATCTCAATACATCAATATCACCTCAATGCTTCTTATTAAATTAATTAATTAATCAAATCCCATCTGAAAACGGAAAACGGCTGCTGCCCAGTGGCTTTATGTGATGGGGGCCTCAATCCCATTCTTTTTGAGCAGCTGCCTCAATCACAAAACCACCACCGTGAATGGCACTAATTCTCACCCTTTTCGCCGCTCTCTGTACGAAATGAGCATAAGCACCCTCAGCCCCTCGCTCCAGGATTCCAGATGACAGCTGAAACACAATGGTGTGGCAGTGTGAGGAATATCGCACTGCCAATGTCCATACTGTTCTTTGGTTCAATATTAGACTTCACTGTCCATGGCTGACAATTGGGCGCCTTCTACGAGCAGAAAGAGCCTAATTCAAAGCCCGCTGAAGTCAGTGGAGGCCTTTCCACCGACGTAAATAGACTTGGGATCAAACCCTAAATGCACATGATTTAAAAAACATGGCCGGTGAGAGTCTGTGCTGAATCTCTTCGAGGATGCATCACGCAACTCACAGCCCAGGTGAAGGGGCTGTAAGTCACCTTTGCACCCTCCCAGTCCTGGGCTGCTTCTAGGACTGTAGCAGACACCAGGGTAATTTAGACAACCCGCAGAGGCTGTCTAAGTTACAGCAGCCTCACTGGCCTGGCCTGTGGGTTGCAGCAGTGCCTAACCCCTCTACAGCACATAATGTAGTGGCCCCAACCCAACACGCCCCTCCTGTCCACAGCTCTGTGCCCTAGCATGCCCACTCCTACCCACTGGCACATCATTCCCACCTGCAGCCCCACCTCCATGGCATTTCCCCTCTTGCCCCTAGCATGGCCCAGTTCAAAATTGGAGCACCATCTATAATAAGACAGCAACACCTGTAGTGAAGTTTGCCTGACACTTCCCATTATAAGACTTTGGTTTTTATTGCTTATAACTTTGCTAAACTTTAATCCTCTGGGTGAAATTTTCCTTGCCAGGTGTCTGCCTCAGGCTGAGTCTTTTCAAAAGTTTCAGTTAAATTGTTTCAGCCATTTTTGAGAAGGGATTACGCGGGGGAAAAAGTTGTTTTCTTACATTAAAAATAATTCTTACAATCATTTTAGTGAGAAGCTCTAGCACCTCCATGCTTTGGAGCAGGGTCTTGAAATCTGTCACACAGGTCGCTCTCGTGTCAGGGTTGGGGCTTTTTCATTGTCCCTGTGAAAATCTGCTCAGTTTTGGTCACCTGATAAGTCTCTGAAAAATCTCAGTTTGCATGTCTCAGTAGGGACTTGCTAGATGCTGGCAGCTAAATTCTGCAGACTCCATCAGCTCTGAGCATGCACTATCCCCTCATAGCTCCTACATGCCAGTTGGACTGTGTATGCACCATTCCCCCAGAGCAATTCCAGGATTGCAGGAGCTGAGCAAGGCTTTCCCTAAAATTGTCCATCCAAGTTGCTGGATGGCATGAGAACTAGGAGACTTTTTCTTCTGTGCTGTCTATGCTCTCCTTGGTGGGTGCAAAGGAAGCATTAAGGACAAGAAAGCAGCTGCATACAGAATGAAGAGGGATGAGAAATGGGGGAAAAGGGATGGAAACAGAGATGGAAAAGTGACAGGAACTGGCGGGCAGGGGATTGGTTAGGAACAGAGGGTCCAGAGAAAGGCTAGAGTCATATGGGATTCCATATCCCATGATGCACCATGGCATCCCCTCTTTATGAGTTGCTGTGGTGTATAATAAGAGTCCCTGCTGATGGTGCATCATGGCAGTAGTTAGGAGTTTAGCCCATAAAGGCGAATGGAGATATGAGGCAGCTGAACCAGAACTCCCATACAGTACTACAGTGGCGTTTCTGAATTGAATTTTTGGGGTTTCTGCATGTTCCGTTTTTCAGCAAAAAATATAATTTTCCAGAGAAGGCAAATATTTGTCATGAAAAATATAAGTTGAAAACCCAATTTTCTGTCAGAAAACAATTTTGAAGGGAATTGCTCAACCAGCCCTATTCAGGGCGCATTGTATAACTTGAGAACTGGCACACTCATTAAATATATTTTCTTTCATTTGTCAAGGTAATGTAGTTCTTAAAATCCATTATGGGCCTGAACCTACTCCCACTGAAGTCAATTGAAAGACCCTCATTGATGTCAGTGAGAATCAGATCAAATCTATTATGAGTGGGATGGGGTGCATACAGGGTTATATAACAATGGCAAAGTCGGGAATTAGGTTCTAATATGAAATGAGCAATGGCTTGTGAAAGAATTACATCAGCTATAATGGACAATATCAGGTAAACTGACAAAATAAGTGTCTGCCTTTATTTGAAGGCTGATCAAATAACAAAGGGTTACAATTATATTTTATTTTCTTTCTTCTTTGTTTTCGGTTCACCAGCATGGTTAGCAATCAGAGCTTTGCCTGAAAGGGTGAAAGATGGTAATTGGGTCAGAAGTAGATGTAAAGAAAACAATGAATGAGCTGAGTGCAAAGATCACTATATCTGAATCCTCCATTTAATTTTTATTTCTTTTCCTCTAATAGAACTGGTAATAATAATATGCCAGTCCAAATTCTCTCAGTTAAACCAGTGGAATGTAATTGAAGATAATAGATATGTACAAGGATATGATGATAGAAGACATAATGGGCCGTAATCCTCCCTGCTGTAAGTGTATTAACTTCAGTAGAGTCCCATCAGTGATGAATTTGTTCCAAAGTGAGAAAGACAGGCTAGTAACTGGCCTTATAACTCATGGGCTGTATAGTGTTAAGTGATGACATCATTAGTAACAGCTGAGAATTGGTGTTAGTAGCCTCAGCTGCTTAGAGACTGGTGTGCTTAAAAAGATGGTTTACAAGCAGCTCTGTAACCCTTGAGAAGGGAGGGAGGGGATGAAACATGAGTTGTTTGTGCTGTTTCAGACTCCTTTGATCCTGTGGTTTAGGGTGTGTTTGGTTGGGTTTTTGTTTTTTTAAATAACTCAGCTTCTTTTGATTGAAAACAAACATGGGGCCAAGTTCATGCCTGGTGTAACTCTAATAGAATCACAGTAGTGATTGCTTTTTAGAACAATCTGTGATCTGATCCTGTGACCCCCTCAAGGTCCCCTTTGAATGAATGTCTGAAATTCCAGGGGACCATAAACTAAACATTATTAGAAGTTGTAGATGCAGACTGTGATAAAGTAAAATATGTAGAGATAGTATCTGGTACATAAGCATGTATTAAAATGTAAAGGAAGAGTTTGAGCTAGGGATGAAACATCTTAGGGAACATAAAAAAAATTAGGATAGCATGAAGCTACCACCTCTGTGTAGGTCAGGATATATGATATATAGGAGGATGATATGAAGAACAGTATAGAAGACACAATTTGGAGGATGTCACTATTAAGACTTTGGAAAATGTCCTGTGCCTTATTTCAGAAATAAATTGGTATTTGTTTCCTACTTCCTTCAAAACCATTTTTCCCCAAAGGAGGGTAACTTATAGCCTATCGTGATAAAATGATTTGTAAAAATACGTATTTGAGGTTTAATAAATAAGACTGGTATGTAGTGTTTGACATACTGCATGACAGTAGAATATTGTAAAACCAAATCATCTTCTCTTATCTACATACTGCATCAAATTAGACAGCTAAAAAGATTCCTCTTTCCAAGAGTTTTAAAATATGAGTTATTTGGTGTTTTAACATTGTAACTTTTTTTAAATGCAGTTTTATAAGATACGTATAATTAGAAAAAACAGTGTTCTGTCAGGGGAGAAATAGATCTCTATAGAGTTCTTTAGAAAAATCAATCTGTATTCACTAGCCTTCCCAAAGAATTTTTCAGTCTAGCAACTTTTCAAGCAATAAATCACCATTACTTTATATTATTTTACATAGAGAGAGAACATATGCTCTGGCTGATCGACAACTTTCTTATTCAGCCTTTGACATCAATTATCTATTATCTATTCTTCTGTCAATATCTACTGTCTGAATCTCATGCAAAAAAATTATACCTTTGGAGAGGGGGAAAGTGTCTTCACAGTGGCAGAAATACCCAACATTTGAATTACTATGTTTGTTCAGTGTTTAATAGGATTGGGCAAACATTTTAATCAGTACAAAGCCACCCCAAATTTGTGGGGTTAATGATTTTTTTCAAGTCAAAACCTGCACTTCATTACTGTTCTGGAGCTTTCATTAGAAAGCCAGAATCATTGTGCAGCAGCATCTACTACACCACAAACCTCCCAATCTGCCATGGCTCAGGGGAAGCGACTTGGAGAGTAAGATAGCTGAAATACCCTTGTGTTTCAGCAATTCCCTGCTGCTGTGACAGTGCCTTGGAGACATGGGCACCTGAACGTGAGTTAAAGCAGACTTGAGGCTGCTGTAGTTTATGCCTCTGGCTGGCCTGTTATTAGAAAGAGTCTGAAGGTGGCTAAAAGGCTTAGGTGGGCCAGGGGATGCAGGCCTATGTCTTGCATAGGCTGCTTAACAAATAATATATAAAAATTAGTAGGAGACCTCATAGCTTTTTGGTGTTTTACGGTCACCATCCACTGTGGCTGCTCAGTCATTTTTTCCAAAAAGTTTTATAATGTGAGTTTATCTCATCCTGGATAAGAATAAATGATGTACTTTTTGGAGACTGAAGGAAGAATTTGGGGGAATTTCAGGTAGCTCGTTCACCTCCTTTATTCAGGAGAACGAGAATGCCACTTTTGTGGGTCGCTCTCAGAGCATGGAAGAATTATTGTGTAACGGTTCTTCAGCCTCTATTTGCCGGAAGCTGGGAACGGGTGACGGGCTGGATCACATAATGTTTATCTGTTCTGTTCATTCCCTCTGAAGCATCTAGCATTGGCCACTGTTGGAAGAAAGGATACTGGGCTAGATGGACCATTAGTCTGACCCAGTATGGTTGTTCTTATTGGCCATTCTGTGGTTCTCAGGGCAGTGAGCTTTTATCTCCAACCAGGACCTTGCCATAGTCATTCAAGACTTCATTGTCTCTAGGATAAAGGAGGACAATTTGCTGCCACTTGTATTGACAAGCAAGGCTCAAGCATAATTTTTTCAGGCCCAGTAGAAACTTGTAACACAGGGCCCCTCCCACACACATACCACAATCCATCATCCCATACACACAATCTCATGAGCCATGAAAATTTTTTTCCTCATGGTAATAGTGGTTGCAGCCTGGGCCGGGGGCCTCAGGGCCCCAGTAAAGTATACCCTTTTTCCCCCCCATGTGGGGGCCCTGCTGACTAGTAATAGCCAGCATGGATTTGTCAAGAACAAATCATACCAGACCAACCTAATTTCTTTCTTTGACAAGGTTACTGGTCTAATGGATGAGGAGAAACAGTAGATATGATATACATTGATTTTAGTAAGCCTTTGCTACAATCCCATGTGACAGTCTCATCAGCAAACTAGGAAAATGTGATCTAGAAGAAATTATTAAAGGTTGGTGCACACCTGATTGAAAAACCATACTAAAAGAGCAATTGTCAAATGTTTCCTGTGAAACTAGGAGGACGTATCTAATGGGGTCCTGCAGACATCAGTTTTGGGTCCAGTACTATTCAATATTTTCATTAATGACTTGGATAATGAAGTGGAGAATATGCTTATAAAATTTGCAGATGACACCAAGTTGGGATGGATTGCAAGTGATTTAAAGGTCATGATTAGAATTCAAAATGACTTTATTAAACTGGAGAATTGATATGAAATCAACAAGATGAAATTCAAAAAGGACAAGGACAAAATACTACATCCAGGATGGAAACATCAAATACACAAATAGAAAATGGGATATAACTGGCTAGTTGATACTACTGCAGAAAAAGATCTGGGGGTTATAGTGGATCACAGATAGAATGTGGTGCAGTTGCAAAAACGGCTAATATTATTCTGGGCTGTATTAACAGAAGTGTTGTTTGTAAGACACAGGAAGTAATCATTCCACTGTAACCAGCATGGATGAGGCTTCAGCTGGAATACTGTCAGTTTGGGGTGCCAAATTTTAAGAAAGATGTGGACAAATTGGAGAGTCCAGAGAAGAGCAACAAAACGATAAAAGGTTTAGAAAACCTGACCTATCAGGAAAGGTTAAAAAAAACCTGAATTTACTTAGTCCTGAGAAAAGAAGATTGAGAAACGGACCTGATAAGTCTTCAGATATATTAAGGGTTTTTGTAAAGGGGACAGTAATCAATTGTTCCTAGGACAAGAAGTAGTTGGTTTACTGTGCAGCAAAAGAGATTTAGGTTAGATATTATGATAAACTGTCTAACTATAAAGATAGTACTGGAATAGGCTTCCAAGGAATGTTCTGGAATTCCTGTCACTGGAGATTTTTAAGAACAGGTTAGACAAACAGCTGTCAGGGATGGTCTAGGATTACTTGGTCCTGCCTCAGCATGGGGGGCTGGACTAGCTGACCTCTCAAGGTCCCGTCTAGCCCTACATTTCTATGATTTCCTTGAAACTGAACTGGAAGATGTAAGAGTCGCAGAACACATCTGCCCATTCCTTAGAATAGGGTTGAGGAGATTAGTATGAAGCCTTTCTTCTGTAGTCCACACTGGTTGCTCGTAAACCAGAGAACTCAGTACAGTGCCTTGCTGATGGTTTATAATGCCCTTAAAAATCCAGATCTCAGGTACTTCTACGTGTTTCTACAGCAGTTGATATCCATTGAGTTGTTTCACCCCAGACTCCCACCTGGACCAGGCCAGGAGCAGACATCTCTGGTCCTTTTTCCTGCATATGTCTGCCAGAATCCCTCTGTAGCTCTCTTTATGGCTCCATGAAAGGGCTTCCTATTCTGGATCTTTCTATTCCAATGAATCTTTTTATTTTTCTATTTTCTTTCCTTTGGCAGGTTCTCTGAGGTATTTTTATGAGAGGGTGGGACTAGATCTATTATTCTTATGGTGGTAACTTTTATTCAGAATCCCAAATACCTTGTTATGGGTGCTATATAAATTGGTAAATAAATAGGAAATGTTTCTACAGAAAACATATTTACTAAATGAGTAATTATAGGCTGGACTGAAATGACTTTGAGGGAGCAGTTTATCTCTATTGAGTAACTAATATGAATTTAAAAAGAAGAGACTAATTGCATTATTACCTAATATTCAGAAGAGTCATTCTACTCTCTGGATGACTAATAACATTGTGCAATAGACACTGATTTTTAAGGTCAGGTGAGGCGCCTACTTATCTTTGAGAGTTAAATGTTTCTAAACTCTTACTATACAACCTTCTAAGAAAGCTTTTTTTCTAAGTTTAATAGGGAGAAAAAGGAAGAAAAAAAAGTTAGTCTCAATCCAACATTTCCTGAGCACCCAGAACTTGGCTAAAGTGCTCAAGAAATTCAGGCTCTTGCTTACTTTTGTGATATGAATTAAAAATGGCCAGGAAATGCACAGTTAATGCAGCTAGTATTCCTCATGGTTTTTTCTACTAAATGACATTAGCTCAGGTCGGAGTGCCCCAGCTTTGTCATTTTGTGTCACAACAACAATGTTTTAAGGTATAATTTACTCATAATTTTCTCTAGTGTCATTGTGCCCGTTTTTTATTCCAGCACAGTTGTTTAAACATAGTGACACACTTTCATAAACCTGTGAGTAGAGAAATCAGCCACTTGGATTCTGCATCAATATTTTATAATTAACTAACTAAAAGGTGAGCTTATATTCAGAAGTTTGGACCCAGTGCCATGGCAAAGAGCAAAGACAGATGCATTATGTTTTCCAACCAATCTTTTTAAGAAGAGATTTTCAGATTTATAACAGATGTCCCAGAGTATATGGTATGTTCTAAAATGGATTTGGTGCTCATGAAAAGAATCAGATTTGACAGCCCTGGAGACTGAGGAACTCAGTCTTCCACTGCACTGAGTTTAAATCTGGTGCAGTTGAAGAGAGTGGAAGAAAGATGGCTCTAAACCACCTTTCCACTCCCTTGGTCATAGGCTGTGCACACCAGCTGATTCACTCCTGTGCAATTGCTGCACTGGCTGAGAATCAAACAGTGCTCTATGAACATTTCCCTGCTCCTACCCCATCCCTGGCTTGCCCCATATCCAAGGGGGCAGAAAGCAAGTGGCTTAGAGCTATGTACACCACCCCTAGGCCACCCAAGGATCCACCTGTGTCAAGAGAAAATCCTTGGCTGTCCCTTTAAGGCAGCCAGAGTGAGGACAGAAGCGCAAGCTCTGACTTTCCCTATTTATCCACAGAACTGATGCAACACGGGCAGCAAGAGTGCCCAGACCAGGACATATCTAACAGAGAGGGAAGGTCCATCTCCATGCCAATTCAACACCTGACCTCTCTGAGGGGACTAATCAGAGGGCCCATTTAGTGCCAATGGTGGCAATTTGGGGATTTTGGTTTTCTTTTAATAATGTGAATACCTGCACACTAGGAATTGGACTGAGACTATCAGCTCTCATTTCACATGGGCCACAAAATAGCTATCAGAGAGTAATGACTTTTTGTCACTGTCTTGGACTACATTCAAGCCAGTGATCTAGACACAAAGGCATTACCAATACCTTGAGCCAACCTGCTCCCCATAAATGTAGACTGCAAGGTCTTCAGGGGAGGGACTGTCTCTTGTCTTGTCAGTTTATATACGGTTCACAGGTTTGAGGTTTTCTTTCCCACATGAGGGACTAGAAACAAAACATTTTTAAAATGAAAACTGAGATTCTGGAGCACAGTTCTGAAACAGAGCGTGAATTTCCTGGCAAATTCCATGGCCAGAGAAACCTAGAATACACAGGGTCTTGCTCATAGGTACATCTATCACAGCATAGGGCTTGGATTTAAGGAACTCCCAATAACCAGCAACACAGCAGCCCATCCTTGAGACTGAACTCTGTCCTACTTCCACAACAGCAGTTAGACTGAGAAATGAATAGCTCAGATCTAAAGCTCTTATTGTGAGAAAGAAAGAAAGAAATTCCCAATATTTGTTTCCAGTTTAGAACTAGTGTTCTATAATATTTTTAATATGCCTTTAACTCCAAGGGCCCATTTCTGTAAGAAATAATCTCCAAAAATACATCAATTTGTGGGCTGATAGGCAACTTCAGTCTCTTCACTTTTTTCCTCTTATAAAAATTGGTATGAATGTAATATATAAATTGAAAAAAGGCATAAATAACCTTCAGTCTTGGGAGTAAGGTCAGCATAGCTCACCTGAGCTTTCCCTTTTAGGTGAGTGGAAGGAGTGGGAGCAGTTATTGTTCAGAGCCAGATAAATAAAAACCTATACGCTGTAGACATACACAGAGAGTGTATGTATCTATACACTGTGCAGAACTCTGCCATTAGCTAATAATAGCATTAACAGTTCAGAAGTTTAAAAAAAAAGTCTCTAATACTCAGTCTTAGCAGCTGATAATGTAAAATAGGGTGGCATTTAGAGGCATAGGATGATGCCAGTCTCTGGGGAGAGAAAGGTGTTAACTTCTAATAGCTTTTCAGTAATAGCCAAGTATCTGCAGTCCCCCATAAAAAAGGGTTTTTAAAAATTAATAGAGCTGAATGTGCTTCACACGGAGGAGAATGCCAGATTAATAAGCGCATTAAGGGCCGCTTTGGATTGGAAATAATTATGGAAGATGACAAGGAGCAGAGGTGGTATTGGTGGTGCTTTCAGGAATGCATTTTAAAAAGCAGTTTAAAGAGCCTTCAGATGTTGGTATTATCCTGCGTGACCAAATTAAGAGCAAATGAGAAAAGTTTATCTGGCATTTTGGAGTATTGAAAGGGCTTAGTGTTATAAATTATACAGTATGAGGATAGGCAGTGGTGAGTAAATTCATGTTAAACATTATTGGCAGTTTAAATAGCAACTGCTTTATAAGGCACTAAAAAATTTAATTTGGAATTAAAAGTATATTTTCTCCCTCCCCCTGCCAAAAAAGTCTTTGACTTATTTATTTGCCAGCATATCAATTATAAATGGCCTTGATCATGAATAAACTTATGTTGTCCCCAGTATTAAATTGTAAATGTGACACGATTAGAGCTGGGTTGTACATTTAAAATTGGTTTAAAGCTTTAGCACTGAAAAAGTTGAAAGCCCCAATAACATCTTGATGTTTAGCTGCAGGCTAACCTATACAGCTTAAAGGCTGTTTCCAATAAGGTCTAATGTTTATCAATATTTAATCCTCTTGTTTTAATCTCCCTGTCTTTCTTTTATTACCTGTTTTTCAGTCATTACAGCACAGCTATTTTCTGACCATGTTTCTTGATTATGTTAATTCAAACACAGAGTCTAAAATTATCACGCTTCCAAGTTCTACAGCACGTATGTCAGGGATATTGTGTACAATGAAGTGCAATAGCTGTTGCAGTCTTAACACACGTGAGACGTGCGAAGATTACCATCCATGAAATGCATAGTCCAGGCCAGGGACCTTCCATAGCAAAACCAGAAAATAAAAAGGAACCATTTCATCTCTTTTTTGCAGCTTGATGCTTCCCTTATCTCCAAAATATTAATGATGAAATATAAAATAAGCGTTGATATTACGACAAAACTAAGCCTGCATGTCAACGGTTTGAAGAATCTGTGTAGTTTTCAATCTGCATTTCAGAAGAAATGTTTTTTTCTATTAATCTGGAGCTCTGTTGCTCTTCTCCTCATCCCCCAAACAGGGCCTATTTTCTTTTACCTGGTGAGGGATTTCCTAGAAGTTACAACAAAAGTCATTCATATCATGTTTTCTAATAATATATCTGCAGAAAAGGGAGAAAAATAAAATGGATCTATCATCTAAGTGAAGAATGATGATCGTAACGAGACAAACACAACAATTATAACAACATCTACCATTAAACAGTTCTAAGAACTGTATGTGCAACATGCTGGAGACTCGTTATTTCAAATCCAACTTCTCAAAGATTTATTTTTCTTTTGAAACAATTTCTGACAGCTTTTGATCTTCTAAACTGAAAAAAATCAAAGAAATCTGTTTCTCTGGCGTATTAATAGCAAAGGAATTTCTGGATGCTGCGAAGTAGGAATTGAATATAATAGCATCTCAGTTTTATTCATCTTCAAAGAAAGCCAAATATATTTTTGAGACTAAAAAATAGGATACCCTACAGATTTTGAAGGGATGGGATAAACCTCTTTTCACAAGAAAAGATGACAAGAAATTCATCTTGAAGGACATTCACTATGCCTCTGTCCATTTAATACGTTTACAAGCCAACCGGCATGAGGTAATCTGCCTTTTACATCTGAAGCAAAATTATTTTATAATTTGGAGGGAGGAGGCCTCATATACCTAAGAGATTTTGATCTTTTTGTTTTCCTAATTTCTTAATAGATTGTAAATCTACCTACTAACAAATGTGATGATGAATTTTACGTGATGGACTAAAATACAGGTTATACTATGAACATACTGAAATCTAATAATGACCTACACTTTTTGTTTACAATCATTGCATCTACATTTTAGTGTGTACATAGTGGGCTGAGTTCACCACTGCACTACTCCAGTTTTATGCTGGTGGAATTCACTGGTGTAAATCTAAAATAAAAAAGTGATGAATCAGACCAGGTATATTACAGGCTATGTCTCTGTATGTGTGTACAATATACATGCATTTATTAATGAGATATATCTAACAAATATTTAAACTCAAGGCTGCATTCATATATGAGCTACCTGCATAAACCATACTCTGCAAGGATTCTGAAATTTGGTTAATTCTGTAGAATTCTCCTTGTACAGCTGACTTGTCAATATATTGTTTTTGCTTAGTACTAGTTTTTTTACTGGGCAGATTCCAAAACATTCAGTACATACAATCCTGAGCTTAGCTATGGCTGCCAGAGGAAGTTTCAATCCTGTAAGTTTTGTATAACTTATGGTGTCTGAGCTTGTCAAGAGGAGGTCATTGTAAATGATAATTCAGAAAAGGGATGGGACAGTAAAAATTGATTGGATATGGTGATCCCTGAGTATATGTTATACATGAAAGAGAGTTTAGATTGTAGAGAGTGAGGGGAAGTTGTACAGTGAAGAGAACATATGTACAATGGACAGACCAGGACAGGGTAGAGAGGCTCATGGGGTGGAATCTACCTGCTTACAAATCTCAGGCAATAAAAATCCTGTCTTTTATTATGTTTGTGCAGTACACAGCACAATGGATCACTTATCCTATTTGTGGTCATACTTACAGCATTAAAATAATATTCAAAACTTCTTCAATAATACCTCTCAAAAGAATATTAATTGTAGGTGAGGCCCATCTTAAAAATTTAGATCCAAATTGGAAGTAAACTACTCTAAATTTCAGGTGTGTTTGGATTTGAGATATCGATGTGAGCCCATTCCTAGTATGAAAGAAAATAAATACATCATGGGATAAGGGGCAATTTTTGGTAATACTTTAAAAAAATTGGTAGAAATAGGACTGTTGTAGTAAATGCCTATGCTTCAGAGTGGAGAAAGTTTAAGCGTGGGTGCCTTAGGGTTGGTATTAGGACCAGTGTATGTATTGTTGATTTCAAGGAGCAAGCGGATAGCAAGCTGTTGCTCTTTGTACATGAAAGTTCAATTAGTGGAAAACTCTGAAAGGTTATGAAGAAACTCCGGATAGCTTTAAATATACTTGGAGGACTACAAAGCTCAGTGGCACACACACTCAGGCCTGGTCTACATTGCTGACGAAATTCGGCAGCAGTCTATGGGAGTTACGCAAGCTACACAGAGTAGCTTGCATAACTCCCGTCGACTCCGTAACTTCCTTTTAGCACGCCGTCTCCACTGCGCTGCACCAACCAGAAATGTGTTCCAGTCAACACAGGGCTACACTTTTTGGGGAGGTGGTTTTATTAGATCGATTGCCAGATCGATTGAGCATGTCTTCACTGCCACTCAATCGAACCGGATATATCGATCTGACAGAGGCGAATTTGCTGCTGTCAGTGTAAATATAGCCACAGTTCAGCTTCAAAATGTGGGTGGTGTAAAGCACGTTGGCAAAAGTAGCTTAACTTTCCCATCTAAGCTTATGGTGCCTGAACCAAAGCCCTTGTGAAAGTCTGTCAATTGACTTCAATATGCACTGGATCTGGTCCATGGGATCTGAATTTACTTGAGCCGAGGAAAAGAAATGGTAAGGAGTCGTCATGAATAGATCAATAAAGATATCTGTACAGCAAACGAGTCTGTGTAGAAGAGCAGTTTAAAACGTAAATAGAATGCTTGGGTGCATTAAAAAAGAGAGAGAAATTAATACAAAAATATGAGGCCAGTTCCTATACTGTAGCTAAAAGAAATTGCAGATGCTCAGCATCTCTCAAGATCAAGTCCAGGTCCATAATGACATTCTACTGTGAAATGCTGTCTTCATTTGGACTTCTAGACCCCGTTTTGTTTGCCTTAAGAAAAATACAGTTGTGACTGAAATGGCCCACATAAAGACAACATAGATAGTTAAAGGTACGTGGGACTAACATGCAGAGAGATTTCAAGAACTGGGATTATTTAGCTAGGAGAGAAGATGAGATCATGGGAATTTATTATGTTATTTAAAATTAAGATGGTTATGATGAAATCTGATTGGGCCTTCCTTTTGCATCTTGGTTTATAATACAAGAACAAAGAGACATTTAAACCTAAGGTCTGATATAGTTAGCATTTCCCTTTGTTGATTCTAATTTATATAGCATAGAGTCAGCCTGTGGAATTTGCTGCTGAAAAATGTCATCAAGTCAAAATCTTTATTTCTTTGACTTGTAAGGATAGAGAATGTTATGACAATTAAAAACCATTGTAGTTTTGCAAGCTAAGAGAAAGGTAACCAAGTACCGTGCTTTAGGGTACAGCAGATAGCCACAGGGGTCTGAAAGGAAATTCTTTCACCATATAGAGTAATGCATACAGGTTTTCCATTTTCCTCTGAAGCTTACTTATCAGATTTTGGCCTTTACTGGAAACATGATACCAGCTTTGAAAGACCAATGGTCTGCTCTGTTATGATACATCCAATGTTCCTTCATGTGATAAAACCTATTTTTAACACTCTTGTAGCCAACCCTACAAACTGCCCAAAATATGTTGGTTTCAGATACTTCATTTCTTAAGATTTACAAATATATAATCAACAGGCCTGTGTTTGTAATAACTATAGTATATTCATGTAGGAGATAAGCTCCTATTTAAATTGTTCTCTCTGTGGAAAAAGAGCCATGTCTTTATTCCCCCTTTAAATGCCATGACTGCGTATGGCTCTGTATACAAATGTTTATGAATAACATTAATTGATTAATTAATTAAATGCCATTACAAATAAAGTTTTCTCCTGCCCATATTTGCATCAAAGTAGTTTCCACAAAGAATGCACATAATTGCTTGTAGGGAGCTATGCAATAGTTTGAACAGTTGGTTTTTTTTTTAATTTAGTTTGCAGCTGGCATTTGTCTACTGTAAAACTGACAGCTCATTTTGAAGGACTCAATCTGGAAAATTATCTGTTAATTCAGTCCTTTGGAATTTTATAGAATTATTGTGTGGTACCGCTTAGCTGCTACTTTGTAAATACCTCTTACAGGATCATGCTAACATAAGCTAATGGGAGACAGTTTCTGGCAAAATTAAATCTATCCCACCTTTGAGCCAACAATCATGTCTATTCAGACACACCAGTGGGTTAAATGAATGCAAATGTTCCTTGACAGACAGACTGAAATAAGGGGAACTCTTTGGAGAGTTACATTTCAATAAGGATATGAGATATTTGAAATGCCGGCCAAGACATATAGGCAGACGGAGGGAATATTTTATAGTGTTTAGAGCAGAGACTCCTGGGTTCAGGTCTCTGCCATTGATCCACTATAACTGTGTGACTTCAGCCCAGTTACTGGGTGAAATCATAGGATAATCTACCTACCAGCTAATACCAGAAATAGCTTTAAAACTGCATGTAGATGATATGAGAAGCAGCATTGTGTGATATTCCATACTGAAGGGACTCTTCATTCCCTGTTCACCACAGAGAAGATCTCCATACCCTCAATGCTGAGAGAGGGCTTGTGGGCAGATGATGGGTGTGGAAGGGGCATGGTCAGTGGGTACATATACAAGATGGATCCACTAAGCCAAAACCCAGAATGGCAGGAGCATTGGACTATATCTGCCATTCCCCCATAATGCCCTGTGCTCCGTTCTCAGTCCTGCTGTACGTGAGAGCCTGGCCCACTAGAACTAAGGGTTCCACACTTCAGGCCCACAATGTTTCTACTTGGGAAAAAAAAGCCCTTTTATGTAGACTTCACCATACTCCACACCATTAGCCTATCAGGACCTCAGTTTATATCCATCTAAGAAAATGGGGAAAATAGTCCTCACTAGAATATCAGACTCTGTTTATATTTTAAAGCACTTTGAGAACCTCAAAATGTAAAGCACCATATAAATGAAGTATTATAATTAGTTAGAGACAGGATTGAAACAAAACCTGGATCTAAACTTTGGGAATTTTCCAATCTGGATCTTGAACTTCCTGTCTCAGGTGCATCTCATTTCTCACTCCAGTTTCTCTTATTTGTGATCTAAATTAATCCAAACTGACTGACAATAAGAAGAAAAAGTAAAATAAGTGCAAAGGTTAAGTTAAAAAAAATCTATTTTCTGGGCATTTAAGTTGACATTTAATTCATATTAACAATAATTTTGAGCCAAACCAGAACATATTTGGTCACATACCAGATCTTAATGAACCAGGGTAATGATGGAAATATTCTATCCTACATAAAAAGTAAAATAGTAAGAAGTGATATTATTCTAAAACCTGAATATGCCTGTAAAAAGGGGAAAGCAAATTTCATTATGTGACCTATCTTGTATTTATTTCAATCTGTTCATTCTGAGAAAGGATGAATGACAATTTAGACACACAGCAGTTTTTGCAAGGACCAACTTTTTTTTCTAATTATGTATTCTTTGCTTATTTAATCAGTGCCACAATTTCTTCTGACATTTAACACAGACACAAGTTATTTTCATTCTACAAGCTAGTAGTTCACTGTATCACTATATACATGGCAGAAGCATTGCAAATGTAAATAAATGTAGGCGTCTGGGTTTTAACCACTGCTCTCAGAAAAACGTCTTTTTTAATGTGGTGTAACTCGCAATCAAATTGAATGTCATCACAGCTTTGGAGAGTGGGCAAGTCTTCATGCAAACTTAATTTTTCACACAAAAAATCCTGGCATTTGTGCAAAAATAATGAAGGCTATAAAAGAAGGAAGAGAGGAATGTAGCTAATAATCCTGTTTATGTTCTTATGTGCTGCATTTCATTAACTAGAAATAGCATGACTAAATTCTAATAAATAAATATACTAATTAGCCATTGCAAATGCAAATTTCAACAACAATATTTAATGCAGTATAATAAAACCCATTACAAGCATCAGCTTTGTAGATGCTTTGATTGTAAATAAGAGATTAGTTTTAAATTCAGATGTGCCGAACAGGTTGGCATAATTTCAGGTAGCAGTGTATTTAGGCTGCTTGCCAATCTGTGGGAAGAGCAGATATATTAATACCTGCACTGTTTCTACTCTCCTATATTCATTCTGAGTATTTGCTAGTTGCTACATTAAATTATAGTGGGTGGTAGATATAAAGATGTTTCTTGTTTTCAAATTTCTTCCAGATCACTTTACCTGCAGAAGTAGTGGCCATATTGTTTCTGTCACGTCATATTTGAATGACATATCCTGACAACTGCAGGGTCAGACACTGCAATAAGAAAATAAATGTGCATCTCTGCCTGCCACAATTCAAATTTTGGGTAGCAAATGTCTCCATCATTTTGTCATTAACTCAAGGATCTGCCTACTAAGATCTGCTCCCATGCCTATTAAAGGCAATGGAAGGAATTTGTTTGGGGCAGATCCATTTAAACCATGACAATTTAACCCACCTCAGGATCTGCCCCTTGACTCCTGTGGGCACTGACTCAAACCCCCAATGAGAAGAGCAATATCTGCAATGTCAAGTGCGTTGTTTTACTTTTCATTACAACCCTGATCCTGAACAATTGAAGTCACTGGGAGTTTTGCCACTGCCTTCCGTGGGAGCAGATCAAGTACTAATTTTTAGTTCGGTCACAGAGGTTTGATTAATGTTTATATTCCACACCACGTTTCACAGAGATTACAATTTTATCCCTTCTAGGCTGTATTTACTTTGCACCAAACATAAACCCAAGTCTCAGACAGAAAACAAGACGTATAGAGACAGAGGCAGTAGCCTCTGTCTTACTGACGGATTGTCAGATGTTACTAAAGCCCTTTAAACACTCCCAACCTCTGGTATGATAGCTATCTACTTGAGATAAAAACATTCAATTGACAGACACCTTGATAGACATAACTAATGAGTTTCACAATAAAACTTTCAGATGTGTCTAACAGCATCCCAACATTTTGGGATGTAAATGAATACTTTGCTTTAGGGCCAGATCCTGTGAATGCTTCTAGAGGGTGCAGAACAACCCTGGCTCCCATTGATTTTAATAGGAATTCAGGTCACTCAGCACTTTGCAGGATGGGTCCTTACCTTTGCATTCATTTTTGCAGATACATTCAAAATAAGGAAACAACTTTAAAGATCGTAGAGATAAAATTACTTTAAATGTTATCTAAAATGGAGCAAATGTGTTTGTACAGCACCTAGCACAATGGGTTCCTGGTCCATGACTGGGGCTCTTAGGTACTATAGTACTACAAATAATAATCAATGATTAATGATACTATATCAATGTCAGATGGAGCTGGGGCATTTGACCTGTGTGTGTGTGTGTGTATGTGTGTGTGATAACTTATCAGTTTTAAAAATGCAAATGACTCTAAACCATTGAATTGTGTGCACAGCTAAGCAATGTAACCATATGTTGCTGTCACTATTATGCTTCTTCACTCTCCTCCAACCCCCGTGATTACGTGTTATACCCACTTGTTGCACCCTGTCTTAAATCAGACTGTAAATTCTTCAGCACAATCTTTTACTCTGTGTTTCCACAATCTCTAGCATAATTGGGGCCCCAATCTGATTGCAGCCTCTTGACAATAATATAATACCAAAAATTAATCATCAAACTGGGGTTATTTACTCTGAAGGGCAGAAGACATAAAGGGGAATTGATTGAGGTATTTTAAAAGATGTCTGTTTTTTTTCATACAGCTGATCCAAATGGTATATCTGGGTGCTACTAGAATATAAATTACTTAAAATGATAGATATTTTAATTACCTTTTAAGAACAGAATCTGAGACAGACAATTTTCAGATGTGGTGTTAATATTCTAGAACAAGCAGTTCCTGCTTGTCTTGAGTAACAGACAGTTCAAGTCCTTCCCATTGAAGCTTCCTTCACATTCTTTTATGATGTGTGAGTTTCCTCTAGGAGTATTTTCATGCTGAATGTGTGTGGGTTTACAGCAGCAGATGAGCCTTCTAAAGGAAAACACCATATTTCATGCACCCAGCATTTTTCCATTCTGTGTTTGAAAGTTACTGTACTCTTTTTCTCCCATTAGCTTAGCAAATAATATACAGAAGGTAACATGTTAGAAACACATCTTAAAATATGTCAAAAGAATATTGGTGCTTGGTTTTTCATAGTAATGAGTGGCATGGATTTAGTACTCTTGAGAACCAATGAAATGGTTCCAGTTTTACAAATCATGGAGATTTATGGTTTACCCACAGGAATCATGTGATCTTATCAAAGCCAATTACACACTGATCGCTTTGTAAATTGTTAACTGAATATTTGGGCAATAACACAAAACTATTTTAGATCACGTTAACACTTTCTCAGCCAATTGCACTGTCTTTGACCATCAGATATTTATATATTTATAAATGACATATGAATAAAATATTTAAGCATATAAGCATGATAGCCTTCCAGGACCAAATTCACCTGTGACATAAGCCGGCACAACTTTACTGACTCCTTTGGAGTTATTTCTACTTACACCATCAGTGAATTTGATTCCTATGCTTGAAGATGTTGAAATATATTATTAATGAATAATCTAAATTATTGTTTTAGCTGAAACAGGCATTCATAAATATTCTAAGTGTGCAAAAATGTTCCTTGTGAGATTTTACATTTTAATCTTTTCTCTCTCGTTTCCTGTTGTATGTCACAAGTTTTTTGTTTTGTTTTTGGGGTTTTTTTTTTTTGTCTATTCTGACTGTCTCTTGTAACTGGCTGCTGCTAGAGAATAAAATGTGAAATTGTAAATACAGGACTTGATTCTGTCCTGGATTGCATGCAGTGGCCCCAGTGGGGATGATTCAAGCCCATGGACTTTCACTGCAAACTGTAAATTAATTGTATCATCTGCTGTTTTTACACACATGTAATCAATATCTTTGGGGGTAAAACAGTTATTCTAGAGATTCGTAAAATAGTAGGCTGTTAATGATCATAAAAAGCACTTCCCCCATCCTGTCCCAGGAGATTTTATGTTATTTAAGTTATTTTATGAGAGACTAGGGAGATCTATTAATGAGTGGAGTAATTGTTACCTTTGGGCACTGATTTACAACTACTTCATGCTTCAGATTCCAAAAGCATAAATGTCTATGTTACAACCATTTTGTCTGCAATAAACAAGAGGGCAGATGCTTGCATATTCTGAGCTACAGCTGTTTGCCTTTACAATAGACTTTTTTTTTTCCAAGATAGGAAATAATCATTCAAATAAACATTGGTGTCACCAGTGCTAGTTAAAAAAACAATTCTTTTCATGGGAGTGGAATATTTTTCTATTTAATGATCATGATGAAATCCATAACACATTGCTTATGTGCATATGGGTATAAATGCAACCTTGATTAAATTTATTTTTCATTTACAGTTTTTAACACTGACACTATATTGGACCCTGATTCTGCAGTGCTAATTCTGGTAACAGCCACATGCATTTCATGTCACATATTTAGTGAAATCATGTTGCTGTGTTAATCTCATATAACTGGTTCTCAGTTAAAATATGGTCTGCTGAGAATACCCCTTGTGCAGGGGCCTCAAGCCACTATAGAATTTTCATAAGGCATCTACACTGAGCCTGCTCTCAGTGCAGTGGGCTGACTGCACAACACAATGCCTCGTCTTTATTTCCCACAATCCATAGGGAGCCATAAAAGCAAGATGTAAATTAGAGGAGCCCTGAGGCTGCTCTGACTTATACCAGGGGCTGGTCAGGACCTTTCATGGACTCAGAATTCATGGAGCACAAAGGTGGCTCAGAGATACCTTTGGGCCAGATTCTAACTCACATTGGGGAAAGGAGAAGTGCAGTTGACAAACCCCCTATTATGACCTGAGCTTCAATCCTACAAGCATTAAGGGGTCCACTTGAAACTATCTGATATTTCGTCAACAACACAGGGAAGTGTGCATGCGCACACACGACGGTACAGTTCCCCCACCAGATTAGCCGCTCAAAATGAAAGGGATGTATCGCCTGCTCTCCGTGAGGCATGGATATACTCCTTTCCCTCCACATAAAGTTTAAACTTCTCTACAGTACCATTTAAACCAACAATCTCTGGCTTCATTTTCTTACTCACCCCATCCAAACAAGCCAATGAAGATTCTCTTCTGATAGCTCCCATTATCTCTTAAGTCCCAAAGAGTTTCCCTGTTAAGGTTAGCTAATTACCCATCCTCTTCTTTCAAATGGATTATGTTCCATTAATCCCTCTTCATCCTCTCTCTCTTACTGTTGCTTTTCCACCATATTGCAGTGCTTCAATGCTATGGTGACTGATAACAGACATACAATGCAGGTGAGTAAATACCTAACATCCACATGTCACTTCTTCTCCATCATCTGTACTGAAACTTCAGGGTTTGTTCCTCCAGGCTGTAAGCTCTTCAAGGCAAATAGTTCCTCTTCTAAACGTAGGAACACAAGAATAGCCATACTGGGTCAGACTAATGGCCTACCTAGCCCAGTATCCTGTCTTCTGACAATGTCCAGTGCCAGATGCCCTAGTCTGTTCATTTCACCAAAGCAATTATCAAGTGATCCATCCCCTGTTGTCCAATGCCATCTTCTGCCAGTCAGAGATTTAGGGACACCCTGAACTTGGAGTTGAATCTCTGACCATCTTGACTAATAGCCATTGATGGACCTATCCTTCATGAGTTTATCTAATTCTTTTTTTAACCCACTTATACTTTTGACCTTGAACATGCCTTGGTAACAGATTCCACAGGTTGATGGTGTATGTGTAAAGAAGTACTTCCATATGTTTGTTTTAAACTTGTTGCCTATTAATTTTATTGGGTGCCCCTGGTCATTGTGTTATGCAAAGCGGAAAATAACACTTCACTATTCACTTTATCCACACTATTCATGATTTTATAGACCTCTATCATATTGCCCCTTAGTTGTTTCTTTTCAGTACCAGTCTTTTTAATATCTACCTAATAGTTTTCATTGTCCTTCTCTGTACCTTTTTCAATTCTAATATCTTTTTTAAGACAGGGTGACCAGATTTGCATGCAATATTCAAGGTGTGGGAGTACCCTGGATTTACATAGTGGCATTATGGTAGTTTCTGTCATATTACCTCTGCCTTTCCTAAAGGTCCCTTTTGTTCTGTTAACTTTTTTGACTGCCACTGCACATTGGTCTAATGTTTTCAAAGAACTGTCCAAGCCTTTAAAATTTCTTTCTTCCGTGGTAAAAGCTAATTTAGACCCCATCATTGCGTATGTATATTGGGATTATGTTTTCCAATGTGCATTAGTTTGCATTTATCAACACTGAACTTTATCTGACATTTTGTTGCCCCATATCAGCTAGTTTTGTGAGATCCTTTGTAATTCTTCACAGTCAGCTTTGGACTTAACTTTCTTGAGTAATTTCATATCATCTGCAAACTTTGCCACCTCACTGTTTACCTCCTTTTCCAGATCATTTATGAACACATTGAACAGCTCAGGTCACTGTAAAGATCCTCGAGGGACCCTGCTATTTACCTCTTTCCATTCTGAAAACTGACCATTTATTCCAGTTCTTTGTTTCCCATCTTTTAACTAGTTACGGACCATGAGAGGACTTTCCCTCTTATCCCATGACTGCTTCATTTGCTTAAGACTCTTTGGTGAAGGACCTTGTCAAAGGCTTTTTTAAAGTCCAAGTACACTTTATCAACTGGATCACCCTTGTCCACATGTTTGTTGACTCCCCTCAAAGAATGTTAATAGACTGGTGAGGCATGATTTCCCTCTGCAAATGCCATGTTGACTCTTCCCCAACATATCACATTCATCTACATGTCTGATAATTCTGTTCTTTACTATAGTTTCAACCAATTTGCCTGGTCCTGAAGTTAGATTTACTAGCCTGTAATTGCCAGGATTGTCTCAGGAGACTTTATAAAAAATTAATGTTACAATTATCTATCCTCCAGTCATCTGGTACAGAGGCTGATTTAAGCAATAGGTTAGTAGTTCTGCAATTTCATATTTCAGTTTCTTCAGAACTCTTGGGTGAATGCCATTGGGTACTGGTGACTTATTACTGTTCAATTTATCAGTTTGTTCCAAAAATCTCCTCTATTGACACCTCTATCTGGCACAATTCCTCACATTTGTCATCTAAAAAGAATGGCTCAGGTGTGGGAATCTCTTTCACAACCCTCTCCAGTGAAAACCTATGCAAAGAATGAATTGAGCTTCTCTGCAATAGACCTGTTTTCCCTGAGTGCCCCTTTAGCTCCTTGATTGTCCAGTGACCCACTAATTATTTAGCAGACTTTCTGCCTCTGATGTACTAAAAACATTTGCATACCGTAAAGTGCCCGGCCTATCAATGATTACTAAAAGTAATGCCTGGTGATAATGCAAGAGAGCAAGGCTCAATCATAACTAAAATGATAGGAAGAGCCATTCATGATGCTGCTAAACATAAGCAATATTGCTAGAGCACTGACTACAGAACGGAAAGGAATGATTCAGAGTGGAACTTTTCAAATGCTTAAGTAATGTTTTCTCCTCTCTTCTCTCTCTCCCCTCCCCAGCCCAATGAGAAGACAAAGAAAGGAGAGGAAGCACCCGCCTTACTGCAGACCACCACTATACCTCACAGGAGGAATGTTTAGGTCCTCTGTGTTGGGGTCTGAGAGGAGAAACACTCTCCTGTACTGGCGTTTGTGTTATCCTCTAACATCCCAAGGCAGAGGCCCTTATAGGAACATGCTCAGACTAGAGCAAACTTAGGGAAATGAGCAGTTGTACTAAAAAACTATTCTTTTTGCCGGTCATTTTCTCTATTCCCTTTTGGTTTCACTTCAGTTGCTTGTATTTGAATAAGAACATTTCCTCCTCAAGACCCAGCTTCACTTGCACAGAGAAATCACGCCCCTGTGACCATGACAACAGAATCTCTTAAGAAACTTGAATCTGATGTCATATATTCAACATTATGATCTCACTGAAGTATCCACTAGGCATAAGTCTCAGAAGATAAGCTGGGAGGGAAAAGTCTTTATTTCAGTGCTAAAATCTTCAGAAATTAGTGATATGGTATATAAAAAAAGAAAAGTAAGTGAAAGAGACAGGGCTTTATGTGCATTGTGGGATACATTTAAAGGCTCACCCCAGCATTATTTCGTACCCTACTAATTTTCTCATCACTTCACTTTTTATTTTGTGCAGGCTTGAAACGCTCAATATTCCTCTCAGCTAGTTCATTTCTGCAGTCACTGTCTTTTGTTTGTTGGCTTATCTCATACTCCAACATTCCAACCCATACAGCAGTTTCGGCATAACAATTGTCACATATGTAGTTTTTGTTTATAACAACATGTCTTAAGCCTTCCAGATCTTGGAGTTTTTTGAACGCAAAAGCAGCTAGCCTGATTCTTTTTTTTATTTCATCTTCACAATTCCCATTCTTTGATACTAGTCCACAAAGGGAGGCACATTTTTCCACTGGTTCTAGTTCTTTGTCTCTTGGCTTGATCTTTTGATCCTCGTCTTCCAACTGACATAATTTTTGTCTTCTTGCTGATCTTCTATCTGAAGATTTTGCTTTTCTGGTCTATCTTTGTAAATCCTCCTTGGTCAATGCTATGAAGTCAATATCATTGGAGGATTTAAGATTATTCACTGTCCTCCACATAATGTGACTACTCTTATTTCATCTCTCAGTGCTAAAGCCATTACTGAGTAGTCAGTACACATTGGCAAAGCAGACAGTATAAGTGGTTTTAGGTATAACTTTATACAGTACAAAAAGTTTACTGTTATTAGAGGGAAGATAGGGGCCTGATTCTGACCTTGCACTAGTGTGACTCATTGAAGTTACACCAGTAAAACATATACACTCTGCTGCTCTGATTCAGTTCTGGTGGCTTTCAAACACAGAACACAGCCAGCACCACTAGAGAACTCACAAGTTATTTAAGGGGATACTACCCTATTCCAATACACAACAGGCCAGATTTGCAAAGGTATATAGGCACCTGAAGATGGAGACAGGTGCTTAATTGAATATTCAGAAGTTCCCCTCTGCTTTTTAAAGAGGCGCCTAAATACCTTTTAAAAAGTGGCCTTAAAGCTCCCATCTTGTTAGCCTTATTCTGTATTCCTTTTTGGATGCACATTCCCCCTTTTCTGTTCTGTGGGAATGAGTCCATTTTTGCTTGGTGAAGTGGTATGTATTGCTGAATGGCAATTCAACATTGGTGCCGCATAGTAACACTGCATGACTTTTCATATGAATTATACTAAGTGCTCTCTAAAAGTGCTCAGGACTAGGCTCCTACTGCATAAAAGCGGTACAAGCAAACTGTATTCTCCAGAAACTGCAGCTTTTCTAGCTGACTGAAGACTTGCATTATTAGCTAACATTTTCTCCTTCCTTCCTGTACATTGACAGTATAAAGGCTACCTCTGGGAATGAAAGGAAAGAAGGAAGAGGGATGGCAGGAGAACTACTGAAGATCGCAGAGAGGAGACCTGGTATGTCATTGGGGAAGCGGAGTTGCAGGGAGTGGATCAAATAGGGGCTGTGCTTCTTAGCCAAACTAATTAAAACCTGAAGATTCGAGTTGAGTTCAGGCTGGGGAAAGAAAGAGGTAAGGTTTGAGAGGTGGTTCATTTGAACCAATTTGCCCATCATTCACATATATAATCAGGATCGTGTGACTTTCTGAAAAATATGCTCTAATTCAACCTCAAGTTGTTGAGCTTGATGCAAGAATTAGAAGGTGAAATCTATGATTGAAGTATGCAGGAGGTCAGGCTACATGATCGTAATGGTCCCTTCTGGTCTTAAAACCTACAAATATACAAAACATATCCTCATGTCCTAATAAAGGCTACCTAGCAGGTTTATTTAGAGACCCCTGGGCTCTATGGATGAAGTTCTAAATTGGTTGGTATATTCAATGTTCAAAGATTTTGGGTTTTTTTAAAGGAGAAAATTACAACCTGTTAGTATTATAAATGTTATATTCTTGTCACATCTGCATTTGTCTTAAATACCAAGTTTACTGCTTTTAGAATGATTCCGAGCTGCTTTTTTTTAATTTTGGAAGGGTGGACAAACTTGTAAAAATGTGACTTCTTTGTACACATCATCACGTGACATGCTACTGTACTTTGATGGCAGAACAATATTTAAATTCCTGGGGAGAACTTAACCAAGAACTTGACATCTCAACAGTGACAGTTTTTAGATAGTACAGAATTCAAGAGTTTAGCGTTTAGGCTATTTACATATTAATGTTTTTCAGCACTTAGGCAAGTAATTTAAAAATAAAAAATTAGTTCCTCTTTGACATAAGCAACAGAGCAAACATTTATTTTTAAAAAATCCTAAAATTTAAATAAGGATTCCAAAATATCTTAATTTACCAAGGCCAGGTCTACTAGATTTTCATTTGCATATTTTTGGCAGCAGTCCACCTCATTAATGCAGGAGAGAATCAGCCAATATTATAAGAAAAACACATATGACACTCAAGGGAATTAGAACTATATTGTTAATTTGATGAAGTGCTAATAAGCCTCCTAAATGTCATCAGTTTTTCATAGCAGTTGTCTTAAATACTTATTTCTTGTTGAACCAACAAAATTACGGGTTCATGCTATAGGAATGAACTCAATGATGACTGTGGTTCTTTAAGAATGCTATGCATTTTCATGGAAGTTTTCAGCATCTTAGCTCTTCATCTTAATTAATCAAAGAGAGTTCTTTAAGTCAGAGGACTAAAAAAAATCAAACTCTTCTAAAAACTGTTCATGTAAAAATACATACTAGTTTTGAATTATGCATCCTGAGAAACTTTTCATTGACCTATAAAGCAGAAAGGCTGCAATGGCGCTGTTATCTCTTTTAACTTTGGTGACCTTCAGCTGAAATCAGTGTAGGCTAGTGGATAGACAGATTAACTTCAGAATGTCCTCTAAGATGAAAGAAATAGGAAGCTAAGCAGTATGTTTTAGAAGCTTTAGATAGTATGCAGAGAAACTTAAAATTCCTCTATGTATATTTGCCAGTTATTTATTTGCCTTTCTTATCCAGATATCATTGGTCTCTAAAGGACAACACCATTATTTTTGACCTTTTACTGCTCAGGGCCATGAGGTTAGAAGGTTTGTTCTGGTAATTACCTATCAGTCTGACAAAGTAACCTTAATTAGTGTGATTTTTTCATATTGTATATAGGAACAGGGCATGGTGTGAACATATGTTATTATGATTTAACACCTTGCTCAGATCTCATGTATATTCTTTGTCTTCCACTGTCACCACTGTAATTAGGCAGCAGAGGTGCAATGTATTCAGATTTTTGTCAATACCTGCCCAACGCTCTAAATGCACATGTGGTAGAAATGGAGACTAATATGTAAAGAATACCTATAATGGCCACAGAACTATTGAGCTCCATTTAACACACACACACACCATTTTGTTTGTTTGATCATTTTGGGGGTTTTCTCAGGCTATAATGTAACTTAGGAAGAATAGGAGGTTAAGCCCCCGCTCCATCTGTTGCCCCCTATCTGTTTTACCATCCCTTCACTTGAGTAGGGCAGGTTGGTGAGAGCATAGGATTCCAGTGTTCCATATTCTGTGCTGGCTCGGAGTTCAATTTGTAATGAAAATCAAGGTGCTAATTATAATTTATGAAGTTCCAAATGGTATAGGCTCCCCCTCTCTCCCTCTATACTCTACTACAATAGCACCAAGAGGAGAAAGGTAGTCTCATTAATGGACACAACTGGGAGATAATGTTTCCATCTTCCCTGGCCCATGCATACTAGGACCACATATAAACACAAAATTACTTTGTATAAATAAGTATCATATGAGAAAATTAAACTTAAACTCAGCATTCAACCAATACAACCCCAGCCACCTAATTTTGCTAGAAACAGCACTAGGATAAAAGCCTGTATGGCCAAGGAATTCAAAGGTTTACAGTCTCATAAAATGCCCCATCCTTCTCATCTGCTATCTCTCTTACAGTGAAATTCAAAGACCCAGTGACTTCCTCATGCCTTTTTTCTGGTTATGAGAATAATGGTTATCCAATCAGGAATCATAACAATACCAGGTGTCATATGTTACCAATCACAACTAACCAACACAGCTCAAATTTTGAATATCAAATAGTTGCAATGAACTCTGTGCATAAAACAGTAATGTTTCACAAAAGAATTCATTAAGTAAATTTGAATAATTTTTTTAAATCAAAACCAGCTCAGGGACATTTGAAGAGCAGAAAAGAGGATAAATTCATTGAATACATTATTTGTTTTAACTAATGTGCTCAGGTTTACTTCCACTTCAAATACATGTTGTACACATGATAACACGGTGATACCCTTAAAATTTACTGCATTTACCATAATTTGCAGTCTTTCCTATATTCATTCATAATACACAATTATCACGAATAAGGTTTGAACTGTTATAGCAGCAGAAGACAAGTTTTTAAGGGTTCCCACTGTCATTTTTGAGTGATGTTTGTTCGTTATGGAAACTGTGTTATGGAAACACTTATGCTTTCTACCATGGATGTATAAAGTTTTATGTTTCTTTGGAATAAAACTATTGAGCATTTATTATATACTCTGAGATATATTTTGTTCAACTGTCTTGCAGTCAAAATAAAATTTGTAAAGTATTAGGGTTTCATTTTTCTATTCCTGGTTCATGTCCTGCACTGTGCTGATTGCTAAAACTACAGCTTAGAGTAATATCCTCAGAAATGAACCACTGAGAGGAGCCAAAGTGAACCCAAACCAGAAACACTAGTTCTAGCAGCATTTCTTCCCAATGCTCTATACAGAGAATGAGCGTACTATTGGATTTCATTCTTTGTGGGAGCTCATGCTGTAGCCATACTTCCCACTCAAGGATTGTGCTTTCCCTTAACCACCAGTCATCCCCAAGAGGTATTTCATGTGTACGTTAGTGTATGCAACAGTCACTGTTTCATTAGCAATAAATGATGTGGCAAATAGACACAGTGATAAGAAACAGGGCTTTATTAAACAAGCCTAGAGGCCAGTATTACATGCTAAAAATCTGCCAGTTGTCTCCCAGTCACTTCAGGAGCCAATCCCAGGCTTATATTCCTCTCATTGTTAGCCATCTCCATTCCACAGTTTCCCACTACTTCTGGCTGCATCAGGTCTCTCCTTATTGTCAGCAGTGTTTTGATTCTGCATGCAGTCAGGGCTTATGATGGCAGGCACTAGGATGACCAGCTAACAGGTGTGAAAAATCGGGACGGGGTGGGGAGTAATAGGTGCCTATATAAGGAAAAGCCCCAAATATCGGGACTGTTCCTATAAAATCAGGACATTTGGTCACCCTAGCAGTTACCCCTGTGAATGATTGATCCTATGCACCAGGATTGCTAAATATAGATTCAGCTTGGAGAACAACTCCTGGTGTAATAGCTTCTTCACTGTTAATTCTGTCTTCTTGTTTCTCTGTGGGTATAGCCACAGGTATACTCAAATTCCCATCGTCAGTGAAATCCCCTGAATTCTTCAACTATGCAAATTGTAGTCCATTGTCAGTAAACAGCGTCCAGAAAGCCTTATCTGCCAAAGTGCACCTCTAATTTGCTAGTGACCAATTTCTAACAAATCTCTTGTACTAGCTGCTTTTCCTAGCATGAAGCTTCACAATCTCATGCGAAAACATCCATCGAGCCACCTTAGAATAAACTTCATTAAAGGTGTGTACATGACGAAGAGTCACTTAGGAGAAAAGAAATGCTATTATTCTGTGGTTGCAGAAGGCGTGGGTGAGAGAATGCAGAAAAATTAATGTGACATGGAAATGTGATTTAAATACTTAAAATACACTCTGTGTATTACACTCTGTATTAATGTGAAGGCATCTCAGGTACATTTTCTTAGTCTGTGGCTGTCCACAGAGAAAAAGTATTTGCAATAAGGGCCTGATCCAAATACGTCTTTTCAGAGATTTAATTGGGCTTTAGATCAGGCCCCAAATCATGTTAAATAATACTTTCCGTTGAAGTCAGTGGAACTTCTTGTAGAGGAAGGCACTAAATGTGAGTAAGAATGTATGATTTTGCAAACAAGCTTTGACACACAGTCATTGTGTGAATGTTCAGTTTAGATATGAGAAGAAACAAGAACTGGCGAGATAAATATAATCTTGTACTAATCAAAATCATATAATCAACAATTACTATACTATTATTTTGATTTTATGACCAATTTACTAAGTTGCTCTGGTTAGTCAGTTAAGAAGTTAATACAGCTGCAGTTGCAAAGTTCAACAGTATTTAGTTTAATTATGAAATCATGATTGAAAACATAATTGTAGGATTTATTGAATGCTTACTTGAGTAGAGACTTCTAATCTTGAAATATATTTAAATACAATATATCACACAAGTGTAAATATCTATTTTGTATATTTTTTTCTAATGATGACATGGTGGGAATCTCTTCTAATTAGGTTACTGTAACAACACAACTAAGTTACATCATCAGGTATTTGTATACCAACCAAATGAATGCACATACATAAGCACACACATTTATTACTATTTCTTAATTAAAATGCCATGCCTTTAAAAACTTACACAGAGGCCACTGGAATGAGCTAAGAAATTAAATGATGGGTTGCAAGACGAAAACCATAAACCATCTTTTGTACACAGATTTGCAAAGTGATCTCTTTTTCCGTTGATCCCACGACAGGTGGCAGGGTATTTATTTTTCCCAGTATGCTAGCCTGCCAAAGAGCAAAATATATAGCCAGGAACCTTCCCCTGCAGGAGAGATTTTGAAAACACTATACATTTCCAAGTCATTGCTATATGGCAATAGCTTTTAATTATTTATGATTATTACGCCCATTTCCATAGTATCTGGGTATTTTTTATTTCTTCTCTCACACTAGTTTTATAACAGTGTAACCTTGACTTCAGTGGAGCTACTCCTAATTTCCATCAGTGTGAATGAGATCAGAATGAGACCCACAGTAGAGTGTGCACCCAGAGTCAGGTACAGTAACATAGTTTGCTTAGAATTTTATTAGCACCTATTCAAAGTTTGCTAAGGGTGTCAAATAACACTTCCATTTACAAAATTAATGTGTTTAATTAAAGCCTTACTCATTTGTAAAAGATAAAAAGGAGACTAAAATGCCATTCTCCATTGCATAATGTCAAGTTCAGCTCCTTAATCCTTCTTTAAAATAATAACCCATACACTTTGTTTAAAACACAATTGTTCTTTTTTTATTTTAAATGTTGATGTACTAAGTTCGTGTTACTGTTTGGCATTGAATTCCTGCAATTTAAGAGACTTAAACGCTTGGTAAATCTTCACTTTCATTAAGAGAAGAAAACATTTTGTATTTCTAGTCATGCTATAGTCATTATAACCATCTCCCATTTCTGATATATCAGGTCACCTACATATTTGTGTTAACTTTGATTTTATTATGTCTTACTGTGTCATAAATCTCCTCAAGGATCTTGCCCAGGTGGCAGTTTCCTTTAAAAATAAAATGTTGATGATGATTAATAAGAGAAATAAGCTTAGTATATTTATTAAATAGTATTGAACAAGGATCTAATCATATTCCCATTGACCACAGTAGTTCAGGACAGGCACAGACCCTCAGAGTCTAATCCTACTTTTCTAAACCCTTCAATAAAAGATACAGTATTGGGTTGTCTCAGGTCATCCGGGTTTCCCTTTCTGTGTAGTCACTGCCCGCATATCCCCTGGGTTGTGGGGCCCTATGGCGAAGGCGTCTCCTTGGGCATCTGGCTCCGGGAAGCTGACGAAGGATGGCTAGTCTCCCAGGTTCCCTGGCTCCCACCATCAGAGCCTGAAGCTCAGAGCCTACTGCAAACCTGGAACCTCCTCATTGGTGGTCCACCTAGAATGAGCTGGGCTGCTCCTTTTTATGCTAGGACAGCAGTTGGCACATGCCCAGCAGAGTCTAAGGTGCGGGACTTCCACTGCCCATAGAGTTGGCTTAACTCTTTCAGTGCGGGGTAGGCCCATCCCGTCACACATGTATTCTGTATATTGCTCAGGTTATGAATCATTGCTTTTCTCTGAATATTTTTAAGCACACTTTATGGTTATGACACTGTGCTGGGTAGAAACAAACGAGTTTTTAATCTTTGACGGGGGGAGGAATCTCAGGTATATTGCATAGGTGAATCAGCCTTTCATCTCTAAAGATATCAATGTGACAACTGGAACTGATAGATTCATCTTTGTCCTGAGCTGTCTGTTTTTCAGAAGTCACCACAGACTTTGACAGAGCTCCATATGGTTTGGCAGACTTTGCTGACGACTTAGAAATTGTAAGAACCTCATTTGTACTGTTAGGGATCTGATCCAAAGCCCATAGAATTCAGTTGGGAGGGTGTCTACTAATTCAAAGAGCTTTAGATCAGGTCAGACATGCAATTCATTAATGAAGCAAACACAATCCTATCCAAACTACACCTGGCTCAAGCCAGTTCAATTAATTATTCGGTTTAGTAAGCATTTAATTCACTAGGACATAATTTACTAATTACAGGTGTCCCCAGTCAACAGCAATAGCATGATGACCCAACCCTATTAAAACTCTGATATCCTTCTCACTGTTAATTATGACCTTCTATTAGGAAGCATCTTCCAAGACATGTCAACACATGACAATGTAGATTGACCAACGGCATATCTCTCTCAGAGGCACAACTTTTAAATCTGGAGAGATTTAAGTACTCTGGAGATGCCTAGGCTGATTTGATGTTTGAATATTTGCTCAAACTCCAAGCAAGTAGAGTGTATTTTACTCATTGAAGCTCAGAACACTTTTTTCTTCTTACTTTCCTTTCTTTGGGGTTTCAGATCCTCAGATGAATAACTAAAACTTTGTATTCGCCCCTAGGGGAACAGGGGAGTCCTTGTAACTGAGGGAAACTATTATGCTGAACATGTGCTGTATGAAATATTGAATCCAAAGCCCACAGAAGCCAATGGAAAGCCTCCCATTGATGTCAATGGGCTATGGACCAGGACTTAAGTCCTAATCCAGCAAGGAACTTCAGGAGCTGCTTAACTTTCATTGAGTCGGTGGGAATGTGCTTAAGTGCTTTGCTGAATCGGAGCCACAGTCCCTAAATTCTTATGAATAAGGCTTTAAATCTTCAGTTATCATGAATAAGAGTAACTGTGGCTGGGGATAGTAATTTTAGTCTAGAAATGCGCTATTAGAGTTGTATTACAACAGACATAAAACAAACACTAAAGGACGTTTGGGCTTCAGTATCAAAATTGTAAATATAAAAATGTCTGTTGTGCCCTTATTATCCACTTTCTCCGGTTTTCTCCAGGGGCTTGAGACTTGTTTGTTGCAGCAGACATATCTATTATTAATCTTTAGGTAGTTAGTAGAATAATTTGCAACGTTCATTAACAAGTATCACCTTATGGATTACTAAACAGCATCTATGCTTTTGCTAATGAGCCCCAGTAGTGCAATGCTTTACATATTTTACAGCCAGACAATTAAGTGATGTCTTGCTTTTATAATCAATCTTAAAATAAATTGTTTCGGACACAAAGTGGATACAACGATAGATAGCTAACATATAAGCAGTTACCTTGGAGAAATCCTGCCCCTTGAGCAATTGAGTTAGAACTGTGAAGAGATGACACGTTTCCAAAGCACTCTTTTATTATTTCTAAATCCTGCAAGCCACAAAACTGCGTGTGATTCACACTTAGGATAAATCATAATAAATGGAAAGAAAAGGGAGCTGGAAAGTAGTAGAGCTAAATTGTACCTCCGCAGCAGATTTATTTAGTTTGGTTTTAAACAGGCTTAGTTTTTAAAATGCAGGTACTTGACATTAGCCTGTTTAGTACTGACAATAAAATGGAGAGTGGATTACTAAGTAACTGGTGAATTCATTTAGCTCCCCAAAAATGACATGCATTGGGCCAGAGTTCAGCTGGTGTAAGTTGGCCTAGATCCACGAAAGTCAAGAAAGCTTCACCAGTTTACACCAGCTGAGGATCTCACCCATTTGATCCAAATTCAGCCTAGGATGAATTCTGACTCATTACCAGGGTAGGTCTTGGACATCTGAGTGCAGAGCTATTAATATCACCGACGTGCTAGCATGTACATGCCTGTCCTTCAGTGATCCTTAAGCCTTTGCTCTCTTTAAAAACATAAGTGATTTTAGTGCTGGATTGACAGGCAGGGAGGTTACAAGTCCTTTAGCCAACAAAACAAATACAGCACTAGAAGCAGCACTGCTGACTCCATGGCCCTCCCCCCTCCATCCTGCCAATGAGTCTCAGTGAAGCTCTGGAGGGACTACCTCTAGGCTTATGGGGATAATTCACTCACAATGCCCATTAAATCCTTAGTGTCTCCATTGAGACTGCAACAAGGGTTCCAATTAATATCAACTGGAGTGGTGGTTTATGTGCCAGGGACACCTGCCCACAAGGAACTGAACAGAGATCTCCATCTAGTTCATAGAGAATTGCGTGCGTTTATGATGCTACAATATAGAAAGAATTTCACAGGTTACCACACAGCCATCAGATGGTCACAACTCTCAGTCACCACAAACCTGAGCTGGATGTGAGCTAGAGTTCAACTAGAGGAGAATGGCTTTGTAGCTGAGTTCTATTCCATGAAGTCATCTGATCTTTCTATGGCCCTTCTCATAGAGTGGGGTTAACCATCGATATTTTTATTCTTGGCAAGCTAACAGGAGTCATCGCCTCATCTGTAGCTGTTACTTTATACAACTTTGTGGGTCAGCAGGCATAAGGTAGGCCTCTGCAATGCCAAAAAAGACTCTGGTTTCTTGTAAAGCTGGCCAAAAATCATGTTCCAATAAAAGTGAAGTGTTTGGCTTTTTGCCTCAAATTTGTCAGGTTTCCACTATGTCAAAGGGCAGTTTGTTCAGGTGGAAACTCCTTTTAATATAAATAAATGCCCCCTCTTCTGCCTAAATATGTAGCCAAGCCCATAAGGAGCCCTTCCTCATCTCCCTTCCACCCCCAGACTCTGCAGAAGCTTTTCTGTGTGTTGAAGATCTACAAATGGGTTGGGATGGAACAAAGGCAGAAGGTGGGTTGGGGGTCGATGGGGATGCACATCTTCTTTCTGGTGAGCCCCACAGAGATTCTAGAGCAGAGCTGTTATTGACAAACGTCAGTAGTAACTTTGCTGTTCAACCCTCCAAGCTCTGGCTATTCCAGAGTAAGGCACTGGCTGCAAAGACTCTCTGATCCACAGAAACACAGAGAAAGAAGTGGGATCTACAGAAGCACAAGGCATCCATTTGGATCCTCTCAGATTCATGGGGCTGGGTGACAGAAATCCTATCCATTCCGTATGCAAGCAAACATCATCTGCTCTGATAGGACACTAGAAAGGAAACTCCAGAAGGGGAAGCACCCAGAGTTTTCCTGCCTCTTTGTCCTCTTTCTGTAGGCTTCTCTGCTGGAAAGCGTGACCTAGACATCAGCTAGTAGCTATTTGGCTATGGATAGAAAAGGAACAGCGTTATTAGGTTCTGCATTTTATGGGATTTTTACTTGTATTGTTTTGATGCCTTTCCTTCCAGGAGAAATTATTTGCAACAGTAAGGTGTGTAAACGATCACGAAAGCTGCAATACATTCCTTCCAGCTCTAAATACATCATTGTCCCTAACCTCAGTGACAGCAAGGCCTGCTGCAGAAATACACTAGAAAGAAATGCAGATTTCTCTGAATGCCAATCATCTTTTCTCCTCGTTGCATTTCCTGCTTGTTTGCATGAGGAGCAAATGAATGGTGGCAAGAAAACTGTGAAAATCTTGGACCAAATTCTGCTCTTAATTATACTCACCAAACTCTGCTGAGTTCAGTGGGGTTGCACATGTGTAACACAGAGAAGAATTAGCCCAACCATGTATAGAAAAAGAGCTTCTAGGACCGTGAATGAAACCTCAAAGCTGATAGCAACAGCAGCAGAAGTCTTCTTTCATCAAACCATGTGTCTTTAAAGATTTTTTTCCATTATTGTATATTACTGTCTTTGTTTTCCACTACTTCATCTGAATGCAGTGTTGACTTTCAGATCCAAGGAGAAAGCGAGGCCAATGTGCTGAATGTATAGCTATCAAGCAGTTGTGTGTTTGAATGTCAGGAAGGTCTCAGTACTTCCTTTCCTCTTTAGCTTTCATAGTTACCTAAAACCAAGCACCTCATAATTTGCAGTATTAAAAATTCCCTGGCACTTTTTGCAAAAGACAGATGTCTGCTTCAATGTCTGAGCTATATTCCAACTTGGGCAAATACATTGTGCCTATGCAAGTTCCTCCTCTCTTTAAAGAGATAATATTCTTCATTTCATGCCCTGAAATACTGAGCGGTATTTCTGTTGGTGGTTAAAGAGCTACGTCATTTCAACTCAGAGCTGGATAGGCTTCCGTGGTGAGGAAAAAGGATTCCAGTTGTGTACAATCAGGTTAGAGCGTGAAAAGTTCGGGATCCATTTGAATAAAAGCCACAATATGAATGTAGCACTGAATGAGCTAGTGGGCACATTCTCAGATTCTCACTCACTCAGATTGTTTCTAAATAGCCCTAGTTCTGCAATCCATAGAGCTGGCTGAAAAATTGTGAGGCTTTTTCCACACAGTGTTTCCCCCAAAAATGGTGGTTTTGATTTGCTGTGACGATTTGCCAATTTCTCAATGAAAAACTTTTTTTTTTTTCCGTTTCGAAAAAACAAAAAATGAAAACTTTCTGGATTCTATTTTTGCGTGGTTTTTTTAAAATAAAATAATCTACCCTTTTTATTTTTCCCTTTTTGCCACTGGAAAACAGTGAGAAAGGAAAAAACAAAACATATTGACAGCTCTACTGAACCCCACCAACCAGACAATGAAATAACATGTGTAGGGTGTATTTTGAATGGTAAGCTGTTTGTGGTGAATGAACTGATTACATGGAGTGAGACACTTCCTTATCTCTACAAACATCTTTTCTTTGTGAAGAATTTTCATGCCACTTGAGTATGGCCCCAACTTTTGTCCACTTTAGCATTCTACATCTCCATACAAGATGGAAGAGAATTACTCGAAGAGCTCTCAGTTGTTACAAGCTTCAGTTCCTAGAATATTAAACTTCAGATGCCCATGTTTCATTTTATGGTAACTGTTCCAAAAGACACTGTACACCAAAGTCACTGTATGTGCATTGTATTTGTTTTCTCTACCATATTGCTCTGCCAGTTTATGCTAGAAGAGCCCTTGTGTCTGATTGACCTCCATTATAATTAATGGATCCCTCCGAAGATCCATAGGATTTGTGAGTGGCCCCCACAATCTGGTCCATGGAAAGCCAGGTCCTGCCCACACAATGGAACAATTAGGGAGAAAACTCTATAGGGAAAACCTCAGCGATTTCTTACCCCTTTCTTTACTCCTGTGGGTTTTCAGTTCCAGTATTACTGAAGTGATTTTCTGTATGACTGAAGGTGCTATTCAATATTACTCAATTTTCCAATATTACTGGAACAACATAAAATTACTAGTGTCTGAAGTATGATAATTAAATGTATTCCTTTTCTTCCTATTTGTCTATCATATTCAGGATCTTATACTATCTCCATCAGCATGACATCTGACCAACTGTCTGTCGGGCTGTAATCTAAGAAAACTATGGACTGACCGTACAAATATATAATTGAATGCCTGGTGTAATTACTATATGTACCAGAATTTCTGAGTTGTATCATTCCATCATTCTGCTATGATAATTATACAGGTACTAATGAGTTAGGCATCTGTGGGAATGATATTCTATTTGGCACGAAGCTCCTTAGAAAGATCAAAGACTTGGGAGGGTATAATAAAAAAATGTAATAGTGCAGAATTTGAATATTGATGTTAGTGCGCACACCCAAAAAATCCACACATATTTAACTTCGATTGCAAGCACCTCAGGGCAGAGCCCCTGTCTTTCTATAGCTCTGTATGTCATCATGAGCCCATTTGCTGTCTTGTTAATAATAAGAATAACAATCCCACTGGTGTAAATGTTATATCTCTGCTAGCATCTCTCACAATTACAACACAGCCTGTCTTGTAAAGTTAATATTGGCCTCATTTATTAGTTAGTGTATTATTACACCCTTTCCTAAAGAAACAATAGGCCTTTGCTCAGAGGAAAGGTTTTGTTTCGTTTTTATTTTTAAATTATCACCTTAATAATCACATTTACGTTACAGCAATGTCCATTTGTAACATCAGTAACCAGATATTTTGTGGATTCTATGGAATGCTGTGAGGGACAGCAAGAGAACATGCTTGAGTTTATTCTGTGTTGTAATGAGGTGGAATTCTCTCAGTCAGACAGTGCAAGACTACTGAATAGCTACTGATGCATAACTACAGATTTTCCTCATTTATTCTATTCCCTGCACTCTGGCTGTGGATATATAAATTGTACAATGATCGCACAGTTATTTTTCCAGTAACCGTACAGTATGTGGCTCCCTATATTCTGGCCATTAACCATAATTTAGCCAATCAGAGTGAAAGGATTTGCATAATCAGTTTATGGCTATGTAGTGAGGCACAGTGGCCTCACTCTGGTACAGAGGGGGTTAACCTGCCCTGCCCTGCCCCCTTCGCAGGAAGTGCCAGGGCAGGACAGGAAATATAAAAGTAGAGACCTGTAGTTCAGTTGGGGCCAGACCAGGGACGGAGACAGATGTTCCTCCCAGGAAACTGAGCCACCAGCAGATCCCGTGATTGGTGGCAGGGAGAAAAGGCAAGCCACAGCAGAAAAATTTTAAAATCTACATAGAAAAAGAAGAGGAAAAACCTACCCAAAAACAGTGAAGATTGGGCTAGTAAATTGTGGAAACAAAAGTGATTTTTTAAAAATTAAACCTTTTGATTTATTCCCTCCTTTTTCCCATTCCTCCCCTTGCTCATCCACTCCACTACCTTCCTTCCCTGAGGGTAAGGCTCTTGTCCCCAGAAGAACTAGGCTGTTTGTGTTTCTGTTGAAAGAATCCTTGCCCTATCCTCCCATTTCAGTTTTGATATACAGTATAAACAGAAATATATACAGCTACTCTGGAAAGAAAAGCTTTTCTGACTTGTAGGGAAGGTGGAAGGGAAGGCACAAATTCAGCCCTCGTATAAGCAGGGGCAATTCCCATTGACTTCACTGAACTTGGTCCTTGTAGCTTGGACCACCATTTATGTCCCGCTGAATATGGCCCATTGAATCTAATCAGCTTTGCATTGTTTGTCACACTGCAACATATGTTAAGAGTGTACACCAATTATGCATTACAACATGCCCTGTTGTCTTGTTTTACCTACCCATGTGTTAATTTCCCTGGGTAAAATCCTGATCCCATTGATGTCAATGGCAAAATTCCCATTCTCGCTATTGAATCCAGAATTTTACCCCATGAAGGTAGACAGATGTCTGTGATTGATTTTCCTCTCATACCAACTTTCTCCTTGTGTAATCCCATTGACTTCATCTGAGTTGCTCTTAATTTACATGAGGGTGAGAGGAGAATCCGCTCTTATGAGTGTAGAGCTAGTGGAGGTACCCATCTAACCAATGAGTTTACTAAGAACACAAAGTTATCATGATATTGAGGTCATGTGTTAAATCTGAGATAATACTTCAACTCTAGAGATAATTAGTTTGTTTTGAAAGACTTATGGCACTGCCTTCAACTCCTAATGGTGTAAAAGGAACTCAAGTTCCAACTTTTGAGGTCATATGTCAAATGTAAGTCATTTTTTACAGAAAGCCCTTTTGTAAAATCTCTAGGGAACATTATCTTGGAAATAGTACACAGCATGACCTTCAACTCGTAAGAATCTAAGAACAGTCCACTACTGGCCAGTCAAACAATTATACATTTTGATTCCCCACATTTGATTTTGCCGTAACACACTGTAATCCATAATTTCTCAGTAAATATCTACTTATCTCTAAAGCACCGACACATATTGTCAACAACTTTTTTGTAGAATAGCAAATTCTTACCACTTACAGGTATGTTAATGATCCTGTGACTCAGATATTTACTGATCTGCCTTAGGAAGAATTATGCTCCAGGCAAAATTTTTACTTTATTGCTGTCTGTAGTGGACAGATATTTTTCTTGCAAGGGATTTCCTGCTATAAATACCATTGTCATTCTGACTACAGGCGTTGTTGCCTTGAAACGCCTTGTGTTGAAATATTGCCTTTGTAAGTCATTATTATATCATTACTACAGCTTTTGCCCAAGCTACACAAAACATACAGGAGGCAGTGTCTATTTCAGTGTTTCCAAGGAAAAGGCTAAGAAAAACGTTCTCCAGATGAAAAATGGCTCATTTAAAGCCACCCTTGAACAAGTGCAAAGGCTCTTTGAGTTGTGGCTCAGGTTTCAGCCATCGTAGCATAACCCATGTTGGTCTGTGTTTTAGTAACAGAAAATCAATGAAGAAAGTGCAAGAGAAGCATGAACATGAACAGCAAGGGACTCACTTGCGCCCAGTATCTATTAAGTACAGCAGAGCATGGGGTGGCCACAAAGAGACCAGTTTCAGCTTCTTATTTGTGGAGCTAGTTCAAAACCAGGGGCTGTTTTAAAGCATGACGGGCTCATAACATCACCTCCCCCGCCCAAAGGGCCATCTACCAGCTGAGAGTAGCCACAGTGCTGTAGCAGTTTGGATATACACTCAATATGCCCTGGTCCTAGATCCTATGCCAGAATCTGGAGTGGGGTAGAGTCGGAGGCTCTGCTTACTCTGTCTGCCAATGACTCCCCGGGGATACCAGGGATTCTCAGCCGAGGAGCTCTGATCTGTTACACCACTAGAGCAGCACAAAGGGAAAGACACTGGCTCATATTCTCTTATTTGACCAGTTCAGACCATTTAATTTCATACTTCTGACTTCTTATAACCTTTTCTAGTTTTTCCCCCAGTGGCTATTGTTGTTTGTGTGACTGCATTTTAAGTGTTTTTAAGTATGCTCATTATTTTATAAAACATAGAATACACTAAAAAAAAGAACAAAAGCCCTGCTCTGAAGAGTTCACAATCAAAAGAAGTAAATTGATACAATACACTGAACTAACACAGAGCTGTCTTTATAGAATTTAGAATTTAAATACAGTGAAAAATTAAACAAGGGTATATACAATGACCTGCTGTAAACCAAGAATCTCCTGCAGAAAACAATAGCCTTTTCTCCTGTTCAAATACCATCTCTGTTACCTATATACAGCTACACGCATATCAAAAAGCAAAATTTTAGAATTCATTCTAAATAGAAAAGGGCCCAAACCAAACCCTATGCTCTATATACATCTGATGTTTATGTTTGCACTGTCATGTTGGTCCCAGGATATTAGAGGATTATATGGCAGTGTTGTCTGTGATAGCAGGGAATTGGACTCAATAACCCCACGAGATCCCTTCCCGTCCAATGTCCTACATTCGTATATTCAGAATCAAAGTGCCACAATCTTTACTATTGCAAAAATGAAACAAACAAACAAAGGTTAAGGTTGCTCAGTGGCAACAATTTACACTAGTTACCTATCATCTCATTTGCAAAAACCAAACACTTTATAGCAAGGAATGGAAAAAGTGAAGGCTGCCCTAAATGTTACACTGTTTACATTTGCTGAGGATCTATTCAATCATCACAACATAAAACTTTAACACTGGCCCATTGATTGGTCCTGTACCATCACTTCACAGTTCAGCCAGACCTGAAAACCTGGTTCAAAAGGGGTGTGTCTTTTTCAGACATAATAAGATGCATATATTTTAGTGAGGAAAATTTGCCAAAGGGTGTGGTGGATTTTCCACCACTGAAATTTTTTAATCAAGATTGGATGATTTCCTGAAAGATATGCTCTAGTTCAAACAGGAATTAACTCAGAGAAGTCCTATGGCACGTGTTATACAAGCTGTCAGACTAGATTATTATATTAGTTCCTTCTGTCCTTATAAACTGCTTCTATACTGTGTTTCTATTTTGAGATTATTGATGAATAAATAATATCTATTACATGTCAGAGTGAAAGTTGACATGTTGTAATGATACATGCATTTATCGGTATTTGGTAAGAGCAATGTGGTTATGTTTACTGTATGATTTGCCAATGACTGAAACTCAAGAACAGTGTGAATATTCTTCATCCTTTGCAAACATAGTCTCTTTTGGCAACCTGCAGACCAAACCAAATTTCCTAACCAAAGTTGGGGGGGGGGCAATTATAATCAATGTTAATTGCAGCCTTAATGATGGAGAAGATAATACTACTTCAGAAAAATGAACCAAACCCAAAACCTGAATCTGAACCCCACTGAGCTGTGATGGTGCTTGAAACCTAGATCTAGATCTGAAATTATAGCTGTGTGTGTGTGTCTTTGCAGTTGAAATTATGGAAATACAAATAGGATAGAGGCATGGCCAATAGGTCAATGCACAGTGGCAATCCTCTGGCCTAAAACATTTGGTGGGTGTCATAACAGCCAGCTCCAACCAGTATTCCCTATACCTGGTAGTAGCACCCATGGCCCAGCTATGAAAGTTAAAGATGAATTATTCTGTTCCTCATTCTCACCCCAGAAAGTTCCCACAACCATCAATGTCTTTTAAACTGTGCTCTGTTCAGAGGACCATAGGGTTACACTTTACATCAACCAAACAGGGTTCTCGTTAATAGGCCTAACTTCACGACCTGCCAAGCAAGCAGGAATCTGCATTTGGCAATGACTTTTATTGGGAACTATGCAAAAAATTGTTGCCAAACAAGGCAAAGCTTCCAAATGTGGCTGAGAAATCTGCTTCTCTGGCTGCACAGCCTGAAGCACTGTTCTCTTCCCCCTCCCTATATTTGTTTCAATGGGTATTTGAAAGTAATATCCTTTTATTATGCAACATGCGAAGGATGCTTTACCAGCCTCCAAGATCTCATTGCACTCGGCTAGTTTAATTTGTTTACCCAATGCTTTCTACTTTTGTTTCCTAAATATAGTTTTCTTATTTGGATGGCTGAAGTTTAATGCTTTATAAATAGTGGAAACCACCCCCTTTTAACCACATTTGTTATTAATAAAGGTTTCAATGACAGACAAGTCCCTGCTTAATGCCTCTTTATTTTACCCTTGGGAGACAGTTAAGATATATTGTTTGATTTGTATATACTGATGTTATGATAAGCTTGAGCATTTCTATTTTAGCCAGAATAGAGTTAAATCCCTCACTGGTTCCTTATTAAACATTCGTTGGAAGTTTCTTATGAACACTTGATATCTCATATTTTCTAATTTCTTGACTATTACTCTAAATTGTATTGACATTGTATAATCTCATTTAGGATTCAAAGTACAGAAAAAAATAACTCATATGTCTGTTTTTTCCCTTAGCTTGCCCAATTCTACCCCAAAAATGTTACCATATAAATTCTAAGTGCTCTTAAACCATGTATCTAACATGCTTTGGCAATTAACTCCTTATCTCCATTGGAAGTTAAGAATTCTTTAATCACCTGCCAAAGCCAACACAAAGTGTCCAATTGAAAAACAAACCTCTGAAGCTTATTTACTTGTGTGGCAAAAAACAGGTGAGTTTTAGGTGACCCTTGGTCCAGTTCCAGGTTGGACTCCCAATGACTTCAGTAGAACTTGGATCAGCCCTACCTGAGAATAGAGATTCTTTTTGGTGGTCAAATCTTGAAGAATGCTGGACAGCTTTTGAGCATCTGTGGCTCCCATTGGGCTCAGTGAGAGGTGTAAGCATTCAGGAGTTGTCCAATATTTCTCAGGATCTGGCCCTCTGTTAATTACGATCTGCAGCCGTACTGCCTTGAGCTATGATTTCTCAAGTTATGCAGTGCCTTCAAGATTAAAAGTGCTTGGATGAGTCATCCCCATGGAAAACTCAGAACACTATAGGAAGTGTTGGTAAATCAGTAGGTCGCATTGACCAAATGCATTCTCCAGTTCAACTTGGATATGATATTCTCCTTCACTCTCTAGTGTTGCTTTGCTGTGTTCAATAGCTGTCATGTTTCACCCAAGAGAGAACTTCACTTAAGCTACACTGATGATTGTGGTGAGGTAGAAAGGTTTTGTTCAGATGGTTGTATTATTCACTAGTAGTGAAACCAGGAGTAGTTTATGCAGGTTACCCTAAAAGGATGCCAGTAAAACCTTCATGCCACCCTACAACTTCATGCATGCTGGTTACGGGACAAAGAAGCTGTGTTAGAAATATTGTAGTGTTCTTAAGAATTCTGTTGTGACTATTTTTGCAACCCTCAAATTGAGCCTGCTGCAGCAGAGACTATAGACCCAACCCAGGCCTTTTCCTGGCCTGCCCTTGTCACATTGTGCTCATTGCACAGGGGGTGCATAAACCATGCATCTCTCCCCCCTCCCCCCAAATCCAGTGCCCCACTTGCCCAGCAGAGCTGCACCAGTTCTGCTGCCAGGAATCTTGGCAATTGTGAAGGTGGATGCTGAGTTGATCCCTTATTGAACTATAAAAATTCTGTTTCTGTCTCTAGATAGATATAAGTGATGGTGTGAACAATATAGCTATATCTACATCAGATTGCATTCTCTTGTGCTCTCACGGATATGTAATCACTAAAGTCACATACAGAGCTATGGCTGGGGTAATTCTAGTACGGTGTCTAGTGTAGGTCCATAAGAAACACAAATATTAGTTCAGACAGCTTTGGTGTCACTCCTGAGCTTGTCTTGTAGTTGGTTGCTAACAATCAAGTTAGTCTCTAGACACTTTCTTCTTTACTATGCACCATTTCCTATAGCTATGAATAATTTACCACATGCTCTATCTCTTTACAAATACATTCATGCCTAAATCTTTTATGTGATCTTTACACAGGTCTATGTATGATAAAAGCCAGTTTCTTTATATTCATAAATGTTTTCAGCCCATAAATAGCACCACTTTAGTGTAAGTTTGCACAGGAGACATTTGTACTCACTTGGTATATGTTCTACTTGTATACCAAAGCACCAAAAGATTATTATGGAATGAAAATTTAAATATTTTTGCAGCACTTCTGATTCACACTGGTTACTTTGCATGTGGCTATTTCCAAAGGTTTGGATTTTTTTGTTGCAAATGAAGCTCCAAGGGTCAGATCATGCAATCCTTGCGTAAGCAAAACTCCCATTGAACTCAAATCCCAGGCAAGAACTGACAGTCAGACCCTGAAAGTCAGTTCAGATAAATCAGAAATGATTATTACTGAGTGATGAAATAACCATTTTTGTGCAATGATATGTACACATTTGGCTGTTCTAGATTTTGTAGTTACATTCATTTCAGTCAACTTGTTAAATGAAAAACAGATGCCAGCACCAAGTATTAAAGTTTATAAACGTGAATTTTCACATTTCTTTTAGTGAGAGTTTTATCAATAATACACATGAAACAGATCTGTGAAGTTTTATTACATTAATTTAGCTGCCATAAATCAATAGATAATGCAAAATGCATTTAAATTATCACGTTTGGGCCAACATAGAAATAATGAAGTGCTATGTTCAAATACTTACAATGGAATTGGTGATACTTTTTTTTTTCAAACATGAACGAGTGCTCGTGAAAGGCTCTGGACTGACAGCCCTTGCCATAGCTCAGTTCTATTTATCTACAAACCAGGTAAAAGGATAAGCAGGGACAGTGCAAGTTTTCCCAAACCACTCCCAATGGGCATACCGAGCCTGACTTAAAGGGATCCCATTTGGGTGTGTAATTACTTCTCCTTGCCCCTCAGACTTTTGGACTCTCTACTGAGATGGCCATCAAAGCAGCCAACTATGAAAGTGTTCTTTTGTTTGGTTTAAATGTGGTTAAATGTCTCCTAAAACCTGGACTTGAGACCAGCAATTTGTTTCAAACAAGACCCTGAAAAACCATGAGATCATGCTGACTTCTGACTACTTGAGTCAAGCTAGAGACCTAGAACTGTGACAAGTTTTATCCAATACCAGTCCTCAGAGCAAGATCTTATCCACTTTTCTCTCCATCAAGCTGTGGTTGAATGGATTCATCAAGATGATTTGAAACTCTTTTTTCCAGTCTCTTGAGTCCTCTTGTCTTTTTGGTCTCTGTTGTTCTCTTCACAATATGTTTTAGGATGATCCTCCAACCTTGTAGCGTTACACCTAATTGGGCAGGACCGTTATCAGAGGATTATACCCGATTTCATGTGTTGTCTCTCCTCTGATCGTTACATATCCATCTCAAGGAACTTTCCTTTTGAGAAGCAGTTTGCTAAAGAAGCAGAAATGTTTGGGAAAGGAATTAGCTCCAAAGTGAATAGACGTTTACCTCTCAGGCATATGTTGCCTATTTTCCCATGCTTATTTACTTGCAATATTTCAGAAAAGTTAACAACAAAATATTTGTTTTTCTATTGCAGCCATAGCAACTGAGGTCATGATCTTTGTCAAATCTTATAATTTAAACAAGATTAAGATTGCTCATTACTTGGAAGGGACCCATTACACATCCAAGGAAAATCTAAAAATGTTGCCTATTCAGTAAGTGGCACTTTTCCCTATCACTTAGTGTTGAATTCATGCCCTAGCGTAATTTTAAGGGAATATTGTGCTGATTAGAGCTCAGCAAAACAAAGGATCAATTTATCATACAATTTATCCATTTCTTCCTCAAAAAAAATGAAATTCACTGTTTGAAAAGGGGGAAAAATCACAAAACTTTCCCCCCCAAAATTGATCCTTTTTATCATTGAAAATGGTCACTTTTTTGACAAGCGGTACTTTTGATTGAAATGCAGAATCAAGGTCCTGACTACTTATGGCCATTAAAGATCCTGTGACACTTTTCAAGGAGTTTAGAGTACAACTGGAGAACAATTCACAATGCATTATTTATCCTGTGAATGTAGACCTCAAATTGTCCACAGACAGTGACATCTACAAATTTGGAAGATTACACATCATACGGCTTTGTTTTCCATATTCAAACGGTAGCAAAAGCACAAAGAACATCTTTTTTTTTAAATAAGCAGAAAGCTGGACTTGATAGATCTTCAAACCTTTCCGATAAAATTCAAACCCGACAAAAAAAGCAGGCTTACATTCTGTGATGTGGACACTAGGGAAGTCAGCAGTCCTTCCCATGACTGTTTAGTTCAGTGGAGGACTGTGTGGTGTAGAGGTAGCTGTACAAAGTTCATGCTATGGCTTGTCTCCTGGTACTATTCAATAAATTGTTTACACATTGCACAGCAGAGAAAAAATATTTCTAAGCTATCCCTACTATTTGGACACTCTTTTTCAAACAAAATTTAAAAAATAATTTTTTGCACGCTGCAGTCTGGAAATATAATGGAAGGACAGTTTAATAGATTCATTGATATTCATTGTCCAGAAGGAATCACTATAATCACCTATTTTCACCTTCTGTGTAACACCAACCAGAGAATTACACCCAATTATTCCTGCAGTGATGGGACATATTCTTTAAGGTAGATTCTTATAAACAAGAAGTTAGAAAGCTATTGCACTATACCTCTCCACCTCTTTCTTGAGTTGCTTTTGCCTTTCAATTTTTTTCTCTCTCTCTGTGTGCTAGTATTCAGTGCTGCCATTTCATTAATTAACTCTGTAAAATATTTGGGGATACAGCGTGTTTGAAAGACACTATGAAAATAAGGGCCTGTGCTTAAAGTCCTTATTCAGGCAAAGCTCCGATAGGTATCTATGGGCCCTTAAACTCTACAGTTTGATGCAAATGAAATTGTTTATTGTGTCCTTCATAAAGGAGAATAAAGCCAGCTCTCCCTACTGACTCAACTACACAAAAGAACACACACTCTTTTCATCACACACTGTAACACTGGGCCCATTTCTGTTTCTACTGAAGCACTGAAGTCATTGGAGACAGGGCGGGTCCACCTTCTCTGTTTTCTGAAACCTAACCTTATTTCAGGGCAAATAGAGTGCCTATAAGAGTGATACATTCTAAGCAACGGCCCAGATGCAAAGGTGGTGTAAGTTACACATCGTTGTGTGTGCATAGGTCTGAGGTCTAAGAGAATCTGCATTAGTGTACTTGCGCATCATAGAGCCAGAGGAAGGTGAAATCAATGGGAAGTTCTGCCTAAAAGCTGCTGACAGAATTTGACCTTTTGTGTATCTGCAAAGATATACTTTTTCCCCATAATTATTCTATATCATGTTACAGAAGGTACACATGGATAGACCTGTTACGTAACATTATACTCAAACATCTGCATACTTGTAATGATGATCTGAATTAGCTCTACATGTAATGTTGCAATTCACTTTGCTTTATAAACTATCCTAGCTGCCTTGCTCACACATTCCATTTGGGAGTGTTACATGCAACCGGTAGCATTCTTGTTCTACCAGTGTTAAAATTCACCAGGTATCTGTTTCTTACTAAGTACGGGTTGATACAATACTCTTGAGTCAATATGATATACTGTACTTGTAAAATGTAGAAGGAGGTCAACAGACAACTTTCTAAAAGAACTGTTTAGGATACTTAAGCAAACAGTTTGTTTTACGTTGGAATGCATGTGGTTAGTGAAACAATAGCAATTTCCCCCCCAAAGAATATTAATTAATTGAACACTCTGGCAAACTGAACTATTCTTACCACAAAACTATAAATCAGACAGCTCCGTTTGCTTAAAATAGTACTTTGCTATTTCAATTGCACTGAAGTGGTCCAGCGAAACAGTGCCAAGACATACGCATGATGAGCATGTTAGAACAGCTGATTGGTAATAGATCTTGAGGATGCAGGGCCAGATCCTGATCTCATTTACACCAGAGTAACGAAGATCAAAATGTGGCCCATATTGTTCAGAATAACACATAAATAATGGGAAAGGAGTTTCTTTATAGTAAATAATGGAAAAGGAGTTTCTATATAGTATCATGGTAGCACCTAAGAGCCCAGTGATGGGCCTACTTGCCATGGTTGTAGGCTCTGTAGAATCACAGAACAAAAGATCTGTTTGTCAGTTTACGTAGCCATTTCTAAAATATTTGTCAGCACTCCAGTGAAACAGATCCTGCTTGAATTATATGGTAACACACAGGGGCTCATTTTCATCCAGTGTAAACCCACATTGCTCCATTGTCTTCAGGACTTCAGCTCATGATCTGAGCCACTGTACAGAACTTCTTTCCCTGCAATCATGGCTGCCCTCTGTGTAAGTGTTCTAAATTGTCTGCATGACCATGTGCTTCGAATCAAATTTGTATTGCTCTGTCTTCTGAATTATGTTATTTGTGCCTCACTCTTTTCTGCTACCCACTACGCAATCCTGCCACTTAAGGGTTACGCCATCTCCACAGTGCTGCCGTCATCTAGTTTTTCAGTTGTGCTGCTTTTCGTATGCTGGGGCCTGATGCAGAGCTGGTTATGTCACTGAATATCTTTCTGTTCACTTAATGGACTTTAGATCAGGCACCTGAGGAAGAGCTCTGCCATTTCCATGACATTCACACACATGCATGCGTACCTCTCAGCTGCAATTCACTTCAAGGAAGGTCACAAAGCTACCTACATTCCACACACATTTAGTGTCCACCTCATCTCTATTGATAAAAATTCTTTACATGAGAAATAAAGAATCATAAGACTGAGGTTATGGAAAGAGTTTTATTTATACTGAAGAAATTAATCCAACATCAGTTTTCGTTTCCTGCATTAATAATTTGTATGTGTGTCCCTCCTTTTGGGTCTCTGCCACACACTGTGTTCCACATCCCCCAGGTTGACGTGTGCATATTAGGTATAATTAAGGAACCACACCAACTATTTACACGAGTATGCTCACTGTCTGTTCAAATGATCAGCAGAGCAGTAGCTTAGAGGGAAGCTCTCCTTAAATGGGAAAGGTGCAAAAGACACATAACGGTTTACCGTCTTTCCAGGAACGTTCAAGGCCTTGTCTAGAGCACACAGTATTCGTCTGGACAGCAGTGTAAGGGTAAAATAATCTGTAGGGTAGACATTGCAATAGACAGTTGGAAATAGGAGGGAAGATTTGTGAATAGCAGCTTAAATTCCCCCACGGTATGTCTGTTGTACCATTAGCTGAAAGATTCGTAGTGGCACTGCTGCCTCACAGGGTCACTCACGCTGCAAGCACAGAAACACAAAGGTTTGCTACACCAGTCAGGTCACAAGGCAGCTTCATTTATCGCAGCTTAAAAGTTTGATTTATTAAAAAAAAAAAAAATCAAACTTGTTCCACCCATCTCAGCCTGGTTGCTATTTACTTTGCACAAAGTGTGTGCAGGTTTGCATGCAAAGATCACTTGCTTCATTTCAAATCGCCCCCTTTGTTCTTTGACCAGAAGGGAAGGTTTCCAAAGTTTGGAACCAACATTTCATTAGAAATAGTGATTTGAACCAAAGCTAATAAATATGTGGGGACAATGGGTGGGAAAGTGTGTCATTTCGTGCAACCCTGAAATAACTGCAATATACTGTGTGATGCTAACAAGTTGCATGGTTTGTAAACATACACATGGTTCTTTTACATCTTGCAATGCTCACCATTTTTTAAAATGTTTTGTGGGACTGTTGTTTTACAGTATATAAATTTTCCCCAGGTTTTAATGTGCCTTAAAATTGATTAGGAGAGTTCTACCTACACCTATTTGAACTGAGTTCTCACATGTTTAATTGTTATAGCAGAGAAATGGCCATTATTTCTTGTAAAAGGGTCAGTTTCAGACATCGGTGACTTGCTTGTTAGATGGAGTTACTCAGAATTTTCAAAAACATTTAGTATGCCCTTTCAATACATAGAATTATTTTTAATTCTCTCATTTGTTTAGTTACTGCTCTTGGACTCCCTCAAAAGTTTCCTGATACTATGTTAATAAAGAAGGGGCCATTCGGAAACTACAGCTGTTCACCCTGCAATCAGTCATTTTATGGGAAAAAATGAGCTGTTTTTCCATGCTCATAGTTTTTGACCCCTCCCACATGGCACTATCCATCCTAATGAGCTGAATATTCCTGCTCTTCAGTTATATGTAACAAATATGGAAATAATGAAACCCATCTGTAATTTGTTCTTGAGTTTGGCATTAAGTTCAAGTAAGTGTGTGTGTCGGGGAGGGAACAGCCCTATAAAAGCAAAAAGACTTCACTTTACCTGCTCAAAATGTCTGTAAATAACATAAAATGCCCCCCAATCTCCTTTTATGCGCCTTAGCAGTCACTTCTCAAGACCTTGTCAATTTTAATAAGGACCATAGTTTTGAGCCTTAAGTGTGTATTCATAGACCTCATTTTTACCAGTGAAGGTTCTTTGGTGTCAACTCAGAAAAAGCTGAGGAAGGCTGGAGTAGAAGTATATTAAAACAAAACACGGTTAAAAGCCTGACTTTTCTTCACCAGTTTACTCCCACAAAACGCATTGTGCTGATGGTATTTTGTGTCCCATTGGCTGATAAATTATTTAAAACTCTTTATGGTTGTTCCTATTCTGGACACTCCAAAACACCCTCGTAACTCTAAGATATCTGTTGTGATGCTTGGGATTCTGTTTTGTCATCCCTGTGGCTAGATCTTTTTTCAGATATAAAGTAGTATTGTGAAGTGATTGTTTTTTAAACAGCTGTTTCTGGTCTCTTTATGTTTGTTATTTCCACCCACAGCCATTGAGAGTGTTTGGGAGGGGATCCAGGCATTGTACAAAGCCTTTCACCCAAGCCATCTCCAGGCTGTATAAACTGGACAGGAATTAGCTGGACACTTTATTATGAATGAAGGAAAGAGCTTGTTTCTAGCCAAGTCTGGAGGCACAGTGGAGAATGCAGGCCCACATGTACCTCTGCAACTTTTGCTATCAGACAAGCATTTTCTAAACTCATTGGCGGAGAAAGTGAAAGTTTCGAGATGCTGAACAGTGCTCCCTGCTCCACCGAGACCCCCTGTTTCTCCTTTCCAACACTCTGGTGCCAAATCCTTACATGATCCAAAAAAACAGGAGAATAAATTAAACCATGGGCCGTAAATTACACTCAGCAATTGGAGTAATAATCTGATTGAATGGAGACAGGTTCCCGCCTAGCAGCCCTTCTCTCTTGTCAAGTTGAACATTAACAAGCTGGCCAGGCCTGAGATAAGGGAAAGACTATTTCTCCAGCATGTGGCTCTTTTCCCCTGGTGGGGAATGTTAGTGGCAACAGATTAACAGGTCACCGGACTGGGTCTGAGAATTGCTGCCAATTACCTTGTCTTTGCTTGTTGCACTACAGTCTAATGGCATCATTTAACATGCACTTTTCTTCCAACACCCCAGCTGGTGACACCCTATAAAAAGCTTGATTGATAGATATGTGTGTGTATACACATACTGGAAAAGAACTCATCATTGAGTAGTCAAATAATCTTCTCCAATCCACTTTCTCTGGCCCCTCTCCACCCAGGACAGTATAATCAGGTTTATAGAAAGACTATTTGTTCAGGGTTCTTAAAAACCTCATTATCACGCTTTCAACCTGTTCAAACAATGAATCAGTGGCAGATAAATTTGGAGCCAGTTTATAGAATATATATCTCCCTCTCCCCTTCTCTCGTTTGGAAATGAACCTCCTATGGTATAACCCTGTTTCCAACTTAAAATTAAAGAGCCTGCTCTCTCTCCTCTCACCTACTTTCTGTTTTAATAAATCAGCACCAAATCAACCTGGGCTGCAGGACTGAATGGGTTTAGCCTGTGTCCGCCCTCCCCCCTCCCCCCAAGACAACAATTATGGAGAGAAACATCTGAATAAACACAGGATCATTTCCTTAAAGAGTTGACAGCCCTTCCCCTTGAGCTGTTTTAAATTATTTGACGCCACTTTTTGTTTTTTCATAGAAATACATAATTACAGTAATTTACCAAACTGAATCAGAAACAGTCAAGCCAACTGCTAGGTGCTTGCCAAGAGGACTGACACACAGCTCGGATGGTGGGGCTCCTGCAGACTGAGCTCTGCTCTTCCCGACGGCCCCCACCACCCCCAGCAGCACCTCGCCTCCCAAAGGCTGGTTTTTGCTCCAGCATCGCAGAGAATAAACACTTTGGTTTCAGCAGGAGGCTGCTGCCCCCCCGATTCGTTGTCTGTAGTTATTGGTTGGAAGGGGAGCTGTCAGCGCGAAGCAGAGAGGCAGCGATTTCACTGCAGAAGGGGGAAGCTCTGGGCCCCCCGGGAGATCAGGCCCTGAGTGAGGGCAGACCCGCAGGGGGAGGCAGGGCACAGCGCTTGGGGAGGGAGTGACGGCTACAGCGCAGCAGAGTTTCGCCACAGCTGTGAGCTGAGCACGCAAAGCTGAGATGCATCCGGATCTGAAGCCCCGGGACCCGCTCTTGGACCCAAGGGGCAACTGAGCCTGTCCCTTGCCCCCAACACACACGCCCTTGTCTCCCGGCCCAAACCTCTGCAGGTCTCCAGGCTGGGGGAGCTGAAAGCTGTGGAGCAGGGGAAGAGCCAGACTTCTCCCCCGCAGGGCAGGGCGCAGGGCTGCGGCCCCGGGCGTGGTGACCGCGGTTAGTTTGTGCGCGCAACTGCAGGGGGAAAATATTGCGCGTCTCCAGTGCTGCCGCGGCCTGGCGCGGGTGGGGTTTTCAGATCTCCTCGGTACCCGCCCACGCAGGTCCCTGTGGTGATGCGGTACAAGCGCAGGTGTACGGAGAAAGCCCGGGGCAGCGTGTATTTCCCCCCACCGACTCGCCTCGCTTCCAGAGCTGCGGTATTTCCAGCTCCCCGTTTCCTTGCAGATACCCAACCTTCCCGGGCTCTGCGTATGGACAAGCAGGGCCACTTTGAATAGCGAGACTCCTTCCTTGGCCCCAGGAGTGATTCAAAGAAGGAGCTCGGAAAACCGATTGTTCATGTTAAAAAACGGTGCGGCTCCCCCTAAGGATCCAGAGTCGTTCCCAATTAAAGTGGTGTGAACGTTCCCTTGTACTCCTTTTTCATGTAAATCCCTGGGGGGCCAGGGGGGCAGAGAGCATGTGTGCTCTATCCTCGGACCAAAGCAGCTCTCTTTTCTGTGACAGAGGGGTTCCCAGCGCTGGGATCATTATTTTGGTCCGGGGATATATACACCTAGGCCGCCTTATGGAAAGCTCCCCATTGAGATCAAAGAGCAAACGATTGGGATTGTCCCTGGAGAAAGCTCTCGACGTAATGAGGAAAGCGTCCAGGAGCCGCAGCGCAAAGGGCTTTGCAATACTAATGACACACACACACACACACACACACGTCTGCAGCCTGGCTTCTGCGAAGGAGTTTGTGGCGCCCGTCTTCTGCCTTTCTGGAAATCGCCCTTTCCCACCCACCCCCGGCCATCGCCCAGACATGGACGCGGTGGAAGGCGCACACACGAACCTCTGGCGGTCCGGAGCGGGGAACTTCCCCTGATCCCAGTTGCCTGCATCCCTGGAGCTATGGAAGTGGGGGAGGGGGGAGACACTCTCCTTTTTGAGTTGACTTGAGAGAGGGCAGGTGTCGTCGGGATCTTCCTGGTAGCCCCCCAAATCACAGACTCCCCTCCTGGTCTGTTTACGTTCAGAGAAGAGAGTCTCTCTACCACCCCGCTCAGCTGTTACTTTCCCTAGATGAACAGAGCCAGAAGGGTCAGAAAAGGACCAGTGTGACCAGCCCGTCTGAACCCCCGGAGTAGCCCAGGCCGGAGAGCTTCACCTGGTGTGCGGGGAAGGAAGGCCAGAGGTGACCCCAACAGGGCAAACGGGCTTCCCCCGGGTAGAAAAAGGGACTCAGACCTGGGAGAGCCGCAGGTCTCTTTCTATCCGGCACAGCGCACGGAAGAAGTGGCGCAGGCAAAGCTGGGTGGATGGGCGCTTTCAGCTTCACCTGTCCCGCCGCGGCAGCGTTGGCCGCAGGTTAGGCGTGCCGTGCGATACCAGAGGAGAGGCAGCGATGCGGCGGGAAACTTTGCTCCGCAGTTGCAATAGTTACCATGGCAATGCGTGCGGTTCACACCGACAGCAAGGAGAGGCTAAGGAGAGAAGGCAAATGTCTGTGGAGGTCCGTGCAAGGAGGGAAGCCTATCTCACCAGGGGCTGGAGGCAAAGGTGTTTGCACAACTCTCCTGCTCGCCTTGTCCAGGGAGTCGTTGCCAAGGGGGAAAGGCTAGCAGGGTCGGGCCCCGCTGCGGCGATCTCAGAGAAGAAGCGGGGATGCACAACGCCGATTTCCTCGCCCCTCGGCTTTAACATCTGGTGCTTTAAAGAGTAAATCCCCTGCTCTGAGCCAATGTGACTCCAGCTGGAGAAGGATCAGGCCCACTGGCGTTTGCATAAGAAATATGTCAGAGAGAGAGAATATTCTACTGCTGCAATGTTCCGAATAAAGAAATCTGCGTGCTTTCTACCAAGACAACCGGCCCTTTCTAAAATAGGGTGGTGGGACTGCAAATAAACACAGGATTATTGTGGGGGGGGGGGGGAAATGCAGGCATGCATTATACAGATAACATACAGAAAGAAACCACGAGCTCTCCTTAGTGATTACTTTCCACTTCGGTCTCTCTTTCGTTCTTTATATGTTTTTTGGTAAGAGCCTGCAGTGTGCTCGGGGCTGTCCACAAAACACACGAAGAGTTCCTGACCCAAGTAGTTACCAATGTACTTCCCGCTCCCCGCTCCAGCACATTGGACAGAAAAACACTGACTCAAACCTTTCGGGCCTCTGAAGAATTTTGTTAGACGGGCCTTTGAAAAGTGGCTTTCTTTCCAATATTTTGGCAAGCTGGCTCAGATTTCCCGGAGCTTCTCTAACTTTTTAATTACTTCGCTCACGATCCTTCATCATATTCCCTGTGCCCCAGTGTTTTGCAATGTCACTTTTTGTTACACTGAGACCTCCAAGTGACCTTCTAGGCAGGACTTTTTTTTTTTTTAAAGGAAAAGTCTGGTTGACATTTTTAGCAAAGAGTGGGCTACTATTATTTTGCAATTAAAAGAAAGTTTGTTCTTATGAAAGGATTAATTTTTTTTTTTTTTAAAAAGGGCCATCACCTTTTCAATAGTCATCTTCTTTCATTCTTGATTTTATAACACTACAGAATAAAATCTAACAACACACTAAAGAATAGGCATGATTCGTATATGATGAACTCCTTCAGAGAATCAGAAAACGTGAAGCTGTGAATGTGACAGGAGCGGAAACCTCACTGTAATAGGTTTACAATCACATTTGAGTTCCAAACGGCGCAAGACAGTAAATAGCACTTCTCGAGCACTAATATGCCAAGTAAAATAACTGCGATTATCTAGATTCGGAATGTGATCACAGAGGAGTTTATCTAGGAGGAGCTCACTCTTACAGCCCGCAAGAATGCACTTTCTTCCCGGGCTCTGAGAGCAACTTGCTGATCTAATGACAGAATAATAATCACATTTGTATTCTTCCTGTATTCTCCACTGTCCGGCCGTAGGTAGAAAGTCAGGACTTGATGGATTCTGTGTACCCAGCAAAATCACAGCAAGGTTGTTCAAACAATGTTAAGGCTATGAATGAAACCCACGAAAGCAAGGACATTCAGATACTTCTTACTTCTTTGGGGTTTAGTTAGTCAAACACATTAGATTACTCACTCTTTCCAGCCCATTCAGTGTCTGACAATCCCATTTCACATAATATCTACGCGATCTGTGCAGTGTGAGGTCACTTATCAGCTGGATCTGACGTTATTTTGAAAAGCAACCTTCCATTTATTTTGATTTTTTAAGTGTGGGTGTGGCAAAAGACAGACAGCTGGAGCGAGAACGCATTCATGGGTTGAAAGATTTGCTCCACTGGCTCTGAATGGGATTCCTTACGATTTTTCAGATACTATTATTATTGATTATTATTGATTTGTGTATACGGATGCTAAAGACCCAGGCTTGGAAAAAGTGCTAACGATGTGTGTGCATTACGTTTCAAATAAAAAGAAAGTTGCCTGCTTTTACAATCCAGTAACAAAAGAACGTTTGAAGTGAATGCTTTTATGATTTTTATTTTAGGGCTAACCGAGCGGAATTCTTTTCGGAGTTAAAAATCACAAACTGTCTTTTTCAAAATTGAATCGAAGGGGCGGGGGGGGGGGGGGAGGAGAGATCTTTTGGCCTGAGATCTTCTTTGCCAAATGTTTGCCGTGAACACATTTTATGGCCAGGTTTTAAACTCCTGCTGGTGGTTTACTCACACACAAATGACTAATTAAAAAAACATTAAGAGTCCAGCTTAAACCAACAAAAGCCAGGAAATTCAGATTTAGGACTGAAGCTCAATTCTGAGTGTCCACATTGTTCACAGGTCTCCTGTATGCATACATCCCCTGCTAACTCCAAGGACGTCAGTGGCTACCTTTTTAGTTTAGAATTTCCTTGCTTTTTGACAGTTTATTTCAAACCTTTAATATTCAAACCTTTGATTTTTTTTTGTTATCTTACCTGTTATTTTCATATTTCATGAAATGGCATAAAGAATTTACACCAACTTCCCAAAGCAGAGTTACCGAGGAGCAACCACCCTCCAAAATGATATCTCTATATATTCCCACTGCATACTTCAGGTGTTTGACCTCATTCTCAACTAACCGCTTGACAAATATAATTTGGGAACGCTCCAGCACAAACATAAAAGCATTCAAAAGAGGCGAGCTTCTGCTGTAACTAATTAGGGGCCCAAAGAAGAGACATCTTCGGCGTGCCAAGCCTCAGCCCATCGGAAGGTTTTATTATCACCTGAATCCCAGCACAAGAGAGGACCGTGGACACTGGTGCTTGTCCAGTAAAAGCTAAACATTATTTTTAATTCTTCAGCTTCCTTCCCATTTCAAAGTTACTCCCTTGGCAGTTTCATTGCACTGATGAAAAAGCCAACGGGGTTGTTCTGACTGTCCGGCCTTTGCCAATGGATAGTGCTTCACAATAAAGAGCAGTGGCGGGGGGAGGACCGGGGGCAGGGATTGAAACCGGTAGGGCATTTGCAGAAAAGGGTGTAAAGGTTGTGGGTTGTTTTTTAAAAAGACATCAAAAAGAAAAGGCATGATGGGATGGACACTAGCTTCCAATGCACTTTACTCTGCTAGTGACAAAAACCCAGGACATGCACTGAATGCAGAATTACCCCCCCCCCCCGAAAATAATAACCCTATCTAATGTGATATTTGGTGCTCTGCAGAAACTAGCCTTCGTAAATAATATACAAAGTAAGAAACCTAATCCAGCAGGCTAGAATGTTTAATTCATCATTATGCGAGCTAATTGGAAGGTGATTATATGGTAATTGCTCATTAGTGGTGTATATTTATCGCTGTACCTTATGTCAAGGCCATGGGAATTGTGTAGAGTCTGTTCTCTCATTTCAAGGCTCAGTTTCAGAAGCAGGAGCGAAGCAGGCGAGATCAAGTTCTTCCTGACGTCAGGTCCAGCCCAGTGCAATGGAGACCTGGACTATAAATATTAGCCGGGTTCCCCTGGATCAGGGAGGGTTAGAGTTAGGGGGAGGGGTTGCGATTGGCTGAGGGAGCCCGGGTCCAAAGTCCAAACCTTGCATGGCCCATTGGGGTCCATGCGCTGGCAGGGGGCTAAAGGCCCCTGCTGAAGGGCGAGGGAGGGATAGCTAATCGGGGGGCTGTCCCGCGGGGGGAAAGGTGATAACCAATGATGGGAGGCGAAGGGACAGAGTAGGAAAGGGCATTTTAAACGACCAGCCCGCGGGATGGGAAACGTCAGTGGTGCCGCAGGCACCTGCGGATGGAAAGGCAGCTGGCTGAAGATTTGGGTGCCAGGAACGTAGGGTTTGGCTGGATCCGTGTTGTTGGTGCACATGTCCGTGTCCGGGGGAGGGGGGGTGTTTGGGAGAGAGGGAGAGATCGATCAGCTACAAAGTCCGGGTTAAGACTGAAGGTATTTCATATCCCAGCTAATGTCCGAGCCTCGTGCATTTTCTAGCCCTGGGCTACCCTGTTTACCGTTTTAAACTGATCTTTAAAGGGGAGAAGAAGAAGAGCAGAATAAATCTGGTGCTGACTTAGCCAAGCATGGGGTAATGTTTGGCAGCAGGCTTCATCCTGGGATCACTGGTGGACAGTAAAGCGTTTGGAACCGCTCCGGTTTCTAACTGCGCTGGTAGTACTGTGTGTGATTCGCCCCCTTCCACTCCACTTCCCTTCCGCTCCGCACACAGGAGACGGCGTTAGGCTTCTCCGTGTAGCTGGGACTGGGGAAAGAGACGCCTGTGTAGGAGCACAGGTCGCTAAAGCCACTTGTGAGCCGGGCTGTCTCTGGTGCGAGAGGCGATTGAATTCAGAGGCGGTGTAAATAACACGCTCTCCTCCACCCCTCAGGTTAGAATTTTCCAGGTGAGTTTAGGAAGGTGGCGCAGGACTGGAGTCCGCAGGAAGAAAGAGGCGATGAAAGACTCCAGCCGGGGGGGGGGAAGCAAGCGCCGGGAAGGTGTTCCCCGCAATCCGCACCCGCAGCTGCGAATTAAAAGGGAGTGAAAGCGTTCCTCGCGAAGGGGAAAGGGGCGCGGCGCCGGACCACTAACTTTTGACAGCTCGTTTTCCCGGAGCCGGCTGCAACAGGCGATAATTACAAAAGGCCAATTAAAAGCCGGCGCGGAGGAGACGCTGAGTGATGGACCTTTCGCTTTCAAGTGTGACACGGCCCGGGTTTTAATGGCCGCGAGGGTCCCACCAGGCGAAGGTACCGCAAGGAGCAAGGTTACTGCCAGGGGTCAGTAGGTTCTCTAAACTCCCACTTCCCTCTCACAGCGGGGACTATTTGGAGAAGTAAATCAATTGATATATTAGCTCTAAGTGGTTATGAAACACCGATGGCGAGGGAGCAGGGGATGGGACGATCCGGCTTATCAGGGAATCGGATGCAGAGCGAGCTGCCATTTCTTTTCCATTTCCTCCCAGCCCGGCTGATCCTCTTTGCTAATTTCCGTCAAACGCCCCGGAGTGACACAGCCATCCGTCAGTGTCGGGGAGGGCAATAAACCCGGCGTGAACGCCAAACGAAAGTGCCGCTCCACAGGCCGCAGCCTTCCCCCTGGGAAGCGCTCTGCTGCCCGCAGCGCGCAGCGGTGAGTTGCCCAGGGTGTGTCTATCGTTGTGTGTGCGGGAGCCACACACACACACTCACAATCTGTGGGGGCGCAGCGAGCTGTCGTCTGAACCGACGGGGGCTCACAAGACAGCCTAGGCCCGAGCTTTGTTTTATGGAAACCGCTGGGGTTAAAACCAAGGGGCCAAGTGCTGACCTCAGTGACACCGGTGCAAATCTGATTCTGGAGCGATCCCAACGAAGAGAACGGTTACGCCGGATTTGCACTGGTGCAACTGAGACCAGAATCTGACCCAATGCCCCCTAAACCTCTGCTCTGGGCGGCTTGCACTGAACCTTCCAATTCCTGTGCAAACTGGCTCCTGAGCCCCTTCTAACCACCGAGGAAAAATATGCCCTGGCACCGACAAATGGATGCTGCTGGAGTGTAGGGTCTATTTCTGAGAGCAGCAGCTATGGCCATGAGACCAGGTTTGCAGAACCTTAATGTAAAAAAAAAAATGGCAGTAATCTCGATTGCCTGCAAAACCCACAAACTACGGCAAAGTGAACTTGCTCCGAAATCACAGCCATCCTTTTCCTCAGGACCACGGTTGACTTCCTGTGCGCTTGAAGTTCTCCCTAGAGTATTAACAGACACGTGCACATGGTAGAAGGAAAGGCAGGCATGGCTGGGTCTGTGGGCAGGTATGATCCGGGTGTATGCCTGTAAATATCTCCAGAGCGATCTATTTCCACCGCACATACCTGGCCAAATCACTGGCGGGGGCCTTAAACCACCTTCGCTGTAGCATTTAAAAATACATATATATATAGATAGATAGATATAGATATAATACTTGTCTCTATAGATTGTAGCACCCCTATACGGAGTGCAAAACGGAGGAGGAGGGTGTAACGATCAGGGCTAAACACAGAACCAATGTTTCACTTGAACTGATCTGGGAAGCAGTAAAAAATGTGCTCGTTTCTATTTCATCAGCACGGATGCTTTCCCCTCTTCCCCCTCAGTCACGGAATATAAAATACATTTTTAAAACCCCCGGTCGGACAGCATCTCCCAAATATTTATATTTCAATGTTGCCTGGCACCCAGCGTCCACATGAGCCGCTCTAATCCTGCCACTTTAAATAGATGAATTAATAAAGCAAATGAGGGGCTAATAAGCTGACTGTCCTGCCTATTGAGGCAGGGGGAGAGAGACTAGAAAGTGCGCCAAATTTGTTTGCAGTGGATCAAGGCTAGCCGCCTTTGCTTCACTTTCTTTATCTTAATTCCGACTTGAAAAGATATAATTATCTAGTTTGAACAGAGCTGCTATCAAATCCTTCTTTAGGCAGGGAAGGGAAAAGCTGGAGTGGATTGCAGTGTTCTGAGCCGCTCGGTGCTGCCTAAGATAGTGAGTAATGAAGTTGTGGAGTCCTGAGATACAAAGGGCATTAACCTCATTAGCATGAAACCTTTTCTTCTAACCATTGTGGGACCCTTTCAGACTCCTAATCCCCCCTATTTTCAAAGCTGGGTTTGTAATAAAGCTTTTAGGGGGTTTTTTCAAAGCTAATGGCATTCTCTGAAGATTTTATTGCTGTTACGCTACATAGGACGCTTAAATTTTTCTCTCTCTTTCCTTGCGGTGGAGGGGAAAAGAAAAAAAAGGATATAGCTCCTGCAGAAATAAGCCTTTTATCAAGATGGGAAACAATTTATAGAAAGGCCTACATTCTGCTGTTTAACGGCGCTCTGTTTAATGCTGGCGCATTTGCATGGGTTTGAAGTCGGACTCAGGCTAACTTTCGCCAGTGGAGGTGACAAACGCGCCCGGATTCGTTTCGAGCTCCGCTGTTTAGGGGGGGGGGGGGAATGCAGCGAGGAGTTGTCTTGGGGAACAGCTCCCGTCAATAATTGTCTTGGGTTTAGATATAGGGCACTGCATTGCGACAGGCAATGCAACTCTGCATGGCAAATCACCATTCTTGCATGCAGAGCAAGGGCGTTTAAAAATAATAAAATCGGACTTTACCATTTTTTTTTTAAAGACCTAGCACCCGATAGTGCCCACACGTGCACGGAATGTCTAATCTTCCATTTTCAAGGCAGGATGTTTAACAAAGCTCGTATTCTCGCGCTGCATTGTAACTTCGCCTTATCACAGTGTAAAGGGTAGTCAGATTGTCCTAAATTATGTCCAACTAGCCCCCCTGGATCCACGGATTAAGAGATTAAAGGAGACCACTGGGCAATGCCTCCTCTTTCCCCTTCATATTCCTGGTATGATAATTGCCTAAACTGATTTGCACTTTCACAAAAGCTCGCAGGATTCTTTGTAGCTGGAACAGAGGAGACGAGGTTTCTCTATCAATGGAAATAAAACTGATTAATGCAGTCTATCAGGCTAAAGAGCAAATGAAGCATGAAAAAACAACTGTGTACCCCCAGAAAACCAGCTAGTTTCCTCAAGGCTTGGTTGCAACTTCTCTTCCCCCTTCCCCCAAACACACACGCACTTTCACGTTAGAGTTTTTCACTTTCCCCCCAGGATCGCTCCCCTCCTGACAAACGTACAACTCGCCAAGTGGTTATTAGATACACATCTGTCGTGTCCGGATTTTCAAAATAAAATTAAAAAAAATATATATATATCCGGCCTAACTTTTTTTTCAAAACAGAAATTCCGCAAAAAATAAATAGCGGATTCTCCTGTTTCTTCCAGTCGAAACTTGGCTGCAATTGGCTTATTTACTTATCTATTGCCCTTTTGTGGGGGGGGGGGGGGGAGTGGCTCTGATCTCTGGGTTATTTTGTTTTAATGTTCCTTTTACAAGCGACTGAATGAATTAATCAAATGCCATTCAGCGCACCGCTCATGTTCGTTGGTGCCGACATTGACACGAAGGTTTAGGGTGTGAAGTCACTACCGTGGCATAAAAAAAAAAATTTTTTTTTTAATAAATAAAAAAGAAGGGGGGTGGGGGAATCGAACCTGCACGTTTCAAAAACTTGGGAAAATATAGCTTAAAATGTTAGGGCATATTGATAAATCTTTATTGACAAAATATTGACATGACATACTTCTTGGAAGTATATAGTGTGTTAGAATTCTAACAAATTAAACACAAAACACAAACATATTTACATTCTGGTATAGAAGACATTAAGGAAACATGTGTCACTTTTTTTTTAGTAGCTCTATAAAACTGGAATATTATAAGCTCAGTGCTTGAAACTTGCCTCCAATGAAGATGGCCATTTAGAAGCCATCCTTTCCAGGGAGTCCTTTACACGGCTACTGCCAGGTTTGGAAGATTTGCCAATTAGGGACCCTGCCACCAAACGTGGTCATTGGATTTAAACAAAAAAAAATTAAGCTTCATAATGGGAATATTATATTTTAAATGATTTTTTTTTTGTTTTTTTTTTTTGTTTTGTTTTTTTGTTTTTTGCAGCAAAAGTCAAAACCATCCACACCCCATCCCACCGTGTTGTCCGTTTGGGTTACTGCTACTTCATTTAGCTTTCACAATCACTTTGACGCCAGAAGTTATCATAAAATGTTTACAGACGGCACAGTTCTCGTAATAGAAAATTAAAAAGCACACAGGACCTGTCTTAAAGGGAAAAGAAATTACAATTCATTTCTGTCTTTAGGAACTGGGTTTGCCCACACGGCTTTACACATGCAATGCGAGTTTCTGAAACAGGTGTGGTGCTGGGCTGTGCGTGGAATTCTCTTTTAAAGGCTGGACAAACGGGGAAGTGCAACATGTCCTGTTAGGTGTTTTGTTTTGTCGCTATTTTGTTTTAAAAGCGGCCTGCGAGAAACGGAGTACCTGTCAATCATCTTGTCTCGGCGATTTGGCTTTGATTGACAGATGCCACTTGCCCGGTTTGTGCCAGCAGTGCCACACGTTGGATCTTTCGCTCGCTCGCTCTCGCTCGGCTGCTTCTTAGACAAGAATTGCATTTTGATGAAGCCTCTATCTGTATCTTCCCTGCAACGCCACTTGCTTGTGTGTGATCCGTTTAACACTTTTTGTTCGGTTGGTTGAAAGTCCAAGTGCCAGTTTTTAATCGTCTGAAGTGACGTCTATTTCTTCTGGACTGGCTTGTTTGGTCGCAATTCTCCACCGGTTAATGTGATGAGTCCCTTTTTTCTTCTGTTGTGAGTCTGAACCTTCCTCTTCCAACTTTTGTCGCTTGAACTTTGTCCTTCTGTTCTGAAACCATACTTTTACCTGCAGACGGGAAACAAAGTTGGGGATTACTCTGCCGGTTCCACTTTCACACCCCAGAAAAGTGGGGAGCTCATTACACGGATTCCCTTTGAAGAGTTATGCCCCCGTAAGGAATGTTATATGAAAAAAGATCTGTTTTCTCTCTCTGTTTTCTCAAGAGGTGTAAGAAATCTGCTTGGAAAGGGATCCGGAAATCTACGTGTGTGTGTATATATAGCGTACGTGGGTATACACGGAGACAGACATTCACGGTATATGTGCATACAGGTTGCGTGTCTATATAGAGTGATATATGCACACTCGGAGGAAGTGTGTGTGTAGATAGATAGATAAATGATTGATAGATACACACACCTTCTGTGTCCTGTATACACGTATACATAGACATCCGCACATATGCGCTCTTTCTCTCTGCGTTTTTATATAAACACACGTACACTGTATATAATACGCTTGAGTTTTCCACACATCGCCCTGCATATGAAGTTCCTACATTTAGGAAAACCCCTAATACATTCTACACCATCTTTAAAAAGAAGCAACTGCTCCAGCCGTAATAAAAATAAACGGAACTTCTATTTTTGCATACCCCCATTGTAAGTGTCTGGTAGTAGTCAACATTTGGGAAGTGATCGCTTCAACTGCAACAGATTTGTGCAAGCCAGGCCCCTTGGAATAGATCCTTTGATATCTCGGTTTAATCGCATTGGGAGGAGGGGGGAGCAGGAAGAGGTAATGCAACATCGACTTTGCTTTAACACTCCAGATAAGGGGAACCTTGGAATAACTATTTTGACGGTGAAACCAACTGCTCAAACTCCCTTTAAAATGATATTAATTAGAATATGAGAGATGGCGATCCCGAAAACCCCACTAGGGCCTTTACTTTCCCCATGGAGGAGGGGTGCAGAATTCTGAGCATTATCCTTGAGAACATTTCTCCCCCACCCCCCCCCCCCCCCAAAAAAATCCACCCAACTCCTTTATATAGCGGTTATTTGCGCCAGGGCCGCCCAGAAGCGATCTTCTTAAAGCGAACCCTTCAAGTGCCGTAAAAAGGCCTCCCTGAATTTGTTCAGAGTCGAATAAATCTGATTTAAACATACGCCAGATTACTTCAGTCCTATAATTCCAGACAGTATTGATCCAGAAGTTATCTCGAGAGCTGGCCACACTTCTTGGAGCGGCCAAAGGTAAACACGGGTTTTTTTAAACGCAGTTTAGACTCTGGGTCTGTCTGAAAGCGCCTGATAAAGGCCCCAGCAAGAGGGGGGGGGGCAGGGAACTGGAGCATTTTAATAAGCTGGTTTAACCCGCTTCGCTGGCTCTTCAGAACAGAGCACTACCATGCCAGACACACATCTCTGCTGCATTTTCATATTCTCCAAAAGTCTCCCATTAAAAAGCTGAGCGGGGAACAAGGGGTGAGTTTAATTTGCTTTTAGTTTGCTAATTGAAGGGGAGGACGGTTCATTTCTGCACGCTGATCTCCAAAAGGGAGCTCGTTTGTAGGGAACTAGGGGTTTGACATCCGGACAAAAGACCCCAACCAGCTTCGGAATCAAGCAGGACAAAGACCACCTTAAATACAAGCTTTCCAGTGGAAATAAGCCTGTGACCGGTCCCTTGTTCGGAGAACCTCATAAAAGTGACGATCCCTTTTTATTGTTTTGTTAGGGAGACATTTTAAAACAAAAGCGCCAACCTCTTTATTGCTTCCCCCCCGAAAAGAAAAAAGTGTTACAACTTAATCCGCACAGAGAGCGTTACTGTTTACTGGGAACTTTGAACTAAGCTGCGGCTGGAGACGCTTTGGGGTTCTTGGTTTTTTTTTTAAATACAGTGCCACATACTGTAGCAAACGCAATCCCCTCCGAAACTCATCACTTCTGAGTCTCCCGGCGGGGGGAGCGAACCCCACAAACTCTCGTATGACACCAACAAAACCGCGTGAACCATAAGAGAACTGAGCAGCAGAGTGCAGAAGAAACTAAAAATCGGTATCTAAATAACCCCTCTGGCTAAACACACACGTTAGACAGTTCTCATGCATCCTAAATAGTTTCAATACGAAATGGCTCATCCACACCATAAACTCTTGAAGTAGAATTAACCTTGTAAATTCTTCAAGAAACCAGTATGATCTGTCTGGACAATTCTCAAACAATTCAATTCCAATCTGTTTCCTTCAAATATATTTGATGCGAGCCCAAATCATTCAGACTGACTGAAACAATCTATCTGAAACAATCGGAGACACTGTTTTGCATAAGTATAATGTAAAATAGAGTTGTAATTGTCACTTGAAATATACAAATCAGCTAAACAAAAATACTCCACCTTAAAATTCTGGACCTCAGCCAGCAGATAGAGACATTATTAAAGTAATTCTGGTTAGTAATATATCTATGTTGAATTTTAATCTTTATATCTCCATTAATGATATCGTAATTTTGCAAGAGCTCTGGACAGGGATACAATGATAGAAAATTCGTCTTATAAACTATGTCCCTTTCCCAAAAATAAACAGTTTTTTGACATCCAAATGTTGCTCAAATTGGCACGAAAAAAAAAAAAAACCACCCACAAAATTGACCAAGAAGTTTTCCTTTGAAAATGCAAATCGAGATTTGTAATATTAACACATCGTAATTCATTTTATAATCTTAATGTTTATTACAGATACAGAGATCATCTAGATCCGAATGACCACAGATAACCCCAGGGGAAAAATTAACTATGGTTTACTTTGGATATTATTGGTAATAATAATTGTAACCGCTGTAATTTTTAACAAAGGCGAGTCGTTTTAATAAATAGGGCGAGGTATTTTATAAGATCCAGGCAGCGGAAAGGCATACTGGGTTAGACATCCACTCCCTCCCTATTTATATTAGATCTGAATCACTACATTTATAGAAAAATTGTGTGTGGTTTACTCTGCCCCTTGGAAGTTGCCAGGATATTTGTAAATTACATTAGCCCTATTCTAACACTCCGGCCTCAGAGGTTTCCTCTCGGTGTCCTTACCTGAGTTTCCGTGAGGCTGAGGCTGTGTGCCAATTGTTTCCTTTCTGCTCCTACTACATAGTGATTCTTTTCAAAGGCATGTTCCAGTCTCAGTAACTGGGATGGCGAGAAGGCTGTACGAATCCGTTTAGGTTTCCTGGCCAGTGCATTGTGCAAGAGGAAGCTCTCTGGGCTGGTTTCATTCCCTGGACAGCAGGGCAAAACAGAGAGAGATTAGCAACACACCTTTCCGCAGACACACGCCAATCGTATGATTTAGCCCTCGCGTTACTTTCTCACTATTATCCGGTGGGGAAAATTCTGACTTTTATTTTTAAAAAAGCTCCTTTTTTTCCCTATACTGTTTTCCCCGCCACGCAGGGGGGAAAAAAGGGCAGATCAGCACGAGAAATTAATCAATAAAATAAAATCCACCCATACGCGTGTAAACAAAAACTAATGGACGCTGCCTTGTCTGTGTTACTTATTTATTGTATGAAGCCATTCTGAATTCACAACTGGTTTTCGACTGAACCCAGGACTATATTTTAAACCTAATAAGAAAAGCAAACTCCTCACAACTCGAGCGGTCGGGCTAGTCCAATATACTGCCGCAGATGTGCAAGAACCAGCCTCCTTTCTGCAGGTCGGATCCTGAGTAACTCCCCGAGAACGACGTTTCATCGGGGTTTGTGGGTTTGGTTTTAAACCGAATCTTTGAAATAGTGACACGCCGGTTTTCAGCAGATTCAGAGTCAGTGCTCACACCGGCGTGGGGCTGGTTACCCTGAACTCTCTATTTACCAGCCACTTGCGGTTGCAGCAGTAGGAGTAACAAAAGGTTTATAAAAAGAAACCAACAAACTTTAGGGAGCCCACCCAGCGTAAACCCGAATCTGCATTTGGCGGACGTGGAGGCTCGGTTGGTTGGTCACTTTCCCGAGCTCTGATCGCCATTTTCGACTAATTGGGCTCATTTTCTTGCAAGGTTACAACCTCAGCGGAGAACCAGCGAGGTCCTTTTCTAGTTTCTTTTTAAAATGGGTCCATTAGGAGGGCTGTGATTTGAACCAGCTCTGTGGCATAACACCGGGAAATGTCCGCCTCCTCGCTCCCAATCTGCTGATAACTGCGACACATAATTTGGTGAGCGAAACCTGTAATTTCCTTCTGAGAGGGTATAATCCATTTTGAACCACAGCCTGCCTGCCTTCGGAAAGTCTCTCAGCAGCGCTGAAGGATGCCGGGGATTGCATTTTGCAGTCTAAAAACAGGCGGCTGCTTTCAGAAGAAGGGAGAGTGGCGGGGAGGGGGGGGGTTTAAATGACTTGAACCAGTGAACTTCAAAAAAACAAACACAAAAGTGAACGGGGCGCCGTAGAAAAGAAACCTGATCTTTCTTCGGGGGAGCAAAGCTCGCTGCTCGCAAAGGGTTAACTAAGCCAGGCAAGGGGGGATTTGTTTATTGATTGTGTACCGTGGACTTTGGTTATTTTCCCCTCAACTGGTTATTAATCATTTGGCAACTCTGAAGAGATCTGCGTGAAAATTCACACCCCCCCCCAGCCCCCAACACACACACACACAACCAACAAATGTGTTCGCTCTCTGTTTCTCATTTGCGTTCGTTTTCTTTTAAGGCAAAAACCGCTCGGCTTTTATGAATGACTAGTGTTCGTTTCTTGTTGATTTTGTTCCCGTGAACAATAGGAAGTTCTGGGATTTTTTTTTTTTTAAACACAAAAGATCCTTCCTCGCGCCTCCTTCGCCTTCGCTGGGCTCCTCCGGTTTGTCAGGGGAGAAGCCTAACGAAAACACTACATCGGTGTCTACATTTTAGACTTCGATGATCCTCGCAGCCCTGCTTGTTCGGGTGCTTCGGGCAGGCCAAGATCCAGAGCCGGGTTGCCAATGCCGTAGGGCGCCCCTTCCAAACTTGCTACAGTTTTCGGGGTGGAGAGGGGGGGGTTGTTTTGTTTTAAACGGCAACTTTAAATTACTTATTTTTAAGCCACCGTAAAACAACTGCGAACCCTCGCCAGAGCCTGTCGCCTGCCCCCGGCCGCCCAGCTCCTCCGCTTCGATAGCGGAGAAAAACAAGACACAACTCCACCAACAACATCCAAACCTGCGCCCCGTTTGGTGACCAGCGGCGCTCAGATCCCGTCTCGCCCTTTTCAAAGGCGTCCTCCGCTCCCCCCGACGTTGGCACCCGCCAGCTTCCCTCCCAAAGCTTTCCGGATCCCCTTCCCTTCTTCCCTCCCCCAAATCCGGATCGATGCTCGGGACCGGATCGATCCGGAGCGCATCGGGAGCGCGGCCGGGCTGAAGGAACCGAAGCGGCACGTACCTTGGAACCTGTGGCCCAGATATCGGTATCTGTGTATTAGCCAGGGATAGAAAGTGGAAGGGTCCCTTTGCTGCGATGCAAACAGCGGGTGCGGGGAGTGAGAGGACGGCAGCGGGTGGGCGGCCAAGGCGTGGGGAGGCGGGACGGGGTGCACCGGCACGGCCGGGTTGGGCGGGTGGGAGACGGCCTCTGCAAAGACCAAGTCCGGGTTGGAGTAGACCCCTCTGCCGGCGGAGTGGAAGCCGTTGAGGAAAGGGTTCATGGAGCTGGAGTTGGCATAGCTGAGCGCCGCGGGCCGGATAGGCTCCTCGGAGCGAGAAGCCGGCAAGGGGCTGTCTTTGGCCACCAGCGACTCGATGGTAAAACACCGCTTGGGCGTGGGCTGGAACATGCTGCGGCAGCTGGCGTCCCCCGGCCGAACCTCGGTCTGTCTCCGGCGCCTGAGGAGCGATCTCGGCAGCCCCCGAAATCCGCCCGGAGCCGGGGAAGTTCGCAGCGGGGAGTGACTGGCGGCGGGATGGATACACACATAAATAGACAGGGGCTGGCGGAGAGGCGGCGGCGAGCAGCACCCAAAAGGGAGAGGGCGAGAGAGAAGGAGAGACACGCGCGCACACGCACACGCACCAAAAAGTTAGTGGGGAAAGTTTCCCTCCCGCGGAAGGCGGCTCCTCTAAATCCGGAGACAATCCATGGATGTGATCGGTCCCTTCACAAGTGGTGCAAACGATTTGTTAGTTCATGAGCCTAATTAGTGCTGGGATCACATAAACAGCTTCCTCTGAAGCCTGGTAAATGGCTTGATGATTGGTCGCTATTACTCGCCTGGAGGTGGAAAGGGGGGAGACTCTTTAAAGTGCGTCAGAGGAGAGGCGAGGTCTGGGAGCTGGGATCCTGGAGGGATGGATCCAGGGCCCGGAACGGAACGGAGTGTGTGAGTGCCAGCGCCCGTCCTCAGCCTCTCTCCCCACTCCGCGGCCGTCCCCGCCGGGCTCCTCTCACCTCTGCAGCCACTCCACAGCAGATCCTTCCTTCCTTCCCTCCCGCAGCGCAGGCAGGTAGGAGTTGAGGGAGTTCCCCCCCTTTAATGCTGGGAGGTTACTGCTGATGCTTTCAAATCTGCTCCGGGGGGAACCTTTCCGAAGGGCTTGGCTGCACGTTCAGCGCTGTGCATCCTGCCACCCCGGAGCACTGCCCTCCCTCACCCGCCTATCCTCTCCCCTGGTGCAAAGATGGTTCCAAAGTCCGGTCTGGGGATGCCTTGATCCCCAAGAAGCCAAGCAACCGTGGGAATGTCAGAGTCCCCTTCGGGATGCCCCAGAGTTAAGAGGCATTCGCTTTTGAAAGAGTTGTTGACAATGAAAACGCCTGGGATTTTGATGTTTTGTTTGTTTTATTTTGTTGGGGTTTTGTTTTGGCTTTTGTTCGTTTTTTGTTCGGGTTTTTTTGTTTTTGTTTTTGTTTTGTTTTGTTTTCTGTTTTTTTGCAAACTTCCTTCTGGCCGATTACCTGCTGACACTCACTGCCCCGTGGTGGGCACAAAAGATACCAGCCCAGTAGCCTGCTTGCAGTATGCAAAACTAGGACACGCAGGGCGATCGCAAGGGGACAGCAGAGCAAATCAGAAAATCCAGCCCTGTCCGTATTTTCGAGATTACCTTTGGGTTTGGGGCTGATTTTAGGGCCGAGTTTCCCCGCTCGGATTGGCTGGTGCTGTAGAATAATTATGATCACATCCTAATACTGCTGGCTGCTGCTCACAGTTTATTGGTAGTTAAGGATCTATTATCTATTCATCAGCCTCCTATTTTTGCCAATTACATTCTTCTAAAGTGAAGTACCAGCAGGTATTTTGCACATTTACAATTAATGATAAAAAAAATCTGGCGTACTTTAAATCTATTACGGTGCTGTGTAATTTATCTTAAAGATGCAGAATTGCTAATGTGAATGAGTGTTTCTGTTGAACTAGGGATTGAAAAAAAGCCTTATAAAACAGCTTAACATTTCCTTCTTTTATTTTAACTTCCCCCCCACCCTTTTCTTTCTTCCTTTAAATAAAACTAATCATTTACTCTATTGTATTAAAATATTTTACAATCGTCACATAGAAATATACACGTTCCTTTCCCAGTAATTGGCCAGTTTAACTCTTTCGCCCTCTTTTCCTGCACTTTCCGTGTTAAACAGTTGACTCTTGCAGCCTCCAACTATTTATAGAATAGCAAACAAGTAGAACTGTGTTCCACATATATAACAAACATGACTATGTCTCTCTCTCTCTCTCTCTATAAATATAACTATGTATAATATATACTGTATAGATGTACACCGTATATATAATTTTCTATCTGGTGTAACTATATTATACACACATACCTTTATAAATGTGTTTATATATAAAACACACAGTAGAGTTTGCATGTCTGTAACACAATTTTTGCAGCGGTTATGTTACAGTTCCACATATTTGGATAAATATTTCTCTCTTACACACACACACTACGACGTATGTGTGTAGAGATTATAAACATACTGAGCTGCTTTTGTTTCAGAGGTAGATTATTTTTCCCTTTCCTAGCCTAGTTTTGTCCCCCAGTGTTCCGTGCCCTTTGAATCACTATTATGTTTTGAGAATGAGTCTTTTAACTTTGCTTATGGCAGCGAGCCTATCTCATAATACACTGTCATGGTGACTGTAACAGAGATCTGGGTTTCTTTTCTGTTTATTAAAACCAGTGTTGTTGAAATAGTACACTAAAGATGACCGTGATAATTTATTTTTTCTGTTTAACTGAATGGGATTTTTTTATCATTGTTACTGGGCATTAAAAATCAAAGGGAAACTTCCTCCTGCTCCTAAGAACAACTTTTCTCTGTTTTGTGTGTGTAGGTATTTAAAACCGATTCCCATTTACCTGAGTTTGCAGGATGAATCTGCCTTTGAATGCTCTATCATTCATTATATTAAACTTTAGGGCTTTAGTTCCATGCATGCTGACATAATCATGAGGATATTTGGGAAACAGCATCAAAGACATCAGCTGTGTGTGTGTGTGTGTGTGTGTGTGTGTACAGAATGCACATACAAAAGAACCCTATAGGGTGAAATGTCATCATGAATTATAAATTATCATTTTTGTTATGTTCTGATGAAGAAATGCTGTTTAGTCCTGAATTCCTTCCGAAAGGGGCTCGTTTCTCTCTCGGTCGCTCAGCGAAGGAGGCTGTGGCATTCATTGCAGACCTAGATCTAAGAGAGGAAAAGCTAGCGAGGGGGAAATCTCCGCTTTGAATCCCTGATTTATCCCGCCAACCTGCTAGGCTCGATAACAGCAATCCCGAGGTACAGTTTTCTTCTTCTTACTCACGCGAGGGGCCTCCGCGGTAGCAAGTCAGTCGGAAGCCTCGGGCGGGGAAAGTCAGCGGGATTTGCCCGGGGATGGCGTTCCCAGATGTAATTCGCCTTTTATTTGTCAACCCCTGGCACAGACCGGAGTTGCGTGGACAGTATTTCATGAACTATCCCTGGCCTGGGTTTGGAATCGGAGGGCGAGCTGTTCTGGAAGGCTACAGGCCAGATCAGTGATGTATTTGGGTTTGTTTTTCTTTCCTTTCACTTTGGGGCGGTAGGAAACCATCGCTATCACTTTCCCCTCCCCAAGAATTGTTTAAAAAATCTAGGACTAGTTTCCGATCGCCTCTTTACAAACGATGATGGTCCAGAATGCAGCTTCACTGCTACAGATTATCACAGGACGGGTTTCATACATGTCCTGTGCATATATGTACACTGCGGGCTACGTCAAGTGTGTGTGTGTGTGTGTGTGTGTGTGTAAGGGCTATAGTAAATATAGATCTAGAGAGAGAACCGAGAGAGGTAGCCTTTAGAAACACTTCCTGTGACTTCCGTGCGTAACCCCAACTCTCCTGGTACCATCTCCACACTCCTTATCTTGCGGTCTCCTCTGAACTTTCCACACCGCGCTTGCTGCTCCTCGAGGAGACTATTCTTGATGTTTTCTTGGCGTGGAAGAAAAGGAAAATCTGGCATTGACCCCGTGATAACAACCCCAGATTTGCTTAGAATACACTTGCAGGCAGAATAGCTCGGAGGGAGTGGTGCCCTGGATTTGCAATCCAATTACATGTCTGGCCTCGGCTGCGTTAGCCTCGGATTTCCAAAGCAACGCGCATCTCCAAAAGCCAGAGCCAAAAAAAAAAAAGGGGTGGGGAGGGAAAGGGAGGCCTCAGCTCTTTGCATCTCGGGGGCAGGAGAGCTGATCACGAACCGATCCTGGCGGGACTTTCGGAAAGTGAATCGGTCTCCCCGAATCCGGAGTGTAGAGTTCTTTGTGTGCTCAGCTCAGATCCTGGGGCGTTTCAGGGTTTTCTCCCCAGAGGTCTGGGCCGTTAAGGCGGTGACAAAGTAGGGAGGCGACAATTAGCCGGCTAAACACACAACTTCAGTCGCTGATGTGAGCACTAAATATCGAGACATAGATTTAAGCGCGCTCCGAGGCCTTTACAAGCACATTACGCGGCGTCATCTATGGTAATTCATGCACCCAGCGCCGGGACGGTGGAAATAATGCGGGGAGATCACCCGGGAAGGAGGCCGGGCCCTGCCGAGGAATCCAGGGGACGAGTTACTCATTACACGGTGTGCAGGGGAAAGTTTAACGCGCGGGGCGAGCCGGTCGCCCGGGCTCCATGGAAATGGAGCTCAGGGGCTGGACTCTCGCCCCACTCGCGCTCCCTAGGCCGGTGGCTTTCCGGTTTGAATCAGCTCCCGGAGAGATTCACGGCGAACAGGTGGGTGCCGCGGCCCTGCCCAGGTTGGCGGGGGCTGCCCGTTTCCATGGGCGATCGGTCGGTCTCGGTTGCGTAGGCTCTTGATTTCTGCTTTGTAGCGTCTGGGGGGGGGAGAAGGGGAGCAGGAAATAAACCCGCTGCCTCTGCCAGCAGCACCGAGAGAGGAGCCCGGTGCGACTAGGAGCCACTCTCGTTTGGAGACGAGCTGCACACGCACACGCAACGCGCACACGGCTGTGTACCGGGGTCTGGGGAGCCATGACAGATACAGGCCTCTGTCTCTGGATGCGGACAGGTCGCACCCTTCCGTAGTTTTTGCGCACCAAGTCCTCCACTTCTGGGTAGGCCCGGGGAGGGTTGTCTGGTGATTCTCTGGCTTGGCTTCCCAAGCGATGCAAGATGCTGCACGCTGGTTCAGGTGCATGGCCAAATCTGTTTAAAACAGCCTGGGGGGGGGGGGGGGGGAAGGCCGGCTCTGCAGTTGTGAATATTTGCACGGAATAGTTGGACGCCGTGCTAAAAAAGAGCACGTCAAGAAACGGCGCGGCCCTGTCCTGGAGTCTTTGCTCCAGCAAAACCCCTGTTCACCTCACTGCCTCGTTTTCCCTGGATAAGGCCTGCAAAGACCGGGCTGGCCCAGCTGTGGTGGTCAAACGGTCCTGGTGATGATCTCCACGACTGCTTGTGAGTAAGGACTGGCAGGAGGACCAGGAGCTGATTTCATGGAATACAACATAATATACAGTGAGGGGAGAAGCTGGCTGCTGGAATTGTATCGCCCTGTGCGTGAGTGTGAGGGGCACAGCTTTCACTAGGGGGAAGGGGTGTCTGATGATCTTTGACATCTGATTACATTACCCATTGATATCCGGGCCCTTGTCAAGTCCCAGCCAAAAATGAATACGTAAAAAGCCTGTAACGGGCGATGTCTCATTGCACAGCCAAGCAGAAACATCAGATTCGTTTGTTAATACAAATATGAATTCATTATAATATACACTAGTGCATCAGCGCCTCATTGTGCTAGGAACTGCACACACACACACACACACACACAAACACACGCAAAGGCACAAGAACTTGCAGTCTTTAAGTAACACCACACAATCGTTTTACAAATCACCTTCGCCTGGATAACATCTGACTCGTGGTTTAAAATTGCATTAGGAAGACAGTAAGCCACCAAAATAGCTGATCCCCAGCTCCACATAAGAATCCCTAATCTGCCTTGAGCGCTACCAAACACTAGATAAGCATAGTCTTAAAATGCCAACATATAAGGGGAAATAGGAGGAAGTGTCATTTTTGAATGAAAATAAAATGAATAATGAACACCAGCCTCTCACCTACCTAGGCTATTTTACACATTCATTCGGGCATTAAATTATTTCTAACACGGGTATTTATGATCAAGTATTTAAATAATACATACGTACATACATACATACTTTATTGTGTTTGGTGTTCAGCAAATGGGCTCTTACAAACAGCGTCTCCCTAGGCCAGCATTCTAGAATCCGTGTGTATGCAGCGCCCCCTACTGGCTGGCTGGTGGGAAAGTAGCAACAACTATTTACCATGGACCCAGCCCGAAGAGAAAATCCCCTTTAAAATATCTTAATTGTAATGATCACCAACAAAACTAAACTAAACAACCGCCTATAATTTTCAAAACATAATCTGATCTATAAGTGGACGTGGTCTTACGACCATCGTAAAATCGATTCTAAAAGCCAATTATTCCCATTTTGGACATTTTATTGAATAAGATTCACTTGGTCCTAGTGACAAAAGTTCAAAAAATATGGACTATTATAAACATATTTTTGTTGATCAAGGGCATATACAATTTAAACCCCCTATCCCTTGTGTGTGTGTGTGTGTGTGTCTAAGGGCTACATCAAATCTATATCTTGTGGTGTATACGCGAATGTGAATGAATTTGACGTTATATATCTATTTATATATATGATTTAAAAGATTTGTGTTACCTGTTGAAATATAAGCCATAGATCTGAAGTGTTCGACTTCCAGAGAGCAGGCGGTAATGCTCGGCCAATGATACAATTCAGATCTGCCATGACTAATGAAATATCCTTGCTTCTGCATAATATTTATGTTAAAATACAATCGTAAGTTGTACTGGTGGTTTTGCGGGGGGGGGGGGGTAGGTGGAGAACTGGCAGTTTTAAAACTTGTCTATCCCCTCTCCTCATCTCCCACGGCTGCTGCACATTTGGGCTCCGGAGGTGTCTAAATACCGATATTGTGAGCCCGGAAAGTGCTCTCTACTTCTATGGCGTTGTATGAAAGAGAATTTACCCATCGTTTCTAGCAGCAGCAAGGAGCCACCGGTTTTGTCCTAGACTCTCTGACTGTCCATCCGCTGAGTAACTGATGGAGAGAGGATATAGCTGATGGGCAGATATAACCACAGCTGCTCTGTAGCGTGTGCTCCAGCCGCTTGGGCTCTGCGTGGATGACGACCCACCAGACCCAACAGATAAACGCGGACCAGGGGCAGCTCTCCAGGCCATCAGAAGGTGCATTTGTGCTGGGCTGCTCTAGACATCACCCCAGAAATGTTACTGTTTCCTGTGTAATGGTCTGTAGCTGGCCAGGAGATACCGGAGAGCACAGGAACTCGGGGAGGGAGGAAAGAGTTTGCAGCTCTGTAGAAGGAGCGTGAGAGAGAACCTATCACACCTGGTACTTATTTTCCTAGAAGCGTCTCATTCCCAAAGTAAGGTGACACATCACACGGTCCACCCGCAGGGTGAGCTGAACTAAGAAATGCTTTTAGGGGCCCGATCCTGAAGTTTTCACTCAGGAAGTCCGGGGGCTCTGTCCCCTGGTTAATTTCACCTCCTATACAGCCGTGCAATGCTGAGCCCTTTCTTTTGCTGGAGAGACATTCCTCCTGGTTTTGCATTACTCACAGAGTAATAATTGCCTCATCTCTTCGACTTTGTTCTCCCCCCCCCCCTCCTCAATTAGCATTTCCCATCATTTGCATCCCCTCCCCCACCCCGGAATACTCATTCTCATTGCTTTGACTGTATTTAACCTTTTATTTTGCAAACTCCGTATAGTCCTGTTTTCATGCTCTGGGCTGCGCCCTGCCGTCACTTTTTTGATTAAACGTTCCACGTTGAAATCAATGGTATGGAATGACCCCTGTCTTTCTGAAGAGGGACGTTAATAGCATGTTACTTTTCATGGTAAATCGCATCTGATATATATATATATATATATATATATATATAGTTGAAAAGATACCTCATTTTACCAACAGACTCGATTTAATTGCATCGATCAGTGGGATCCCTATGTAAATATTCCCCATATCACATATGTCATAAGCAGAGTTAAAACCAATACAGTGACCTGCTGAGTTACACTATGTAGTGCTTAAGGAATACTCAACTTTTTAATACTAGTGGAGCCGTTTTCATTGCTACCCCCCCAGGCATCTTTTTCAAGTGACAAAACTGTTAACGGCCCCGATACTGAAGCCCTTACACTGGCCTGATTTTGTTTCACTTCCTTGGACATTTTGCCCGAGTGAAGAGAGCAGCTTTGCGCGATAGAGGCTCCCTCATCCCTTCAACCAGCTCCGGTATATTATCGTTGTCCTGTGTTTATTAACATCACCGCAGATCCCTTGCTGGTCCTACCTGCGCCTCTACGGCAGCGTGCGCCTCTGACTTCTCCTGCAAGAAGTTCTGACAGAGGAAACCCAGCTGCACGGACAGGGCTTACAAGATGTCGAAGGGTGGCTGCAGTTCGTTTTTCCCACTTGGAGATTGGTCACTCAACTGGGCTGACTTTAAAGTCGATTTCCAGCCGTGTTTTTGTTTGTTTCAATATGAAAGAAATGCCCCGATACCCTGTGGTTTAGCTTAACCCCCACCCACCCCCGCGCAGTTCAGAATCTAGGGCTCTGGTCCCTTAGTGACTGGGTCTGCTATATTTCACCATCTGCCAAGAATGGAGTTGGTTAGGATGGGTGCAAACCCCCTCCTCGTCTCTCCAAGCAATCTCTGTTTGAATTACAGGAGACAGAAGGCATTTGAGGGGAAGGATACAGAATACATCTCAAATAATTCACCAACCTTTTAAAGTCGAGATTCAATATTAGCACATGAAAGTGTCATTTGGTGTACTAATGAATACGTATTTCATTTTAAATAACGCGTTTCTCAAGGACTTCAAGTACACAATTGCTTGCAGTGGCATCTTAGAACAGGAACATAAGTATTCCGCTTTGAAAGGCACAGCCTCAGTGAATTGTGTGTCTGTGGCCGATGTATATTTTCAAATAGTCAAGAATCTACAGGCTGGAGAAGCCGCGTGTACTACAACAGAACTCCGCAGCAGCAAACGCCTTGTACATTTCAGGCCTACTCGACCCGCTGTAACATTCTACACATGCATAATTCATGTCAAACACGGTAGGGGCCTTCTTAAATTGTATGCGGATCTATCAGGTTACAGCCATGTTATGCTGTGTTGGGTGCGGCAACCTAAACCGTACATACAACCGACAGCATTGTCTGTGCGCATATAGTCCAGATTGTTTTTCTGCCGGGCAAAGATCCGTTCCAGACTTCGAGAAAGCTTTTAACTCTGAACAGGGAATGAGCTCCACTTTAAGGAGAAACCCGGCTCAGAGGTAAACACGTAGAGAGTGTTCCTAAACATGCTTTCTACATTTCCTATGTGTAGGGCTTGCTACCGGGAGTACAGACCGCCAGACATGTACAAAGATTGTACCGCAGCAGAGACAGAGGGAGAAAAGTCAGGCAACTCAAGGCTAGCCAAAACAAAGTGTTTCGCCCACACTGAAACCACTCTATAGACGAGGGCCAGAGAGGACGCAAACAATAGATGTTAAAGGGAATCTTTAATTCCGTGACTGAATTTTTTTTTAAAGGGAGGCCATTCGTGTTTTTAACCCAGTGACACGGTTTTATTAAATGAGCTTGATCTTACGGATGTTTGCTAGGACCCTCGTTTCCCATGGTACTAAACACCATTTCTGTACACGTGCAACGGCAGTTCTGCAAAGGACGTTCAGAGGCATAACTGATCAACAGGAATCCGTTTTAATCCAATGTTTTATTGTCATTCCAAAGTTAGTGGCGGTAAAAGGAAGCCGGTTCTGATGGTGCCAGATCTCTCTTGCCACTGACTGGCTTTTGATTGTCACATGCCATCATTATCTGTCAGTGATCTGGTTCTGATTGTACGAGATCACCGCTGCATGATGGTATTTTAATAAAGCAGATCTACACTGCAGGGGGGGAAAAAGAATACCGCCAAGGAGCATAATTCACAACAACTTCAAATCTTTAGTCACTCACCCTACCCTGAGGAGAGTCAGGAATCTAAACTGTCCTTCTCTTTAACCTTGGCAGGATGCGGACTGTGTGTAGTTAGATCTTAGAATACAGCAGAAGTCTGCACTCTGGGGTAATGTGTTCCCTATGGCTAGCTGGTGCATACAACGTGCTTTCTCTCTCGCTCTGAATTCTCTTTCCTTCCACTTCTTTTCGCTTTCTCTTGGCATTTTTTAAAACCAGACAGTGCAAAAGAAAGTGTGTTTTCCTTAATAGCTCCTCGATCCTTCTCAGGTCAGAGAAGGGGGTTAAAACCCGGGTTTAAACGGCGCATTGCACTCCTCGTTGGGTCTTTACCAAGCTTAGCAGTAGCCTTCAAAGAGGTGCACAACCAGCATGTCTATATTTTGCACCAAGGAGAGAGGTGATCAGGGCGGCCCACGAAAGGGTCCTGAACCGGGATCTCCTGAAGTATTTATTTTTCAATCTATATCCCAGAGAGAGAACTTCCTCGGAGACAAATGATCTTCAGGGGTGGCACAGCGCTCCGGACCTCTCACATCAGGACTGGGTGAGGCTGGGGCTTCCGAGTGCTTGTTCTGCAACACAATGCCGCCTTGGATTCAGCTGCTGCTGCTGCCGAAAATACGGTTTACAGCTTCCCATCGAGCTCCCCCCAGCGCAAACACAGCCTCTGGCTGCATTGCATCTGCTGCTGAAGTCAGCCAGCGAAGGAAGCCCGGTGCACCCGAAAGGGGACGCGCCCGCAGAGTCAGTATGAGCATTTTATAGCATGGCTTAATAACTGTGATCGGGAACCGGGCTGTTTTGGAGGTGACCCAGGGTGCATGATTGAAATCTAATTTGCTTTATATGTTCCAGGGACGGTAGCAGGGGTACTTTAAAAAAAAAAAAAAAAAAAAACTAGGAAAGGGGAAGATAAGTTGGCAGAGGAGTTGGTATTTATTTACTGGAAGAGTGAAACTCTGCAAAGGCATCTGAAACAACCCATTTGTCTAAAGAGACTGACTAATCCGAGCTGTGCTCAAACACGGACAAAACCGCAATCTCAAAAGTTGCACTCACAATTTCAGTCATTTTTTAAAAATAAAAAGACCAGCAACCAGACAATTGGGTCTAAAATAATTGCTTGAATAGCCAACTAACTATCACACACCAAGCAAGAGGGGCATACACAGCATCTATTTGCAGCATCTATATATGGCCCTTCACAGATATACTTGCTAAATCATGTCAACGTTCAAAGTGCCCCAGGGTTTAATTCTCAAAAATATGTTGGTTCTTTTTAAATATACAAACCTTATGTGCAGGGTTGTTTTTGAAATAGTTGTGGGTCAGGCATAGTATTTTTTCCTAGTTATAATTTAACTATGAAATATTCTGTTGTAGAATTGCTCCTGACAGCAACCAGGTTGCAGGGGCATTGCAATTATGGAAATACCACAAGTGTTACTGCTGTGTTTTTTGGAATTCTTTCTAATTTATTTTTTCCCGTGTAATATGTTAACCTACCCAAAATAGCTGGGGAAGGGATCTGTATACCCTGGAGGTGTCGAGTGAGCGCTGAGATACTTGCTGAGTGCTTTTTGGAAAATGAAATTCTGGCCTCATCTTACACGGGGAAGCTAAATCCATCTCGCAGCTTTTGAGAATGAAGGGTGTTATTTCCTAGAGGGTAGGGATTTAATTTGTGAAATATTAGTTTTTAATTACAGCTTCTTCTTATAATAAAATAATATTTATAGTAACATCAGTGCAGATAGTCGATGCTATTTCCAGTCCATCGGTTGACCATTCTTTACACAACGGATGATACAAAATAGTCTATGCTGTAGGAGATTTTAAAGTACAGTGTGTGCCTGTGTACATACATGTTAATGTTTCCTACTAATCATGGGAGAGTAAGTCTTAGAATGCTCCAATCTTTATAACAATACCCAAATACAGGGATAGATTCTGTATCTCTTGCTCACATGGAGTAGGACCTTATTCTGCAAATTGTCCCAATTAAATCTGTTGGACAATACGCAGAGTCAGGTACTTCTCCCCCTTAATATGAATGGCAGAGTCTGGCCCTTTTAACACTATTGTAAGCTGTCCTCTTAGAGACCCATTGCTGTACAACCCTGTCGTATTCTTTTTTTTACAACAGTAAACTACAAACTATGGGAAGGAGTAAAATCACTTGCAAAACAATTTGCCAGTATAGTTTGAAGTGTTTCGATAGCCATACACTGAACTGCCTAGAAGGTGTTCGATTGTAAATGACGCCATGAATCACAGACTGAATTGTTAGTGCTCCACAAGGTCATTTAGCCCAACCGTCTCCCCTTTTCTCCTCTTCCCCCTCCAGAATCTAATGACAGCAGAAAAATAGACAATATGCGGCTTTGTGTCAATACGCCAACATCTGTTTGTCACTGAGATATTTTCGTATGATGATGATGATGATGGTCTGAATCCTTAGACAAACTTTTTTTGCTTATGTGTTTGAAACTCCTTTCCCTACTGTAAGAAAAGCAAATAGCTGTAGCAATTATCAAGCTGCAAGGCTTGGATGTGCATATTTTAGCTATGATTTACTGCACATGTGGAGTGTTTCTCAGTACTTCTGAACAGCTACTACTGAACTGTTCTGAGCTATGAGGTAGAGAACCCAAACAAACCCTTATCTCTTAACAGACCCATATGAATGAGCCAGTCCTCAGCTGGTGTAAATCAGCCCAGCTCTACTGACTTCAGTTGTCACAGCTGAGGATCTGTGCATAAATCTTCAAAGGTTGTTGATAAGGAACATTTCTTTGTTTCATATGTAAAATGCATCATCAATTTTTCCTGAGTTCTTTTTCTCTGCAATCATAGCTGATCTCACCTATCATGACCTCCAGTAACACTTGAATAAATATCAATTTTCTCTTCATATAGCAATTAGCTTTTAACCTTATTTTGGATATGCCCTTTTACAAACAAATTAAAATGGATACACTTTTTTTTTAGGTAGCCATTTTGCAAAATTTCACCTGGCTAGTTGATGCAGAGATCTCTAATGATCTGTGAATCACTGCAGGCACGTAGGAGCTACAAACAAAAACATTATTTTCCATTCTGTTTTATATAGATTCCTGCACTTGCCCCCATTCATAGTGGGCATGGGAACCATCTTTATTGTCAACAAGATACAATAAACTTTAGAGGCCAAGGCAACAAATCTCTACTCCTGGGAGTAGTTATTCTTCTTGTGAGTTGTCCCATTGACTGAACTTCAGCAAAACTACTTGCCTGAGTAGGAATTCCTTGAAGATGCAAGAGTTTGCAGAACTGGCTTTTATTTTGTATAGCATTTTTCATACAACCATACCCTATTATGCTTTGCCAAGTAATAAAGATACAGGGCCAGATTCTCTACTTGCGTAAAGGGGCACAGCTCCATGGAGTCCAATGGATTTTTGTCCATTGACACTGGCACAGAAATTGGACCATAGATGAAATGGTTGCAGAGGAAGAGAGACATTCAGAAGCATAGCTGAGGAAGAAGTTTTATTTTCAGCTGAGATTGGAAAGACGGTGACATGTGTACTGCATAGAGAAACTTCAACAGTCACTAAACGTATGCAGCTTCAGTATTGAAAAGAAGGACAGCTGTGAATTTGGCTAAGTCTGCTGTTGGCTCAATAATCTAAAAAACTTGTGCTGTGAATTAAAAGCCCTAAACATCTTTCACTCCAAACAATGAAACTTAGTCTATTTTTATTTATTTATTTATTATGTGGGAGCAAGGGGATTTGCTCTAATCTTTAAACTCAGTAATGGATGTTGACTTTTATACCCAGGCCAGCTTTATTTTTTTAATTTTTTTTTTAAAGAACATTACATAAAAACTGGGATCTAATCTTCTGCCATGGGTATTGAATGCTGCATTCCTGAAAACCAGACTTTTCAGAGGAGCCATTTCAGCTCCTTTAACACCAATTGGATAGAGAGGGCCTGATCTTCTGGTCTCTGACACCAGTTTTACACAGATGTGACTACACTGACTTCCAAATAGTTACTCCTGATTTACACCAAGGGAAATAATCAGGGCTAAAACAGGCATCTGGAATAACAGGTAAAGTCGCTTTTAAAATTGTGACACAATGTAACACATTGTGTAAACACTTTACAATCTTAGAAATGATGTGCTAGGTTGTGAATATCTCATTTGCGTTTTATAAGGGAGAAAAAAATCCTATAGGCCCAAATATTTCTGTCCTCCATAAACCAGTGTAATGAATTAAAATGAATGTGTGTAGCTCAGCATATGTTTAGCTGGATGTGTCCAGTAGATTAATACCAGCCTTTCACCTCCAGGTCCTAAATACTAAATAAAAGGAGTCTGATGGTCTCTATTCTGTTTGCAATTGCCTAACAGATGAATAAAGAGATCTTCATTTCGTGTACTCTCTCTCTCATTTAACTGTTTGAAGACAATAGCTAGAAAATATTTGCAGAGAAGGAAATTATCACTATATGTGATCACTTGCCATTCAGAATTATAGAATTATAACAAACCACTATTCTGTACCAATGCAATCTAAAAATAGCACCTAGCCACCAGTAGCCTACTCTGCTGTACTGGACAGCATGGAAAGTTTTAAGAAACTAAACTCCCAATATACAGTATAATCAACTCTTTGAAAATAACTGTATGGAAGATTTAATTGCTGAAAACATTAGTCCTGGCTACAGCATTTCAGCATCAAGAAATGGGAAACTTTCTGGTAAAGGCAAATGTTGTAGTCTATGTGAACAGAAACAGAACAATGCATTAACTTCAAATGATGCACTTGGAATGGTAGAGAAACAAACACTTGGAAAGATGTTTAAAAGCCTGGTGCAGCATACAGTGTGTGTGTGTGTGTGTGTGTTAGAAAAGTACATCCAGAAGTGACTATTTTGTAAATTAATGTTGACAAAGAAATTAGCATAACTGATACTTAAAATAGTTTATCCTTACTGTTGCTACCTTATAGCAGAACACTTTCCATTTTAAAATGTACCTTCTAAAATATGGGGAGACAACTGTGCACGTATCATCTGACAAGTCTTTTTTTATCTCTTGTGGGTTTGTCTATTGCTCACCATGAGGCTCCATCCTGCAAGGTGCTGAGCACTCTAGCCTGGTCTATGTGTGCTTAACTTTAGACATGTGAGTGTCGCACAGTGGGACTGGGCTGATCCTGTGCAAGACAAGAGAAGAGGATGCAAAAAGCCACAGTACGACAAGAGAAGATCAGTGCCTGTACATGGCTAGAACTGGTGGTTGCATCACTCACCCAAAAGGCATGAGGGGATAAGGGAAAGGCGAACCCCTTCATCACCCAAGATGGCAGAGCCCCCCTCTGTTGCATGTACTCCCTAGCAAGAATCCTTCCACAGGAATTCCTGCTGCAGTATGGGCCCTCCATACAGCCCATAGCTGTAATCCTTAGCTTAACCCTCTCCGTGCAATCATCTGCAAGCCAGCAGAGTTTTGACACCCTGAAGTCTGAAGACCCTTATTTTGAGTTGCTTGGTTGTTTATTATTATTTATTATTTGCATTGTGGTAGCACCTAGAGGCCCAGTCCAGGATCCCACTGTGCTAGGCACCGTACACAGATATAACAAAATGAGAGTCCCTGCCCCAAAGTTCTAGGTACGTTTATTATATGAGTCTTTAAAAGAAAGAAAGAAAAAATGAAGCTGCATAGTGACGCAAGCAGTAGTCAGGATATGGTAAAGTTAAAAATGAATGAGCACCCTTAACTCTGCCCGCTGCTATTCCTGCTTCCATTAAAGTCAACAACAAAATGACCATTGATTTCAACAGTGCAAGATCAAGCCCTATCTATAGTATGGTTAAAGTAGTCAGTTTCACAAGCATATATTAATTCTCAAATGATACCATCTAATATCTCAATTTTTTCTACAGTCTTAGATAGACATATATCATTGTGTAATGATATGTGATATGCTGTATATAGCCAGAGCCCACCATGAAATTAATTTACAAGAAAGTACACCAGAAGCTGTACTGGCACAACATACAATGGATGAAGCATAACACATAGAATAATAGTGAAAATGTGCTGGCAAATGGGTTTAGGAATTAAATGACAATATTAACTCTTCCAGTGACTACATCACTATCAATGGTGCTTCACTAATACATCTTACTATGTAAATACTCTCTTATTACTTAACACAACTAAATATTTAGCGTCTAGAAATATGTCATCCAACAACAGCCATGTGAATTATTTGGGCTTGATACCAAACTTGCTCTTAGATTCTGGATTGAGAATACTGTAGGGGTGAATTCTCATTGCGATGCTAGGGGAAAGTAAAAAGAAGGCGCATTTTGCACACTTTTGACTGATTTATAAATGATAATCTTGTTCAGATTCTAGAGAATGCTTTCTGCCATATTCTTGATCCAGAAGAGAACAGCAATGTCCAGGCCTGTTTGTGCTAAGGAAAAGAATGTGTCTCATAAAACCATGAACCATCCTCACTGGATAAGAGACAGATGGAAAACTGGCAACTCTTGCAATGAGACCAGTAAATATTATGAGTGATAGCCGGACCCCGTTAAAGTCAATGGCACAACTCCCAGTGATGTCAGTTGGACCAAAATTTCACTCTATATCTCCGTCTTCAATAGTAGCAGTATACACCTTTATCTCTGGTCAAAGTGAAAGAAAAATCAAACCTCGGCTGGGGGGCAAAAAATTGTGCAGATTATTCTTTTGTTTTGACCTTAAGTTTTTTTGTATTAATTCCACTTTAGTAGCCACTAATGCCTCATCTTCTGTTATCGCAAGACTTGCGTATCTCTGGGGATGGGTAATGTGATACAGAGCCGATCACTGTTTCAAATTCTGCCTAGGCCTAGCCAGAAGTCATTACCAGCTAATTAGGATCCTGTGCCTATATGAAATGAGAAGGGTATGATATACTATGGATGGATGTCTACCAAAGAACAGTCATCCGTTTTGGCCCAATCAGCATAGAGGCCAGTGACTGATCATTCTAACAGCTCCTACACTCCTTTCTCACGGTCACATGTATTTCATTTACAACACAGGGCCGAGGCAGTTTGGCTGGGTGATATGGAGAGCGTCATTGCTGCTGCACTTAGCGTTGCCAATCTGGCACCTTTCATGAGCACTGAATCGATCCACTCTGAAACTTGGTTCAGAAATGTTTGTGAATCTCTAATAAAAAATATACATAACACATATGTGCTCGGAAACAAAGTAAATAACCAAACAAAACCCCAACAGCCAAATACTTTCAATAAGATGATAATATTCATATATTTAAAGTTAAGCACATGTTTAAGTGTTTTTCTGGACTGGGACCTATATGATTTGGCCAATGAGCAATATACTTTATGTCAAACCTGCCAAAAGCATTCTGGGGTTATAATGAAGGCTTGTTGTGGTGGTTTGGCAAAAATATATGGTAAGAGTGTGTCTTTTTATTGTAATTATCTGCCAAGAAAAAAATATTCAGCAAGGTTTTGAGTCCCATTTTAATGTGACATTATTATGAGAAAGAAATGTTTGTTAAAAAAGAAGAAAAACTCATGACTCATAAAACCTTTCTGCCAGTCTCAAAATTGTCAAGGTAGATGATTTGGAATGATCACTTTTAAAGAGCCCCCTACCCAATCTATTCCAACTGCAATTACTGGCTCAGTTGCTTAGCACAAATATCAGACCCCACCATATTCTTTGAGCCTGATTGTCAAACATAGGCATAGAGAAATAGTTGTGTGCTCCTGTCTTATGTAAGCAAATGCCAGATGTGTGTGTGTTCAAATCAGGTCAAGTTTAGGAGTCTAGCTGCCCATGTTTGCACACAAACACTTGTCGTTTGTAAACCACAGCCTGTAAAACATAATGTATTTAACATTCTTTCTTTTCATTCATAACCTTTATTTAGCAGTTTTTTAAAAGCATCATGTGCTTGAACTCTGAGTGGCTCCCAGGCATCTTTCTTTAAAAAAAAAAAAAAAAAAAAAGGAGTGTTTAGACTCTAAATGCAGCCTGTTTTAAATCTGAGTGGTGTAACGTGTAAGATGTAGTAAAAGATGCCAGTGCAAATTGTTGAGGGGAAATTAAAAAAAAACAACACACGCACAACAACTTTTTAATTAAACCCTCCATACAGGCTCAGACCTAATCTGAACAACCCTCACCCTTTTTGACCCCACCCTTACTGAAGTAACCTTCTGCTCAGAATGTGCTGTGTAAAATTAGGGCCTGATTCTGCCAACACTACTGGGTGTTGGTCCCACTGCAGTAAATGGGCTTCTCACAATAGTAAATACTGCTTCTGGCAGAAAGAGGTTGCAGGACTGGGCCTTTAGATTATGAGTTTTTCAGGGCCAGAACCTTTGTCTTTTTACTCCTTCTGTAACGTACTTAGCATATATGGGCCACTACAATTTAATAAGAATAATAATTAATAAATAGTACAGATGTCCTTAATAAATAAGGTCTGAATTCTGCTCTTGGTTACACTGGTGTGAAACTCTTATTGGAGTTACTCTTCATACTCTGTCTTTAGGCCAGTGGAGGCAGGGGGCACTGAATTTGTCCCGACTAAACCATATTAGAGTTACAAATCTCTTTCACTTCAAACTTCTCAATAACTTTTTTCCTTTGAAGAGAAACATTTTGTTTTATTTTATTTTAAAAGTCAGTAAGATTACACTACAAAACACAACTGATTACTTCATAAAATTTTAAGATGGACTTTAATTGAGAAGGCACCACTGTACCACCCTTCTTGAAGGGAAACTGCCTGTAGACATGTTAACACTAGGAGATTACAGTAAACATGAGAGAACACAGTACCAAGGACATACCAGGCCCATAGACTCAATGGAAAGTCTGACTTTCAATAATTACATAGTGTAGATGCTATAAATAAAATCAATCCTACATTTTCCTGCTTTCTATTCAAACATATTGATCTGTAAAACATTACATGCCGGAGGTGGATGTCACTGTTTGCTATTGGGATGACTAATGGATCAAAATGATCACTATTTAATGATATTTTTAAATCTTGGGCCATTGATTTTTCCTTTTTTCCAGTCTTTACTTACCTAAGAATTACTTTACAGATGTTCCCAGTACATTGTTCATCTAGCCCATTTAGGAGAATCCTAGAAGAATCTATTGTCAATACAGTGCAAAAGTAAATGTTCACAAACAGGTCCTTTTCTTCCCAGATTTTTAAAAAGCATTAAAAATATAATAGACTAATTAAATACAAATAATTACATCCAGTATGCACAGCATGCATGCAAAGTATAATGAAGAGACTCAGGAGAAAGCAACATGTACACACATGCATGCATTCTTAGTGAAAATAACTATACCTTGCTTATGACAATATCTCAGACATAGATAATTTAGCATACATGATTTACAATAAAAATGGGATTGGTAAATCACAGACATTGAATCTAGGCATATCAACCAACCCTTAATAATTGGCCCCATTCCCCAAAGAAAACTGACCAGACTCCTGCAACCTGTTGTTACATTGATATACTCCCCCCCCAATGGATCTTATTAGCTCACTCGTCCCTGTGTATCAGTGTGATATGTTTAACCTGACTGTGGAGTCCTAGCTGTGTGAGATCAGTTCCTTTGCAGTAATTCAGGCTAAAATAGATCAGCCTTAGCACTGGTGTTTATGGGCATCCACAGGACGGAAGATGAAAATCACTTTATTTCAAGATGTACATTGTATATCATTAAATTATATTTTAATATTTCCCTCTAGAATACTGAACTAATAATAATCTAATAATAATACTGCAACATTCCCAGAACTTGTGACCCATTGTGCTATTTGAAGCCCCACATCTCTTTCAAATATCTATGGCCCCCCATGTTTGCCATTTTAGTTGACATTTTTTAAAAAATAATCTTAATTGAAATGAATTAATTTCAGTTGTAAATCTACAGTGGAAGATATAAGAATAGTGCATATCTGGCTCTAAGTAGATCCCACAGATCCCAGTCAGGATAGGGGCCCATTGTGCTGGATAGTGTATGAACAAAATATATGACAGTTCCTGCCCCAAAGAGCTTACAGACTAAGCCCAGATCCTGCAAAGATTTAAGCACGTTTTTCACTTTATGCACTGTGAGTAATCCAGTTGAAATCAATGAGGCCACTGACAGTGTGCGACGTTAAGCATGTATGTAAGGACCAAGGCCTAAATAGAGATAAGATGTATTGTGGGGAGAGGGATTGTACACAATGGTGGGGAAACGCAAGGATCACAGTAATAGTTTGTGGAAGCCATGTGTGGTACTGGGTGTATGCAAAAGTACGGACTAACACTGGCCACAATTATACAACACCTTAACACTCACCGTAGGTATGTGAGATGGGGTGCATTGATAAGCACGGCCTACTCTTTAGGAGAAGTTCCTGGCTCATCCATGCTATTCTTGGCCATTCAACCTTTTCTGCCATATTTCTGGGTCAGTGCACCACGGATTAATGCTGCGTAATAGCCTTAGTTTATGGGACATTTACCCCCCTCCCTACCCCCACCCACACACACACACACAAAAACAGTTGGGGACGGTTGCGGAGGTAACGTATGCTTGTAAGGATGTCCCTGATTGGATCATCTGCAGAGACTAAATTTGGGATTTATGGATCTAAAGGCATGTACCTCAACTGCTTGAGCTAACAGAGCAGGTGCACTATCTTGGGAGCAGCGGTGGCCTCATAAATCTCTTGTATGGCCCAGCCGCGTAGAGGAGGACAAAAGCCCATACCACGTTAATGTGAGATACGTGCAATAACTGCTGACTACTCCCATCTGTCCACAGAGACATGCCCTGTGTACAGAGACATCCTGGATTTTTTTGAAGGTTCCTTCTTTTAGCAGGGAATGTAGTAAAGCATCATATCATTTAGGCCTTAATCCTTCAAAGACCAGTGCATGGGAGTAGTCCCACTGAAGTCAAGGCTCTGCTGATATCAATGGAACTATTCATGTATGTAAAGTTAAGCACATTTGCAAGCCATTGCAGAATCAAGGCCTTAGCCTTTTTTTTGTCTTATACAGCACCTTCTACATCCTATTCTGGCATAAGCTGCTGTTTTCCTCTCCCCTCGATGGCATTCTAATAGCCTCTAGAATGCAAATGGCAGCAATAATTTCATCAGATACTATAGTTTATCTGTTCTTTTATAATCCACACCTAAATTTCAAATGGCACTTAGGTTGTTAATAAAAGCTATTGGGGTGTTCTACTTGGAGACAATGGGCCTGATTCACTTACACAGATTTTTGCTTCATTGTAACTTCTCTGATGTAAATGGAATTACTTCTGATTTACGCCAGAGTAAGTGAAAGGGACTAAAGAAGGAAGCCAGATCTATGGCTGATGTGAGTTGGTGTAGGTCCACTGAAGTCAATTAACACACCTGGAACCATTATGGGGATTGACAATGAATCATCACCAAGAAAAATATGAATAAATGTAGAGGATATAATGCTTATCTTACAGTTCCCAGAAACTTTAGTGCTGAACTCCTTATCAGTGGTGGTGACTGAAAGATGATCTCCTGGTACTGCATGACTGCAGTGGATCTGTTAAAGTTTGTGTAAGAAAGTCAAGTAGGGAATCCTTTTTAAAATGTATCTGAAATATGATTGGTGACAAGGAGTGGAAGAAGACAGGGGCTCCAGAGGAACTGTGGTTCTTTCAACAAGAGGTGTGTACAGAATGATGCTAGGACTCCCACTTCATTGTTTCTGCATATTGTGCAGAGAAGAGTGTTGCTGTTGAGCAAATAATTGCACCTCATGAAATTTCTCTCGGAATTATTTTTGTTGTTACTTAAAAGATCCTGACTCTTAGGAAAATCCATGCTAACCTGCATTAAAATAACACTAAAACTGAAAAGTAAAGTTTAGAAATGACAAAATTTGTTGTATAATTATGTGATCACCTATGTATGGTGCATGGTGAATCAGGTAGAGTTGGGCAGTCAAAGTAAATGAATTCTGAAGCAGCCCTGCTGGAACCACTACAGAGGTTGGATGGTATATAGTGTATAAGGTGTGGCCACACAGCAAAGAATGAGGATAAAAAATAAATATTGAATAGCTGCCTTATTTGCTGACCACAGTCCATCTTGTACATTGAACAAGGCTAGTTTGCTGTAGTAAAAATAATGCATTATTTATTATATTAGCTATATAGGCGCACGCTACATACAAATACATTAATATCGGGTGCTTTGGAAGGCTGGATATATTTTGGCTCCAGACTGATATAAGAATATAAGACATTTTAGAGTAAATTTCATTTCTGGTAACATACGTTGGCTCAAAAGAATTGTAAAGTAAATAAATACATTACTATTCCTAATTCATATATTTATAGCACCTTTCATGAGGGTCTCAAAACATGTTACCAGATGGGTAAACTGAAGCACAGAGAGGTTAAATGACTTACCAGAGGTGTCAAAGCCAGGATTTGTACCAAGAACTCCTGACTTTTCAGTCCATGTTCTGATCATTAGATCACACTCTCTTCTGTGAAAACATCCAGAGTTTTTATTGATTTTCACAGTCTTGCAAGTCCCCCAAATCTAATCCAGCAAAGCACTGAAGCATATACTTAATTTTAAGCACAGGACTGCTGGCCTACGTCTCTTAAAAGTATTGGAGAGAGAAATGTATAGTTTTTAGAGAGGAAAAATACTTGCTTGCAACAGCACTGGACACCTTATCAACTCTGGCTAGAATTACCTGCACAACCAGGCTGTGCTCTGTGGATACCTGGGGGGCCTAGAAGGAATTCTCCTTCTGTAGGCTGTGGAGTAGCAACAAAGCATCTCTGTGGCTATTCCTGCTCTCTTGGGATAGGAGGGAAGCATAGCAGGCGGATCCACAGAGTTATATATCCACTGGGCCTACCCTGCTTCTCCTTTGGCCCACCGCAACCTCCCTCTACACTGCCACAGAAAGAGCATCCATGGGGCCAGAGACAGGCTCGCATGGTATGTGCAACCCAAGGCATCCTGGCCTTTTCCTCAGCCCCAGTGCAGCAGAGTGTCACTGGCTGCACTGAAAGAAAAGCTCTCTGAACGCATGATAGTTTGCGAGGGCAGAATTTGCTCATAAGTGTGCAGTAGAAGAAATAACTTGTTGTGAGACTTGCCTCAGAGTTAAGTGACCATAGCTATCTAGTTAACTTTTACATCCACAGACTGGACAAAGTGACTTCAAGATACATTTTGAGCTGAGTTACTTATTTATATTTTTAAATCCTGCAGGACAGGGACTGTCTTTTAGTTCTGTGTATGTACAGTGTGTACGCCCTGATTTCTAGACACCTCCTCAATACCAATAATAATTGAGGCAGCAAAGGAAGACATTTGCTGACCCATCCTAAAGTGTAAGATGGCTGGAGTACAAATCGGCAAAGATCTGTGGGACATAATCTGCCATTGAGTTTTAGCACAAGTCCCATTAACTCTGAGTTTCACCACACAATGGCGTACCGTAGCTCTTAGTTCCCCTCTCTGCCATTTCACAAACGGTGGCTGCAAGCTTCGAACAGTTTGAAGTTTGCACACGTCTTGCAGAATAATACTGCCTCTTACCCTCTTGCAGGGTCTGGGAGAATAAGACAACTCTATAGACGCAGGGAAGTTTTATTACAAATACCTTATTAAATCAAAATTGTAATGGCGTTCCAATTAGCTCATTGTTAGGAATCTTTCATGTTTGACTTTCATTTAGACTGATTACTGAAATAATGCAGACCCTGCATAAGTAATTGGCACAAAATAAAAGCATTTGAGCTGCAAAAGCCCTCTTGGAGGCTGAGCTCTTTAAAAAAATATATAAATAAAAGCTTCCTATCTCTCCATACTCATGAGCTTTCTCTGTTTGCCCCTAATAATGAGACAACCCATTGAGTCTCCTGTGGGTCTACTGGTATCACACTTGCTTTTTTACCTATCCCTCTGTTCTCAGGAGCAGCGGGGAGACCTCCTTCTCTTTACTCTTCATTCTTGCATTCTTTGCTCCCATCATTCCACTTCTCTCTAGTGTTTCATTGTGGATTCCCTCATAGGCAGCTCACACGCCAGCCTAGCCGTCTCTCCTTCTCTCTCCCATGCCCTCCCCCCTCCAACAGCCACATGTTTAAGTCTCTCCAGAATCATATAAGCAGCTGGGAACTTGTCTTTCAGTTTATTGGACCACTGTTCCATGCAGATAAAGAATATTTTCCTTTGAACCTAGGTCTTCCTGAGCCTGACACAAAGCTAACCAGCGACTCTTTGTAGCGGAGACTTGCTTCTTGCTAGTGTTTTGAGGGTTTGTTCCAAGCCAGGATTAAGCTAGTGCCCCGCACAGACCTCAAGATTATGCTTGCATCCTGGGGCAGAAAGTCTGCCTGGAGTGGAGTGAAGTAATGAAAGTACCCAGGACTCACTCCACAGGGGATCCCAGAGTCAGACAGTGCAACCCCAAAGGAGGGTGATGCTGGTCATGGCTAGGGCAGTCAGTGGATGTGCCACTGGTGGGTTCCCCAGGGGAATGCAGACTGACATATGAGGTGGAGGGGCAAACTGAGCCCTGACAGCCCAGCCAATAGCTGGTTGCAGATTGGATATGAAACATATTAAAAAGAACCTGCTGGCTCTGTGTTAACCACTAGTGCAATGTCCATCTAATACAGGACTCCATAATCTCCATAGTGTACGAAAGGGAAGTTCTGTCAGAGGGGACCTGCTTCTGGCAAGAGCCAGAAGCTGCATGTGACTAGGAGCAGTGGGCCACAGGGAGAAGCCAGGGAACTAGCTGCAGAGACAGGCCCAGCTATCAGGCTGAAGGCTGGGACTGGAGGGCCAGAAAGCTGAGCAGAGATATACCCTATTGCTGGAAGGGGGCAGTGGTAGCTACAGTAGGAGGACACGGGGCTAAAACCTGCAGGCAGGAGCACAGTGTAAAGAGATTACATTGGGACTCTGATATTTTCATACTCCCGGACTGGACTGCCCATAGGGGCTGGGTGGGGAACTGTTGGTTTCTCCTCCCTTTCATATTTCATCAAAGTCTGCCTTGTGTGTTTGCACCTTCTATGTCTGGCAGCCTCCGTGAAGAAATCCTCTCTGTTATTTCTTCTGAGAGTGTTTTGGGGGACCTGTTGAGGGCTGGAGCCTGGAGCTTAGAGCATGCACAATGCCAGCCTTCGAGCCCACAGTACACCCAGTACACTATCAAACATTTAGGAGACTGATTTATTGCAGCATTTCAGTCTCATCCTACACTGGGGTTGGTTACAGTAAATCCACTGAGTTAACAATCATTCTGCTTGTGTGTTTCATCCCTGTCTCTCTCTTGTTTATTTAGGGACTGAACCAACTCCCATTGAAATGAGTGGAAAGATTCCCATCGACTTCGGCAGCAATTGCATCAAACCTTTAGACGTCAGCTCTTCAGAAGAGTGACTGTCTCTTACTAGGTGTATGTTCAACACTTAGCACAATGGAACCCAATCTTGGTTGGGGCCTGTAGGCCCCACTTTAGTCCACATAATAAATAATAATGATTTACTAATAATTTCTGCTCCATTTGAGCTCAGTGTATTTTTGATGGGATCTTTTTTCAAAATTGCAAATGATTAAGGTTCCAACTCAGGAAAGCACTTAAGCATGTGCTTACGTCCACCCCTATTCCCACAGCAGTTAAACACATGCTTAACCTTAGAGTTAAGCATGTGCTTAAGTGCTTTGCTGAATAAGGACGCTTTCTTGAACTGGGGTCTAAAATGTTCCATAACTATAGTATATAACCACAGCTGTGTGTAAGAAAGGCCTTTATTGTGTGAGTAAGAAATATTCCCATGGAGTGCTGTCTATTTTAAATTAACTCTGATTTTTTTATGGGATTCTTTGAACCAGAAACCATCAGAGAAGTGTTAATGCTAAGCTGGCAGTCATCTAGACATCTGTGTATTGTTGGGAACATTTATCCTGGCCACGTAATTGTAAATGTTTTATATTTGCTTGTCACATTAAAATAACTAAGAAGCCACTTGTGCATTAGTTTAAGTTGCGTAAGTTACTCTGATTAGTCAAGCACAGATATGTTCCTGACGATCTGCCTGAAGTAATAAAGATGAAAAGTCTTGAGATATCCCAAACAAGTTGTAAACTAGTGCAAACAATTTTGAAATAACTAATTTCTTTTTAATGTGTAATGCTTGCTGGCGTCAGTGTAAATTAGCAACTCTGGCTTAAACTCTGGCTCTGTTTAAATCCATGGGATTTTTTAAATCTTCCTCCCCTCCTCCCTCCCCCATTCCCATTTTTTCTACATGGAAGGAGCATTTTCTCATGGTTATAACACTGAATTAGAGTGAGGGCACCTGGATCCTATTTACAGCTCTGCTATTTATTTATTTACACTACAGTAAACCAAATGCCCATCCTAAGCTTTGGGCACCCTCAATAATCTTTAAAACACATCTCTCATAAAACAAGCAACCTCCAGCAGTTACCCACAGAAAACACTACCCTGGCAGAAATAGAAGCAATAATTTAATAAACCTCAACAACAGAATCACCAGAGTGCCTCTCCAAGCATTCCCTGACTTTGCCTGTCTCCCAACTCCCTATGAGCCAGGATGAAGAGATGAGCTTTGACTCATTTCCTGAAAGTTAACAAGCTCTGGCTACTACAAACTAAAGTAGGGAAGCAAATTCCAAAGAAGAGAGGCCTGATGGTGTGGCCTGCTGGTAAGCCCCCATAGTGCTGACGGCAACTGTGGTCTTGGAGGGAGAGAGACAATCTTTTAGATAAATAGATCCCGGACCATTTAGGTCAAAGCTCTGTGCGCTTGAGCGAGTCACTATAAGTCTCCAAGTCTCAGTTTTCCCAAATATAATAATTTGCAATGAGCAAATTTTTTAAAAATGTTATTCAGCTTGCTTTCCAGATGCTCATTCGAGCTGCTTGAAAAATTAGAAATTTGGGGGGGGAGGGGAAGATAAATAATTGTAGAAATTTCAAACTTTTCAGCCAATTTTTTCTCCTTCCAAGAAGATCCATATTTTACACTGCTTGTAAATTACTGAATTAACTTGCATTATTAGGAGCCCAAGATCTGAGAGTCACAGTCCACCATCATAACTTGGACCAAAGCCTTCCCTACCCTGATCTTACATTGCCCATATCACTCTAGTATCTGAGCTTCTCATAACCATTAATGAATGTACCTGTGTGGTAGATAAGCATTATGATCCCAATGTTTACAGAAGGAACTGAGGCACAGACTTGCCAAAAGCCAGAGAGGAGCCTGTGGTAGAGCCAAGAACTGAACTCAGCGCTCCAGATCACTGCCTTAACCACCAGACCACCCTTCCTACCTAGCTTCCAGGGCAGAAAAGACAGCCAATGAGTTAATAATCCACTCACCACCCCACACTTTATTTCCACATATAGAGCCTGGTTCTGCACAGTGCTGAGAACTTTCAATTCACATAGGAGCTGAGCTGGGCTTTGTGACTGCTGAGAGCTCCCTGCCTGGCTGGAATGGACCTTTAACCGAGAACAAACCAAAGTACACATCATTTTAGGACTATAAAGCTTGGAGCTCTGTATATTTTATACAATACACCAGGAAGAGCAGCTAACACAGAGCAGGAAAAAAAAATGAAAGAAGCAGAGATCAAAAGGGCCTATTAGTTTAGCTTGTCCATCCCTGGCCAGCCCAGGATTGTTCGTTACAGTAGATTTTCTTGTGCTTTTCTCAATCCAGTTTTAAAGTGTCCTGAGTTAAGGGGCTTTCACCTCTTCCTTGGGAGACTATTATCTGCCTAATAGCTCTCACTGCCAAAAATAACTGTTCCTGATAGTCTACTTCATTTTCTTTTGCTTAATCCCATTACTCCTAGTTACAGTCCTTTCACCCGTCTCTAAACAACTCCTCTCCCTTCTTGGTGTTTACATCCTTTGTTGTCCAGAAGACAATTATATGGGGGTTAAGTTGACATATACCCAACCTACACATATTTCACTCTTTTACTATACCAGAGGGCTTGTCCTAATGGATACTTAGTTCACAGCAAGCTGGGTGTAAATCTACCTGACACTAGACTACGTGTCAGCGCCAGACGTGTCCATATGGACCTTGCTGCCACCCACTAGTGCATTTTGATCTAACCCCAATTTGAAGTGGGAGCAGATTAAAGCACACCTGGGATTCTGGGAACATTTAGGGGCCACGCAGACAATTCATGTGCGGCGGGCTAGTTTGGTGTAGATTTACATCCCAGCTTCTCACAAACTATGTGTTCGTATGGACAATCCCAGAATACAAAAATCCATAGGTATCTTTAGACTTCATGGTTGTCACTCTGCTGCACAGCATGACTATTCAGAACTTCATAGTGACAGCACTGATAGGAGTCATATCCTCCTTGTTCCAAGAGCACAGGTCCATAGCATTTAAGGTCAAAAAGATTCTCCCTAGTTGTTAACAGTACAGGGGCTATGAAACACAGCTAATTTGTTCTGATTCCTTTCACTAGAAGACAATTGTACAAATTACCAGATCATTATAATACTTACCTTCCCCAGTTAGTGTTATGAGGCTTGCAAATTATTCTGAGATAGTACAATGAAAGGAATTATATAGTGCAAACCATTAGTCTGTTTTTATATACACAAAACCTTTATTTATGTCAGTAGGAATTTTGCCTTCAAAAGAAATGCTGGCTTGAGCCAACCCTCAATTAAATTCAATAACCAGATAAAAAAAGAATTCCTGAGTCAATGAATCAAAAGCAGCAAGTCAAGTCAAAATGGGAAATGAAGGAAGATCAAGGTTTAGATTTTCAAAGCTGACTAGGAATTTAGCCACACAATTCCTGTTGGAATGAATGTGAGCTGTATAGCTAACATTTTGAAAATCTCAACCTAACAGTGCTAACAGACAAAATGAATGCAGTTTCCATTCCTCTGTGCTTTTTTTTTTTTTTTTGCCATCTTGCTCTCCAGTGTCCTTACTGCAGACCTTCTGCTGCATATGTTACGCATAAGCATTTACCACTAGCTAATTTCACACTTTGTTTTTGTAATTAAAAAGAGATAAAACACTGTGACCTAAATTAGGATGATTTTCTTTTGACAAACAGGAAACATCTGTGGAAATTATTTAAGGTCGGAATGATGGGTCTGGAGGAGGTAACTGGCTTTCAGGTACAAAACTCTCCTGAACAGCCTAGGTATATTCCCACCTAAGGTTAACCAGAAAAGGAAAATGTATATAAGGTGCCTGCTGCAAAATTATGCAGAGTAAATTCTCCCTCTTTAAAACCCACAGGCCTTACAAATTGTATTTACATTTAATTAAAAAGTAGATACATTAGCCAATTTTTCTACACTTTTTGCAGACTCTGCATTGGTTCAGAATTTCTCCATATGACGTTTAAAGATAATCTTTTTATAAACGATAAGATATTTAGACAGGGTTGCCTCTAACCCCAGGGCTTGATTTGCAAGCTTAATAGGTTCCAAACACATGGTTAAGAACTGCAGAAGAAGGAAAAAGAAAACTGAATCAAGGCATGTTCTGATATTTGATTAAATAATATACTGGAGCCATAGGGCTTCCATATTAAGAGACAAATAATTCTCATATTAAAATGCAGAATTCTCAGTCTCATCGGTTTCAAAATGAAATCAGTTTCCTATCTATCTATTTACACCACACCCATTGCTAGGTATCTGTGTACCATACAAATTCTAAAAGTTATATCTTGAGTTTCCAATAGTGACTAGTGATTTTGGGTAACTAACCTGAGACGTCTTAAAAGGGAGCCTGAATTTCAGAGTGCAGATGCTCAGCCCTTCTGGAAATCACCCAGAATCACTGGTTCCTTTTGAAAAGTAAAGCCCATGTTAGTAAGAACTGTGGTTTATCTGTTTATCTAACTCCCCTGATTGGGGCAATTTATTTTAACTAGGAGCTGAAAGCCCTTGCTGTCATACAGATGTAGCAGTTGGCCCAAGTAATCCATCTGTGCAATATCTGACATGCAATCAATGCAATTGTTGCATGCAAATTACCTGGAGAGTAAATGTGAGTTACCTCTGATATCACAATGGTTTAGGACTCAGCATGGCATCGATATGTTCCTTGCTACAGCTGTACTCTGCATGGGTGCAATTTGTAAAGTCAAAATGATTGATAACATAAAAATTGGTCGGTAACAGCTTGTGAAACCCAGTTATGATTGAACCTGGTGATATTCTGAACAAAAAGAGCCCTCATCCATGCTTGTAGCTGTTTTAATGGCTTCACACTGACTCAGCCATTCTAGGCTTCAGAGTGACAAACGAACTGGTCACAGTTCTGGAATCTTATTATATAGATTGTGGGAAAGCTTAGTCAAAGGGAGTTTTACATTTATTTCTGAAGCTAATGAGATTCACGGTCAACCTAATCTATGTGGAAGTGAATTCTAGTCATTGGTCAAATACCAAGCAAGTTTGGTCTCCCACATGCACGAGTATCAACCCAATGGTTGACAACCCTGACACGGCAGGTGCTGGGTGTGTTGCCATACCCCCTGGCTTGATGTGGCTTCCATCATATACAGGGTTTACAGTTTGGTTCAATGGCTCTTAGCAACCCCACTATACAGATTGTTCCAGCATCCCTGGCAGTTATGGGAAGTCATGGTTCCCCAAAATAAGGCAGACTTTCTGATATGTTGGACTGATTGCCAAGGAGGGCTTTGGAGATTAGGATTGAAACCTTGGTCAGTGGTGAGAGCAGAGCATTGGGGTGATGTGTTCTCCTCTGAGAACTACTTTGCTAAGTAAGTAGGTGCATTCTGAACCAACTGAAGATTTTTAAGGGTCAGTGTTTTGCAATAATAAAGCTTGGATGAGCTATCGGCTTTTTATTAAAACACTAATTAATAACCATATTACATTTTCACAATATAAGCAAATACCCAAAGGTCCTCTGAGTTATGTATTACAGCAAGAAAATATAATCTACAGAGAGACAATAACAAAATATTTTCATGTGGTGCCCAGACATGTCCATGTATTGTGCTTAAAGCTGCCCAAGTGATGAGTGTGTGAGTGTGTGTGTGGGGGGGGAATATTGGACTAGACTATCTCATAACGAAACAAAAAATAAATCAAACTGAGAGGAAAGGCAGGTGATGGGAAAGAAAGATTGTTTGTCTCTAATTCCCAACACATTAAGTCACATGTAAATTCAGAGATCAATAACTTTCCTATGGAGATACAGCAACACAGAACAAGGATCTGATGAGAGGCACGTCTGCAAATGTGTAGCATGCTATAACGTACATAGCATTGTCTAAGTAATGTACCAGCAGCACTGAGCAACGTGAGAGGGTACTGGTGACATAACTGAAGCACACATGCAACGACACAGCAAACCATGGGGAATAGATAGACCTTGAAAGAAAATAATTCACCAAAGTCCGTTTTAACTTCCATTATTTAGGTTGAAATCTGCTTTGGAAAGATAGTCAGTGAGAATGAAGGGAACACTAAATTCATCATTGTCCTCTCCACTAACCACTCCTGTTTTTACAGATCAGCTAACAGAAGCATGTATAACCAGACTCTTAGGAGTCCAGACCAACTCAGCATTATCTGAATATTGATGGTCCAAAAAAAATTCAAAACGTTCAGTGATTCTCTTTTCCATTATTTTGGGGGTGAATTTTTTTGTCAGATTCAAAAGTTCTAAACATTTTGACAAGCTCTAGGTCTGAAGTGTAAGATCCACTGATGCCAAGGAAAGCAAGTTATGATCCTGTAGGCTTTGCTCGTATAAATCACAACAAAGCTAAAGAATGTGACATGGATCTGGCTTTCCAAGGACAAGTTCTGGTGGCTCTAGTTTGCAATATACCAAGTACGTACACACAAAATTAGCATCCACCAACCAGGAAAACCAGGCCATAGCAGACCTACTTTATGTATCTTTATTAGGCAGTCACACATTTCATAGCTTGTGTAGGCTCAGATTATTGCACACACCAAGGGCTCCTTGCATTCCTCTATCCCCCATCCCCACTGCTCCCTGTGTATCACCCTCCCATCACCTTCTATTTTCAGGAACTCCTTGAAACTCCCCCATGACAAGGGTTCTGTGTGTCTCCCATCTCCCCTACCCAGGTTTCTCATTCTGTCCCCCCCAACCAGGAGTTCTGTGTGCTTGTCCCCATTCCCACCTTCCCCCCATGCCAGCAGCTCTGTGTGCCCCCCAATTCCTACTTTCCTCCCACATCAGGGGCTCTGTGTGCCTCCCTTTCTCTTCCTCCATAGCAGAGTCCCACTGTCTCTCCTGCACCAGGAGTTCTGTGTGCCCCAATTCTCCCTCTCATATATCAGGGTCCTCCATTCTCCCCCCATACCAGGATCTGTGTGCACACCCAGTGCTTAATTTGTAACGAAAGAGGTGCCAGAGCTCAAGCAATTTTTCTACTTTCACAATTGATGCGGTAAGCCCAGAGATGCTGGGATAGGAGCTGCCAAGCCTCGAGGTGCCAGGACTCAGCCCTGGCAAGCCCTGGCACAAATTAAGCAATGTGCATGCCCCATTACCTACTTTCCCCCAGGCCCTTTCTCTCCAGTATTATTATTTGTCCAGAAGACACATCATTCAGGCTGTCAACATTGTAGGCCTGTCTACACTAGAAAATTAGCTTTCCATAACTATGTCGCTCAAGGGTGTGAAAAATCCTAACCATAAACGACATAGTTAAAATGACCTAAATCCCCATGCAGATAGCACTAGGTCGACCTAGCACTGTTGACCTATTGACCTAGCCACTGCCTCTCAGGGAGGTGGATTACCTCCGCTGATGTGAGAACTCCTTCCCTTTGGCATAACTAGTGTCTACACGGAAGTGCTACTACAGCACAGCTGCAGAGATGCGCTTCTGCCACTGTCACTTTTTAAGGGCTTGTCTACATTGTGGCGCTTCGATGTAGACACTACCACCACCAACGGGAGGGATTCTCCCATCAGCGTAGATACTCCACCTCCCTGAGAAGCAATAGCTCTGTTGACGGGAGAAGCTCAGGGGGGTTAGGTCTGTAGTGTAGACCTGTCCTAATTTTCCCATGTAGACCAGGCCTCAGTGTAGACAAGCTCTTATTAAACTCTACTGGGAGGATGAGCAGCAATGAGATTGGTGTGTTGTTTTGCTGTAAGGTGTTAATGGGTGCCATCAATCACTTGTTTCAGTTATAGACAATTGGAGAGGTGCTTTAGTCTGTGGTTATGCTAAAGAGCTGGCCAGGGTTCTAGGTGCTCCCCCATTTCCTCCTTTCTGGCTTTTTGATTTTCCCCAAAATCAATAGAGTTCTGGCCATTGATGCCTGGAACATTCTCTGAAGTTTCTGAATTGATCAGATGTGGTGTTTGAAAGTTATTGCATTGCAGACAAACAGAAAAATGCCAGTGAAATAAGCGCAAGGCCTTTGCAAGCTCGATGAATTTTAAAAATATATCTCACAATACTCACTCATTTCCCAGATTTTCACTATTTTCCCAGGAGACGAGGAATTGCACCATCACCCACGGAAAACTTTTAGTCCTCTATTTCCACCATATCCTGCAAAAATCACATGTTCTCCCCTTTTCTGACTTACAGTGAACCATGTCCCCATATAACAACCTTCTCTGCTGGGAAATTCTACAGCTGGAGCTTCTCCCTTCCCCACCACAGATAGAGGGAGGGACTTGATCACAATCTATGAGTGCTCCGCAGGTATTTACTTATCCCTGGCAGCAACCTAGCTATAGCAACAAGGCAGGGGAGAAGGGTGGGAAAGAGACAGGGCACAGTCACTCTCCAGCACCCTGATATTCATATCCAGCACATGCCCTTTCTTCCTGTACCCAGGTAATCAGAGGCAGGCTGTGTCTTGGTGCTGAGCATTGTAGGCCAGGGTGTTATCTCAGTTTCAGAGCAGCCCTGAGGAGGATCCAGCTTGCAGGGTGTTTGCTGACTTAGCTGCACAACTACCTTTGAGAGGAGCGTTGCACGGCCGAATCCTTGGGAACTAGGCTGCAAGGGAGTCCTTCAAAGTCAATCATTGGGGATCATGAATAAAAATAAGCAACTAGAATAATGGGCTTGCCAAGAGCCTGATCTAAGTGCAGCCAATAAAACGACACCCTTTAACTCCAGTGGACTCTGGCCCATATCCAAGCGCCTTACTCTGCGGCAGACCATCCTGCACTATTGCGCTGTCTAATGGGAACGAGAAACGTTTCAAAGTACTCAGGCATATTCATCTATTCACTTCAATGGAGTTTGGCCAGCAACCAGTCTGGCCCACTTTGAGCATCTGATTACCAAGAGTCCTAAGTAATTTAGCATGTGTCAAAGTGCAAATGGAGCACACATGGCCCCGCATCTCCCCCTGCCATGTGCAAACCCCAGCAACATTACAGATGTCACTAGATGCTCTGCTTCTGAGCCAGACCCAGCCTGCCAACTCGGCCCGTAGAATGCAATGTGTGGTATGAACATGCATATATTAGTATTATTAACAAAACGTGTGCGCCAGAGTTGAGATTGCTGGAAATCTTCAGGCAGATTAAATTTCAGAACCGGCAAGCCAATAAGGAAGAACAAACTTCTGAACTTCTGAGGCTGTTTCCTTCACTTCGCCTTCCCCAGAGAAATTCTGTCCAGCTGAGCAATGTGTGGAGTAAGGGTGACAGCCTGTGGCAAAACACAAGAATTTCAATACCTTAATCCTATTGATTTCCACTTTCTTTTGATCTTCTCCATACTTCCTGCTTGTCAGGCAAGATAAAGGTGGTAAAGTTTGGGTCAGATTCCGCTAGTTGCTACAAGGAAGCTCTGTTTCAACGATGGAAAATTGGCCTCCTTTCTTACCCCCCCAGATTACCACTTGCCTTCAGGCACTGGGTTATAGTATATATAGCAACCTGCTGGCCAGATAGGTGCAGCAATTTCTGGCTGCAGATCTTGAGTCTTGTGTGCCCTTTTCCAATAAACCTCCTCCAGAATTGTTCTGGTGACCTCTCAGCCTGGGAAGCGATTCTCTTTGAGCAAGGAAGGGAGCAGGCAGGCTCAGACCCACGCTCAGGGTGGAGATTATTCCTGCCCTGTTACTATTCCTCAGTGGCAGAGTGCCTATCGGATATTAAAGCCATCCCCAAGCTGAGGTCATCCAGTTAGCAGGGCAACAATCTGCTATCTCACCACTGAGGCAACAGACTCTGCACTTCTAATAACATGTTAGACATTTTTCATTCCTGAAATGTCTATGCTGTTTTTTTCCCTTGAGCAGTAGGGTTGGGGGGGGGAACCCTATATTCTCTCCATATTCTGCCTGAATTAATCAAATAAATCTTCTTTAAAGCGATGCTAAATGAGTCACAGATGGTTTCGCCTTTTTACAGGTTGCAAAAATCACCCATTACAGTTCTTTTAATTTATCAGAGGAGGAAAAAATAAAATGCCCTCTTGCTCCCTTTGCAATAATAATCAGAAACAGTCTATTTGGGGGTCTAATTTACCCCAAATATGTATTGATAGTTGCAATGAGGAATATGTGACCTCTTTGGAAGTCACTAGTGGCTGGAAGGTGGAGAGCTTTTATAAAACCACATTTAATAAAAAAGAGTGTTATATTAAGTATGTTTGCTGGTATATTTAAGCATATGGTTTCCATATCAGGATCTAAGATGGCAAACACATGCTTTACCTTCTGACTAACCTTTCTTATATTCTCCACTCCTTGCAAATAGAAAGCTGCGAAGGTTTTCTCTCTCTCTCTCTTTTTTTTTTCAGCCTTCGTTATATGAAAAAGTGCTGAAGAATTTTCAAAATGAATGTAAAACTTACTCCTTTCTCGCTTTTCTACGTATGCAAAGAGAGAGGGGGGAGGTGGTATTTAGCTTGCCTCGTAGTCCTACCCTCCGTAGTCCCCATTTACTTCGTGATTCTGCCAAATGCGCAGCCTAATGATCTCCTCCAAAGCTTTGTAAATGACCCAAATGATACTTTAAAATCCGATTCCACTGTTTTCAAACTTGGCGCCCAAATCCACATTCAGACACTTCAGTTCATGGGCTGATTCTCTGAGCACCCAGCAGCTTCCACTACAGGGATTTGCGGATGTTCAGCAGGTCACTTACTTCGGTGCCTTCCTACGATCAGACACCCACGTTGGAAGATTTTTTGCCTTAATATTAATGCTTTCCGCTTCCTCTCATGTGGCTCACTTGACTTTTAATTCAAAATACAGTAAAAGTGATAAACCACAGCTTGTCCCCCAACCAGATTCCCACCTGCATTCACCGTGCAGTTGTTGCAACCGGGGGATTACAACCAGTTGCACCGTAGCTCGGCCAAAGGGGATCTCAATGAAACGAGCATCGTGCGAAGCACAAGGGGTTTGGTTTTGATCCTGGGGTTTTTATTTCTTCGGTGGCCGGTGCCCCGATCACTTGATCATTCCCTGGCAGAGTCAGTCCCAACGCGGAGAGCCCACGGGCAGGGTCACTTATTTCCTCGAGCTGGTGTGACAGGAAGACTTGGAGGCAATGGGAGTGAAAGATGGACTTTTTACACCGGCCGGGATCGCTGTTGCTTCGCCGTAGCGAGTAATAAATCTCTTGGGACTATTGCTTTTTCGTCACTTGACTAATCCTGTGCCCTTCTTTTCATGTGTTGTAATTACTAACATCTGCTTTCCGCGTCTGGCCTGTGTGGAGTTTGCAAAGGCAGCTTCTATCCAGAACAATAGCACCAGCTGTTTCATTTAGCCCCGGGCCAGCACTTCCTGTTCAGTCTACATCTGCCCTCCTGTGTCCAATTTATGTTCAGGGGGTTTTTCGCTGTGACCTCGCTCTATGTTTAAGAAGAATTTCGAACGTAACACTCTGGCTAGTGTTGCTCGATTATTAGATTGACTGCAGTTAGGAGAGATAGGTAGGGACGAGCAGCTTTGGCACTGTGTACATCAGGGCAGCCAAAAACTGCAAGGAGCGGCTGGGATGGGGAACGGTAGACCAGGGAACCTGGAGAGCCACCGTAGTGAAGGAAAGAATAGCTACAAGATCAAGAGGCAGAGATGGGAACTACAGACATTTGGGCTTTTGAGTGGGGTCCCCTTTTCCCCAGCACCATCCTCGTTGGCTCCAAGGGGGAAAGAGAAGTGGGAGAGAGGGATGAATGTTGGGGGGAGAGAGGAGAAACGCGCCGAGAAAACACTCTGATTCAAAACCAATCCGACTCAGATCAAAGTTTTGGAGCTAAACAAAAACGGGGACGCCTGAGACGATTCAGGGGCAATGGGCCTTCGATCCGGCTCCCCTTCCAGTCAGTGGCAAAATTCCCATTGATGGCAAAAACAAACCCAAAAACAAACAAGCCGAGTTGTAATGGCAGCAGGATGATTCCTTAACCTGCGACATGCAACGCAGCTCAGCGCAAAGCAAAGAGGCCACGCGCCGATGGAGTGAGAACAGACGCGGGGCGAACGTGTGTTGGCTCCACTCCGGAGTGATCAGAGCAGCCGGGGGACCCTGGCACAGGCGATCACTACGTTTAAAAACCAGGGTCTTTTTTTTTAATTGTTCAGATCCCAATTGGCCAGGGGACGGGGAGATTCAGTCCTTTCGGGTGGAGGACCTGGTTTTATATCCCTCCCGCCGGGTTAAAAGACCCTCGGCCTTAAACACTGCCCTGATTTTCCCTAACAGCGCAGAGCTTCGCCGCCAGAGCGGGGCAAGTTCCCACAGCACGAGCGGCGAAAGCTCTGATCCGGTGTGACGGTGTAAAAGGCCAGGAGACGGGGGGGGGGAGACACTCCGCTTGTTGTTACTGTTACTGCTGCTCCTTCTCTTCGGCTGGGTCTTTCAAAGCAAAACCCCATGAAATGGGCAAATATCTCTTCCCGGGCGGGGCAGCTGGTTCCTTCCCCCACCCGCCAGGCGATCTCTCAGCCCCACGCCCTGCACTTGACTCGCTGGGGAAGCGCTCCTGGTTTCAATCTCAAGTATTTATTACTGTTTCTAATGACCGTTACGGTCCTGCAGCCGCGCCATCTCCGAGATAATTTCCTTAGGAAGATTCACATCCGTCCCTTCTCAGGGCGAGCGGGGAATTTTTCAGGCAAGAACAAACCCCATCCCTAGAAAAAACTTCCTTTTGTTGACTCAGTTTTATCAGGAATCTCCAGCGCCTAGGCCAGGGGCTGAGATCTGGGGCTGGGTCACAGCAAGCCGGGGGGGGGGGGGGGGGGGGGGGGAGAAGCCGCTGCCTTTCCCATGACGGGTCAGGGGGCAGTGGGCCCAGCCCTAGACCTAGAGAAAGGCAGGCCGCGGGGTGGCTGGACGTCCCCTCGCTTCGAGGCCAAGCGAGCGGACTGAGATCACACAGCCAGGTCCCTCTGTCCGCGGCTGGTCGGTTTCCTGGAGATGTTTGTCGTGTGATGAGACGGACTCTCGGGCTTTAGGATTTGGGGGTTTTCTTTCTTTTCTGGTGGGAGTGGGGGGGGGGGGAAAGAAGCGGGGGAGGGAGGAAGAAAAGAGAAATGGCGTGGCACTTCGCAAACCCGTTGTGGTTCCCGCGTTCAGGAGGGTGTCAGCTGAACCGCGTCCTGGAGACGCCCGTGTGGACGCGCTCCTTGTCCGGCACACATCCCGACGGAAGAGCCGACCCCCCCCCCCTGTTTCACCTCTGTTTGGAGCAGGCACACCTGCGGGGAGAACCTCGCAAGAGCTGGGGGGTGGTCGCAATACCCACGCCCGCGGGGGGCGCTCTCCGGGCGAGAAAGGGGGTCCCGCGTGGCATATGCCCGGCAGGGCAAGGGGCCAAGAGCGCTTAGAATAAGGTCAGCCAGGCGAGGGAGGGGACAGGACACGGCGAGTGGGGGCTGCCCGAGGAAAGGGGCCACCAGGTTAACCGACGAGTCGGGTGCGGGGTGCAAAAAGCCACCCCGGCTCCCTCTCATCCCGGGGCGCAGTCACTGCCCAGCTGTGGTTGACCAGGGTGTCCCCGGGCCGGGTGCTAGGGAAACGCGCCTTTCCAGGGCTCTCTGACGGCCCCCGGCCCGGCGCGGACGGGCAGCCACTTCCCAGCGGAGTCCCCCGAAGAAGGAGTTTGATCTGACCCGAAGGAAAGCGGGACAGGATTTCAGGAAACCCTAAATGCACGGCTTCAGAGCAAACTGCGGGGAAGGGAGCTCGGCCCCGGCGAGCCCGCCGTTGGTAATGTGCGTTCATTACCCACCAGCCGAGCCCGCTTCATGACACACCAGAGTCTATGTATGGCCCATGATTTCGGCTTTTAACCGAGCTCAACTTTCGCTACGCTTTGAAGTCTGGCAGTTCCATCTCCAGAGCTTGTGCGAACCTGCGGTTTGGAGCGAAGCTGTGCTCCGGCGCCCCATGTGAACGCATTAGGAGTCACTTCTGGATTTATCATGTCATGACACTAGTGAGAACTAACTTGATCTGCGTTTTGGGTCTAGACTGTTCCCAAACGTTTCCCTTCAGCACACACACACACACACACACACAACTAGGTCGCCCAATACAGGCAGGTTCTGCTCGCTGAGGTTTAAAATAAACACACACACACACACCCCTCTTTCTAAACCAGATTTTTTTTTATTTCGTGCTGTTTAAATGTTAAAGAAGCGTTCAGAGACAAGACGGGCAAGGTAATCGCTTTTATTGAACCAAAATCCACTCTCTCTTTGGTGAGAGAGACAAGCTTTGGCGTTTACACTGAGCTCTTCTTTACAAATGACTATTCAGGATGTTTGATTACAGCAGGGTTATACAAATGTGAGTTAGGAATGGCTGTATTAAAAAAAAAAAAGACTTCGGTCTCAATGTAATGTAATGAATTCCACCTCCCCACATACCCACCCATCCATCCGAGGATTTAATACAGTCTAGTGACACGCTAATCACAGCTAAGCGAAGGTCAGATTACATGGCGTTTTACTCCGAAAATGGGTCCTTTGGGGCCAGATCCTGCATTCCTTACAAACCTCAGACCCTCCCTGCAAGCGTTGGGTGCACAGGACATGCCGGGCAGGTTCACTGCCAGGATACAGACAAAGACCCCTTCTCTCTCGCTCGCTCGCTCTCTTTCGTTCTGTTTTCTTTTGCAGTTAAACTGGATCGCGCCCTGTTCCAGACACCTAAAATGTGGCTGTCCACTTTCCGAGAGCAGCGTGGGTCGCAGTCCAGGGCAGAGAGCGGAGTGTGCTGCTCCTAAAAAGTTTTGTTCCTTTGTGTCGTTTCCCACCTGGAGCTCCGCACGGTTATTTGCTCCTTCCCCTCCCCGGGTTGCTCTGGAGTGACTTTCCCCTGACCGTCCCGTGTTCCATCCCCCGCCCCGCTTCAGAACGAACTCCTTGTAAACAGGAGCAGACCTGAGGTCCGAACCAAGGGCTGGACCCTGAGGAATGGGCCCCTGACACAGGACTGGGCAAGACACCCGTGGATCGGGCCCAGGCGACCGTCACTCACCTATCCCCACTTTCCTTTTCCAAGCGGGCCTGGTTTATTTGTGTGTGTGTGTGTGTGTGTGTGAGGAACAGCACATTTTCAGCAGCGGTTACAGTAGTCAGGAATGCTCCGGCCGTAAAAGCAGCTGGAAAGAAGGCACCTCTGGGGTGTGTTGCGTGCACACACGTCTGCGAGTTTAACCGATTCCTCCAAACGCCTTGGCTGAAAACACCGCCACCGGGGCCATATGAAAAGTGATCAATCTTCGGCTCTCAAAGGCTGGGGACAATCCTGCATTATAATCCTCCCGTGATCCATGCAAAGGTCGGGATTTTGTCACACACAGAAAAGCACTCTCCCTGCCGAATTACCCGAGCCAGGAGCGGGTGTCCCTGTGTAAACAGACTCTCACTCGGCCGGTGTTTCACGGAACACTGGGAGTTTGTGCACGCCTGCTCGCTCGCTCGGGACATTTTTCCTTCCTCCTAATGATCGGGCTGGAATTTCTGGACTCCTCTGGCTATTAACCCAGCTTTTCCTGGCTGGCTGAGTTGCATGGCTGCTTGTTAGAGCGAGTTGATGAAGTGACCGATCAACCACTCTTTACTGGGGGGGGGGAATCCATTGACAGCTGTAGACAATTTCTGCCTGAGTCAGAACTGCAGGATGGTGCCCTGATTCCCCCCAGGGCTGTCTGCGGTAGCGTGTAAATCCGCCAGCGGAACGCAGGGCGTGGCACATTTTGCAAGGGGAAGGTAGCTAATTTGGATCTATATGGCTAATCTGGATCCATCTGGCCGTGTGGCCCACAGATCCCTCTGGGGCGTGCCATGCACAGCCCCGCCTCCTGGCAGGAGAGGTTTCTCTGAAATGAAGGGCGACTCGGCCCTTTCCACGCGTCTCGAGTGTTTCTTCTCCTCTGCACACGGCGGGGCCCGAACCTGCTGCCCAGGCAATAACTCCCCCGTGATCCCAGGGAGAGGCGTGGGACCCAGCACCGTGACACGTGACGGAGAATGATTGTAGAGCCCGGTCCGGCACGCGCCTAGGCTACGGCTGCAGATGTTGCGTTCCATCCAGGTGCTCGTCACCTGAGTAACCGTGCTCGCTTTACTGAGTGCCCGCGGGGTCAGACCTTCAGACTGCCCCTCTGTCACATCACTTCTTCCCGCCCTCTGCTTTTCTTGGAGAAAACGGTTGCGTTTCTTTCCAAGTTAATTGTCTCTTTTCTCTGTTCTGAGTTGGAGAAGCCATATCTCATTAGAGAGGGAAAGAGATTTTAACATGACCTCAAAGCAGTTTTCTTGACGTTAAAGAAAGGGAATCTCTAATCAGCACAGTATATATATTGTATAATTGCTCCTTGGCATTCCCTCCCACCCCCATTCTTGCTCATTAAACTGTAGGAAAAATGAGGGGGGGGATGGAAATGTTCCAATGTGTTTTTACAGGACAAAAAAACCAAAGCCTGTTTTGGTTTATAAATACATGGTATTTAAAGGATCTGTAGAACCAGCTCTGGTAGGTATCTTTCTGCTAAAATTTACTATTATTTCAAGCTGAGTATTAAGCAGATCTAAAATTAGGGGACAGATGCTCAGCTGGTGTAAATCAGTGTAGTGCCAGTGAATATAATGTTAATGTTAAGTTAATGCAGTTGGTTCTTCCCGTAGTTGAAGTCAGTGGAGCTTTGCCCATTTATACCAGCTGAGAATCTCACCCCAGAATTTAAACCCAATTAGGACTGTGTACTTTGGTGCACTGCTACAGAGTCCAAAGGCCTCGGATCTAGATACTTTTGAGTAAATCTTCAATTTCACAAGGCAAAATAATACTTGCCTTCTAAGAGCTCCTTCTTACAAAGAATATGCAGTTAAAAGGCAAACATTGGGGGTTAGTGCCAGAGGGGTAGCCGTGTTAGTCTATATACAGCAAAAACAAGGAGAGTCCTGCAGCACCTTAAAGACTAACACCTTCCTATGGGCATAAGCTTTCGTGGGCTGCAAACCACTTCACACAGATGCATCTGACGAAGTAGGTTGCAGCCCACGAAAGCTTATGCCTGCAGGAATTTGTTAGTCTTTAAGGTGCTACAGGCCTCTCCTTGTTTCTATTGGGGGTTAGTTTCACTAGATGACCCTTGCGGTCTCTTCTAACCCTATGTTTTTATGATTTTGGCTGAGTTTGTAATTACTGCTATTTAGCTTAATTGCTTTGGAATATTTTAAATGTTTGATTTTGTTCAGTTTTAAATTGTTTCCATTGTCAGAGGTCTCTTAAAAGGTGATACTGAATCTTGTTCTAGGGTATGCACATACACAGACATCACTTTTACATGCATAGTGGAGACCCTCAGTTTGTAGATCTTCTCCCTTTTGCATGGAATTGAAGCTTAGCCAGCACTGCAGCATTGCACCCACCTACATTTGGACCCAGTGGAAGCAAGGAGACTGGGTAGGCTGGAATCAGGAATGGGTATGCCAGAACCAGCCCTTAGGGCCGCAGATTGTCCCAGTGCTCCAGTCCTGTGGGCTGTGTAAATCTGTGGAGCTTGCCTCTCCCCCAAGACCCTGTGTGGAGCTGCACCCACAGGGGACTGTTAGTAATGTGGCTCGGGGGGGGGGGAGCTATGCTATCTGAGAGCCAGGAGATAGTAGGTACTCAAGGCCAGAATTCTTACAGAGACACCAGGCTCTTGGCATGTAACTCCAGCCTCCTACACATCTTGGAAGATCCGCCAGCGTTTTCCAAGGGAGAAGGGGGAAAACACTGCACCCCTGACAGCTCAATGGTGGGCGAATCTCCCCAAGAAAGTGCTCATGGAGATTTCTTTCCCTTGACTCTCCTTCCCATGGGTTTTCCCATGAGAAGGGATCTGGGACTAGTATTTTATACAATTAATTCAGTGGTTACCTGCACACCTTCCAGTTTTGCCTTGGATTACTTGTTGCCAACTTTAGTGATTTTATCCCAACTCTCAGGATATTTGGTATTTTTTCTAAAGCTCCAGCTCCTTGAGTAATGTGATTGTGAGAGCTCAACTTTCTTTTATTTTTAAAATATGGACTAAAGTTTCTAGCCCTCATGGTTGCAGAGAAAAGCTTGAAAACATAACCTCTAAAGGCTCACAACCCAGTAAGAGAACCCCACATTTATTATTTCTTTTCAAATCTCATGATTATTTGCACCAATCTCATGAGCTTTTAGGGACCTGACTGATGATTTTTGAATATTTGGAGTTGGTAATACTGCAGTCAGATGAGCTAGTACAGTATTTGTGGTACTCCCTTTATTTCTCCCTCCTCTCTATGTGAACACTGTGGTGATGTTACTCAGTTACAAAGGCATCTGAAAGATTTTAAGAGCAACCATTCTACATTAGATACTTGAATCTCTGAATACGGGAGTCTCTCTGTATGGCGCCACGCATTTCCATGATGTCAGTATGTGCTAATATTAATAATGAGAGAGACAAGGTGCGTGAGGTAATATCTTTTATTGGACCAACTTCTCCTGGTGAAAGGGACAAGCTTTTGAGCTCCACAGACCTGAAGAAGAGCTCCGTGTAAGCTCAAAAACTTGTCTCTCTCAGTAACAGAAGTTGGTCCAATAAAAGATATTACCTCACCCACCTTGTCTTTCTCATATCCTGAGACCCATCATGGCCACAACAACACTGCAAATATCAATAATAATAATAAAGAATAATGTACTGGTAGGTTGCCAGCCATTTCTTCCTGTAGGATATGGCAATATATTAGTTTAGTCAGTTTAAAAATATTTATGTCAAAGGTTCTATAATGACACGTCCCGGTGTCATTTGTGGGATGGCATATGGCACTATATATAATTCCTCATATATCAACTCTCCTTTGTCAGGTGCTCTTGTTTATGTAATATAGTATTCAGAACCAGAGCAGACCCCTTGTTCTCATGTGTGCAAGACAAGAAGTGTCTTACACCCTGCAAAAAACACTATGTTAGAGAGAGGGGATTGAGTCTATACTGTTTCATTTCCCTTCCGTCCTCCCTCCCAATCTCTATGGCTCACTTCTGCATGTTTGGGGCTTTGCAGTTTTGTGGAGGCACACAGGGTGTGGAGAGGATGGTGCTGGGAAAGAATCACCCTCTGTGGCATTGTGCCCTTCCAAACCCACTCGGATTTCCCCAGAGAAGATTGTGAGTGCTAAAACTTGCAGGAGCTCATGCTCCATTCCCATAAATCTTGCTGAAGAGGTTATTGGCCCAGGCCTTGCCAGGGGAAGACTGGGGCATGACTCCAAAAGAGTTAATGCAGCCCTGGTGAACAGGGTATCCATGGAAGAGTGCGACAGCATTAGCCCTTGGTGGATACTCTGCCATTCAAAGGTTATTTCCATGGATTTGAGGGGAATCTGCAGATCAGCAGTGCCATATCTGGCCAGCTCCACAGGGCAGCAAACTCTGCTCCCTGAAATACAAGCACATTACATTTTCCACTTAATGTTGGCCTCCTGTGGGTTTATGATTTGCCCCTGAGATAACTATTCAAAATAGTTCTTCTTCTTTTTTTTTTTAACTGGAAAGTTCCAAAACAATGGGGCTGAATTTTCAACTATAGCCAAGTTGTGCTTGGCACAGCTGAGGAGGGGTAAATGTGTTTTTAAGCCAACTTTATGCCTCCACTACCTGATCATGTGGCTCCTTTGGCCATCAGTGCATCCTAAAGCAATCTCTGAACTACTCTAGGTTGTGTTGGCTGGTAATGTCCCCATTCCCCAGAAGGGCCATTCTACCTGATGGAGACCATCAGAGTGCAATAGCCTTCCAGCCATGCCACCTACAGAATGATTTCTATGCCAGCAACATGACATCTGGGAATTCCCCGCCCCCTCCTCTTGCACACGCACGCACACATGCATGCTGGCCACTGTAGTATCAAGGTGTGATATCCTGTTGATCCTTGATGTTTCCTGAAATTGTAGGTTCTGTCCTTGCCATGAGGCTGTCAGTCTGAACTCTGAAGAAATGATATGGTGTGTCTGAAACATAAAGAACCATATTGATTTTAACTTTCTGTCTCTGTAAGATTGTCCATGGGACAAAATGACCAGGCCTAAGATATTAGTATCATTTGTTTTGTAGCATTGTTCATTTCATACTTGATATAATTTTGAACCAAGTGGTGTTTATAAAATAAACAAATAAACACCTATTTTGCAACTCATTACTATGGATTTTGCCATACTCTTTCAGTCAAGGAAAATGAAATCATTGTAATAGGTATTTCATGTTTTATTTATTGAATAGGTGCCTTTGGCCGGCAATAATGGAGACTTCTTTTTATTCACAGATCATGTACAGTCAGGCAGCTGCAGTGTGAGTTTCCCTAGGCTGCGCTGCCAATGACCTCAATCTTGACCTGTAGGGACCACCCTCTGAAGGGGTCAGAGTTAGTTCATTGATCATACCAGCTCATTCTGATCTTTCTCCTGAACCAGAGGCAGCCACTTGTGCTGAATTGTATGATCATCCTTTGTTCTTACTGTTGACACCAGATCACAATGTTACACTATATGAAAAACACAGAAGTATATTCAAAATTCCTGGTCACATAATGTAATCAAGATAACTGGTTGCTGACAGATTTATGATCATAGCCCAATTAAGATGCTGTTTATTGCTTTTAGAATTGGTCTGTTTGTTTCTAATTTTAGAAGTAAGTGTGGGAAGTGACTAGTTTGGCTACACAACATGTGAAAGTGGGATCTAGTAGTTTTCAGGACTTAGTATTAATTATTTGCATCACCACATTATTTGTTGTTTGTATTGCTAGGAGCCCTTGCCATGGAGCTAGGCAGTGTACAAACACTGAACCTAAGGACTCTGCTTTAAATGGGTACCACTTCTTTCATTTTAATCAAGTTATATCTGTTCGAACCAAGGATGTCTCTTCAGTCCTTCTAGAAACAGCCTATTTCTTTCTCCAATGCCTTAGTGTTCCCTTCCTTTGTTTTAAGATCAGGATAGTACTAACCTCTGCTCACCAGGCATTTTGTCAATTTCCCTCTATGGTAGTGTCACTGGTAAACAAGTTTTGGCACAGCCAAATGTACAGCCCTCTAGAGTAATAGAGAAATTATGCTTATGGCTGCCTTCAGATTCCTCCTGCACTGTGGGAACGTATTATATTTACCCATCTGTCTTATGCTGTGTAGTTTGTCATTTCATTATGCGGTAATTTTATGTGTTTTATCAGACCATCCATTCATCCTCCTTTTACACTGCCAAACTCAAGCCTACTTACTTCATTCCAAATGTGTTCCTTGTTCTGATTTGTCCCTTTATTTAGGACAGCTTGTAATGTGACCCTCTTCCCTCCTCCATTCATATACTGCCATCTGCTGTGTATTAGAAATGTTGCAAGCACCCATACCAGTTTAATCATTCAGACAGGCATTTTTAAAAGTGCCCGCTAATTTGGGGGCTTCCATTTTTAGGTGCTGAACTTTACATGTCTAGGGGATGATTTTCAGAGATGCCAAGCAACTCCCGTTCAGTTCATCTGAAGTTGTGCATTCTCAGCACCTTTGAAAAGAAGCTCTAGGGGCTCAAATTGGGCACCCAAAATAGAGGCCACCAAGCTTAATACACACATTTGAAAATTCAGATTTGAATAAATGCAATCATCATTTTAACCTGGCATTATTTTAGGGACCATTCACCATTTTCCATGTTGTATGAGCTGTATTCTATTCCTACAGGATTATAAACTTTGACCTACTGATTCCTTTTAGAGCAGTGTAAAGGTTAAAAAAAGGCAAAAGGCAACAAGCATTTATGTTCTTTAAAAACGTTGAAAAATAATTTAATGCTGTGGATGTCAATGTGATTGACTGGATTAACGTGGAAGTCTGTGGATAAATTGCAATGATGAATATAAGTGAACAACAAGCTGTGATCAAGAGATTAGAGAAAAGGAGTCAGGACTCCTAGATTCCACTCTCAAGAGCAAATTTGTGCAAATTTGTTATGCGACTTCCAGCAAGTCACTCAATATCTCAGTTTACCTATTATCTAGAAAATAACCTTTTGGTGAAAGTTACCTTGTAGTTTATGAAATATTGGTTGCATTATGTCCTTTCAAAAGCAAAGACAATATGTTTTAAATAGAGATGGGCACAACAAAATCATCGGAGACATACATTTCCAAATCTTGGAGGCGTTTACATTCCAAACCTGCATCCAAATTTTGCAGAAGGCTCATCTTTATGTTGGGCTAAATAAAAACCCCACATCCAAACAATGTCAGACATTAAAGTGTTTGAAATTTGGATGATGATTTTGTAGTTTGAGCCCATCTCTAATTTAAAAAAAATCTCCTGATGAAATATAACATTCTATAAAAGTCTTCCTAAGAGAGAAAAAGGGAGCCAAGTGTCAAAACATGTAAGCTATACCCTCCTGCTCCCTTGCCATGAATAATCCTCAGTGGAGATTATAATCATAAAGCCAGGATTCAAGAGATCACCTGGAACATAAAGAACAAAAGGGAGACTGACTCCAGCCAAAAAGACTTATATGGCAGCCAAAGCTTTAAAAGATGCTCAAAGATTAATTAAATTGCAATCTCTTTGGAGCAGAGACCATCTTTTTATTACGTGCGTGTACAGTTGAGCTAGATGGAATTATTTTTCCTGCAGAAAATTTTCACTTTTCATCAAAAAATATTTTTTTGCCAAAACCAGAAAATTCACCCAAACATTGAATATTTTCAGCTAAAAGTGGCTGAAAACCAATTTCAGCTGAAAACTGATACTTTTTCGTCTTTGGTTTTCCGATAAAAGAATAAAAAAAATTAGAGGAAAGCAGACACTTTCCACAAAAACTTTTGCTTAGTCAAAAACCCATTTTTTCTACTAAAAATATTAGTAAGGAACTTTTTTTTTTTTACCCAACTCTAGTGTCCAGTGTCTCACTCAGTGGGGCTCCAATCCCAGACTGAGGCCTCTAGACCTAACTGGAACCTTTAGGCACCATTACAATGCAAATAATTACAGAAGTCTGAGAATGCCAGAAGTGGGGAGAAAGAAATCAGCTCACCATTTTGCTTTATCCTTGTCAAGGCATGCCAGTGGGCTCAGAGCCAAGACCGTTAAAATATTAATGGATCCTGCCCAGACAACAGCAGGTGGGAAAGGTCTGAGCTGAGCAAAGAAATCTTTATAGAAGGTTGTTGGATTGTCAAGTGAAATCTTTTCAGCAGGATAAAGCAGCAGGTGAAGGAGCATCTTGCCATTTGTGTGATATTTTTGTATTTCCAAGGAAGTCTTACATACATTGTAATTTTAAATCCAAATGATATTTGTAATGTCACAGATGCATTTCTGCCTGTATTCCCTCAAGTGCCTTGAAAACCCTCCTTTTTCAATGGCATTTTTGTCCCAATGGGATTTTCTTTGCAAACTACTTGAACTAAAGCATTTCCACTCAAACCTGGCCCGAGCAGCTACAATTGTTTAGTAGATGTAACCAAGGGGCGCACTTTTAGAACTTCTCGGTGTGCAAAAGATTTGGAGGAAGCAGGTGTGTATTTTTGTGGAGTTTGACTAATGTGAACCTTTCCCTCCACTGTTGCCCTGTCAGCTATTTGGAAAAATCTTACTGTAGTGGAATCTGCTAACCAAAAGCCAACCTCTGGTGGCAAAGCCACACCTGCATAAGCTTTCAAGAGGAACTAAAGTTTTGCACCTCTGTAGTGCTTCAGTGTAGACATTACCAACACCGACGGGAGGGGTCCACCTCCCCAGGAGGCAGCAGCTAGGTCATATTTCTAGCCATGCACTCTATATCATACGTGTAAAATGGCGCACTTTCAAAATCCCACATGCCATCCGCATGACGTGGCCCATGGTCAGAAAGAAGCTGCAGGCACGCAGCCCTCGGATACTTTGCATGTAATCACTGCTGGAATAATCTGTTAGCAGCAATCACTGGTTTGTCATGACAAAGGGTGAAATTCATTCTTGTAGTGGGAGGCTGGAAAAGGAAGTTCCTCTGCACCAGTTAAGCCTCACGTAGGGAATACCAGGGAGTGGGTCAGGTGTATGAGTAGTGGGGCAGCCATGTCTACACACTCCCTACATACTGTGGAACTGGTCTCTGCACGTGTCTATAGAGGCCTATCATAGAATGTCACTTTAGGGCTAGGCCAGGGATGGATCATACAGCTATGGCAGCTCTGTTTCATTGGCCCGTTGGTGAGGGGTTGGATTTCAGGCTTATCTGTCCAGGCTTTGTGTGTACTGGGGATAGGGGTGGGGGTAAGGGCGTAAAGTCACGGGAGATTGTGGAAGGGTTTTTTTGTAAACGATTGGCTATCTTAGGTGTGTTTTATTGTTATGGGGCTGGGTTACATGCTGAAGTTATTGCTCTTGTATTAATTGGTTATACATTTTGTTAAATGGTTAAGGTGTCTGCAGAGTGGGAAAGGCCCTTCTTGGTTCTAAAAATAGCAAAATAAAAATATATGTACATTCAAGTCTGCTCTAATGCATTGAACATAGACCAGGAACCTGTGCCACTGACATGCTGTGTAGCCTTGGGCAAATCCCTTACTCTGTCATGCTCAGCTTGCATATCTGCAAAGTGGAGATAATAGTATCTCTCACTCTCTCACAGGGGTGATGGGAGGATTGAGTAATTATTGTTTGTACAGCATTTAGAAAAAGTAGAGTGCTATGAAGAGTTAAGGCATCCAGAGGAAGGTAAACGTTAGTTGTTATGTGGAGACTAAAGATTTCCTTCGAAATCTCAATATGAGCAAGTGGACGAGAGTAGACATCTCCATAGAGCTGTGAGGGCTGGATGTAGAGGGCTCAGTGATGAAGCAGAAGGAAGTGTTATCTGGAATGTGGACATCTGAAGAGTTCTGTTATGCGACTACTGTCCGTTTTTATTGTGTTGTGTCTCACAAATGTTTGTGTTTCCTTGGCAACAGGTAAAGAAAATGTTCCCTAGTACGTATGACAATGAGGCTCACACATACCCTGAGTCATGAAATATAACGCTGCCTCTCAGGAATGGTTTTCACAGTTGGATGTTTATAGGAAGACATCAACTTCATTTGGCAGGTTCAGTGGATGATGATTTAGGAGCAACTGAAGCCGATGTCCCGGTGCTGAGCATACATGAGAAGCAATCCAAGAGTGTCCAAGCTCCCTAGTACCATGACTAGTACCTTAAATGTGTGACACACACAAATGCTGATAAAAAACTGAATTTTATTTCTGACTTAGTCATCTGACATGGGCCAGGGTTCCAAACTTCACTTCCTCAGGTGCATGACGGGGGTCAGTGTCCACTGATTCCGCAGGCTACTGTGATGCCTGGCAATTGTGTAACGTTTCTGGATCAGAGTTTTAAAGCTCAGCCTCTTTGTGGTGCTTACCAATCCTGGGTACAAAATAAGCAAGGGTTCCACTTTGTGCGTGTAGTTTTTTGTGGACACAGATGATTCCTACCTGCCGCATTGTACCCGAAACCAAACAACGTAAATGCCTCCTGCAGATCGTTGTGGACACAAAATTGTGTATCCGGAAAGGGAGTCTGGACTGAAAACTAGGTTCCCCATTCAAAAGTCTTCACACACATTTTCTGCTCAATTTTCAAAACAGCCCCACACAGTAGGCAAGACTGAATTATTATCCCCATTTTCTGGAAGGGGAAACTGAGGCAGAGATTAAGTGATTTACCTGGAGACACAGAGAGAGTCATGGTAAGAGTAAGAGTTAGAATTCAAGAGTTTTTAATTAACAGCAGCCCTATGATCACTCACCTGCCTGCTACCTCTCTTTGAAAATTCCTACGCACACTATAAGTTCTTTGGGGCAGGGACTATCTTTTTGTCCGGTTATGACAAAGTGCAGGGAGTTAACATGCGCTCCTGCACTCTGATCATTCTGACACCAATTAGTTCCCCCCTTCCCCCCAGGAAGGTTGATTGGGGGTAATTGGAGTTAATTATCTAGTCAGGTGGTGGTGGGGGAACCAAGGGAGCTAAAGAGACAATTAGCTTATCAGCTCAAGGCTGATCAGAAAGGCACAGAAAGGAAGTGCAAGGGAGGAGCAGGACGAGCTCTGTAGGAAGGGAGAGCTCTTCTTCTTCTTCTCCTTCTCCTTCTCCTCCTCCTCTCAGGCCCTGGGAAAAGGACTGCAGGATACAAGGGCCACTGTAAGTGGTTCAACTGCACAAAACTGTAAAGCTGTTGGGTGGAAGGAACTTAAATGAATGGCATGGAGATCCAACCAGTGGAGTCTGAGCAGGTTTCTCTGATGCCAGGTGCAGTCCACTCCTGCCTTTTTGCACCACAGTTTGGGTTCTGATCCAGCACCAGGGCTCCCAGGCACTACTGCAATAGAAATAATAAATAGTTCTGAGCTGACAAGGGTCTCGCATATATCAGTGCTGAGCTGTACAGCCATATAGTACCAAATCAATCTGACACGTGGAGACCTGCGAAAAGCACAAAGCTTCGACTGTCACTGAAATCAACAGTCCTGATTTTCTTATTTTTACAGAGAAAGGAGGAAGAGCTTGGAGCTGTGCCACACAAACAGAGCAAGTGTTGTGTTAACAATGTCTGTAACCGGGATCAATCAGGATTACTGGAAAAAGTCTCCATGTACAGAAAGAGTCCATCCGCTTTGGTATTCCAAACTGTCCTCTGCGTATCCTGGTATGTTTAATTCCTTCTCTTGTTTTGATCATATTAAGGGCATGTGATGCCATAGTGATTTAAAGGCCCCTATATGTCATGATATAATGTTGAAAGTTTCAGACACAGCTCTGTGAAATAAAAGCCCCATTGTTATTAATAAAAGCCCCTTTTTTATTTGCACTATAAATGCTGGAAAGACTATGAAAGTTTTCCGAAAGAAAAATTGGGATTTGTACGAACTGAATACTTTCCACAGTTTTTCTTTCTGCTTGAACTTGGCAAAAAGAAGGAAAAAGTTTCACAGGAGGTAATATTCCATAACTGTACTAGAGCTGGGAAACGTCTAGTAAAAATTGCTGTAGTAGAATATCCTAATACACCATTAAAAATTAGCTAGTGACATTATGAGAGATTGTGATCTGTGAATTAATAATGAATGTTCTAGAAAGGCGAACGCACCCCTCTGCTTTGGCCACCCTCTTTGTCACGAATGACTCCAAGACCCTCTTGTTTACCAGTCCAGTGCAGTTTATTTACAGTGTGCAGGCCCACCACCTTCTTATCACATACAGCTTGGCTATCTGCTTTAGGAGCTTCTGAAGTCAGGCAGGTGGCGCTTCTGCACCCCTTTCACTCCCTGGCTTCTCCTCTCTTACTTCCTTCACCTGGACCTGTTTATAGCCCCTGGCTAATTAGGTGGACAGCTGTTTCCCCTGATGTCCCTAGCCAGCTCCAATTTACCTCTCTGAATTGGGGCTGGCATGACAGAGGGATGGCTAACGGCCTGCTGCCCAGCACTCTGTCACAAAAGGACATCCTTAAAATGTGTTGCCAAGTCCAGTGATTTTATCATGAGTCTTGCAACGTTTGGTGTCTTTCTTAAAGATCCAGCTCCTGGAGGCATGGGATTAGCTGAGAATCTCAGCTTTCAAAAAAGCAAGCTTCAGTTGGAGAGAAGCTTGGAAATGCAGGTGGATTCTGAAGGCTCCAACGCCAGAAGGCAAATAAAAAGAATCCCACATTTATTTTCAAGTCTCCTGATTTTTTTTTTTAAGCCCATCTCCTGCGTTTTGGAGACCTGACTCATGATTTTATCACCCTTTAGGCTCACAGTACTGAAGACTGCCTATTGCTATGGTATCAATGTGGGGAGGGGTGCAGTCTCATCAAGGAGCAGGTTTGGGCCTTTGCAGTTTTGCGATGGGATAGATTTTTACTCATGGTGCGTACCTGCAGAGGGACAGAAAGGGGATTAATAGCCTCAGTTACACCTCTGCATGTCTGTTTACTCCACTCCCAGAGCAGGTGCGCAGGGAGGAGGAGAATATGCATTAGTAAATGCAGATGAGCCAATGGGGGAGGGTGCATAGTAATTTACTACTGGTACAGGTCAGAAAAATATTATTTACCACCCTAAAGGAAGGGGGAGCAGCAGCGAAGGAATTATGGCTCCCCACATCATAGTTCCTTCCCTGAGCAGCTTCTGTGGTGCCGCAACAACATACTGCCCTTTATTATAGGTTGTGTCATAGTGACACAATATGTGTATTTTTAGAACCCTTGATCTAGTTAATTACTTACAGCATACTTAAAGTTTATAGGCACATTTTACGTGAGAGTATTATAGGCAAGTCAGATTTGCTAAGGATTGTTGAGGTTATCTATACATGTTTCCTCTGACCTCTTTAAAACAAGGAAAGTGCATTTATTACATGCTGTTAGAAGTCTGCTTGCTTCTGTTGTAGATGAACTGCTATTTAATAGTCTCCTGGGTCAACCTCTCCAGCTTCTGCAATGCAGTTATTATGATTACCAACAGAAATCTGCAGAAAACTGGAAATTTGGGGCACTGTCAGAAAACTGAAATTAATACCAAAACAAACGACACAAGGGATTGCATGACAGGTTTTGTCCTGTTCATATTTAATTCACTAAAATCTTTTCTTTCTCAGTTTATTTGAAGCTGTTGTAGTGCTTCCCGCTTGCTGCAGAATTAAGTCCCTGAGTGCTGTACGAACCAGGGGGCATGAGTGCAGAATGTAGGCCAGTCTTACCACACTGTACTTGTGGGGACTTCACTATGTGACTCCAGGGTGTTCTTATAAAGTTGGTTTTCTCTTTACTATGCAAGTATAGAACCCTGGGAAAATATAAACTGCTTTAAATCAAAAAGGTTAATAATATTGATCTATTTAACTGGGAATGTAAGAAACTGGTTAACTCCAATGCTTTGGGAAGGTTACTGTCTCCTTAAATGAGGTGCACTTTGCCACCTCTTTTAGGGACAGCAAACAGGAAGCAGAGGACAGAAATGCAAGCAGTGCAGAAGGAGAAATCATATGGTTGATCAGCTACTCAGTTGTGCCCAGAAAATGGCCAAGAGAAAGCTTACACGAGCAGATGATAACTGTGAAGTCCCTTACAATGAGCAAAATCAAGGACAGGAAGTGGAATAAACAAAGCCAGAGGAAAAAAGGGGAATAGCTTGCACTGAGATTGCCTTACCTTACTAGGGGTGAGTGAGTGGAGAAATCCTATTTGTAACTTTCATGACAGAGAAGCTGGATCATGGTGAAAATACTATCAAGTTATTCTCTGAAAAAATGCAGGTTGTCAGTGGTTATTGACAAGGGTGCATTCCTTAGCTCTAAGAACCTATCAACACAGTATTACTGAGGCTTGCACACTAATCCTCTGATCTGGGACTGCTAGGTTGAGTTGTCCAGTTAATAAAGGAAGACATGTTGGAGCATCTGCAGTGCTGGATTGATCTTATGTATGCAAAATATAGCACGTACGTGACAATGTCAGAAACAAAGCTGCTTTTATTACTGTCTGAGTGGAAGTAAAGGTACAAGCTGCTGTCGGAACAATCCAGAGGAACTCTGTCATCCTAGCTATCAAGTGCAAACGAGTGCTTATTTCTGAAGGGAATATAGCTGAAACTTGGAAAGGAGGCTTGCAAAGATTTAAAATATTGTCTATAGTAGTGGGGTTTTCTGAAACCAGATGCAATCAGAGCCTCAGCATTGCTATACACGGCAGGAGAGAAGGCATTCCAAGGGGTGATTCTGATCTCACCTCATCTTAAATCAGAGGTAACTCCATTACAGTCAGCGGAGTTACACGGGTGTCAGTGAGGCCAGAGGTGGGACCCAGTCATGTAGTTTCTTCTAGTGGGATGATGATGACGAACTAAAAGCTATCAAAATAAATGAAAATGTTGGTGAGTTGAGTCCCCAGGAATAAAACTGGAAGGGGAAAGGCACTTGTTCTTCAGAAATCACAAAATTGTTGAAATAATTGAAAGAAATGAGTTTTGAAGAGGGATGTGAAGAATGTACTAACCACTATCACATGCCCCCAATCTACCCAAAAACCCAAGAACAGACATTGTACCATACTAGGGAGCATAAGGTGGATCCTTGGGAGAGAGCAACGTAAGCTTTTTAGTTGAACAGACCATATAAGTTTGAGTTCCTGAACTAGAAATTTTCCCTTAGTGCTAGGATCACTCCATGCATAGAACTTAACTAAATTAACAACGCAGAAGGAGAACATTGATAAGCTATGTGACAATGAAGATGTTTTTCATGGACCAGGTTGCAAAAAAGAGGTTGACCATCGCATCACGGTGGCTTCTAATGCCCCTCCAATGCCAGTGGCTTCTAATTAAGGAATTAAGAAACAAGTTGACTGCGTGGAGCACAATAGTGGTGTTGAACATGTCAGAGGCCCTACTAAATAAACACCCTCGGGTACCTAAGGATCTATATGGAGTAATCTATACGGGGTAATGTTACCCCAGGAAAATTATAGGAGACACCGCCCAAACAAAAAGCTCTCTGTTATGATCAGAATTTTTGGCATGTTCAATTGGATTGAGAAGGTGCCAGATTTTGTACATTTAATACTCTAGAAGTGTTTTTAAGAGTGCCATTTGGCATTGCATCCATTCTAGATGGCTGTCAATGTGTTCTGTATGAGAATATCATCTCAGAGGTGTCCTTGGCTATTTTTAACAACCATATAAAGATTCTGCAAATTGTCTACATTTCTTTATTTGCAGATGCTCCTTTAATGTCTCTTATAAAGGTCTTTCATCCTCCTCTCTGTTGGCATTTCTTAAGGTTTTTTTGTCCTCCATCTCCACACACAATCTTGGTGATCTCATCTGCCCAGCTACTACCTTTATGGGAATGATTCCTAAATGACCTCTCCTATCCCTACCACTGCCCCTGCCATCCTGCCTTGAATTTCCAGCTGCCTCTTGCACATCTCCTCTGGAACTTTCCTCGGCCTGCTAAAACTTGGTCTGTCTAAACCTTAATTTATCTTTCCTCTTTTCTAGCACCATTGGCAACTCGGCTGGGTGGCCTCTCCTCTCCCCTCCAACCTAGCATATACACCTTTTCCTCATTAACATCTTTTCCTTGATCACTGTAACCTCCTCCCTGACTCTTGCCTTTCCTGCCACATTCCAAAATGCCGCTACGACCACGCCTCTCTCGCTGCTCCAAACACATCACCCCCTGGCTGAATTCCTTCACTGACTTCCTGTGTCCGGCTACATCATCTTCAAGCTGCTCATCTGCCCCTGCAAGGATCTTGCCTTACCAGGCTCTCTGCTCTTATATCCCCCATTTCTTTCTAGCATCTTGTGCTGTTCCCTGACCTTTCACCGTATTGCTCCCTTGGTGTAAACTCAGTGTTACACCTGCATGCCTGCATCCCCCCTACACAGGGAAGAGTCTCCTTGTTCACCAAGTGTCCCCTCTCTCCTCCTTCAGAGCCACTTCTTCAAGCACGCCTTCTTTCATCCATCATTCATTCTCGTCCGCCCTTATCTGGACAGTTGTTCCATTATTTATTATTCTTGTATAACTTCGTAAAGTGTTCTGGGCAGGGAATGTGCCTTAACGTATACTGACATATTTGTAAAATGCGGTGTACATTTGTGTCAATCTCTAAGTGACTTTTAATAATTAATAATGGATTGACTTAACTAGTGAGTAAATCAAAGAGGGGGGGAAGTTACCCAGCACTTCAGAATACCATGTCCAGAGAAGACATGGAAGATATTGCTGATGATTTCCTAATATGGGGGTGGAATGAACAAAACATTGCAAGAGGCTACATGAAGAGTTACAGCAAATGCACGAAAAGGGAATCAAGGTAAATAAATATAACATAGTGTCACTCTAGGGTAAAGAAAATCAATTAATGTCAGGCAACCAACGGAGGGCTGGATTCTCTAGTCTGTTATGGTCCCTTTGTGGTGCATAAACATGTGCCCTTAAGCTGGCCACAGATGACTGGTGGAAAGTTCCCCTGATCAAGGTAACTTTCTGCCAGTGGAAAGATGGTGGAGGGGGCTCCACTGCCTACCCCCACCCCTCTATGTGAGGGTAGAAAGGGGCTTGTCAGGGTAGGCTGTAGAAAGGACTTAAGTAGGAAGTAGATGGGGTATACAGACTCTCTGCCATGCCTAATCTTCCAGTGGTGTCATTTAGACCTGCCCCTCTACAGCTCTGAATCTGGAAGTCACAGTGGTCCTCCCTTCCCTCCACTGTGTCCAAATGCAGCTGGGCAAAGTGGAGAATCAAAGCCCTGGTCTGAAAATTCTCTCCAAAAAGGTGAAGCCATGAAGCAAAGTGCATCAAAATTCATGAGTAAATTCATCCAAATCTTCTCACAGACAAGCTCTCCACTTCAAATTATATTGAAAAATAGGTTGGTTGGGATTGGTGTACCCCAAACCTAAAGTTTTTCGGAATTCAAATACCTGACACAAGTACCCCTGGAAGCATGTACATGCAAACAATCCTTTTGAACTTTCAGTGGGTGTGAGTTCACAGAGCTTAATAGCAAAACTGCTGCAAGAAGGCCATCCAGTAGCATACATTTCCACGGGGTCACAACATAATTACACAACAGTAGAGAAAATAAAAATTGTTGGTGACCATGTGGTTTGTGATATCTTAGAATCTATGAATATATTTACATCCAGAAAGCAATCAGAGTCTAAATAGACCATTGGTCATCTGAATCCATTCTCAGAAAAGAGCTGTATAAAGCTCCAGTTTGGATATTGTTATTTATTCATTGACCACCCAAAGGTGTGCTAGGTGCCAACCAGACACCTGAGAAAGACACTGTTCCTTCCCTGAAGAATTTAGTCTAAAGATTTAGGTAAGAAGCAGTGGGAGAAAGCAACAAACAATAAGCTGGAAATATGGAGAGGCAATGGACAAAGGTTATACTTAGATGGTAAGCTCTTTGGGGCAGGGACTGTCTTTTTGTTCTGTATTTGTGCAGTACCTTGAACAATGGGCCTGTGACTGGGGCTCTTAGGTGCTATAGTAATGCAGACAAATAATACGACAATATTGTCAAGCAGTGTCTTAAACGCAAACGATGTGTCCCTCTTCAGGGTTATTATAAATGTGCACGTAGATGTGTGCTCTGTACATAAAATATGAATTATTTCAATGAGTTTTAAAAATGTTTTTTAAAATTAAAATGCATTAATTAGTTGAAATAAACCTCTGGGGATTTGTTTCTTTGTTGAGACTGCAGCAATACCTGCTCCAGCTGTACTGTAAATATAATATTTATGCTCTTCACTGCTGCATTATACTGTTAAAAACAGCCTTGGAAACATTTCTTTAATCAAAAACCTGTTTTATGTCAGATTTCTTCCCTACCATGACTAGATCTGATCCTCACTTTGCTGGAGGACTGTAGCAAGAACTTTGTTGGAAATTTTTTTCCTGACATGGACTTATTTAAGGGTAAAGGAGGCCAGAAGAGAAATAAATACTTAACAATATAGGGATTGCCATACCAGATGAACCCAATGGTACGTCTAGACTGGAATCCTGTTCTCAGTTTCCAGTTCCAAATCCTTCAGAAGAAAGTGTAACTCTCTGCTTGCTCCTCTTCCTCCCCACACCCCCCCTCCCGCCCCAGAGGGCAGCATGCTTATGCATTAATTTACTGCCTGGGGATTGGAAGAAAGTAGTTGTCTCACATCCTGACACAATACTCCTTAATAACTTTTAGACTCAAATCCATCAATTGTACACATAGGTAGCATACAGAGCATGTTTCTATTGCTGTTACCCCTGTCTTCCTTACCCCTTTCCCTCTATTTGCTCATTCTACCCATGTTGCATCTTGTCATAAATTATGCTGGCGCAGTGACTATTTCCTACTATATATTTGTACGGCATGTGGCACAAGAAGGGCCCAATACTTGAGCATAATAGAAGTCATAAATAATAGTCATATTTAGTATTACTGTGGATGATATTCCTACTAACTATGTAATGTCTACTCCTTTTAAAATCCTGCTAAGCTCTTTGCCTCAGTATCTTGTAGCAGTGAGTTCCACAGGTTTATATGTAGTGTATAAAAGTATTTGTTTTCAGCAATTTAATTTTCTTTGTATTTCTAGATCGCAGCTAGGTAAATGTTACAGTTAAATCATTTTCAGTCATACAATGACCTGAAGACAGCAAATTGACAGCAAACAGGTGATCATGAAAGAGCTAGATAACAGTAACCATTCAGCAAGTTTCCAAATACATCAGAATTGCACACAGAGGTCAAGCACATTGAAAACCAAACAAAAACCCCAAACAACCTTTTCCATTCACTAGCTGCATGTTCTGGCTACTACTGAAATGTGTTGCCATCATTCTTGAATTAGGATCAATTCAATAGAAGCACTTAATTGTAGGTGCAAAATTGTGCTTGGAAAACTCCAGTCCAAAGGAGGATAAATTCTCCATAGAAAGAAGGTCGGTCAGGATAGGATAGGCCACAGCAGCTTAAATTCTCACAAACTATTTCCTGGCACCCTGGGGCTTGGAGCTTCAGCCGCACGGGAGGCGCTGAGGCCCAGGGCTTCTGCCCCGTGGGTTCCAAAATATTTACCAGAGCTCTGCTCTGGACAGCTCTGACTGAATGTAAACTCTGGGCCACAGCAATGATAGAGAATGGCTGTGCACGGGTTAAGTATTTGAAATGTGGTGTGTGCTTTAAACTGAAACAGAAGACTGTTAAAGCAATACAGGAGATGTCTTGAGATGGCCTGTAAGATGCATAGGCCCTCCTTCTGTAAGCAATTCCAGGTGGGTGGACCCCTGCAGAGCCCACTTTTCATGACCAGAGCCTAAATTAGAACAGTAATATATTGCGATCCACAGGAACTCCTCCTTGTCTAAAATCCAGTAGTTGGATGTGCAGCTTCCTGAATTAATAGACTGAAGGTAACTTTTGAACAATGACAGATCTTATATAGTTAAAAAACCAGAAAAAAAGCTACTTTTCCCACTGAATTGAACAGTTTCCAAAAAAAAACCAAACTGTAGTTGAGCAAAATGGAATTTTGGCCCGGTTTTGTGTTACATTTTCCCCTGACTGATTTGAAGTGGATTATTGTAATGATACTAAATTGTATTATTTGTGAACAGAACAGCTTCTCGCTACTCAGTGTCGTCTCCAGCCATTTCCTTTGATTCAGAGCCACTGTTAAAAGTCCGAGGCTGGACTTTAGGGCCATAGGTTGCAGAACTAGTTCATTTTGTACCTGTTTTATTTAGCACAATGGAGGCCAGATGCAAATTTGCTTTTTGTACTACTGGATGGCTGCTATTGGGAGAGAACAGCAATGCCCTGCTAGCCAGCTCTAAGGGACAGCACTGCTTTGGCAGTGGTGCCACAAGAACTACCACTTTGTTGCCAACTGGCCTCTCATTTAAGTGACCTTGTCCAACTCTTTCCTCTTGTTTTTAATTACTCTCATTTGTTTTATTATGTCTAAACTCTAGATTGTAAGCTCACTGAGGCAGGACCTGTCTGTCTGCTCTTTGAGGCACCTAGCATGACTTTGGGTAAAGTACAGATAGAATAACAACTATTAAAATGTTTGAGATCAGCCCTGAGAGGATTTCTCCAAGTTAGACGAGTGAGAGTTGTTCTCATGCAGCTGGGGAGCAATGCAGAGATTGTAGCATGGGAAAGTCTGCAGCAAAACTGTTGTCCCCCCCTAAATGATTGCTACACTTAGCCTATTCAGCATGTCTTTAGGAAAATAACTAAGAGGATTTTCCCCTTCAGATTAAGTGATCTCCAGTGATCTCATCCACAGCAAATCAGCAGGGGCCAGGCAGTAAGGTTAACTACATTTCTGTAAAATGGGGGTAGCGGGGCACTTTCATTTGAAAACCATCTGCTAAATTAACAGAGGCATGAACATGCATTAGACTAAGCCTATTTGGTTTATTAAAGGCTCCTTTCTCAGATCACTTCCTTCTGCATGTGCCTCTTTATACATTTTCTTTTTTAGTTCAGAGCATTTTCTGTTTGTCATTTTCAAAGTTAAAAACAAAGAGGTTATATTTTTTAAGGGGCAACCCCTAGCTTTCAGAAGTAAGAAACAGCATAACTATATTAACCAAAGAAAGTTAACTTAATGATGTTTTACTTGTTCTTAGAAAAACATCTACAGGAATCTTTGTTTGCTTGGGGTTATTTTCACTTACTGGGGAAAATATTTAATTTCAATTAGTTTGACTTGGACTCTCATTGTCAGTTACTTTGATTCCCATCAACCCATCAGGCCCTGATTGAGGTAACCACCTTTTATCCTTTTCTATTTTAAAATTCTCTGTTAGAAAAATTCTCATATCTAATGAAAAAAGGGGAATGGATGCAAAATTGAACAAAGATATACTGTACTAACAACTGCATTTGATAGAAAATAAAGAAGCTATAGTAAATAAAATATAAGCCATTTTCCCGGAGAAACTAGTAGTCTTTTCTACAAAATCAAGATTTTTCTCCAAAAAGTTTGAACTCTTCCAGGAATTATTCAGATAAATTAAAAAATTGGATTAGCATAGAGCGAGCTAGCTACAAACCCTTCTGCTTTCCCCATTTACAGCTGCTTAAAATTCTAAGAAACACTTATACTTGGATTTATTTTTACTGCGACAGGTATCTGGGATTTTCAGATGTGTTCCAGAGATGACTTAGTTCTGCTCCCATTAAAGTCAATAGAAGTGTTCCCATTGAAATCAGAACAAAGTTGGGTCATCACTGAGTGCTTTGAAAATTCCACCCCTGGAAGTCAATGGACAGTTACCAGAGTCAATGGGAGCCTTTCAGTCCTTGTCCCCAGTGCTACCACTGAAGTGAAATAAATGGGGTTGTGTCCTGGCAGAAGTGTCTGCCCATGCAGAGGGAATCCTGCCCAATGCAGTATCTGGCCCCATGAGAGTGAGTGTTGGATCCTGGACTATTCAGGAATTCTTCTATAGCATTTCATCTCTATGAATCCTCCTCTGGTAACATTTTAAAAATAGTGTTATCCTTGTCAAACTCCAGTTTCTCCTTGTAGTTTGACACCAAACCAAGGGGAAAAAATACTCTAAGATAATTTATTTGTAATCGATCCTTTCCCTTTATTTTAGTAAAACAAGACAGCTTTCCTACAAAAACAAGCTCTTTAGTTATTCAGGTGTGACTAGTACTTATTTAAAAGCTCATTTTTAGAAGGTCTTCTTCTGCTGACATTAATTTTGCACAGGAGTAACAATATTATAAAAAGTCCAGGTGTAAAAATATTATACTTATAGTAATGATTCACTATCCATTAACCTTTAAAGCCCTTAAAGGCTATCATGGCTGCTCAAAATTGAATGGAGTTGATAAGTTTAAACATTTATGAAGAGTCATTTAATTTCATAGGATTTTTTCCTATCAAGCAATACAATGTCTTATAAAACTTATGTCCTAATCATTCCTCTGCTGGTGGTTTTGTGTTGTTTTTTTAAACAGTGCCCCATTTTTAAAGTAACGGGACAAAGAATTTACAATCTAAGGACATAAGAGTTGGCCCATAAGGAGGTTGCAATAGCAAAAATAAGTTATGGTATAGCTGAAGATGGGTTATGTATACAAAGAGATTTTAAAATGTTCAATACTTTGTTAAGCTATACAACAGCTTTATAGGAGTTCCCTGTCTTCATTTTCAGAACTTTTTCCTTTTATGATCCTCTCCTTTTCTACAGTCTTGTAGCACATTTGGCCATTTCATATTCCTCTTTATGCAAACAGATGCTGTTCTGAAAGAAACTGGGGGGGAAATAAGAATGTCTCTGTACTCTGTGTGTTATCTCTAGCTTCAATCTATGCCTGTTTGCCTTTTTTTTTTTTTTTTTCTCTCCTGCACTGTAAGTGGTTTGAGTGGTGGTTTCTCCTCTTGTAAGTTTATCAGCCTTCAGGAATGAGATTCCTGTGTTGGCCCTTTTCTTATTGGCTTTTCATTGCCTTCAGTTTTTGCTCTGTGTGTGTGTTTTTGTTCTGGGCTTTTGTCTCCCATATTCTGAGAGGTTTTGTATTATTTTTTTCATATATTTTTACTTTATTGAAATGTGGATTTTCCCTCTCTGTACTGAATTGTTAATATAAAAAATGTTGGCATTTTTTATCAAATGAGAAAAATTGAAAACAAGTAGGGAAATTCCAAGAATTTAAATGCCAGTCTTCTTTCTACCACAAGAAACCAAGAATTCCTTCTGTTTAAGACAGTCGCAGATTTTATCACCATGACTGGTTTCCATTAACTTTTTAAGTAGAAAGACATTTAGTAAAGTTGAAAGCTGTCTCTTATGTGATGACAGACTTTGCCTGTTTTAGTATTTTTACTGGTTAACTACAAAAGCCCAAGTCTATCACTGTATACAGCCAATATCCAGTCCTTACTGATCCGCTGGCAGCCAGCACAACTTTATCTTCCAAGCTAAGCTTTTATGAAAATGTACTATTTTGTTTTATTTAAAAACAGTTTTAAAATGTGAAAAGAATTGCTCCAGCAAGACCTCCTCATCTGGGTACATCTCATTCAATCAAGTTCCTGCCAGCGCATGGGCCTCAGGCACTGGTGTATCTTAGTCCTTCCTCTTCTTTGCAGTGACACACAATAGTTCAGTCTCCTGAGCGCTGTAATGTTTTGGTCTAATTCTGGTTGTTGGGCTTGGTGTGGACGTGGCTGGATGATGTTTAGAGGCCTGTGATACACAGGCGGTCAGACTAAATGATCAGGTGGTCCCTTCCAGCTTTAAGCTTTATCCCATAAGAGATAGGAACAGAGCAAAAATTTGTAAAGGTGAGATGGAAAGATTGTTTTGTAGTAAAAGGCCTTGATTACACTAGAAAGTCGTCCTGCTTTACCTATATCAGATGAGTTAAAGTGGTACAACTGCCCCTAGAGTGGTTGTAGTTATACCAGTATAGAAATGTTTTATCCTGGGATAGCTTATTCCCATATGAGAAGGGGAATAAACTATGCTTGTAGCAGGCACTTTTTTTCTGGTACAGCTGCATCCATACTAGGGTTTATACGGGAATAACCATTTCAGAAAAAATTATACCCCTAACCAACTTAGTTATACAGGTACAAAAACTATGCAGACCAGTAAAAATGCCATGCTGGGACATGCTGCTATTTCTGATAGGTAGGGCCTGCTTTTGCTTCCATTGAAACCAGTGAGAATTCTGCCATTATCTTCAGTGGGTGGAATAGGGCCTTCTGAACCAGTTTGTCCAAAAAAGCTCGGTACCTATTTAGGCACCGGAATGTAGTGACCAGATTTTCAAAAGTGCTTAGAATGTATCAGCTCCCATTGGCCATTTAATTCGAATGACAAAACAGGAGCAGCATTCTATTGAAAATATGGCTATATGTCTTTGGAAGAGACTTCTAGGTATGTAACATACAACCTTGGCTGTCCTCACACCTGTTTAATTCCCTGATAAATTTGATTCTACACAGAGAGAGCTTCCTTAAAGCTTCTTTGACTTACTTAATCTTCCCACTAAGGGTATATCTACACTAAAGGCACTACAGAGGCAGCACTGTAGCTATGCCACTGTAGCACCGTAGTGTAGAAGCTTCCTACGTCAATGGAAGGGGTTGTTTCAATTGATGTAGGTAATTCACATCCCTGAGGGATGGTTGCCAGGTTGATGGAAGAATTCTTCTGCTGATTTAGCTGCATCTAAAATGGGGATTAGGTGGACATTAACTATGGAGCTCAAGAGTATGAATTTTTCATACCCCTTGAGTATTGTTGATAGATTGATCTAAATTTTAAGGGTAGACCAGGACTCAGTCACCTTCAGCACATTCTCTCCCATTCTTATTTCCCATTCTTGCTCTGGTAGATTGTGCAGGCAGTCTGGCAATAGACATGAGGCTTCATATCACTTGTTTCCCGTCAGCTGACTGGTGCTAAAGAAGGATGAATTCGGGGTGGATACAGAATCATTCCCTCTCACCCATTTTCTTTAAATGGATTTCTGTTCTTTGTGAAAGAAGCCAGACTGGTTGGTCTCCTTTTATCCACAGAACATCTACAGGCCGAGGAATGGCAATGAAAGTCTCACAGTACCCTACCCATTCTGCCTTGCCATTGTACTCCAATTCTATTTTGGAAGGACCACATGTAGAGGTCACATATAGTAGTTCACTCTCCATGGCTTGTTCAGTCCTTGGTCTTTCTGCTGAGACTGCCAGTAAGGCGGTCAACTAGTGTCTGTTCTGGCACTGGTGGTATATGGGTACGCCTAGGATTTAGTCATGGGTATTTTTAGTAAAAGTCATGGATAGGTCACAGGCAATAAAGAAGAATTCACAGCCCATGACCTGTCCATGACTTTTACTATAAATACCTCTGAATAAATCTTAGCTGCTCTGGGGCTGCTGCTGCTCTCAGAGGCCCTGGGGCACCACTTGGAGCCAACGGATGGCCCCTGCTCCAGCTGACTGCCCCCGGCCTACTGCTCCGAGGACACCAGGGACCGCTCTCTGATGGGATCCGAGACCACCCTGGGGATCATTGCTCAAGTGGCCCCAGGGCCAACCATACTGGCTGCTGCTGGAGTGAGGTGCAGCTGGCCACAGGGCCACTCCAGCAGCGGCGGGTGTGGTTGGCCCCAGGACTGCCCAAGTGGCTGGCGTGGCTGGCTGTGGGACCGCCTGAGCAGCTGGCCCTGGGGCCACCGCAGCAGTGGCCAGTGCAGCTGCAGAAGTCACGTAGGTCACAGAAAGTCACAGAATCCGCAACCTCCGTGACAGACTCGCAGCCTCATATATGGCATATGTGTCTCCTAGGAGCTCAGCTGAGGCCACCCCAAGTCTTCTCAAATAGGCCACGAAACAGCTGTCCGATGACAGCTTTAGGTTAGATTGGAACAGATAGCTAGAGGGGAAAGGCTCTTCCCATTACCAGTTTCTTAGCTGTACAGTTTTTTACTAAGTTATTTGGGAAAGAACTATTGCCACAAAAGTTCTCATTAGAATTCTTCTCCACCTCTATCCCTGTCCCGCAGTAGCTGTGCTTCTGACAGACTCCTATTACAAAATCCAATAGAATGAATTTCAAAAATCAAGGCTTGAGTTCACAGATGCATGGATCACCAGGGCCAAGTCTGTGTCCAATCGGAAACCACACAATTACTCACCAGTAAGAGAGACTTGAGTGTTCCATAACCAGAGGGCTAAGGCTCTGCATCATCCAACCATCTGGGACCCAGAACGGGGTGAGTCTGAGTCACACAAGAGAGTGCTGCCTAGGCAACCTGATTACAGAAGGCAAAAGGCAGCACACTGAAAATGGAGTTTGCAGCATGACACAGACACCTACAGGGCATAATCACACGCAGAATTCATAAATTGTACAGACATATTCCCAAATCGTCACAGAGAGTGAGGTTGGTTTTCTTCCCTACCTGTTCTCTAAAAGAAGTAACTACATGGAGATCCTCATGGTGCCACACAGTCATCTGGAGAAACATTATCTCTGTACTGATTTCAGGGCCCCCTGCTATATTTCCTGGCAGGCAGCATAGCTACATGGAAGCCATGCTGTTAGGACTTCCTCATCCAGTGTCTTGCCTTGTAATTCTGTTTGAAGGGGCATTCCCAAGCACAGCAAGACTCTGGTAAAACAAAGATACAGTCTGTCCTGCCTGACACCAGCTTTGCCTCTCAGTGTTGGGGATGATGCATGTCCTTGCAGCACTCTCAAATGCAGAGATCTTTGGACCTTCAGAGAGACCTCAGCAGACTGGAAATGGTGGTGTCATAAAGGTAGTGACCCTCCCTCCTCATACTGTGGTCAAAGAGCAAGATCTCTGAGAGCACAGTCCACTCCATACACAGATCTAGAGGAAACAATTGGGCCCAATGTTATTTAACTTTTCCCTATGCACTATTAGCTAGTATTTAATCCCATGCATTCACTTGCATGCAGATACAACTGTTGCTAATTTCATACTTAGTTTATTACTGGAGAAAACCTTCCATAGTTAATTATTAGAAACAGAGAAACCATAATATATTCAAAGCAATGAAAACTTAATCCTGGATACTTTTTATTCTGAGAGGAAAGTCATCATGACTGATACATTCTTTCAATTAAGAACACCCATTTAGTTTATTTTTAACATTCTTTTCATTATGTAATGAGCTCTTTAAGGATAATGAAATAATTGCTTGTCTCTTTGATCTTTGTTTTGAAAGGAAACTTTAATAGTGTTATTTCTAGAGCGGGCTTATGGTATAATACAATTAAAGAAAAAAACACCAAATTAAAACATATTGAAGTACACGTTCCAATAATTAGGCCTACAATTCCAGTTAGCTGGAGGGTTCTGTGGAGAGAAGTTAAAGCTAATGTTTGTTACGGACAAATTAAAATTATTTATTGATTGCATCGCAGTAGCACACAAAGGCCCTGTGAACAGATGCCTTTCCCAGCCTGCTCTGAACACAGCCCACACATTATGTAGAATTCAAAATCACCCCTTTCTTGGGGTTATAGTTTAACACTGAAATTAACAATAAAGTAATATAAGGTCACCTGAAACCTTCTCACCAGGATTGGCTGTTTCTAGGGTTCCTCTCAAAGGACTGCTCTGCCCACACCCTAGATCTTCTCTTCTTAAAGAATGCTGACACCTTCTTTGTATCCAATTGGGAAAACTCATGGAGTTAATAGAACTCACTTGCTCCTTTCCCAGCAGGATGAGCACCTGATAACTGTAGGCATTTCCTTATCAGAATATACATTCTAATCAATGCTCTGGCCATAAGGCATAAATGATCATATACTATGTTCTGCAGACTGCTACTGTTCTTTGATATCATAGTAGTGTCTCCTAAGGACACCTTTCTAAATAGACATAGGCCAGAACTTCAATTAGTGTAACTCCATGGAGTGCCATGGAGCTATGTGAGTTTATACCTACTGAGGATCTGGCTCTATACAGTAGTTTTACCCATACATGGGGGAAAGAAGCAGATATATATTTCAGAGGCATTTTTAGCCGCTAAAGAGGTTCAGGACTCTCACGCGTATCAACTGAGTTCACTTAACGAATGTTACAGGAAAGTATTGCCTACAGATATGGGATATGATTCGTCACGTTTTACACAGGAAATCTCCTTGGAAAATGCTATCTTGAGGAAAATTCCACCACTTTTTATTACCTAATTTGTTTGTTTTCCAGGTGATTACATATCACCCATCAATGCAACCAATTTTCCAGAAAGAAATGATAGAACTGTATCAAGACTGGAAGACATTGTTGTATATACCGAAGGCAGCGTAAACCAGAAATACTTACTCGGTTTTGGACATTGGATAGATGAGTATGGTAGACAGTAAGTGTGAGAAGGTACGACCTGTCATATTCAGTATAGGTTACTGAGCTGGATGGATTTTAGCACAAGTTCTTGTGTAGATGAATATGTGATTAACCTTTTAAAAGTCACTAATCTTTTGACAACTGTAATGGTCCTTTTCTTGCTGTCCGATATGAAATGTATCTGCTCCAGTAGCAGATTGGATGTGAAGATATACTTTATGAATTTTAACTTCTCCAAACTTTATTTAGCCAGGAAACGGAGAGAACCCCCAAGGTGAAGTGTTCATTAACATGCTAACAGAAGCTGTTCCAAAAAGAATATATGCTCAGACACGCAATGGGAGGTGGGGGGGCTTCGAAAGACTCCAAGATGTTAAAAGTAAAACCTCTGGTCTTCTTAATTAGTGTTTCACAAGATGTGTGTATATGGCTCTTGCAGTTTAGACCGGCTCAAAGTCTTTTGTCATATGGGCAGAAGAGCTTTTGTAAGTGTGGATATATACCCATGCAAGATAGAAGATGGAAATGAAAAGAACAGAGGTAGTCAATCTATACATATTTGGTATGATCTTAAAATACAATTGTCTTTGTGTATTAATGTCTGGACTATAGGATGAGGGAATACATGAACACTTAAGACGGGGAGGCAGTATGGCCTAGTGGCTCGAGCACTAGCCTACGACTCATGAGATCTGCATTCTATTCCCAGCTCAATCACTGGCTTGCTGGGTAACTCTGGGCTGCAGTTTTCCCCATATATAAAATGAGGATAATGATACTTACCTCATTGGTAAAATGCTTGGAGAACTACTGATGAAAAGAGTTTTACAAGAGCTACGTATTATTTATTATAAGGGAACTGGGGAAGGAAAGTTTTGTTTCCTTGCTGGAATGTGTCACGTATCTTTCTTGGACACTGAAAGACAGACAGGTTGGCTGCATGTAGCTGAGACAAAGAACTTTTTAAGAGACAACGTTTTCACCTTTTGTATTTGTTTTCTCAGTAACTAAGCTTAGATGCCAACTAATTAAGTTTTAAGCGGAATTTAGTCTGGTTGTGCTTACATTCAGTTTAATGTTTTGTGATTTTTCACTTTATTTCAACCCTATACCAAATAACCTTGGCTTTTATTTAAGACCCCCTGAAATTATTTGGACATACTGTTCAGCTCGGCCAGAACCACTGCTGGGCAAATAACTTGTCTTCTGTCTTTAAGGGATGTGGAAGCAGAGGTGAGGTAACAGGTTTGAGCACTGTCTACAGCAAGAAAGTTATCACTGCTCTCCTGAAATGATCTTGTGATGGAGATTGCATAGGTAAATGTGTCATGAGAAAAGCTGAACATCTGATGGGTGGCTGACTCGGTAACAATTTACTTTTCATTCAGTGGGATCCCAAAGTCCTTTAAAAATATATAGGGAAGATCTTCAGTTGGTGTAAATTGTTGTAGCTCCTTTGAATGGAGCTAATTTTACACCAGCTGAGGATCTGCCCTTATATGAATAATTCCACCAACCACTGAAACGTGGCAGTATCAGAGGGGGAAACATGGCAGCAGTTGTACAATGCACTCCAATGACACACTGCAACTTAGGAGAGAGAGTGAAGAATTCCTTATTCAACTGAAAATATATAGGAAATTTCACTAGGCATAGTGTAATTACCCAAACAGACATTGGGTCACGATACCAGGTTTTAACATTTTTACTCCTGTGATGCTGGACCACTAGTTCAATATGGAGTCGTTGGGGAAAATGCCATGCCATGTAATGACTTATCAATACCACTTTCTGCAGCCTTTTTATTTTCTGGACAGACCCAGCTCTGCTTAGCTTGTGAGATCACAGCCCAAGGTGGTAATGCTACAGGTATGTGTTGAACGAGCTTTTGAAGGCTGGGACAATCCGGACTTGAGGTTCACACTGAAATAGTTCCTGTACTCATTTTTCAGGATTCCAATAAGCCTGAGTTAGTAAATACAGATGATGGCAATTATGACTTTGGGGGAAATCTTGGCATATTGAAGCTGGCCGCATACTGATCTAGAACTCTGGTAAAAGCAGAGACCTTTACGGCCAAGCTGAGAGAGAACATCTTGAATCTGTTTATGGGTATATGAAAAATTAATTGAATCTCTATGGGCTGGATTCTTTCAGAATGATAAACACTCAGATGGTTTTGGTACCTTCCATAAATAGGATAACTTGTTAAGTTTTTGAAGTCGTAATAACTTTAAGGAAGGGTTGTGGGGCACATGTAATGAAATATCAGCACAATAAAGGGAAGTGCAGTTTAAGAGCTTTGTCTGTGAACTAATTGTTAGATGGACTGAGACAGGTACTGAGTCGCTTGGGCTTATTCTAAATTGTTGGGTGCTGAAATGTGGGGAGTTTCCTGTTATCTTACCGACAAAGCCTGTATAGTAAACATTAACTCCATTTCTGGGCTCATCTGATGTTTCCAAAGCTCAGCATTTGATCTCCACCAAGATAGTGCTTGTGTGGTCTCTGGATTCTGACTCTGAAGTATGTTCTATGGCAGTTGAGCCAGGGGAGATTTAAGGAAAATTAACAGACAGAATTGTGGAAATGATGTATTGTTTTCTAATAAAGACAGCCCAAAGCCAGAACTGTGCGCTGCCAAAGCAGACAATATTTTGATGTAAAAGCAGGCCCGTTCTGGACAGGTGGAGCACTAATGACTCAGCTTTGGCTCATCTGTGGTTCAGGATCCAATTCTGACTCATTTGGGGCCAAACAACTTCTAAGATTGGCAAAATGACTGAAGATCCTAAAACCAGCTGGGGGGCTGGGACCCTGATGAACCTCCTAAGGCTCACTGTGGGTAAGAAAGGAGACGAATTCACAAGCAGGGAAGGATGTGGCTCCTCCATAAGGTCTGAGGAGCAGCAGAAGAGATAGGCAGGTGGTTCTTCCCCCGCCTTCTCTCTACCCCACATTTCCTGCACATCTTAGAAGGAGAATCCTAGTCCTTCAGATGTAAAGCCCTGAGAAGCAGGGCGAGGTGACTTGCCCATGTTCACATAGGCAACCTGGAATCACACCAAAATCTCCTAGTCCCATTTTAACAATTTTCTTCCACAGTGAGTGACCAAACTCTTAAAAAGCAACGTATCTTGAACCAATGTTGTAAGCCTAACATCCTTTCTGTTATATAGGTGCCTTCTTGGCTTGGTAACTTTTGGTCATCTCTAGGCCAAACACTTTATTCTATGGTACTTAAACAGATAAAACTAGTAGTCCAAGATTTTAAAGAATGGATACCTAGAATTAGGCTCCAAGGACCTAAATAAGAAGCCATATTTTCAAATGTGCTAAGTGCTTTCAAAAATCAAGCTTCTTATTTAGGTGCTTAAATAAGGACTTTGGGCTTGAATTTACAAAGGAGACAAAGGGAGTTAGGTGCCCAACTCCTGCTGAAATGGGAGTTGGGAGTTTAACTCCTTTTGGATCCTTTGAAAATCCCTTTCCATGAGCCCAACTTCTAGACACCCATTTTTGAAAGTCTTGGCCTTGATGGGCATGTGTATGAATTACTTGGACAGATTTTATCCATTTGGCATCAAGACACCTAGCTTTGTCATATAATCCAATAGGAACTGCAGTATTTGTGTAGTCTTTCTTTTGAAAACAAATCACTCAAGTGGAAATATTCAAATGACTGGGCACATATCCACATGCAGTGTGCCTAGCTTAGTGGCAGAAAGTTGTGGCACACATCCTATATTATCAAGGACAGTAAATGTTTTGGCTGCCCTAACAGAAAAACAATAATTTAACTGGGTATTATAAAGGAATTTCCTGGAGAAGTTTGGCCCCACTCAATCATGCTGTTAGATTTTTCCTTAATGTGGAAGAGTGGCACATTAAATTCATTAAATAAATTGGCCCAGCTACATTTATTTCCAGAGCTGTTTTCATAAAGGGGTTTAAAGACTTAAAACTACAACTCATGGAAAACGCCTTTTTGAAGAAGCCTTTCTGTGTAACTCACATAGTATGATAATGATTCAATAGTTATACTATTGTATTTGCAATATTTCTCATAAAGGATGGATCTAATGTAACTGGTCTTAAATGCTTTATAAATCAACAAAGGGTGAGAAATAAGGGTGAGAAATAATTGAAACCTCACTGTTTTATTTTGCAGGCATGCAAAATAAGGCTAGGGTGTTATACGAAGACAAAGAGCGGGCATGTGGGGAAGCTGTCATGCTGATAGACTTTGCCCCTTGGAGTAAGCTTCTTATCATTGCAAAGGTTCATGCTTTATCAGTGACTCCAAATGATCTACACCTGTAGGTTCCAGCATGTTACATAAAGAAACATTTTTGTATTTACTGTGTACTAAGGATGAGATTTTCCGAAGTGCTCTGCTTTGGATAACTACGCTCCCACTGAAGTGTATGAGAGTTTTACTCTGGATTTCAGTGGGAGCAGAGGTAAGCCAATGTTGAGCACTTTTGAAAATCCTACCCATAATTTTCTTTATTTACAACTGATTTTTATCGAAGAATTTTGACCTTGCCAGAATGATCTGTTTTAGTTCTACTCATGAGTGCAATCCTGATTAGACTATTGAGAAGGTTTGACTTCCCATGGGCCCTATTCTCTCATCACAGAATACGAGTAATTTCTACTGAAGTGAGTGAAATGGAGGCCCTCTGTGTGAAAGTAAATAAGGCCCGTCAATTCTGCAGGATCCCTTGACATCCTTTATCTTACAACCTTAAACAAAATCCCTTTTCAAAGATCAGAATTCTCTCCCACACCCATGGGCGGTGGATATTATAGGCTGAGGGCAGGCTAAGCCTCCCCAAGATGAAGCTCTCGCTCCACCCCAGGCCTCCACCCATCCCCCAGCCACAGTGCCGCCAATCCTCCCAGCAACAGCTGGGGCTCGCCTCAGCTTAGTCTCTAGGCGGTTGCGGGGGTCACAGGAAACTTACCCCCCTCCACCTGGAAAGAAAGTTGGGGTGGAGGAGGCCCCTCTGTGCGGGGGGGGGGGGGAGCTGTGGGGCGAGGAGGGACTTTCCACATGGGCAGTGCAGCCTGCCCCACTGGGGAGAGGGTGAAGAGCCACCCCCTCCGCTGCCTGCATTCCCGGGCCCCTGCCAAGCTGTAAATCATGGGCAGGGCAGGACCGCATGGGCCTGGGGAGCTGAGGCCACCAGCTGAGTTACCGCTGGGAACAGCAGCCACAGGAACGGGAGAGGTGCTGAGGGAATTGCTCAGTGGCGGCTGGTGCCTCTGCCTCCAGGTGACTGGAGGTCCATTCTTTGTTTGTAATTGTATTTCATCTGTACATTTGTAAGCTCTTAATTTTCTGTACCTTTTTTAATTACCAAAATTTCTTTTTTTCCCTCTAAGACCTCCAAAACAACAGTAAGCAATGAAAGGCAGAGAAAATCCTACTGTATATGTCCTTACTAGCAGTGGCATACCGAGGAGAGATCTGAGGGGGGGGCCATGTCCCCAGGCCCTGGCCTGAGGCGGGGCACCAGCCGGGCTCTCCTCGGAGGAGCCTCCTCCCACTGTCACAGGCAGTCAGGGCCATTGGGCTCTAACATCCCTGGCGGCCACACCGACCTCAGCTCAGGCCTGCCACCGGCTGAGGGCTCCCGCTGCCAGTGGCGCAAGCGTCCTCCTGGCCCCTCCACCACTGCCCTGGGTGCAAGGAGGGAGCCATGGGCATCCAGGCCATGCAGAGGCCAGGCAGCCAAAGGTGGAGCTCTGGGGCAGAGCCCATCGCTCCCACTCCCTGCTGCCACCGACAGGGGGGGGTGCAAATGTAAGTGCAACAGAGGAATTATGCAACAGAGGAAACCTGACATAAAAGTTTTATTTACACTGGTATAAATATGGTGCACGCCGTCGACTTTAGTGGAGTTACTCTGAATTTACACCAGTGTAATTGGGATCATCATCTGGTGACCTGTGACTAACAGAGAGTGTGTATATGTCATCTTTTTTAACTTTGACCCAGTGCCTACACCACTGGAGAATGGGTAGTTTGAACCAATCAGCCTAATAGAGTCATTTACAATTCTTCCTTGATAAGTACATAAAAGTCCATATGAGAACAAGTAACTGCTGTCCTCATGTGCTTAGAAAATTACTTCATAGGCAAACTTGCTGGGAAGTTTAAAGACTAAGCTGCTTCCTGTGTCTAAGCTTTCTTAGAAGTTTTTCTAGAGGTTAGGGCACATGACATCAGAACCCCTGTGTCTTGTTCCATTACTGATGGACTGTGTGATGTCGGACAAATTGCCTAATTGCGCTATGCCTCAGTTTACCCACATGTAAAATGGAGATACTACATACTGTACTGGGGAAGGGAGATGTGACGCTTAACTACTTCAGGTCAGATGCTGTCACCTTTACTCACACTGAAATAGTACCATACTCTGTGACCAGCCCCATTGATGTCATTAGGGTTACTTTCAGAGTAAGGCAGTGCTCAACACGAGTAATAGCAGGGGTGTAGTGCTGCCGGAGCAGACTGAAGCATCACTCTGGCACCTGAAATCCAGGAGGGAACTAGAGATCATACCTCCTCACCACCCCTGATTCCCCCACTGCCTCTCCCCACTCCAGGGTTGCTCTGGCTTTTGGGGGTGCACCAGCCTGGCAGTGAAGTGCAGTCAGAGTTAATTAAGGAGGTGGAACTGACCTGGAGATGATGGGAAAACCAGGCCATGCCCCACAGCTCAAGGAATTTGCAGTGGCCACTTCCAGTAAGGACAGCTCAGCAGCCTCATCCCACCCCCTCTGCCCCAGAGTGGTGCTTCCTAATGGAAGAACAGAGCATTGTGGTGCATCATAGGCCAAATGGGTAGAGAGAGTGAATGGATTTGCCTTTGTCCTGCAGGACAGAAGGATGCATGTGCAGTGGGTGTAAGTGAAGAGAATGGAAAGGGAGAAAGAACATGTGTGGTGGGTGCATTTCTGCACGGCTCCAGCACTACGAAATTTAACTCTACATCACTGAGCAAAAGTATTGACAAACTGGCTGTTAACATTTGTAAAGCACCTTGAGATCCTCAGATGACAGTTGCTCTACAAGTATGCGTTATTATTGTGATTGCTGTTCTTCTTGGCTTTCAAAACAGGTTGGTAATACAACTCCGCTGCTCATGATGTTGCCGGGGGGAGGGGGGGGGGTGGCAGTTAGTTTAAAAAGCTCACTTTTTCAGCTCCCAAATTCAGTGAATATCAATCTGTTTAACTTTCCTATAGAGTAGGAAAGTATTAAAATCAACTTTAAAATGAAACCAGCAGGGAAAAGTCCTCTCTTGTTACATAGCACATGGGAGAGTAGGTCTCATGGGAACATCCGTATCTTGTCTCCTTCCTCATTAAGGCCCTTAATGCCTGGAGTGCAGGGAGCTGGGCAACAGGACTTCACTAAAACATACAAAGCATGAGAAAATATCAACATTTGAAAAGAAGCTCCCTCAATGGTTCTTTTGATATCCTTGCAGGATTAAGTTAGGCCTTGTCTAGAGAAATTTGCACCAATGTAACTACATCAGTGGAGTTATGCCACTGCAACCCTCTAATATAGATGTGCTGCACTGATTGTAAAGTGGGTCTTAATCCGCTGGGATTGCCAATGTCGTATTTGAAAAATAAGGGACTATTTTCTTAGCACCATTGCCCCACCACTCCTCCAGATATTATATTATTATTATTATTATCATTGTTGTTATTAATAATAATAATAACAAGCAGTACTCACCTACATTTGCCCGGGGTATTTGTTGCTGCTTTTTGCAGCACTCAGCAGCTTCTGATCTTGTTGTACGGAGATGAAAAAATAAGGGATGTCTCTTGTAATAAGGGACTGTGTTGGGATCTATAATTTGGTGAGTTTACTCTGTTTGATTTGATAACCATTTATACCCACTTTGTACAGGAGTAGGCGAGTACACAAGGCGCAATGTGGTGGAGAGACGGGCCCTATATTTCTAATTTTTTTCTGTGTTGTGGTGACTTTTTTTCCCTAGATCTGGAGATTGGGCTATGGTAACAGGGGAAAAAATGACTATCTAATGCACCTAGTCATACAGTTGATAGGGTGCTCTAGTAGCAGGGGTGGCTTTAGAGGAATTAAATTGAGTATCACCACTACACAAACATATGTCCCTCATACCTTTCCTTCATACCAGCCAAGGAGGGCCAAATTATCATTAAAGGGGGTCTATATCCACCAAAATCATATATGTTCCTGTATATCCATTAGATGAACATAGTAAAAGCACATTTACGAAACCACAAATGTGTGAGTTTGGTCTCTGCCAGTGGAAAAGGGAAAATTGCTTTCTCCAAAAATCTTCAGACACAGGATCCCCTGCCTGCATAAGGCCCCCTGTAGCTGTGGGTTTGGTGGAATGGTTCAGATGGCCCCTGACAATAGACATCCTTTGTGATGCTCATAAAAGGAGCCAGTCTAAACAAGCCCCACACGTCTACTTGGCACATTCACATTTCCAGAGAGCAATATGCAAACATAAAGGAGGAAAAAATGTAGTTTGTGTTAAGCAGCTATGCAATTTAGCTGCTAGTGCCGCATGTGATGTGGTATAAAAATGAGGCCTCTGCCAATGTGTCTAGAGAGCACTTCAAACAACATTGTGCTTCTTCCCTGCTTTGTTTTTCTATTAGGAATATGCGATTTTGTTGGCGTACTTTATGATGTGGTGGTGACCTTACGTAGATGCTAGAAGATAAGCTAGGAGACAGAATTTAAATTTGGTTTTTAATCTTCTCTCCCACTAGCCTCCATGGAAGCTGAATCAGGCCCTCAATGTAACAAAAATATGATTCTTGTCTCATGGTGCATACTTTAAAATGCAAATTAAAAACCAGATTCACTTACTGTTACTCACATTGGAGTATTGTGTCCAGTTTTGGGATAAATTGGAGAGAATCCAGAGGAGGGCAACAAAAATGATTAGGGGGTTGGAGCACATGACTTATGAGGAGAGGCTGAGGGAACTAGGCTTGTTTAGTTTGCAGGAAATAGGCTTCTTTAGTTTGCAGAAGAGAAGAGTGAGGGGGGATTTGATAGCAGCCTTCAACTACCTGAGAGGGGTTCCAGGGAGGATGGAGCTAGGCTGTTCTCAGTGGTGGCAGATGACAGAACAAGGAGCAATGGTCTCAAGTTGTAGTGGGGGAGGTTTGGATTGGATATTAGAAAAAGTTTTTCACTAGGAGGGTGGTGAAGCACTGGAATGGGTTACTTAGGGAGGTGGTGGAATCCCCATCCTTAGAAATGTTTAAGGCTCAGCTTGACAAAGCCCTGGCTGGGATGATTTAGTTGGGGTTGGTCCTGCTTTGAGCTAGATGACCTTCTGAGGTCCTTTCCAACCCTAACAGTCTATGATTCTATGACATTAAGCAGCACCTTACTCTATGAGTAGCTCTAATGAAACCAGTGGAACCACTTGTAAAATACTATTGGCCATGAGTAAGGATAGCAGAAATGGCCCCAAATACCTGTTTTTTTGGTTGCGTTGAAATGCCTTTTGACTTGCTGTGCCAGATTGGGAATGCTGCAGGGAATGGAAAATCCACTGTATGCCTGCCTTCTGCTCCATACTCCCCAATGTATGCAAAGACATCTACTGTTGTGATCAGGTGAAAACTAGAAAGCATGACAATCCAAGAAGTTTCTAAACCATAACAAAACCTATATTTGTGGAGTATTTTCCCCCAGCTGTTTAGGTATTGGAAGCCATTGAGAAAGAGCTTTTTTCCATTAGTTATTGATTTATGAATAGAAAAATAACTTTTCTACTTGCAGATGAGAAACTTGGTACCTAAATATGGTTACTTGCTTTTGCGGAATAGGCTTGGCCAACCATTTCAGCCACCCACTATATCATTCTTCCTATGCACTATTTATTACATGTAGGCATGTGATCATCTGTCTTCTTCTATTCCCCACTGAACTATTAAGACTCCACCTACCAGGAAGCAAAAAGAGCTGTCTATCATGCTAACTTCAGGAACTCCAACTCTACCTGTCATCCCTTAGTCTTAACTTTATCTTGAGGCATGAACAGGTATGATGGGACCATCCTAGTTTGGCAATTGACGGATCTTTGACTTCAGAGATAGATATGCCAATGGCCTGTGAAGGGATGTTAGATGGGATGGGTTCTGAGGTATTACAGAGAATTCTTTCTTGGGTGTCTGGCTAGTGAGTCTTGCCCACATGGTCAGGGTTTAACTGATCACCATATTTAGGGTCAGGAAAGAATTTTCCCCCAGGGCAGATAGGCAAAAGCTCTGGGTTGTTTTTTCCTTCCTCTGTAGCCTGGGGCATGGCTCATTTGCTGGTGGATTCTCTGTACCTTAAAGTCTTTAAACCATGATTTGAGGACCTTAATAACTCAGTCATAGGTTAGAGATTTATTACATGAGTGGGTGGGTGAGGTTCTGTGTCCTGCATTGTGCAGGAGGTCAGACTAGATGATCATATTGGTCCTTTTTGACCTTAGAGTCTATGAGTCTATGAGGTAGCTGAGCCTCTATCATGCTTGTATGTCTTGCCTTTGGAAGTGACAATAAGTGTCTTATATTTGATATGCTAGAGAGAAGGGAGCCCATGGAGAGATGCAAAGAGAAGTGTGACATAGTCAAAGCAATGAGCTAGGAAAATAATCATTGCAGCAGCATCCGGAATGGATATGCACAAGGCAAGACTGCATTTGTCAGGGCCAGGGAAAAGGCAGTTTCTGTGACGGAGATGTGGGATGATGAGAGCCTGGAGAAGAGTTTTAAATATGGATGGACAGGAAAGGCCAAATCTTACAGATGTTATACAGAAAGAGTTTGCAAGAATTAGACATAGCGTGGATGTGGGGACCTAAAGAGCTGTCCGGATCAAAGATAACCCCCAGGTTATGGTCCTGAATGATAGGCAGAATGGTGGTGTGGTCCATAGTGATTAAGAAAGGAAGTAGCAGGGAAAGTTTTAATTGGGGGGTGGAAGATTAAAAGCTCTATTTTAGGGAGCACAAAGGTGGCTTAAGGTTGCTTTTTTGACCCTGTCTCCTCTGCTATGGTTGAGGATCTAAGCCAATTAATATAACGTACTGTGAAATCATGGCACATCTTTTTCACAGGAGAGGCTCTAGCAACCATATTTTTATTATGCAAAAAAATTGTATATACAGTACTGTATAATATATCAGTGCCTTCTTAATACTATTACACACACAAACTACATCCTGGATTATGACCTTGCCACAAAAAGTAGAAATGTGTTAATGAAATGTGCTGATGATACAAAGCTGATAGGCATTGTCAATACAATGGATTGGAATATTATGCATTCAGAATTGGACGACCTTGAGGACCGGACTAATAGAAATGAACTAACAGTACAAAGTGCAAGGCCATGCACTTAAGGACTAATAACAAGAATTTCTGCGACAAGCTGCATGCTCATCAACTGAAAGCAACAGAAGAGGAGAGAGACATAGCTGTGTTCATCATAGGATGACTATGAGCCATCGCTGTGATGTGGCTGTGAAAAAGGCAAATGCTATCCTAGGAAGTGTTAAGCAAGGTATTTCCAGCAGAGATAGGGAAGCATTGATGCTGTTGTACAAGGCACTAGTAAGACCTCATCTGGGATACAGTTCTGGAACCCATGTTTAACTGGAACAGGTGCAGTGAAGAGCTGCTATGATGATCAAGGGAATGGGGTTTTTTCACCTTCTTCTGCCGCATGGGGCATGGATCACTTGCCTTGTCTCTGTACCTTGAAGTCTTTAAACCATGATTTGAGGACTTCAATAGCTCAGTCATAGTTTAGGGGTCTATTACAGGAGTGGGTGGGTGAAGTTCTGTGGCCTGAGTTGTGCAGGAGTTCAGACTAGATGATCATATTGGTCCCTTCTGACCTTAAAGTCTATGAAGAGCCTATGTTATGAGAGGAGACTCAAAGAGCTTGGCTTGTTTACCCTAGCACAACGAAGGCTGAGGGGGATATGATCGCACTCTATAAATAATCAGGCGGTCAAACACCAAGGGAGGGTGCAGTGCTATTTAAGTAAAAGACAATTCCGGGCACAAGAACAACTGTATATAAACTGGCCATGACTAAATTTAGGCTGAAAATTAGAAGAAGATTTTTAACCCACAGAGAAGTGAGACTCTGGAACTGGCACCCGGTAAGCATTGTGGGGGCAAAGAACCTAATTAGTTTTAAGACAGAGCTTGATAAATTTGTGAGTGGCTTTGTATGACAGGATTTCCTGGAGTGCTGGACTTGACAGTTCTTGAGGTCCCCTCCGGTTCGTATCTGATGTTCCTAAAATCTCATGCTGCAGCTGGTTAGGAGTCAGGAAAGGGATTCTTTTTTCCCCTTGATGCATTCTAGTTTGAGTCTCTTTTTTTGTCTCCTTCCTCTGAAGCATCAGACTACTATGGCTGGAGATGGGACCCTGGATGAGGTGGGCTGGTGATGTGAGGTGATACTGAGAATTCTGTCTCAGGTGCTTGGCTAATGGGTCTTGCTCACATGTTCAGAGTCTAACTGATTGCCAGATTTAGGGTTGGAAAGGAATTTTTCCCCAGGTCAGATTGGCAGGGAACTTGGATTTTTTTCACCTTCATCTGCAGCGTGGTCCTCGTGCCAGGATCAGCTGGGTATATCACTCTAAATCAATTCTCTGCCATGAAAGGAGTCTTGGGCATTGGTGCTCCTCAGTCTCTCTTATTTTCTGTCTGTGGAACACAGTAATTTAGTCTCAGCAAGGCTGTAATACTTTGTCTAATTCTTGTTGCTGGGCTTGCTATAGGGGTGGCTGGGTGGTGATTAGTGGCCTGTGATATATAGGTTATATAGGTATATATATATATATATATATATATATATATATATATATATATATAGGTTGGTCCCTTCTGACCTTGAACTTTATGATCTATAGTGTCTAGAACAATGGGAACTGATCTAGACTGAGGACACTAGGTTCTACTGTAATGAAAATAATAATATATGAACTGGCAACGGGTTTGTTTGTATTCATGTAACGCTAAAGGAGTGCATGGCATTTTACAAAGCACTTGGGATTAATCCCATTCCCCCTAAATCCTAAAGTAGATTTGCCCCCCATCTGTATAGAAAGGACAGAAGGAGGAAGAATCAGCTGCTTCCAGTACCATCCATAGAAGAAGCAGCAGGACACTGCAGATCTCCTGAGATTTCAGAATCTTAGCAGATCTTTTACATGCAGGGTCCATCAGCTCGGTGGCCTTATTCCATGGTGGCTCAGAGGTTCCCTACAACTCTTCCCCATTCCCTGGAGGCTTATCTCCATAGCAGCTGTGCCATGAGAGCTTCTTCCACATGCTCCCAAAACCTCCTCTCCCTCAGGAGGGGAGGCTGTCTGACAGTGTGATTAAATATTGATGGTGTGAATTTATTTTTATAGAAATTATGAATGACTAAGTGACAGACACACTATATTGAAGAAAAAGAGCTAATGATGTCTTGTAAACAATATTATTAAATTAAATATTTTACCTTACTCAAATTAGTGGTGGAGGGGGGGTTGGTTTGTTTTCTGTTTTGTTTTTTATCCCATAAAAATCAGCTTATTTTAAATGGATCAGTAGCGACACCCAGTGGTCACTAACGTTTATAAGATGTCTTTTATTTTTCACATTAATTGGCTCATAATACATTCATACTGATTTATTTACGGAATCTAATAAAATTGCTCTTTGCATTAACACCTTTAGAAAGATTTATAGATACCTTTTTTCAGGGAGGACAGGACAGGAATGGCGTGTGGAGAAATGTATTGGAACGAAAACCCAAAACATTCTGCAAGAGCACCTGACTACTGAAACAACTTTCTTAGGACAATGATTTTAGTTAGGCCTGGCCTATAAAATATGTCCACAACCAAATGGGATGTCATTTGAGAACAGCCTGGTTTATATAGAGTACTTTAAAACTTTATTTTTTAAGTTTTATTTTAAAGTGACATTAAAACAAAAGCAGCCTGAAGGGAAAATTTAATTGTCTAGGTGAAGGACTACAGCTTGCTTTAATTAGTGCTTGAAAAATGCTTTGAGATCTTCAAATGGAATCTATCTATCTGTTAGCTTCTTATACTGCACCTATCACCATGGTATCTGAACAGAGAGGCTGTGTGTATTATTTTTATTACTATGGAGGTGTTATCGTCATATTATCAATAACTTGGAAGAAAACATAAAATCATCACGGGTAAAGTTTGCAGACAACATAAAAATGGGGAAGTGGTAAATAATGAAGAGAACAGGTCACTGATACTGAGTGATGTGGATTACTTAGTAAGGAGGGTGCAAGCAAACCAATTAACTTACAGTTAAATGTAAATATACACATCTAGGAACAAAGAATGTAGGCCATACATAGACAATGGTGGGGCAGAAGTGCTCTATCCTCAGAAGCAATGACTGAAAAAGACTTGGAGGTTGTGGTGGGTAAGGAGGTTGTGCTATGGCAAAAAAGGCTGTTGCGATCCTTGGATGCATAAACAGGGGAAGGAATACGAGTAGAGAGGTTATTTTACATATGTGATTGGCACTGGTGCGACTGCTGCTGGAATAGTGTGTACAATTCTGGTATCCACAATTCAAGAAGTTGGGAAAATGCTAATAGATGTAGAGAGTTCAGAGAAGAACCACAATAATGATTAAAGGACTGGAAAACATGCCTCAGAGTGAAAGACTAAAGGAGCTCAATCTATTTAGTTTAACAAAGAGAAGATTAAGGGGTGACTTGATTAGTCTAGAAGTACCTAGATGGGGAACAAATATTTGATAATGGGATGTTCAGTCTAGCAGACAAAGGTTAACAAGATCCAATGGCTGGAAGCTGAAGTTAAACAAATTCAGATTGGAAATAAGAGGTACATTTTTAAACAGAGGGTAATTAATCACTGGAACAATTTATCATGGGTTGTGGATTGTCCATTGCTGACAATTTTTAAATCAATATTGGATTTTATGTTTTTTTTAAAGACATGCTCTAGTTCAAAAGGAATTATTTTTGGGACATTCTCTGGCTTGTGTTACAGAGGAAGTCTGTCTAGATAATTATAATGGTTCCATCTGGCCTTGGAATCTATGAATCGGGATTCAAATCTATAGAGAACAGTGAGCTGTATTGCTAGTAAAGAAGCATGTTTTTCAAGAAAAATGTGCACAAAACATGCAATTTTCCCATGCACAGAGCAGAGGAAAGTTTTCTGGCATATTAACAAAATGTTCTGGATTTTGAACCTCCAAAGTCTGAATTGCTTGAATTCTGGGGCCAGGTTAGCCCCACAGAGCCCTCTCCCTTTTCCTATGATGCTTGTTTATTTAGTTAGTAATGCTTAGTCCTCCTTTGAGAGTTTAAAAAAAATGCCACAATTGCAAAAGGGACATGGATGGCAACAGGTTCATATTACTTAATTGCACAACACCAAGTGCTTACAATTATTTATACACAACTGGCATTTTAATAACAATCCTACTGTAGGTAATTCATATGAATTCCTTGGAGCTGGTGTGTGAGACTAGAACTCCTGACTGTGCTGCTGTCAGATATCTACAACTCAGTTTCCTAATCATTAGAAGAATATTTAAGGGGCCCTATTAATATTGCTGTGATAAAATTATTGCTCCTGTCCAGATACACTGATTCTTAAATGATAATTTACTAAGCCAATTTGTTATCAGGACAAGGGGATCTGATTACTGCTAAGCAAAACAGAGGTGTAAAGTCATTAGATAAAGCCTGTCTTCGTAGATACACAGAGCTAGTAGCTCTGTGTATGTTACATTGGTATTTTGCACATTTGCATTGCCTGTCTCTCTATATAAGCTCCTAGGCAGCCACACTGTGGTGGTGAAGGGCAGACCACAATTGCAGGTATGGAGGCTGTGGAATCAACTCCTGCTGCACACTGAGGCAAATTGAGTTATTTATTTAAGTTGAGAGGAAGGGGTTGGGATAAATCTCCCTTCCCAACCTAGCAAGAAATAGAGGGATGTCCTCTTCCACCCCCTACAGTGAGAGAGAGTTGGATGGGGGAGAGTAAAGATTTCTCCTCTTCACACAATAAGTGGGGCCCTACCTAATTCATGGTCCATTCTGGTCAATTTCACAGTCATGGGATTTTTAAAAACCATCAGTTTCACAGATATTTACATCTGACATTTCACAGTGTTATAACCATGGGGGTCCCAACCCAAAAGAGGGTTGTCGGCAGTCCCAGTATTGCCACCCTTACTTCTGCACTGCTGCTGATGGAGGCGCTGCTTTCAGAGCTGGGCAGCCGGGGAGCAGTCGGCAGCACAGATGTGAAGGTCTCATGATATGTGGGGGGTCATCACTTTTGGAGGAGGGCAGGGCTGGCCTTACGGGTAGGCGACCACACAGGACCCATGGTGAGGGGGATGCTGTGGTGCATCCCACACACACACACACACAGCCTGCCCCTTTAATCCACAGCTAGCTCACGGCCCCTTTAATCCCTGTGTGCTGGGCCTGGAGCTGGGGAGGGGCAAGCCTAGGGGCAAGGGCACCGGAACCTTTGTAGAACTGGGGGGGCCACTGGCACTGGAACAGGTGAGAGTCCAAGGGCCATGCTCCCCCCTTTTTAACATGGGCATCGTTTGGGGGGCAGAGGATGGCATTACCCCCTCGCACCAAACTGCAAGCCTCAGGGAGGCACGGAGCAGTGTCGACAGGTTCTGTGCTTCATGGCAGCGTTGCCCCCCCCTCAAACTGCAAGCCTCAGCCAGGCATGGAGTGGCGCTGGTAGGGTCTGTGCTTCGCGGCAGTGATCAGCTCCCTCACAGCAAAAGCAGCATCATTAGGTTTAGCAAAAACTGGGGTTCGTCTGATTTATATCAATGGTCAGCAACAGTTTGTTTTAATTTTTGTAATTGATGCCCAGATGTCACAATGATGTGCACAATATAAATAAATTTTGTGTCTGACAAGGATAGGCAGTTGAAGCTGTTCAGGATATTAAGGAAGTTGATGTTGCTCCAGTTGTGTTGTGAGCGGAATGACCAGAGTAGTTCTATCACAGAATAAAACGACTGCTGCTTTCCATTCTGATTGGATGAGAGGTCTACTTGAAAGCTACTTTGATGCCTACCCTGCAAGAATGCATAAGCTTCTCTGAACTCAGGGAAGTGGAATGGGGGCTGATGAAAATTAAGGATGCTCATCTACTATCTCAAAAGGCATTAATGGAAAACAAGCAAATAGCGAAAGCCATAGTGAAGCATCTCAGGGAAAACTACACTGTGTAGTGATCAGTGTCAGCTGGAGACTCAATTTAGTATTGAGTAATTGATTTAGTAATGGTTTTAAATGAGTGTTGAGCAATGAAGATCACATTACCAAGCAAAACATATTTTGCATCAGTATAACTCAATGATGGAAAAAAGGAATAATTGAGGCAGCATTTCTTTACATTTTCTTTACAAACAAAATCAAGTTATATTATCATGTAACTTGTTTAGTGTTTCCTAATCTTTGGGAGCAGAAAGAGAAAGTCAGAAGTTATATTGAATACAGTAACTGATAATTAGCTCTATCCTGCTCCCACTACAGTCATTAGGAGTTTTCACAGTGACATTGATGGGCACAGGACTGGCACCGTTGCTCTGAAGAATGAATGGTATATCCTGATTCCTGAAAGAATTACATTCAGTTCTTCATGTGCTAACCCACTGCTTTATCTAATATTGGTTATATTTGGTCAGATTAAAATTTTCACAAGATTTAACAATTCAAGTTTATTTCATATAATGGGATACCCCCCTCCATTCTGTTCACTCTTTAACTGACTCATTCCTGTGATGAGCTCTCAAACAATGTCCATTGTCTTGCAGGGATGGTATCTGGGCTGATTTTGCAGGTTCTGTTACTCTGGTGAGATAACATTATCTATTATAGTGAAGTCTGAGACTGTAGCAAAACGCTGTGGCCTTCCTTGGAGCCTGGGCCTGAGGAACAGCAGCAACCCCCCTGCTGGGCAGATCAAGGCCCTGCAGGCTGAATATCCCGGGAGAAAAGGGGTGGAGCCAGGACAGGAAAGGCCAGTATAAAAGGCCAGCTTAGCAGTTCAGTCAGGGGGAAGTTGCTGCTGCTGGAGACAGATGTGTCTTCCCTGAGGCTGTGGTTTGGGCCTGACTCAGGCCCTGTGACTGTGTGGAGCAATCACCCCATGGATTGCAGCCTCCAAGGCCTGCTTGGGCTGCTGGGCCCGAGTGACTGGGTAGGGCTGCTGGGCCCAAGTGACTGGGAAGAGAATACCTGAGACCACTGAATGGGAGCAACTCCCCAAGGCTGGCCCTGACCTGGAGGAGCTGCCCGATGCCAGGGACCCACTGGAGCTATCTGAGCCTGGTATACTGGAGGACCCACTGGGACCCTGTGACCTGGAGGAGTTGCCCTCCACTGATGACCTTGAGGCATTTCCGGACCTGCTGCTGGTCAACAGTGAGGGATTTGGGGGACTCCAGCTCACCATCTACCCCAGTGACCTGGAGGAAGACCCCCTGGCTGCAGGTACCCGGGTACAGTGTGGAAGGAAATAGCCCAGGGACAGCTGAACATAGTTTGGCTGGGGCTGTGGGCAAACCAGTCAGCATGTTGTGGCTGGAGCCCACTGACTCAGTGGCAAACCACTTTGCCACTGGTAGGACCCTGGGGTGGGACGCAGTGGAGTCAGGTGGGCCTGTGTCCACCTCCCACCCTTCCCTAACCACCCCGGAAGTGCTTGGCTCCTCTGAACCCACCTGCCAGAGGATACCAAGCTTGCTACCCCTGCCCTGCTTGAGGGCTGGGGGCTACAGATGGCTTTGGCCTGCCCCGTGCTGCTCGAGGGCCAGGGGGCTACAAACTACTTGTCAGCTCTGCCCTGCCTAGGGGCCAGGGGCTAAAGACTTACGAACCACTAGCTTTTTCCTGCCGTAGACTAAGGTGCTGTGGCCTTCCTCAGAGCCTGGGCCCTAGGAACAGCTGCAACTCCCCCCCTGCTGGGTCAGGCCACACGCTTACAGAGACCATAATTGTACCTCCCAAGAAAAGATGTCAGTAGAAGAATATACTTATGTCACATTGATTAGCCAGAGAGGTTATTAACGCTACTGAAGCATAAGTACAGGAAGCCCCAGGGCTGGAGCTAAGCCTCTGTGTGGCTAAATATGCACTTAAGTAATGCCTTAGAGTCTATTTCAGGTTTACTAAAAACCCTGAAGAAAATAATATCATGAAAATCAATTAGATGTTTATCTTAAGAGATGACAGAGGTTCCCCCACCTTCTTCTCTAGGAAGAAGTATGTTCTGTAATAATGTTCGTCTTTTTTCCATTGTTTGTCTTGTAATCCATTTAAACATGCTATGGTACTATATTTATTTGGGAATTGCCTGCTGAGACCTGCATTGCTGGCAGATCCTATTAACATGCACATCCAGCATTCTTACTGCATTTGCAAAATAAAGAATTGTGTGCATGGAACCTGTCTCCTGTTTCTTTATATTGCCAAGTAAGAACATATCTACTGTAATAACTTATCAGAAACTCAGGTTTTGATTAACTTGCCTTGGACAAGAAAATGATTAAGCAGGTGACAGCCAACATGGTGGGAACCAAAACAATGTCAGTGAAAGTCAGTGGAAGCAATGCTCTGAGATGAAGAAAGAAAACAAAGGTATAGAAATTATTTTTCACATCTTCCAATATAATGGCAAAATCCTGCAAACACTTGCTACCACAGTTAGCTATCAATTAGAGGCCTCCATCCAGTGAAGCACTTAAGCATATGCTTAGTTTTAAGCAGGTGAGTAGTCTTTTGGAATATAACTAGTTTACTTATGGTATAAGTGTTTGCAAGTTTGGGCCCTGTATAAGGAATAAAATATATGAAAGAGTGTGTTTTTTGTCTGGAGAGAAATGCCTTCTTTATCTGTGTTGCGAAGCAAAACTTGGAAATCAAGTACTTTTTATATGAGAGAGAGAGAGAGAGTTAATTTACCAAAAAAGAAAAAAACAAACCCACAGAAAACCCGTGTTGAAGTTTTAAAAGGGACCTCAGTTAGAACACAGAAAAATGTATTCGTATATTGTCAGTAAACAGAATGGTTGGGAGATGGGAAAGCTGACTCATAAAACCACAGAGCAAGGAAATGCAGTATGCAAGCAACCGCAGCACCTTCACTTGGCCCCATTGTCCCTTGATACCGCATGATGCAGCTTCCTGTAGCAATGTTCTATAACCATGGAGCTATATTCCTTTCACTAATGTAGGCAAGGAATAAAAACTGTTCTCTCTTAGGTACGTATAGGCCCCATTGCAATAGTTTGTGAGCACATCACAATCTTTTTTTTTTTTTTTTAATGTATTTATCCCTGCAACACCACGGTAAGGTAGAGAAATATTATCTTCATTTCATAGATGGGAAACTGTGGCACAGTGGCCCAGATTTTCAAAGGTATATAGATGCCTAACTCCCATTGATTAATGACTTGCCCAAGTGCACATGGGAAATCTGTAATGGAGTAAGACACTGAACCCAGGTCTCATGAATCCTAGGTTAGCATCCTAACCACTGGACCACCCTTCCTCTCTCCATATTTTGTGCATCACTTGTGCTACAATATTATAATTAGAGATGAGTCTGAACCAATGCTTACACCCAGACACCCCTGAACTTTGAGTGAGTTTAGATCCAGATCTGAACTTCAAACCAAACCAAAACCCTAGATTTGAACTTTGGGGTAATAAGGGCACCGGATCAGGACTTTGTGGCTTGTTCCTCTGTGATGCTGTCTGGATGAGGCATGACTATTTATAATATTATTGATATCAATATTGCAAAAAAACCCAACAAATCTTGCAAAATATGCCATGTGAGGTATCATTGGAAACATGATTTACTGAATATACACACATATAGATGAGTGTATATTCAGTAAATCATCTTTACATTGTAAACTATAAATATGTGTGATATTTCCATATCTTTAAACTTGTGCTGTGCTATTGGGTGACCCCCCCCCCCCCCCAATAGATTAGCATCAACCCTATCCATGCCCATGTGCTGTGGGCTTGTTTGAAATAGGCCACAGGGCAAAAGGACATAAAAGGACATAAAACACAGCTGCACCATCTCCATCTTGTCTTCCTTCCTGCTTTCTATCTCTGGATCAACTATTCTACATCTGAAGCTGTGAAACAAAGGACTGAGACCCATGCAGGTACTGGATGTACTCCAGAGGAACTGTACAAGCCTGCAAACTCCAATTCTGCTAAGAATCTGATACATAGAGATGACTTCAAAGTCCATATATAGCTGATTGCTTTGATCATTTAACATCTCCCTTCTTGTTTCTTTTCTTTTCTAAGAAACCTTTAGTTTTAGATACTAAAAAATTGGCTGGCAGCGTGGTAAGATCTAAACCAATATTGATCTAGTCATGTGGCTGACCCTTTGGGGATCAGGAGAACATTTTGGTAAAGGGAACAGAATTTTAAGTAACTTATCTCTTTACTGGACCTAGTTGCTGATTGGGAGTCAGAGACTGAAATGCAGTGAGGGGGCCTGTGTATTTCTTTTTTGGGCTTCTTGATAACCAGTGTGGGAATCAGGGGTATTGTTTGTGACTGGTTAATGAATCTAACTTCAGTGTTTGCCACCAGTTTTGGGAGAATCTTCTTTCCTTTTGCAGCTTGCACTGACCTTGGCATTTTCAGGTGGTTACCCTAGGCTTGTATGGGTTACACCCTCTTTCTACAGATAATGATTGTGCGTAAACACTACCCAGAGTACATAAAAATCATCTTTAACAACGCTGTGAAGGAGGGTAGGGGTGATTAAGAATGGGGAGGCAATAATGTTTTTAAATAAAAGCATTCTTCAATGAACTAGTAAACGTCCTCCTCCACTCAACTTTGAGCCCTTTTTTAATGACACCCTGTACACTTATGCATCCATCCTTTTCCAGTATGTCAATTTACCCCAATCTTCTTCTTTATAACACTTCTTTTATTTAGCCTTCCAACATATCTGACACGAAGGAAGTAACTACTATAGGAAAAGCCATTTTGACAAATGAGACTCAAAGAAGGGAATGAAATAATATTTGTCATATGGAAAAGAAGTATAATTTTCAACCTTCTACAGGGTATTACAAGTAACTGAGCATCTACATAAAAAAAAAGTCCTTGACAGTGCTCTTTAACCAATCAGAGAATAGCAAGCAAGCTCCCGTTACCGCATCAGATACACTGAACAGCTGGTGTGGAGGTAGTATTAACGCCTACAAATCTCTAGTGTAAAATTAAACACAGACAATTACCTTAAGATTAGAAACCTATCCCATACATGCCATAATCTAGCTCTCAGCAGCCTACCCAGCAGCTATTCATGAATGCTTTGGAGGATTTGCAGATAGGCTGGTCCTAAATCCAAAGAGGTACTTTCCCTCCGTGGTAGCAGGCATCCATTGCCATCTTATGCATTCCACTGCTGCTGATGGCTGTCCCTTCCTAGAGAGACACTTAGAGACTCTGCTCAGTCAGCTTCTCATTGACAATCTTTCTCAGAGAAGTCCTACTGGGGTAACCATGGACAAAACTTAAAGTAGATCCAGGTTCCTGGCTGATAGCTCTGTTTTGAATGGAAGGTCTCAACCTTGGAGATTTCCCCGTGCTCCTCTTCCACAAAGCAGTAAAGTCAATTGGTTGGTCAGGAAGAAAGGTGCAAAGAGGGAAGAGCCTCATCTGGCAGGTAGGGGATTTTTTTTTTAAGACTAGGACAGTTTACTGCAGTAATGGGGCTGTGCAAGTGCTCCTCCCCCGGCCCCTCCCCCCCAGTGGGGGGAGAGATGACATTTCTGAGGATAATTGTGGAGAGAGAAAAAGGAGGGGAGCTCATTGCCAGGAGAGGTCCTCCCCACAAGCAAGCCTATCACTTCATAGGCTGGCTTTTTTCTTTGTATCTCTCTTGTTATAAAGCTTTGACCTCTCTCCTGAAGAGGTTGACCTAGTATGGAGCCAGTTTCTATGACTGGCCACAGCTTGTATAGTTTGGAAGTGCATGCCTGCTTCATTCTGGATTGGGCCCATAGCTGAAGCCTGAGTGCCACCTGCATGCCTTGTCCCAGCTCTTCCTCTTTCCATCCTTCTCAGCACTTTATTATACGTTTATCCTCAGTTACTCTTCCTTTGCCTTTGACGTCTCCTGTTCCTAAATTTCTCCCAAGAACAAACAGAGGGGTGTGTATATTTACTGAGTGAATAATGGATGAATAGACTCTTACATTTACTGTGTTGTGTTCCTTCTAAATTAGATTATTTCTACATGGCACAATACAGTGTTGCCAGACTATGTTTAAAGCTAATGAGCCACAGATTAGCATCTCAGAAGTCAATTAACAAGACCGGCTTTTTTTTCCCACCCAGTGACTTGTATTTATATATTAATGAAATACAAGACCTCCTTGTGTGGTTTCTCATGCCTAAGTTACTCATGAACAGTGTACAGACATTTCTGTTAATGGCCCTGAACATTAATCACCTCAAAGAGACAACTCCATAATCAAAGTGCTATATATTTGTTCAGAAAAGTAATCAAACTGTACTTGCCATAGTAAATATGGATGTTTATTTATCTAAACTCCATGTGCTTCACCTGGCTGGACTCCACATTCCATCTATCTCCAGGCTGTCTTATCTTTAGTACTGTATAGAAAGAAGAGAACAGTGATGGGGTGGAAGTTACTTCAGCTTGATTAGAGGTAGCTGTCTATGCTTAGATCCCAAGGTATCCGAGTTAATGTGACTGAGTTAATGCTGCAATAGCAACCTTAATATTGGAATCTGTGGCGGCTGGTGCTCAGAATAAGTGATGGGGGCTGGGGCTGGCAATTAAAACACTCTCCCCTTCCCTGTAGCCCACAGAAAAATATTTTTGACCTTCCCGTCCCTCTTCACATACATTTTTGATTCCACAAATAAAATCAGCCCGCTAACCCCACTGCAGTTCTTCCTCCTCCAGTAAATAAATTCTGCCTCACCAATCATTCCTCTGCTGTTACTCTCACCACTGCGCTTCTAAAACTGAACAGGCAGCCCCCTTCCACTCTGCTCCCTACTCCTCCATGCCCAACACCTGATAAAAGCTGGGTCTCCAACTGATCTGCTCCCTAGCTTTCCCCCTTCTGACCATATCCTAAAGTCTCTTGCTCCCCCTATCAGCTCCTCATCACTAGGTCCCAGGCTCCCCCCATTTCCAAACAAGACCTCTCTCAGTGTCATGTTCCATGCCACCACACTCCTTTTGCTCCTCCTCTATGGGCAGGGAGATATGTCCTGCTACTGTTTCCCCATTTTTTGGATTTCAGTCCAAATAACCTAATTTGTTTCTGGTGGGATTTTACAAGTTATAATTTGTTGAAACCTTAAAGAACATAACCCTCAAGTAATGTATTTGCTCAAAAGCAAACACTAGGAAATGATGAGAAGCAGAGACAATGCAACAGAAAAAGCTATCTACAGCTGCTAGCATTGTGTATACTAAAGCTTAGATTCTTTAAAAACGTATGCACATGATTAAGTTTACCGCACGCAAGTAGTCCATTGATATCAATGGATTATTGCTGGAATATTACTGGAATAGCAGGATTCTGAAAACTGACTAGGAAGTTAAAATATTGAGATATGAAACACACTGAAAGGTTCACATGGAAAAAAAAGCTTTTACTAGTATCTTTTAATGACTTTCCTTGTGTGTGTCTTGATATCAGATACTAAAATTTAGGAATGGAGCCAAATGGCAACATAAAGAAAACAACAAATCCCATAAGCAACCTCCTTCTTCAAGGAAAACTTAATGGAATTTGGCAAAAGATTCTGATTTGGGGGGAACCTAAACTAATTTTTCAAAACTTCTCCAGAGGTTTCCATTGCCTCCTTATATTGTATTTTGTCAGACAAAGCAATGACAGCATGGATAGAAGTTAATGACAAACATGACAGTAAGGCGATTCTTGGATTTGTCTTATAGAGCTCGGTGTAAATTGGTGAAAGTAGATTAGGAAATACTTTTACAGGTAAGCACAGACTGCATAAGGCCAGAATATTGATCATGTTCACAGATTACTTTAATTGCTCAAATAGAGAGAATTTTATCTTTGTGCAGAGAATGTGAAAAGGGCTCTCTGGTCTGCCCCACTGAAATGGTACTTTGTTATTTAGGTGAAATTCATGCTGCTATAAAGGGCTAACACAAGGCCCTGCACAGTACTATAGCACTACATTGGACGGGAAGAGCTTGTGAGGCCACTGATGGAGCTGCCAGGCAAGGATGCTTTGATATCCCTTTTGTGCTCTGCATGAGTGGAACCTGCATAACCCAACATAATGAGACACAAAGGAGCAGACAGGAGAAGGGCAAACATGAATCCAGCCACCCTACCACACAAGTGATCCTCAGGTGCTGTAGCAGCTATTACAGAGCACAGGATGGAGCAGATGTTGCAGAAGAGGAAGGATGCACTGCAGCTGCACATTTTGGCCTCATATTGGAGAAATACTCTACAGTCTACCCACACTTCACCCCCATAATGTCCAAGAATTGCAGCCTTATATGGCTATATTAAATTTCACCTTTAACATAGGGTCTAAGTGGTTCCAAGGGCCTTGTGTTGGACCTCTGCAGAAGGGTGAATTTGCAGCATGAGATAACATCTATAAAAGGGTACAGGAGCTGAAAATATAGGATTGCTTTATTATGCAGTTTCTTGAACACTTTATATCAGTCAGAGGCTGTTCTGGACTAATCCAGGAAGTGAGCCAAGTATGAAAAACACATTTGAGGTTGTGGAACATCTAAGGCTTATTGATCACAGTGTAATTACACTTGAAATGTATTGGGGAAGTAACTAAAACAATTTTGATTCTAGGAAAGCTGATTTAGGAGTGTGCAAAATGCCCTCAGGGAGGCTGATTGGAATTCTCTTGTGACGTACAGTGAATTTATTTCAGAGAAGAATGGAAAATACTCAGAGAAAAGGTGGATAGATTTGTACATCAATGAATTCTAAATAGACAAACATGGTAATAATGAACCAAAATATTACACATTTGAAAAGGAAGATGAAGACAATGAATTCCATCAGAGCAAGTTAAAGCAACAATTAAAGGAGGAAAATATAAAATACCAAGCTAGAGCTGCTTATCTGAACGAACAAAGATTCTTGATTTCAGATATAAATCACAATAGGGTGAAGCTACAGATGGAAATATATCCAATCAGAAACGATAATGGAAAAATATATATTAAGGATAAAGAAATAAACAATTTGTTACATAAAAATTACCTGGTTTCATACTACAGTAGAAGTTAGTGTTCACATAGCATTGGAAACCATGATTAAAAGTTGGGATAGTTTAAACTTGAATGTGATCCTCTTAAAATAAGTATCTAATGCACTGTATGCTGACATTTTTTATTCCAACAGTGTAAAATATCTCATATAAAAATTAAAGATGTATCCAAACCAAGACCCTGTATCTGTATTTGGGCCAGACTAAATCCTGGATTCAAACACTCCCATATTCTGGCTGCTTCTGGATCCAAACACAAACTGTGTGGCTTTAGCCCATCACTAGTAGTAGAAATAATTAGACTATTTCCACACTTACTGCATGTAGCATCTTTCATCCAAGCATCACAAAACTGTTTATAAATAATCAAAACATCTTTGTGAGGTAAGTCGTATTAGACCAGTGTCGTAGATGGATAATGTCACCGTGCCTCAGTGGGTCACAGCTGATGATACCAGGTTCAAAACAAACTGCTAAGAAATGGGGCAGACCCACCCCAGACTGGTGGTTATTTTTTCATAAGATATACCAAGCCAGCAATAAAAGTAAACATTTGTCTCACCACACTAGTTAACAAGAGGTCAGAAAAGCAGTCTCCTTCGATATTCCAGCCTTTGTTTCATCACCCAGACACTAGACTTTATGATGAGTGGCTATGTAAACCAATTTTATCAAACAAGGAGTCCATGCAATCCCAAGAGACCAACCACACAGCCAGGCCAACACATAACTCAGATCTTACCCAATAATCATGCTGATACCAATCCTTTAGGATCTAATATCTAAAGATTTATTCTTAGGGAAAAAGAAATGAGAGTGTTACAATGATCAAAGAATCATATACATACAATTACTGCAAAGTTCTTGAGTCAGGTTTTAGCAGTGGTGAAATAAACTGCTGATATGTTAAGTCTCTGGAAATTACGCAAACAGCCTGGGGGTCATCAGTCCTTGTTTAAAGCTTCTCTGTTAGAAATCCAGTCCAGAGAAAAGCAGGTAATGATGAAGACAAGATGGTGCAGCTGCCTTACATACCCTCTGCCATCTGGGTGGATGCTTGCCTGTCAGTTTCAGTTTGTGAAAAATTACAAGTCCAAAATGGAGTCCAGGGTCGTATGAGCAAGTCACATGTCCTTGCATGATTTGTTGAGTCATAGGAGTAACCATCGTCCATGCTCTGGCTGAAACAGTCACAGGGAGACCCACTGGGCTTCTTCTATGGTCTATTGTGCAAGCTAAGTGTCCTTAAATAGGACATTAGCTTGCATAGTCAAGGCACAATAGATTTTACCTAGTGGGCATTTCTCAGGAATACAGCATAAATGCAAGATGCCAGTACATAGTCAATATCTATAACTTCAGATATAAAATCTATATTTTAAATACAAAATGATATATGCATATAAACAGGATAATCATACCCAGCAAATCATAACTTTTCCATTGACACCTTACGTGACATACTTTGCATAAGTTTGGTTGTAATTGTATAACAGTGTTGGTCGCAACAATGTTATACGAGGCTATATTTCAATCATACAATATCACAGATAAACAGCGGCATGAAGAAGTTAAAAGCCCAGATTTTCAAAAGGCATTAATTTTTGGTGACTACATTTTTGGGTGTCCTACTTGAGACAACTTTTTTTGAATGTGCTAAGCACGCACAATTCTAAAGCAAAAGGAATTTGTGGTTGTTCAGCATCTTTGAAAATCAGGCCCCAAGTGTCTGAAGTATGATGCACAAAACTGAAGGCTCCGAAAATTAGTTCCACTTCTGAAAATGTTGGTCTAAGTTACTTGACTGTCGTTGCACAGTGAATCAGTTGTAGCCTAGGAATAAAACCTAAAAGATTCACAATCACAATCCTTAAACAGGGATATGCAAACCATTAGAGAACACGGGGTTGTCATCACTGTCAAATTCAGTGAAGCTATGACAATTTACACTAGCTGCGGATCTGCCCCTGGATCTCTACAGCACAGTTTCTCAACCTGTGGTACGCGTACCCCTGGGGGTATGTGAGACACAGGCAGGGGGTACACGGTGAAAAACCCAGTGAAGGGAGGTGGGCAGCAGCTGCTGACTTCTGGGGAAGCCAGGCGGTAGCCGCCAGCTTCCCGCCAGGTCCCACCTCAGAGCTTGGAGGTAGACGACAGCCGCCCCAGTCCTGGGAAGCTGGGCAGCAGCTGCTGACTTTTTGGGAAGTTGGGCGGCAGCTGCCCTTCTCCTGCCCGGTCCCAGCTCCCAGGTGGGAGCCTGGCAGCAGCCTCCTGCACCCTGCAAGCTGGTCTCGTACCTCGGTGGCTGCCACCCGCACCCCGGCTCTGAGTTGAGAGACAGCCTCCCGCACTCTGGCTTGAAAATAGGCAGCAGCTGCCTGCCACCTGCCCACATCCTCGGGTCTCAGCCTGCACGGAAGTCCAGCTCGGAGCAGGTGGCAGTTGCCCACCTCTCAGGCTGACAACCAAGTAGCAACTTGCCCAGGTGGCAGCTCCCCTCCCTGGCTCAAAACCTGGTGCCCAGAAAGCCAGGTGGAGAGCCCAGCTGGGCTCTACCCACAGGCTTACTTGTCAATTTCACAGCTCTAGTTTAGCTGTGAAATTGACAACTATGACAGCCCCAGATTTTGCCAGTATAAAAATGTTAAGAGGAACCCACACAGTGTGATTTGCCCCAAGTCTGCACCCCCCTAGGGCCAGCCATGGGGAGCGCTGCTATCCACTCTGGTGGGCTACTAGTGCCTGCTCAGACCTCACAAGTTCCAACCTATGTGAGGAGAACACTTCATGACCCTGCCATCAGGCCATAGTGATTGGCTGGCGTTGACCTTTGCTCTTATATGGTGGAAGGGGAGGAGGAAGGAGGGGAGAAACAGCAGGGGGTTTTGTGGTCTGCCACAGCCACACAGTATTGCAGAACTCAGAACTCTCCTGTTTTACGAGAAATACAGTCATCCAGTGGTAAAGGGGAAAAAGATTGTATTTATCAGAGTGGAAAATTGAGTGTTGGGGTACTTATTAAAATTTTCAGAAATTAGGGGGTACTTGCTACTTAAAAGATTGAGGAACACTGCTCTACAGCACTAAGATATTCTAAATGTGTTTAAGAGTCACCGAGAATGCATTTCTGTATGCTTTGAGGTAGAGGAATTTTAACTTGTGACTATAAAATCTGCTAAAGAGATCTGGAGTTAAACCTGAGCCAGAGAGAGGTGTATTTTGCCATTAGCTCAAAGTGTGAACTCTGAAGGGGAACTGCGGTGTATCCAATATCTCCTGCTGAGTCAAGGAGAATTCTTCAGCAGTAGGGAAAAGGAGAAGGAGGTGGTTTCCATTACAAAGCAGTCCCTCTGCAACTCTACTGGCAAGGGAGGTGGTTTTATGCCAGTCTAGTCCTTAATGTTGCAGAATTAAAGAAAGATTCTCTGTGTGGAATCTCAATAGTATCAAAGTTAAGTTTGTGCATTTGTTTACCTAATTTCTTAATTTAGCTGCCATGTTTATTATGGGGTCTTGGAATTAGCTGAGAATGGGGCCCCATTATGCTAGGCACCATCCAAACAAAGAATCAGAGACTGTCCTGACACTGAAGTATTTTCTGCTATGGTTTCTCTTCCTTTTTTAATTTGTTTCATTATTAAAGTAAATAATCTGTCTTTTGTTTTATGCAACCGATTGGAGATGGGTAGTTTTCTAATTTGATCTGTCTTTGAGACACACTATATTAAAAAGGAGGCATGGGAGAGAATGGATGGTGATGGCAATTTAATAATTTATTAAGAAAATCCCCAGACTATTTGTTACAGAATAATCCAGTACTTCCTGCTTTCAAGCAACTTTCTCATTTCAAACGGCATTTGCCATTTATCCTCGTTTGCTATTTAAAAAAAATACCCAGTCATATTTTTATCTCCTATCATTTCTTTAAGCTTGTGACTCTGATTTTTTCCTCTCTACCCCATGACAAACAGCACACCCTAACACGTGCTATTCAACTGTTTACACTGTGGTAAGTTAAGTAAAAGGCTCTTTATCATTTCCTCAGCTCTCCAGATCAATGGTGAATTATATGAACAAAGGATGTGTTTCATGGCATTTGCTATTCTTTTGCTTATTACATATGAGAATTGGCTCAAGCACATTCATGAATTCTTTCATGAATTCATACTGAATATGGTAACTTATGCATTACCACAGGTTTTGCAATCTTATCCTCTATCATTGTTCCAGTATCTTGCAGAGCACTGAAATCAATATTATAGGCCTGAAATATTCTGGCCTCTCACATGTTTGTCTTAAAAGTGACTTGCAAAGAAAAAAAAAATTGGACGCATGACATTTTCTGTTTCTTTTTGATGTATAGGGGAAGCCTGACAAGTTTTTTTTTCTAGAGAAGAAAATGATTTTTTCCTTACTCTTTTTAATCCTAGAAATATCAGGAATATATACAGAGAGACAGCCTGATTCCTTACTGCTTTGCATTTTAGGCAGTTGTTTATACCTGTTCAAAGAGTATGTAAACTATGACTGAAGCAGGATGGATACGTTTTATACCCACTTTGTAAAGTGACTATATGAGGTGCAAGACACTGGAGAATCAGGCAGATTGTCTTCACTTTTCTTTTTGAGAGTTGCTTTGGAGGACTAGAGTACTAGAGGACATAGAGCTTTCTATGCCTTCTATTCAACAGATAGTGACATTGGCCCTGATTCAGGAAAGCACTTAAACATAAGCTTAAATCCATCCCTATTCAAGGGCTGCCCCAGTGACTTCAATGGGAGTTAAATATGTGCTTCTATGCTTTCCTGAATAGGAATGCTTTCCTGAATCTGGCCCATTAAGAGCTTTTTAAACAGTTTTAAAATTCCTTACTTTTTCTTGCTCAAATTTAATTTTTTTGTTTGTCATCCATAGAAACTTCCAGAAAAATTAAGATAAACAGTAGCTGAATTTCTAATCTTAAAACAAAAAGCAAACAAATAAACAAACAAAATACATTTTAGGCCCTCTTGTTACACTGTATGGATGCAATCCACCTATCTTTTTTTTTTTTTTTTTTTGTCATTTACAGGTCATATTTAAATAGATTTCCTTCCCGTCCCAACAGATTCTTGTCCCATTTAATTTTACTCTACATTTCAAAGACATCCCATCAGTTTGCATTCTAACATATTTGTTGCTGTTTCCCTTCATTCTTAAGAAAACTAAAAACCACAGAATTCTGATTCTCTTTTTACACCATGCTATTCTCCCCCATGAAAAATCCTTCAGGAGGAGATAAATAAGTGCTGAAAACGCTAAAAGATTCATCGCAGTGGTAGCTACCCTACAAGGAACCCAATGGGACTAAATTACTAACAGTTTATGCCAAGTTTGAACCACACTGATCACCATAGTAGAGGAAAGTAGAAAAGTAAAGTAGAAATCTGCAGTTGTTATACATCCTGGTGTTTTTCCTTACCTAAAAGTGAATCTACTATAAATTCCATGACTATGTAACTCCTTAGTTAAACAGCAATTCAATTTCAAACCCACAATCCATTCTTATTATCTATTCCTATTTTGTATACCCCTGTGCTTCAGTAGTTAAAAACTCCCAATATGACTTCTTTGGCCTTCTTATGTCCAATCATTAAACATCCAATCATTTCAACTTTCAGCCATGGGCCCTATAAAAAGTTCACACTCTCCATTATTTTCTAGTCTCAATCTGTGGCTTTGTATCACCAGGTTCTCAAAAATTTTGTATTTCATGAACTAATACTTACCTGCCCTAATGAGTTTTACCTCTTATAAATGTGCTTGTAATTTGTGTACAATCTTTTCCATCAATAATGTAGTGTTTTATTTCTATTGCTAACTTTTCATGATAGAACAAATTAAATAAATGGCTCTTTTGAGTTACACGCCTTCATAAAAATTCAAAACTCCTCTAATTTTCTATTAAAAAAGTCTCTGCATGTCTTTTTCCCTCTTGTAGCCATGCCTCATACACAACATGCTTTCTTTTCTCTTCTTTATTCCCTTTGTGCATTTATCTCTGCAACACTGATTTAAAGTGCTCCTTAAAAATATCTACTTTTTCCATAAGAACACTTATCAGTTAGATGTAACTCATCCCATCTGTACAGGATTCATCTGTTTCCTTCCTTGAAAAGAATATGCTCTGTGAAGCGTGGATTGTTTTCTCTCCTAGCCCCTCAGTTTCAATGATGTGTACAAATTAAAATGTCATTACATTATCTAGAAGTTTTGGTTTTCCTTTATCCTCTTTACCATTTTCACATTCCTTCCTTGTCCACAACCAACTTTATTATAACTTTTAAAAAACATTTAAAATCCATCTGCTGTTTAAGTCCTTTTGATATGCCCATTACCATAATATCTAATACTCCTCCTTCCAAAGAGGCTGGCAGTTGTAGAGGGGAAGTAAACATTGTTAGTAGTATAATTAACTCCCAAACTGATTTATATCAGGAAGTCTATTAGGTCCGGAGTGGAGCATGCTGCAGAGAACAGTTGCTTTTCAGTTTCACCCCCACCAAAGGTTTGCTTTATCTCAAACTATAGACACTGTAGTAGTCCTACTAAATGACTTTTGTAGGCTTTCAGGAAAGGAGTATCATGTAGAGTGGAACTGCTCTTTACCACTTCCATTCTTTCAACCCAATTTTTTACACTTGTGCTCCCTTTTATCCCAACAAGAAGGCATTATTGGGCTACTGCAATTGATTCCAAGTAAGTATGGTGCTCTCAATCTAGTTCCCAATGAATATTGGGCCACATAAGGCAAACAGATGAAAAACCACCTGTGTAATTTGGCAGTAACTACTCAGGACTGATATAGCAGTTGCAGATAGATATTGCAGGGCAGGACATGAATTTTATTTTGTTGATGTTGATCCAGAACTTCCAAGATGTACTAATTTATGTCTTGAGTTCTCTCTCCCAGTAAGATTTTTATTTGACTTGCACCCATTTATTGCACTGATATCATAATGCCTCACTATTGGTCCATCAGGACCTATGTAAACCTGATAGCAGTTTGAGGGAGAGAGCAGCTCCTTATTGGTGCCTGTAAGGTGTAGGGGTGTCAATGAGTACTGCTGCCAATGGCAAGAATCCAGTTTGTGGTGTTAATCCATCCTCACAGCCAAATTCTGATATTTTTGCTGCAAATATAATATCAAGGGGTAGCCCAATTCCACAGTTGTGCTTGTGTGGGAGCAGAAAAATTTCTGCGTGTGTTATTAGATATGCATGTAGTGATATCTATTTCCTCTCTGCTGCTATTTAAACAGATAGAAGAATATTTAAGTGATGCCCCTGTAATCAAACTAGAGTGTAAGCACTTTAAAGGCGGGGACTGTGTTTTGGGAGGTGTTTATATGGCCTGTAGTATAGCAGGGCCCAGATCTTGACTGATGCCTCTGGAATATAAATAATAAATTAATATTAAACAGACAGGATAGACTGTTATACCCAGAAAGTTCCATGACAACTAGGGAGTCCCTACAACTGGAGACTGGCCAAAATGTCAGACTCAGAAGATTCCATGGCAGTTGGGAACAGTTATGGGTTGGTGGAAAAAGAGAACTGTTTTCAAGATCTGCCACTGGAAGAAGAGAAACTATCACTGAAGTAGCTTGTCCTGGTGTTTTGTAAGCAGTGGTAGGAACTTTTAAAAAAAAAAGGGAGGTTATGCTGAGAGAGCTTCTCACAGGCTAGGATACCTTATTTATTAGCAAGAGTGTTTTAAGAACTTTGGCTGGTCGGAAATCATTCTGGAGCCATTTTCTAGAGCTGTCCACAGTGCAGGCTACATCAGCTTAGCCTCCAGATAGCATCTGCAAAGGCAATGCCCAGCTGGCTCTCAGACCCGCTCAAGGGTGGATGCAAAGGTTAGAGGGGGAAAGGAACACTGAGAAAATAGCCTTTTGCCTGTCTGTAGCGCCTTTACAATGTGTGCAGAGAGTAGCTGCCTGCGTGGGTGTAATAATCGTGCCAGAGAGTGAACTGCGGGGGTTGGTAGCGGTGCAACTGTCCTGAGGGGCTAGCGGGTCCTGGGAGCGAATGGCAGAGGTGGGCAGCGCTGCAACCAACCTGCCCGCAAAGGCAGGCTGCAAACGGCAGGGCATGGGAATAGCAGGGCGCTAGGTCTGTAGCATGTCGGATTACGAGGTCATCCCGCAGGGGGACTGGGAGGGTTCCTGGCCGGCGCTCTCCTGCTAGGTCGGAACCTCCTCCGCTTCGCACGGCTTGCCTCCCCCGCGGGTATCTGCAGAAACAGCCCCGGGGTAGGTGGGGGCTTCAATTCAGCGCCCGAGTCTCTCCTTCGGGGAGGGCGTGTGACAAACGCTGCTGGGGGGCCTCGGCAGCCGCGCGCAGCTCCTCCGAGATCTCCGCCGTCCCCGTTGCCTCCGACCAGCCTGGAGCCTTTGCTTTGCTCCCCCTCGCAGCGCCCTCTGGGTTTGCACTGCACCCCCCTCCACCATAACGCCTCACGCGCCCTTTTAGCGCGTGCTGCCTACAGCGGCCCAGCGGGCAGGCAGTCCGGCAAGTGAACTCACCAACAGTCCCCCCGCCCCTCCCCCCGGCGGTATTATGACGTCACCGCGTAGGGCGCCGTACCCTGTGACGTAAGGGGTAGAGGCGTCCTCTCTCCTCCAATCCGGGTGGCCGGGGGAAGGGTTTCTCTCCGCCCGCCTCTGGGTGGGGGCGGGGAGTGCGGGACCCGGATGAGGCGGCAGCTGGCGGCTGCTGCTGTCCTCCTGTGTGAGGCGGCGGCGGCGGCGAGGACAGCGAAGGGAGCCGCACAGGTGTCTCGGGCGGACCGAGGCGGAGGCTGTGTCCCTCCGCCCTTCCGCCGCCCTTCCGCCCTTCTCCCAGCCCCATGCCCACAAGATGGAGGCAGCGGCGGCGGCGCTGGTGTGAGGCGGGAGCCCGTGCCCAGGTGCGCGCGCGGCGGGCGCCGAGGCGGAGATGCTGCTGGTCTATGTGGTGCTGATCTCGGCTCTGGCCGGCTCCTGCATCACGCTGCTGCTCCAGCTGCTGCTGCTCTACAGGAGGAAGCCGGAGCCCCCCGGGGCGGCCAGAGTCTCCGGCGGCCTCTTCTACGCCAGGGTCCTGCCTGAACACAGCCTCAGGGACTATTTCCACGGCTCAGACCCGGCAGGCAGCCATCCGCCCCAGGAGCCTGCCCCTGCTGCCGCCACCGCCTCCGCTGCCGCCTCCACCCCTGGCGCCGCCAAGCCCCAGGCTGAGCCCGGCGCCAAGCAGCAGCAGCAACAAGAGCCCCCTGAGCCTCCCTCCTCCCGAGAGGAGACCTGCTACTTCCTCAATGCCATCTGCCTCTTCCTCTTCAGGGAGCTCAGGGACACCTCCCTGGTCAGGCACTGGGTCACCAAGAAGATCAAGGTGGAGTTTGAGGAGCTGCTGCAGACCAAGATGACGGGGAAGGTGCTGGAGGGGCTCAGCCTCAGGGACGTTTCGCTGGGGGACGTGGTGCCCCTCTTCAAATCCATCAAGCTCATCCGGCCGGTGATCTGCAGCGATGAGGGCTGCCCCGAGGAGCTGGGCTTCGAGGTAGACCTGGAGTACAATGGTGGCTTCCACCTGGCCATTGACGCGGACCTGGTGTTTGGCAAGTCGGCGTACCTCTTCGTCAAGATCTCCCGGGTGATGGGGAAGCTGAGGCTGGTCTTCACCCGCTTGCCCTTCACGCACTGGTCCTTTGCCTTCATGGATGATCCTGTGATAGGCTTTGAGGTGAAGTCACAGTTTGAGGGGAGGCCCATGCCCCAGCTCACCTCTATCATCGTCAACCAGTTCAAGAAGGTCATCAAGCGCAAGCACACTTTACCTAATTATAAAATCAGGTAAGGTGCTAGGTGTCCCTCTCCCTTGGGGTTTCCTTGGGACAGATTGTATTTGAATGGCTGTCATGTACTCAGAATAGATAAGGTTTTTATTGGCACTTTTTCATGCCTATGATAATGGCACTTATATGGTATTTTTCATCTTATGATCTCAAAGCACTTTGTAAAGGTAATTTAGTATCACTTTCATGGTTTTACATATGAAGAAACTGAAGCACACAGTGTGGTTATCACTTGCCCAAAATCATATGGTAAATTAATGATGGAATAGGTTATAGAACTCAGATATCCCAACTCCCACTCCAATGCCTTATCCACTTCATCCATGCTATCTCTTTGGAAAGTAGAAGGATGGCCTTGTGGCTAAAGCACAGAATGCAGAGTTGGGATATCTGCTCTGTTCCAGCATCTGCTATTGACTATGTGACAGTGGACAAGTTTCTTACGTGGCCTCACTTTTCTGATCTATAAAAATGGATAATAATTCTTCATGTGAGGCAGGAATTAATTCGTTAACTGTAAAGTGCTTCTCTGAAAGGCACCATTAAAGTGTAAAATGTTCTTTCTCTTTTTCAAGTTCATTGCTGCTTTTCCCCAAACCCTTCCTTCTGCTCTTGGGCAGACCCTAAGACCTGGGCACTGCTTCTGCCTACTCACACCGTTGTCATGGAACTTTCTAGTGACAACTTTGTCTTTATTGTAATAAAGGAGTCTGAAGAGCACCTTCAGTATGATATATACAGACTGCCGTTTTACATATAATGGGATATCCAGTGATTTATCTGTAGTGGAAGAATCCAAGTGAATTCTTCACTACCTGGTTGCTGCCTGGTCCATATTCAGTAAGTTACCAGTCTCAGGGAACACGTTTGTCCTCTCATCTATCTGGATTCTAAAGTGTAATTTTTATGTTGAGGAGATGACTTTAAAAGTCTTTCCCATCTGTTCTTTGTTACAAATTATAATTCTAAGCTTGTGTGAATGTATATATGTGCACATGTAGAACATGAGCTATGGCTTGGAAAATCCATGTAAGCAGGACAGGTAAGAAGCTTCTCAGGGTAAATAGCATTTCAGAATCTTAATTCTCTAATAATTGAGAGGCTTTATGTGAATATAATTTACAAAGTGTGACGCAAATCTAAACCAATGTGGTTGGATCTTCCGGAGTCTTCAGACAGTGAGTTTCAGTACTTAAACTGTTACTCATAGCCTTCCCACAGTGTAGCAAAATGAAAACTGGACACTTGTCAGCTTTAAGGGCTGCTATTCAGAACATTGTGGAAAGCAGTGAAACCCGCAAGAATCAGATCAGTTTTATACTGTTGCAGTTTGGGAAAGGGATTGGAGCGACCAACTGTGGGAAAAGGACCTAAAACAGAGATTTTAAACCATGATTTGAGGACTTCAGTAACTCAGCCAGAGGTTAGGGGTCTATTACAGGAGTGGGTGGGAGAGGTTCTGTAGCCTGTAATGTGCAGGACATCAGACTAGATGATCATGATGGGCCCTTCTGACCTTAAAGTCTATGAAGGTTAGGGCAGCAAGACCCCTACTGACTTCAACAACCACTTTCAGAAAAGGGGTGGTGTTGGGAGTGGGCGGGAACATTCTCTTCCCTTCTTCCTTCCAGTTGCCAGGATGTCTGCTGTAGATCAGTGATGGCTCACTCTCCTCTTCAAGCAATTGTGGGGGGGAAGGGGTCTTGTGCCTCACTTGGGACATGCCCCTGGACAGTGGGAGCCCCCTCTCCTCATTTGGTCTGAGCTATGAGATGTCTTGTATGTACATTAGAGCTACTGGGTTAGGAGTGTGAGTGGGGGTGAGAGATAAAAAGATTGATAAGAAGGAGAAGTATGTTGTGGTGGAGGAGAGATTGGCTTTGAAAAAAAGAACTGAGACAGAAAATACTGAGGAGAGGGTAGAGCACAAAATTTAGTAAGAAAGAGATATGAGTGTGACAGGGGGAGAGAAGGTAACTGACACTGAAAGCGATGCAGGAAAGGTATGCCACGATATGTTACAGGAAAGAAGAGAATTAATTCCAGGGAAAGAAAGTCTAAAATTTCATAAGCTAACTTAAAAAAAAAAAAAAAAAAAAAAAAAAAAAAGCCAATAAAATATTAGAAACTAAATAATTGTTCCCTTAAATTGAAGGGGAGGTTGGCTTTTGAAGAGTGTCATGGTAGCATAGCTGTTTTTCACCTTTGCTTGTAGACTTAGTACCCAGGCCAGTAGATATTGGGTAACAAAATATCCAGTCCTGTATATAAGACTGTTTCCTCAAGAGATCTGAAGGTGCTTTTTTGAACATTGAAACTTAGAGTGCATTCTGTGTGCATGATTTTGACCCCATTATACAGCGGGATAAACCTGAAGCACAAGTGATTTACCCAAGGTAACACCATGTCAGTGGCTATTGGGACAGGGACACAAGAGTTCTAATACTGTTCTCACCTCTAAACCACACTGTCTTGTAGATGGCAGTTTTGGAAAAGTAATTTTTCTTGTTAGGCATTGTTTGTTTTAAATTTCTTTGAAAGACGGTAAACACGGTAGCCTGTGGTTCAGATATTCTTTTAGAGCCATGCTAATTTAATCTTTTATACAGATTTTCAGTGTTTGGGAGGAAGCCATACATTTTACACCCTTTTAACAACCTGTTTCCTGACAGTAAACATTAAGTAATTTCTCATCTGCATGGAATGTATTTGTCCCCGCCTCTCTTTTCTGTGATTTTAAAATATTATTGGTTACATATTTAACAAGCTGCATGCTGTTTGCAGTTCAAGCCCTTTCTGTGGCTTTCCTCTCCCCACACTTACTCTAGGAGTTTTGCAAATAAATAATTGTAATAATAATCTTAGCTATGTCTACACTACAAGCTCTATAGCAGCACTGCCACAGCTACATGACTGTAATATAGGCACTTGCTACAACAATGGAAGGAGAGTTGGTTTTTTGTTGCTGTTGTTGTAATAAATGCACCCTCTTAGGAGGCAGTGGCTAGGTCAATTGAAGACTTCTTCTGTCAACCCAGCAGTGTCTATACAAGGGCTCAGGTTGGCTTAACTGTGAATGTCTACTCTGCAATTAAACATCCATAGCTGGCCTATATTAACTTATTCTGGTTTGGAGGGATTAGGCCAAGGGGCTGTTTAATTGTGGTTTAGACATTCTGGCCTTCAGACTGATACAGAGAGTGACAATCCTGGAAGGTTTGTGCAGGTGGCAGATAAGGGGCATGTGCTGCAGTGAAGGGTGTATGTGTTTTGAGTTTGTTGTGTGTACTGGTTGTGTTGATTAGTGCAGGTGACAATTGGCCCAATTAATCCATCTGTGCAGTCTCCCTCAAACAGCCAATGAAATTGTTGCATGCAAATTAGCTATAGAGTAAGGATGGTGAGTTACCTCTGATATCACAATGGTCATGGCTCTTGGCATGGCATATATACATGTCTTACTGTAGCTGTACACTGCACAGGTTTAACTCATAAATGGCTGAGAGCTTAAAAATTGCATGGTAACAGACCGTGAAACCTAGTGATGATTGAACCTGGTGATATTCTGAACAAAAAGAACCCTCAACCCTGCTTGTAGCTATTTCCATTGCTGCATACTGACTCTGCAGACATAATAGGCTTCAGAGTGGCATTCCTGGGATGTCACTATATATATTATACCAAACTGAATCAAATGAATATTGGTGTTCATGATTTCATTTATTCCAATTTTGCAATTTAGCAATCCAGAAGAGGGGACAAACTTTTTGACATGCTGTTAGAGCTAATGCTGAAATATTTACAAATTCTTATTTATAAATGTTTCATGAAGATGTTCCAAAATACCTTTCTCTTTTTCTTGGCTCTTGAAGAGTATTTTGGTTTAGCAAAACAGTTATTTTGATGTAACAGTTCTCATTCAAGGATAGAGCTGCCATCTCATCAAGTGCCTGTTGGCTAAAATTATCTGAACAAGGCCACTAGTATTATCTAAATCTTAAGTTTTTCTTTATCTTTCTTTAATCGCCTACCAATGTGATGGTTCTTGGGGAATCCAGGGCTGAATGTCATCTTGTTACTCCCTTACCACCGGCATCAGGATGTCTTTCTTGTACTGAACTAGGTGTCAGCTCCCTTGTACCATCAGCCTCTTAGGCCCCCTCCCCTCCCCCCAAGCAATCTCTTTTGGGCTATGCCAATTATACTTTACCTTGCAGGTTAACAGTAAGTGCACCCGAGTCCCTCTGAAGCATTCCCCTGTAGTATTCAGTCCCTTAACCACTGAACGCTCACAGAAATACTAGGTCTGTTGTTCCCAAAGGAACAGTATACACATCAGCTTGAAAGATTCAATTCAGGATCAGCATTTTGTTTAATACCACAGTACTGAGATATATTTGTAGCGAAAACAATAAGTTTATTATCAAAGATTCAAGATCTAAGTGATAGTAAGTAAGAATATTGGAAACAAATGATACAATTTCTAAGGTAAGCTGATATATTAAAAAAAAAAAAAAAAAGCTATTGCTTTCTTTTATTTAATATACTGACAAATCTCATGTACTTAAAATATGCAGAACTCCCTTACTTAATCAGTTTATTATAGCTAAAGCAGTATCTAAGTGGATGAACTAGCGAGACCTTGAATTTGGAAATATAACAGATGTCAGATTTGTAATATTACTGCTGTAGAAGTAAGTGGTGGTAAAATCAGGAGGGAATGGTAACTAAAGAACTTTAAAATGAGTGTCTTTCTCACACAGGAAGGAAACTTTCTGCATCTTCTATCTAGTGAAGTATGTTTTACATTCCCTACAAGTGTGCCTCATAATGGAACTTTCTAAAATGTTCCAAAAACATGGAATATTTTTAAGCTTAATTTGGGAACAGGTTTAACCTAAACTAAAATAAGAGTATCCTCCTGGGTTTGCACCAATTTAACCTAAACTGGGTTTTAATCGGTGTTCCCATGTAGACAAGGCCTAAAACATTCAGAGGACACAATTCTTTATTCACACTTGTGTAAATCAGGAATAACAGCAATGTAGAATTGGGTGTAAATAAGAGGAATCTGACTCAAATTCTAAATAACTCTTTAACATGCTTTGGTAGTTTTTTCCATACACTGCTGAAAATTGAGACTGCTTTACTTGCAACACACAATACACCTCACTAATCAGAATCTCCAAGTGCTTTACAAATTTGGATAACTAGCATCCTCAATTTATTTTACATATAAGAAAACAGATATTGAAAGACTGGCTCAAACTGTCAGAGCCAGCCAGTAGCACCCAGGAAAAGAAATCAATTTGTCTCTCATCCATTCTCATGTTGCAGCTATCAGGGAATTAGGCACATTTAGAAGTATAATTTTACAGTTAATCTAAGCCATTTAGCACATTCCTTTATAATCATTTTTCATTTGCTATTTTTAATGCTGAAACTGAAGTTAATAGCCACAGCACCCTTTTTAACATACATTTTGTGTTATTTAAAGTAAGATGTAGTTTTGTCCAAACATCCAGTCTGTGATACTAGCTGAAGAAGAATTTATTAGGAACTTGATTCACAGTTACTCAGTTTCTCAAGAATGCACCAGAACTTTGAGGAAGGACCAAATGCAGAAGATAAACAGATTCAGAGAAGCAGCATCTTCCAAAGACTACTTTCTGGTAATGTTTTGTTATCGGAAGTTAAATGCCACAACTGATCACTTATGACTTAACTCATTAACTAACTAAATGTATGTTAAACAATAACTGATTCCAAAATAAAGCAGGTGATTATATAGAATCCTTTTTGACCTTTGACAGTATGACCCAGAAGCTTTAGTCAAACCTATTTTAATTCATCCAATACAGAACTTGTTACAGAACTTTTAAAATTGTCTCCATATTTTCCAAGAAGTATAAGCCAAAAATGTAATGTAAGCAAGATATTGGCTTGAAATGGTTCTCTGCTATTGAAGTGACAAACCTAAGTAAGAGAGGTCTGGAAAAATGTAGTGGACATCTATTAACTGGAAGTCTAAACTTCTTAGCCAGAATTACCTTTTAAAGATAAGAATAGAGGCATCAGTGATGTCCAGGAGTAGTATTTGGTTGAGAAATCCCACCACTCAACTTTCCTAATCTGCTGGAAAGAGAGAAGATGCTGAGATTTTTACTAAGATGCTGTCTCTGGATTCTACTGATATTTTTATATCTCCTCTTTCTGGCAAAACAGGTGATTATTACAGATTTGAAAATCTGTTTGCTGTAGCTGCCAAAAGGAAAAGAGACATCTCTTTCTTTTTCCTATCCTTTACTCACCTACTCCAAGGGGAAAGTGTCTGCTACTCTATTTTCTGTTTTTCCATTTTTCTGGGTCCTCCTCCCTGTGGAAAAATTCCAATGCTGACCTCTGCTGCTGTCCATAGAGATATCAATATGAAATTGACATGAGTTTTGTCAGCTTCAGTGCTGCTCACATGGTTCTTAATAGCACCAGTGACACTGACCAAACACTTCACTATATTGCTTGGCAACCTACGATAAAACAGTCAGTAGAGCTTTCTGTAGACACTGCAATGTACCGCATTTGGAAGATGATTTTCACAGCCACAAGGGCAAATAACTTTTTATTTAAGCATATTTATTTTTTTAAATTGATTAGCTTATACAGTGCTCTAGGCACCCTGACACATAATTAAATATTGCAGCAAAACAATACCCCAACAGCACTAAATAACTATTCATAAAAGAACTCTGCTAGTCTGCCATTAACTGAAAAGCTGCTTTCCATCCTTTCATCATTCTGGGAATCATACCCTCCGCCTACTCCAAAAATCCTGTTGAACAAGATGTCTTTTGCAGTGTGCCTAGAAGGTCACTAAATTCAGTCTGATCAAATGAAAGCTTTCATCCTGTTGGTATTGATGATTTTTAGCTATTGGTTCAGAATAGCAGAAAAAAGGGTTTTAAAATCTTTATTCCAATTTTTTGTCTCATAATCTCATTATGGTTCTCACAGTCAAAAGATAAAACTCAGAATCCCTTATCCTCCTGAAAAAATAGTTTTAAGTTTTTTTTAAAAAAAAAAAATTAAAATAAGTCAAGTTCTATAAGCAATAAACCACTTATACGGCATGTATTAGTAGATTACTGGTGTGCTTTTTGGATCGGTGAGGGGATAAGCTCTTTGATATGTGATTGATGACCAAATACTGCATTTTAGTGCCTTACCTGCAATTTAAGGTAAGGAGTGTGGGAGAATTACATGAGGACCAAAAAAATTCAGTGAATATAAAGGATGGTGGGAACAAAAGAAATCATAGGCTCAATGGAGGAAGAGAGAGAGAGAGAGATTTATAGTAGTAATTGTATTTGTTTGCTTCAAAAATTGATTCAGTTAAGGATTAGAGTTAATTGGTTTGGTAGGCAAATGGAACTTCCTCTCTAAAAATGTTGACTTTCAATCCCACCTCCTATTTGAAAGTGTGTAAGTGAGATTCTTTGACACAATTGCAGATGAAAATAAAACTACAGCACTGGCTTATCTTTCTTACTGTTGTGGATTTTAAAAAAATACTTGCTTTCACACTTGTGATGAACTTTTTGGGTGGGTAGATGCTGGTCGGGTGAGAGCCTGAGGGAAATCTGATAAAGTTCTGTTGAAAACGTCTTGAATCTGATATCCAAGAGAGTGTGTGGGGAGGGGGAGGGAAACTGTAATGCTTTGAATATTTGCTTTTTTTGTGTGTTCTGATATCTGGAAAAAGACTTGTCTCAAACTTGGTCTTCAATGAGGATAATTGCCTTTGTTCTCCATCAAAGTTTAGTGTTTTCCTAACTGGTCTGTCATAAATTGCATATTTCAAGGCTTTCAGTGAAACGTCAAGGGTTTATTTAATCTGATTAGTAATCTTATCTTTGAAAACTCAATTTTATTTTTAAGATTAAGATAATACAGGACACCTAATGCTTTTGTTAAAGTGGGAGAAGGCATGGTCTATTGTTAAGGAACAAAGTTGGGAGTCCAACTTCCCGTTGTGACCCTGATTAAATCCATTTAATTTTTGCCTAAGTTTCCCTACTTAAAAATGGGGTGATACTCTGCTATATCATATGGGTATTATGCAAATTTATAGCACTTGGAGATTCTCATATAAAAGGTAATATGCAAATGAATAAATGTTTTGTGTGTGTAAATTATGGGGATTTGGTCTTGAGATCTTGTATATCTTTGTAACAAAATAAGACTTTAGAAAGCTTTTAGTAGCGATTTGGGGGAGGAAAGCAAGTTTCAGCAATTTAGTGGTGGAATAGAATGCTGCTCTCTAATCTAGTGGTCTCTAAACTTTTTCAATTGCCCCCTCCTCCCCCCCCCTCCATGCTGCTTTGGGAGTCAGAGCTGGGAGCGGGGCCAGAGCCACAGTCGGGGACTGCAATAAGGGTCAGGGGCCATGGCCACGAGCAGGGCCGTAGGGGTAGAGAATCCCCTAGAATATTCCTCCATGTCCCCCTAGGGGGGCACATCCCACAGTTCGGGACCTCTGCTTTAAACGCTATGGAACTTAATCTCATGCTGATAGTTTCACTATAGTAGCTAGTCATTTCATGTTATTGGGTTACTGTGGTAAACTGCTTATTCTGCATTCCTTCAGTGATTGTCTGAAGTCACCAACACTCATTTCTGTATGTAACTCATGTTTACACTTGCTTCATTTTTTTAACTATTTCAACATTTCATCATTTTCCAGTGAGCAACAGAATAATTTATTAATCGTACTGAAAGGTAAACAAAATAAATGGGGGTGTACTTGAGAAAGCGGAAGAAGCATTTGAGAGCAAATATTAGACACTTAAATGAGTGGTTCAGCAAAGACGTGTCAGCGGGGACTAATCTATTAATGAAACAGTAGTAGTATAACATTGAATTGTACATTTTTCCAGCACCATTACAAATAATAGATGGGACCAATGAAGTTTTGAAGCAGAGCAGTTTTATTCTGTCTTTTTTTTTTTTTTTCTTGAACAGCTTATAACAGGTTTGCCTGAAGATAGTCAAGTGAGATTTGTAATTTAATGGGACAGTTTTAATAAAGAATAGAAGTTTGTAAGTGATGTGAAAGCCCCTAGATATCTTATGTTTGCTTCATTTAAAAAAATGCATCACCAAAAGTGTCTACATATGTTTATTTTACTATTGTATTATCATGGCTTCTGAGCAGTCAAGAGGATTTGGATATAACGCTAGGTTAAACTTTCCTTTTTTTTTGCAGAGATGAGCAGACACATGATTTTTGTCTGAATAAAAACATAAATTCTCAGATTTTTAAGGCCAGAAGGCAGGAATCATTCTAGTCATCTCATCTGATCAGCTGCATAACAGGCCATAGAATTTCAGTAAGGGGTTCCTGTATAAATCCCATAACTTCTGATTGAGCTAGAGAATCTTCTAGAAAGACATACTCTTGATTTAAAGACTTAAAGCGATGCAGAATCCTTGGTGAGTTCTTCCAACGGTTAATTACTCTCACTGTGTTTAAAAATAAAAAGCAGTACCTTATTTCTAATCTGAATCTATTTAGCTTCTGCATTTGGTCCTTATCTCCAGGGTGCTTAGTACTGTGACTAGGGTATCTAGAAGATTGCCTAAAGCTCTGGGATAAATCCTGATTGACAGCTTCGCTCCTTTGGTGCAATAGAACTTCCTACAATTAAGAGCAAAGCTTGCCTGTGCAGGAGACAGCTTATTTGGGGGTTGGACCAAGGCTGTGGAACGGAATCCTATAGACAGTAAGGACTATTGCAGACCTCATCACCTTCCACTCCAAGAACAAAGTGCAACAAACATATAGCTGTGTTGTTTAACTATGTTCCAAACCAAAACACTCCACTGCATAAACTTCTCCCACTAGAAAGAGGATGGTGGAACAGATGCATGACAGCTGTTAGTCATGTTGCTTAATGGACTACCAGAGGGCATTCAGATACTACTACTATGATGAGTGTGGTATAGGAACTTTATAGAATAACTTCAGCCATTGGATCCTGTTATGCCGTTTGTCTGCTAATTTAAAAGATCCTTCTACCATCAGGTGTCTTCCTTCTTTGTAGGTGCTTATAGACAGACCATAAGTCATCTCTTAACATTTTCTTTGTAAAACTAAATAGACTAACTACTTGAAGCAAAAACATATTGCCTTGCATATTGTTGGGTTGCAAAGATTTAACCAAGTGGAGAGTTTGGCCTGCAGTAATTTTATTATTGGGTATGTGTGGAATATCTTCCCAGTTTCACTCTTGGAGTTCAGGTTTAGTTTTCAGGGTTGTTAGCTTTTAAAAACAACAGAATATTGTGGCATTCCATTATTACTGTGCCTCACTAAATCAATCTCCAATATTTTGAGTTTATAAACAATAAGAAGGTGAGTTTTGTATTTGTTACTTTTCAGAGTAGAACTCAATTTTAGCCTAACAATGCGTTGGATGGCCTGTTGGGGCTTTTCTGTGCTGATGAAGTGTCACTAAACGCTTTAAATACACCTGTTTCAATTTACTTATTTTATATGGTGACAAGTAGTAAAACATGAAACCAGTTTAAGAGTGTCTTGTGAAACTGTGGGCGTATGTGAGAATGACAGAGAACTGCAGAGAATGTGCAAGGGATGGCAAAGGTGTATCTTTATTTTTGAGTGCTGCAGAGTTGGGGGGAGGGGAGGGGAAGGTCCTTCCCATCTCTATTATAGCTGGAGGATGTCTGCTTCCTTAGCCCCTGTAAGTTTGAGGAATGAAAGTTGTGGGGAGGGGGAAGAATCAAACCGGTCTCTCCCACATAGTCGGGCAGAACAATACCGTTAGATGAACTTGGAAACAGGAGTATTCAAATATTGATGAGAAGGATTTAAATAAATCATGTTTGAATGGTTTGCTGTATTCTGATCAGTGGAGAAAGTCAACTAATTTTTTAAAAACTTAAAACCATGGCAATAAACTTTACTTCTGAAATGGCACACAGGTTGTAGGAAAGTATCAAAAAGTGAATCATGTTTGAAAATCTAAATTGTAATTTGAATTACAGGTAAAATGTGGAATGGGAAATAACCCTGTGACTGAATTCTTCACTGTGCACTAGTGATATAACATGTTTAATCTAAATAGCACTCAGAGTTGTAGAGCTGCTGAAAAAAATGCCACTTAGGTATTTGGTCTGTGTATACAGTACCTGCACTCTAAATTCAGTTAAGAGTTTATTCAGATTTGATATTAGTTTGACACTCACTTAAGCAACAGTGAAACTGTACTGTGTTCAGATGATTAAAATCTATCTATAGTAGTACTAGTTTAGACAGCTGCTACGCTGGTGTCTTACTTTAAGTTGCAAGGATGGTAGCAAATATTCTTATTAAAAAAATGTATAAAATTTCCCCCACAGAATGCCATTGTTTGATTTTTAACTATTTTATAAACCAGCCTAGTGTTCTTGAGAAGCAATTCTCCCTCCCCTGTACATAATCACTGTATCTTGTTTTAAAAAACAACATTGGGGTCACACCACTCAAATACATGTCTCATCTTCTCTAAGATTCTTACCAGGTGTCAGTGAAGAACATATTATAGGGGCAGTTAATGATAGAATTGATGTCTTGAGTATATTAGATTACAAATATGATGATTTAAGGAATCTCATTTATATTCTATTAGCACATAATTCTTATTTTCAGGGGTTTATCTCGACAGCTAAAATTCTGTCATTCAGTAAGATTCTTTTTTAAAAATAAAATGTCTAGAGATCGTCTGTTGTAAAATTTGTGAGAGAAACTGGGAAAAGAGAGGATCATAATATGTTTGTCTTTGAACTTCTGTGTTTAAAAATACTTTGTGATGGAGGCCAAGGGAGATGTTTTACATTTCAACATCAATGTCTTGGAAACCTTTGGTTTTCAGTGTGTACACTTTTGCCTGCCTTGGCTTAAAGAAAAACACTAAAATATTTACAAATCTCTGATAGAAAATCAAGGGAAATTTCACTATGATTTACAATACTTATTTGCAAGTTTATGTACACCATCTGTATGACTTTCTGAATATGTCCTTAATGGTGAAGTTTCTTATTTTTATTTTCCTCTATCAGTTCTAAATATCAATGTAAAGGTTGTGAATAATATGTTCTCATGGTAAAGGTTGCCTATATATAAATACTAAGAGCTTCATGTTGGTTTTGTAATATGATGTGTTAAAATAGGATCATATTTTGTTTACCAGTGTCCCTAATGTAATTTAAAACACTTAAGCATTTTGTACATCTGGTCTTGCTTACTATGAGTGGTGGTAAAACCTTTGAAAACTCTGTATAAAATCTTCCTGTTCCCATGTACCACTCCATTTTGAGTGAGGCTTGAAGATAATACAATTGAATATGGTATTCCATGTTGTGATTTAAGCATTAAAATAAAAATCTAATAGGTGGGGTGACTTTGCTAGTGATATTAATCTGTAGTAAATGGCCTACAACACCAAGAGTCTTATTAGCACAGGCAAAAGGAACAATGTAGAAGAGATGGAAACAAATTCAGTCTTGGGCTGGTATTGTGTGCCCCCATACCCCCCAAAAATTACTTTTTTTTCATTGGACAAATAGTTTATTTACTGAAAAATACAGTTTTGGTCTACCTGACGTGTCTGCAGATTTGACACAAATTTACCAAATTGTTCTGGTTTAAACTATTGTTTTTAGGGTAGCTTCACAAAATAGAGTGGTGGGTGGTGCTGCTGTTTGCCCACCTTATAACATTTTAGCCTAGTGATTAGGACACTCACCTGGGAGGTAGAATCCCAAGTTCAAATCCTTCTCTGGAACAGGGACTGAAATTGAGGGAACTTACCTGCGAGTGGGATACCCAGCTATCAGGCTGTAGGGCCTTCTGACATGAGGGTTTCTCAGTCTCTCCTTTTGAAGCTGTTCCAATTTGTGTAAAATACTTGAATAGTCATTGGGCCACACAGAAGGAGTGAGAGTAATACTGTAGCCTGGTGATTAATGGTACTCACTGGGAGAGAGGAGAGGAGACCTGGGTTCAAATCCCTGCTCCAGCATGCAGAATTGAGCTGGCTTCTGCCACATCCCAGGTGAGTGCCCTATCACTGGGCTAAAAGTTTTAAGGTGCGTGGTGGCTCCTCCTGGACACTGTGACTTTAAGCCTTGAATTTTGTTTGACCGGAATTGAAATACTTTTTCATTTCCCCCCTTCTCTCCCAAAAACCAGCCACTGAACTGGAAAATCAGTTATTCACTCAGATGTAATTGTGCAGATAAATATAGTAATGATTATGCTTATGGTGGTGAAGGACCATGTCAGTACTTAGATATTGGTGAAACTTCTGTAACTTATTCAACTTTTAAAAAATTGTGAATGAATTTAGTGCTTATGAAAGATCCTAGATTGAAAATAATGGAGTCTAAAGTTCAGATAAAACATACAGAACAGAAAAAAATGCTCTGTTTCACTAATGTTGTATTCCTGGTGTGGAGGGACTGTCTTTAGGAGTCAAAGGGTAGCTGACAAAATCAGTCAATTCTTGGCCAGTGTAGAAGCTTTTAACAAAAGTACAAGTTGTTTTCATGATGTGGACATGTAGAGGACGTGTGGACTTGTGGTGAAAGCAGAGGGTTGGAAATAAAGAGGGCTGGGTTCTATATGCAGCTCTGCCACAGACTTGCTGTTACAGTTAGCAAAGCTTTTTGCTGTTTATAAAATGCAGGACTGTTCTGAGGCTTAAAGTTATAGTGCTTTAAGAGTCTGTTATGGAAGAAATTATTAGAGAATTGGAAAATAAAGCTTTGCACTAGGGAGTGGACAGAGACAGCTTTTTGTTGCTCCTCAGTGTTTTTAAGAATAAAGCTTCAATTAAAACTGAACATTCATTATTTATGGCATTTAATACTCAACATGACTTCATGAAATGTAGAACGTTCAGTGTCTGGTTAAACTCTTTTAAAAAATTCCTTCTATTGCATTAGACAAGTAGTAACTATCGTAATTGGCATCTAATCTAACTGAATGGAGACAGAGTTGCTGCTTTGTTTAATTTTTTTTCAAGTTAAGATTAACTAAAAGCTGTCTGCTGGCATGTTTGTTAGATCACTCCCTGCCCAGTTTTTCAGTCTCCATGAAGGAAAGCACATTCTTTCTTATCTGAAAAGAAAGCAGAAAACTTTTAAAAAGTTATAGTTTTTTACCCCGGGAAATTATTTTCTCAAATTTTTTCCACTGAGTATATCAGTAGGACAGTGTTGTAGTTGGTGGCTGCATACTGATAACAATCTGAGTCAAAAACAGTGATCAGCAGAGCAGGTGTCAAAGGCCAGACAGTATGCTTTTATATAATTATGTAAGCCCGTTTCATGTGAAGTTCCTCCATTTTTTCTCCTGTTGCAATGGAAACTTGTGTTTCGGGGCTACAACAGGCAGGTGGGAGTACCTTCAGCTGGAACCTGTTCAGGAAAGCGCTTAACTCTTAAGGACATACTTAGAGATAAATATGTGCTTAAATGCTTTCTTGAATTGGGCCCTCTGTGAGAATGTCCTTGATACAGTGAGCAAACACAGAGAATTTGTGTAAGAGCTTCCTTGTAGAGGGATAAGTGGAAAATTACTAATGGATTAGGGCTCAGCGTGAGGGAAATGGTTTCCCAAGTCTCTGCTTACAAGCAAGGTACAGTGGTCAACTGCACAACGTGATCATGAAAACCTGCATAAACTGGGAGGAGCACACAGAGAGAGAGAGAGAGAGAGTATTCAGGGAGGAAACATTTCCTCTACACTAAATTTAGCAGTAAAGCATGTAATCTGCATCTCAGTAATCCAGTACTGTAGGACAAAGGTTCTCAACCTTTCCGGACTATTGTTCCCCTTTCAGGAATCTAATTTGTCTTGGGTACCCCAAGTTTCACCTCACTTAACTACTTGTTTACAAAATCAGACATGAAAACATGAAAGGGTCACGGCACACTATTACTGAAATTGCTTACTTTCTCATTTTTACCATATATTATAAAATAAATTGATTGGAATATAAATATTGTACTTACATTTCAGTGTATAGTTTATACTGCTGTATATACAAGTCATTGTCTGTATGAAATTTTAGTTTGTACTGACTTTGCTAGTGCTTTTTATGTAGCCTGTTGTAAAACTAGGCAAATATCTAGAAAAGTTGATGTACCCCCTGAAAGACCTCTGTGTATTCTAGGGGTATATGTACTCCTGGTTGAGAACCACAGCTGTAGAGAACAATAAGAGGCCTGATTGAGCTCCAGTTCCCCTTGATGCATTTTAGAACAACTCTACCATGCATTGAAATAGATTTGAAATAAGTCAAGTCAAATGCAGCATGCATAAATAGGAACCCAGTTCTTTAGCGGGTATAGAGGTCCTATAGCACGTAGCACTGCTTTGCTACTCTGTTCACCAAGCCCATAGTAGAAAGTTATGTGCTCCTGGAGGTGAGCAGTCCTGGGAAAAGTAGTAATTGCTTCCAGTTGGCTGAGTCATTTGTATTCAAAGCTGATCAACTTGTTTTTTCAAAGAACCCCTTTGGCTACTAGCAATAGAAGTCCTCCTGATGGAAGGCCCACTCACAAGGAACCCTTGTGCATTTTGCCTATGTAGTACAATTCTTGAATAGATAAGGCAAAAGAGGAGAGGCTTTTCAAATAGGGTTATCTCAGCTATGCTGTTTTGAGCATATTTCATGCTGTGGAAACTGTTCTTCCTCTGAAATTAAAAAAAAAAAAAAAATCCATCCAGATGGCTTAACTTTCTTCAAGACAACATGTGACAATGGGCATGAAGCAGACTTACTTCCAGTGGAAATTACTGAGGGATGGGGGTTACTTCATGTCAAGCTCTTGCTCAAGTGTGACAGAATTCCACCCTTATTGTTGGATTCCTTGGGTCTTGCATTTGAACTATTTAGAAAATGGCTATTGCAAACTTACGGTATGTCTATACTTGGAAGTGAAGTCAAATTCATTTCAGTCGACGTTCACCCGCCGAACTAATGAAGTCAGTTAGGCATGATCACACCACGCTCATTGCATTGGGGGGGTGCATCCTGTTACCAGACTTCCCCTTTACCTTGGGGTATGCTCATTTATTAGGGTTACCTTCCTGGAAGGGTGGGGGGTGTGATTCTATTAATGTACTGCTTGTGTTACTTGTGTGTTCATATGGTTACAAGTCCCCTCCCTATGGAGCTATCCTGCAGGACCTAAGGTTTTCAGGGCTGGGTTCCTCTAGCCCCAGATTCAAATAAACCTCCCACAGATACACACACATTCCAGATTAACTGAGTGTGTCTGAGTGGACCGGGCTATCAGCACTCTTAGCTGACCCCTTATATGTCCCTGAACTCAGCAGGCTGGGTGACACAGCACTTTCAGCGGCCACCCGTATATGTCCCTCATATGTCATAAAGTTTCCTGAAGATATCCATGGAGGATTCTTGGGCCATCCCTGTGCACATAAACAGTCTTTTCCGGGGCAATCCTCTGCATAACTGGAGTGCCAATAAGGAAGCCCATCCCCACCAGACCTAATAATTTTTTCCTATTAACCTGAACCAAGCAGAGGATGTAACCCCAGCATTGTGATTTTATATTACATGTTCACGACATGTGCCTTCTCCAGCATCTCGGTTGGTCAAGATGCTGTCCTATGTGTGGCTGGGCTGTTCCAGGATTTAAAAACCGCTTTTTTGGGGAGAATGGATACCCCACTCGCCTGCCCTCTGTTCTCCTCTTCCTCCTCATCCCCCGTCTCATCGTCATTGAGCTGGGACTCATATTCCCCCAAGGAATCAACGCTGCATCTGGGGGCAGTGGTGGGGTCACCGCCGAGAATCGCATGCAGCTCCTCGTAGAAGGAGCATGTCTTTGATGAGCCAGAACGACTGTTCACATCCCTTGTTTTTTTTAATATGCCTGCCTCAGCTCTTTGATTTTAACGCAGTACTGCTGCGTGTCCCTTGTTGTGCCCCTTTTCCAACATGCCCTGCGATATCTTTTTGTAGATATCAGCGTTTCTTCTCCAGGATCGAAGCTGAGACTGAACAGACTCCTTTCCCCACAGACTGATGAGATCCAACACCTCAGATCTACTCCAGGCTGCAGTGCGTTTGGGGCGTGTAGTCACCATAATCAGTTGTGCTGGCAAGCTCTCCATGCTGATCAAACAGGAAATGGGAATTCAAAATTTCCCAGGGCTTGACCGGGGGAGGGCTGTTTCCTGTGTACGTGGCCTCGGTGCACTGGAGTCAAAAACAATGTCCAGAGCGGTCACGGTAGAGCATTGTGGGACACCTCCCAGAGGCCAATAATGTCAATTTACACCAGTGTTTCTCAACCTTTTAAGTAGCAAGTACCCCCTAACTTCTGAAAATTTTAATAAGTACCCCAACACTCAATTTTCCATGGGATTTTATATTTACAAACTAATGTGAGCCATATGTTGGGATAAGGGCTGAGTATATAAGGCCGTGATATGACAGATGTCCAATCTAGTGTGGGTAGAGTTACCACCTTTACACCAGGGGTGCTCAACTCAAGTATGTACCTGGGCTAGAGGTAATGTTGGCCAAAGCTAGGAGGCTTTGAGCGGCATGCCAGTGCTGGGGAATATAAAGGGCTGCACCAAATTTTATGCCATAGATTTGGGAGGAGGAAGGGATGAGAGAGCGATAGGGAAGAAGGGCGAGAGAGAGAGAGACAGGAAAAGAGGGTAACTGGTGAAATCTGGGGCTGTCATAATTGTCAATTTCACTGCTCAGCTACAGCAGTGAAATTGACAAGTTTTCTGGGCACTGGGCTTTGAGCCAGGGAGGGGGGCTGCCACCCGATCTAAGCTGGGACAGAGGAGGCTTCTGTGCCGGCTGGGACCCATGAATGTGGGCAGGCGACTGCTGCCTGTCTTCATGCTGGGTTGCTTGAGGCTGTCCCTTGACTTGGAGCCGGTGCATGGGTGGCTGCCACTCAGCTGCGAGGCCAGCTCGTGAGATGCAGGAGGCAGCCACTGGGCTCCCACCTGGGAGCTGGGACCCGGCGGAAAGCAGGAGGCTGCCGCCCACCTCCCCCAGAAGCTAGCGGCTGCCGCCCGCCTTCCACCTGGGAGCTGTGACCAGGCGGGAAGCAGGGGCCTTCCAGCCGCCTTTCCCAGAAGCTGGGGGCTGCTGCTTGCTTCCCAGCTGGGAGCTGCGACTGGGCGGGAAGCGGGAGGGCTGCCGCCCGGCTTCCCCAGAAGTCGGCAGCTGCCACCTGTCTCCTCTTCACTGTTTTTCCCTGGGTACCCCCGGCCTGTGTCTCGCGTACCACCAGGGGTACACGTACCACAGGTTGATAGACTATGATTTACACAACGCTCCACCTACACTGCCGCTCATTTGATCCATCCATTTTGATTTTAGCACTATGCCTCTCACGTAGGTGGTTTTATTAAGTTGACGCTTCTGGCAGGTTATGTTGGTGGAATGCACCTAGCAGTGGAGACGCATACATCAGCAGTGGCAATGGGGGGAAGGCAGGTTCTGTCGACGTAACTTTGCAGTGTAGACCAGGACTCCATAATTTAGTCAGACAGGGGCTTCATCCTTGTCTTGTTTGAGACTGAAGTTATGTGCATTTTTTGTTCTTCATTCAAGTCAGCATTTGGCTTCAGCCATGTTACGTAAAATTCCCAAGGAAACCAGGCAGTAATAAGGGACCTGAAAACTCACATAGAACTGTGGAATTCAGGGTTTCAGAGAGGCTATTCAAAAATATCCATTCCTAGGCCTATCTCGTCAGGTTAAATAAATAAATTGGTTTAAGAAGTCTTCTTCAAGATTTTTCAGCTTGTTTATTTTAGTGCTGACTGATGTATTAAGTGTTTTCAGGACACTCTCTACTCTATGATAAACAGGTGAAGCTTCTCTGCAGGTATCTAGCATAGAAGCCAACTGAATATTGGTGCATATTTTTACCAGATAGTGCAGCTCAAATTTTCAAAAGTGATGACTAGTAATTTGGATGCTCAATTTCAGACTGCTTAAACAACCTGACTTTCAGAGGGTGGGTGTTCAGCACCTTATAAAAATCAGACCCCTCAAAGATTTTTTTTCTCCCCAAGTAGGGCATCCAAAATCACTAGTTACGCTTGAAAAATGTAGCCATAGACTTTGACTCCAAAGATGATGCAGAAAGTTGCTGCAAGCTACTTTGGAGTAAACATATGGTACTAGTGGGATTATATAAATTATTATCCTGCCATCATTTAGGCCGGGGTAGAACTTCTACAAACTCCCTTGCAAAGAATTCTGCCATAGCAAGTATCATCCTTATCCTCCCACATGTCATCAAAATATCATCCCTGCAAAGTAATGGGGAAAGCATAACCTATTCAGATGGATTAAGTTTAAGATCTTTAAGAGAAAAATAATAGGTACTACATTTCCTCTTCTTTGGTAGGTTTGACTAATTCCCTCTGGGTACTGAGAATCTATGCACGTGAACCTCCTACATTAATGGGAGAATGGAATCCACAAGGTGGATGGAGTGCTGAAATGTCAGAAAACTGATTTGCATATTTCTACAAAATCTCCTGAAAAGACACACATGCTCCAATAATGAGGCATTTTTAATTAAATTGAGCTATTTTTACTGATGTGGTAAGGCTAAGATGCTTTGATCAGGTTTGAGACTAACTATCAAATAAATATACTTTGATTCGTTAAAATCAGTTGAACATAGACCCTGTCATACTCCAGCAGTACGACTCTCATTGATTTCAGTGTAGGCAAGAAAGTGAATTCTGCAAAATAAATCTTGTTTTCTGTTTAGTTTTTAAGTAAGGATGAGCTCATATTTTTCCACCTCTCACAGCTGATCTGTAATGGAGCTGTTCGTGTTATAAAACCTTTCAGCAAAAGCATTGATAGGATTATGTAATTAGAGAATTTATTTCAAGAAGGTGACTAAATGTCATGAAACTTGTATTTAATGCTTTTAGGAATGGCCTATAATGTTTTAGAATTTTTCCAGTCAGTTTAGGATTAAATTTGCCAACAGTGTAATAAACATAAATTTAATTATATTTAAACTTGAAACAAAAAACATTTAAAATTAATAATGTTTTTAAGTAGCAAAAACATAACTTTTTATCTGGTTTTGTTAAATCATACTAACTTTAAATGATTTTATTTATTGGATTTCTCGCGTAGGCAGTTAAAATGGTCTGTGTTCCCCCAAAATGGAAGAAGCGCAGAACTTATTTTTTCAAAGGCAATTTAGCAGTCAGCATCCCTGAATATCTTCCTTAATGATACAATCTAGTAGAATAAATCAATGTTTTATTAAATACAGGTAACTTTGTAAGATGTTGTCTTTCACTTTCTGTTCAAGAACTTGGTTCTTGCTTGTGTAATCTTCTTGCAAATACGGTTTGAAATATCTCTGTAATAATCGTTAACTATAACTCTTTACACTAAAAATTTTAAATTTGTAAATGTCTGTTTCATTTTAAGTTTCAACTGTTTTGTTGGCATTTGAATTTAAAGCCTACGTTAGCTTTAAAGAATAATGATTAAATATTCAGTTGTTATATATCTCATTCTAAAATAAGTAGGAAACTTGACTAGGAATTTGTAAATCTGACACTATTATTCTTTGGCAGTAATGTAGCACTGAAAGTTACCTAACCCAAAGTGATGATGTGGTTGTAAAGAGAAATCTGAGTAATGATTTTTGGACAACACTGTCACTAAATTCCCTCTACTTAACAGGTGAATAATTCAGAGCTTTTTTCTTCCTTTCTCAGAACATATTGTTATATGATCCTGTTCTTTTTATTTCAGCTCAAGCTGACTTAATTTGCAGAAGTATAACCTTTCTGTGCAGTGAAGGAGGTCTGGTTCTCTTTAACCAGTCTAATTCTTCCTGTTGATGAAGACCAGAAAAGCAGTCCAGCTGTTATTGATATTTTAGTTTGTCTCCCCCGGTATTTCACCCTTGACTGTTTTTGCACTGTAGTTCTGGATATCCTTGGCAGATACAGTGAAAAGGATTATGTAAGTCATTGGTTGTCTTTGGCTGGACAGAGCTTGCTTATTTTTGTTTCTTGGTGCACGTGAAAACATTGTAGATAAGTAGATACTCATGGGAGCTGTTAATTTTAGCTAATTGGCTGACTTGCTTTTTTATTTTTTTCCTCTAAGGTATAAAAGACTATTCCTATCTTCATTTTGTCTGGTGTGGGCTTAAAGCCCACAAAACAATCAATATACAATAGCTAATACAAATAGATGCTAATTTGGACTAGATGCTTTTAAAAAATTTAAATATTAATTTGGGTTGTTTTGTGATAGATGGATAGTGCTTTTCCCAAAATTGGAAAAGAAGGGAGCAGAAGGTTGTGGTCTATATACCCCCATAATAGAAGTGCAGAACTTGTAAACTACCATAGAAAAAACAAAACAAGGTATTTTGGTATGGGTTTCCTCTGAGTTAAAGTTTGGGATGAACAATGAAGTGTGCTGGATTTGCTACTCTTCAGGGCATCAGAACTAAAAATCATAAGTTGAATGGGCAGAGGTTTTTGCATTCTCGAAAAACAAGGTTACATACTAGTAACTGATGTTCTTCGAGATGTGTTGTTTATGTCCATTCCACTATAGGTGTGTACACGCTTCTGTGCATGGTTACCCAGAACTTTTTTTCCCCTTAGCAGATCCTGTAGGGCCGGCTCCGGCACCCCCTGGAGTCCTGCGCACATGCCGCGGTATATGAGGCGCTGCCAGTCCTACGTCCCCTCGGTCCCTTCTTTCTGCCAACTCCAGCAGTGGGGACGGGAGGTGGGTTGTGGAATGAACATGAGCAACACATCTCGAAGAACATCAGTTACTGGTAAGTAACCTTGTTTTCTTCTTCGAGTGCTTGCTCATGTCCATTCCACTATAGGTGACTAACAAGCAATATTTTTGGAGGTCGGTCGGAGTTACCGGTGAGCTGCCCTCAGCACTGCTCTGCCAAATCCCGTGTCCTCTCTCGCCTGCTGGACAATGGCATAATGGGACATGAAGGTATGCACCGATGATGCAGGGGCGCACTCTCCAGGAAGGCTGTAGACGAGGCTTGAGTTCTGGCTGAGTGCGCTGTGATGGTTCCTGGAAGCGGCACCCTCACCTGCTTGTAGCAGAACTTGATGCATGATGTAATCCACGAGGAGATGTGCTGGGTGGAGACAGGTGAGCTTTTCATCTGGTCAGCCACTGCGATGAAGAGCTGCGTCGATTTCTGGAACAGCTTTGTACGCTCGATGTAGAAGGCCAGGGCTCGTCTCACGTCCAGCGAATGCCATCTCCTATCCTCCTCCAACCGTGCAGTTTGGGAAAAAATACGGGGAGAAAAATATCTTGATTACAATGAAATTGGGAAACCACCTTGGGCAGGAGGGCTGGATGCGGCCTCAATTGTACCTTATCCTTATAGAATACTGTACAAGGGGGCTCCGAGGTCAAGGCCCTAATCTTGGAGACCCTCCTAGCTGAGGTAATGGCCACCAGGAAGGCTACCTTCCATGAAAACATGAGCAGAGGGCATGAAGCCATGGGTTCAAAGGGGGGCCCTGTGAGTCCTGAGAGGATCAGGTTGAGATCCCAGGGAGGCACCGGGTCACGGACCTGTGGATAGAGCGTCTCCACCCCCTTGAGGAACCTGACCAACATGGGATGGGAGAACAGCGATCTCCCCTCTAGCACCTGATGGAAGGCCGAAATGGCCACCAGGTGAACCTTCAGCGAGGCCAACACCAGACCCTGGAGCTTTAGCTGGAGCAGGTACTCCAGGATCACCTGTATAGGCGAGAGGCTGGATGGAATACCCCGGGGCGCCGCCCAACAGATAAACCGTCTCCACTTAGCCCGATACACAACCTGTGTAGAAGGCTTCCTGTTGCCAAGCAGGACTTGTTGGACCTGCACCGAGCAGATTCTCTCTCCCTCCGTCAGCCACAGAGCCTCCAGGCCATGAGGTGCAGGGAGTCCAGGTCCAGGTGCAACAGGCGACCATGGTCCTGGGATAGAAGGTCGTGCCGCCTCAGGAGCTCCAGCAGTGGAGCGATCGAAAGGTCCAGCAGCATGCTGAACCAGTGCTGTCATGGCCAGGCCGGAGTGATGAGTATAACGTTCGCCCTGGCCCTCTTTATTTTCAGCAGGACCTTGAGCAGGAGCGGAAGGGGTGGGAACGCGTACACGAGGGTCCCCTCCAGTTGATGAGGAACACGTCGGAAATCGACCCAATCTCGCGACCCTGTAGCGAGCAGAACCTCGGACACTTCGTGTTCTGCACCAAGGCGAACAGATGCAGTTGGGGAGCTCCCCACTTCCGGAAGATCATGGCTGCCATGAAGGGTGTAGTGACTAGTTGTGGCGGGATAAAAATGACCTGCTGAGGCAATCCACCTCATCGTTCCTCACTCCTGGGAAGTGAGAGGCCATCAGGTGGAAATCATGCCTCACAGCAAAGTCCAACAGACGGATAGCTTCCTCGCCGAGGGTTGAGGAGCGTGCTTCCCCCTGCCTGTTTATGTAAAACATGGCTGCGGTGTTGTCCATCAGCACCTGCACCACTCTGCCTGTCAGGAATTGGAGAAACACCTTGCACGCTAGGCGAATGGCCCTCAGCTCCTTCACATTGATGTGCAGGTGCCTCTCCTCCCCCGACCAGAGCCCCTGAGTGCCTAAGTTGGCACTGATGTGGGCTCCCCATCCTACATCTGAAGCGTCAGAAATTAGGGTGACTGATGGGACCAGTTCCCTGAATGGAACGCCCTTCATCACTGCCATGGGAGTTTGCCACCAGTTTAAGGAGGCTAACATGGGTGAGGGAACTGGTCCAATGCGTGTCTGCTCAGAACATATACCGAGGTCAACCATGCCTGAAGCGGTCTGAGCCTCAGGCAAGCTATTCCCACTACGTACATGCAGGCCGCCATGTGGCCTAACTGCTGTAGGCAGTACCTGGCTGTTGTCATGGGGCATCGGTGCAGTTGGGAGATGATAGAGACCATCGCCTCGAAACGTGGCTGAGGCAGGAAGGCTCTGGACTGGGAAGCATCCAGGGTAGCCCCAATGAACTCTATTCATTGCACTGGGGTTAGTGTGGACTTCTGTTCCTTTATGAGTAGTCCCAGCCTGTTGCACATGGAGCAAGTGAGGGTCGTGCTTTCCTGCACTTGGGACCGGGACCTGCCCCTGATCAGCCAATCGTCTAGGTAAGGAAAAATTTGCACACCCTTTCATCTCAGGTCGGCAGCCACTACCGCCATGCACTTGGTAATACCCTTGGAGCCGAAGATAAGCCAAAGGGCAGGGCTGTAAACTGGTAGTGGGAGCCAGCCACTGTGAAACAGAGAAAACGTCTGTGGCTGGAGAGGATAGACACATGAAAGTATGTGTCCTTGAGATCGAGGGCGGCATACCAGTCTCCTGGATCCAGGGAAGGGATTATGGAGGCTCTGAGTCTAGAGAGACCATGCGAAACCTGAGTCGTTTAACATATTTGTTTAGACGATGCAGGTCTAATATGGGCCTCAGACCCCCCCTTCACCTTGGATATGAGGAAGTACCTCGAATAGAACCCTTCTGCCTTGAGGGACCATTTCTACCGCTCCCAGGTTGAAGAGGGTGTCCACCTCCTGTAAGAGGAGTTGCTTGTGAGAGGGGTCCCTGAAGAGGGATGGAGGGGAGAGGGGTTTTTTGGGGGGGGTGAAGGGGGGTTCGATGTAAACTGTAGGGCATAGCCCCCCTGAGACTATCCCAAGGACCCAACAGTCCGAAGTGATTTTTGCCCGTTCAGGATAGAATGGCCTTAACCCGTTTAGGAAGAGGCGGGGCGGATCCAGGAGAGTAGTCAGGGCACCACCCTCAGGCGCACCATCAAAATTGTCTCCTTTGGTTGCCAACCTCCTGGGGGGCCCCTGCTGGGGAGCTGCGGATGAGCTAGGGGGCTGATTTCTTTTTCTAAACCCCCTATTCCTATCCCTATTCCTATTGGGTTGGAAAGGCCTGTGTGGAGGCCTTGGCTGCTGCTGTGCCTGGGGCCGTAACTGATGCATGGAAAACTGGGGCGTGTATAGGCCCAGGGAACGAAGTGTGGCCCTGGAGTCCTTCAGACCACGCAGCTTTGCATCGGTCTGGTCCAAGAATAGGACCGACCCATGAAAGGGGAAATCCTGAGTAGACTGCTGCACCGCCTGGGACAGGCCCGAGGATTGCAGCCACGAGCACCTTCTCATACAGATGGCGGAGGCTATGGCCCTGCCCGCTGAGTCAGCAGTGTCACAGGACATCTGGAGCACTGCCCTAGCTACCACAGTTCCTTCCTCCACAATAGCACTAAGGTCTGCAGCCTGGTCCAAGGGCAGGGCCTCAGCAAACCGCCTGAGGGAGTCCCACAGGTTAAAATTATATCTGCCCAGGAGGGCCTGATGGTTCACAATCCTGAACTGCAGGCTTGCCATGGAATAAATCTTTTTCCCAAACAAGTCCAGCTTCCTACTGTCCTTGTTCTTGGGAGTTGACCGTGGCTGACCCTGCCTGTCTCGCTGGTTAGCCGCACCTACTACCAGGGTTCCCAGGACGGGTTGTGTGAACAAATACTCAAACCCTTCGGCTAGGACATAATATTTCTTCTCTGCCACCTTTGACATAGGGGTGACCAAAGAGGGGGTTTGCCACAGGGCCTTTACAATCTTAAGGACCCTTTTTTGGTCTCGGAGGGCCACTCGCTCTGGGGCAGCAGCCGCCAGCACATTAAAGAGGCTATCTTTGGCCTCTTTTAACTCCTTCACCTCCAGCCCCAAGTTGGAGGCCACCGTCTTGAGCAGCTCCTAGTGTGCCCTGAAATCCTGCAGTGGCGCCGAGTGGTCCCGGGAGACTGCCTCATCAGGTGAGGAGGAAGAGGACTGCAGAGGTGCAGCCTATGTGTGCGCCCTCTCCTGGTGAAGGGTTGTACCTGCTGAGGTTCCCTCCAGGGTGTCCGACTCCTCATCCAAGGAGTGGTGCCTATGGGCCTTCTCCTGTACCAGAGGCACGGACTACACCCCCGATGACAATAGATTGGGGCCCTGGCCCCGCCTGGATACCCCATGGGGCCCAGTAAAGCCATTGTTGTGGCCATCGTCCCTGGGGCCAACCCGGGGCTGACTGAGCCAAAGGCTGTGACGGTTTGTGGGGGCTTCGGCTTGCCCGACGAATGTCCCCCCGAGAGACACCAAGCCATTGTCATAGTCAGAGGCCCTCGATTAGCGATGCCATGTTCGTCCTCAGTCCTGGTCACCCTTCCGTGCCAGGGACCGCCCTCTCGACGCCTCTGACCTGGAGGACGACGAGGACTGCCTCCGTTGCTGCGAGCGGTGCCAACTAAGGGGGGTGCGTTCCGAAGAGCTAGAGGTACTGGAGCATTGTCTCAGTACTGATGATTTCTGCTGCCACTTGCCTTGCTGCCCTGCAGGCACCTTCGGTGACCAAGGTCGGCATCGCCCTGAACTCCTCGGTGCTGAGCCAGACTCCGGCAACCAGGTTCTCTGCGGTGAACGCTGTGGCACCAGGTCTTCCTCCAGTGACTGGGTTCTGCACCACCTCAGTGCGGGAGAACTCATTGGGGCCGGGTCCTCCCATGGCGACCAAGTTCTGCGCCGTGTAGGTACGGGCGAACTCCTTGGTGCTGGGAATCTGGAAGGGGGCTGTCCGAGCACTGCCTGGCAGACCTCGACTGGTGCCGCCTCCTGGCATGCACTGCCTCCGGTGCCAGGAAGCGATGTCGGCGCCGAGAGGGAGACTCCACGTCCCGTGCTGGGGCAGGTTGGCTCAACGCTGCCAACCTGGAGCAACTACTAGGGAAGCGGCTCTGCTCTACCCTCAGAGACAATCTGGTGTGAGATCTTCCATCCCATACCTGGGATCTCCACCACCATTCAGGGGGACACTACACAGGTTTCTCCTGTGACACCGGCCCCTTCTCCCTCAGTGGGGCGGGGGGGGGGGGGGCGGCGGGCGTAGGCAAGGCCAACAAGGCTCTTGCCGCCTGAAAAGCCTCTGGTGTTGATGGTGTCGGCAGGGGCACTCTCCCACTCCCAGGAGTTGGGGGAGGCTCCCTGACCGGAGATGCAAGCACTGGAGAAGTCCTGATGGGCCAGATCCAGTGCATTTCCATACTCGACCCTGCCTGTACCGATGGCACAGGGGAGTGTCCGCGCTCCATGCTCTGCTTCTTCCTCTTCGGTGCTCGCGATGTTGCGTGGTGCCGAGTTGAGGACGCTGCCGACGGTGTGCTCTGTACTGAGGTCACGCTCGGTACCAAGGCGGAGTGGGTTGGACTCCGGGCAGAGCGCTGCCTCCATCAATAGGGCTTTCAACCGGATATCTCGGTCCTTTTGAGTCCTCTGTTTGAAAGCTCTGCAGATCTTGCACTTCTCTTTTCTGTAGGTCCCCCAAGCACTTAAGGCAGCAGTCGTGGGGGTCACTGAGCAGGAAGGCCTTCCCGCAGGAGGCACACAGCTGGTGGCCGGGGCATGGTCCGGCTGCTTGAAGTCCCCGCAGGGACTTGCCTTATCTCTAACTACTCTTAACTACTACTTAACTAACTAAAACTAACTTAGAATATTAAACAAGTCCAAATAAGGGGAATAGTACTTGCTGAGAGAGAGGCTAGTTCCAGCAACCATCACGGGCAGAAAGAAGGAACTGAGGGGTCGTAGGGCCAGCAGCGCCTCATATGCTTCGGCATGTGCGTGGGGCTCCAGGGGGTGCCAGAGCCTGCCCTACAGGATCTGCTAAGGGGAAAATAGTTCCGGGAAACCGTGCATGGAGGCGTGCACACACCTATAGTGGAATGGACATGAGCAAGCACTTGAAGAAGAATGAGCTTTTGCCCAAGTGTGTCAGGAGTTTGAGTTAAATAGTTAACAAAAACAAGTTCTAGAAAGTTAGACAGTCTTCCCAGCTCATCTGCTAAATTTTCCTTTTCCTTTCCTTTTGTGATGTTATCCCACTAGTTCCTAATCTTAGTCCTCCATCCAAACCAGAAAGACAAGCCATGATATTTCTAATATTAAATCTATCTTAAAAACAAATAGACAAAAACCTTATTGGGCTGCTTTTGTAGATTGCAAAGAAGCAGTTAGGGCACGCACGCTGTCAAAAAAAGGTAAGGATGGTGTAGGAAGGCGCTGTGGCCTCCTCCGGAGACAGGGCCCGAGGAAGGGCCGCAGCGACAGGGCCGATTTGGGCGGCCCGCCAACGGATGGACATTACAGGTTCCTGACAGTTCTGATTCTCTAATATCTGTTTCTCTAATCTCTAATTTGGTCAAATATTTTAGCAGCTTGCCTGTTTTCTGTTATGCTAGCTGGCTGCTATAGAGTGAACACTGAAGAAAATCTATGAAGATGCTTTGTTTTCAAGGCATCATGTGACTACTTGTTGGGTAAGAGGAGGCGAGGGAGTAGATGGAGAACAAGTCTGGTCAACAAACTGATGATAGAAAATAGTGTAGAATGACCACCCAATGAGACATTCACTCAAGTATTTATCAGTCCCCTATGATCAAGTGACTCAAACTCTGGTTCAGATTCTGGAAAAAAGTAGGAGATGATATAGTATATTTATCAGTATCTCATATGGGGTCTAAATGAAAAAACAGTTGAATAAGGATTTAGACAAATGCCTAGCTATTAATAGGCAGTGAAGTGGATAAGAGAAGGCTCTTACCTCGAGATTGGACACTTGTAAATTAGCCTTTAGCGTTAATTCCAGTTTACAAGAGCATCCTTTATCTCAAGATGTGACTGATCCATTTAAAAATGGGAACAGAGCATTCATTTGAAAAGTGCCATGAGTTTTGCTCTGCAGGCTGATGGCATAAAAAAAAAACTTAGGAGATTGAACTAATAAAGATATATTGAAAATTAGCATTGGGAACCATGGTGACAAGACACAACAATACTCAGGAAAACACTGTACTTCTTGCAAGTGCTTTTTTGTAAAATTATCTCCACTCTCTGTTATCTGATTCTTGCAGGACCTATATAACAAAAGAGAAACTGCCTTTGGGGAGGTCTACACTTAACAACACCGCAGCTGTAGCACTTCAGTGAAGACACGACTATGCTGACAGGAGAGCTCCCCCGTTGTCATAGTTAATCCACCTCCGCAAGAGGCAGTTGCTATATCAATGGGAGAAGTTCTCCCATCAGCATAGCGCTGTTTACACCCGGGTTAGGTTGGTATAACTGCATTGCTCGGGATGTTAATTTTTCACATGCCTGAGTGATGTAGTTATACAGTGGTAAGTTTATAATGTAAACCTGGCCTTTGGTTACTGGCTGAGGTTTAACAGTGTCATAGAAATACTGTAGAGCTATTTAAGTCAACTTACTGCCTCACAGAAAAAGCTCCTTTATGTGCAGCTGCAATGAGCTGGAGCCTCAAACTTATAAGAGGTATATGAACTAGAGGCTGATGTGAAAGACTGAACCTTCAAGCCAGGTCCTGGGACAGAATCCTGAGGGAAATCTAGCTCAGTTGCCCCTCGCAGTGGCTGAGGGTGATATGAGGGTTTGGTTTTGCACAAGGGTTTGTTTCTGGACATTGCTGGACAGAGGGAGGTGTGCACCATTATTCATCTGTCTCTGGCTGACTGGTCTAGTTTTATTGCTCATGAATATTTGGACAGTTTTTCTTTAAGCCCTGTATCAAGGAATTCTACATATTAAAGATGAACTAAATATAATACTAGATGTCTAAATCCTCTGAAAGTATTATAGAAGTGCAAAGCAATTTACAAACTCCAGTGCCTTAAGTTCACAACACCCCTGAGGATAGGAAAATATTGTCCCCTCTTTTTATATGGAGAAACTGGGACAATGAGACCTTGAATTGATAAGTCCTACACAGTCCGTTGCAGAGCTGGGAATAGAACCCAGATCTTTTGGCTAAGTCTTATTAAATGAGCTTAATGAGGAATGTTTGCGGTGTTGTTTTTAGCTATGTTGGTCCGAGGACATTAGAAACTGGAAGAATAGCTTTGTGTAAGCTAGAGAGCTTGTCTCTTTCACCAACAGAAGTTGGTTCAATAAAAGATGTTATCTCACCCACCTTGTCTCCTTAATGAAGAATGGCCTTTGTGCTAAAGCATCCGTGTAAATTAGTATTTTAAAGTAATACTTAAATGCAATATCACTAAAGTAAGTCAACTTGTTCTTTAAGCGTGGCTGGATTATTCCTACTATAAATGTATTAAACTAATGTTGTAGTTCATCTTGCTTCGTAAGATGAGGAGTGTTACCAGGCTGGTATTTGAGCGAGGTAGCCTAAAAGATTTCCCTAACGGGGAGGAAAGGAGCGGGAATAGGAGGAACTGAATATCTGTGAACCTATCACACACTTACATTATATACGGCCCATGTATGGATTATATAGTAAGATCACAAGGAGGCTAACTGTTGCCAGTTAAAGTAGTGAGGCTTTTCAATTGTGTATTCAGTCACCAATTTCCCAATAGGAATGAATTTTTCCAAACATTTTTACGTAGTAAATTTAGTTTGGTTATCTCTTATTTGAACAGTCGGTAAACAGTTCAGTTAACTAACTAATAAGTAATTAAAACCTACTTGGAATAATAGTACATTTGATGTTTATATTTTGTAAATGTAAAAACATCCAGTAGATTATCGATAAATAGCTGGTAATTACTGAATTATGAAAATTGAATGTCTTGAAAGCAGTTACAAAAATTAAATTTTGAGGATTTAGTTACATGTATTTGTATGTTGCTAATATCAGTGGAAATGGAAGTATAATCTAGGCCAAAAAAAGTTCAGAACTTTAAGGATATATTTCCAAAAGCATATTTAAGCCATTAGGCAAGAAAAATGAAAGTAGAGTCTGCTGTTTTGTAGTTCACAACTTTATTGGTTTTAAATGTGCTTCAGTATTCTAATTCCATATTAAAAGCTATTATAAACTAATTAAGCTAACTACAAAGTACTACAGAACTCAAAGTTCAATTTGTAAAGAAAACCTTAAACTGCTTTGCATACTTTTTAGTACATACTGGATTGGAGATCCTAGAATTTGGAATGCTTTTCAGTCATCTTGCATTAGTGCAAAATTTTGACTGAGATTTTTAAACTCTCAAAAGTCAAGAAATTCAAACTTGTGATTCATGTATACTATTTTGCCTCACTCTATCCAGTAAAATTATATCTAAGACATCTATCACCATGGTATCTAAAAGTACAATGTGGCTTAAGATGCTATAGAAACATACCTTTGAATTGCCTCAATTTTATGTTAGAAATTTCTATCAGAATATTGCAGTCACAACTATTTTCCTTTTGATTTCTTTATTTTTAAGATAGTTAAAGGTAGACTTTTCCTTTCATGCAGGATGTGTGTTTTGAGTGTGAGGAGAGGTGCTGGAACAATGCTGAATCTTTATCACATCTACTTACCACCTCTTCCTCTTAATTTAAAAAAAAAAAAAAAAAAAAACCTTTTACAGGTGAATTGAAGACAGGAGCTTTCTGTTTTTCTGTTTTTTTTCCTTTGCTGTCATGCTCGGTCAGATGAGAGTTATGTGCTTCTGTAAATCCTGGGCGTTGTCCAAAACACAAGTTGCACTGGTTAAACTAAAATCCGTGCAAAACCAGATCATGCGCTGCAAATGAGGGAAATCGTTATTTTGAGACTGTAAAGAAGTATTAAAATGCATATCAAGGTATTCAAAATGTATACATAAGAAACTGAAGAAGGCAGTTAATATTTTCAAGGTTTTTATAATTTTCATTGGACTCAGAAAATTAATGCTCTAACAATTCTTTCAAGCGGTGCAGGAACCCACGTACTAGCCTGGATAACAATACTAATGTTTATTAGGACACATCTCTAGGTAGGTCTATGCTATTGTATGAAAAGCTATACTATGTAAATATTTGTCTGGAGTTATTTTGTTCTTAATCACCTAAATACTGTAGTATATAAGTAAATTGAAGGCTTATAGTACATTTCTTAACACATAATAGCACAAGATTTTTCTTTAAAATACTATACACCTAGGCAGTTTCAGCTCAGAATATTTTTTATAAACTCCTTTATTCATGATTACTGGCACTCTGAGGTATGACATTCAAATCTATTCCAGTGAAAACAAAATGTTTACATCTTGCTGTATTTATAAACTCTTCAGCTTCTTTTATGGAAACATTTTAGTAGCTTTTTTTTTGGTTGGCAGACTTGTAGAAATCAGAGTTTCTGTCCTTGATTGTCTTAAACAGAAAAGCAACAATCCACTCCGCCACCCAAAAAAAAATCTATTGCCTTGTAAGTATATTGTTTTCATTCTTTATTCCTGATAGTCCTGTTAGTGTTTTTTGAACTAGTAAAATAGGCCTACTTACAAAAAAAGTGAGACTTTATATTTATTTTACCAGGTTCAAGCCATTTTTTCCATTTCAAGTTATGTCACCTGAGGAATATGAAGATCGGGATCTCAACATACAAGATTTTCCATTGACAGAAGGCCGTCTTAAAATTACCTTAATAGAATGTACAAGGTATGTCCTGTTCTCTGTTGTATTGCTCTTTCTGGACTAAGCAATTGTTAGTGGTTTTAAGGTACATAGTATCACTAAGGCTGTTTTGATACAAGAGCACTGCAGCTTCACATTCAGGGTTGAACTCACACTGTAATATATCTTTTTTTTTTTTTTTTAAATTAAATTCTTGTCTCAAGACCAGTTAAAACATGGAAAACAAACTCGAAGCTATTAAGATGATTCTGTGGGCATATATAGGGGGGTGTATGTGTAATTTCTCTTTTCCTTTCCTTTTGGTTGCTTAAGTACTAATCTGCTCCTACTGCTTATTCCCCATATCAAGTAAGAATCATTTCATAGGTTCACAGATTTGTTGGTGACGTCATAATTTAGTTACTATGGAGGTGATTTTAATGTTGAAAACAAAAAAGAAATAACAATCAAAAGTCCAAAGCAAGTAAAACTTGTTTTTATGAAAATGTCCTTACATACATGAAATTTAAGGCTGGATAGGACCACGAAATGATCTAGTCTGACCTCCTATATATCACGGGCCATTACATTTCACCTAGTCTCCCTCTATTGAACCCAATAACTTGTGTTTCACTAAAGCATAACTTGTTTTTTGGGAAGATATTTTTAGCCAGGCATCCAAGGCTTAATTCAGTGAAGAATCCCCCACTCCCTTGGTGTTTTTTTCCAGTGGTTAATTACCCTCACTGTTAGAAATTTGCACCAGATTTCTTATTTGAATTTGTCTGGCTTCAGCTCCAAAACATTGATTCTTGTTATGTCTTTTTCCATTAGATTGAAGGATTCTTTAGTATCTGGTATTTTCTCCCTGTGAAGGTGCTGTGATCAAGTCAGCTTGCAATCTTTTTTTTTTTTTTTTTTTTAATAAACTAAACAGATTGAGCTCTTTAAGTTTCTCACTTTAAGGCATTTTCTCCATCCTTCAAATCAATTTTGTGGCTCTTTTGTATGCACTCCAGTTTTTCTACATCCTCCTTCAAATGTGGACACTGGAACTGGATACAATATTCCAGGTTTGGTCTCAACAATGCCATATACAGAGATAAAATCACTTCTCTATTCCCACTATCACTACTCTCCTGTTTATTCATCCAAGAATCATATTAGCCCTTTTTGCCACTGCATCTCACTGGGAACTCATGTTGAGTTGCTTTTTCAATATGAATGCATGATCCTTTTTAGACTCACTGCTTTCCAGGAGACAGTCCCCTATTCTCTTGTTCCTTGAGGTGTAACTTAGCATTTGGCTATATAAAAATGCATTTTGTTTGAATGGGCCCACTTTACCAAACAATCCAGTTTTCTCTGTCCTCATCATTATTTATCACTCTGATGATCTTTGTGTCATCAGCACATTTTATCAGCAGTGATTTTTATATTTACTCCCAGATTGGTGATGAAAATATTGAAAAACATTGAGCATAGTATGGATTAGAATGAATGCCTGCAAACTCCATTAGAAATATCCCCATTCAATGACGATTCCCTGGTGACAGCTACTTTTCAGATCTGTCAGTTAGTCAGTTCATAATCCATTTAATGTGTGCTCTATTGATATTGTATAGTACTAATTTTCTAATTAGCATATTGTGCCTTACAAAAATGCCTTACAAAAGTCTCTTACATCTACTCAGTTATATTTACCAACCAAATTTATAATCTCATCAGAATGAAATTAGATTTATTTGATAAGACCTATTTTTCACAAACTGTGTTGACTGGCTCTGGCATTAATTGTATTCCTGTCCTTTAATTCCTTATCAGTTGAATCCTGTATCAACTGTTCCATTATTTTGCTTGAGGTTGATGTCAGGCTAAAAGGTCTATTGTTACCTGGGTCATCCCCCTTGCCTTTTTAAAATATTGGCACAACAGTAACACTCTTCCAGTCACTGGAATTTTCCTGGTATTTCAAAATTTATTAAAAACTAACATCAGTGGGCCAGCGATCTCCTGATCCCACCATTCTTAGCACTCTTGGCTGCAAGTTATTCAGGCCTGCTGATTTTTAAAATGTTTATCCCTAGTAGATGCTGTTTAACATCCTCCATCGTTACTAATGGACTGGAAAGCACTTCCTTATCCTCATATGATATGAGTACATCATCCTGCTTCTATCCAGAATCCCAACAGAAATATTTATTGAACACTTCTGCCTTTTCTGCATCACCATTAATGCCTTTACTATTTCCATCTTGTTCCTTATATACTTAAACTCCTTTTTATCATCCTTAGCCCTGCCAGCTATAGATTTTTCCCTTATGTTCTTAGCTTCCCCTATCAATTTTCTACACTTCATAATTTCTAATTTATATTGATTTCTATCTATATTCTTTTTCTCCATTTGTGCTACTTTTTTATGTCTAATTGATGCCTTCACTTCATCACTGAACAGGATGGTCTTTTATCCAAAGTTGTCTTTATTCTTGATTGTGGAATTGTGGCTTTTTGTCCATCTAGCAACTTATCTGGAACTCCCAGTTTTCATTCACAATTTTTAATTTGAAGTTTTCGTCCCAATCAGTTGCGCTCATAATTTTCCTCAGTTTGGGAAATTAGCCCTTTTGAAGCATTGCCTATGTGCATGCACATGTATAGGCCTCTGCCCTCTGTTTGTCCATGTAAAGTCATAAGAACGGTTGTACTGGGTCAAACCAGTGGTCCATCTAGCCCAATATCCTATCTTCCGATAGTGGCCAATGCCAGGTGCTTTAGAGGGAATGAACAGAACAGACAATCAAGTGATCCATCCTTTTCTATCCACTCCAAGCTTCTGGCAAACAGAGGCTTGGGACATTCAGAGCATTGGGTTGCATCCTGGACCATCCTAATAGCCATTGATGGACCTCTCCTCCATGAATTTATCTAGTTCTTTTTTGAACCCTGTTATAGTTTTGGCCTTCACAACATCCCTAGCAATGAACTCCATGTGTTGACTGTGCGTTGTGTGAAGAAGTACTTCCTTTTTGTTTGTTTTAAATGTAGTATCTGTTAATTTAATTGGGTGACCTTGTGATCTTGTGTTATGTGAAGGAGTAAATAACATTTCCTTATTACTTTCTCCACACCAGTCAAGATTTTATAGATCTCTATCATATTACCTCTTAGTCATCTCTTTTCCAAGCTAAAAAGTCCCAGTCTTTTTAATCTCTCCTCATATGGAAGTTGTTCCATGCCCTTAATCATTTTTGTTACCCTTTTCTGTAGCTTTTCCAATTCTAATATATCTTTTTTGAGATGAGCGACCAGATTTGCATGCAGTATTCAAGATGTGGGCATACCATGGATTTAACAGAGGCATTATGATATTTTCTGTCTTATTATCTATCCCTTTCCTAATGGTTCCTAACAGTCTGTTAGCTTTTTTGACTGTGACTGCACATTGAGCAGATGTTTTCAGTGAACTATCAACAATGACTCCAAGATCTTTCATGAGTGGTAACAGCTAATTAAACCCCATAATTTTGTATGTATAGTTGGGATTATGTTTTCTAATGTGCATGACTTTGCATTTACCAACACTGAATTTAAGCTGTTTAATACAATGCAACAGGATATTAATGTTTAGCAGATTGAGACTTTTAAAATAATACCAAAAAAGGTGTAGTTGGTACAGAATATATCATAATTATATGACATTGGCAAATATGGGGTTTCTGGGGTATTGTTATCAGACACAGAGTGTCACAGTTGTATACCACAGTTGCAATTTCATATTTGAGTTTCTTCAGAACTCTTCAGTGACTACCATCTGGTGCTGGTCATTTATTACTGTTTAATTTATCAGCTTGTTCCAAAACCACCTCTAATGATCCCTCAATCTCAGACAGTTCCTCAGATTTTTCACCTAAAAAGAATGGCTCAGCTATGGAAATTTCCCTCACATCCTCTGCAGTGAAGACTGATGCAAAGAATTCATTTAGTTTGTTCTTGGAGTGCTTGCTCACGTCCATTCCAATTAGGTGTGTGCGTGCCTTGTTCACAGTCGCCAGAAGGTTTTTCCCTCAGTGGTACACCTAGAGTTGGCTCTGGAGCCCCCTAGAGTCATGCCTTCATGGCACTCTGTGTAGGGCTCTGCTGATCCCCTGCCTCTCCAGTTCCTTCTTACCACCTATGACGGTTGGAATCTGTTGCCTCTTGCTCCGCAAGGGACTTTCCTCCAGTGTTCTTCACTTTGCTCCTGTAAATAGTTAGAATAAGTGTTAATCATTAAGTGTTAAGTACTTAGAATTATAATAGAGTAGTTATACTAGAACAGATCCCCTTAAGGGATCATTACTCTCCTTTGGGGACCAAGGAGGTAGAAGCCCCAGCACTGAAACAGCAGATAGTGCCTTCAAAAGGCCCTTGAGAAGCTGGCGATGATGTCCCACCAGCCATCGCCCTGGCACCACTCGCTGGCACCGCACCTCCGTGGCCCCCTAAGAACGAACACTGTGAATCTGACTCCAAGGCAGAGTCCTACACCTTGCAGAGGAGTCGGCACTGGGACAGAGGGAGGTACCAAAACCAAGAGATAGCTCACCCCTTCCCCATGCCATGGGCCACTCAGTGGCCATTTTGAATCTCATGGGCCTTTCACCAATTCCTGGGGCCCCATTCAGGTTGGTCGCTGTCCCTGGTGTCAGGGAGCAGGTACCGCTAGACCCAGTCAGAGACTGTTTCACAGCCTGAAGCTGACACCAGCACCAAGTATGACCTGGAACCCAGACACAGCACCAAATACAGCACTTGTACAGCTGCCGAGCATGACACTGCACGCACCAAGGTGGAATTAAAGGTGGTATAGCGAGACCCGCAAGGCACAGAGGGACAGGAAACAGACCCATTATGAGAATCCTCATCTCCCAATGAGGCAGTCGCCAACGCCTCCCCAGCACCGACAGCAGAGAACGTGGCCCCCCAGGACCTCTTCCATAGGTTTGCCTAAAACCTGGGAATCTAGGTTGAGGAAATCTCTGAAAGGGGTTGAAACTGATGACAGATACTCTCTCTGTCAGATCCAGCCAGATCTTGCCCCTGATAAAGACATTTAATAAGAACACACAGGTGCTGTGGCAAACCTCTGCCTCTATTCCCCCAACTGCCAAGAAGGTTGAGCGGAAATACTTTGTACCCTCAAAAAACTGAATACCTTTATACTCACCCTCCTCCTGGGTCTCTGGTGGTCATGGCAGCGAACAAGAGAGACGGGGAGTCAAGGCCTTACACCAAAAGCTAAGGAGGCAAAGAAGATGGACCTCTTTGGCAGAAAGGTGTATTCCCCCGGGGAGCCTGCAACTCACAGTAGTGAACTAGCAGGTGGTGTTAAGTAGATAATAGTTTAACACCTGGGGATCCATGATGAAGTTGCAGACTCTATTCTGCCTGACTCTAAAAAAGAATGCTCAACCCTGGTAAAAGAGGGTAAAGCAACAGCAAAGTCTTCGCTGCAAGAGACACTGGATGTTGCCGATGCAGCAGCCCTTACTATGGTCTCAGGGGTAGCAGTATGCCACAGTTCATGGCTACAGGCCTCCCCCATGAGGTCCAACAGTCTCTGCAGGACCTCTCTTTCAACGGTAAGTCATTATTTTCAGATCAGACTGACTCAAAACTGCATCGTCTAAAAGACTCAAGGGCCGCCCTTAATTCCCTGGGTCTACATATACCAGCATCCCAGAGAAGGCTCTTTAGGCTTCAAGCATTCCCATGTTTCTACCAGCCCCAGCAAAAACAGGACTTTGGTCAGACACTGGGCAGGCACAATAGAAGGAGGCCTTTTCAGGTTTCATCCAGCCATGGTGGGGGCTCAGTGAACCCCCTGGTGCTGAAACATAACTTTTGAGGGTGCACCCAGGGACATTGTACCAACCCAGGTCCTTGATCCTCCATCCCTATTATTTTCAAACTGCTTGTCTCACTTCTACCATGTGTGAACCCAGATTACAATAGACCGCTGGGTACTACGCACAATAGAACTGGGATACTCTATCCAGTTCAGCTCCCTCCCTCATGTTCCCCTCCCTCCCCATCCCTCTTCAGGGACCCTTCTCACAAACAGCTTCTGATTCAAGAGGTGCAGTAGCTCCAAAGAGTGGGAACGGTGGAAGAGGTTCCTTAGGTGCTATGGGGAAACGGTTTCTACTCTCACAGTACTTCTGAATCCCGAAAGCCCAGGGCGGTCTCAGATCAATTCTAGACCTGAGAAATTTTAACAGATACATGAAGAAGTTGAGATCCTGAATAGTCTCCCTGGCATCAATCATTCCCTCTCTGGATCCATGAAATTGGTATGCCACCCTCAATCTGAAAGACACACATTCCACGTGTTGATCATCCCAAGACACAAGAGATTCCTTTGCTTCGTGGTCAACCGGTCTCACTACCAATTTATAGTGCTGCTGTTCAGTCTCTCAGCAACCCACAGAGTTTTCACAAAATGCATGGCGTTGGTGGCTGCATTCCTACGGAGGTGGAAAATACAGGTCTACCCATATTTTAACGATTGGTTGATCAAAGGCCGATCCAGACATCAGGTGGAATCAGACATAGAATTCATAAAACTGATGTTTGCCAGGCTGGGACTTCCGATCAATGTACAAAAGTTAGTACTGACTTCCACACAAAGGATAGAATTTATAGGGGCAGTCCAGGACTCGAACCAAGCTAGGGCCTTCCTTCCAGAGTCACAGTTCTGAGCCATATGCTCTATCATAGAAGAATGGAAGCAACATCCGTGATCACTGTCAGAAACTGTCTGAGACTGTTGGGCCATTTAGCAGTTTGTACTTACATGATTCAAGATGCCAGATTATGCCTCAGACCTCTGTAGGCAGAGCTCGCCTCAGTGTACCGACCATCCTGGGATTGCATAGACAAAGTAATATCAATCCAGGCGTCAGTGTTAGAGACGCTCCACAGGTGGCTAGATCAGTGTTCAGTCTGTGCAAGTGTCCCATTCTCAGACCCATCTCCCACTCTGAGCCTAGTGACTGATGCTTCGGACAGAGGTTGGAGAGCTCATCTAGGCCACCTCAGGACCCAAGGTTTGTGGTCACAAGAAGATCTGGCTACCCACATCACTGTAAGGGAGCTCAGAGCGGTGCATCTGGCCTGTCCAGCCTTCCATGCTCATCTGAAAGGCAAATGTGTTGCGGTAAGAACAGGCAACATGACAAATGTTCTATATAAACAGACAGTGTGGTGCTTGCTCCTCTCTTCTGTGTCAGGAAGCCCTAGATTTCTGGCACTTTTTCATAGTTCATGAGATACAATAGAAGCCTGGTACTTACCGGGATCTCAAAACGTGCTGGTGGACTACCTCAGCAGGTCGATACCCACCCACGAATGGTCTCTCCACCCAGTTGTGGCAAACAATATCTTCCAGAGGTGAAGGATTCCCCGGATAGACTTATTTGCGATTGAATTCAACAGGAAGTGCACATAGTTCTGCTTCTTCCAGAATCTCAGCCGGAGGGAGTCAATGGCGGACACTTTCCTCATCCCATGGACACAACATCTGCTCTACGCTTTTCCCCGGATACCTCTGGTCCACAAGGTTCTTCTAAAGGTCAGGAGAGAGAAATCTTCAATGATCTTGGTAGCCACAGCTTGGCTGCCCTGACACAGGTACATCATGTTTCTTGAGTTATTAGCAGAGACCCCTATCAGCCTTCCATTAGTGCCAGACGTGATCATTCAGGATCATGGCTGCCTCAGTCATCTGAATTTACAGTCCCTACATCTTACAGTATGGAAGCCCCGTAGCTGAACCTGTAGGAGCTGGGATGTTCAGAACAAGTCAGAGATCATCCTGGCAAGTAGAAAACCCTCCACTAAGACCACATACTTAGCGAAATAGAAGAGATTCTCTATCTGGTCCACAAAGAAAGGCACCTCTCCGGAGACTTCATCCATATCTCTTATCTTGGACTACTTGTTACACTTTAAACATCAAGGTCTTCCAATATCCTCAATAAGGTACACCTGGCTGTGATCTTGGCTTTTCATCCATGGGTGGCACTCAATTTTTGCAAATCACACAGTAGGTCACTTCCTCAAAGGCCTTGATAGGCTGTTTTCTCAAATGCGCCAGCCAGTTCCCCAATGGGACCTTAACTTGGTTCTGTCAGCACTGATGAAACCACCATTCAAGCCATTAGCAACATGTGCCCTCCTATACCTTTCTTGGAAGGTAGCCTTCCTAGTGGCCATCACGTTGGCCAGAAGAGTCTCAAAACTCAAAGCCTTGACTTCAGAGACTCCTTATAAGGTCTTTTTCAAAGACACGGTTCATCTGTGACTGCATCCAGCCTTCCTTCTGAAGGTTGTATCCCAGTTCCACTCAAACCAAGACATTTTTCTACCGGTATTTTACCCCAAACTGCATGCTAGCAGCTCGGAACAGAGGCTCAACTCCCTGGACATTCAGAGGGCATTAGCATTCCATGTCGAGAGGATGAAACCATTTAGGAAGACATCTCAACTCTTTTTGTTGCAGTAGCAGACAGAATGAAGGGCCTCCCAGTCTCCTCCCAGAGGATTTCATTGTGGATTACGTCATGTATCAAGGCCTGTTACGACCTGACGAAGGTACCAGCTCCAGTACTGACAGCCTACTCAACAAGAGCCCACGTGACCTCGACAGATTTCCTAGCACAAGTCCTAACTCAGGACATCTGTAGGGCAGCAACGTGGTCATCCATCCACACCTTCACGGCGCACTATGCTATCACTCAGCAGGACAGAGACGATGCGGCAATTGCTAGAGCGATACTATAATCAGTTATCTGTTGAACTCTGACCCTGTCTCCTAAGTGACTCACAAGCAGGTCCTTAATTGGAATAGACATGAGCAAACACTCAAAGAAGAAGACAGTTACTGACTTGCTCTTTGAGATGTGTTGCTCATGTCCACTCCAAGACCCACCTGCCTACTCCTCTGTTGGAGTCTGCTGGCAAAAAGGAACTGAAGAGGTGGGGAGTCAGCAGAGCCCTATGTAGGGCGCCATGAAGGTGCAACTCAAGGGGGCTCCAAAGCTGACCCTACAAGTACCACTGAGGGGCCGGCGACTGTACATGAGACGTGCGCACACCTAATAGGAATGGACATGAGCAACACATCTCGAAGAACAACAGTTACAAAGGTCAGTAGCTGTCTTTTCTCTGCTTTATTTTCCTTGAATGCTTCTTTAGCACCTCAATCACCCAGAAGCTCCAGTGATTGTTTAGCAGCCTTCCTCCTTCTGATGTATTTCAACATTTTTTTTGCTGTTAGGTTTTCAGCCTTTGGCTAGTTGCTCTTCAAGTTCTTTTTGGCTTGCCTAATTAGACTTTTACATTTGTCTTGCCAGAGTTTATGCTCCTTTCAATTTTCCTCAGTAGGATTTAACTTCCAATTTTGAAAGGATGCCTTTTTGCATTTAACTATGTCTTTTACTTTGTTGTTTAGCCATGGTGGCACTTTTTTGGTCCTCTTACTGTGTTTTTCAATTTGGGGTATACAATTCATTTGAGCCTCTTATGATATTTTTAAAAAGTTTTCATGCAGCTTGCAGGCATTTCATTTTTGGGACTGTGCTTTTTAATTTCTGTTTAACTAGCATTCACCTCTTGGACCAGAACTTGTGTTCCACTTAGAAGCAGTCATGTATCAGGTGAAGAAACTTTATCTCTGCATCCTGTCCTGAGGTGACATGTACCCAATCAATATGCGGATAGTTGAAATCCCCCATTTTTATTGAGTTTTCTATTTTTATAAAATCTAATTTCCCTGAGCATTTGTCACCATTACCATCCTGGGCAGGTGGTTGGCATTATATCTCTATTGCTATATCCTTATTATTCAAGCATGGGGTTTCTATCCATAGAAATTCTATAGTACAGGTTATTCATTTAAGATATTTACTATATTTGACTCTATGCTTTCTTTCACATATAGTGCTGGTGGAGGAGTCGCACGAATTATTCTACATTGCTGTATATTTTGAACCCTGATATTACTGTGTCCTGTTGATAATCATCATTCCACCAAGTTTCTCTGATGCCTCTTAGATCAGTATCTTCATTTAATACCGGGCACTCACATTCACCCATCTTAGTATTTAGACTTCTAGCATTTGTATATAAGCACTTAAAAAAATTGTCCCTTTTTAGCTGTCTGCCATTATGTGATGTAGTTGAAAGGGACTTTTTTCATTTGACTGTTTCTTGTCAGATCCTACCTGTACTTTATCATCTTCCATCCTCTCCTCCTGTGCAGAGGGGCACACAGTTTGGAGAGACATCCCTTGGGATTAATTGGGATTCTCTATATTTCCATTAATAGCTCCTCCCCTAAGAGATGTCTCTGTCCAAACTGTGTGCAACCACCAACTTTAAGTGCAGTGTTTAATTCATCTTTATCTATAGTTACCTTGCATTGGGTGTAATACTTTTTGTGTAAGAAAATTATCATCTACATTTTCAGAAACTCTAATGACGTTTTACTACTGGCTAACTTCATGAGACAAACTTACGTCCCCCATAACAACTTTTCTTTCCATGCATTCTAGACAGATGCTTAAGGAGGAACTTATCCTGTACTCTAGTTTGATTTGGTGTTTTGTAGCAGATCCCCTCCTGAGCTTTGTTAGCTAGCACGCTGATTGACATACATTCAGATTCCTGTGGTTTCCTGCTTTACCAATAACTCTAAAATGGGTAATGGTATCCTTTAGAGTCCCCACCTCTTACCCACTCTGTCCTTCCTAAACAGGTTATAGCCAGTGATTTTAATATTCCAAACATGCAAACTGTTCCACCAGGTTCAGTAATGCCACTTGTATCAATTTTCTTATCAATGAGAGTTTCCGGTTCCTTTGTATCTGCATTCGATTCACAAAAATGATCCACGGATATCCTCGGATTTGCAGAGCTCTACCTTGGAGGTTCAGTCTCGGAGCCATTGAGGCTGTGTGATCTAACTTTGTGAAAATGCGTGCCTCCTTGGGGGTGTGGCACACTAAAGGGGTCCTCCCAAAAGACTGCTTAAAGGCCGGGGCATAGCACTGATCCTGTAAATCCATTACATTTGCACATTGCTCTGTCAACATGCCTCAGATCGGACCTATGTATTTTTTCCAGTATATACAAAAACCCTGTCCTAAAACTGTAGGCATGAACTGAACTCACCAACTTTTATTTATTGGATTATGAATGGTTTATGCTGTAGGTGACAAGCTGCCCACCTAGGCAAATTTGGGCAGCCATGGGTGTTCTGGAAAGGCCTCAGATGAATGATGTTTGTGTTTTGATTCAGATATGAATACTGACATTTGACTTGTATTTGTTTGGTTTGCTTATGTATTCAACAATGACTGCTGTCATATGGAAATAGACTTCTTTGGTATGTGGAGAACTATCTGCACTTCCGCCTGCTGGCTCCTCACAATTTCATTGCTCAGACCCAGTACAGAATGTTCCCTCCCTCTTTTATCCCTGCTCAACAGCTCGTTCTTTCTCCTGTTTGCTGGTTTGCTTTCTCCAATGAGTTCCAGGTGTCTTGTTGCAAGGGATGGGTGGGGAGCAGCAACCACTTTTCACCTTTGGCAAATATGTCTTACCCATATGGGTTTCAGACTTGGCCGTTCTGGCCTCCTTGACTACAACATCCAGGTACCCCAAGCTATCACTCATCTGTTCTCCAAATACAAGCATCTAAATTGCCTCAGAGGAGTCTCCAGAGGCCATACTCCTCCCTGATGACACAGATTACTGCAGACATTCAGCCTTTATTTGATGAGAAGGAAGGAGAAGGTCCAAATGATTTTCTCCATCTGGGAATATCATCCCCTTCTCCAGTTAATTCCATTGATTCATCTTTGCACATGGTTGGGGACAGCTTGAAAATTGTTCAAGAGCTTTTAAAAAAGATGACAGAAACTCTAGAGATGCCCTTAGAGCTGAGCTGGTTCAAGAGAATCATACAAACTATTTGATATACTGCAACCAGCTACGTAAGGCAGTATAGCTCTCCCAATTAACAAGAGAATCCTCAATTTGGCAAGGGAATTATGGGCTACTTCAGCTTCTATCCCAGCAACTCAAAGAAGGCAGAACATAAATACCAGGTTCTTCATAAGGATTTTGAATATTTTTCAGTCCCATCTGGCGCTAGCCTCCTTAGTGGTCACTATTGTAAACAAAAGGTCCAAGCAGGTATTGAAGTCTACCACCAGAGAAAGAAAAAGAGAACCCAAAAAGATAGATCTCCTTGGCTGAAAAATTTATTCTTAACATCTCTTCAGGTCAGAGCTGCAAATTCTTCTGCTTTGCTAACCAAATGTAACTATGTGCAATGGGGAAGAACTTCAGCATTCTCTGACAAGTTACCTCCAGGTTTTTAAAGAGAATTTTCCTTAGTCTGCTCAGAGAATTAGCTTTACCTCTAAGAGCTCCTTGCAAGCAGCTCTAGACTTGGCAAATACAGGGCCTAGAACAGTGGCTGCAGGAATTGCTGTGAGAAGAGACTCCTGGTTATCTGCATCAGGGCTTCCCAGGGAAGTTCATTCAGCTGTACAAAACCTACCATTTGATGGAAAGAGATCTGTTAAATCCTAAAACAGACACAATGTTGCCCTCCTTGAAGGATTCTCAGGCAACCCTCAGACCTTTGAGGTTTTATACTCCCAATTGTTGGAGGAAGCATTATAGATCTCCATTTACTTCTAGACAAAGAGCTCAACTGGCATCTTCCTCATGTTCCTACCATTACAAGTAATTAGATCAGTTAAGAGATTGAGGTTCCATAAGATGGCTGATTAGAGACATTCTCGTTTGCTATCTCGGTCACAGAAGCAGCAATTCTGAAATTTTGGTCGAGGATACATCCCTACTGTATGTGAACCTATATTTTTCTTCCCCTGTTTGGTTCCTGCCTCTTTTCTTCAGAAAAGATCGGATTATAATTTCATCCACTGATGAGTCTTGCTAGTGATCCAAGAGGAGCATGCCCTTCAATTATGTACCATACCCTTCCTGTCCCTTTTCAGTGACCAATCTCACACGAGTTGTATGCAACAAGAAGGAAATTCTCTACTGGTGTGGGGGGCAACAGAAGTAGGTCCACCAACTTTAAGGGGGAAGGGATTTTACTCCCCTACTGCATAATACCGAAAAAGGAGGACTGGCTGTCCGTAATAGATCTGACTCGTCTGTGCGTATGCTTCCAATGCTAGCTTCTTATGGTGACTCTTGCCACTCTAATCCCCTTACTGGGTCCCATGGAATGGTTCAGTACCCTCAACCTACAGGATACATGCTTTCATATACTGATATATCCATCAGGCAGGAAGTTTTTGAACCACCACTTTCAATTCAGAGTCCTCCCATTTAGCCTGTCAACTGCACCATATGTATTCACAAAATATAAGTCTGTGGTAACAGCTTATCTAGGGCATCAGGGTATATAGTTATTGAGGTATGGATACAATTGGTTAACCCAAGACAAATTGCTTTGTCTTTACAAGCTGCTTGGCTTCAGTACTGAACACTACCTGGCATCCGTGATTCAGGTCTTTACCAGTCTTGATCATAGTCAAACACAGAATGCTGTTTTCTCCATTACCAGTTCTCTGAGAAATGCAGTTCCATAAAGTTTAAAAAAAAATCCCCTCATCACTAGTAACAGATCACTAGTGTTTAGCTTCCTTTACATATTAGTAAGTGTGGTAATCGGTGTGTTGGTCACCGATGTTTATCAGTGTAGGCTGTGTGTATGTGTCCCTGAGTAGATGCTGTCCCAGCTCTGATCAGGAAACTGAGACGGCTCTCACGATCGAATGAGTCGACATGACCACAGATTAGCTGAGCAACGAAGGCACCCAGGCCAGGTTTATTGCGTGCAGCACAATGAGAAATGACTTACAGAGTATCTCTGGGTCAGTTTCGCATAGGCCGCGTTACAATGGTCTCGGCTCAATGGCGGGACTTTCCGTTATCCCCTAGACCGGATGCCGATATTCCCTCTGATACCCTCTTTTATACACTGTTACATACAATTTCGTTCTGCCCCCTTTGACGTAAGTAGTTGCCACCCTCTTGACGTAGTCTAATACCACCTTTTTCCGTTGATTGGCTGATTTGGGCAACACCACTCCATGTATCATTTCTATCCATAAAAGTGTCATTTCAGAGAGTTAGTATTTTGGTACCTCTTATACTTGCTATATATTTTAGTAATATTTTGGCAGTCTTATAATCTTGCAGTATCAGCACTTTTCTGTACCAGTTTCAGTTAACTTGAGTGACCCCTTATACTTCTGTTCACTTGGCTTTTTCCATTTAGGTCTTAGCCTGTTTTACAGGCCTTAAGCTCTCACTTCTTACTACAGTAAGAATTGGATCTTTTAAACTACATTAATAAAACATTGAATGACATTTTGCAAATCAAAGAATTTTTGTTCTCTGCTGCAGATTAGTAATTAACTCTTTTCACCCAAATCAGTTTTGTTTGTGCACTTGCATTACATTGAGAGCTGAGCTTAATATTCACCCACCCATTAAACTCTTGAAAGAAGCATAAGAAAAACATTACATTTTAAAACACTGCACATTTTAAAAATGGAGAGGAGAGAGGCCAAAATAATAACAGTAATAATAATATGCAAGAGTATATTTTCCCAGTTTAAGCATTACTTATAAAAATAACTGGGACTCCTAAGTGCTTGGTAATAGATAATAAAAGTTGTAAATTGTATTGCTCTGTCAACATTAATCTTTTACTACTTCAAAAATAATATGTTTATCTTTTGATAAACATTCTATTTAATGTTTTAAGACCAAAGCAAGGTTACCTTCAGTGTGTTACCCATGTTTGAGTATGTTCTAAAAGAATTCGAAGAGCAAATAAGTCAGACTGACAACTTCATAATCATTTTTATATTTTCTTTGGAGGGTGAAATGCAACTCTAATTCTCCAACTCTGAAGATTTTCATGTTAAACTGTGGAGACAGTCTTACTCTTAAATTATATTAACTTGATTTTATTATGGGGCAAATACTCTTTTTAGACTTTTCTGCTATAAAGTGGACTTTATAAACATAACATTGATCTATATAGGTTCACCTTTTTAAAGCAAATAGGATTAAATAATTATCTTTCATTATCTTGGAATATATATCATGCTATGTAAAATAGTAAAGTTTATGACCCTTGGATGGGCCTACTAAACAAAACAGCCCTAAAATGAAAAAACACAATAATATGTAGTATCAACATAAAGCATGTTTTAATTATTCTTTTTACAGAATTTAGAACAAAAATTGAACCAACTTTGAAACTACTATAATCCAAGGAATATTCTATTATTCTAAAATATTAAGGGGTAAAAATTTACTGTTGCTAAAAATCAGAAAAGTAAAAAGGGATATCTACAGACTTCTATATATTTCATATGTTCAGTAAGGAGCTAGTAAACCTGTACTGATATAAGTGGTAATGCATAAACACCTAGTCTTTTCTCTTCCCTCAGTCCAACTTCTGTTTTCTTTTCATTCCTAATAGATGGTTTTTTTTCCTCCACCTTGCCAGGTTGCTAGAAGGAGGTCATTGGGGACTGTAGAAGAGACAGACTTTCTGCTCTCAGTTTCAGTGCCTGGCTCCATCCTTACAGGGAAGGTCTGGCCTCACCCCTTTAGCCCTGGGCTGGAGGCAGCATTCTCAATTACTCTATGGGGATGGCACATGTACAGTCTGGTCAACTGTAGGAGTTGTGCGGGGATGTAGAATGCTTAGTGAGGATGGAATCTTCGGTGATTTTAGCTGCTAAAAATTTGAAGTGTCTCTACTGAGCATATGCAAACTGGAATTTTTCAAAGTCCAACTCTGGGTGGATTTTCACAGGAACAGCAAAAAGCACATCCTTGACACACAGGCCCACCTCCTTCCAAATTTCAAATCTTTCCTTCAAAGCATGGAGTGGTGACGGGCGGGAGCTTTTCAATGAAAAAGTTGCCAGAATTTAATGTGGGCAAACTTTACATTTCCCTGCCCTCGTTCTCAGAAATTACTGTTTTGGCTGAAATTTTCCAAAATAAATTAACTGAAGTAGACACCAAGGATGGAACACTTCAGCCTGAATGGCTAGTGTGGCAAAGTTACGAGCGACTGATAAACAGGGTCTTAAAATGGTAAGCATTGGGTAACTTTAAAAATAGGCAGTGCTACAAGCCTTGCCTATAAAAATAAAAGAAAACAAACCCTAACTATCATATTTTTAAGAAAAAATTTGCAACTTTACTCTCCCTACCTCCATCCCCCTCTCCCACTTTCCCTTGTTGTGCTATATTGAACTGAAATTGTGAGCTCTTTGGGGAAAGAAATAGCCCTTCCCCACACCTCCCCTCCCCAAACGAAGCACCTACCGCATGTTAGGCCCAGCACCAAAATGTTCAAAGTCAGCAGGAATGAGGGGGCTACTCCCCTCTCTGACATTTGGGGGTGGCTGTGCCTGTGTTACCTCCTGCATCTGTAATCAGTCACAGACTTGAAATTCCAAACCAGTCTCCCTTCCTGAGGTCTGGTTTAATAATGCCTAACACACACAATATATCCTAATACTGCTACAGGATAACCGTCCCATTTGTGTTATCTCCTCACTAGGGTCTACAAAAAATTATTTTGAACAAAAGTTATACAAACATACCAATATTCATTTTGTGTTATGGTTTCCCCCAATATCTTTCCTATGTTTCAGAGGTCCACTTCTTGGCACAGAAGTTCCAGGCAGTCATTGTCTCTCCCTCAATGTTTCTCTAGAGCAGCAGTTCCCAAACTCTACCACATTGCATACTACCAACATAAAACGTCACCACCTGTTGTACCACCACCTGGAGGGCTGGGGCCAGGAGGGGGGAACAGCTGCTAGGTGCTTGGGGGCGGGGCTGGTGCTGGAGTGGCTCCTGGCCAGCCCCTGTGTGTACAGGGTGGGGAAGGGGGCAGAATTGCCAGGTCGCCGTGCTGCCTGGGGGCGGGGCCGGCACTGGAGTGGCTCCTAGCCAGCCCCCCAGCAGCAGGTGGACGCGTACCATTGTTACCCTTGGCTTAGAGGCCTGAATGGGATGTCTACATCGCAATTAAACACCCACAGCTGGCCCATGTCAGCTGTCTTGGGCTCAGGTCAGCTGTCTTGGGCTCAGGTTGTGGAGCTGTAAAGTAGCGGTGTAAACGTTTGAGCTTGGGGCGCCCCACAACGAGAGAGGATCCCAGAGCCCAGGCTCCAGCCTGAGCCCTTAACCCCTACTCTGTAGTTTTACAGCCTGGCAGCCTAAGTCAGCTGACATGGGCCAACCATAGGTGTTTAAGGTATCCTTAAGGTATCTCTATACTGCAATAAAAGACATGCAGTTGACTCTGGCTGTGGGACTATAAAGTGCAGGGTAGATGTTCAGGCTGGAGTCTACGCTCTGAGATCCTATGTTGGGGGAGGGTCTCAAAACCTAGGCTCCAGCCTGAGCTTGAATGTCTACGCTGTTTTTAGCCCCACAGCATGAGCTCTGCAAGGTTGAGTGAGCTGACCCTGGCTCTGAGACTTGGTGCTGCAAGTTTTTTATTGTAGTGTAGACAAATCCTAAGTGAAGAGAAAATCACTCCCATATTAAGGGAACAGGACCTGCCTTTTATATCTCGTTTTCCTCCTCTGATCAATCCTTATAGCTTACAGATGCATGATTTAGGAGCAAATATATAGGTGAGAGTTGGGCATGGATTGTTCTTACAGACCCAACCACCCTGTGACAAAAACTTGTAGTGCTTGTTTCCTCAGAAAAATCAGATGTATATATTAAGTGCTGAAATTTAGGCATGCATGTTCAAAAAATACTGACCTGTACATATAATGAAACACTCCACAGGACAGTAGGAATGGGCCTGGACACTTGTATGACTCCTGTTTGTAATTAATCTCCACTTAACTCACAGTTGACTTTTCTGTCTTGTAAATTCCTAATACTTTGGGTTGCTGATAGTGGCTCAGATTTTTCAGTCTGATTTTTAAAAAAGATTTAGCATCAAAATATGTTTTCAACTTTCAAAAGTTAACAAGTAGCAAAAGAGGGACAAAGATCCTAAAAACATCCTTTTAAATATCTGAAACTAGAAAGAGGAACAGAAGATGAACAATAGTTTATTTGGGATGGCTTTAAAGAAAATGTCAAATGGGTCAGTGTAATCCTTTGACCTTTTGATCTTGTCCAAACATGAACTCAGCATTGTGTAATCAAACAAGGACTAATCAACTGAACTTTGGGCAGGGGAGCAGGACAAGTAATCAAATCAATGGTGTCTAAACAAATGAGTGTTAAAGTCAAACTGCAAGTGAGTGACAACAACAGTTGCTGGACGTAACCAGGAGTTATGGAAAAATTGTGATGGATAAACATAGCACAAACACATTTCATCTTCTTTGTTTATAAATAACACCAAATAAAAGTGAACTATAAAGGATTAGAATGTTTTTTCATTGATTGCTTTTCATTTTAAGCCATCTAATGAATCTGTAACTTAAAGGAAACAACCAAATCTTTTTTGATGCCTTGGACTTCAGGAATAGCTGTAATGATTGGTATTTACATATTTTAAAATAATCGCATACCTGTTCACTAGAGCAGAAATCTGGACTTGGTACACTGACTTTCTTTTGTGGAAAGGGAAAACTCTGTGAATTAAGTAAAAGTTTGTAAAGTGAAGGTGGTGTTGGTATCCTATAAATAATGTGCTCTATGTGATCATTACATGGAATGTACATCATAAACTAATTCCCTAAATACCATTTTGTTAGCTGAAAATTGCTTTGCTTTTTCTAAATCTCTAACACAGCTACCTTTTAAAACTTTTTCTTCTCCCTGCCAACAGAGACAAGTTTGCAGACCAAAATGAGCTCAGCTGTGTGCATGTAAACCTCCCATTAAAGCCAATGGGAATTATGATTGCTTACACCTGGGCTGACTTTGGCCTAAATCTTAACTTTCCTTCCCACATCTAAATTGTTAGAATTCATTAACAGCTGAATAATATGCAAGTGTTGTTTTATGTTCTGAAAGCCTGATAGCCTGGTTACTGGAGTAATTCAGCGCCCGTTACTTAAGAAATTGTCATTTCATGACAGCGCTTTGCTCTATTGCAGTAGGGTAACACTGGCTTGAATGGCATTACTCTGCATATATACCAGTGGTAAATTAGAGCCAAATTCAGCTCTTTATTTCTATATTTGCAATTTTGCCATTTTCAGATAATTTTTTTTTAGTAACTGGCATTCATCATTAAATAGTTGGCATTACTCAGTATTACATCTCTCTTGTGTTTCATCCACATGGTATCCAAAATATAGTAACTAAACAATTTCACTGTACTGTGGGATAAAAGCTACTAACAGAAAGGGCCAGTTTGTTTTTAACTAAGGGGATATACGGGTGGGGCTGGGCAACAAAACCAAGTGTTAAGATCAATCTTAAACTCAGGTTCTTCCTAATGAGATCATTGTTGGAACTACCAAAAGTCTAAAACGTGTGCAGTTGTACTCTTTAAAAAATTGTACATGTAATCTAAGCATGCTTTCATTTTGAAAGTATTTTTGGTAGATAAAAGTTGTGTATAAGTGTCGATGCTGATATTCATGCATTATTTAAGAATATGGAGATAGAAGAGCAATATCAGCAAGTAAACCAGTGTCCTGGTCTCATCCTCTTGTCCCTAAATAAAGATTAGAATTCATACAGAGAAGAGTGGGAAGTATGATGCGAAACTGAGACGTGAGAGACTGCTTTAGACTAACGATGAGAAGTGCTATACACTGCCAGCCATCACTATAATGGGGTGAAAAGATGAAATTTGGTATCCTACATAGTACTACACTCATCCTTCCCCACTTCCCTCCACCTCTGGATCTTGTTAAGATTCGTAAGCTTATTCTTCATATGAAGAAGCTGTAAGAAAGTTATTACTATTAAAAGTGTTAGATGATGAGTGCAAATTAAAGAGCAATGTGTCAGAGCTCAGCCAGAGAGGGTTTTTCTTGGATTGGTGCACAAGGACCCTTCAGATACTAATAGTTATTAGTGAAACCCATTCTAACAGGTTTTTTATTTTTGGGGAATGTAGTTTAGCTTCAGAGAGAGAGATGCTTTTTAGACCCTCTTAAACATGAATGTATAACTGATAACCATGGTTCAGAAATGTTGGTTTTCAGGATGATTGGAGATATGTGGATGTGCTAAAATTTTAATTTTAGCTATGAAATAACTTTCGTTGTGGGTTTCTAACTTTTTGTCTTCCTTCTTCTTCCCCTTCCTCCCCACTTGTATACAGTTGTTGTTGCTTTTAAAACATTATGTTGTGTATCTTTCACCAACTTCAAGATTACATTGATCAAAATCAAAGATACATCTGTATATTACACAGTTTGCTATCTAGTCCAGTCTTAAGATGCAGGTACATTCAAGAAAGAGAGCTTTGTCTTTTGTCTGGGTTGCTCATTAATTCATACTTTTTTCTTTTAAATGATGAATGGCTTAGTGGTCTAAGACTGATCAAGATTATCTAAACTTCCTAGAACAGGCTGATATCCCAGCATTGTTTGAGCTGTCCATCCTTTTGATGTGAATGTATGGAGGGTTATGCAGCTTACTATAAGTAAGATCTGTTGGATGAGACCTTGAAGACAGCATTCTCATAAGTTCCACACAAACTGTAAACATCCTGCAGTTCTCGTCATAGGAGAATGCGTTTGCTCCAATTTCCAGCCCAAAATGTCCCATCTGTGCTACCTGCTCCCGTGCAGCAGGCTTGAGCGCTGCTCTCCACCCCAGAGGTCATGGAATTTCATTTATTGTGCATGTATCTAATTGGAAAAGCTCTTTATTATATTGTGGGATAAGATGTGATGCATGAAATAGGTGTGTGTTAGTATTATAGTGAAGAAAAATCCCCAGGGTGATAGAACTTCAGTGTAATGAAACAGAAACACAAACTTCTACAAAGCAAAATCTTAGCCTAAATGTTGTAATAATTGTTTGCTACTTGAATCAAGCAAGTTGAGAGTGGGGTTTGGGTGAGCAGGGAGAGAAATGAAGTCGGGAGACTCAAAACACTTGTTTGTAAATGCAGAATGTTTTTCCGTTCATCTTATTTGTTTGAATATTAGACACGTTTATAAAAGGCAGTAAGAATTCTGGCCAGTTTTATTTGCTTAATTCTTCCACAAGAGGGTGCAAGTGTTCTATAAACTTCTCTTTTGGAGTAGGAGCTGTGCCTGAGTTGTAGAAGAAATGTGTGTGTATATATGTGTATATACATGTGTATGTCAAATTTAACACAGGAGAACTCCTGGTTTCATATTAAAGTATATGAAATAATAAATGAGTTTAAAAATAAAAGCTGTAATTCTATAATAAATATGTAACCTACATATTACACACAGCCCAGATTATTACTAAAAATTACTACTACTACTATTTCTGTATTTCAGATTACTGATTTTTGGATCCTATGAAAGAGAAACAAATGTTCATTGCACATTTGAGCTGAGCAGTAATGTTTGGGAAGAAAAATCACGGAGTTCCATTAAAACGGTAAAATGCACATATATTGTATTACTGTGTGACTTAAACTTTCGTATACGCTTTCTGGAGCCTATATATATATTCATTATTCAGTAACTGGTACAGCAAGAGCAGTCAGGGACTGCTAGGTATCAACTTTTTGTCATTAAAGGCCTGGTTATCAAAAAAGACACACATGACTTCCATGAGCAATTACTACAGTGCTGCTTTCTCATATAGTACCCATTTGACATACACAAATAAGTGCACAACTGCGCATATGCGTTCTTCAAAAATTGGGTGGTTAAAGTGGTTAACTGTCCAAATGTACAACAAAAGTGATGAAGATGCTACGTGCCTAAAGAACTAATAAATAAAGAGTCTGCTAATATGGGTAACAGAAATATTGCTGACTTTTAAGATAGTGTTATACTCATGTATCCTACTTGAACTCTTCTGCTAGCTTATCAGCAAACAGCCCACAATCTACCTTTCTCTTCCTGTTTGGCAGGAAGAGAGTCTCTCAAACAGTAGTTGCAATATATTGCCTTTAAAAACTAGAAACAGTTGTAATTTCAGATACTAAAATCATAGTAGTAATCAAATTGTGTTGGGAATCTGCTGAGCAATAAGTAATATGCATACTGAAAAAGTGAATTTAAAAAAAAATCTTCATTTTAACACTTAAATATCTTTTTCTGTTATGTTTAGAACCCAGTCATATTTGTTCATTGGGCGGAGGGGTATGAGGAGAGTATAAGGTGCTCCCATCCTCTACCCTCTCCTTTCTGCTCAATGAGAATAGGACATTGTGCTTCTTCAGCACTACTAACCTTTGCTTATCAATATTTTTCCAATATGAGCAAGGAATAAACCCATCTTGCATCTCTTCATAGCTTCTAATATACTTCCTATAGAAATTCTGCATGCAGAGCTTCATGAAATGAATTGTACCAACTTCCTGTATGAGGAGAATGCAGGATTTGGACCCAATACTGCCAGCATGTCCTTATCTGCATGGCCCTGTTGATATGCATAAAGTTGCATGATGTTTGCATGATCTGTGCCTTCGCAATTGTGACTACATTGATTTTACACAAAATTGTACTGACAGCATGCGGTAATGAGCACATTCAAATTCATGCCCTTTTCAAAGAACAAATATTTTCTTTTGAAAATCAGTGAGGGGCAGGAATATTGTTATGCTTCCCTTTTTCATGCTCATGCATTAGTTGTAAAAATTTAAAATATGACTCTCTAATTATCATAGAAGTAGTACATTTTTGACAGCAGGTGGCAGTATAGCAAAACTGATTACCAGTTTGAGAAGGTGTGAATAATATTTAAAAGGATAGAAAGAGTTTGGGCCAGATTTTCAAAAGAGCTCAGCTCCTACTCAAGCACCTGAACACTTTTTTGGACATTTTGGCTCATAATGTAAAAAAGAAATTTAATTATGTAGATAACTTTCAGTGCCATAGTAAGCACTGTGCAAACTATGAATTACCTACAGCTAAGCTGTTAAAATGTTTCTAGTACATTGATAGCAATCCTTTTGAGTGTTAAACAAGATGAAAGGCCAAAAGAACTCTATTTGAACAATACTAGTGTTATGAAATTGACATAAACGAGGGCATTTTTTTTGTCACGTAAGGTGGAGGTGATGTAAGTTAGAGAGCACATATAGCACTGGAATATCTTCATACATTTGTGTGTGTGGAATTTCTCAAACTTAAATTGCTGTGTGCAGTATTGTATGGCTTTCATTTTTTAAAGCAATTTAAGTTTGAGAAATTCCACACAACCTAGTTTATGAAATCTATGAATTAACTGAAGTATATTCTAGGGGTGTGTGTATGTGTGTGTATTACAAGTCTGTAAGGTAAGAATCACATGTTTATTTTACTTCAGATGTGCACACGCCCAGTGCTCTAGTCAGATTTTTCCCTTAGTGATATTGTGAGATGGAGACCCTTTAGCAATGGGTTCCCTGTTCTTTGCAAACAACTTGTGTCTCGACCTGACAATTCTCTAATTCTAACAGATGCTTTGCAAACTATTTATCCATAAGGAGTATCATGTTGTAAGGTATTTACAGAAAGCTTGTAACTTAACAAAACTCGTAATTGTTGCAAGACATACGTATGGGCAATATTTTAAGGAATATCTAAATGTGTTGAAAGTACACTTTATGATCTGGGAGTAAAATTTGTCACCAGTGGATAAAATGTCTCATTACAGGCCAATTCAAGCATGAGGGAGTTGTCACCCCTCAGTTGTCTAGCCTTTCTCTATTCTAAAACTATCAATGGAAAACTATCAGAGACAACTGCAAACAATCAAAACCATCTAGAGGTAAAAAGGGAACATCACAACAAAACAGGTTTGCCCTGTCTATGAATAGAGACAAAAGACTGTTTCATTATAACACAGGGTGGGGAAAGGCACTCTGAGGCTATGTCTACACTGAGGGCGGCAAATTCACCACCGTCAGATCAACTTCTCTGGATCGACTGAGCGGTCAGTGAAGACCCGCTCAGTCGATTCAGAAATCGACATATTAAGACCACCTTCTCAAGTGGCGTAGCTCTGCGTCGACGGGAACATGGTTCCCATTGGCGCAGTGCAGTGAAGACGGCGCGCAGAACAGAAGCAGAGAAGTCGATGGGAGTTACGCAAGTTTTTTGCGTAGCTTGCCTAACTCCGGTCGACTGCTGCCGAATCTCCAAGGTAAGTGAAGACAAGCCCTGAATTCTTTCACTGAGGAGACATCTTAGTGAGCAGGAACGTTCTCATGGAAAAATTGGATCCTGGTTCCTGTGAAGCCAGCCAGCTCTGCAACAGACTGAACTTTGGGCAGGTTAGTCCACTTTATTAGATAGGAAAGGTAATTGTTAATAAATGTAGATCCAGGTTTGTGTTTTATGACTTTGTTGTATCATAACCATTTGTTTCTGCCACTTTCTTAAATCTAAACTCTCCATTCTTTCGTAAATCTACTTTTGTTTTCTTATAAGTGCTCACGAGTGCTGTGTGATTTTACAAGAGTGGTTATTTAAGGTAAAACTGGTAAACGGGTACACTGCTCCTTTGGGGGCAGAGGATCTGGGATTTCTGAGAGTAGCTGGTGACAGAGAATGAATGAAAGGGACTTTTAATACAGCTATAGTTAATCTGATAGGCAAGACAGGGCTGATGTAGTCCAGAAAAGTGCGTGAGTGGCTAACAGGCAGGTCAGGTGGATAGTGTTAAGGAGCTAACACCCAGTCACCACAGGCAAGACTGCCTTTCGATAGAGGCAGTGGGTCACAAGGTGACGCTCAGTCCTGTGTACCTTCTGATGCCTTGGGTTGCTGCACAATGGTATAAAATGTTAAGCTGTCCCTGATCCCCCTCAGATTTCTCTTACTGTCTGTGATTTGTAGTTTTCTGCACAATCTTGAGGGTTAGATGCGTTGTTTTTTTAAGATTCTCGCCTAATTAAATGCCTCAAGGAGTTGGTGCCTTAAAAACCCACCAGATTATCGCAAGAATAATGATAAAATCATAAGAGTTGATAACACGGTAAAATAATGACATTGGAATTTATTCAGTATACTTGAATTTCTTGACACATAGTAATGACAAGTCACTCAATAGGAATAACTGACTGAATATTTGGATGGAAAGTTGTATCTCAATGTCTTGCCCCTTCAAACAAGAAAAGCTTCCTGAGCGCCTACATTAATCTGTGTAGTTGGCTTTCACTATAGTGGGGAGATGTTACTCACTAGAAAGCTGAGGATTTTGTATTACTTGTAGGTTCTCTAACATTTTAAGCCTTCTCTTAATGTCACTCTATGCACTTGTGACTGAGATAAAATTGTTAGAATGAATAGCAAGAATCCAGAAATGTTTTTTTAATAAAAACAAAAACAAACAAATAAAAGCACCACACACACAATTTAGGACAAATGAAATAATTACATATGTCGAATTTTAAAATTCAGAAGAGCTTTATCCTTTATGAATGCATAGCATCTAATTTGGACTGTGAATTATGTTCTGCTAATTCCTAAGGAAAATACTCATATTCTGTCCTTGGCATTTTCATTCTTTATTATGTTAGCAGCAATAAGAGATTAGACAGCTTTAATACTTCAGAATGAATGGTGATGAGACTAATCTGATCCCATTATTTATGGAATATTAGTAAGTGTCACAATGAGTTTTGAAAAATGATGCTGTGTTATTAAACTTATCCAGTGCATTACTGAAAATGTCTGTTATAATACAAAGGGGTCTGGTGCTTCCAAGATATTTATCAAATCATATTCATAGCTCAAACTGATAATTTGAGAGATGATTTGGCATTTTACAAAATCCACACAACATTCCTAAAAGCATTAATTAATAGTGCAGACTGATGGAATTAATGTTAATTATGACATTACTGTTCAGAAATTAATTATGCATAAATAGTATTCAGTACCTTAGAAGGGACGATCATTAAAGATGGGTGTGTTGCTACATTCCACCCTCCCCCCCCCCCCTTTTTTTTTTTTTTTTTTTTTTTTTTTTTTTTTTTTTTTTTAAGTATGCAGAAGTTGTACCTTGGATGGGGTGTAAGTGTCATAGCTTTTATATAAACATTTTGAAAGTTGTCCACTGAAATGGAAGCTAGCCTTTTCAATTAGGTTGGTACATACTAAATGGAAATTTTGGTTTTTTTCCTACACTATATTTTGTCCTGTTCACATAGTGTGAAATCCTGGCAACATTCCCACTGACTTCAGTGAGGCTGCTGACTCATTGGTGCCAGGATTTCAGCCACAATAATGTGCAAGATTAGCAATGTTTTTTCTATCCAATTCTTTAATTTACCTTATGAAAAAAATGAAAATAACTCCTGATAACAGGTATATGAGTTACAGAAATGGATCCCAAAGTGTTAGTTTTTTATTCCACAGGGCTTTGTTAGTTCAAAATCAGCTTTGCAGCTGTGGAGATGAATGTCTTTTCTGAGTTGGTATCCTTCCAAACCCCCAGAAATGACCAGGTAGTACTACAGCATCTTTCAAAGAATAGTAGCATTTCTGTGACTGTTCCCAACAGAGTGGAGAGGGACAAACCTAGAACTGAAATTTGAGATTCCTAGGAGGTAAGGACTTGTTGATATAAGTTATTCTGCAGCTCTTGGAGGTAGTGTTTTTAATCTTTCCACAGTAGCTTCACCTTTCTGCTGGATAGTTCAGCCTACTGCATAATCACTATACATAGTTGTCTTCTGGGTGCGTCCTGCCCAACATGGGCATGTAAACTTTAAACTGGATAACTTACGCATTTACTGTTTGAAAGTAAAGTAATAGAAATAGTAGTGCACATGGTTAGTTCAGTTACTATCTATGTATTGCTCTGCTGTTGTAGTACTGGACCTTTGAGCGAGACTGCCAATTTTATCAACCTATCAAATAATGCCAAATGTGGGGAAAATGTAGATAAACCAGTATCTCCTCCATTTTCCTTGCGACTTATACCAAATTGCATTGAATGTCTTTCTCTGGAGTAAAGAGACTAGCTTGTGCCTATCTCCTTCTGTTTTGATTGTATTTCATAATCTGCACATCACCAAATATTCAGCTGTCACTGGCACTATGAATTGTGTAAAAGTATTGACTAACTGGAGAGTGCATATGCTGTTCTAAATTCTTGTAAAAAGAAACTCATCTAGACCAGTAGTTTTCAGCCTTTCCAGACTACTGTACCCATTTCAGTTGTCTAAATTTGTCTTGTGAACCCAAAGTTTCACCTCATGTAAAAACTACCTGCTTACAAAATCAGACATAAAATACAGAAGTGTTACATTATTATTACACATTATTATTGAAAATTTTCCTACTTTCTCATTTTTACCATATAATTATAAAATAAACCAATTGGGATATAAATATTGTACTTACATTTCAGTGTATAATATACAGAGCAGTATTATACCAGTCATTTTCTGTATGTAAAACATGCCTGTTGTCATGTCTGTTGTAAAACTAGGCAAATATGTAGATGAGTTGGTGTACCCCCGGAAGACCTCTGTGTACCCTTAGGGATATGTGTACCTGTGGTTGAGAACGTCTGATCTAGACCTATCCACTCTTTTCCATGAATGAAAAACAGACTTATTCAAAGGTTAAACACCACAGAAAAGAGAAGGCAGTTGTTGATTTGAAAACAGTTAAATAGATAATTTGAAAGCTCTGTTTTCAGCCAACACAGACGTCCAGACAGTACTTGGTATGCCTGTGTGCTTGTGTTAACAAAGGAATAGTTTTTCTCCTAATAGTTTAGAAGGAGAGAAATTTGAATCTGATCATTAAATCCCAAACCATATAAACAGCAAATCCCTGCTGTTTGTATAAATTTAAGCAGCACAGAGTTCTAAATAAATATTTCCAGTTAAAGAAATGCATTTAGAATACTAGATCCAGCAGAATTTTGTCTTTGCAGGTGTTTCACAGGATTTCTTTGCATTTCTGAAACAACACAGCTATGGAGAAAACTGCAGATTTAGATGGGTAAATTTCCCATCATCATTTTCCAAAGAGACTCCAGCAAGCACTTTTGCCATGTACTCTACTGAACATTCAGGAAGTCAGTCCTCTAATCACTTAAATATTTAGAGAAGAAGATTAGCGACATCAACCTGCAGGTCTTGTCCTTTTACTTGGCAAATAGATAACTTCTAGGATTTACTACATCAGGGAAAAGGTTCTGCAACTAGGGACTTCTACAAGAAGCTGATCTTTCAGCTGAATAAGTTGACCAAGATCTGCAGCCTTTCTGGTAGATTTTATGGCTGAATTGGGCCCTTGATGAATTATCTGTAAGCAATTTTTAAAATTGTTTTAGGCAAGACAGTTGATGTGCTTTAAAAACACAAGGCAGTGTCTTTTTGTGAATCTTCATTTAAATAAACTATAGGCAATTTAAAAATATATATATTTTAAAGGTATCTGGCATAGAGCACATAGGTGTAAAATGAGAAAAATCATATAAATCAAATTCAGCATCCATTGAAATGAGTTGCCTGGAGATACTGAACTGTAATGTCAAATTTGAAGTGACTGTGAAACACTGATTTATAAAATATATAAAACTAAATGCCTCACAGTTAGCATTTTGGTATGCTTATTTAACAGTCTGCCATTTGAGAATTTAATCTTATCAAAAGAAAAGAGGAAGATTAAAGCAAGTAAAGGTTTTTGAAAATGTCACTTTTTATGAAAATTCATGCTTATAAAATTTGATAATACTTGTAAATACAATGGGGAATAGGTCTGAGATTTGCGCTTTACATAATATTCTGTAATCCATCTTTCAAATAAACTTGAAGGCCATCAGGATTTTTCCCTCTACTCTTGAGTGTTAAACCTTTTTAACTTCAGGCTTCAGGTTGCTTTTCTACTATTTAACCAGAGATGTTCTGTAAAATTCTACTGTGCTTCTATATTTTTCTGCAACTGATTGGAACTAATTTTTTCATGCATGTCCAAACTTATGTCTACCTTCTTGCGTGTGTACATTAGGATAGTTTTTTAAGAATATGGTCACATTAGGCCATATTGTCTCTTGAAGAATCGTTGCCTTCCCTGCCCTATTATGAAACGATCAGGGACAGTTGCACACCCTGTGCTTGGGCATGTGGGGTCTACTTCATCACCATTTTGGGGACAAACATTGCCCAAAGAGGAAGGGGAGGAAGCAGGGCTATGGCTGTGCCTTCCACTTTCTACACTAGCTGGCAGAACAAGCCAGATGCGTCATGTGTAGCCCATGTAATTCTTCTCCTTCTTTGAGTGCTTGCTCATGTCTATTCCATGTTAAGGTATGTGTGCGTGCTGCATGCACAGTTGCTGGAGATTTTTCCTTTAGTGGTATCCATAGTGCTCCCACCACCCGTCCCTGTCCCTCTTCAGGGACCCTTCTCATGAGCAATTCCTTGCCCAGGAGGTACAATCCCTCTTACCTATGGAAGCTGTAGAGGAAGTTTCTCAAGATTTGAGAGGGAAGGGGTTCTACTCGCAATACTTCCTAATCCCGAAGGCGGCTGCAGCTTGTCGTGAACCTGCGTCGCCTCAATAGATATCTCAAGAAACTGAGATTCTGCATGGTCACACAGGCTACTATCATTCCCTTCCTGGACCCAGGAGACTGGTACTCAGCCCTAGACTTAAAAGACTCATACGTTCATATCTCCATCTTCCCTGGCCACAGAAGGTTTCTCAGGTTAGTGATGGGCTGTTGCCACTTCCAATTCACTGCCCTTCCCTTCGGCCTATCGGCAGTCCTGCGGGTTTTCACAAAATGTATGGTGGTCGAGGCAGCCTTCATCAGTCGTCGAAGCATGCAAGTCCTACCCCGACCTCGAAGACTAGCTGATCAAGGATCGGTCACAGGCACAGGTGCAACACAGCATCAATAGAGTTCGCACCACCTTTCAGGCATTGGGTCTGCTGATAAAGGAGCAAAAGTCAACTCTGGTCCCGGTTCAGAGGGTAGAATTCATTGGGGCTCTGCTTGACTTGACCCAGGCAAGAGCTTTCCTACTGGAGACTTGATTCCGAACTATGTCAGACCTCATATCCAAGGTCATAGCTCACCCAATAATGACAGCTCGGGTCTGCCTGAAGCTGTTGGGGGACATAGCGGCATGTACTTACGTGGTAGAGTATGCAAGGTTGTGCCTCAAGCCCCTCCAGAGATGGCTGGCGTCCGTCTACTCCCCAAGCAAACATTTCTTAGACTCCGTGCTCACAGTCCCACCTCTGGTCCTCGCCTCCCTGACTCGGTGGACAGACCCAAATTCAGTAATATAGGGGGTACCCTTCCCTGCCCCCCAATCATTGGTATCCCTAGTCACGGATGCATCAGACCTAAGGTGGAGAGCCCACCACGGCAGCCTTAAGACCCAGGCCTCTGGTCCCGAGGGAAACTTGTCCTATACATAAATGTCAGGGAACTTGAGACAGTACGCTTGGCCTGCCAGGTTTTCCTGCCTAGTGCAGATCCTGACAGACAACACTGCTTCCATGTTTTACACCAACAAGCAGGGAGGGGCCTGATCTTTAGCTCTATGCCAAGAGGCCATGCTGTTTCTGTGTGGAACATGACATTCACCTCGAAGCAGCGTACCTTTCAGGAGTCTGAAAGGTGCTGGCAGATCACCTCAGCAGGGCCTTCTCCTCTCCATATGTGGTCTCTCCACCCAGAGGTCGTCAGTGTCATCCTCCAGAAGTGGGGGTCTCCCCAGGTGGACCTATTTGTCACCAGACACAATAGGAAATGCCATCAGTTCTTCTCACTAAGTGGACACAGTGCAAGCTCCCTCTCTGATGTCTTCCTGCTCTTAGGAGAGCCCTGACCTTTTATAGTGAGCGGATTAAGACCTTCCACAAGTCTCCACAGGTCTTTGTAACAATAACTGAAAGAATGAAAGGGTTTCCGGTGTCATCCCAAAGAATCTCATCTTGGATACCTGCCTGTATCAGGGCTTGCTACGAGCAGGTGAATATCATGCCTCCAGTCACTGTGACCGCCCATTCCACAAGAGCCCGGGCTTCGTCAGCAGCATTCCTCGCTCAGGTGCTAATCCAGGACATCTGCAGAGCTGTGACATGGTCATCGGTCCATTCCTTCATGTCCCACTACGCTATCACCCAACAGGCTTGGAACAATGCCAGTTTTGGGAGAGCGTTTTGCAATCAGCACATCCAAGAACTCTGAGCCCACCTCTGAAAGTACAGCTAGAGAATCACCTAACATGGAATGGACATGAGCAAGCGCTCAAATAAGAAAAAATGGTTACTAACCTTTCGTAACTGTTGTTCTTCGAGATGTGTTGCTCATGTCCATTCCATGACCCACCCTCCTACCCCCTCTGTCGGAGTTAGCAGCAAGAAGGAACGGAGAGGGCGTGGACGGCGCTCCTTACAATGGCACATACAAGTGTGGCTCCAGACGACACTAGAGCCGGCCCTACGGATACCATTAAGGGAAAAATCTCTGGCAGCTATGCTCACAGTGTGCGCACACCTAACATGGAATGGACATGAGCAGCCCATCTCGAAGAACAACAGTTACAAAAGGTTAGTAACCATTTTTTCTTATTTGAGTGCTTGCTCATGTCCATTCCATGTTAGGTGACTCTCAAGGTGTACTTTCAAAGTACAAGACCAAGCAATTAAAAATTGTTCAGCCCAAATGATGAAAGAGTCAAAGTTTATGAGCACCTGAAAATAGATTAAGGTTTAGACTTGGATTATGTACTCTAACTGTGGTAGTTGCTGCTGCTGCTGCCACTATGCTGCTCATGTTGTTGTTACAAAAGGTGATTGGATCTTATAGCCCATGCTACATAGTTGCTACATTCTTTGCAAGCATAACACTGTCCTCTCACTTGATACCCCAAGAAGCATACAAGTCCTCAAGGGATCTGTGGGGCCCCTGGTGGAGGAGGAGGGCAGTTTGCAACCTCTTCTTTATGGAGTTGAGTGGAGCCAAGTAATCTTCTACCCCCATTGGAGATTGATTCCTTTATTATAGTTCCATGAGTAAAACCTTGCAGAGGCTTCCTACTGGATTGGTAGCTTGGGCCTTCTTCTGTTCTTTGAATATTTCTATTCAATTAATGAAAAACAAAATTGATTTTAACAATGCAGCACTTTACCGCTAAACTTTTTAAAGGTCCATGATATGATGACCAATGTTTTGGTAAATATTTAGGTTCTCTGTTTTGGATTTTTAATGATTGATTTAATTAATAGTCTTTCTAAATGCTCCTATTCTGAATAGCAAATGTAATTGTTTTCCTTGTCTCATTTTTAAGTTATCATTATGCAAATAGTATAAACAAATCAAGTTTCTCATAAAGCAATACAAAAAGGCAAGTACATTTAACATGATCTTTCCCCCTTGAAGCAGATGTAAAACCCAAGAAGAACTGTTCTATTTTAGCTTCCACAGATGTATGTATTGTGCTGACAATCCTTTTGTATTCTGATGGTAATCTGCTCTGCTACACATACAAATATTAGACACAGGAAGGAGTTTTAAGTAGGTTTTGCAGACAGCTGTGTTTCTCATTTGCAAAGAAATTGATTTACAGTGATAGCTGATCTCACTAAATAAATAGGTGGCCTATGCATGAAAGCTAACTTTGTTTATATAAACAGTATGGCCTATTGTAAGAGAGATAACAGTGTTTTATTGACCAGTGTAAACAAGATGGTTTCTGGGTAATTCAGTGTGTTTCTGGAATGACTTTCCAAACTATATGTATGGTGTCTGACTGTGAAGTGCCGTAGCCATTGTGCTCAAATTGATGTCTGTTGCTTGTGGTTGAAGTGAGAAAAAACCTTTCTAAATATATTCTTACAGAACAATTTGTAATCTGTAATTGTAGTTGTCACCCACACTTCCCTCAGTGCACTTATATTCCATGTTTGTTTTTAAAGACCAAGATTTACAAAAGTAACTAGTGATTTTTTTGAGTGCCTCAATTTTTGGGCATCAAATGTGAAACACCTTAGATTCAGAAAGTGCTCAGCACCCACTCTAAAGTCACACCCTTTGAAATGTGTCAAGTTAGGCACCCAAAATCTCTAGTCACTTCTGAAAATCTTGGCCAAATTGATTTACATTTTCATAGGTTCATATATTCCAAGGTCTGAAGGGACCACTGTGATCATCTAATCAGCCCTCTATAAAACAGGCCACAAGACTTCCCCAAAATAATTGCTTGAGCATATATTTTATAAATACATCCAATCTAGATTTAAAAATTGTCAGTGATGGAGAATCTACCATAACCATTGGTAATTTATTCTAATGGTTAATAACTCTTACCTTTAAATTTTTTATGCCTTATTTCTAGTCTGAATTTGTCTAGCTTTAACTTTCAGCCATTGGATCATGTTATATATATCTTTTTCTGCTATATTGAAGAGCTTGTTATTTAAATATTTGTTCTTCATGTGAAGATACTTCTAAACTAATCAAGTCACCCCTTTAACATCCTTCTTGAATTGTGGGCACCAGAACTGGGACAATATTCCAGCAGCAGTTACACCTGTACCAAATTTAGAGGTTAAATAACCTCTCTATTCGTACTCGAGAGTCCCTGGTTTATGCATCACAAGATCATATTAGCTCTTTTAGCCACATTATCACGCTGTGAGCTCATGTTCAACTAATTATTCATCATGACCCTCAAATCTTCATCAGAGTCACTGCATCCCAGGATAGAGTCCCCTATCCTGTAAATATGGCCTACATTCTTTGTTCCTTAGATGTACACATTTATCTTTAACTGTACTAAAATACATATTTGCTTGTACCCAATATACCAGGCAGTCCAGATCACTCTGAATCATCAACCTGTCCTCTTCATTTTTTACCACTCCCCCAACTTTTGTCAGCTGTTTACTTTATCAGTGAAGATTTTGTTTTCTTCCATGTCACTGATAAAAATGTTAAATAGTATAGGCCAAGAACCAATTGCTGTGGAACCCCATTGGAAATACATCCACTCAATATCGATTCCCCATTTAAACTACATTTTAGACCTATTAATTAGCCAGTTTTTAATCCATTTTAAAGTGTCCCATGTTAATTTTATGATACTTTTAATCAAAATGTCATGTGGTAGCAACTCAAACATTTTACAGAAGTTTGTTACGTCAACACTGTTACTTTTATCAATCAAACTTGTAATCTCATCAAAAAAGAATATCAAGTTAGTTTTGATAGGCTCTATCTTCCTATTGATTTGCATTAATTACGTTACCCCCCTTTAATTTTTTATTAATCAAGTCCTGTATCAGCTGCTTCATTATTGTGCCAAAATCAATCTAATGCAGACAGGCTTATAATTAAATAGGTCATTCCATTTACCCTTTTTAAAAATCGGCATAGCTTTAGCTTTCTTCCAGAACTTCCCCAGTGCTCCAAGGCTTATTGAAAATCAGCGTTAATAGTCCATCAAGCTCATCAGCCTGCTCTTTTAAAACTCTTAGATGCAAGTTATGTGGATCTGCTGATTTTAAAAATGTCTGACTTTAGCAGCTTCTGTTTTAATATCCTTCAGAGATATTAGTGGAATAGAAAGTGTTATTCCCATATGATTAAACTATATCATCTCCTTTTTCCCCCCACATACCAAGCTGAAATATTTATTGAACGTTTCTGCCTTTTCCACATTATTATTGATAATTCTACCATTTCCATGTAGTAATTAGCCAATACCATTGTCAGGATTCTTCTTGTTCCAAATATATCGTCCTTAACTCTGCTGGCCATAGAATGCTCCCCTTGTGTCCCTTTTCTTCCCTTAGGAATTTTAGAAAAATAACTTCTGTTTTACATTCATTACTATCTATTTCCCTTTCTTCCATTTGTTGTATATTATTTTTTATAGCTGCCTTCACTTCCCCTCTAAACCAGGTCAGTTTTTTAAGCTGTATGGCTCTCTTCCTTCAGTGTGGGATTATGGCTTTTTGGGTGTCTAATAAGTAGAGCCCTGAAAATCCGTGGATATCTGCAGGTAATTTTTTTGTGGATGGTGGATCAGATGCGGATCTCAAAGGCGGGAAGCACCTATCTGCAGCTCATAATCTTTGAGGCTGCTTTCCTACCTTTGAGATGGGGGTGGGGGCTGGCCGCTGATCAGCTGTTCTGCAAGGCTTCCCTGCTGGCTGCCATTCCGGGGAACCCCACTGAACAGCTGATCCACAAGGCTCCCCTGCAGGCTGCCAATCAGTTGTTGGGCAGCTGCCTGGAGGGGCTGGCCCAAGAACAGCTGATCAGCAGCAGAGGGTGCTGCATGGCTGGTCTCTAAACAGCTGATTGGGGGCCTCTGGGGTATGGGTGAGGATGACCTAGACTGTAGATGGCAGTCTGAAGTAAGTTGATTGGGGCGGATGCTGATTGGATGTGGATTCACATTTGTGTATCTGCTCAGGGCTCTACTAATAAGAAATACTTGAACCACAATGGGCCAGATATTCATATCATATAAATAGTTGCACTTCCATTGAAGTGAAGGGAACTATGCTGATTTATACCAATTAAAAATCTGGCATAAAGACTTATTTCCAAGGGAGTACTGGAGAGATACCTAGAATTTACATATAAGTTTTTTAGGAAAGAAATGCTTCTGTTTTTAATATCAAGATAAAACAAGCAGCTTTTATAGTCTTGTTGAGGGTAGAGTGGACATAAAATTTTCCCTCTCAGCATGTAGTGCTCCATTATGGAGCGAGGGCATCAAAAATAACTACTCAGCAAATATTTAACTCTTATATACCAAAAATATCCAAAGCAGAAACACTTTGATTCAAATCCATAAAATATAAATATCTACTTTTAGAAAGCCTCCTAATTACTGGAAAATATTAGCTAGCTAAATTATCCAATAATGAAATATATTTAAGCATTAATTTCAAAATGGCAAGGCTGGAATTTTTTTTAAAGTCCTTTCATATAAATTTTGACATGAATTTAAAAAAGTTCTTCATCTTATCCAAGCCTTTAGCAGTTCTTATCCAAAACCAGTCTCATATTTTTGAATTCCTTTTTTTTTTTGACAACAGCATTGTGCATTTTCAGCCTCGGGGCTTCTAACTTGCTACCTTTTAGCTGAATTTTCCTGGTCACCTCTGGGAACGTTAATCTCTTATTAAAGTGAAAGTTGTGTTTTCTTTATCAAATTATGAGCCTGATATTTGTTGCCCGTAAATGAGAAAATAGTTTTGCATTTTGAATGAAAAACTTCTTATTAATCTTAGATCAATTTTATGGATTTTTAGAAGAAATATGAAAAATCATTTCAGTGCACAAAAGTAGTTTAGAATTAGGGCCTGATGCTGGAATCACTGCATCTAAAATTGCCTATCCACAAATTGAGTGATTACCAGGCTACACTCTTCCCAAATGGAACCTTAATTTCCTTGAGTCTTTCTACCTACTCTTTCTCACAGTCACACACAATCTAAGTTTTAGATTTAATTTGATGAACTGTATATTCAGTATTGATGTTAAATAATACATTGGAACTGATTCTGATTTCATATAAACTGATGTAACTCTGTTGCTTTAGTGGAGTTGTTCCTTATTTACGTTAGTGTACATGAGATCAGAATCAAGCATATTTTCCTTAGTCTGTACTTGTGTTAATGTGCTGATCATTATTGTATTTAAATTTTACAGCAATGTGCTTTAAGGCTGGCTTTTCCTCATTGTTTTCCATTATATTCTCAAACCTTGTTACTTAGGGTACAAATACATCCACTTGATCTTGAACCATTTTCCAATCAATTTAACAGCTGTCAGCACTACAAAGAGGTTTCAGAAGAGTCCCTGGAATACCCAATATGTCAAAGCTATAATGTGCAAGGGAGACTAACCAACTGCCATGATAGAATTTAGCTGTCAGCAGCACTCCCTTACTACATCAGAATTTGACCAAACTGACTCTAATGGCCATGAATGAAGGTGTGTACACACTGACGGTGGCAAATTCACCGCAATCAGATCGGTCTATCTGGATCGGTTGAGCGGCAGTAAAGACCCGCTCAATTGATCCAGAAGTCGATTCAATTAAACCACCTCCTCAAAAGGCATAGTGCTGCGTTGACGGGAACACATTTCACATTGGCAGAGCGCAGTGGAGACAGCATGCTAAAGGGAAGTTAGGATGTCGATGGGAGTTATACAAGCTACTCGGCGTAGCTTGTGTAACTCCCATCAACGGCTGCCAATTTTCCGGTAAGTGTGTACTAAGCCTGAGACTGGTGCCTTCTGTTGCAAGTGATTATACTTCCCTGCCCTCTCCCTTCAACCCCCCAGCCCTCCCCAATTCTGACTGAAAAAGCTCAATCACTGAAGAAAAGCCTGCTCACTGACTCAAATCAAGATAAATACATAAAAAGTCTGAGCAGAGGCAGTCAGCCACAAGCACAAGTACTTATCAGGACATAATGAAACATGGCAGTTTAGTGCCAGTCTGCTCTCCCTGCCCCCACTTCACCTATCTGTATGATCCAACATCTTTTTCTTTCACTCACTTCCATGTACTCCTGTTCATGAAATCCTGTGAATTTAAAAATGGGATTTTTTGTTTTTGCTATCTTTATGAGCTAGGAAATTAATACATATAAATAAAATTGGTGTCATAATAAAAAAAAATATGCCAAATACAAACTGGCAGTGTAAGTTCCCATTTGTTAAACTCCAAGTCAAGGTATGGTCCTTCTGTTGTTTTATTGTCAGAAGAAAACCTTCCATAACAGCCCCCAGACCATTAAACCTATAATCATACATACTACTGAAGAGAAGCCTGTTTCTGCAATATTGGCCTTTCTGTCTGCATTGCGCTGAAAATGGATCATACTTGTGTGTATGAGTAGGGAATCACTTGACTCCACACTTTGTTTACGTTTGACCTTGGCTCGTAGTCTTAATTTTTTAAGATCTTCTGCATCACTAAGGGTACAGGAAACCTTTTTAAATAATAAAATATTAAGAGGTTATTCTTCTAACCGCCCATATTCAGTATCTGATGGCAAATGAAATATGCATTTTTGTGCAATAACATGAATGAAGACTGTTATCTTGGCAGTCCAAACACCATGAGAATCATGTCATGTTAAAAATACTATCATGCAGTAGTACATTGATCATCAGATATTATAGGTGCAGTTGACTAGTAGAGTACAATAGGTAAAACCAAAGAATTTCACTTCATCAGCCTCTGTCTTGGGGAGAGGAGGAAGACCTTCAGTTAATTCATTCCATTGAGGCTTGACGGTCAAATGTAAATAAATAAAAATAATGAGATTTCCCAGTTATGGGAAACAGACTATAATCAGTGAAAACAAACATTGGAATGGTTCATTGAAGAGAAGTAATTTTAAGATCTTGTACATTTTTCACCATGTTGACTTATCCATGCTGACTTTTATAATTGCACCACAAGGCCCTCTGCTTGATATATTTAAAGACCTTAGAACCATCTTTGTTACTTGTAGCTATTGATCCACAATAGTTATGAAAAACGAGGCAGTCCTATTAATTTTATTTAAAGCAGTAATATTACAGTATTTCAGTGCGTGCCATTAATGTTTATTGCACAACAGCATTTACCTTACATGGTAATTGTAGAACTCTGTGTTTAGAATGAGGAATACTACGTTTGTTTTTAATTAATGAGTAATAAATATCCGGTTTCTTTAAATGACTTTCATTATATTTAGCATATGGATCAGATAGGAAAACTTTATGGAATAATTCTATAATTGTAACCATGAAACCCTTTTAAGGGTTTGGATGGCTTTCTTCAGACAAAACAATAGAAGGGCCATAAGGATTTTTGGAGACTGGGGCAAAAAGGTGCTACACCAGGTTTCCACAACATTATGCAATTAAAATGAAAACTTGTGCAGATTAAGGTTTTTCCGTTTGTTAGGACAGGTGTCTTAGTATAGACGTCACTGTTCTATTTTTATTTTAAAACATACACATTTTAGTATGAAATGTGTACGTTACTGTAATTTCAGGTTACTTAAAAAAAAAAATTAATATGGAAACACTTAATAAGGAGATTCAGTTCAAGTATTAACTATAAACCCACCACAGTATGCCAGTTCATCAGTATGTAAAACCAAACATTTTGTAAAGCTGAACCTGAATTACCAAGCGAATGAGCCATTATTTTCAGGTCAGAAAAATAATGCCTTCTATTTCTGATTCACTTAAACCTCTTTTCTGTGTAGAGCTTTGGGAAACATTGCAATTAAATTAAAAATCCATGGTCTATTAAATGGGTGCGGTTGGTTAAATTCTCTGTCTCCCTTTCCACAGCTGACTCAATGTTGCTTGCTTTAAGATAACATCTCCATTATTTTCTGACTTGGTAGAAGGGCACCTTAGACTTTTGATAGTTTTTCAGCCAGCAGCAGTAAATATGATCATATACATTTTATTTCATTGCTTTCCCACAACCTCTGACCACACTGCTGCCACTTCTGCAGTCTAGTTCGGGGAAAGTTGGAGGGGTTAGGTTTCTAAGTGGGTTCCCTACTTACCATGGCATAGAATAATCAGCAAACAAGACTAGCTTTTTTTTTTATCCCCCCCACCTCCAAATTCAGTTTCTTTTCTCTAACTATTCTTTGTCAGTAAATGTCATGTTCCCTAATTTCTCCCATCAGGCATGTCTTTTCTTGCTGAAATAGACTGACACATCTAGAAGAAACAGTTTAAAGATAACTTAGGGAGAGTGCTACTACCTGAGGGACTATTCTGTCTCCTTACATATGTTTGAGCCTCTTGCTTCATGAATAGCCCCACTGAAGTCAATGGGACTACTTGTGGAATAAAGAAATATGAATAAGGCTGGCAGATTCAGGGCTTGAAGTATAAGCTCAGTCTTTTTTGCTATCTATAAGAGGTTGTAAGACTATTATAAGAAACTATTACACTCTCATCAGGATACAATCATACTTTAAAATGTTGCGTCCCTACTTTTTTTTTTTTAACATCTAGTGGCAGGTAGGTGTGTGTGTGTGTGTGTGTGTGTGTGTGTGTGTGTTCATTGAAAAAGACTCAAGTAGAAACTGAAGCAGGGAGTCTAATCCTTAACTCTCATGAAAATTACAGACTGGCTTGTCTTCATTAGAATTTTAACTTGAGTTAATAACACACCTTTTCTTCTAATGAAGGCAAGGCCTAAAGGATGCATCTATTCTATAGCATTAACTTGAGTGTTCTACCTTAGGCTGACTTGAGGGAAATAACTCATCATGCAGAAGAGCAGCCACAATACAGACTAACAATGGAGTGGTGCAGGGATTGCGCTAATGGCCCATATCCATACTGATACTCTACTCATTCTTATGTGGCACTAGGGGTATATCTACTCTATTACTGCATCTGAAGAAGAGAGCTGATATCTCTCGAAAGCTTATGTCTACAAATATTAAATTTGTTAGTCTTTAAAGTGCCACAGAACTCTCGTTGTCTTTGCAGCATAGCCACAGCTGATCTGGGTTACTGCCTCAGGCTTCCAGGGCTTTGGCTGTGAGGCTATAAAACTCCAGTAGACATTCGGGCTCTGACTGGAGCCTGGGCTCTCAGACCCCATGAAGCAGGAGGGTCCCAGAGCTCCTGAGCCCAGGTCCAGCCTGAGTCACAGCGTGTACACTGCTGTTTTATAGCCCTGCAACCTGAGATCAAGTCAGCTGCCCCAGAGGAGCCAGGGGTCTTTTATTTCAGTGTAGGCATACCAAGACTTCTAAGGGCTTATCAAATGGTTATGAATGCCCTTGCAGTGAAGTGTGGGAAAACACAAGCCATGCATGGCTGCAGAAGGACTCTGAGTGGCCCCAGATGACACTGACCCTAACCCAGTGAATGCTCTGGAATGGTGATGAAACAGAATGGGAAATGCCTGAAGGAATTGTTAATTTTGTATACATTGGAGTATTTCTTGTTGCGATTAAGTAAAGAGCAATGGTTTTATATGTATTACGCTATTCACATGCCCCTTGAAGAGGTAAATTGTGAGCCCAGAACACCTAGCTCTGGAAGAGAGGGAAGGAGGGCTCAAGGTGCAGTGGTGTACGTTTTGACAGCTGCTTGGTGCCATGAGAAAGTGGCAGTATGCTTTAATGAGAGTGCACAAGATGCATGCAGAGATGGAGGAGCGGAGGCAGCTGATGCATTTTCTTATGGCAGATGAATTGCCCTATGCCGAGAGATGATTCTAGACCAGGTCCACAAGCACAATATGGTGGCACTACACTGTCATTCAGATTTGGGACGACCAGCAGTGGGTATAGAACTTTTGTATGAGGAAGGCCACATCCCTTGAGTTGCATGAAGAGCTTGCCCTGGCCCTTCAACACCAAGAGTGAGGGTGAGAAGGGCCATACCAGTCTGGAAGTGCATTCCTGTCGCTCTCTATAAACTAGCTACCCCAGATATGTAGTAATCAGTATGACAGTTAACTTGCCACCACCAGTTTTGTAATTTTGGATGTTTGACAGTTGTTTATTGCTTTGCCCATCTTTACCACCCAGGGATGATCCACTTTCAGCTGATGGGCTTCCTGAATTCTGGTGAGCCCTTCAGTGGCACCAGTCTGCTCAGTATCTTTCCCCTCCTCAGTCCCCCAAAGCACACATGAGTGTATAAATAAGAAAAGGTATTATTCACTGATTATGCAAACCTTGGGGGACCATAGAGGGAAGTTTTATGGACAATCTACATTGGATTCATCAGCAAAGAACACTGTGCAGATGTATTCCAGAGATCCAGCCTAGCTGAATATGACAATCAGGTGGGAACAAAGTACCTAATAACTGGTATTTTGGCAATCTATCTACTTCCTGTGTCTTGAAGTCCTACCATGATTTGCAAGCTCCAGGCAGAAGAATAGGTAGCAGGTTTAAAATAAACACAAGGAAGTACAATAGACAATCAACCTGTGTAACTCATTGCCATAAGATATGAAGGCCAAAAGTATAACTCAGGTCCAAAAAGAATGAAATAAGTTCACGGAGGATAGCTCCATCAATGGCTATTAACCAAGATGATCAGCAGATTAGGCACTCCATGCTGTGGGTGTCCCTAAATCTCTGACTGCTAGAAGCTGGGATTGGACAACAATTTATCACTTGATAAATTGCCCTGTTGTGGTCATCCTCTCTGAAGCATCTGGCAATGCCCACTGTTGGAGACAGGATACTGGGCTAATTGAGCCATTAGTCTGACCCCGTATGGCCTTTCTTACACACTGAGCGGGTGAGAAATGATAGTAGAATATGCTTCCAGTTGACTGAAAGAAAGATGGCACTACCTACAAAACTGTTTATGCTGTGTGTATGATGTAGAAAAGGCTTGATCTTTATTAGAACAGTTGCATCGTTTAGCTAAATCAATTTTAAAGGTAGACAAACCTCGAGTCCCTTTTCTAGCCACGTGTCAGATTCAAGGTATGCTACACTTACAACATATTACAGGCAATGCACGCCCAGCTAGCACAGGTATAAGTAGCAGTGTAGATGATGAGGCATGGCTTAGGTGAGTAGAACAGGGTGCCTTATATGCCTGCATATATATATATCCTACATCACTCACTATATGCCCAGTCAGCGCCTCCCACATCTACACTGCTCTTTTTAGCAGTGTAGTGTCCCACTCCCTCTCGCTGCCAGAGCCTTTCCGTACTATAGTGAAAAACTCAAGCAGCAGGGAAAGATCCACAAGGACAAAGCAGCGAGGAAAAGCTCTGGCAGCCTCCTTGCTTCAGGAGCCTTTCCCAGCTGCCTCCCTACTGCCAGAGCTTTTCACTGAGGCTTGTAGCTGCACACCACAGTGACAAGTGTGGACGCAGCCTGCCTTTTACTGGAGGTGTAGCTACACTTTTAGTGCCTGTACTCTGTATGTTGCTGTAAATGTAGACATAGCCTCAGACTTCTCATCTTCATATTGATGGCCCTACTTAGTTGTATTTCTGCCTGTATTTCATCGGCGATTGCCAGCTACATTTGTTTTGGTGAAATTTTGAAATAATTTTTTTTAAAGATTTCGTGAACGTTTATTTCATATTGATGTGCATTAAATAAATAATGGACATGCTGCTCAGTGGGTTTTAATGATACAGATTTTTTAGGATTGCAGCCAGAAATGAGTGTCTGTACTGTCAATATCTCTTCCAGCTGTTCAGGTTTTTTTTATACTGGTAGTCCCACTAGTACAAGTTTCAAGCACAGTATAATTCTGTTTGAATGGCCTGGGGGACGTCCATTACCTTTTGAATAACCAGGCTTTTGGTTAAATGGAAGTGTTATTTTAAGCTGCAGTTTGTTTCATGCAGCCGTGATGCTGGTCCCCAGTGGTAGAGGAAGGAAAAAAGGAGAGAGGGAAGGAGTGGGGGAGTAGCTTCAGGAGACAGGCACCTTCTTTGGTGTTGCTTGAGTGGTTCAAGTCACTGACAGCCCACCCTACCCCACACTATTTGTAGTGGGGCTTGCAGGCCACAGGGCTGTCGCTGCTGGGAAGCAATCAAGCAGCACCAAGGAGGTTCCTGTCTCCTGTGATTACTTCCCTCGCCTCCTTTCCTTCCTCTTTTCTCTGCTCCACTCTCCTGTTTGCTTCCCTTCATTTCACTTCCTCCTTTCTTCCTCCTTAACTCTGGAAATCCTTCCAAATTACAGTTCCCTTAGCTTTAATGTTAGTCAGTGGGTAATTAACATAACTACATCGGGGAGACACTGTTGATTTGGGTAACTAGGGCTGTTTGAATAAGTGGAATTCATCTGTACTTGGAAGACCATAGGATCTTTCTTATTCTTAATCCAGATACCAGCAGTTCTTAATATATGAATGTCATGCTCTACAGGAGGAGTGAAATCAGTCCTATTGACCCTGATCTTGCTGCAGCAGAATGATTGGTAACCTATGGTGTTAGGGTTTTTTTCCTCGGGTAGTGTTTATAACAATGAAAATTCCCTCTGTTCAGGATTGGTCCTAAATACTGTGGTATAAACTACTGGAAAAACTTCAGTTTTGTGATTGGGAAGAAAGATGTAAATTTCATGGGGGCAAATGCCTTATTCTGTCATGATCATGGCATTTACTGATAAGAATCTATAGAAACACTTTAAATTAAAACTCCTTTTTACAAGTAGTTATTTGCATGCCTTTTCAGAGTGTTGTTTTTCTGTAACAAAATAATTAGCTCAGTTAATTAAATAATCCATTTCTGATGGCCAAAACCCAAGTTATACAGTGCTGTTGCATGGCTTGGATCTTATCTTTCTGCAGAGTTAAACGAATAAAAAAGAAAAAGAAAAAAGGTAGATTTTGTCTCACAGCCAATCAATTCAAACATGGTGATGGTTTAACTAATGTTATCTGGTGAAAGAAACTATTCACTTTTCTATTTGCCTTTCCCTATTTAACCATTATTTGAAACAACAGTTTGAGGTTAATTTCTATTAACTTTGTTCTTGGGGGATGAAACCAACATTTAGAGAGAGATACAGAATAGAGGAAATAGAAAGAGGGTAGTGTTTAAAGTATTTTCTATTAGTGTCATTTTCACCAACTGGAACTCTGGCTGTTCTGTTTGTGGAGAAAAGCAGAAGGGAAATAAATGTCAGAGCTACAGTCTGCAATCAGAAATCTATCCCATGTATTAATGATGGGTAAATTATTCACAAGGCTACAATAGTCTACCAACCTCTTCTTTCATGGAGTTAAAGATACGGAAGGATGCCAAGCATTTTATAATTATTTAAGATAGTCACAGTCTAATACATATTTCAGTCTGTATAATCAGGCATTTGTCAGTGCATTTATGGTGCATGTTTCTCTACGTTTCTATAATGATACCAAAAGAGAGAGAGACATGAAGAATGTAGCTGTTGTCCTGGGAAAACCTTTGGAGTCAGAAACTTGAATGACAAATTGATACTTCCAGTGAAAATGAATGGGTAAAAGTCTGTTCCAGAGTAGTAGGGCTGGATCTAGCACACTGATGGTTATGTAAAAGAAATCTGAGTGTATAGTGAATAGACAGAGAAAATGAAGCATTTGCCTTGTGTTCTGTTGGAAAGCTGCCTCTACTAGCTTCCAGGCACAGTAAATTGAGTCAGTTTCTGTGGGCCATGAACACTTTCACAAATAACTTAGTTGAGATTTTCAAAAGTGTCCATTAATTTTGGGTGCCTTTATTTCTAGGTGCCCAACTTGAAACATCTGTGGTTTGATTTCCATAATGACTGGGCAATCATAGCTCCATTTGAAATTAATGGGCAGGATATATCTTCAGTACCTCTGAAAAAATCAGACCCTAATCATAAGTAAATCTAAAAAAATCAGACATTGGCTACCCAAAAACAGAGGTGCTCAGAATTAGTAGAACAATTATGAAAAATTTGTCCTTTAAACTAACAGCTTCCTTTGAGTAATCCCCCAGCAGGCTGTTAGTGCTGCGCTTGAAATTTCTGGGACTTACCATTGGCGCCAGTGTTTTCCTCCTGTATTTTTTTTTCTTATCTCTTCCCTCACTATTGGTTTACTTTCCTCTCAACATATGCAGCTTTAGCCAGATCACTTCCATTGACGCTTAGTGCAAATCTCATGGCTGACACAGAGACAAAACTTAAAAAATTTAGATATGAATAGCAATAGCAAACCATCCTTCTGTGCTGAAGTATTCAGGATTAACCCTCTGAAATGTGGCGTGATCCCAGTTAGAAGAGTAATAATCCTCTTATTTTTTGTTTTGTTATTATTCTCTGGGAATAATATCTAATGTGGTTTGCCAGGACTTCTAAAATGAGTATAAGCCAGTGACCATGTTCACTACTTTTGATCTATGGGGGGGAGGGAGCAACGGGGGAGCAGGCTAATTGTGACAGAAGAAAAAAAAGACAGCACCAGAATGTTGTTTTACCAGTTCATTAAAAAGGCCCGGAGAGAAAGAGGACCCTAAACACAGGCTAAATTATAAATGAAGTGATAGCTAGCAGTCTAATATTTATTCTTTTATTGTTTAAACACACATTCTCCATCCCACCAGGGATACCTGCAAAACAATTGTTTCCTCAAGGCTGATACACATTTATTCAATAATTAAAGACAAAAATACTTATTCTTAAAACTATTATCCCTTCATGTACACTATTAAATCCATATTTATAACAAACAGCTGTTGGACCAAATGATTTTGCTATGAAACTTACAATGAGACTCCCCTTGCGATCTGCACAGCCTATTTCTAGGAAGCATGAAAAAGTCTGCAGGATTAAAATGATGAAAAGCATAACATAGCAAATACTTTTTGGCAAACAGATACTCCTTATCTGGATAGTGAAAATTTATTTTTATTCAGCTTGTTACAAGAAGACTTCTCACAACTTGCACAACATGTAGTTGTCTCTGTATTTTGGAATTAAGACCTATGCACTGACACACATTAAACTAATCTATATGTGCATGCACATAATAATATAAAGCCTTGTTTGATGAGTTCAGTAAGAATGAAAATATCTGTTCAGGATTTACATGTTAATCAAAATTACTATGCTTATTATATATTAAGTAAAATAAACTAGATGGAATGAAGTGTGGTATTTAACCAAATCAATTCTTACCAGTGGCACTTAATTAATAGATTTAAAAATCTGTTAATTATTAAATGAGAGGTGAAGTGGAGGGGAGGGTGGAAGGGAAGTCAAGTACTGATTATGAATTTGGCAATGAAGACCAGCTGTGGTGATGGAGAAAGATTGCAGCAATTTAGTAGTGTAAACAGAAAGAGAGAAGAATATCTAACATGGATAATTCTCTTTGCGACCAAAGTCACTGGGAGTAGAGTAACTACTTTTTTATTAACGTGAAATCTTTTAGCAATCAGATAATCTGACTTTATTTTGAAAGTCGCAGAAAAATTATAAATTATAAATAAGATTTAAATTAATATCCAGAGAACCACTGAGTTCACAAAAGACAGTAAAACTTAGGGAATTTAGCTACTTGGTTATTATATTCAGCATGATCAAGAGATGGAAACAAAATAGTAAAAAATTGGTCACTTTTGCTATGTTTCATACTGGAAAGTTATTCTCATGACCATATCATCTTACATATTACAGTACAAGTTGTCCAAAATGTGAATAGAAAAGTGTTGACACTGACCTGCAGTACTGAAATTTGCAAGTATTGCCAATACCAGTCATTCAAAAATACTGTTAGGACGTCATAAATCATGACTTTCTAGTTTTTGATCTTTTAGGGTGCACTCAGGTCATGTTTTTGAATTTTTCTTTATCACCATGAGGACAAAAACCTCTTTTTAGAAAGAGGAAAGTTGAGATTCTAATGCATTCATAGAACTCCAGAAGATGGTGCATTAAGGAAAATTCATAATGTGAACTTCACAATCAAATTACAAGAGTTGGCAACACTTGATGTCTTTTTGTTTTGTGTATTTCCCATAAATACTTGCAAGCATTTATTCTAAGAAATAGTAAAATAATTTTCTGTGTTAGAAGATATTGAGCAGTATCTTGAGAATTATCCCCTTCATCGTAACACAGTCTGTTTTATATAAAATTGTTTACACAGCATAAATACTTAGGATGATGCCTACTTAAAAATATTGTGTAAATAATCTCCAGGGACTGTTCCTTACCACAAGTATAAGTCAATCAATCTTTCTTCTCGGTATTTTAAAGAATCACCAGTTATGACCGGTTTGTCACACTATTAATGATTCTGCTTCTGTAGTCTTTTCTAGTGACTCAATCCCTTTGTAACAATGATGGGGTCTATATTTTTGCGGTATTTTGGTTTTATTCTTTTTTGTGTTTCAAAGAAATAGTAGAAATTTAGAGTTATTACTTTAAAACATTAAGCCAGAGTTTTGCGGTGTGTATAGTAATGTAGGGTCTTTTTATATTCCTTATTGTGACGGATTTGGAATTGCTTTGTAATAATTCATGAACTGCTATATGTTGACTTGGTTATTGGGATGTTCACTGTATGACTTTTTATTAGTTTAGTTTAATGGGAGGCTGTTGGGGGGGAAAAACAAGCAGGAAGGGGAAAAAAGGCTCAAAATAAGCCATTTCTCAGTACACACTTGAAAACTATTCAGAAATATTGCCAGGACAAGAAGAGCCTGAGAACATGAGATTAAAAGAACTATAGTGGGGTTTAAAAAGGGATTCCCTCTGGAGAGGGTGCAGTTGTTTGAGAACCAGACTGAGATACACACCACACCACTAGAGGTGTCTGGAGAAGTAAGGCCTGCCTAGGTTACCATCAGGAGATGAGAAGAGAACCTTGGTAAAATAGACATATCTGTAGACTGTTGCCTTGTTTTAAAATCCTTTTTCTTTAAATGCTAGATTCTAGGATAAGTAAAGGCATGAGGCCAACGTGGACATGAAGGTGAACTCAGAGAGCCAGAAAGGAGATGGAGGTGCAGCCAGTCCTGTAACTGTGACACTTAGTTTATAGCTTCACATAAAATATTTGGTAAAATCTGTTTCTTCTGGAGCTCCATTATCTTATTAGGAGTATGACAAAGTGAACTGGAAATAGAGTTCTCTGGTTTCTCTGACACAAGGGATTATTTTTATGTTTTAACCACTTCCTACAGTTCCAAAAGGGCAAATGTCTTTAAAAGCTTCCTATTTAATAAGAAAAAAGCACAATAAATAGGTCAGCCAAAATTCATCCTTCTGGCCTCCTGTTGTGAGGACACAGACTGACAGATTCCACTGTCATAAAAATGTAACTAACTTCAGATATGATTTGTCTTGCATTTAGTTCTCAGAAGCTCTAGAACTGAAGATTTATCAACTAATCTGTCTATTTTAGTAGTTCATATCTTTAATCATAGCATGATGCCACGTTTTATACAACTGGCTATCGTTCAATGTAGGACAATAAAAACTGCCTGTAATAAATTTCTTGAGTCCACCTAGAATGGTCATTTATTCAACACATGGGAGCAGTTGTGCTGGAGTTTAAATCCTGAAAGCTAGCAGTTGGACAAAGAATACTTTCATTTTTCAAAGAAAGAGTTTCATGGAGATCAATTAAGGTACTTCCCATATTTGTGCTGGATTAGTTAGTGCTTCAAAGATTGCAAGAGAGGGCCTGAAATATATATATTTTTAAATAAGCTTGTAACAATTTAGAACAAACTGTCCATTAGTTAATTGCCTTAGTCAAAATTAATCATAGGCATCAGACTTTAAACTCTTGCCATTTGATTTATATTAAGGTTTTGGGCACAACACTCTGCTTACATGCTGTAGGACTACTTTAACATCACTAATTTATAGACTTTAAATATAGCTACCAGGAAATACAAAAATCTCGGTACAGGCTTATTCTCTTATTTCCAATCATTAGTAAGCTTGACAACATTAAAATAAACAATCAGTTTCTAGCCAGAATACTACACCGTCTTCTTACTTTGACAGAAATTAGAGTGTCTGTTGGACTTCTTTTGGCAGCCAGAATTGTGGAACTATATAGGGTAACAGCAGGTAGAGAAAAAGGCATACCGGAATAAATCCATCCTTCTGCAAGTTCAGAAAATATCATAGCTGACACAAGGGGCTATTCAGCCCCGAAAGATTCTCCATGGTCCCAGACCTAGTGCGGAACTTATGCCACAGAAACCCTGGTGGATTTGGTGTTCTAGGGCAGGGCGAGAGGACCAGAGGTAGACCAGATGAGAGAGCATACGGAATAGAATAGGGCACGTAGGGACAGAAAGAGGCATGGCTAGGACATACCAGCACCCAAAGCCAAAATAAGAAAGCATTGGTTAGTGACCCTTGTTTATAAGAATTGAAAGTAAATTACTAAATAAAACTATGCATGTAAGGGGCACAAAATGTAGTTGTACTCTTTGATTATGTGGTATATAATAATCTGCACCATATCATCTGGTTACTATGTGGAGAAAAGAACAGCAGTGAAGAACACTATTACATTCTTAGAATGAGCAATGCATTTGATGACAGTGTATTGCTGACAGATGTTTCAAAATGGTGCATGCTATGCACAGGTAGTGTGATTAGCATCCAATAAGTGAGAGCAAATAGACTTCATACACACACAATCCATCATTTCTGTGCAAAAATGAGTATGCAAAGATTGTGCATTCAGAAAAGAAGCCATCTGACAGCCCCTTTGAATATTTGGTTTGTAAAAGTTTAGCAATGCTCTTTTTTCTATCTATACACTTTTTCAGTTGGACTAATCACATGGCTCAAGTAAATCAGCAGTGTCATTGCAATTCATTCTTCGTGTAATATCAGCTAGGGATTTTATCTACTATAAGTATTAAAGTAGCTTTTTTCCATATTAATTAGCATTATTTTAATAAATGTTGTTTATTTCTGACATCTAAGAGGGTTTTAGCAATATTTATTTTCAGTGCTTATATGTTAAGTATCTTGTGCACTCTTATGACTTCTACATTTGGTTTTTTGACATTTTGGTTGATGAATTTTAATTAAACGTAATATTAAAAGTCTAATGATACAAAGGTTGAACAAATTATAATGGCAACACCTTCATTTTCCACATTGTGCCTTCAGCTCCCACGTGCAGCTGGAGTACAATACTATTCCATGGAAGAAAGCAAGTTGCCATAGTAGGCCAATGCACCGGCTGTTCCAGTAACTAGTCTAGAGGAACAAGTTGTAAATCTTAGGTTTCAGGTCCTTGATTTTTAAAAATGCAAAATTTGGTAATCTTAACATTTTGAAAAATGAATACCCTGTTTTCCCTTATTGAGTCAGTTAATGGAGCAATATGAAAATTGACCAGCCTAAGCCCAAAATATACTCACCCCACCCCCGATAATAAGGATAATGAAAATAATTGTATATATTGTTGCCTATCCAGCAAAATATATATATATTACCTTGAATAAATGATTGATTAGACTTCTCCAGGCTGACTGAAATGTGAAATCTAAATATGGGTGTGTTGCCATAGTGGATCATTATTGTCTTATTGAATCCAACCCCAAATCCTTCTACTCCTGTACTCAATGCAGGGGCCAGTGGCAGGTGTTTCAGAGGAAGGTGTAAAAACCCCACTGCAGACGAATGTGGGATAATCATTCTCCCTCCCAATTAGGTCTCAGCCTGATCCCTAACAGTCAGAGATTGGTTTGGGCCCTGAAGCTTGGGGTTTAGTACCCCTTGCACCATATTTGTTGTGATTTAATTATGACAGCTCTGGATACTCATGATATCCATATAAATATCTAATAACCTTTTGAAGCGGAAGCAAGGGAGGAGTGAATCATAAAATTATACCAAATACAGTTCTGTAAATAGAAATGTAAGCATTTAAATACAACATAACCAGTTACTGTTGAGAGAGACATGGGCCTTATGCTCTACATATAAATAAATTCAATTATAGTTTTACAAATAATTATAAACAAAGCACTTCTCCATCATATCAGTCTATACAAAAAAAAACCCAACAAAACCCTGTTACACACTGCTATTTACCTTGGCACACTATCTGCAAAACATTAATGTGTCTAGTTCAACCCAGAAATGAGTCTGTTCAGTAAAACAGTATAGACCTATATTCCTGGCCCCACTCAGAGGCTTTAAGCTACTAAATCCTACAAATACCAAAATTCAATGTACTGTAGAATTTTCAGTTTTAATTCTTACCATGGTGTTTTTTAGATGGTACTGAAGTATATAAATCAAAGGATATTTTTATGAACCCTAAGGTTCAGCAAGAAGGAAAAGGTCTGCAAGATGAAAACATGGCTTTACTCTTCATGATTTTCTGCTGACATTTGAAGGCTAGCAAATTTCTTCAGTAGGAAGTAAAGACCCTTACTGATGCATTATGGTAACCTACAGAGCTGAGTGGTGTTCAGATGATGCAGAAACATAGAGCTTTTTCTGATCGTGAGTAGGAACAAAAAAGGGCAAAAGCAGCACTGTTGCTAGTGTCTCCATAACAACCCCAGCCTCTATATCCTTTCCTCAGCATTCTCTCTCTTGTTGGAAGGCTCACATAAAATTTAAATTAGCTGCAAATCAAAAGCCCAAAATGAGACTTCAATAGGATTAAAAAAGATGAAATATGAGTATTGCAAGGCAGTCACTGAAATACAATTTTTTTCCCCTGGCATACTTTTGAGCTCAAATAGCAATGACATGATCATTGTTATAACTTCCCTTAAGGGTCTAAAAAGCATTCTTATATAGTTATATTTTCTTTGTTGCCTACAGTCCAACTGGCTATATTTTATTGTATATCTGCCCAACTTCAAAGATGCTATATTTTTTCCTTAAGTTTAGACTTTAACAGAACAAATTTAAGTTTATCTGTACGTTTTCTACAAATCATACTCATCTGTTATTAAACATCCATTTTTTCTATTTTTTTCTGTTCATTCAATTTTTTTAAGTAACACAAATTACTATCATTATGCCTCTGATTAACTTGACGGTGAATAGGAATCGGATTTGTTTTTACTATTTAATTTTTAAATCTCAACCTGTTTTTAACTTAACAGCACAAACACAAGTGATACTTCCTCCCTTATCCCGGAGAATATGTTTTAGTGGTACTATGGCTATTATCACCTCAGAAATTGAGCATATCACTCTACATAAATCCATAGTCTAAAAATGAGTATGCTCCCAACTGTGGTTTTTCTGGCTGTCAGAGATGGGATTGTCTCTCTTTTTTTTTTTTTAGGATGTAATTGGCATATTTTAATGACCAAAGGATTTGGGGACAGAATAGTGAGAAGAGTGGCTTGCAACAATTTTCTCAGATAATGACATACAGACAGCAGTCCTCAGGCCCAGGATGATTATAGTCCCTTTACTCTGTCTTTACCATCTTTTTTTTCTCTAAACTCTGTTTATCTGTTATTTTCAAATACTTTTTTTTACTAGTTCTTCAGTGTGTTTCAGACTGTTGAAAAATAGAAGAGCTTTGTAGAAGAACTGATGCCAATTGTCCAGACTATATTTGCAAAACTCTTGTTTCCTCCAAAATTTCCATGGGGGATGGGCAGTTGTGTAACTAGTTGTGGAGAAGTGGGTTTGTGATCCTGTCTAATTGTGTATATTGAAGTTTGACTGCAGGAGTTTTCCAATATTAATCACAGTGGTAGAAACATATCTTTGTTAGAAGTTTAGCCCTCCAAGATTAGTTTGCAGGTTTTATCAACACATTTTTATATTATTAATTAAGAGTTTTAATTTAACTATTTTAGTGACAAAAATTTATGCACGCTATTGTTTATAGAGCACAGAGAAAAAAGTTCATTTTGAATTCAGAAGCCCCAGTTCAATTTTTTCTGTTTCACATATTTTAGACGTCTTATACATATTAACTTTTTACCAAGCATATTATCCTGAATTTTTTTAAAACAGAAATTAGTTTACCTAGGTATATTTCATAAATGGGCAAGAACAGATATTTAATACCTGACTGTATTGTACATCCAAGAACTCTGAGTCAAGTTTGTTTTGAAAGAGTATTTCAGGCTGCAGTTCAGGACTTTGTAAAGACAGCACTTTAAGCGCATCAGTGTTTTGCAGAGTTTCAACCTTTAGCTTATGACAAAAATGGGACAGGTGCAGCCTAGGCCTTTTAGACTTATGATGGAGCTTTATCATTGACTTTGTCTGCCCCCTTAAATGTCAACAGGCACACTTGCAGAGATGATCCACCATCCGCCTGAGGTCCAGCATAAAAATAAAAGCTAGGCACAAGCATATTTTGTTTTTCTTTGATAAAGGTCTTGCAATCAAAACATAACACATTGAACTGTTCAAACCTGAGCATTGCAAACTAAGTAAAAAAACATCTAGTGGCTTGAGAGCTGATACAGATATCAATGCTGTGATATTTGGAGCAATAAATATTGTAGTAGAAAGTGAAAACCTAAAACACAAGGCCTAGTATGACAGGACTAGGCCTTGTGTCTTAGGTTCTCACTTTCTACTACAAATATTAAAGCTGTGCTTGCTTTTACGTCTAGCAATACCTACATTTAGATATTTTTCTAATATACATATCATTTGACAACTCCCCTTTTTATTACTTATGCATGATCTTTGTTGTGTAACTGAATCATATGCAAGATTCTGATTTTCAGAACTCTGGGGTAAATCCTTAATTTAATGGACTGCATCTGGATTTGTACTAGTGGAACCGAGAACAGACTCTAGTGCTTAGAAATTGAGGGAAGTAATCCCTTAAACCTTCAAATCAGCCCCCTTCTTATTTCAGGTTTATCCTTCGAGTATATTGACTAGTTCTTTGATCATTTTAAAATGACTTAAAGTGATGGTGTTAGGATTAAAATGATACATTGAATAAGGTAATTTTTCCATTCCCTGTGAATTTTATCATGGGCTAGCCTCAAAATGACTTCATTTTGAAAAGTGAATCTTTGTAATTGAGTTAATCAATAATAGCACCATTATTATGCAGGCCCTGCTCAGTCACAGAGGTGGATTCATGCCCACTAATGTGGGCTGTATTGGCAAAGAGCACGGTGCCAACTTTTTCAGCAGATCAGGACTTCACCTTCATGGACAGTCTGTGTTGTTATTCCCACTGAATTACAGTGTTATAAATGAAGTGACTGTTCGCACTGTTATTCTAGGGGACACTATGTACTCCCTTTTGCCATGGTGTGATGTTCCCCTCTGCAATCTGGACTGGTGTATAGTTGTGTCACCCCAATCCTTCACTCCTGGAGCCCGTCTTACACTCACTCCGCTGTGTGAGCCCCCACTCCTGGGTCAGCCCACGCAAAGCCTCCTGCAGACAAGTGGCTCTTAACTTAGTGAGTGCCTCAGACCAGCCACTCATGGGATTATGCAATAGAATGACCCAGTAAACACCCCCAGTCCCAGATGCAACCCTAGGAATTGCCATTTTACAGAGTTCAGTGCTGCCCACTGGACTCTGCAAACTCATATGTTTGTCAGCTTATCAAAGAAATTGATATGCAGCAGCTCTGTCACTTTAAATGAAGTCTCTGCATGCACCCAAACCACATGCACTGCTTTAGATAAAACAAACAAGTTTATTAAGTACAGGAAGATTTTAAGTTATTATAAGACAGGGGAAGGCAAGTCAGATTTAATCAAAAATTAACAAAAGGCGAATTGCATTCTAAACTAAGCGTAACACTTTCAGCAGCCTTACAGTCTTAGATGGTTCTCACCACAGGTTGGTTGGTTGGCCTCCAACCAGGCTCTCCCCCTGCGATCAATGCTTCAGTTGCTTGATGATGTTTGTGGCTGGGTTGCGAGAGAGAGAGCAAGAGAAGCCAAAATGTCCCACCTTATCGGATGCTTAGGCTTGTCCATTGTTCCTGGAAGAGCTGGATTGTTCTAAGAATGCTTTAGGAAGGCATGAACTACCTTTCTGCTTTTAGTGTTTGCCTAGATCTATTTCAAGCTATGTGAGATGCATATTTGGGAATATTACATAGCAGAGCTTCATAACCATACATATGACATTGCAAGAAGCATGCTACCATAACAATAATGTTCAGTATGTCGTGAGCATTCCAAAAACACCTTACATGACATACTTTGCATTAAACAATACACAGTTACACTATAAGGGTGAACATGAATGATACACAATCCCGCCATAAGGGTATACATGGGGTGTAGTATGTCACACGTGGTTTATGAAATTGTACCCTGATCTCAGAGGGGCTGGCAAAAGAAGGTTTAATTACATCCTCAGTAGCTATAGAATGGTGGTTGAATGGGCATTTGGCAGATTGAAATCCCACTGGCCCTGTTTGCAGACCTGTTGGGATCCCAGTGTTATCAATGCCATCCACGTTATTGTAGCCTGGTGTGGTCTGCACAGTGTCTGCAAGCATGAAGGTGAGCCATTTCATCAGGAGTGGCCTTGGGACACTGCTGGGTTGCTGGACCAGTACACATAGCCAGAAAGTGCACCTGACATAACTGGAGAAGGATCTACGCGTGCAAGAGAAATCAAGGATGCTTTGTGCGCACATATCCTCTGCTTGCCTGGCCTTATGGATGAGGGGGATAGTACTTATATGATGTATGTATACAGTAAAATAGAGTGGGTGAAATACTACTGGGGGGGTGGTGCTCCATTCATGCTTCCCACCAGAGGTTGTAGTTCTTACGAATTTGAACTTATGGATGTGATGGAATATATTCGCCTTATAGGCATTTTTATCTTCCGTAAAATGGGCATGTGCTTCAAACCATTGTTTATGGATATCTGTTGTGTAGTTCAGCTGTAGTAAAGGTGGTAAACAGCTCTCATGACACCATATGTATGTGACCAAAATACTTTATTTCTAGACATGCACTTAATAAAAACTGAAATATTGAAAAACTGATAGCCAGGCCAGCTGCCACCAAACTCCCAAGACAGTGAACAATGCTTCTGAAATCAGTACAAAAACAGTGAACAGTTGCATGTAAAACACTCCAGCTCTGTTTCACTGATTCTGAGTGTCCCCTGCCCCTCTTCTCTTTGGCCCGTCTAGTGCATCTTAAACACACTGGCTGCTGAGGCACTGGAGTGGAGGAATGAATAGGCTACATTTGCCCTTTTCATCTAGTGTTGTTCTTTGTGGCATGGAGCACCCAATCATAAAATTGTTCTAATGGTTCCTGGGCTACAGGACATGGTAGCATGGTGGGAACTCAAAGGTTGGAGCAGGAGCTTCAGACGGGGCTGGAGTCTGCAGTCTTGCTGCTTTGAGCACAAGCAGCCTCACAAACTGTTCTTTCTGCTATGCTCAGTCTTCCTCCATCAAGCACTGCTTGTTCCCCAGAAACTGTGCTGCCAACCTCTCCTCACACTGTGCAGCCTGTCTCTGTCAGTCTGTTCTGACTGCATCTTTCTGTTGGTATTGCAGTTGTTGGTTGGCTTTATCCAAGCTGTCCACACTTAATTCTTCACAAACCCCCATCTTTCTTGATCATTGTAAGTGAATACGTGTCTCCCTGTCTTCCCTTTCCCCCCACAGTCCCCAAGCTGCTGGTTGACTGCCTGGGGAGGTGGAAGGGCCTGCCAGAACAAATGAAAGAACACATTGTTGTCTAAGTATTTTTTTTTAAATTGACTTCATTTGTAGCAAAAGCGGCTGTGAAAGGTCAAAAGATGTTTTCTATCATGAGGTTTTATTATAGTCTGAGAAAAATAATTCAGTTCTGAGGCTATCCTGTTAGTATCCACACTAGTGGATACATGCTATTATCCTGGCTTGTAATAATAATTTAATTGGGTCATAAACCGGAAATCCATCCCATCTGTGTGTTAATAGCTACAAACATGGAGACAGCAACTCACCAGACTCCAGCGCTACTTCTGCATCATCTTCTGCTTTTGCTGCCTGTTCCACTGTGAACTGCTCCCCCAGGGCATCCTTTAACAGCTCCTGTTAGTATGGACCTAGTATGTGCGGTAGCAGCTTCATTGGCAAAGCCTCATAAGGGACTGGCATGAGCACCAGAATCACACATCCTAGGTCCATACTAACAGGAGCTGTTAAGTATGCCAGTTAAGTTAAGGATGCCAACCAACACTCGCACATTGTCATGAACCACTGTGGGCTCAATGCTCATCCTGGTTCCCAGCACCCAGTCGAATTCCTTGTGGAAGAGGCAGGTAGTTGGGAAGTTTCCAGAAGTGTGATTGTCATCCCTGACTTTGCAGTAGTTGGTCTTGAGCCACTTGATTGGCTTTCTATGTCGATCAGTGGTCCGATGAATCCTAAATGCCGCAAGCTGTTTCTGAGATTTCCTGAAACACATGATGATTTCTGGTACTCTTGTCAAAGTCAAGTGTCGTCTTTGCCTCACACAAGAGATTAACCAGAATCTGGCTGCATTCCTGTGGTTAGCTAGAAGCGTGATTGGTGTAGGACTTGGTGGAAGGACAGCTTCTTATTGCTGGCCATAGCTAATGCAAGAGATGGTAAACTTTATTTCCAGTTCAGCAGTCAGCATGGGATGGATGAGTTACTTCAGTTCTGAGAATCAAGTGGGTAGTTTTGGGATAGAAGGGCTTGAGAAATACTGGTCCAGGGGATTGTGGGATAGCCTTGGCAGAGTCTCTGGACACGAGTCTAGGGACCAAGGCTTGAGATGACTTCACACTGCAAAAAGATAAGTCTCAGACCCGAATCCCAGCAGGACTTGGACTCTCAACCACTACTCCTCTCTCTCTCAATCTCTCTCTCTCTGACACAGACGCACAGAGCAGGCCCTAGGAGCTGGGTCCTGAGGGCTTACTGGTCTGAGTCAGAAATGTTTGTGTGGATGGGAGGGGTTTGGATGCAAACCCAAGTCTGAGTCAGGGCTTACAATGCCATGCAGACATACTCTTCCACTCTACCTGAGCCCACATGTTCTGCAAAAAAAAAAAAAAAAACCCCAAAAACCCATAATGGATGAATGATTATTTTCACTGTAGGCAGAGCCAGATTTAGGATTTTGGGGTTTCCCCAATGAGGTTATTCTTGGAAGATTCTTTTTCTTGCTTCTTCTACTACCCTCTGTGCTCTTGAATTCTAAATGTCTGGGTCATGGAGGGGATTTTTAGAATCATAGAAGATGAGAGTTGGAAGGGACTTCAGGAGGTCATCTAGTCCAACCCCATGCTCAAAGCAGGACTAACCTCAGCCAAATCATCTCTGCCAGGGCTTTGTCAAGCCGCAGCTTAAAAACCTTTAAAGATGGAGATTCTACCACCTCCCTAGATAACCATTCCAGTGCTTCACCACCCTCCTAGTGGAAAAGCTTTTTCCTAATATCCAACCTAGACCTCCCCCACTGCAACTTGAGACCACTGCTCCTTGTTTTGTCATCTACTACCATTGAGAACAGCCTAGCTCCATCCTCCCTGGAACCCCGTTTCAGGTAGTTAAAGGCTGCTATCAAATCCCCCCTCATTCTTCTCTTTTGCAGACTTATCAAGCCTAGTTCCCTAACCGCGCCTCATAAGTCTTGTGCTCCAGCCCCCTAATCATTTTTGATGTACATAGCCTTTCTCCACCACCTCCAGAGATTTATTTTGACATGGTGGAAAAGTTATATATTTTTAGAATTCCTTCCAGAACTCAGGTAGTTGAGCTTCAGGATTATGCACTGTCCACACCCAAGCAAAAAAGCCAGTTTGTGACATAGTTGGGATTTTTTTTGGCTGTGTATTGATTGAAATAAATGTTTTCCATATCCTAGGTACGTGTAACAATCAGCTCTTCAAACACATTGAAGAGTTATGTCAGTTTTGTTTTCTTGTCTGTCAAACTTACCATTACAGGGAACTAAATTCTATATGATTGTTATCCAATTATACAGTGAAATGATGACAGACAGAAAGACAAAGAGATCAAGCCTTCAACTCTTTACATTGTAGTTGTACAAGTTAGGCAGAAAGTTTGACAGTGTATTCATTCCCATTTATAGCCAATGTGAAGTTTGATTGTTAAATTGTTTTTCTGATAAATTTGGAAATAAATTTCTGAAATGCCTATCAAAATATGCTTTGAGTCATTTTTAAGTAAATATTCTTATAGATTCTAATGAATTTTCAGCATTGAATTGATGTAAAGGTCTTTTCAGTTATAGTTGCAACTTTTACAAGTTACAGATAGTAACAATTATGAAACTCTGGCCGCAGGTGTGTTGTGTTCTTGCTGCTTCTAATTAAAAGTGACAGTGAGCTGCTGTTTCATTCCCTGGCAGCAACATATGCCCTATAACCATAAACAAATTGATTTGACATGTTGTTTTCAATGAAATAACCGAAAATAGGTGCACGACCATTGACTGAGATATTACTTACTGTGAACATATATTGTGGCATCTATCAAGTCAAGATCTTCAGAAACTCATTTGTCTGTTTATCCTTTCTTTTTTTAATTGACACAAAGAAAAGAAGTTTATTGCAAATCTTGATCTTTTAACAGTAATTATTGAAAGTATAGCTAAATATAAGTCTTCATAATGTCAGTCATAATTATTGTAATCTTAATTATGCAAAATTTCAAAATCGGTATTTTATTCTTTTTTTAAAAAGCTTTAAGTTACTATTCATTTTGATACCCAGTGTTTATTGATAGACATTTTAATGTTATGTTGATAAATATTTTCATTCCTGTTGATAGTGACTAGTTCAGTATGAATTTAACACTATGCAAAAGTGCTCAGGTCAGTTGGAGATTATTAGGTTTGCTGCTTTATTTTTTATAGTACTACTGTGGCTATTTCATTATTTTTCATAGTAGAGTGCAATTTTTTTTATCAGGAGGTGAGAAAGTTTGAGCTGTGTACTGTAAAAATCACAAAAACAGCATTAATCAGTGTCAGACAGTATTTAACTTGTATAGTCATGGTGCCTCTCTTTTGTGGATGTAGGCAGGTCATTACTTTGACTGCTACAATGCTGAGAATTTTATTCCTATGAATTACTGAAAAATGTTACTTTTACCAGGTAACAAAATGTTCCTGTGTTCAGGCTCTTTCACAGCACCATATAACTTTAAGCGTTGTGATGGTTCATGTATTTCTAAATGAGATGATTAATAAATGAAATGTCTCAGTGATACTCAACCATTTGAATTGATAACACTATTGTTATTTCTGATTTGTCACATGAAGTAGATAGGCTTAAATTGTGGCCAGAGCTAGCTCTTGATCTTACTGAATTTAATGGCAAAATTCCCACTGATCGGAATGGGTATATGATTGGGACCTCAAATATGGTGATGGGTTTGTGTGAGGCCTGTCAGGGAAAGAGAATTGAGCTTAAGAGAGAAGAACTTATAGTAGTCAAAGAACCTCCTGAAAGTAGTGTTAGTAGTAGTATAACAAAAACATTAGTGGAACAAAATAAAATCAGTCTAGCGTATATTCAAGCTATTCTTTGCATCCATTTCTCTTCTTCCTAAAAGCAATTATTAAGCCCTTAGTAAGATATAAATACAAAGGAAAGAAAGGGTTTATAAATACAGCAACAGAAACAAAGTAGAAAAATTCAGTGGCACTTGGAAATCTGTTTACAATGTAGGCACCCTGTACTTGAGGGGCCTCAGAACTTAATTGGGAGTTTTACAATTTAGAAGATCAAGGGAGACTACAACTCCCATGATGCCTTGGGAGAAGGGAGAGAGAGTCTTCCTCTTCCAGGGAGCTCAGAAAAAAGAGCATGTGCGGACTCCATTTTCTTTTTGTGGGTGGAGTGCAGCTGATGTGGGGAGGTGCTGCTGAGAGCCTGCTGGAGTTTTGATCGAGCCGCCAGCTTCAGAGGTTGGTAGCGTTGCCCAAGCCAGGGCAAGGACTGAGCCTGGAGCTGCCTGAGGTGGGCCTGCGGTGAAGGTGGTGTGAGTGCCCCATCCCCCCCCCCCCCTGTTTGTTTTGGGGCAGCACTTCTAAAGGAAGGGGCACAGCAGAGAGACTTTGGCTTGGTCTGCCCTGAGAAGAAGCAGAGAGATATTCTTTTCAAGTCAGGGCCAGGATTGCTGACATTTGGTTGGGCCGACTCCAAATCTTCAGCTTGATACCTTGGCTGAACTGATACACTGAACCAACAGAGTGCTGTCTCTTTCTTCAGATCTTCAAGCGCACCCACGCAAGCAAGGGGTTAGGGCTCTAAACTCTAGGGAGTGTACACTCCAGAGGTGGGGTAAATAGTGGCAGTGTAAATGTCACATAGACAAGTTTCATTTATTACTGTATACTACATTTATTAATTTATTTGTTCAACTACGCCTGTGGATTTAAAATAGTAGTGGTATTTCATTTCAGTCTGTTATGCCATATTTCCTTAATTTGTTAAGTAAAGGTGTGTTAACTCTAATTTAAGTATATTGGAAGTATAGTTTGCATAACTGGTATTTTTGAGTTAGACCCATGCCACAGAATATCATTATTATTATTGGAATAGGTTTAGTCCTGGAAACTCCCAAGGCACGCTATTGAGCATGTACAGAGTCTGGCCAGGTGGAGGCACCACCAGTTTTAAATTCCTTTAGAAGTAAAGGGACTGCAGCTGAGGGATGGATAAGGGATTCCCACCTGTCTTACATCATGACTAGGATACTCAGGATTTCCTTTGTTGTCAGCAACCTTAGGCTGAGTGTTGCCTGCTCCCAAGTAACCCAGAAAAAAAAAGGGGGTTGCAACAATAAAGCTATTTTTAAAAATTCACATTGCTGCTTTGGTGAGTTTTTCTTTGGAAAGTTGTATCTATGTCACATGATGCTGTAATGACAATGGTAACTGAATACTTCATTAAAAATAGGAATATTAAAATAAAACCCCTGTGAGTGATCAGAATATATGTTGTGTATGGGCAAAATTTTCAAGCAATGTATTTTATCAGTGTAGAAAGAAAAATGTGTTGATTCCTATCCAACAGTCATTAAGAATTCCACAATACAGAGCAATGACTTCATATTTCTAGTAGATTTGACACATTCAAATCTACTAGACTGGTATTCTTTTTCTAAATGATGAATGAGTAACTGTCCTGATCTAAGAACAAGTTATGGATGGATGGATTGATCTTTATATTGATTTTTACTGTGTACATACTTGAACATGTTTGTTTCTTCTCCATCTCTCAAAAAAACATTTTTTTCAAAAGAAAGTCTTTCTGATGTCTCCTGCAATTAGGTGCTGCATCGACATTTTTTATCACAAGAGTCCACAAGAAGTTCATTTCAAGAAGAACTAGTAGGCCAAATTTAGTTGTTCTGTCTTCTTACACATAATGCTAGTGGTCCAAAGTGATTCTCCCAACTTTCTCCCTATTCTCAATACTCAGGCTTGGTCTACACTTACCTCCGCGATTTGGCGGCAGTCGACAGGAGTTCCGCAAAGTACTCAAAGAACTTGCGTAACTCCCGTCAACTGCTGTGCTTCTCTTCTGTGCGCCACCTTCATTGCACTGTGCCACTTGCGGGGGTAGATTAATAACGTCGACTTCTGGATTGACTGAGCACGTCTTCACTGACCGCTCAGTTGATCCAGATAAGTCGATCTGATGGCGGCGACTTTGCCGCTGTGAGTGTAGACATAGCCCCAGTTTCAATAAACCTATCTCACTATTTTTGTTAGACTGTTTGCCTGAGGGTTTTATGGCATATTCATATAATAGTTGAGTCATGTTCAAGTAAAATTAGAGGAAGCCTTCTTTCTATCAAATACATAAAAGGTGATATCAGAGTTGAAAAAAATCAATGTTTTCCATTTTTCAGGGCTGAGGGAAATCATCACAGTGGGGTTTAATAAACACTAAAAGGATGTCAGTGCATAAGAGCATTTTAAGAAGAGCTACATTGGTGTTTCTGCTAAATTGCTCTCCATGGAAGAGCTGCATGTAAAACTGAAGGTTTGCTTTTTACCTGGTTCTGACATTATTGTGAAGTTAAATGCAGGTTGCCTGCTTCCTTGTTTGTCTTTAACTCCTCCATTCAACTCTTGTAATTGCTGTTTAGTTAGAATGTGTCAGCAATTCATGATAATTGCTAAATGGCCTACTTTTTGCATGTCACAAACTGTTTTTCCATACAATTTTTATAGTGTTCAGTAAAGCTGAGACTGCTACTACAAGCGTGTCAGAAATATTGAGGAAAAATAATTTGCAGGTCCTCTTTTTGCTTAATAGACTGATCAGCCTGACTCGTATGTCAGTCAGTATTTTGTTTGATAACAAATGTTTTGGGTCCTGATCCTGCTGGCATGTTTGTTTAATTTGACTACCTTGAGTAGTCACATTGATTTCAATGGAATAACTCTCAGTACTAAAATTTAATCATATCCATAAACATTTGCAGGAATTAAGCTTTGGTGAATTATTGCTTGTATACATCTCAACCCAAAGCATAAGACACTCCAGAGTGGAATTGTACCTGGTTATTTTGTAATATGCACTTTGTAGTTTTATAGGACATTATAATTTATGGTGACATACTGCATAGCTGGCCCGATGAAAGTTTTTAAAAATATAAAAGTTAGCAGACCACAAAATAGAGTATTCATAAAAGTAAATAAAAATATTAAGGCCCTGATCCTTTAATTGATATCAATGGGGCTTCACTTGGGCACTGAAGTCCTCCCATGTGCTATCAATTAGAGGATAAGGGTCTAATCTCTCATCTCATTAATGAAACAATAAAGACAATGAAAAATAAGATTTTTCTAAATTTTGCTAATGTCCCACAGGAAGGGAGACTGGCCACTGTCTTGGATTGCCTCCTATCTTAAAGAAACCCAAGGTGCCCCTTTTGAAAGCTGCTTCTTTTTGTTTTGTATTTGATGTAACAGCATTAATGAAACCTGGGTTTCTGCTTTAATAATTTGTTCTAGAACTATCTTGTCTTCACCCTGGCATTTCTTTATTGGCAGTAAACCATGAATATTGTACAAACGTTTTTTCCATTAATGTTGTCGTAATTGTTTCATTAAATTTAAGCATGGATACTTGAAGAAAATCACAACTTTTATTCCTTGGTACTGAATAAAGTTGGTCAAAACTCAGAATGTCTCATGGAACAGAAATTGCAACATTAAAAAAAAAAAAAAAAAGTTGCAAATCAGGGGACAGGGCAGAAGCAAAAATGTAGAAATTTCCTGTGAAATAGAATTTCTAGGGGAAAATTATTTTGGATTAATCAAAATTCTTGTTTCAATAAAATAAAAATGTTTATTTTTATGTTGACTCATATTTTTAAATGTTATCTCTATATTTTTATTTGACTTCATATTTTTATTTTATAGTCTATATTTGTATTTTATTTTTCATTGTAAAATTAGGGTTTAATAATTTTTAATTTATAACAATCTAAAATTAAATTAAAATACTGTAATTGGGGACTGGTATTGTAATTTGTAAATGGCAATCAGTAACTTGTATTCTAATTGGTTTGCTTGTGGTGTTTGATTAGCTCTTTGGTAACTGGTATTATATCTGGTCTTTTGTAATTGATATTCTAATGGATAATTGGTATTGCAGTTGGTAGAAACATAGAAATAGTAGGACTGGAAGGGGACTTCAATAGGTCATCTAGGCCGTGTCTATACTGACGATGGCAAATTCGCCACCGCCAGATCGATCGAGCGGTCAGTGTAGACCCACTCAATCAATCAGGAAGTCTACGCTGGTAAACCACCCCCTCAAGTTAGTTCTATTTTTGGAGATATGGGCCCAATCATAGAAACAAGGAAAGTTTCAGGCTTTTTGATCAAGTAACTTTAATAAATATATTTCATAGATATATTTTATTAATTAATTATGACCCATAAATTAATGTTGCCCTTAATTAACATGAAGTTTATTCACAATTATAAAAGTGAATGATGTAATTAAAATTTCCTTAGAATGTTGTATTTAAGCATGCTACAATGGTGAAAGATGTGGAACTCTACCCAAGTTCTGACCGTAAACGGCTGGATTTTTCTGCTAAAACGGGCAGCGGTGAAATAGATAAAAATGACATTTTAATTCAATAGGTTTATTGTATCATTTATTTGTACATCACCAGTAGGCAGTGGAGCAGATCACAGTCTAACAGTTTTTATTGCTGTCCTCATTTCATTAAGACAGCATTGCATTGGTTTACGTTGAAGAAGCTTTCCTGGCAGCTAGTAGGGCTAAAAACGTTTGTTTAAATAAAAGATTCAATCTTACTGGACCATGAACAGTGTCAGTGTCTTGTGTCATTGTGTCTGCCCCCTACTATGCTGCACTTTACTTATACAGGAATTGAGTTCAAATATAAAAGAGAGGATTAAAAAATAAGTTATTGTACATATTTTTAAGATGCTTATTCCCATAGTAGTTAGTTGAAGTGAAACATTTAAACAGAAAAGCATGTTAGTTATTTTTTCCTCTAGTTTTTTAAACATCACAGACAGTTGTATCTTTAATTAGAAATTAAAATAAAATTATGGAAGAATTCCCATTCTCTTGCCCAGCCTTCAAAAGTAGTAAAAGACTCATTACATTACTCTGTCCCACTCACCTTGATGAGTATTGCCAAGTTTTTTATCCTTTGTTCCTAAGTGCATATTTAGAGTGAATGTGAGAACATATCGTATAGAGTAACAGTATATGAATGGTATAATAATAATATTTGAGCTGAATTTTAAAGGTTTGGGCTTTTTTTTTTTTTCTTTTTTCTTTTGCTTGATGGGGGAATCTCTCATTTCAATTTCATCTTTGGTTGAATATGTGAGTGAAATTAGTTGTTGATATTTTGGGAGATTTAATTCATTCTGACCAATGTTTAAATATAGAGGATTAGTTACTCTGAGATCAGTTTGTTGTTCCAACTCAGATCTGAAGCTTGTGCAAGTAGAAGTTGCATCATATAACTATAAGGCTAATCGAAGCTATCTCACTATTATGAACCCACAAGAGGAAATTGAAAATTCTCTGTATATATTGAAATCAACATTCTTAGCTCAGCCTAAAGGGAGTTCAAGAGCCTAATCTAGGAACACAGCCATGAGTTGCTCATTAAGCCTAATTTTAAAATGAAAGTTTTGATTATATCTTTGCACCTTTGTTTTTCAGGCTCACTGTTATTGCTTCATATAATTGAGCCTGTTTTTTATCATCCTCTGTTAACAGCCTATTTAATAACACAGTTCAGTTACCTTCTAAGTTCATATATATTACCCATATACTTTGCTTTCTCTGAGTATGCTATGGTTTCCAACTGTAATTTTATGAAAATATATGTAATGTTTATAACATTTGTGTACCATCTATTGTATTAAATAATCAGACATTGCTTGTGCAAAAACTACAGAGTTATTATCATATGTTTGTTTTTAATGAAAAGAATAGGATTTAGAAAAGATACAGAAGTGCTAGCCGGAATTAATTATTTTATTACAGAAACTGAAGAGAAATCTTTCCACAATTTGTAAGATAATATACATAAAGTAATCTGATAAAATATGTTGCTTATGTTTTGTTTTCAGTTTTTTTCTTTAATTTCATTTTTATTAGTATATTTGCACAAACGTACCTGTTTACATGTTAGAGGATTAAGGGGGTGATTTTTAAAGGCACAAACAGGAGGTCAGTGGCCAATTGCTGTTGAATTTAGATAGGATTTGAGCACCTAACTCTCATAGTTAGGGAAATGTTCCGGAAATCTCAGCCCAATAAACTAATAACTAACTTACTTCTGAAAATTGTGCTAAATAGTTTTCTGTAAAGTTAGTGTTTTCAGAGTTGAATTTGGCCCTAAGGATTTAATCAAATGTTGATAGAATTTCCTCCTTGTTCTTCTTTCAGGGGGAGTTTTCTCCACTTTGGAAAGAGAAGGGGGGTTCACTTGCCTAAACTTATGGATCTCCTTGATCCATGCAGACTGGAGACCCCCTCGGGGTGTTCAGTAGTGCAGATCAGGATTTCATATTCAAACTACAGTGATTTGCATCTTTTTGCCCCATAGATTTGGGAGCATGCCACAGAGAAAGGAGAGCCTGTACTCCCTCCTAACTTGCACACCAGGATCCCCACACAGCATCTATTAGAGCAGTGTTTCTCAATTGGTGTTCCACGGAACCCTGGGGTTCCGTGGGAACCCTGTTAGGGTTCCGTGAGAAAGTGACTTAGCGCCGCCGAGAGCAGCTGTTCTCCGCACCGCTGAAAAAGGGAAGATGTCCCGGATTTTTCGGCGGAGGGTATCGAGTATGAGTGTAATTTCCCTGCGGAGCCTAAAGGGTTCCGTGGGGAAATTTAATTGAGAAATGCTGACCTAGTTGTTTGTATATAATTTGCTTATTTCTACATTTTTTTTGGCCCCATATGTAAAAATACTGTTGAGAGTTTGGGGGGTTCCGCAATTATTTATCGAGTTCAAAAGGTTCCGTGGCCAAATTTAATTGAGAAACACTGTATTAGAGGGACTTTGTGGGCTGTAGTGGAATCGGAGTGTATGCCTTTAGATTGGCATTCCCTGATCCTTTCCACAGCCCCTCTTGGCCAGAAATATAGGTTTATAATTTGTTCACAAAGGAGATGAAACCAGGATGACTGCACTCACTCATAGGGATGAAGAAATGGTAGTTTCAATCCACAGTTTATTTTATAGGGTGATGTGCTGCAACCATTTTAAATAATTTATACTTACAACTATTTCTGAGATACCAGAAGACAAGCAACTGCCTCTCAAATAGTGACCTTCAATAGTAACAATTAGTATAAAATTTTTGTATATGATTCTGTATGTGATTTCTCCATGTAAGCTCTGCATTCAGAGATGTTAATTTTACAGACTTCTTTATGTACATTTGTCTCTTTACTTTTTTCCTCCTAAAACTACGTTAGGCTGCACCTTCATAAAACAGTGGTTAGGAGAATCAGTTGTAATACTGTTAACAAGTTTTTAAAATCTGTTCAATGCTTTCAGCTGACATAAAATAAGGAAAGTGATAGCTGTGTTTGGACAATTTGTGACATATATTTGCCACAATAGTGACAACAGCTAAGGTATAATTGCCTCTAATTACAGTAAATGTCACATAGTTAACAATCAATACATATTCCATTGACTACTTAATAGGAATTATTTGTAAAAATGCTCCTATCCTTCTATTTGAGGTTAAAAAAAAAAAAAAAAAATCCAGCTCTTCAGTGAACATCACCTTTGTTGATTTCAAATGTCCACCATTTGTAAAAGCTGATTATTTGCCCTAAAGGGCCAATACAGCAACAAAAGAAAATGTCAAGCTTCCAGGAAACCCATACAAAGCCCCTGAAGAGGGGTTTTTCATAGCCTCTCTATACTTTGTGTGCAAACCAGGCATATTTTTACATTGATTTTTGTCTTAAACGGATTTGTACCACTGGTCATTTAGTTTAATTTTAATTAATATTAAGACATTAAAGTGTGTGGGTGGGTGGGAGAGGGAGAGATGTAAGTAGGATAAAATTGCTGAGAGAGGACTGGAAGGTTAGTCAAAATGACCACACCACTGTGCCTGCAAAAGTCTAATATTACTGCCCTTATCAGGTAGTTCCTATTTTCCACGTCCATCTTTGTTGAATGAGCATTATTTACATTCCTTATGTAGAGATGCTTAATTACACAGCTGTACCCAATTTTTATTTATAAATTGAGCCTTTAAAAGACAGTTAGTTTATATCCTACTTAGCTATTACAGTAATATTGAAAACACTTTTTATCTACCTTTTTGGAAGTGGCACAGTTTTTGCCCCTACAACAAATTGCAACTGAGATGGTAGCACATAGACAGCTACCTATATTTTTACAGGTGTAAATCAAGGAGGTAGATGTCCAATAGCTTCCATTTGCATCTGCAGTTTATTGTGTGTTCAAAATTATAGAAACAGTATTTCCAGATACAAATTAGATGCTGGTTGACACCCATCTAAACATAAGGTTTTTGAGAATATTTCTAATGGTATTGGCAAACTATGAATTTCTAAGCTGTAAATGTGTGGCTATGAAGTTCAACATCAGAAATGCATTGTTCAGATCCATAAAGATTAAAGAAAACCTTTGATTTTCACTAGCAGCTAACATATGTTAGGCTTGCAAAATAATAAGACTGGGGTGGGAAAAAGCTGTGAGTCACAGGAAATGTATTTTTCTTGTTCAATTTACTTCCAGAACATAGACCTATTATTAAACTGAACAGTGATAGTTAGGGTTATGTTCCATGATGTATTTAAATGCACAAATAGTAGTAGTATTGATGAGCTTCCAAAACCCTTATTGTGAAATCAATGTTCATATACTTTATATCCTATTAAAATTTGTGTTCATGACACCACATCACAATGTTTTATTAATTCCAAAGTGAATAAGTTTGTGTCCTTTATTATATTTATATATATATATTTTTAAACAAAATGAAAAGGTGTTATTTGACTTTTTAAGGTATATTTCTTTTTCAATTCTCTATTCCCATCCTGGTGTATGCCTAATCATCAGATTATTTCATGAACAATCTGTAGGATATGCGTGAGAGGCTGTTTAAATTCGTGCGTCCCTTTTTATATTTTTCTGCATATCACAGTCTAGTAGAGTGGTTCTCTAACTTTTTCATGCTGTGAACCATTTCTGAATATAGAGATCCTCTCATTGACAACCTCCCCTCCCTACCATCTTATCCCATGCCTTGCTTAGGGAACTTTGGTTATATGAAAAAAGTAATGATAGGTCTAATATTTAATGACACCAAATGAAAATAAACTCACTTTAATATGAGGCGTGCAGCTACTTGGTTATAATGGATTTTGTGCATGTGCTGTTTATTTTTTCTCCCTGGTATAAGACTTTTTTTTTTAACTAATAAATGTAATTTCCTTGCATTACCTGCAGCCCCACTGTTCTAATCTGTCTGTCACTTAGCAAGTTGATTCCACCCTGAGTGTTTCCTAGCCTTCTAAATCTGCTGTCATCCACAAATTTGATCTCTGTTTAATTTACACCCAAAACAAAACACTCAGCAAAAAAGTGGTGTTTACACCCAACAAAAAAAGACATGAAGCAGCTACATGTAACACAAACAGAGGTTTAAAAAATCCCTGAGAACCCTGAAAGAGCACTGGACTGGGCTGTAACTAGCAGGAAGTGTTACTGTTGATATTTTGGCAGATGCTACACCAGTATGTCAGTAACAGTTCTTTGGGACCATCTGCAAATGCTCTGCCAAATACTATTTATTCACAATTTCAGAACCATCCCTCACTCGTTTGAGCAACAGTCTGCATGCACAAGTAAACTGCTCAGGCAAACTTGTTAATCTGGAAATGAGGTGTTCCTTAAATACTTATTTTACAACTTTGAGTGACAAAAATACCTATAATGTAAGTTCAGAGTTGTAGAAAAAGTGGCAAGAAATGTAAATCAACCTTCTGATTAAAACTCATCTTTCTTGTGTTTTCTCCAGAGATTATATTTTCTCTATGAAACATTTAACATTGTTCCACACCAAGAAATGTCTTGCAATTCCCTGGTGCTGAAGAGAGAGTTGAAATGTAGAAACCCATCAGTTCTTAAATGCCCATATGGATCATACTTATATCAGCCAAGATGGAAAGCTGCCTTAATCAAGTCTTCAAGATGATAACCTATATCATCTTGAAAGAAGGAATCAAAAACATTAGGGCTGCTTATATTTTCTGAAAATCCTCAAAGTGCCAGAAAGAAATCCATTCATCTGGTTTAGTTTGGTAAATGAGAGCAGTTTAATGTCTTCACGAGAAGTATTTATTAACTTCAGCACAGTCAAATCAAGGATGAGTTTGATTCATGTTCCAATGACCCCTCCTTTTAAAATAACTCCAGTTTTATTAGAATGTTGTAGGTCCCCACTCTTTCAATGGTTCACGCACATTCTAATTGAGTCAGAACCCTCTAGCAAGCAGTGGATCCTAGAAGACAAGTGTTCAGACCTGACTCTATGTAAGCATGTCTGGATCCCAGACATTCCTCAGTTCCTTTTTACAACTGAAGATCAGAACCTCCAGTCCTTCCTTTCAAACCTCTTTTGGTTGTTCTCTTGAAATTTTCTCTAATAGGTGGAGTGTTACATAGGTTAAGTCTCAGTCATAAATTCTGCTCCCATGTCTGGTCTGGTGCAGTTTCACTGGCTCTGATAAACGTTGCCTTGTTCAGCTTTTTAGTGTCCTCCATTATGGCAGATCCTGGTTTTAAAAAAAAAAAAATCTCGGTATAAGTGCATATTTTGAAGAGCCAAGATATCTATAACTGGTCAACGTTCCTGGTGCCAGTAGTTGCTTGGCTAAAATCACTCCTCAAAGCACTACTGTCCTGGGCTTTCACCCCTTGTACTTGTCAGAAGTGGAAATCCTAGTTCTGAGTCTAACATTTGGAAAACGGATTTGCTGGCACCCACTTCATGGAGACCTGGTTGTTAACAGTAAGGATCTTTTTTGTTGTTGAAAGATACCTTCAAGACCAGCTCAGAGAAGTCCTTGGATTCAAAGAAATGTAAGAGGAAGGACACTGAGTCATCTCTGCATCACCTGTCTTCTCCTTGGCAATAGATAGGGGATTGATTTGGTCCTTTATATACTCCTTGGTCCAAATATTCACTTCTTCTTCGAGTGGTTGCAGACTTGTGTTTCCAGTCAGATATGTGCATGCCTAGTACATGAAAACCAAATAACTTTGCCTAGCAGTATCCCTATGAGTGGTGTTTGCAGCCTTTGGCCCTTAAGCCTCCTTTGACTATTTAGGGGTGATGCCACCCCTGTTCCCCTCAGTTTCTTTGCATTGCCTGCAGCTTGAGTAGGACATTCTTTATGGTGTTTACCTCTCGGTTCTTTCTGTCTGGTGTTTCTGGATTTTTTTGTGTATAGTTAGCAGTTAATAGCACCCCTAGGTTTTTGTTAGTTAGTAATTAGCAGCAATTTTTAGCCCGATGAGAAGCCTTCCCCAGGTTTTAAACATTGCCCGTCATGTGGGGTGACTATTCCTAATAGTGACTCCGACACTCTCTGCTTATTGTGCCCAGCAGAGGGGCACATTAACGAAAGGTGCGTCATCTCTAAGTAGCTCAAGAAGAAAATGCAAGCAGTGAGAGACTTGCACATTAATAAACAGCTTCTGGAGCAGGCCATAATACCCACTTTGGCACCAGGCACCTCTGCAGATTGTCTGGTCCTGCAGAGCCCTCCAGAGCGAACACGAGATGTTTTCCCTAAGAGGAAGAGAAATTGTTCTCCTTCCTCTGGCCCTCTAAGGAAGAGTTACCACAAGACAGACTGAGGCCATTCCAGGACTCTGAGAGATTCCTCTTTGTCTTCTAAGAGGAGTGCTGACCAGCATCATGATTCCTCCAGTACGCAGGATGGAGTGGGGCCATCTAACTGCTCCCCATTACCACACCAAGATCAGTTGGGTTCTGTACCATCAACCCCAGTAATGGGGCATCTGTTGAGTCCAGTACTGACGACATCATTGTCAGCACCAACTGTCCCTATGTCATTGGCACGCATAGCAGGTGGCATCAGACCTGCATTGCCTCTCTGTTCCTGATTCCCAATAATTCAGGAACATTCAGCTGCCATGGCTGCTGCTTCTGCTGCTGTGCCCTCGGCACCATGTGGTCTGGTGACAGTCTTTTCATTGGCACCATATTCTGCACTACCTAAGACTCAGAGTGCAGAGTTGTGGTGTGGGGGTGGGTCAGCCTTCTTTTCAGCACCAAGTGGTCCATCAGCGCAAACACCGTCTTTCGCACCAATGATATCTTTATTGCAGACCTTATCTTAGGAGGTACTGGCCTCAGTTCTGGTTACAGTCTTTCGTTCTGATACTGAATGGAAGTGCTATGCCTCTTTCGATACTGAAGGAATTGACTGCTCATCCATTCTCAGTACTGATGCCATCTCCATATTGGTTTTCGGACAAGGCCGATCATTTGCTTCCTCCATCAGGGTGGCTCCTCCACTACCATCAGGCAACTTCCAGGGCTCCTCAGGATCAAGTTCAGGATAATCTTCTTCCTCTCCCTTGCCTTCCAAGCAACACCCTTGGAAGTCCTCAAGACCATCTTCAGACCACCATCAGCACCGAGATCATCGCTTTTGCTGACCTAGTACCTGCTGGCCACCACTGCCTAACCCTTTTTTCCAGTGCCCTCCTTGGAATCCGTAGGACATTTCTCAGTCTGCAGGATCCAATTCTTCCAATTCCAGTCCAGGGCAAGATCACCAATCCCAGCTGTAGTCTTTCTTCCCCAGACATCTCTATTGCTGACATACTCTGTGGTCATTCTTCCTGAGTCGGTTCAGCCTGATTCTCTCATACAGGACCAAGTTTCTCACTCAGGAATCTCCATTCATACTGATCATTTCTTTCTCGTCACCAGATGACTCCACAGTACTGGATTCTTCTTTCCCTGTGCCTGAGTATTTTAAGTCATATCAGCACCTCCTGTGATTATGGCTTCCACCTTGGGTACTGAGGCCAGGTTTGTGCTGGACAATATGCATAAATTGCTGGATATTCTCCAGTCCTCAACTCCAAGGAAGGTAGCTCTCCCAATAAGTGAAGCTCTCTTGAAGCCTGTGAAGTCCTTGTGGAATACCCCAGCTTCATTACCATATACAGCAAAGTATTCTGAGAAAAGCAGTGTTATGTTCCTGTGGAGGGCATCAAAAGTTGCTATTCCCATGCAGCCCCTAACTCTCTCATTGTAACAGCAATAAACAACAGATCACAGCAGGGGAGATACAAGTTCACATCAAAAGACAAAGAATTTAAGAGGCTGGACTTGATGAGGGATCACTCTGGTGACTGTTCTTTCCATGTTAAATCACAACTGGTTTGCTGCCTTGGATCTTCAGGACACTTACTTCTATGTGGACAGTTTTCCTGAGCCACAAGAGGTTTCTGAGATTTATCATTGCACGTCAACACTATCAGTACGCTGTACTTCCCTTTGACCTGTCCTCCGCTCCATGCATTTTTACCAAATGCATGGTTGTGGTGATAACATACCTCAGGAAAAGAGGAACTTTTCTTTGTGGATGATAAATTAGTGAGGGACAAGTCCTCTCCCATATCTAATTCACACTATGCCTTTATGAATCTCTGGGTCTGATTTTGAACAAGAGAAAGTCGACATTAATACCAACTCAAAAAATTGAGTTAATTGAGACCCTAGTAGATTCTACAAGTTCAAGTGTTTCTACTGAACAAACTGTTCCAGGCAGTTCCACACCTGTGTGTCTCACTCTCTACTTTCAACCTTCAGCTATGATCCGGGTATTCCTGAAGCTATTAAGTTATGTGGCCGCATGCACTTATGTGGTCCAGCATGCAAGATTGGGTCTTCATCCTCTTCAAGTGTGGTCAAAGCTGGTCTATCACCCAAATTCTCAGTCATTGGTCAGGTTTGTCCAAGTGCCTCCAGCAATTCTGGGCTCCCTATTGTGATGGACAGTTCAAAGCAATGTATGCCAGGACATTCCCTTTGCTCATTGTCTTCTGACCAGGACCACAGTTACTGTTGCTTCCACAATAGGTTGGGGAGCACATCTGGGGAACTAAAGGTCAAAGTTTTATGGATGGAGCAGGAAGCATCTCTTAATGTCATTATCCTGGATGTCAAGCCATTTACAAAATGGGCAGGGTATTTTGAACACAAATCAAGGTCACCGCGGTTCATATACTCACTGACAGCAACACCATGGTGTATTACGTGTACAAGCAGGGAAGAGCCCATCCCACCCCATCCAGCTTTGTCAGGAGGTGACAAAATTGTAGCCATTCTGCATCAAAGAGAACATCATTCCCACAGCCAGGGACGCAGAATTACTTGGCCAATTGTATAGGAAGGAATTTGTCTCAGAATCATGACTGGTCTCTGAAGAGCAGTGTGCTGAGGTCCATATTTGGACAATGGGGTCTTCCTGCTATCGACTTGTTTGCAGTGAAGGACAACAAAAAGTGCCATCAGTTTTGCTCTTGAATGGGTCTCAGTCTGAGTTCTTCAATCGACACATTTAATCTCAGTTGGGGATTGGCCCTGATGTATGATTCCCCCCCCCCCCCCCACTCCCCCCCACCTCCGGTTCCAATCATTCCTCAGGTCATCCTGGAGCTTAAGATGGATTGTGCCAGGCTGATTCTCATCACACAATCCTGGCCAAGTCAATGTTGGTTTTCCAACCTGCTCAATCTTTGTTTGTCCACACATTCCTCTTCCTTGTTGTCCTGATCTACTGATACAATACCACTGTCAGATTTTGCATCCAACACTGAATAATCTGCATCTCACAAAATGGATGCTACATGATTAGATAAGGAAGAGGACTGCTTCCGAAGCCATTCAACAGGTTCTGCTTAATAGTAGAAAGCCCTCTAGTAAGCGGAAACAATTTTTGATTTTGTCCCTGGCTTGGGAAATTCAGCCCTGCATTCAGGACATGTTGGAGTACCTATTAGACAGACCAGAGGACTGAAGATGTATCCGTTTGTTGAAGATTCACTTAGCAGCAATTTTGGTGTTTCAAGCTCCATGGTAGTCAGATTTTTTAGAGGGGTCATTTGTTTCTTCCCACCAGTGAAGGAAGTGATTCCTCAATGGGACTTTAACACTGTAAGCTGTCCTCCTGGGTCCTCTGTTTGAGCCCTTGACAATTTGTTCTTTCTCTTCTGTAACAATAGGCAGCATTTCTTGTGGCCATAACTTTTGCAAGGAGAGTTAGTGAGCTACAGGCCCTAATGGCAGACTCTCTGTATTACTCAGTTTTTCAAGGACAAGGTGGTCTTGAGGCCTCATCCTAAATTTTTGTCATAGGTGGTGTCACAATTTCATCTTATCCAGACAATGCACTTACCTGTATTTTTTCCCAAATCTCATTCAAATGCAGACAAACATCATCTTTGTTCCTTGGATGTGAGACGATGCTTGCAATTTTACTTGGAAAAAGCCAAGCCATTTTGTTCATCCTCGTTTTTTGTTTCCTTTGCAGATCAGATGAAGGGTCAAGCAGCCTCTGCCCAAATGATTTCCAGGTGGATAACAACCTGTATTTCAACGGCTTATGGGATAGCTAGGACTTGGCCTCCACAGAGGTTAATAGCTCATTGAACAAGGGCATTTCTCAGTGACGTTTCAGTATTGTACGTTTGCAGGCCTATTACTTGGTTATCCATACATACCAATGTTATACTATTACAACCACATCTAAATCACATGCAAATTTGTGGAAGGCAGTCCTGCAGTTAGTTTTTAAATAGACTCTGAACCCCACCTCTTTCTGATACTGCTTGTGAGTCACCTGAGTAGAATACACATCTGCAACCCACTGGAAGGAGAAAAGATGGTTACCTGACTATACAGTAACTGTTGTTTTTCAAGATGTGGGTGTAGTCATGTATTCCACGACCCATCCTCCATCTCCTCTGCAGAATCTCAATTCTGATGTACCGTTTGAAGGAACTGAGCAGGTAGGGCAGTGCCACACTTAAATAGCCAGGGGAGGGGTTTAGTAGTCAGAGAGCACGAGCACCATCCCTATGGGTACTGCAAGGCAAGGTTCTCTGGCTTTGGTGCTCAGGGCATCTGCACACTTAAATGGAATACACTTCTCCACCCACACCTTGAAGAACAACAGTTACCGTACGATAGGTAACCATCTTTTCCAGGAAGTGCATGTATGTGATCCTAATGATCAGTGCTTTCTAGAAAGTTCCAACTCAACTCTTTAGAATGCATGCCTGTCCCAGAAATGGAGATCTATCCTGACAAGCTCTCTAAGAACTAGCATTACTGGTAATTATTTTTTTTCAAACATCTATCTCACACTATTATTATTGTATGAAAAGTTCCAGAGGGGTAGCTGTGTTAGTCTGTATACAGCAAAAACAACGAGAGTCCTGTAGCACCTTAAAGACTAACAAATTTCTGCAGGCATAAGCTTTCATGGGCTACAACCCACATCCATCTGAGGAAGTGGGTTGCAGCCCACAAAAGCTTATGTTTGCAGAAATTTGTTAGTCTTGAAGGTGCTACAGGACTGTCGTTTTTATTTTTATTGTATATTTTTATCATTTTTAGACTAGTATCTGAAAGCCGCAATCTGGACTGGGGATTGTTGTGCTAGGTATTATAGTCAGTTACCTCCCTTCCCATTCCTCTCCTCCCCACACATTTTTACTGCTCATAAGTAATTATTAAGTCCATTTAGGGGTCATTGCTACCTCACACCAAAATGCACTGTATTAGAGCTCATCTTGTCAGATACTAGTTTTCAAGTAAGTTATTACTTTCTTCAGAATGGACTTAGAAATAATCATGAGATTTTTTTCCAACCACACTTTGACCCTGTTGGAAAAGCAACTCTCAAAATATTATGAAAGCCAAGCTTTCTGAGCCATCAGTGAAATGACCAGGTAATTCCAAGCTTCCTGAGCAGTTACCTCAACATCATGGAATTCAGGATTAGGATGACAGAACTCTTCTCCTCAGATATTACAAAACTAACAGACCAGACCAAAACCCAGCCGCCTTCTTCTAAGCATGATGTCAAAATACCACATTTTGGTAATTGATTCCAGGCTGTATGGGCTGAAGTTCATAATTTTGAATTAGATTTAATAAAGGACTGTAGGCCATCAAAGTAGATGGCAGAAAAACTCCAGAGAAGTATTAATACAGTGCAACTAAATTTGCAAAACCTGCTATAGCTAATCCAGATAAGATGGGAATCATACTGTTTTTTCCTGCCACTTTCTTACTAAAGAGACAGTTCTTTCCTGTCAGTTTCTTGCCAAAATGTGTCATATTCTTCACTGTGCTAATGAGTAGTCTATTGTAATAGCAAGGCCTTTTCTTTCTCAAACATGTTTCCCTTTTGTTTTGCTGTTCAAACACCTTAGGCTGGGCTTTGTCATCTGTTGGTTAAAGTACCTGAGGCAGTATTTGCTATCAAATGTGATCCTTTTAGCAATTAGTAATAACATAAAGATACAGAAATCTCTTGTTTTTCCTATCTCTTGTCTGCTTTGTCATCTAGACTAGGACTTCCAAAGGAGCTTAAGGGAGCTAGGTGTCAGATCCCATTGCATTTCAATGGGGTTTAGGCGCCCAACTCCCTTTAGACACTTTTGAAAATCCCATCAGAAATCATCTTCTAATCCTGTAATATGCAAAGGTACATAAACTAAAGTCACTCTGTATATGAACTTGATGAAGTGAAATGTGTATTACTCACTATGTCAAGAGTCTCTTTTGCCTTTAATAGCCTCTTTATAAAATGTCTATACTTTCTTCCAAAAATATTTGTAATAAACTTTTCTATTTGTTTTTTAAAACCCTAACTGAATAGCATATTGCTGAACAACACTTATACCAGAGTTATCTCTGACATAGAATGGAATGGGAGGAGCTAAGAAATTGAAGTAATTTTTATAGGCAGTTAGACTATTTATTTTCATTACAGAAGCACTTAGATACACCAGGTGAGATCAGATCAGGGCCTCATAGTTGTAGGTGCTATACATACACTTCATAAGAAACAGTCACTGCCCTGACAAGCTTACAGTTTTAGCTTTCAAAATAGGCAACACAGACAAAAAGTACGAGAGGAAAATATTATCCCCATTTTATAGATGAAGACCTGAACCACAGAGGGATTACATAATTTGCCCAAGTTCACACAGGATATTTGTGTCAGAGCTGGGAAGTAAACCCAGATCTCCTGCCGTAACCGCAAGACCATTCTTAGGAAAAATAATAACATTAATTATAGTACATAGCACTTTTATATCTACAATGCACTGTAAAAACTTAACTAATCATCAAAACACAACACTGCACTGACTTTCATGACTATAGCAAAAGAACATTGATAAAGTCACGTATGGCCAGGGAAAGGGATTCGTAAATAATCTGCTTCATCTACAGAAGCCATCTTATTGAGAAAACCAACACACATTCAGAAGAGGAGGATAGACTCCAGACAATTCAAACATAGACAATAGAATCCCGGATCAGGAAATAGAGGGGAAAACAGCCTACCTAAACTCAATAAATTGAAAGCAAATAAAAAGTTTCCTTTAGAGGATTTCTGCAAACAGCAGCTGTGTCTCAGTCCTCAGAAAAAATGCAAATTAAATTTCAGTCCTTCAAGCTGAGAGACTAGACATAGGGGAGCTTGCAATGTCTCAAATGGACAGAAATACACTTTGGCAGAAGTATAGTAGATAACCAAATGGTTCAAATATAATGATGTGTTACATACAAAGTAGCAGAGAATCATAGAAGATTAGGGTTGGAAGGGACCTCAAGAGGTCATCTAGTCCAACGCCTGCTCAAAGCAGGACCAACCCCAACTAAATCATCCCAGACGGACTTTGTCAAGCCACACCTTAAAAACCTCTAAGGATGGAGATTCCACCACTTCCCTAGGTAACCCATTCCAGTGCTTCACCTAGTGAAGAAGTTTTTTCCTAATATCCAACCTAGACTTCCCCCACTACAATTTAAGATTTTTGCTCCTAGTTCTGTCATCTTCTACCACAGAGAACAGCCTAGTTCCATCCTCCTTAGAACCCCCTTTCAGGTAGTTAAAGGCTGCTATCAAATCCCCCCTCATTCTTCTTTTCTGCAGACTAAACAAGCCTAGTTCCCTAAACTCTCCTCATAAGACATGCTTCAACCCCCAATCATTTTTGTTGCCTTCCTCTCTGGACTCTCTCCAACTTCTCCACACCCTTTCTGTAGTGTGGGGCCCAAAACTGGACACAGTACTCCAAATGCGGCCTCACCAGTGCCAAATAGAGGGGAATAATCACTTCCCTCTATCTGCTGGCAGTGCTCCTACTAATGCAGCCCAATATGCTGTTAGTCTTCTTGGCAATCAGAGCACACAGTTGACTTATATCCAGCTTCTTGTCCACTGTAACCCCCAGGTCCTTTTCTCCAGAACTGCCAGTCGGTCTCCAGTCTGTAGCAGTGTATGAGATTCTTCAGTCCTAAGTGCAGGCTTCTGCACTTGTCCTTGCTGAACCTCATCAAATTTTTTTTGGCCCAATCCTCCAATTTGTCTAGGTCACTCTGTATCCTATCCTTACCCTTCAGGGTATCTACCAATCTTCCCCCAGCTTAGTGTCATCTGCAAATTTGCTGAGGGTGCAATCCACCCCATCTTCCAGGTCATTAATAAGGATGTTGAACAAACCTGGCCTCAGCATCGACCCCTGGGGCACTCCGCTTTGTTACAGGCTGCCAACTAGACATCAAGCCATTGATCACTACCTGTTGAGCTTGATGATCTTGCCAGCTTTCTATCCATTTTATAGTCCATTCATCCAACCCATACTTCTTTAGTTTGCTGATAAGAATACTGTGGGAGACCGTATCAAAAGCTTTGCTAAAGTCAAGGAATATCACATCCACCGCTTTCCCCACAAAGTGAGTGGTTTGATGCCCTGTTAACTAAAACCTTGAAGTCATACCAAAAATACACAGGAATAGGTAAGGGGGAGCTCCCTGCACACAGCTTCAGTAGGATCAGAGCATTGCAAAGGTTCATTTCCCTCCTGAATTGCATTTGTACAATTTAGCTGTTGCTGAGGATCTGGCATGTATATATGTACAATATTTTAAAATATAAAAGTATTTACAAATGGGAATTTCTTACACTACCTTTTAATATAGAAGTTACAGTACATACAGGCTTGAGAATTGGTGAGATTTTAGTTCTTTCCACCACCACCCCCTCCCCAAACTATTAACTTGCTTGGCAAATGGTGAATATAGGGTCTGATCCAATGCTTCTTAAAGGCAATTGGATACTTATACAGTCAAAAAAAAAATTGATTGTTATATTTTGTGTTTCATAGTCCCTATTTTATAATTATTTTCATTCCATAAATATATGATTATAACTAACCACTGAAAAATTGTCAACTAGCAACTGTATTCTGATCAACTTAACATCTTTTCTTTCCAGGCAGAACTAATTAAAGGGAATTTACAAAGTGTTGGACTCACTCTTCGTCTGGTGCCATCTAAAGAAGAGGATGGAGGACATGTTGTTGTTGAAACTGTTACACCAAATTCACCTGCCGCAGCTGCTGATCTCCAACGGGGAGATAGACTTATAGCTATTGGAGGTAAGTAATCATGTCATTTGTTTTTTAAAAAATTTTGTTGTTACAAAATGCAGTAATCAGTTTTCTTCAACTAAAATGCTGTTTAAAACAGCAAAAAAAAATATCTCCTATTGTTACATTTACTTTTATGTATTTATGGCCACCTAAGGTGTATAATTTAACTATGTCCCATTTTCTTGTATATTAAAGCATTTATTCTATACTTGATGTAAATCCAAACAACAGTTGAAGAAACATTTAAAGTATAGTTGTATTCTTAACAGCTCTAAAAATAGCATTGTTGGGTTTCCTGTTGAAGATGTTTTAACCATTTACTATAAAATCTGCACACTTAAAAGGCAAAATAGAGTATTTCTGTCTCCCAGGCCTGCAAACTCAGTGTTGGCTCTGAAGTGCTAACATGAATATGAAGTTATTTCTGACCATAAAATAACCCCATACAACTCAAACATGACCCAGGTATATTTGTTGAGTATGAAGGTACCAGTTTTATGTTGGGAGCTGTAGGTTTATGATCATCTCTGACCATCAGCCCACTTTTATTTAGGAGCTGAAATATTACTTAAGAGTCTAACTTTAGGCACCCAGATTTGAACATTTTGGCCAATGCTAATTAAAAATGTAGTTGTTGTATAAAAGCCATAATATGCCCTTTTGATTTTTGTGCAAATCTCCCATTGACATCGCTGGGAATCCAGATGTGGATTGAGGGTAGTGTCTTGTCCTAAAAGGACACCTGGACTCTCAGACCACACTTAAAAAATGGAATTCAACTCTCTGTCTAAAGAGTCTAAATAGATATGTGCAAATGTCATGACAACTGAAAATGAAGTATCCTGTTACTGTAAAATAATATGCTGAATTGTTCAAATTGCTGTTTCAAGCAGGACAAGGCCTTGATCACAGAGCCAGATCATCAGTCGCCATTTACTATTTTCCTAAGACACACCAAATAAGTCAGACAATTATTTAAACCATTTCAGGTCACCAATAACCCAATTCCATGCTTCAGCAGTGAGGCATGCCATCGTTTCAAACAGGGCCAAACCCTGAATCAGATGCCTATGTGCTCAGGTGCAGGGAAGACGTCCATTGATTCAGGTCTGAGAACCTACTTCTGTTGATGACCTTACAGAACTCTTAACAATAAACTAATTTACAATATAGTGTTAAACTGAAAAACACAATTGGCCAGATCTGGGACCCTGCCTAAATTCTCATTGCATTGCTGTGGTGGTATAAAAGGGACTTAAAGCTGGCTCAGACAGGCAGCTGAGGATTGCCCCAACACATCAGAATTCTTGGCTGGCATAAAGCTGGTGTAGCCAGCATTACACCACCCATGGACTTCATTGACTTCAATGGGACTATTTACATACTTAATTTAAGCACATCCTTAAGTACCAGTCTGAATCAGGGCCTTAGAGTTGTGCTTAGGTGTCAATCTAGGCTGTGTGCTGGGGATCCAGCAACAGGAAAATAGAAAGGTGGCTTAGAGCCATCTTCACCTCCTCCCACCACTGAGCCCAGCTAAGAAACTGGGCCGTTGTGCCTACGTGCTGCTGTTAATGTATTGATGCTGATTTGTTTGTTAGCCTGATGTTACCTTTATTATTATAGTTATGTATATTTCTAAGACAAGTACCCACTAATGTCTGAGTGCTAAATACTACTTAAAAAACCCAGTGCATGCCAGTTCATTTTTAATTTCATACTAAACTGTTTTTATCAGTTATTCTTTTTCCTCCACAACAACACTGTTCTACTTGGGTAAGAATCGTGAAAAGAATCCCACTATTACTACCTTCCAGTTGGGATCTTTTTTCATAATGGCTTGACTGTTTCCCTTTAGTAATAACAATATTACTAAATATTACAGATTTACATGAATTCATATACTGCTTTTGGACACACATAATTTTTTTCTTTCAAGTTTGCTAATTTTTGTTCTTCTTTGAGTGCTTGCTCATGTTGATTCCAAATAGGTGTGTGCGTGCAGCGTGCACAGATTGCCAGGATTTTCCCCTACTGGTACCTGTAGGATTGACTCTAGTGTCCCCTGAAGTGGCGCCTTCATGACTCCTACATAGGGCCCTGCCAACCCTCCACCTCCTCAGTTCCTTCTTACCACCCGAGACGGTTGCTGGAACATAGCTCTTTTGCTTTGCAAGCTTCCCCATTGTCTTTTAGAAGTACCTGTAACTAGTTTTTAAATATTTGTTAATTAGTTAGTATAGTCTTAGAATAGGAATAATTACCGCTTATTGGTTTCTTCCCCTTCCTGCCCTTGGGATGGGGCATGCCTGACTTCAAGCCCAGTGGGTCCTGTAAGAAGCCTATGCCCAGGGATGATCCCCACTCATCATGTTGTAAGTGCCTAGGAGAGACTCACCAACGTGATTGGTGCAAGATCTGCATAGGCTTCCAGAACCCAAAAGGAAAGAAGCCAGAGACTCAAATTCCTACTGATGGAATCAGCCCTATAGAACAGGGCTTGGCGAAGCAAGGGCCTTGCACCTTGGCATCTGTGCGGAGTGCACTGGCATCAGTGAGAGAAGCGGTGCCGAGGAAGGACTACATGCCCTGAGACTTCCAGCACTGGCATACCTCCCTGGCACGAAAGGACTCGGCATGGGGACAGATGAGGCACCGTTCCCAGCCCTGGTGCTGGGAAAGTGGCAGAAGAAAACAGTCAGGGGCTGCTCACCGACATCAAGATCATCAGTGCTCAAAGGCTCAAGGAAAGTGTGACCCATGTCCAGCCACTTAAGCCCCGAGCCCACAGCAGCAGGAACTGTTGGCTCCAGCCCCGCAGAGGGGTTTGTCAAGTCCAGGCCCATTGGACTCCCCATAGAGAGACAGGCATGAGGAGGAATTTACGCCTGAAACTTTTGAGGTGGTGAGGGACCTTAGCAAGGGCACAGCCTTAGCGCTCCCACTGAGGCACAACTGGGATCAGGAGCCAGCACCGAGAAGAGTCGTGATGCTGTCCAAGGGCAAACCTGCCATGATGGCAAGGTTGCACTCACTACAGCACCGCTCCCCGGCACTGTCCAGCACCACGCCTCCATGGTCCCCAGAGAGTGACCAGTTCTCCTCCAACTCTGAGGCGTAGTCACATACATCAAGGAGCCTTAACATTAACAGATGCCGGAAAGTAGAGACGGTGCACCCCCTCTTGATGCAGTGGCCCCCTCAGTGGCATATGCCAGCCCAATGGCCATTCTGGATCCTGTGAGCATTCCACCAGGCTCAGGGGCCCCAGTCTGGAAGGTTGCAATCGTTTTCCTCGGATTTCAGGCCCCAGCTATCCCACTCTGCCAGGAGCCTACCACATAGCACCAGGAAAGGTTCCAACCCTGGCACTGGGCCCGAAAAAGTCCTTAACCCTGGCACAGAGGATGAAGGACTGGCACTGCACTACCTCTCTGGTGCAGAAGTGCAGGAAACGTCAATGGCACCGATTAGAGCATCATCCTCGGATGAAGCAGTGGCGAGAGTAGTGACTGCCCCTATACCAGATAACAGCAGAGTTCACCAGGAGCTGCTTTGCAGGGTGGCACAAAACTTGGGTCTCCAGGCGGACGATGTCATAGAAGGAGTAGAACCTATGGTGGACATTCTGGCCCGGAGGGTCCCTTCAGAATCCACTTTGCCATTGATAGACTGTCTGGGTGACCACAAAGTCTTTATGGCAAACACCTGCCTCTCTACTTCCGACTACAAAGAAGGTAGAGAGAAAGTACTTTGTGCCTTCGAAGGACCCACGAGTACCTCTACACCCATCCTCCTCTGGGGTCACTCGTGGCGGCAGCCACCAACAAGTGTGAGAGGCAAGGTAACAAGGCTCCATGCTGAAAGCTAAGGATGCTAAGAAATTTTAGCTCTTCAGAAGGACTCCAAGGGACTCCAACTTCAGACTACAAATCAGTAGACCATCCTCATCAGGTATGCTTTAATTCCTGGCTGTCCATGGAAAAGTTAACAGAATCAGTACCACCGGACTCCAGAACTGAATTCGCTGCCCTGGTGAAGGAGGGTCAGGCAGTGACAAAGACATTACTTCAGGCAGCCTTAGACATGGTGGATGCCGTGGCTCAGACTATGTCTTCAGGCATAGCCATAAGAAAGAACTCCTGGCTCAGGCCTTGGGCCTCCCGCATGAAGTCTAGCTTACCATACAGGATTTTCCCTTCAAAGGCCCAGCCCTATTTTCATAACATACTAACTCTAAACTGCATAGCTTAAAAGATTCTCGGGCCACACTAAAGTCCCTGGGCTTGCATTCCTCAGTGACCCAGAGGAAACACTTCAGTCCACAGCCCATGCCTCGGTTCTGCCAAGGCAGGACCCCAACCACAGAAGGGACAAGAATAATAGCAGCCCTCCTCAAGCCTCCTCTAGCCAGGGCTCTGCACAAGCAAGGCAGTCCTCCGGGGCCAAGCAAAACTTTTGAGGGTGCGCCGTCCTTGGGTGCCTCCTCAAATCAGTGTCCTGGATCCCTCCCCCCCCCCTTATTTTCAGACCGACTATCCCACTTCTACCATGCGTGGTCCCAGGTCACATCAGATCAGTGGGTTCTATGCATGGTGAAACTGGGATACTCTCTCAAAATTTCATCTCTCCTCTTCCCATCCCTCACCCTCCCTGGCTGCCTTCAGGGACCCCTCTCATGAGCAACTTCTTCAGTAGAAGGTGCAAGCTCTTTTAAGAGTAGAAGCGATGGAAGATGTTCCTTGGGAGCAAAGGGGAAGAGGATTCTACATCCACTATTTCCTAATCCCGAAAGCCAAGGGCGGTCTTTGTCCCATTCTCGACCTGCAAATCCTCAACAAATTCATGAAGAAGCTGAGATTCTGCATGGTCTCCTTGGCCTCCATTATCCTCTCTCTGGATCCGGGCAATTAGTATGCCATCCTTGACTTGAAAGACATGTAATTCCACATGGCCGTCTTCCCAGGCCACAGGAGGTTTCTCTGATTTGTAGTCAATCAGACCCATTACCAGTTCATGGTCCTCTCCTTCTGACTATCTGCACCCCCCTCCGGTGTATTCACTAAATGCGTTGTGGGTGGTTGCAGCATTTCTGAGGAAGAGGAGAGTACAAATATATCCTTACTTTGATGACAGGTTGGTCAAGGGACACACCAGGCGTAGGTGGAGGCAGACATGAGGCTGATAAGGTCTACCTTCAACAGGCTGGGCCTTATGATCAAGGAGGAGAAGTTGACACTAACGCCCGTCCATAGAATAGAATTCATCGGGGCTGTGCTGGACTCCAGTCAGGCCAGGGCATCCCTCCTGGAGACTCATTTTCTGGTCCTTTGGGGTATCATAGAGGACTTAAAAGATTATCTCCATACTACGGCTCAGAATTGCCTAAAACTGCTGGGGCAGATGGCGGCATGCTCTTACGTTGTACAATACTCAAGACTATGCCTCAAGCCTCTACAAGCATGGCTAGCCTCAGTTTACCATCCAGCTTGGGTCGACATAAGTAAAGTAATCTCGCTCTCCCTCTCAGTGGTAGAGACCCTAGAATAGTGGTGCAACCCTCACATTATATGTGCGGGGGTTCCCTTTGTGGTGTCCCGGCCCTCACTGTGTCTGGTGATGGATGCATCAGAGATGGGTTGGGGAGTTCACCTAAGGGAGCTCAGAACCCAAGGTCTTCGGTCCCATACAGAACTCTTGCTGCCCGTCAATGTGAGGGAGCTGAGCGCAGCAAGTCTGGCCTGCCAAGTCTTCCAAGGTCACCTGGAGGGCAAGGTAGTATCAGTCCTAACAGACAATACAACAACGATGTTTTATATAAGCAGACAGGGTGAAGCTCGCTCCTCTCCCCTGTGCCAGGAAGCCCTTAGGCTTTTGGACTTCTTCATCACTCGTTCGATACACCTGGAAGCATCCTACCTGCCTGAAGCTCAGAATGCATTGGCCGATTGCCTGAGCAGGTTTTTCCTCAGTCACGAGAGGTCGATTCACCCGAATGTGTTGAGCAGCATCGTCCAACGGTGGGGTGTTCCCCTCATGGACTTATTTGCCACATGGCAACAGAAAATTCCTACAGTTCTGCTCCTTCCAGAATCACAGCCCGGGATCCATCACAGATGTCTTCCTAATCCTGTGGATGGGTTAGCTGTTGTATGCCTTGCCACCTACCCTGCTCATCTATTAGGTCCTGTTGAAGATCAAACCATGATTCTAATAGCCTCTGCCTGGCCTCATCAGCACTGGTACACCACGCTCCTTGACCTCTCAGTAGAAACCACGGTCACTCTTCCTTTAGTCCCGGACCTCATCAGTCAGGAATACGGCAACTTCTGACATCCCAATTTGGAGTCAGTTCACCTCACTATGTGGAAGCTACATTGTTGAACTCCCTAGAGCTGACATGCTCAGAATCTGTTAGAGGTCCTCCTTGGCAGTAGGAAACCCTCCACAAGGTCCACTTACCTAGCAAAATAGAAGAGGCTTTTGAAATTTGGACTGCCCAAAAGAACATCCAGCTCACATTGGCATCACTTCCAACAATTCTGGACTCTTTGCTACATCTGAAGTGGCACAGTCTATATGGATTGTCAAGTAGTGTCTACCTGACAGCCATTTGTCAGAAAAGCAGTCTTCTTCATTGGTGGGGCATTTTCTGATGGGGTTGGATAGACTGTACCATCTTACACACCAGCCCAATCCCCCAGTGAGACCTCAACCTCGTTCTATCATGGCTGATGGAACTGCCATTTGAACCCCTGGCAACATGCTCACTTCTCTACCTGTCGTGGAATGTGGCCTTTCTAGTGGCCATAACTTTAGCCAGAAGGGTATCTGAGCTCAAGGTGCTCACATCAGAACCCACTGTATACGACTTTCTTTAAGGACAAGGTACAGCTTTGTCCTCACCAGCTTTCCTTCCGAAGGTGGTCTCCCAGTTCGATGCGAACCAGGACCTCTTCCTCCCGGTCTTCTCCCCCAAGCCACACGCTAATAGTCAGTAACGTAGACTGCATTTGCAGGATGTCAGGTGTGCCTTGGCTTTCTATATCGAGAGGAGCAAACTGTTCGGGAAAACACTACAGCTCTTCATAGCAGTGGTAGATAGAATGAAGGGGCTACCTGCTTCTTCTCAAAGGATCTCTTCATGGATCACCTCATGCATCAGGGCTTGTTATGACCTGGCAAATGTTCCTGCCCTGAAGTTAACGGGCCATTCCACCAGAACACAGACATCCTCAGCTATTTCCTGGCCCAGATACAGATCCAGGATATCTGTAGAGCAGCAGCATGGTTATCTGGCCACACCTTGGCCGTACACTATGCTATTATCCAGCATGCCAAAGATGATGCCACTTTTGGCAGAACAGTGCTTCAATCTGTGGGACTTTGACCTCCGACCCCACCTCCTACGGTCTGGCTTGGGAGTCACCTACTTGGAATTGACACGAGCAAGCACTCGAAGAAAAAACAGTTACTAACCTTCTGTAACTGTTCTTCTTCAAGATGTGTGGCTCATGTCCATTCCAAGACCCACCCACCTACCCCTCTGTCAGAGCCAACCAGCAAGAAGGAACTGAAGAGGCAGAGGGTCAGCAGATCCCTATATAGGGAGCCATGTAGGCACCACTCCACAGAGCACTAGAGCTGACCCCATAGGTACCACTGGGAAAAAACCTTCCAGTGAACTGTACGCACGGTGTGCACACACCTACTTGGAATGGACATGAGCAATACATCTCAAAGAACAACAATTACAGAAGGTTAGTAACCATTTTTTGTTTTGTTTTTAAATAGGCATTAAAATCACATCGACTGTTCAAGTGCTAAAGCTTATCAAGCAGGCTGGCGACAGAGTTTTAGTGTTCTATGAAAGGCCCGTTGGTTATAATCATCATGGTGCAGCGCTGCAGGATGGTTTTGGACATATAGAAGACTCTGCTTTTCTGACGAACCCGGAAGAGGACCAAACTAGTGTTTCAGCAGATGCTGATAACAAAGAACTGGATTCTGAATTTGAAGATTTAGCATGTGAGATAAAGTCACCTGAGCTCAAAGAAGAGATGCCAACAACTCAGAGTCCCAAACGTTCAGTAGTAACATTTGCTACTAAACCACTTGGAACAATATCTCCAATTCTAAATCGCAAGCTACATTTAGGAAGTTATCAGACAACTTTAAAAACACAACCAAAAGATGGAGCCAAACTGGTAGTGCCCAAAAGTTCTGAAGGTCAAGACACATCACAACAATCCGTTAGACCATCTCAGGGGAGCAGTAGTAAACCTCCTGTACCACCTAGGCCCCAAATTAAACTTACTTTGCCTTCTAGTGAAACTCAAAATCTGTTAGAAACTGGGGACATATCTTCTGAAAAACCAGAGAGGCCTCCTCTACCTGCAAACAATGGTGATAAATGCACAGAAAAGGCAACAAAAAATACTGATCAAGTGGAAGATCCCGTGATATCAAAACCCACAGTAACAAAACCAGAAATAGTAAAAGATACAATTTCAGAAAATTCACGTAGTTCTAAGGAAAGTGGAGATGACCATCAAACATGGGAATCACCAGAAATTCCTTATCGTAATCGACAAGGTCGATGGGCAAGGATAAGGGCATCCTCCTGTATATTTGAAGTGGAAGGATACCAAAAGTACCTTAATGTTGCACTTTGGTGCAGAGACCCTTTCAAAATGGGTGGTCTTATCTGTTTAGGACACATAAGTATAAAACTTGAAGAAATTGCTTTAGATTGTATAGCTACATCATCCATGGAATACCTTAGAACACTTAGATTAAATGCTCCCGCACCTAAAGCAGCGGTCACTAGAACTGCACTGCGCAATTTGACAGTGCATAAGGGATTCAATGAAAAGTTTTGCTATGGTGATATAACTTTACACTTTAAATATCTAAAAGAAGGTGAACCAGAAGACTCAAGTTTTCTGCTGGAGAAAGAAAAGGAATATAATTTGGTAGAAGAAGTTCATGCACTTCAGAAAGAGGATCCTTATCTGGGACAAATGATTTTTACTGAAAACAAGCATAATTTTCAAGATACTCAGTTCCAAAATCCCACCTGGTGTGACTATTGCAAAAAGAAAGTTTGGACTAAAGCCGCTTCTCAGTGCATGCTCTGTGCTTACGTTTGTCATAAAAAATGTCAAGAAAAATGTTTAACTGAAACTCCATTTTGTGTAGGAGCTGAAAAGAGACTTGAGCGAATCATGGGAAGTTATAGGATGGAAGGGCAGGAAGCTCCTCAAGCTGTATCCTCTCGTGTTGATTCAGAATCTAAACCTGTGACCAAAACTACAGGTTTAACAAGACATATCATCAACACAAGTACCCGTTTGTTAAATCTTCGTCAAGTCCCTAAAGCTCGTCTTGTTGAGCCAGGGATGGACATTGTAGAACCTTCACCAAAGCACACTCCAAACACTTCAGATAATGAAAGCAGTGACACTGAAATTTGCGGTCCAACTAGTCCTTCAAAACGTGCAACTAGCACAGGGTTAAAATTAGCAAGAAAGGAGGGAGGACTAGACGACAACGTCTTTGTTGCGGTAAAAGAAATTGGCCGTGACCTCTATAAAAGCTTGCCTACAGAGGAAAGGTTCCAGAAATTGGAGTTCATGTTGGATAAGCTGCAGAATGAAATAGACCAAGAGCTGGAAAATAATAATTCACTTAGTCGAGAAGAAAAAGAGACAGCTGATGCAAGAAAAAAAGCACTAATTTCTGCTGCACTGGCTAAATCAGGTGAAAGACTGCAAGCCCTTACACTACTTATGATCCACTATAGAGCCGGCATTGAGGATATAGAATCTTTAGAAACTGCACCGTTAGACCAGCCATCCAGAAAAATGACTAAATATGCAGAAGACACGAGCACTGCAGAAGAAATGGATCATGAAGATGTCAGTGTGACAGAGGCTCCAACATTCAACAGCATATCAGAAGAACCGCTTGACACTCCTCATTCAGTAGACTGATAGTTGCATATTTGCCTTTCAGAAGGATGGATTGAAAAGAATACTTTGCACTTAATCAAAAAAAAATCAGATAAGTCAAAATTTAATTAAACACTGGTACAATGTTACATGACCTCTTCATCACAGTTATATATATGCCTGTGTAAGAGTAAGGTTAATAAGAGGTTCTTTTTCCAGCTATGGTACCACCATTTTGTTAAACTGGCTGGTTTAAATTGTGTTAAAACTACATTTTTGGGTTTATACTGGGAGTTTATTTTTAATAATTTATTTTTAACTTTTTTCTAATTATGTAATCTAACATTTCATGTTAATATATGTCTGGTGTCCATGCATTATTGACCTTTTTTTGGTTTTGAATTAGTGTTTTGAACAGGAAATTGTCAGAATTTTTGAAATGTTTAATTTCCATTATATGATGAAAACGTTGTGAGCTTGCTGCATGCCTAAACTGATGACAACCCAGCAGTCACTGAGGGACCAGGTTTTGAAATTTTAATCATGTTGCATTGATTTATGTCTTCTAAATAGTTATGTATTTTTTGCCAAATGTATCATGAAAACAAACACTGTGGCTTTTATTTTGTCTGCTATAGCTATCTAGTAAAGGTATTATTACATATCAAGTTGCTTGCTTTCTATACTTTCGTTAAACACAGAACTTTTCAAAAGTTATGGCTAATCTGAAATATAGTAATGCTGTACCCAACAAAATATTTCCTCCTTAGACCTTTGGGATATTAAATCCTGTTTGAATATAATACATATGTACCAATATTGTTTAGTAATTTTATTGGACTATGCCAGCAAAAGTTGCAAGCTTATTTTTATTAAGATAAAAATAGCTGGCAGTCTTATCGAATATAATCACATTTTTAAATGTTATAACATTTTAACCCACTAAAGGAAAATTGCAGTTCTAAAATGTGGATTTTTAGAATTATCGTTACCACTCTTCTTGAAAAGGCATGAAAGGATGTTTAAGATTTCAAAAGGGTTAAGATTTATTTTGCCACCCACAGATTCTAAGTACAAAATAAATTTCAGATTTAAACAGGATCACTACATGCTATGTGTATCTGAACATTTCTGGTTCCACCATGCATTGCAGAACTGCATTCAGCTGCTCAACCAGAAGAAACAGTTTGAGCCAAAAGACTATCTTATTCAGCAAAGTAATGCTTTGTACACATATAACATCTTTGCATTGAATCATAACAAATAAATCCAGTAGAGGTGAGGAGGAATTTTGGCCAGCACTTTTTGAAAAGAACCATCTGGTCTTGTGCTATGTGTAAGTTTTGGATCCTAGCACCATCTAGCCAAGTATGATATTCCTATTGATTTATTATAAATGTGTCTTGAGATTTCACCTTGTATATGTAGATAGACCATGTATTGTTTTCATCTTTATTTTAGGTACTGTATTATATCATTGATTGTAGCAAACAGGCCTTTGTGCAAACAGCAGTGAAGCTAATACAGTTAAATTGTTTTTTGTTTTGATTTGATTAATTATTTTAATTGGCAGGCAGCCACTAACATAATACTCTGTTAAATTTGCCTCTCAATTTATTTGTGATGGAGAAGAAACAATTTTTCTAGCAGGAAAAACCAACTTTTACTTTTAAGTAAAATGAATGACTTGCACTCATGCAACTACTCACACTTTTTTGTGAAGTTTTGGGGCACCTGATGATTATTTAGTTGACATGTGGAAAACAACTATCCATGCTCAAATAGGCATGTATTACACTTTTTAAAATTCTGCTTCTGCAAATAGTCTCACAAAATAAAATCCTCTTAATGACTAAAAAAAAAGTCATTTAACCCTGTACTTAAATAAAATGCATATTATGTCTTTCTCATTTTATTTTGTGAGTAGCTCACTGTTGGTGGTGATCTGGACTAAATCTCATTATGGATTACCAGACGAGCTTTCAAATATATTCAGGCATGTCATTAAATTCTGCTAGATCTGAAGTAGCTGCAGAAATAACAAATTCTGGTTTCACGAAAACACATTCAAAGTTTTAAATTATGTAATACAATGGGTATGAAAAGCTGGATATAATTTTCTTCATATAACACTGCTAATGATGATTGTAAAATATAAATTAAATGTAGTGCAATATTTTTAAATATGTTGAATGGGGAGAGGGAAAAATAGTTGTATTTGAGTGATAAGGAGAACATAAAAATCTTATCTGGCATTAATTACAATAAACACTGACTCTTGAGGAAAAGCTGTAATACTACATTCCTAATGTAATCTTTGCTTTCCTGTAAATAGCTGAAAATAAAGAATACCACAAAAAATGAGAATATATTTGACTTAGTGATATGTAGATAGGTGGCAGCTACACATATTTATAGAAAATCTGCCTGATATGATTTTGTTGGCTATGATTTTATCATGAGAACAAGCTTTAATAAAATAGTTTTGCTAAATTATCAGTTACTTCTTTGCACTATTGTAATGTGATATTTTAAAAACATTCATATATAAGGTATGATAGTTTAGAAAGCACAATGCCTTTGGGGGAGAAAGAATACATGTTTATAGAAAAGTAAAATTACTGATTGCTGTATTTATTGGCCTTTAACGTATTCGCTGTATTTAGGATATGCATTTTGATTACACTCAGCACAATTTAAAAAGTATGGAAGCTTTTCAAAGACATTGGGCCAAATAAATTCATGGTATTACTCTCAGTGTTTGCACGGTGCCTGGAACAGCAGGGCTCACATCCTTGATTACAACTTCTAGGCACCGTACAAACAAAACTATACTACTACTAACAGTGGTAATGACTGTCAGTGGAGTTACACCAGGAAACAATCTGGCTCATTCTATTTAGGAACAATTCTGTTGATCTTTTTTTTTTTTTTCTTTCTTGTGCTTTATTTTTTTTATTCCCTGTAATATTTTATCTTGAAAATAGGATTCTTGCAGTTTACTAACTCACTTTATCTGTTCCTCCTGCTAATTCCCCATCTATATTCCCCTGAAATGTGTACTTTGTTATAAATAGACATTTATGACTACAGGAGGAGGGTGAGTAGCAAAGCACATAAACTGCTAAGCAACAAATATTTTTAGGGGAAATAGGGATAGAAAAAGACACTAAATGACAACAACAGACTTATTCCTAAACAGAATGTTTTTCAAAGTTTCCTATGTGGTTAAAGGTAAATATAGTTACAGCCATGGAGTTACAGTACTATGGAGTTGTTAATACTGATTTTGGATGAAATTCACCTGTTCCTCCATGGCCACAGATGACCCAAAGTACAGCAGATTTTCATGGTTCTATTGCGTGGGTGGGGGAGGGATAGAGGGTCTCCATTGTGTCCATTCTCTCCATGGTGTGTGGGTGGGCTGGGACCAGCGTGATAGGGCACACTGACTAGAAACCCCACAATGAGGGGATACACAGAGCCACAGATGCAGCCTGATTCCGCATGTTCTGCACTCTGACCATTGCTTGAAGAGGACGGACCTGACCCTCTGAATCTCTCCCACAAAGCTCATTTACTTGGGATTTGTGAATGTCTCCCTTAACTTTCATTCTTTTAAAAAATTCTTTATTGATCAAGAAAAATGCAAAAATCAATCCAATGAGCAGGACAGTTGTACCTTTTTCTTGATACAAGTTGCTACATTTACAAGGGCATATGTTATCTAAAATGTATGAACTTAAACAATACACTGATTAATGCAATTAGTGATTGCATTTCATCCAGATGAATATACTGTATGCTAATTAAAATTTAAATGTTAGTATTATAGTTCCAGCTTAAGTGCAACGAATTCCATGGAACAATTGACATCAACCAGAAATGTTCACAAAAACATAAAGTAAAAGACAAAAGACTTACTTCTTTCCTGGGGCTGACGTTTGCTTTTCTAAATTGATCTTCAAAGTTATATGATGTAAACATTTTAAGGCAGAGAATTGTTTGGAAACAAATTTCAAGGCCACGACAAATTCCAATAACCTATTTTACTGCCCCCACTTACACATTGCAAAATCCAAATCCCAAACTAACACAAAGTCATAATATGCCAACCACATTTCTTACTCATTTCACTGGTCAGAACATGAATTTTATATCTACCACTACTTAGCCAGACGACTATATTCATTGTTAAAACTCTCAGTAGAAACTTTTTTTTTTTAATTGCTAACTTTGAAAATACAAACTACTTCTATTTAAAGAAAACTCTGTAGAAAGGATATTCCTTTGCATGGCTGTTTACATGTTGGTGCTGCAACCAATGCAGTGGTCTGCAAGAACTTCAGACTTGCCAAATCTGTCTCTGTTGTATTAAAAATGTCTTCTAAATACTTTGTGGGACATGGAAGGAATCATTTTCTTGTATTGGAAGTGTGTTGGGAGCTACAGAAATGCTGTCAGCCTGATGTATCGATAAAATGTAAGAGAAGACCGACACATGCAGAATCAGTTACTAGCATGAGTCACTTTTTAGACACTGCCAAAGTCCTCTGCTGTGATCCTTCATACCTTGTAAGGAGTCCATTCCTGCTGTGCTGTGCTCCCACAGCTCCTACTTATTTACACATGTCCATTCTGGAGCGGGAAGTCTCTTTTATACCTTTCTAGAAATCATAAATAGACTAGGTATGAGACTTGATATTGATAATAGACTTGATATTGCTTTCCTAGGAGGTTGATAAATTCTGATTGCCTTCTTTTCACTTGTTGGCATGTGGCAAAGCATGACAGCACAGAAAATGCTGAGATAGTTATTGTGTTTTGTTGCAATAAATCGTGAACTTATTTTAGATTACTTTTTATTTATTTTATGTAGTCTTATGCATAATTATCAACAAAGCAATACTTGAGATTTGATTCACAGCATTTCCATGCTTTCTGACCATACTAGATACGCTTTACAAAACCATATGTAAACATAGAGTATCTGCTGTAGTACATAAAACATCTGCTGATACATGAAAGAAGGCACATAAAGATTTTAATTTACAAACAAAAACTACATGTACACAACACTTTTAAAAAAAAAAGTACTTCCGTTTTTTGTTTGAATAGTTTACTTTAAAAGTTTGAATTTTCTCAGTGCAGATTTGTAGATTGTCTAATGCAGTACTTTCATTGCATTAGATTTGGTCTCATCAAATAAGTAGAGGTATTGATAATGAGCTATCTTACTTTTCTGTTATTATTTTAACTAAATTTATAGTTTGACTTTATTTTCACACCGAAGAAACACATAAAAACAATTTCTAGACATGTAGGCAAATCACTGTAAAATAATTTTTAGTCAAAGCTATTGAAGTTGAGTCCTGCAAGTAAGATGTTAAACAATGAACATATTGTAGTATTGCAATGATCTTAACTAATCCTAGAAATCCTGAAATGAATGTGTAAGAAATACCTGAAATAAAGTTGAGATGACAAAAATTAAATCTGAATATAAAAATTGTAAATGTCAAAGCTTCATGCTGGTCTAACCCTCTTGAAAGTAGAATATCCTGCTTGCAGATATCAAATACTCTTGTGTCTAGTTTTCCCACCACCAAGAATGTCTGTTTAGCTAAAACTATGTTACAGAGCAAAAAACTAATGGCAATGTTTTAACTTTGGTTTTGTTGCACATTTACATATCCTTGGTCAGCTGATCAGCTGATGTAAATTGGCATAGCTAAATTGATTTCAGTAGAGCTACATCTGGATTTACATCAGCTTCAGTTCTGGCCTGTTCTTAGAACCCAATTTCACTCTGATACATCTGTAATCCCCAAAGGGGCCGGGGAGAGCATACATGTGAGGACAGATTTTGGCCCTTATTTTTTATTTCCTCAGCTGGCCCGGTGCTATTTTAGATTCATAGCCAACAAACACAGGCCTCTCAGTTCATCCTTATATATCCTAAGTGAGCTCCTCCTTTGAAACGTGCTCAGCATGCCTTCATACATCATATGGAATCCATTGTATGGCCTGTGTGACAGCCAATAGACAGTTTCTTCTAAAGCTAGCAACCATACCCTTTAGTGGAGGAGCCAGTGAGGGTCACTGGAGTTACAGCAGTACCCATCCTTCAGAAACACATTTTAATTTTTTTTAGCAATACAGTGGTATGTCTGAAAATAAAGTTTTATTTTCTTACTGTATGGTCTCACTATGCCATCAGTTTTATGGGGAACTCTCCTTTGGACTCAGCTGGGGAGCTCTGCAAAGAAACCAGAATGATGGCACTGTAGGACCCTGACTCCTGAGTTGAGCAACTGGTAATAAAGTGCTGTCTTAATTCTAGATTTTGTCGCTTGTGAATGTGCTTCAAAGAGCACAGTAAATTGAAAAGAATCAAGAGTTAAATAGAGTGTGTGTTCTTTGAACTTCATATTTTTTTAATCAGTGGAATAAATTAGATAATAGAAGCATTTTACTGTCAAGAACTCATTACCACTGATGACGCCAAACTATGAAATCTTATGTCCGTGTCTATGAATGAGATTTAGAAAATTATAGTTTGGATTCAAATATTTATACAGATTTAACTACACAGTTAATCAAAAATATACTGTATAATATTTAATAAAATTAAATACATAAAATAAAATTTTCAACACTATTTATACAAACCCTATAAAAGCTATTTTCTCTTTATAAGGCAGTTGGCAATCTGCGTTATAACCATGGGAAATAAATAATATACCTTTGGTTTCTTTCTATTTCACCATTAAAAGTACAGTACACCTAAAACATATTTCTGGATGAGATGTTTCACAGGAAACACTGCATTTCGTACACCAAAATACTCAATATGGCTTTTAATATTATTCGTCACTTTCAGATTCTTCATCATCACCAATCGGATATGACTGGATGTTGTTCTGAGTATACATTTTTGTTTTAAGGGGACAATTATGATCCATGAGTATTGCCTATAAGAAAACAGAGTATGAGTATTAGCATATCTGCTAAACATTTTATTGATGTCTGCAGCTGACTGTTTTTCACAAAAAGCCACACAACTGCAGCCACTGATTTAGGGACTGATTCTTTCTGAAGTCTGTGGCAAAACCTTTGTTGATTTCAACTAGAGTCGGTTCAAGCCCCTAAAGATATTAAAGGGGAAATCCTGATCCCATTGAAGTCAATGGCAAAACTCTTAAAGAAGTCAGCGGGGCTAGGATTTCACCCAATGTAGCTAACTTGAAATGTGTGTTATCTTTCCACTGCAATACAGATAATGAATTTACAGCTACATTTTGCATCATTGATGGTTAATCTGAATCGCAAGGGAGCAGAATACCGTTGCTTTAAGCAATGGTTCCCTCATGGCTCACTTCATTTCCCCACCACCACCTTCTCTGAACATCACGGCAATGTGAATAGTCCACACCATGACTACTGTTCATAATGTTACTAATTACCCCCAAAACATGGAGGAAAATATTCCTTTCTGGTTTCAAAAACTAATTCAAACTTGTTGCATCTATTCTAGTCGTGTACAGTGGACCAAATTCTGCTCTTAGGGTATGTCTATACTGTAATTAAATCCCCACGATTGGCCCCTGTCAGCTGACGTGCTCATGGGGCTTGGACTGGGGGGCTGTAAAATCATGGTGCAGACATTCAGGCTCAGACTGGATCCCAAGCTCTGTGACCCTGGACGGGGGAGGATCCCAGAGTCCGGACTCCATCCCTAGCCCTAATGTCTACATAGCAATTCTACAGCCCTGCAGTCCAAGCCCCATGATCCTGAGTCAGCTGCCAAGGGTCATTGGAGGGGAAAGTGGGGGAAAGGATAATTGCAGTGTAGACATACCTTTAGTTACCAATGAAACTGGTAGCCCAAATTAATCCCTGGAATATCCCAGTGCAAATTTTATTGAGTCAAGTTGGGTCAATATGAGTTGCAACTCTAATATCAGGTCTTGTCTGTGAGAACAGAGTTTGGTGGCCTGTTTGTTTGTATTTAATGCTAATCTGTAAACATCTAGTTATTGCAGTGGAATGCCATCCAAGTACAAACCATTGGCATCATATTCTATTGCTAGATTATGGCTTTTTATTGATCATGCAAAGTGAATAAGGTAGGAAATCGTATTTCTGTCCTCTTCATCAAAATTGAAAGCCGAGCGGTGCCAGTTGAGTGACATGCAGCAAGTTACTTAGAATGAGAATAGTGAACTATGATACGCAGTTATAATTTGAATTATGGTACAAGCATTTATAGTTCCCAGTCAATGCTGGGACCCTTATGAGGTGCTGTATAAATGTATGACTGAAGAACTTACACATCATAGGTGAAATCCTGGCCCCACAGAAGTCAGTGACAAAACTCCTATTGACTTCACTAGGTTTAAGATTTCACTCCATTGCACTATGAGCAGATGAAAACTAGCTTCAAAAGCACACGTGCATGAACAGTGTTTTCCCCTTGTCTGCTGTTTTTGCCTCAGGAAAACGAAACGGTCCTATCAATGATGCTGTACTTGACCTATGATTTCAACGCAGCTACTTACTGACAAGACAGAATATAATTTCTGAAAAAAAGGATACTGTTGTCAAATTGCTTATATACAAAAGATTCCTAAATATATTGCAAGTGAGTTAAATTCAAATTAGTGTCAAGGATCATCTTTCTGGTTTGTCCTTGTGTCCCTAGGATTTTTTTTAACTGAATTTTGGGAAGACTTTGTATATCAAACTAGAGCAATAGAGCGATAAGAATTCTTTGCTTACAATGTTAAAATGTCCCCCCGGTTAATTAGAAATTAAACAATACATTTTTTAAAAAGGTACAGTAAATGATTCCTTGCTCCTAAAGATAAGTTTTGTGATTTCTTGGGTTTGCAGGTTGCTAACTTATAGTTCAGTCACAAGTCAGTTTGCTATTTACATGGGTGCTCAGGATCATGAGTTCACAAAAGCAGAACTAAATGCCAAGTCCCCATTCTATTGAATTTCAGTGGAATGTCACATTATAGTGAAGGAGGGCTAGTTTTACTAACAGTGATCTAGTAGCTACATTTTTTTATTTCCTCGTGAGTGCTTCAAACATCAGAACTTAAATGGAAAAAGATAGTGCTTTACCAAATAGATCAGTGGAGAAGAGTAAAGGGGAAAAGAGACCAGAGGGGAGAAGGAAAGTGCTAAAATTCAGTTTTCATTTTCCTTCAGTCTGGTTTAATCGGTTTAAAGTGGCAACTGAACTATCCTCACTTGTATGAAGAATGTTGTCTTACGAGATGAAATATCCACTTTTTATAAAAATGAAAAAACTCACTAAGTTTAAATGCATGAGCCTAAGCCCACTCAGATGGACAATTGTCCCCCTGCTCTTTAATGACCCTAGCAGCTACAGCCCTCATGGATACTCTCCAGCAATTGAGCTTTGGCTGTTTTCTGAACTGACATCACTTTCACCGAGCATACTTCTTTCTCCAAACTGCATACTTCCCTAGCTCCTGGCTTATTCTTCCTCAGTCCACTTCTTGGGAACCCTGGGTGTTTGTTTTGGGTTTTTTTCCCATAGCTGCAGCTAGACTTGCCTGCTCTTGAAGCGTTTGAATTTTCTCTTCTTGGTTGGCTCTCTTTTTGGTGGGAAAGGTCCCTCGTATGTTGCGTCTCACCAAACCCCCTGCTGCCTTTCAAACAGACTTTCCAAGACACAAGCATCTACACTTAGCAAAGACTGAAGCAAAGCTATTGTGCTCCTTTGCCACAGTTCATATCTCTAGCAAACAACAGTAGTTCTTGGTTATTTCTCCTCTCTGCCCACTCCTAATCACTGTACAAAATGAGCACTGCAGCCTAAAAAGGTCATGACCAGCAGTCAGTAGAAATCTCTCGGGAATTGCCTTCAGAATCCGTGTACAACTATATGTCCATTAGATCCACAATTGGCAGATTTTCTGCAAGTATTTCATCCCATTTTCTGTTCTTGCATGTGCCTGTACTAAGTGTGATGGAGTCATGTCAAGTGGTTCAGTTTTTACCAGTCAGAGATGTCACTGCACTTGGAATGCTAGGGCCTATACATCATTACTTTTTGTTATCTTAAGTGCAAAAGTGACTGCAGCTGGCTTAGTTAATAGGGTTGCAGGTGTCCAGTTTTCGACCAGAAAGTGCAGTCAAAAAGGGAACCTGGCAATGCCTGGTCACTAAAAGTCTGGTTAACACGGGTGGGGGACATTGGGTCATCAACCCGTGCCAGCCGGGAGCGTAGCTTGGAGGGGTACTGCCCCCACCCCCAATTTCTGCAAGCACCGAGCAGGGCTTACTCTGCTCAGTCTGATGGGGGAGGGGGCTCTGTCTTTCCCACACTGCACTGGCTCACTCGGCCCCTTTCCCTGGTTGAGGCTGACAGCTCTGGGACACTGCCCCCTCGGTTGTAGTGCCTGCCATTCTCTTCTCCATGTGCTGGGTCCTGTTTCTGTACAACGGTGAGTGCCCGTGGGGGAGTAGGGCAAGGGGGAGGGGTGGAGGGAAGAGGCAGTGGGGAAGAAGGGGGTATGGAATAGGGCAGGGGGGAAGAGAAGGGAATGGGGCAGGGATGCCACCCATCTGGCTTTTACCTGCACAATCTGGTTTTTGGTTTCTGTGTCTGAGTGCCATTTAGGGTTGCCAGGTTTTCGGGACCAAAATTCCAGTTACCGTGGGGCGGAGGGAGGCTCTGGGTCCTTAACTCATGCCAGCCCCTGCTCAGCCAGGGCCACCTCCCCCTGCAGGCAAGCTCCTTGAGATGATCCAGCAAGGGGGTGGAGGAGAGAGGAAGAGGAGCAAGCGATGGAAGCGGAGGAGCCGTGGGGGAAAGAGACAGAACAGGAGCAGGGCCTTGAGGAAAGAGGTGGAACAGGAATAGGCCTTGGGGGGAAGAGGTGGGGCAGGGGGTGTGGTCCTCGGGTCCAGTTACCAGCATTTAGAAAGGAGTACCCAAGAAGTACTCCCATTACTTAAGGAGCACATCTTGGGTGAGAGCCAGCATGCCTCCAAGTTGGGAAGTACCCACAGCCCAAGGATGAGTATTGGGCTAGACCTGCAGTTCCAATGGGCTTGGAGAAATGTTTTAGCTAGGATTACATGCAGTGCTTAATTTGTAATGAAAGAGATGCCGGGGTTCAAGCAACTTTTTTACATTCATAACTGATGCAGCAAGCCCAGAGGTGCTGGGGCTGTGAACTGCTAAGCCTGGAGGTACCGGGGCACAGCACAAATTAAGCACTGATTGTGCTGGCTTTGTAGGATTGTCTGGATGTTGCAATCAAAATACTGGTCCTTCTACCTTGTTCTGGCCATATTTCAGCTAATGATAGGCTGTGTCATGTCTCCTGTAGCAGGTAGGCAGCTGCAGGCATAAGAGCAGAGCAGTACATCAGCTCCAGGGATAAAAGGATCTTGGCCCAAGTAGAAGGAAAGTAGGCGATTGGAGAAAGGAGATAATGAAAAGGGGCAGTGGAAGAGGGAGAGAGCGGGAGAGCAAATTGCAAGGAAGGGAGGCGAGTTGTGGAAGGGCAAGAGGAATAGGAGAGCAGTGAAGGAATTAGGAGAACAAGAAGCAGGCCATAGCACAAGAAGGCAAGGGAGAAACCAGCATGGACCACCTTACAAAAAGCTAGGTTGGAGGCAAACAGAAGGCTGAAGATAATATACGTGATAAGATTAAGACATGATAATGTGAGAAAGAAAGAAAAAGAAACTCAAGAGAAGTCCTCAGGCTATAACCAAAAAGAGAGGACCAGTTAAGTTGGAAGGGCAGAGGAGCTGCAAAAAGGCGGAAGAGGAGGTGGGGATGGAGCAAAATATATTGTAAAGGGCCTTTAACGTTATGTCTACACTGCAATAGACAGACTCGGGGTCGGGGCTGTTAATTGTGGGGCAGAAGTTTGGGTTCCAGCTGTAGCCTGAGCTCTGGGACCCTCCCACCTCACAGGGTCCTAGAGCCTGAGCTTCTAAACCACAATTAAACAGCCCCTTAGCCCATGCCTCATGAGCCTGAGTCAGCTGGCCCAGGCCAGCCACAGGTTTTTAACTGCAGTGTCAACATACCCAAAGAGTACAGTAGGAATGACACAGAGGAGTAAGTAATCATAAACAGGGACTTGGGGAACCTCAGCCAAACACTTTTCCAGAGTTAGGAGGAAAGCAGATAGAGCAAATCTGACTTTGAAATTTCCACACCAGAGGTGCTCCAGCATTTTATACTGAGTCCAGCCATTACACTGTTGTTGGGGAACATCTTTTGGGCCCTTAGTACTTTGAGTCAAAGAAACCAGGCCTTGCTCATTTTAGTGCAAAAACTAAAGGAGGAGGTGGGGGAGGGGGCTAAAATACTGTAAGGGGGCTCAGGAAATACAGTACCAGTTACAGTCGAAAGGAGTTACTATTCCAAAAGGGAGGAGCAGAGATGGCAGGAAATCCCTGCTTCCTTTGGTTTTCTGGGTAATTAGTGGTAGAGAAGTATAAGGCATTGTTCATTTGACTGCAAAATAACATTTTCTGCTTACCATTTTTTCTTCCTTGGCAGGTGGACTTCGAAGGAAAAAACACAGAGGAGCAAAGAGAATATCCACAATTCCTATAATTGTCATAAGCCATGGAAATCCAATTGCCTTGGCAATGGCACCGCCAGCAGAGGGACCTTTGGGAAATAAAAAGCTCTTTCTAACCACTGCAAAATATTTATGATAATCACTTTAGACAAAAATATTTTTAAATACACAATTCATGATCTTAAAAATCTATTTAAGCAAAATAAATATGCATTGAAAATTCATGTTTAAGCACAAAATGATGTTGGGTGCCTGTCCACTGAAGTAACTGGAGATCCTGCATTGGTTTCAGTGGGCACGGGATCAGAACGCTAGTGCACTGTTCTTGCACCACAGTAAGTAGTAAATAGGCTAGGCACAAGGTTCCATGGCGCAGTGCACTGAAGGGAAAACGATGGAATACTTTCCTTCCCCCACCCAGGCACAGGAGAAGCCACTGCTTTAGCTTGAGGTACCACAATGCCCTCATGCTGGGAACCTATCTTCCTGGGCTGGTGCCTGCCTGCCCTTCCCCAAATACCCTAACCAGCACTGATGCATCCTGTGCATCATGCAGCACCATGGCATATAGGGGCTGTGGAATCTCCATATAGGCTGCCTGCATTGTTCCCCCAGCAACCTAATGCAGCAGAGTCACACCAGGTTTGCAGTTTATAGAGCCTTTAGTGCTCTTGGTATTTCCCCAAAAACCTTTTTTAGTTTCTCTTTTCACTTTTATTAAATTTATTACAAACGGGAGAAAATTAAGCCCTTACCTAATGCAAACCCCATGCAGAAGGCAACATCAGCTATTGCATACACACTACCATAGACTGAAACATGACGCAGATCTACAAGGTAGCCCATAATTGGCATCATCGAAGAATCCACCATTCCTGATTAAGAAGATAGGGGGAAAATTGTATTTTATGAAACAGCTTTCATTTTTCTCTCAATATATCAGCCTCCTACGATCTAAAAAGATGTAAATGAAACTAGAAGAATTGTTAAGCTACAGAAACTTTAATAACCTATTCCTATAGAAAACAAACTATTCAGTCCATGCTTATACATCTTTGCTTATGGCTATGAGCATAAAGGATTGTACTAGTTTCAAGTCTGTCATTATTATTGTGCTGTACTTTATTTCACAATGAATGATTTGTGAGCTGTTTTTACTGTGAGTGAGAAAGCCGCATGAGCTATCTATCAGATCAAAAAGCTGCATGGTATTAATGGTTTATAAACATTACTGTAATTTCTATACTTACTTAAAGTCCTTTGTGTTTGCAGACACTTCAGAATACCTGCTGAATATCAAATTACTAAACTATCTGTCAAGCCTTGATCCTTGTAATCATTAAAAAACCCACTCAAGTTTCACTGCATGGCCCATTGTAAGCCAGCCTGTTCATGTGTACTGTGACAAGAGGGCACATATATGTGTGCTAGGGAATTACACTGGATCAGCAGTAAGTCGAGTGCTTGCTTCTGTGTAAATGGTAAAAGTAAAAAAAAAAAAAAAAAAAAAAGTAAAGTGCTGGCGTGGGGTGGTTGTTTTGTTTTGTGTTTTTAACAGTGCATTGCTAGAATTCTGAAAATACAATCTAGATTACGGGACATCTTAAAACATCCATTGAGGTCAATGAAATTACTTTCAGGTAACGGAGATCAGAATCTAGCCCAGTTGCTGAAAGTCTAAGTTGAACACTCTTGAGTGTAGGCCTTAAAACCATTGCTAGTCTGACGAATTTGTATCATAGTGTAGCGTTCGTTGGGTGTTGCCCATTCAGCATGGAAACAAAAGAATCTTGTATGTAATTTTATAGTAATGTTATTTTTCTAAATAAACAGAAAAATATGTACATACAGATAACTTTACTTACCGATGGCAAACCCCACCCCAAAATTTGGTGCTATGAGCCCATATATGTTTTTGGCAAATGGTACCTGCAAATTAAATTTCAGAGGTTTAAGTATATCACATGTTGCTAATGGGATCATTGTCTTTTTCTCAAATAAATCCTCAAAACAATTGATTTAACTCTTTAGTATGGCAGCATTGAGCAGTTTGTACAGAAATACAAATTAAAACTTTGGTCATTGTTTCGCATGATTGTGTCATAACATTAAATACTTATCGCATTTAATTACAGCAAAGCATACAATGGTAAGCTGTTGATTAGGAGACAATTCTAAGAACTTATGGTTCATATTCTTCAACTCATTGATCACCTCCTGCAAAACAATAAGCACCCCCTTGAAGGCAATGTTAATTGAAGGGCTCAAGACTGGGCCCTAGAGCCAATTAACAAACTGATGTTTAAAAATGTATCATAAGGTAGAAACTTAAATAAATTCTCGTGACCAAAATACATACTCAAAACTAATATATACATTTTTGAGTTGAGTTGAATTTTTAGTTTGTTCTGCTGACATGTCAACTTTTACTCACACATAAAATGCTTAGTCCCACGATTATCATCCCAAGGAGAGCACAAAGCCACCTATCAAAGAAGAAACATTCTCTTAGACATAAGCAAATGCAGATTTGTTAGAAATGGTCTGGAATTTTTCAATGCTATTTCTAAAGTAATAGTGCAGGGTTATGTAACCAAATAAGTAACATGATTTATTTAAATGAACTAATATCTATTATCTAGTCAAATCTAATGATTTCTATTATCAAGTAATTGCCTGAGGAAAAACTGGAAATGCTATATGAATATGCTGAAGGAGTGTGTTTTTTTAATTAAGCATACCTTCCAATTTTGTGTGCAAGTACCCCAAAAATATTAGTTCCAATAAGATAAGAGATACTAGCTGGAAGGAAAGCAACGCCTGGAAAATATGAACAAAACATTTTATCAGCAATGATTTCAGTGAAGTGTTAGAAAAACTAATAAGTTCAGACACAGCAATTGTGATTAGAACAAATCTAATGGAATCTTGGAGCCTGGACGAAAGCATTAAATATCCGGTTTGTTCCAGCCCTTTCATGGAATCTAACAAGATTATCCATCAAATACAATACCATTGTGAGGCCTTCAGAAAAGAGTATTTCAATATCAGATATAAGAATCTCTGTATATGTGTGAGAAAAACAGCAAAATTATATTCACAATAAATATAATAAACTTTGGGCCAAATCATGGCCCATTCTGCATGCAACTGCAAGGGGTCAAAAGGTGCAAGGGGGTGCCTCCCTTCTACTTCTTCATACCAAAATGCCTTACTGCTGCTTCCGACAGGCAGGGGACTGCCATCTTTACAGAGCTGCTACATCACCCGCTTCTGCAGATGCGCTGAAAGAGGCAGGAGAGTTGCACCTTGACGCTGCCCCTTCAGTGTACCCAGTAGTGTAGCTAGCCTGGTGAGCACACATTGCAACAGGCATAGACCTGTCACACTTGACTGCCTCCCTGGAGCAGCAGGGACAACAGAAGGGAAACTGACTTCACAAGTCCAAATCTCCCTCCCGGGATGCTCCAGGAGCACTGCAAAAATGCCTCTTACTAGAGGTGAGATCATAATGCCAGAGCTTAGCCCTCTGTTAGGCAGGAATTAAAGTTTAAGAGTACATCTCAGTAACTTAAAGGTAAAAAAAAAAAAATCTTAAAAGAATACTACACTTTTAGAAAGCTAATATATTCGGAGTTAAAGTTAAACTTAAAAGAGAAAATCAATCATCAGAGTAATCTCACGTAATTTGCAGTTAAGGTCACCCAAGCAACTTTAACTTTGACCCTGGAATAACAGCAGCCTCCTATTTCCCCTCAAACCTGCTTTATAAGATATGTTATTTTTGATCAAAGACTTTGTCTAAAGGCTTGAGAAGTCCACGGACTATGACTGGAATCTTGAATTCGTACCAGGTATTTGTTACAAGGTGATCTGGGACTTTAAGGGGTTCAAGTGTGTGTGGTGATTCCAGCCCACCTCCCCTGCATCACATGACAGAAAGCAGGTGACTGAGAACCAGGCCTGCTGGGAAAGATAAGAGGAAGGAAGCCTGTCCTCAGTAAGAGGGGAAAACTGATAGAAATAGTATTATATTGGTACGGTCTCCTAAAATAGAGCTGAGGAGTAATGTTTTCCTGGTAAAGGACCTTGGTGAAGTTTGTGCATGGAAGAAGCCAGGAAAAGAATCAGAGAAAAAGGCACTGTAGGACTTGTATCTGGGAACCAGTGGAACAGGACAGCTGGGCTCAGGGAAGGTGATTGCTCCCAATTCAGGGTCCCAAGAACTGTAGTAGGGAGGACATGAGCTGCCCATGGTACCACCTGGAGAGGCAATGAGGAAAATGCTGTGCTGAGGAGAAGACCATTGAGCTGTGCAGAGGGCTACCGGACGCCTCGTTTTTGTTTTGAACACTCTTAGTTTGCCCTGGAATGGAATGACTCTTGCTTTAGTCCTCCAGCTCAACACCAGTCACCAACAATCCCAGATCAACTGAGGCCTTAAGTAACAAGCTGAGGTAGTGGGGTCATTCTGATGTTGGATAAGGTAAGTTGCTGTGTTGTTACTATAAGGATGAAGTGAAATTAATGTCCCATCTCCATCTTTTTTTTTTTTTCCCCAAGAGTTTTAAAAAGTCCAGTCTCTGGCTGCAGTCACACATGAGGAATATGCTGGACTTTGCACATACTGTGAGTGGGGTACTGAACAGGAACCAGCAAGCAGTGTTCTTAAACTCATATTTGAGTCTGATAGTTAAGGGCTAGACTGTCACTCTCCTTCTAACCCTGAATGAGAAGTGGTGTGCAACTGCCCTGCTCCAAGAGCAGTCCAGAAGCCAGTTCCCTGCATCTCTATTCCAGAGCAAGGGGGTGGAGTAATTTGCTGCTGACTCATAGTAGTAGATTACTCCCCTCTCTGCATCAACTCAGCTTCACCCTTCTCTGCCCACTGCTTGCACAAGGGGGCAGTAACAGCTTTATAGAGCCTGCTCTCCCCACTGCACCAGCAAAACGGAGCTGGGGGAGTGAAGGGGAAATCTTGAGTTCCCTGGGTAAGTGCCCAGGGCTTTCTGACTCTATAGCACTCACATGAAAAACAAAAGTTAGTAATGTCATGCTGTCAGCCTAGGAGGCGTGTGTGGGTAGATATACTAGGTCTGTATCTAATGGCACTCTGATAACTCATGACAAGTGGCATCGTGAATGGGAGTGAAAATGATGTTCACCTAAGTGGACACTTGCACAACATCTCTTTCTGAAGGATGTACAGCCATAGACACCAGAGCTGCTATCAGATGGGTAAAGTGTCCTAGTTTTTGTGATTACTGAAGGGATGGATCTGTCTGTTATGGAACAGTAGGGCTGCTCAGTGTCTGTGGTCTTCCCAGGACACTGCTACAGGATAAAGTTAGGATGGTTTGTATGCCTAACTGCCTTTTCACACACTCAGATCTTGGAGTGTCTTAGTCATGATGTTCAGAGTGAAGGTTAAACATGTCTATTGGATGTATATTTTTAACTGTAATGTTTGTGTAAGACATATCAGGAATTTGGGGATAAACTGGAAAGAGTAAGAAGACATTTGGGTGGGGGTTGTCCTTTGCACTGAAGAAGGCAAGTGGAGGAGGTGGATGGAGGCACAAATTGCTGAACCGTTGCCCCTTGAATGCAGCCCCACCAAAAACACAACTTTCAGGCCTCATGCAAGGATTAGGATCTACAGCTGTCCTTCAACACCAGGGAGTGCACTGAAGGGTGCACATTGTTCAAAGGGGTGGGGAGAAGGAAGAGCCATGGCACAGTCCCCTTTCTGAGCCGCAAACAGAACTGGCGAGGAATACCAGGGGAGGCAGTTTCCCTATATACCAGACAGCTCAGGGAGAGAATTGTGCCTCAGTAAAATGTAGCCTTTCTCCCAGGCTCCCTTTGGGGCAGCTGAAAAAACAAGAAAAATGTTCCATGTTAATCTGAATGACACACTCCTACAGCTGAAACACTGAAAGCTCCATGGGATTCCCTTTGCAATATCTTGCCTGTGTCTTTTGTATCATTTTCAGTATCACTAGGCTTGGAACAAATAAGGAAACAGAATATTTCATTGGCTGGGGAATATTGCAGATGTATAGTACTCTAATTTCATCTGGTAGTTGTTGCTTTTAATGTCTACAGCAGTTATTGCCTTGGTAGTTAAGCACTTTAAATAAACAAACAGAACTTTAAAAAAACAAGGATGCACAAAAAGTAAATCAACTAGTAAATGGAAATGAATGTACTTAGTATTGTCTGGAGGTGACCAGAGTCTGACTCTACTGGTCTGTCACAGGGGAGAAAGGCAAGGATTCTTAATTGACAGCCTTGACACCAGACATGGAGTATTGTACTACAGAGTACAGTAGACGATTTCCTATCAGAGAGAGACTAAGCAGCAGGTGGGCTGCTGCTTTCTATGCTATTTGGAGCTTCCAAATGGACAACAAATACTTGAACTGGTTTTGGAAGCAAACAGGAAGACAGTACAGAGATTCAAGTACAGGTGCTATGTATTTATGCTGGCCCTCCCCATTCGGGAGGGGGGCAGCTGCACTCTGCACTGGCTGGACGTTCCAGGGGGACGTGGATTGCCCTAAGGGGTGCACAATACAATAGTACAGCCTGGATGGAAAAGTGTGAATGAAAGTCTGCATCAGAGAGAAATGTCTGCAGTCTCCTAGCCATTCAGAGGTGATGATAGACAGTATTGGTGGCCTATAATGTTTGGGACTCCAGGAGCAACAAAGAGCTAATAGGATCCCAAGGCTGCAAACTATGTTGGCTAAAGTCAGATATGTGTTTGTAATAGACTGTACAGACATCACCTCTGACCTATTCATCTAGATCATTGTTTCTCATTGTTGCAGGTTGGTGACTCTTTATTCCAAGTCAAATACCTTTTATGACTCCCTTCTGTTTTTACTTACTTTGATAATTAATGTATCAATTATAACAATAAGCCTATACCCATAACATAATTTGTGTGTGTGTTTTGAGAAGCTGACAGAGAATACTCGCTGGACAAGGGTGTGCAGGAGTGGGAGAGTGAGAGATTTCTTTGCTTTAGATACAATTTTCAGCATCTCACAACCTCCTTGATTTATCTTTGGTGACCCATTGACTGAGAAACACTTGTCGGCATAGGGAAATAGCTAGAGCAGTATTACTTGTGTCTTATCCAGGTTGAGTGATAATCAGCTCTTCATCCAGATCCCTATCTCTTTGAGACACTGTGAGACTACAGAATCTGGGTTCGAGGAAAAGGAGCACACTGAGATTACATGGGGAATAACTGGGATTATATTGACTATCCATTATTTCTCTCAGATTTTTGTGTGGTGAAAAATGCTGGGCTTTTATTCCTGCCTATGTTTGTGCAAATATATGACTAAAGTGTAACATTTATTTGTTACCCATAATATTAATTATATAATGATCATAGCACCTAAACGCCCTGGTCATGCTCAGGCCTCACTACGCTAGGCTCTGTATTAATGCATAGAAAGACCCAGCCCCCACCCTAAAGAATTAACAATTTAAGGGTCTGAACATTCCCTGTGCTCCTCTTGGGCCCGGGATTCACCACCCACGTGGAGCTGATTCCAGAACTGGAGCCTAATTTAAGACACACTTTTTACATTTTAAACAAGAAAAGGGAAATGGAGAGAGAGGATGAGGCTAACAGTATTGCATTCGTGCTGTTTCTTAGGCAAATGCTGTACACAACTTCTTGGTTCTGAATCATTAATTTTTAAAATATGAACTGTCATCTAATGCCAAGGGCCCCAACATTGAACTCTCATCAGCTGTTGCGACATACCTAATATTAATTGGCTGACCCCTTGTAGATGTCACAACAAAAGGGGACCTTAAGGAAAAACCTGAAGGAGGAGATTCTATTGTTCTTATGGAGCTGTTCAGAGACAGCCTTCCATGTACAAGAGGCAATGACAACTTACTAGTACCTTTAAACATTCACTGGTATCCCAAGCAATGGAGCTTCCAACATAGCCTGTGATATTACCTTTCAAGGGATAATAAACTTCACTATGAAGAAGCTTTTTTCCCCCCATTAATTCTATTCCATTAGTCCTAGTTATGCCCCCTTGTACAAGGCTAAGTAATTCCTTTCTATCCTTTTGTTTGTTCTGGTATTTTTACATTCTTCAAATATCTGTAGATAGCTGAGGTGAGGGTCCTGGTAACTGTCAAAGGCCAATTAGGAAAGGATAGAAGATTTGAAGCAATTCTATCACTCCAGATTATTCTCTAAACTCTCTCCTATTTCTAATAATAAAGAACTAAAAACTGATGGTCTTGTTCCAATGCAATCTCATCATGGCCATATGCTGCCCCATGATTTGATGTCACTTTATACAGCCAAAAACTCATACTGGCCTTTATATATGGCCTTCATATAACAAACTCATATTTCAATGCTCTTTGCTATCACATCTAGATTTCTCTTGACATTATTGCTCCCCGGGTTTCTTTTTCCCATTGAATATCTGCAGTTTGGATTAGCTTTCCCCAGATATACTCATGGCATTTTTTGTTGTTGGTTCCCCCGCCAAGGATGCATCCTCTTTTATTTCCCAACCTTACGTCTAACTTCCATATAATAGAAGTAGAGGGATGCAGAACTGTTGCTGTGAATTTATTGTTCGATTTACCTCTTTTGCAACTAAAGAGGCAAGCGTATCACTAGCCTGACAATTCAATGCAGGCCATGCCTAGCATTCTAGTCAATCATTTCACAATCAAGTAAATCAGAGTGGTATGTGTTCAAACAATTCACTTAAAGTACACCACAGTCTCTCCTCTGGATCCAACACAGCTTATATTTTCTTACCTATATAATTCTCTTTGGTGTTAATAAACACAATTTAGAGAGAATTTTTAGCAGCAGCAACATATGACTAAAACCAACTCCCAGCGTACAATGAAAAATGTGCCATTTTTATGTATAATAAATGCATACCATTACCCTAGTCTTGCTTTGAGCTGAATTTATACATCATTACACTTGCTATAGGAGGACTTTAAATTTACAAAAATTTGTACTGAGCTTAGCTAAGACTTGCAGTTAGCTATGTAAGGCAATGGGTAAGCTGTGAAGTACTGAATCACCAGTTTTACCTTTTCTAATTTGTATGGAGTATAAAACTAACTGATCCAAATCAGGATTTTTGAAGGAACTGCAAGATCATACTTCAAACAATTAGACTCTAAATCATATAAAATTCATCTTTTTCAAACCCTCCAGTTCAGGAGGCCTTTCAACTGCTAAGGCCATCAAACCAGACAAAACACAATGGAATCAATTGCTTTTATCATTATGGGGTAAAACTAGTATTAATTAAAATGGATATTCTCCTCCAAACAACCTTTATTCAAATAGGATGTTTTCAAACTTCATTTCCTTGACATCAGTAATATTACATTCTGGTTGAGGGAGGCGGATAAACAAGCAGCTTTCCACTAGATGGATTCTGTTTTCTTCTCTAAGGGAAGCTTTAAAAATCTCCAATTTTATACATTAATACTCTTACATTACAGCATAGAACTCTTTATCATGGTTGATGGTTTGGCAATCTTTTAATTATTCATGTCTAATTCCATTGTGGCTTCCTGAGGGTGCTTTTTTTAGAACTAAAGTTTGCATGTCATCTGTGGTGATGACCTACAATAATACAATTATGAGTGAATAATATTGTTTGTAGATAATAATATTTGGAATAATTACAACATCTCTTTAATGTTATCCTTCAGCTACTGTTACGTGCTCAATGTTAACTCCAGTTTAACAAAATTTGGTTAGAAAATTTTCCTTTTTTAATTAAAATGTTACATTCACACTAAAGAAGAAACACAAAGAATGTTACTATATGATAATTCAAATAATGTGATGATACATACTTTCAACTTCTTAAAATATTAACTTTATGGGCAAGATTAAGCTGTAAACGCTGACTGCTTTACCCCACTTTGAAGCAGCACAAAGTAATTAGATTGTACTAACCAGTTTCCGCCTCCAGCTACATGCACATGCTCGCACATCTTTCTACAATATCTTCTATACGCATTCACTTCCCCTCCCACTTTCTAAATAGATCTGGTTCATGAAATCACTTGACTTTCAATGGTGTGATAGGGGAATCTGACTAATCATTTTACCCTTCTCAGACATGCAAACAACTGTCAAACACAGCATGCTCTACAGAAAGCAAACTAGCCCAGATAAATATTTGGATTCATAAGAGCTAGCCATGACTGCTGAAAAAATCAAAATATTTGTCAATTTGATGGCTGCCCAAACAATTCTAGAATTATTTCTAAGGGATGCTTTCAAACAAAGAGCATAAGCAATACAAGAATGCAACATTTAAAACAAAACTACGATTGCAATGGTTAGTCATTTGAAGTGCTGTATCCTTCTAGCTATTAAATGAATCAACTGGCCCTTACACACAAGTTTGTACAGCTTGCCTGTGGTGATATTTGCTTGGACCCATCTATCAAATTAAATACAGTTTTCAAAATCTGAATGTACCAAAGAGAGAAGGAGAGGAAAAGCAAGCATTTCCTAATTTTAAACAAAGTCTTTAAAATGGTCTGGAGAAATAAAAATGAATTGATAAATCAATCCACATAGTTAATCCCCTCCTAACGTAACTCCATTTGAAAGGATTTAAATAAAATAATTTAAAAGAAAAGAAGAACAATTGTGTAATGAATATGTTTGCTGCCATCATATTGTTCACTCTGCTTGTATACTCTATCTGTTTTTCTGTCTTGTCTACTTGGACATTGAGGCAAGATAGAATAAGAGACAATGTCTTTACAGTGCTAATTATAATAGAGTCCATTCCATTCTCTGTTTGTAGTCATAGTGTAATAAACATGATAAATTAGACCAGGAGATAGGATGGGATAAAGAAAAGCCAACTGTATTAAAAATAACACAAGATAGTGCTATATATGCTCATAACGTGCCCTAAACACAGGAGCACGAAGGAGCACTGTGTCTGGCACATGGGCAGACTCTTCACTGTCAAATACTTTGCTTTTTGGTGGAGTCTTTTTCATCCCAAAGGCAAAGAACTTGGGGTGAAATCCTGGCTCCACTGATCTTAATTACACAATTCCCATTGACCACACTAGGGCCAGGATTTTGTCCTGTCTCTTAAGAAGTATTATGAGCTCCACTGAGAAGCCCTTTGACAGAGATGATTTAATAATAATAGAAGAGGATGAAATCTTTCAGACTCAGGGAAATCCTCCCAACTCTCCCTTCAATTTCGTTGTAGAATTTTAACAAGAGATTAGGGCTCCTTCAGCATTACTGCAGTGAACTGACAGTTCTGGGATGTGTACATAAGTGTGTGTATTATATACAGTGCAGCCAGTACGGCACTGTACTGCCAGCCCCAACCATTCAAAACTATGAATTGAGTGCCCACCAAACTGTCATATTGGCTTAAATCATGAGACTCCAATAAAAAATAATCTTGGGGTTCTTTTTATTTGTCTTCTGGGTGTTGAGTGTTTATGATGCATTCGGGACACATTTTCATACTTTTCTCTGTAATCACAAGATCTAGAAACATTATTTTTTTTAAATGAAAGTTGAGATTTTTATATACTCACTGGTCTCCAGGAGCTGGGGCTTCAAGTCAAACATCAAATATTGCAACACTCATACTAAAATCATGAGAGCTGGCAACACTGGCAACATCTATCATGCCTATAGATAGACTTGGAAGGATTAAGTTTTTACCGGCAAATGTCAATAAACATTGATTTCACTATATATACACAAAATGATGAAAAAATATTTGTCGATGATTGAAATTTACAGATAGGGTAAGTAAGAAAAATGCTGCATGAATTTTTTAGAGGTTGATTTAAGGCTGAAACATCAACATATGACAGATTGTGTGTTTTAACAGTTATGAATCTCATTTTCTATTCTCATTAAATAATTGTCTGACCCTCCATAATTTCCCACAATTTAACTGAATAAAAATAAACATGCTTAAATAAATAAAAAATCTATAATCCATTGAAATTATAAATAATACACACATGGCAGAATTCAGTTTTTATCACTCACATACAGACAGTATGTAAGAATGTGTACATAATTACACAACTGAGTATGTTGTTGACCAAAAGACTTCTGATAAAATAATCATCTTGCCATCTATCATCAAAGCACCCAAGGAGACCATTGCTAACAAAACCAGAACTGGAACAGCCTCCGGCTACAATATATTAGAATCAAATAAAACATATTGCACTGTACTTTACCAAGTTGCCATTTTCTTGAACACATGGTCTCCATCATCCAGATGGGCAATGCTGGTTCCAGCATAGCAATAGCCATGTTTGCAAAGCAGATTGATCCTTAAAGAGAGAGGAGAAGGTGAGGGAAGGAAACGTGGGGATTATATCACTTGAACATTATCACACCAAAAGCTGAACAGTGAAGGGCAGTATTTATAAAAACAATGTGCTCTTTATAGCCCTATTTGTCATACACCTAATATTGATTTAAAGGGCCGAGTGGGAAGGACCATTTTAAGCCTCTAACTTCTTATTTATTTCAGTTCTCCAAGGAATTGTACAATAAAGGTTAAGCTATTTTCATAATGGGGTGGGGGGAGACAAAGATTTCAGTGATCTTGGTGACATTTAGACAGTACACTAGGTCTGACTTGTACAAACGATAAGCTATAACTATAATCTTTTGGTCTTTACGTCTGTTCTCTTGGGGCTAAATCCTAGCCCTACTGTTTACGAGGCATGGCCTTTGACCCCATTCCCCAAGATATTTGAGGATGATTAAGAGGAGGCACTGTGTCTCCCCCCTGCCCCAGTGTCTTCCTGGCTCAGAACTATGGGGACATCCTACCTCCCACTATCAGCCACAGAGCGCCTTAAAGGAGATCTATCCCTTAAAGCAAAAAGGAGCTATGACCCTGGGGGAAAGGCAGATGTCCGCTGGTGCGCCTGCCCCCCTCCCCTCTCGGATATTGGGGAGGATAGAATGTCAGTCTCCTCCTTCTTCATCAGCATCCTGCTCACTGCCAGAAAAGAAGTAAGTTTTTATTAAAACTCAGGGGGCCCATCTTGTTGGTCCCACTCTCCCACTGCAGCAGCTCAGCAAAAGCTGCAGTAAACTTTGCAGGCCCGGCACAGAGAAGGAGAGGGTCCAAGTTCCATTGAGGGCTTCTATAGGAAGCAGGGTGTTTGTTATTATGGGTTATCCACGCCTCGAGAGGCTCAATGAATCCCAGCTATACCGCAGATGCAAGGATCTTTCTTCTCCAACCCCAACATTCCAAGGACGGGTTAAGCCTCTCCACAAAGCCAGCATGTGTGTGCACAAGAGACTAGTGACACCCCTGATCCCAAGTAAGAGAAGACCAGAACTTGGCCTCTTGCAAACGTGGCGCTCCCTGTGGTCTCTAATATTTTGAAGTGTAGCTGTGAATGAACTGGCTCCATTCAGTTTAGTGCTGATGAAAGCTGCCCCCTTATCAAAAATATTCTACAGCAGTGTTTCTCAATTGGTGTTCCGTGGAACCCTGGGGTTCCGCGAGCAGCTGTTCTCCATGCTGCCGATCAGCTGTTCCCCGCGCCGCTGTTCTCCACGCCGCCCGCACCATCAAAAAAGGGAAGATGTCCCGGATTTTTCGGCGGAGGGTATGGAGTGTAAGTGTAATTTAACTGAGAAACGACCTAGTTGTTTGTGTTAATAGTTTGGGGGGTTCCACAATTATTCATAGAGTTCAAAAGGGTTCCGTGGCCAAATTTAATTGAGAAACACTGTTCTACAGTAATATTCCATAGTGCTGTCATAGCACGGTGCAAGCTACAGTGTTTTTTTTAACCATTGCTATGCAACGTTATAGCATTTTGTATAAGGGATGAACTTACAGCCTTGGAGATGTAATTCCTTTATGCTCAAAGGAGATCTAGTGCCGGCAGTGGTATTTCAAACATCACCACACTGTCTTACAATATGCCTCAGCTACAGCCAAGGGAAATATTTTGTGAAGTTTAACATGCTGTACATGTTGAATTCAGGGAGCCAGAAGGACACCTAGTTTCTTCCCAAATTTCTCAATCACATTTATCTGCATCTTCACCAAATTTTTCCTGGTGTATATTTTGTTACATGGTTGAAGTCCCAAGGCATCTTTTTCCGATTCTCTGACTAAATGAACCTACCCCATTTGCTCAAGAAAACCTCCAGCTTCTGCAGGTTATGGGGCAAGAGCAGGACAGTGAGAGAGGTATATGCCTGTCTGCTGATCCACCATAAAGTGAGCTTCAATTATGGCTTCTAAACCTTGTTGTAACCAGTACCCTTAGGTATGTAATCCTCAAGTATTTCTTTCTAATAGTCACAGTCTTGGACTGATATTCAGAAACATTCAAGTGTCTCTACAGTAGTTTACCAGTCAATTTTTACTTTTAAAAACTCAGGTCTAATTTGTCTTAGGTCATGGAGAAATTATTTCTCCCAGAAGAAACCTCTCATCACACAGTTCAGCACAAAATGAGCACCACTGTCATTCTTTGTTCAAAAATGCCAAGATGTATTAGACTGCACATCTAAGACCCCTAAGACAAACTTGTAGACTCACTACCCATATATTCCTGGGGCAAGCAGCAATGGCTAAAGTAAACTTTCCACTATATTTTGTTCTCCTGAAACCTTCAAATGTCTATGAGCAGTTCCAATTAAATACACAAGAATGCCCTGTCCAAAATCAGAAGTCAAATGAGCCTGAAAGAGCACCTTGATGCTGGAAAAGCACTTCATCTCATACAAAATACAGCTGGAGGAATGAATTCTATTTTAGAATCAAAGATGAGCTCAAATAACCAAATTCTTATCCAGGTCTTAATAAACTTACCCCAAAATAGAGTGTAAAAACCCAGATGATAAAGGAATTGAGTCCATTTCCCTAACAATACATGACAGAAAATGTCTCCAAGGTTTGCCACAACCCAGCATCTGTAACAACTTTGTAATTATTATGATTGTGGTGCTTCATATCTTTATTTCTCAGGCAACTAGGACATATTCCAACACAAAACTAGGAGTCTGAGCTGGTATTCTGCAAGACCTAGTAAATATTTATATGCCAACTTACTGAGCCCCCTCTAGGAGGCAGATAATAAACTTTTGTTCTCAGTATTTCTCTAGAGTACTGAACTGAGTTGTTTCATGAGGTGAGATCCATATTTGAAGGGGACATGTGTCACATTGTTTCTGGATTATCTCCAGTTGGGAGAACTACAGGCTGCCATCATTCAGTTGGACCCTGGCTTCTCATGATAATAAATATATAATAATAAAATCAAGTAAGGGACATTGGTGGAGACTATTAATGCCCTCCTAAAAGAAACTTTCCTCAAATGGAAAATTGTCAGACTCCTGCTCAAGGAATCAAGGAACCACATCCTGATAACGTTTTGTTGTGGTATTTCACTTATTCTGGTTTTAGAACAGGTTATTTAAGGCAGTTTGACTTTGTCAAGGCATCTTCATCCACCTGGAGTGTTCAGGTTTCTTTCAATAAGGGGTTTAGATCTGGATATGATACAGGGATTGCACTGCTCTTGTTGGTTGATCTCTCCCAAGCAATGACAAAAATTCAGACATCCATGGATGTTTCGTTGACATCTATCAGTAGCCATTGATATCATTGACCATAATGCTTGTATGCCTGACTGCAGACCATCTGGTAGATGGATGGTCCCAGTCTTTTGCTTCTGACAGACATACCAGAAGATAGTGTCTTATTTGCTTTTTTCACACACACCTCTTCCTCCTTCAGGGCTTTCACACAATAAGACTCCAATCCGTCATCCTTAAATGTGCTATGTACTGTCCATGTGTGAAAGCTACTGGAGGAAATATTGAAGCAGTTCAACCTGCGATGTCACCAGTATTTGGATGACACGCAATTCTGTCCTTCATTAAACCCTAGTGGTATAGACTGTTCATGATTTCCTAGTTGCTTACCAAAAGTGGGATTCAAAATAGAATGAGCTGGCTAAGGCTTTAATCCAGACAAGATGGAAATGTTGTCTGAAGAAAGCATCATGATTGAGCGGATCTGCCAAACTCACATCAATTAGGTGTGCACTGCCAGGGTACTTCTCGCCACCAAAGCCCACCCGGAATTTCAGAAGCAAATCAGGACACAGAATTGCCTTTTTTTCACTTTTATTTGGCATAAAATTGTGACCACTTCTCTCTGTGGGCCCCATCATAGTTATCTCTGCCTTTATGATCTCCAGACTGAACTGTTTCCATGCATTCAACATTGAACTTGAAGATCATTCAAATGTTAAAGCCCTGTCGCAGAGCTGGTCATAAGGGCCATATTGTATCAGTGCTCCAATGACTGCATTGGCAACCTATTTGCTGTGACGCTCATTGGAATGGAAGCATTGAACCCACCAGCACCAAGGAATGATAACTGAATATACACAGTATAAAGGAATAAGTTATGGAGGGTGCGGGGAAGCTTTCCATGTTTCAGCTTAAACTGTGTTGGATGTAAACCAAGTCACAAGAAGCACCTCTTAGAAATATCAAGAGATCTTTTCATAGAGCCTCTTCTTTCAGATGAGCCAAACTAGTTAGAAAAATGCAGATACCTTTGACTATAAATTAGACAACCCCAAATCAGAATTTGACCCACACACAGAGACCCTGGCGCCTGAATTATAACTATGAAACTAACACCTCCAAAATGAGAATGCAGAAGATATTTTAAAAGTGCCAATTCATTTATAACTCCTAAAATGCTCAAGGCTTTTACTTGTGGTTAGCAAGGCTTCCCAGTGTGTTTGCCAAGGTAGGTAGTTCTGACTTACAAATCTGTCGTACTCTAAGTTTCCTGTACATTTGAAAGCCTGACAGTTCCCAGTAGGCTCACAATGAAGAGTGGCATCCCCATCCAATCCCCTAGAATAACATCCGCAGAGAAAAGGAAAATTCAAACTTATTTGAGTCTAAGGCTTGGCCTGCACTTAATAGTTAGGCCAACAAAGCTACATCAGCCAGAGGTGCGCTTCCTGTGGGAAACATTAATCAAATCAATAATACCTGTAATAGCAAATGACCTTTACCATTTGACCCTGAGCTGCTTGTGAGCAGGCATCTTTCCCCAAACCCTATAAACATAGTTCATTCCTTAAGTAAAATCCAAACTCTCACCCTTTCTTAATGAAAACAAAGTTCATCTTAATCCTTTTCTCCAGGCTTGGATGCTCTGATAAATCTTCCCTTACAACTGATCAGCCACATGCTGGATCCTCCTTCTCCCCAGACAGCCACACTTCTCATATATCAAGGTGATGCAACTCTCCACTTGACTCAAGGTTCACCTATGCTGCACATGAGGCTGTGAACAGCAGTTCATATAGACATGCTCTGGTACCCCTGGGTATGCTCTTGCTTATGTAGCTAGTACAGAGGCCCACACTGTGGTGTCCTCGCTTCTATTTTTCGTGAGCTAGTTAGAGTGCAGCTAACCCAAGTATGTCTACACAAGCTACCATTCATAATCCTGGTTGCAATGTAGACCTACCCTCAGTGAGTCAGCAGAATTCACTTAACCCCTTCCCAGCAAGACCAACACCTGTTAACAGGTTGGAGTGTTTCCAGCCTGCCCGTCTGTTGCACATCCATTAGAGTTCTCCTTATTGCAAAGCTTTATCCCAGTAAATAAAAGGCTTTGAAAAAGAGTTAAGTATGAGTTTAGCTGACCAGAAGTGTGTACTAACATAAGCCTAACTACTATAAGTATTTTTCCTGCAAGTTTCTCAGGTGCATGTTTTACATAATCCTAGGCAGCGATGGATGTGAACCAAAATCTCTGCTCTCTGAACTTCCCAAAGTCTGATCTGAATCCAAGACTTGCATCTTGAGCCCATCTGAACTTTCATGCATTATTTTGTTCCTGGAATCTTCTTTTAAATTAAGATTGCAAATAATTGAGATTCATTGGTAGAAAGTTATTTGTAATCAGGGCCAGATAAGGCAGTCTGGGATTCAAGGTACAGCTAAAAAGCACAGTCAGAATTAAACTATACAAGAATTTAACCATACCTGCTGCAATAATGATGTAGGGATCTCTCAAGAGGGTCAATAATGGTGTTCCTTTTTGACTCTGTCAAACAAAATATAAAACCTCATGGTTAGGAAGGGCAAAATATCACCCATTACATAAAGTGTGTGGTTTTTGGTGGTACTTACTTCTGGTTGTGCTCTGGATGGTTGTAGAATAAATAACTGAACAGCTGCAAAAAGAAATCAATGCAGTAGCTGCTGTTTAAGATGGTGGCTATACTTCATCGTAAAAATGAATGAATGACTTAAATATAATTATGAATCTTAATATTTACTGACCTCCATCTAACAGAGCTAATGCTGCCAACACCAGGAAAGGTGCTGTCTTTCCCACAAACTCATACATCACACTCCCAAAAGGTGGACCCACTGGGGAGAAAAACAAGGAAAATGTTCATGGTCCTTTTTCTTTTAAGATTTCAATAAACTGTGCTTTTGGGGGGACCAATTCTCTTTAACACTGAAATTCAGTGCCCAAATTCCCATTCCATTTTAGTGGCCATTAATTAAAATAACCAAAGTGCTGTAACTCAGTATGAGGAACATATTGAGATTTATATATATAATAAAATTTCCCAGGGATTGTTGTCTGCAGTCTACAAACATTGCCCAAACAAGAAAGGTCAAGCATGAGCCACATCCCACTTGCTTTACTCATACAATCAGGGCCATTCATTTCCATAGTACTACCTATGTGATTAAGGCAAGTAAGAATGCTAGAAACCTGACAAAAGGTCAAAGGTACTCATGAGAAGGAGTACAGTAGAAATACTGATCTTGGAGCCTATTCATGCAGCAGCCAGAAAGATATTTTTTTGCCATTCACGTTAATTGGAACAGGATGGTCCCAAACCTTTGGCAGATCTCTGTTCAACTCTTGGATTTAAAGATAAATTTATGTGGATGAGAACATGGTCCATAGTGTTTGTATTTCTAACTTCAAAGTCTTTTCCAAACAAACTGCAGCTGCACCGCTTAAAAACCGCTTACGTAACTGAGAATGAACAATAATATCTCTGGATGTTAATCACTGTTCTCCAGCACACAGTTAAGAGGAGGCATTCTGAATCAGAGAAGATGATTGGTGACAGACTTTGAAAGACAGAAGATTTATCTTCGTTTAGCAAAATGTATCTGTATATGAAATTTATTTAAACTTTTTAACACTATTTTTAGTGTGCATTGTTAACTTAATCTGGAGATAGGATTTTGTCATCTTATTTCATAGAAGGGAGCTACCCAGTAGAATCTCCTATAGCATCCATACACTATAGCTGTGCATTCTGTGGTTTTTGGATTGTGGTTTTTGGGATTGTTGTTTGTTTGTTTGTTTGTTTATTTTTTGTTTTTGTTCCCATGAATATTTCATCTCACTGACCTAATACTCCCATAGCCAATCCTCCTAATGCAATTCCCATTGCATTGCCTCTCTCTTCATCATCCGTATAAACACTGGCCAGCATCCCCATCCCTAAAATTAAAAAGAAAAACAAACTAGGCAGTTCTTTGTACAACTTATTTTCATCACTCACCAGTTTATTGAATATTAGAGAAATGTGACATTAGATTTTACCCTCCAAGTTAACTCCCACTAAAGTTAAAGGAAATCTTGCCAGCATAGATGGCTTGTAAGGTTATGCCTCATTATATATGCCATTACACACACAAAAACAACAATAAAAGAACATTATTAACTTTGCAAAATGTAGTATTGTTTGGAAATACCAGAACTAAGGCTGCTTATGCAACCTTACTTTGGACCCCTTTTGTGTATTCATTATGACAGTCACTAATTACATGATCATACTACTTTTTTCCCTACCTCATTTAGTGCACAGAATGGACAGTTCCAGTTTGAATTCATCTTTCTTAAACACGGGGGGACTAGAACTACACACAATATTCCAGATCAGGTCTCACCAGCGCCTTGTATAACAGCACTAACACCTCCCTATCTGTACTGTAAATACCTCGCCTGATGCATCCTAGGACTGCATTAACTTTTTTCACGGCCACATCACATTGGCAGCTCATAGTCATCCTGTGATCAACCAAAATGCCCAGTGCTTCTCCTCCTCTGTCATTTCCAACTGATGCGTCCCCAGCTTATAGCAAAAATTCTTATTAGTCCCTAAGTGCATGACCTTGCACTTTCCACTATTAAATTTCATCCTATTTCTATTACTCCAGTTTACAAGGTGATCCAGATCTTCCTGTATGTCCCAATCCTTCTCTGTATTGGCAATACCTCCCAACTTTATGTCATCTGCAAACTTTATTGGCACAAAAAGTGGGAATGTGCTAAGGTCAGTAATAAAAAGGTTCAATAAGATTTGGTCCCAAGACTGATCCCTGAGGAACTCCACTAGTAACCTCCCTCCAGCCTGACAGTTCACCTTTCAGTATGAGCAGTTGTTGTCTCCCCTTTAACCAATTCCTTATCCACCTTTCAATTTTTATATTAATCCATCTTTTCCAATTTAACTAATAATTCCCCATGTGGAACTGTATCAAATGCCTTACTGAAATCTAGGTAAATTAGATCCACTGCATTCCCATTGTCTTAAAAATATCTGTTATCTTCTCAAAGAAGGAGATCTGCAGTTGCAAGAAAGTCATGCTCCAGTCGAGTGCATATGGAGTCTTCATAGAATTTAGCTGCTAACCTCTTAATAAGTCTTTTGATAATCGTATGTGTACTGCAATTTTGCAAAGACTTAACTTGGCTAAATTTGGGTAGATGGCAAACGGTACATCCCTGACACAAAGGCCACTGACTGCCAAATTTCAAGTCCCTGTTCCAAAGCCTGGGGTCTCCAGAGCTTTTTAGTTAAAAATAGGTTGATGACAGAAAATTTTTTTTAACATAGGCAAAAACAATGTGTGTTTTTTTTCCCCCTAGCCTCATTCTCATTCAGAGCCTCATTCTCTGATGCAAAATTTCCCTCCCCTCCCCTCTCACCCCAAAAAAGTTCAGTCAGAGGCGGACTCCCATCTTAGAAATCTCAGCCCAAACAGTTAGTTTGGCAAAGTTTTATAATCATCTGAAAATAAGGTCTTATATTGGGAAGTGGCAAGCTACCAGCCTTCATTGCAGACATCCATTCTTGATGCCCTTTTACACTGATAAAAAGAGTTTAAAGAAACTAAAGATATTTGTGCACAAGTACCAAAAAAAGCATAGATCTTTTAGTCTTCTACAGTAATGTGACCCAAATACCAAAACATTTTGAAGTGACATTTCTCTGAGATACTTTCAGCCAACCTCTTGCACATAAAGTAAAATGAATTTAATTGAATTTTACATTAATTATTGAAACTGCCAGACAAAATACACAATTAAGGAAATGACTGTCACTAGAATGACAGGCTAAAATACAGTTAATTTAATCTATCAAATACACTTGCATTCTTACCAGCCACAGAAGAACATGAAGAACCCACGCCTTGCAGAGATCTTGCTATGAACAGTAATGTATAGCTTCCCGAAAAGGCAAACACTGCAGAAAAGGCCGAGGTAGATTTTTTTAAAAAATGAGATTAAATCTAATAAGGTTAAAAAGTTAAAAATATTTTAACAATCATGAAAACACCATTCAATTTAGCCAAGTGTTTTCTGTCACTGTTGTCACTTTCAGTGCTAACAATGTTATTTTTTCTTATTACATTTAGATTTGTCAGTGTTGAATCCTTTCTCCACATCTAAGACTCCTGGTAACAAAGAACACCACAAAAAAATGTATACAAGGTATCTTTACTAATTACTAGGGGTTGGAGTATGCCCTAGTCTAATGAAACTGTTCCCACCTTCACCCCATCTCCCTGCATTGCTGCCTTAGCATAGTCCAGTTTGCAGCTGCAGGCATGGGGAGAGCAGGGGCTGCACCCCAGATGTTCCTTCTGACAAGTGTGCAAAGAGAGGCTTAGCAATGGCTCTGCTCTGCTCCCCACTTTGTTCTGCCTCTCCTCGTTGGCTGGACGTACAGAGCCTGTAAGGACTCTAGCAACTTACGGCTCCTCCTAACGGGAGCACCAGAGAAATGGTATCTGTGAGGCACAGTGCTTTCCAGTGCTGCCCCTTACATAAGGTTGTACCAAAAGGCACTAACCGCTAGGGTATTGCACCTGATCCTACACTCTACTCTGGAAAGACTCCACACTGACATTTAGTGCCACTTGTTCCTGAAAACCAGGAACATTCCCTTTTCAGGGCCTGTCCGTTCGCTGTCAGTTTTACAAAAGCAGCAAGTTGGCCACTTGAAGGAGTCCTCAGCTAGCTGAGCTGGTGAAGCTGACAACTTGCTGACTGAACACACATGAGCCTCAGGTACCTCCTCTCACCCAGTCTGCCATCAGATGGCACCCCGCTCTCCTCCCCTGAGCTTGCACAAGCTCTTGAACCTGCCCTCACGTGCCCGTAAGGCAGGATTCTGTTCTCTCACCAGTTTTACATTGGTAGAACTCCACTGACTTTGATGGAGTTACTGATGATTTGTGCTGGTGTGAGTAGTCTAATCCACAGGGTGCCAGAAAAGGAGAGTGAGTTTCCCAGATGAAGAAAAGGAGTGGTCACTCTTTTCTCCTAATCTCCCATCCACACCTACTGGTGCCCACCTAAACCACTCCAGACAGGCATTTAAATCCCACCAGCACCAACTTCCACCTATAACAGGCATCCCAATATTTTATCCCCCCAACATCATCAATATCCCCCCAACATCATCAAAAATTCTTCTGAGAGAGTCAGGACTGCCGGATCATTTACAAAAAATCAGTATCCACATCAAAGTATACAAAAAACAGACACTTACTAATTGTTGACACAAACATGATGCAGAAGCCAGCAAACATTGGAATCTGGTAGCCTATTCTGGAAAACAAAGTCAACACAAATATCTTTAAGAATGGTACTCTTTCCTGCACACTTTAAAACAGGTTTGTTCAGGTAAATTCTTTGCTGAAGGCAAAGGGCGACTGCTTTTATGTGTTAAGAAAATTGCAAAAACTTGGCTGCTTGGTTTGTGGGTTTTGAATTTGAATCAATTTATGCTGGGCCCCATGATTAGAATTGTCTGTGGTATAGATACATACCTTCTCACTCAATAGATTATATTCTGGGTCAGAAATCCCAAATTACTTGCCCTTTATAATTGGCCTAACTCTGCTATATTTATATCCTCCACAATCCCGGCGGGGCTTCAGAAGGTTTGCATGGGGTGTAAGCCTGGCAGAATTTCGCTCTGCATATTGAACTCTGAAATAGTCTACTAATGTTTCACTGTTGGTTAAGAAACTTTTCTATTCTTATCTATACACTGAAACTAGAGTTCGAAGAGCACATAGAACAGTCCCACTAAGTGCAATGAGAGATGGTCAGGTCAGTATCTGGGAAAAATTTCCATTGACTTTATCAGGCAGTTTTGGCTTCAGGAATAAGAACATAGCTGGTCAAAACTCTTCACTGGCAATGTTTTTCTGCAAAAAAAAATTGGATTTTAAATCAAAATGAGTATTTCCATGGGACATGAGCCTCAAATGTATTTGTAAAGAAATCCTTTAAGGGCTCCAAATATTCAGGGTGCTGATTGGAATAGTCATTCAGCACTGCTTAAGAAACAATGACTTGCAAGGATCAGCCCTTAAATTGGTAGGCTTGACCAGTTTAGCACTGTAAGCAAAACAGTGTAAGAATTTCACTTGTAGAACTTTTGTTCCTATTAATGTTTTATTAAATCTTTTTAATATATAAAGAAAAACCAAACATAATGACCTATACATAAACTTCTCATAATGTTAACCATTTGCTACGTAACCTTAACTCTACTTGAAACATTTGATTATATATATAATATGAATAGTTTATTACAAATAATTGATTTATATTTTCAGTTTACAAAAAAAATTGCTTGTAAAAATCTAGATAGTTTTAAATCTTATTCTGCCTTATCCTTTTATGTACAGACAAACTGATTATTTTTAAATAAAATAAGGAACAGAAGCAAACTTCAGAAAAGGGGGAAGAGACAAGGAGGGAAGGAAGTGGGCAAAGAAGAGAGGAAGGTGATAGGGAGGAGGGGGCATGCATTTAATAGAATCATTCAGCTACTGTAGAACTTTCAGCTTATGTGTTTTTCCTTTAAGTAATAGGATGCTACTGAGTTATATGGACTAAATGGCATGGTCCTGTTTTAAACAAAACTCTAATTGTTAATGGGAATCTTCCTTAATTAAAGACTGCAGAAAATACAGAAAGGCATATGTTGCACTCACTCACTCACATGCAGAACTCCCATTAGTATCAGTAGGAGTTCTGTGTATGCAAGAAATATAGAATATGAAATAGAAATTTGCAATGGGGATTGGAGACAAGTGTTTTACCTTAAAAGCTTATTAAAAATAATATGGCACAATTATTTAGGCATGAAGATGACAATTAAAGCAAATGGGTTAGTCTTGTGGTTCGGTAAATAGACTGGACTCAGAAGATGTGAGTTCAATTTCTGGTTCTGCCACAGGCTTCCTGTGTTACTTTGAACAAGTCACTTAATCTCTCTCTGCCTGTTTTCCCATCTGAGAAATGAGGATAATGCTCCCTTCTTCTCTCTCTTGTCTACTTTTCACGGCATACAGCATTTCTTACTATGTGCAATTACCAAGCACTGTGCAATGAGATCTCTGGGAATGTGACAAGTTATAAAGGTACTCTGGTATGTTGCTGGGCTTCTCCCTATCACCAAGCTGATCTGGGCAGGGGAAGGTTGTGTCCCCTCCCTCCTTTCCCAGCTGAGTGAAACTAGAAAGATTCAGATGGCTATTAGCCATTAGTCTGAAATTTTGAGCTTGCGTTTCTGGAAATAAAGCAAGTCCTGAAGAAAGGTATTTGAAGAAACCTGAGGTTCAGACTTTATTTTTCTATTCCAATCTGGTGGTCTGAACACCATCTTGCATGGTGATACTGCAGTAAGGAAAAGGTAAGGAAAGGGAATAGAAGAGAAGAGAAAGAAAGCCATATATAAGAAGCCAACATTAGTTGTTCTAAGAAAAACACCTTTGGATAGTCAGTGAAGTGATAATGCCTGTCAATAACGGCTCCACAGGTATGCCCCGATGGACAATGATCAGAATTGAAGGAGAGACCAGAATCTCCACTGCAAGTAAGGAAATCCCAAAAATCTATCATTCATGATTGTATGGCTGTGATGAAGCAGACTGATGCTGACGTAAGTGCACTGAATTCAAATTCTGTTATTTGTACGAAGGTACATGCCAAGATGACTCCCACATTCATGCTGAAGTCCCCAAGGCCTTCTACACCAGCTTAAAGAACTCAGCTGTAACATCCCCCAGATGCCCTAGTAGGCGAAACCAAGAGAAGAGATACTAACTTAGGATCCAATCCTACAGCCTTGAAGCAGGTCAAACCCAACTTGACTGCAGGATCAAGCCCTTACTTCACTGTCTTTAAGTAATCTTTCTTATCATGGAATCCTGTAGAGTGAAGGCATTAAGGAAACCTAAGTGTTGGATCCCACTGCCACTGAAGAACTCCAACATTTTATATAGTGTTTTTCATCCCTAGAGCTTAGAACATTTTACAAAGATGAATAAGCATTATTATTATTCCTGCTTTATCATAGGGAAACTGAAGCAGAAAGAGAGAAAGTGACTTGCACCATAGTCAGAGCATGTCTGGGGAAGAACTAGGAATAGAACCCAGATCTCCTGGTCCCCGGTCCCATGTGCCCTATCTAGACATTCATTGCTGTATATATCCCCAGGTACATATTCATTTCCCTTAGCTGAATCAAAAAAAAAAGAGTTAACAGTTCTTTAATCCTTCAGTAATATGAGGCCAAAGTATTTGGTTCAATGCAACATGTGTTTGCTGGCTGAATAATGCAAGTTATAATAGCCATGGATCCCTCTAATATGGAAATTACACAGGGAAAGGAAAGGCTTGCATGAAATCTTGCCCAGGGTTTGAGGAGACATTGTTCTGATGCAGCATCACCAATTTAGCATGGGGCTCCTGGCTCACTAGACGGCATTAAAGCTGGGCTTAATAAATAAGCATGGGGAAACACTCACCCACACCTGACAGATGTACAGTCTCCCTTCCTGTTTGGTCCTCTGTTAATACACCTGCACTTCCTCCTAATAGCAGCATTGATCAGTTGGCTGCTTTGCTACTATTAGGTAGCTGTGTTCTCTGATCCCTCCAATAGAGTTTACAATGCACAGTTTGGAGTTCGTGCTCTGATCAGATCCGCTACGAAACTTTTTTACATTTTTTTTTTTTTTTTTACATTCACATAGCAACTATTTTATTACTCCAATCCTGTGTCTTTCTCCTGGGCCACTCCCCCTTCTTGATCTGTGGTGTTTTATGTACATGGAAAAGTTTTGACTGTGCAAAGGATTGGAACATTTCATGTAGCTTCTGTTTCCTTCCTATGACTTTTCTCCCCAGATTTGTGATATCTCTGCATTTTGTTCCCCTCCACACCGTATAGCAGAGGAAAACACAGAGCAGAGATGACCCATACCTACAGATGGGGAAGGGCACAGTGAGGGCAGCAGGCTTCAGCAATGTTACTGAGCATGCTCCGTCCGTGTGGGCATGCTCAGTACAAGCCGAGCCAAGCAGCACCTGGGGCGGGGCACATGACCCCACTCACGCATCGCCTCTGACACCAAGCCCTGTAAATCTCTTCTATTTCTATAGCTCCTTTTTTTCTTTCACTTGCTCTCTTTAATTCCACAAGTAGGGAATTACTTGGTCAGGGGTAAATCAGAAACAAAATCCAATATGTTTCAAAAGGGCTCTCTGCAGCTAGAAAAGCTTTTACAAATATTCCTGACTTCAGGAAAAGTACCTATCATTAACCATCCATAGCTGCCCTCCCCCACTGAAGTATGTATAAATTGCTGAGTTCCAGTGACAGGATGGAGCCAATATTACAGGACTGTCCATAGGTGCTAGAAGTAGGGGTGCTGTGAGTGCTGTAGCACCCTGTGGCTTGAAGGGTTTCCATCATATACAGGGCTCACAGTTTGCCCTGCCTTCTACCTTCACAAGCAACCCCATCATACAATTGACTCATACATTTGCCCAGTTCTCTCTCAAAACTAATTAAGTTGTTTGCCCCCACAAGTTCTATTGGGATGCTGTTCCAGAACCTCACCTCTCTGGTGGTTAGAAACCTTCAAATTTCCAGCCTGAATTTGTTCATGGCCAGTAAATATCCATTTGTTCTTGTACCAACATTGTCCTTAAGCTCTAATAGCTTTTCAGCCTCCCTGGCATTTACTACCTAATGTATTTATGGAAAGCAATCGTATCCCCTCTCAGCCTTCTTTTTGCTAAACTAAACAAGTCAAGCTCTTCCAGTCTCCTCTCATATTGTAGGGCTATCTTAGTGACTCTTCTCTTCGCTTGTTCCAGTTTAAATGCATCTTTCATGAATGTGGGTGACCAGAATTGTACAAGGAACTTGCAAGACCTCATTTGGAATACTGTGTACATGGCATTAATGCTGCTTTATCTCTACTGGAAATGCCTCACTTGATGCATTGCTGGGGTGTATTTTGCCTTTTTCACAGCCACATCACATAGGTGACTCATCGTCATCCTGGGATTGACCCACACCCCCCAGGTCTCCTCCCTCCCCTGTCACTTCCAACTGATCATCCTCCAGCTTGTAGCAGAAATTCTTATTATTAGACCCTAAGAGCATGACCTTGCATTTTGTCTATTGAATTTCATCCTACTGCTGTCACTCCAGTCTTCAAGGTCTTCTAGATCTACCGGTATAATATTCCAGTCCTTCTCTGTATTGATGGTGCCTCCCCAAGTAGTATCATTAGATCCTCCTTTTTGTGCCAAGGTCATTTAATTAAAATATTGAATAAAATCGGTCCCAAGACCAATCCTTGAATAACTCCATTAGTAACTTCCTTCTAGTCCGATAATTCATCTTTTGACCCAACCCGTCACCTACTGCCTTTCAGCCAGTTCCTTATGCACCTTACAATTCTTGTACTGATCACCATCTTCCCTAAATTAATTAATTTGCCATGTGGTACCATGCCAAATGCTTTACTGAAATCCAAGTATATTAGATCTACTGCACTTCCCCTTATCTAAAAAATCTGTTACTTTCTCAAAGGAAGAAATCAAGTCAGTCTGGCATGATCTATTTTTGGTGAGCCCATGTTACAGTACATCCCCTTTACTACTTACCTCCATTAATTTAATTAATTTTTCCTGCCCTTTAGTCATACAAGAAAGAAAATAACATTTCATTACCTCTGCATCCAAGACTAAAGTGAATTCTAACCCAAAACAGCCAAAATTGATCACTTTGGCAAAGCAGGTCCCTTTGCTGATTACCAGGCAAAGTAGGTATGTCTATGCAAATGTGATCTGCTGCGGTCTCTTGTCTCCCATCTCCCCCAAATTCATCAATAGATAGCAAGAGAGAATTCATTCAGACCCTGGTTTACACTCATTAACAAGATTACCTTATGGTGGTGAGATAAACCATTCATAGATTTGGGGTTTTGTGTTGCAGTGAAATAAAATTGAAACAAGGCAAAGGTAGCAGTAACAGTTTTTGTTTTTTGTTACTTCCACAGGTGCAATTACTTTGATTTCAGTGCCATTACTCCAGACTTGTACTGGTGTAACTGAGAATAGGCTGTCAGTGTTCTGCATTTTGGTGTGTTTACCCTGAGAATTCTGCCATTTTCAGTGAAGACAGTTTAGTCTATCCTCTCACTGCTGGCTTGTTACCTCATACTTCTGTTCTCATGGTATAGGTGAATGAGCCTGATTCTTCACTATTGATTCCTTCTGTAGTCATTTACATGTGTAAAATAGTAGATAATCAGCTGAACATGAGTTCCCAGTATGATGCTGTGGCCATAGAAAAGCCATAAGTATTATTAAAGAATTGAAAACATGCCTTATAGTGACAGAGCAATAAGACAATCTATTTAGCTTACAAAGAGAAAGGTAAGGGGTGACTTGATTAACCCATATGTATATATATGGGGAACAAATATTTGATGATGATCTCTTCCTCCAAGAAGAAAAAGATACAACAAGATCCAATGGCTGGAAATTGAAGCTAGATAAATTTACATATTATTTCCATTTCTAATTTTTTTAAGAGTGAGGATAACTAATAATTGCAACAATTTACTAAGGCTTGTGGTGGATTCTCCATCACTGACAATCTTTAAATAAAGAGTGGATGTCTAGTTCACAAGGAATTATTTTTGGGACGTTTCATGGCCATATATTATGCAGGAAGGTCAGACTAGATGACCACAGTGGTCCCTTTTGCCTTAGAATCTATGAATCTACATGCAAACTAAATATAAAATGCTACTGTTCTGCACCCGTTTTACATATATGGAAATGATTACATAAGGCAGCAGAAAAACAGACCCAAATATTGTTAAGGCCTTTGTCCCTTCCAACAAACTGTCACTTTCCATACCTATGGTAGCAACTAGCTTCCATTATTAGTAAACCCTATTTTATTTCTCCTGTAATTTTGGTTTGGAAAATATTATTTGGCTTGAAAATTCCCAGATGTGCATCAGATGCAAAGGACACTTTCTACGAAGTTAAAGAATATTTGTTAAATTATTGAGTTAATACATATAATTAAAAATGTATCCAGATCTAAGCTGTTCTGGTTTTTGTTTAACGTTCCATTTTCTCTTTTTAGTACAAACACAGCTTGCTACCCTTTCAGATTTCCAAATAGTTAAATCCCATGTGTGAGCTATTTTGAAAGAATATAAATTGAAATTAAGCAAGGTTGCTAATAATTTACTTGTGGATAGCTATGGGACCCATCCTGTTTCCATGAATGTCAATGAGAGGGGAAGGGTTGGGGTTTCCATTGTTTTAAATGGGAACAAGATGAGCTGGTACAACCAAGATTTTCCAAAATGTCCACTGATTTTTAATTTTGGATGGTCAGCTCAAGTTGGGCACACACAAACTGAAGCACCGAGTCTTCTATGCCCCCTTTGAAAATACTGGTGTGGGTGGGAGAAAGACAGCGAGAACGCTACCCTATCATTGCTGCCTGTAACTTAAAAGAACATAAAAGCACTTCTATAATAACAGACAGCTTCAGACTTCCTTCAGCTCAGGGTTAGACAGCTGTGTTTTGGGAGCTGAAGGACAAAGGTTTCAGTCTCTGCTTTGATGTTTGTTGCTTTATTATAGAAAGTAGATGGTTTCTCCATAATTAAGGCTTCAAGCACTTATCACCCTGATTTTGAGAGTGTGGAATGATTTAATTAAATTACTTATTTTAAAAATCATTTATTTAATTCAGGTTGAGGCTTTTTAAAACTAATTTGATGATTTGTGCTATTGCAACTTTAGATTAAAACTTATAGTGTACTACATTTATAAATGCTAGGGACTGGGAGGTTAAATGCTACTACTGCTAAAGGTGTCTTACTTGAATTTTACAAAACTGCTACAGGACAAAACAAAATACTAAAAATTAAGGCCTTGATTCTGCAAATACTTAGGTAGGTATGTAAATTTATTCACATGAATAATTCCCCTAACTTAAAAATAATGACTTGTGCTTAAAGTTAAGCACAGTACATATCTATACACAGCAACAGGGGCTAAAACTGATTTGTTTTAATCTTTTCTCTTAGTGGCATTAAGATCTGTGTCACTTCAAAACAAAATTGCTTCAGTATTAACAATGAAAAATTATTTAAACTTCAGTATATTTTAAAAGTTCACAAAAATGTTGTTATATACACAGATCAAATTGGTCAAAATATAGGAGCTAAAGTTAGGCACCTAAGAGCTTTGGAAAATCCAACTCTTAAATCACTTAAGAGCACAAATCACACTGACTTCAAGCTGTAATCCTTGAGTGAGAAGTATAGCCTAGTCAAGGTATTTTAGTTTCCTTGACTTGTAGGCATTCAGTATATCAGAAGTTGATGCTGGTTTCAAATATAGCAAGTGCTATTTGTTTATCAGTGTTGTATATGAGTTTGTGTTATTTCACTAAGGATATTAATGAGACCTTAGACTTGCCTCATCCATCACAGGGGTGGATTTTAAGTGTGAAATTTCTTACAGAAAATTCTATGTAAAATCTAAAATTTTACTAACAGAGATTGCAAGACTTCAAAATGGCTGTTTTCTGAAACATTCACTAGGTGTCTAATATTTGTTTCTGTCCCTCTATCTGCTAAACAAAGTCAGATTATACTGTCAGTATTTGAATCCTAGGTAGATTTTGATCTTGGCGGGAGGCCATTTTCAATGGTAAAAATAGTAAAATACTTGAAATTGTCACTGTCCAGTTTCCACATAGTGATTCACTGGCAATGAACTTTATGATGAGGGAACATCATGGCAAAGAATGTTTTCATTATCTACCTACAAACCAGTCTAGACTTCTTTTCAAAGTGACTCCTCCTGCTGCAGCAGATGACTCCCTACCAACTCCATTCCAGATCAAGGTGGGGAAGCAGGGTTTGACTAAGTTATATGGTCCCTGGTCTGCTCCTGAGTCAGTTTGACTATGTCCTGCCTGTTACTCAAGGCTTATGGCAAAGCCCCAGTCGAGCTCTTAATTTGCTTTTTTTTTTTTTTTTAAATGACTTTTACCAACATTTTGCCCACACAACAAAAGCTGTGCATAAATTAGCCTATCCAAGCTAGCTTGAATGTAGCTAGCACAGGTAATAGTAGCAGATAAGACAGCACAGTGCAGGCTTTGGAGTAGACTAGTGAACAGAATATGTACCCAAGATAGGTGCAAAGTTTATACTGACTGTGTTGTACTGTCTGCACTGTTATTGTTACCCGTACTAGCTGGATGTAAGCTAGATCTGGTAAGCTAGTCATGCACAGTTTTTGCTATGTAGACATACCCCTAGTTTTCTAGGAAATATCCGTATTTTGTCAGATGTCCACTGAATAATTCTGAACTGTACAACAGCCATTAGTTATCATGACTTGCTCCTTTAATTCCCTAATCTAGTAATTTTATCCATTGCATTTTTTTTAAATTAAAACTGTCTCTAACTACACAAGAAAAAAGCTGAAAAAAATTCTGAAACTCTAAAAACAAGTAAGAGAATCAGTTACAGTTGCAAAGTGACATCAATGTAATTATCTGTTGCATCAAGTACAAACTTGAGCACTTAAAAGCTAGTGCATATTTCTTCATAAAAATCTGAATAACCCAAAATAAATGTTGTTCTTTCATCAGAAAGCTGAAAACAAAAACACAAAATGCAACTCTTTTGAGAAAGAAACATTCAGAACTTCTCCACAAAAAGTTTGTAAGAATATTTTAATATGGACAAAACATTTTTTCCCTAATCCCATTCTTGGATACAGCAAAACCATTTTCAAAAAAAAAAATCTACCTGAAGAACACACCCAGAATGGAAAAGTTCAGGCTGAACAATTTAGTTTGGCAAAGTTTTATAAGCAACCTAAAACGGGGTCTTTAGAATGAAACATCTGAGGCAACTTTAACTATGAGCAGTGCTACCAGTTCCACCTATAATAAATCATTATTATTACACTTTCTGTTTAACCTACACCCACAGACAGAGAGAGACAGAGAGAGAGAGAGAGAAACAGATACAAGTTCTTCAGCAAAAACCTCTGCTATTAGGTGATGAATATATTAATTGATTATATTTTCCTTAAAACATCTCTCAAAAGAAAGTATTTAGATACGGAGGTCAAGGTAAAAATTTATACATTAAACCTCAACACTCTATGGATCAAAGTTAGGGTTATTTTGTCTCGATGACATTCTTTTCTGTATATTTAAAAAGAAAATGTGTTTGTTTACAAGGCCCAGACACTTAAATAGGAAATTAATAGTTGACAACATACATTTTACACTGCCCCACATACAATGTGGTAGGTAATGCAATGACCCCATAACACTCCCTCCCATTGGAAAAATGTCCATTAAGTGTCCAGGAGGAAATTTCAGTAAGTATCTTCTCACAAAGCTCTCCCTACATCAGCCTGATGGGAAGCAGAGGATAGCCATGGTTTTAAAAAAAAAAAAAAAAAGGCTAGGGAGACCATTCCCAAACCTAGTGGATTCCCAGAGATCCATGCAGATCCCTGCAGATCCACAGGAGCTCAGGGCCATCTCTGTGCAAGCTTTGTGCCCTAGTAGCAACCACATCCAGTATCCTCCCCAGAACACGGCTCCACAGGAGCAATGCCACTTTAAGACCTGCCACAGCTGCATCTGGGCTTTGTTCATAAAATACAGACAAACAGATATGTACATATAATTGTACACACACCCTTGCTTCCAAACGCTTCCACTGTGTATTTTTCTGAAGAAACTACATAAACTGTATTACCAGTGTGACCCTTAAATTGGCCACTAACAAAATCAATAAATACTTGTAAATGGCATATTATTAAAAGATAACTATTCTTTATATGAAAGTGTCTGTGTGGGATATAGCCTTGCAAAATTATAATAACTATGTATCAACCTAGGCAAATAATCTGCCTGCCACTCTTATCATAATGATCACTGTTGATGAATACACTGACAGGAGTTGCTCATCAACAAACAAAAAAAATCCCTTATTTCCGCTAGATGTTTACATAAAAATTTTGCAAGGGTGTGTACGTCTGTGTTGTCATGGTGGTGAGGTGAAGTGAGAGACAGTTTTGTTTTAAAGACTGGTCTGAACACAAACTTGCACAGATTTAAAGGAAGACTTGACTCTATATCAATTTAGTTAAACCATCGTAAACCCCGCTGCGGTATACACTGCTATATCAGTTTTAAAACTAAAAATTTAGTTAAATGTTACATCTTCTGTGTACAGGCAAGCCCAAGGATTTCAGAGAGGTATCTGTTTTGACTTCAGCAGCAGAAATATCTGGTACTTTCCATGTTTTGATTGTTTGTATAACTGGCATGCATGATAAGCATTACGTGTTCCAACAAAAGAAAACCATCCGACAAGGATAATATAATAGAGAGCTCGCCAAAGAACACTTTCCAGAAAGAAACTTGTTTGCTGAAATAACAACTTACATTTAAAACACAAAAAAAGTCAAGACTTTTAACAAAATCGGATTTAACCTTGTACAAACAGATCCTATATTCTCATACATTTTACTGATTAAGTAACGTCACTATATTACGCCTTGAGATTGAAAGAAATTGCTTCAGTGGGGAACACGTACACAAATCATTAACATTAAAACTGGACTTTATTATGAAAATGAACATCATTTTAATGCAACTCCCCCAATTGTTTAAAAAATCAATCAAGTTTACAAGTATTGTACTTTATGCACATGGCACTCCTGACCACATATTCATCATGTCCCTTATTATGATAATGTCTTCATCATTTCTGTAGTACTTGAGCTATTATCAATAAAATAACCTCTAGTAGTCTGCTCCACTTACCCCAAATGCTTAAAATAAACTAAATTTATAAATACTTTTCCAAACAAAAACCACCAGTGCTTCATTTATTTTCTTTATTAGTATTTCATCAATGAAATACAAATAGTATGAGTATTATAACCCTGATTCTAATTCCATTCAAATACATTTTCAACAATGTCCCCTTTAAACACGCTTCCTTTGAATATTTCCATATATGACAGCTTCGCAAGAACACTGTGTTTGAAGACATTGGACCAGAACATCAACTAGTGTAAATCTGTGCGACTCCATTGATTTCAATAGTGTAAAACTGATTTACACCAGCTGAGGATCTAGCAGCCTATATCGTGGTTCAGTGATGGAACATCGAAGCACCAACTTTGCACACAATAACCTTGTGCTCTTTTCTACTGAAGTCAATGTGAAAGCTTTACATTTTTTTTTCCCCGCACTGAGTTCATGGAACATTAACCAAAGTCCTAGTTCTCGAGATGCACTATAAGCAAAGAGCCTCGACATATAGGCAAGGAAAAAATTCTGATTCCTGCCTACAACTTCAACATCAAATTCTCACATTATAGGTTTAAACAGTTTTAGAGCCTTCCATCTACTTGCAGCGATCTGGCTGTTTCAGTCAGGGCACAAGCATAATTTTTTCGGGCCCAGTACAAACTTGTAACAAGGGCCCCCTCCCACACACATACCACAATCCCTCATCCTATACATACAATCTCATGAGCCATGAAAATTTTTTTCCTCATGGTATAATAGGGGTTGCTGCCTGGGCTGGGCCCCCCCGGGCCTCCGAGCCCTGGTAAAGTGTACCTTTCCCCTCCCCCCCCGTCCCATGTGGGATGCCCTGGTTTCAGTTAGTGAACCATGTTGTCTTTCTGGCCCAATAATCTAGTGTTTGTTATCAGTATCCAAAGAACTTGACAGACCCTTTCAGTAAAAGCTTCTATAAATATATTCAGACCCAGGATTTGAAGAGAAAAGAAATTGGGGATGATGATTAAAGTAGCAAAATGGTTCAAGCATAACACACCAGTTTACTTTAGCTATAAAGCAGATGTGCTTTATATTCCAAACATATTCCACTGGCTATGCATGAAATCAGAACTCCAGGGAGTCAGGGCCATAGAAAAAGAAAATAAATCTTCATTTAAAATCTTGATTATAGTAATATCTCAGTATAAAACACTAATCATATAAGAAAAATAACATACCTGTTTGTCATTGGCCCTATGAAAGGGTTCGTGATTAGCTGCACAGTGGCTTTAGAAGCGAACAATAAACCAACTTGAACATTTTCATTTAGCAGGTCCTTGTCTTTCGTGGGGCAATCAGATGATATATTAGTAATGTTTACCACCATTTGCTCAGTCTGAGTATGATACAAATCTCTTGATCTTGCCCTATCAGACTGACTTCCAGTATCCATTGTGGAGTTGTCATAATAGGAGAAGATGCTCTGAAAACTGTCCACAGTTGATGAAACTATCTCAGGCCTAATAGTCTGGATTTCTGTTTCATTTTTCTGGTGTTTGATGCTGTACAGGTAACTGGGAATTATTGGCACTGGAAAAGCAAACACAATATGTAGGTAACTTAGCATTTGTTGTATGTAAATGCCATCATTTCATTAGCTTGCACACTTTATCACAGAAAATGTAACATCAGAACAAATAAAAATAGGGCTTTGCTATATAGAACAGTGATAAAAGTTTGATTTTTTCCCCCTATGCAGCAAAGAATTAAAACAACAAACACTATTCCAGAAAAAAAATACTGACTGTACTGAATTATAATTAGGAAGTGCATTAGAAGCCTTTTCCATAAATATTCATTTTATGGTGATTGGCATGACTATAAAGCTTTCTACACAAGAACTGTTTAAGGGCAAAACATATGAAGAACCCCAAGACGTTATATTTGTGCAGTCTTGTTGTGTGATGCTTTTACAAAGAACATTTTACTAAGCTAAGAAGACATTTAAACCAAGGAAACTGCCAATAAAAATAGATTATGTTCAATAAATGTTGCTGAGAATAACACAATTAAGAGGGGATTTTTTAAAATTTTTTTACATTAAATAAATGGAAATCTAATATTGATGCACACACTGTTCATTGCTAGTTTTGTTTTTTAAGTTCACATAAAAGGAAATCATTTAAAGGTAAAATTCTGTATGTGTTTTAAAATCTTAGCTGTATCGTAACTGGATTAATATATACTAAAGGAAAATTAGTACTTCTAAAATAGTAAAAGCAGGTGCATCAGTAATTTTTATCAGCAAATATTGACAAAATCAACAGTTGCTTGTTTATATTGCTCCTTGCAAAAGTCTGAATCTATTTACCATTTTGAAATATTTTTTTCAGCAAATCTGCAAACTGAGGCTACATAAAAAGTCTTCCAATATAGTTATTAAACAACCAATTGAATGCATATACTAATGCTTACAAGAGAACATTTTTTCTTTATAAAAAAAAAAAAAAAAAAGGTTTACTTGCCAAAATATATATAATATTAGCTGTTCATTAGAGGCCATATTGTGCATTCATTTTTTTCTTTTTTAAGCTGAACGCTCTAGTGAAATCAATAAGGAATTTAGTTTAAAAATTGCCATGCTAAGGTGTTAGATTTGTAGACTACATATCTCTATAATAAGTGTGTGTGTGTGTGTGTAAACACAAACTAGTACTTTCCCCTTGTTCTGACTTTTTTAAATTGCATCTTTGCATTACATTCATATGAGGACTTCTGAAATAACTAGTTAAAACCTTGAACTTTAAATGCATTTTTAACTGTCAGCATTCTATCTGAATATGTGGTTAGGCCCTGCCTCTATACCATGAATGTCTTCCGTTGATTTAATGGTGCGTTTGGGCCCTTAATCTTTGTTCTCATCAAAGTTGATTTTACTCACCCTAGTTGTGCGAGTTATTTAAAATCTATCGAAGGGGCTTTCCTATTAGTCCAACTAAACATTGCTTTGCCACCAAAATCATCTCCTAAAACGATGATGGGGTGGATGCACAGAAACTATCACAAGGAAACATACGTCTCAAGTGTTATCTCGCCTGTAATTTTGGTTTGCATGACCACAGAGGAAAGAAAATGCTGTGCAGTTAAATATACTTTAGAAAATTACAGATAATTTTTTCCTATTAGAAATTACTAATACGTCTGTGAAGAACTTTTTAGACAATTATCCTGTAATTTTTGTAAATAAACTAAATCAAAATTCTGAAGTAGTAGATGAATAGGAATATGTCTTGGTGTACTATCTAGACTATCTTTCATATATAATTTGAGAGAATGTATTATTTAGAAAGAAACCCTAATCAGACTTGCAGAGGAAGATATACAGAACAATTCAGTGCAGCTAGGGGGAGGTTTTATTGTTAAAGTAAGTTGGAAAGAAAAGGCTCCACATACCCACTACAGTTAGCAGCATGTTGTCCAGGAGTAATGCAATGAAAACAATAAGCAGAATGAGTTTTCGGGACTGCCGACTCTCCCGGAGCCAGCTGAGGATGCTGAATTCATTCCAAGCCATGGCTCAGGCTCCGTCAGGCACTGACTTACACTGCGAACATAGAAAGGAGAGTTAGACAAATCCAGGGAAAGCTGCCTCTTTGTTGCGTTCAGGGCCTGCTCAGTCCTCGCAGATTTGCTTCCCTCTTTCCAGCACTAGCGGAATTTTGTAAATCGCGTTTAGTTTCTTTCTGACTTTCAGGGGTGGGAGGCAGAGTGTAGTTAGCTCTCTACCCACATTCCTAGGTTAGCTTGATGGTCGTTATTATGTGTCATTAAGTGAAAGAAACTCCCCGCTCCTGCAACCCCACGGCTTCGCACCACGGCCCCCAGGCCGTAGGGGGGGGATTAGTCCTAGGTAATCCTCTTGCTTAGAGAAACAGGGGAAATCGACTCAGCCCTTCACTCCCTCCCCGCTTTGTGCCCGTTAACAGGGCAGCCAGCGGCTCTGCCCCGTGGCACCGCAGCCGGTCCGCTGTGTGGAGGACCCTGCTCCCCGCGAACAGCGCTTGGCCCCACGGGCTAGCCACTTATTGAGTAAAAAGGCAGCCCGGAGGCTGCGGGCACTAAGCGAGCCATTGCCGAAGGGCTGGTCCATGGTGTCCCCCCGCCCGCCTGCCTACCTCCACTACACGGCGGGCGGGCGGGCGGGCGACCTGCTCGGGGGGAGCCCAGCTGCGGCGGGAAGGCGGCCCCGGGCGTCAATCTGCAGGGAAACAAAAGCGCCTTGCAAACCGCTGCCCTCCCCAGCCCCGCGGCTCGGCGCGCTCAGCGGCTCGCGGGCACTGCCCTGCGGCGGGGCGACGGACGGGACCCCGCCGCCTCTGCTCCTCCGCGGGTCCCAGGCTTCCCCCCCTCCTCACGGACTGCCCGGGCGCTCGCGAAGCAGCAGGCAGGGGATGGGCGGCAGAAACGGGAAAGTCCCATCGAGGGACGACACTCACTGGGCGGCGTGTCCCCCCCCGCCCCCCTCCCCCCCCCCCCAACTCTCGGCTCCCGCCCGGGACTAGCAGGCGAGCTCCCCGGGGCTGAGGCGCCAGGCGCGCGGGCGCTGACCTGGCCCCGCTGCTTTGCTTTGCTTTGCTGCCGTCCGCTGCCCGCCTGGGCTCCGCGCGCCGCGCGTCCTGCTGGGCCGGGGGGAGCCGCGCCGAGAGCCCCGCGCGCCTCTGGGCAGCGCCACTTACCAGCCTGCTCCTTGACGTCACGCCAGATGCTTATCGCCCCCCCCGCCACCGCGCCAAGGGTGGCCGCGCGCCCTGCCCCAGGGCGCCCCGCGGCCAACCCCAGCCCCTGCCGCGGCCCCCTGCCCCCCAGCGCCAGGGGGAGCTAGTGCCTGCCCGGGCGAGGCAGGCAGCGCGCTGCCGGCACCCGGCACCCGGCTGCCCCTGCACAGCGAGCGCCGCCGGCCGGGGCTCCGGGCCCGAGTCTCGGCCAGCAAATCAAGCCCTTTGTCTCCCTGCAGATGCCCCCCGACGCACCGGCGGCGGCGGCTGGGAGCCCCGCGAGCGGATAAAGGGGAGGGCGATGGGCCAATGTCTTATGGAGCCTGCTGGGGTTACCGGCGTGGCCGGGACTGAGCGAGGCTCCGGGATTAGATGGCCAAATCGCAGAGTCCCGGAGGGCGCTCCTGCTGTGCTGCTGCTAGACTCGCCCCCAGCACCCAGGGGACACGGGCTCCTGGCCCGCTATGCCCGTGGTTAGGATTTGGAGGGGCCTTTGGGAGCCCGCCAGGGACTCTCATTAAACCCGCTTTTGCTTAAAACGCGCAGTTCCCGTAGTAGCAGGTGGGACAGGAGCTGGGGTGAAACGGACCAGCTTTTGTCTGCCAGGTGAATGCTCCGACAAGTTAAAGGGATGCTGCGAGCTGGGCTGGACACGTGCTGGAAGGGGTTAGGAAAGCAGCCTGGCATGCGCTCCACTGGGCCGTGTCCTGGGCTAGATGAGTCCTGTGCCAATGGGTGTCGGGACAGGGAAGCTATGCCCAGGGTATAGTGAAGTATATCACAACCGAATTGGCACGTGTTCCTGATGGATTCAGAAGAGTGCGTGAAATACCCTACGTAAGCTTCACGCAGAAGATTTGTTTCCTTATTTTTCTGTAAACCTTTCCAACAACTTCAGATTGTCTGCATATCTGGGAAGTACTCAAGGCAATCTGCCCCCACAGGCAAAACTTCAGCGTGCCCTCCCCCCCCCCAGGCGATGTCGGACTTTGGGGGAAGGAGGATTGCAGCAAGCTTTCTGATAGTTCCGTGGTTATGGTAGAGGGGGGGAGGGCACCCCTCAGATTTGGCCAAGATGAGGGTGGTAGCTTGGCCAATTCTCAGTGAGTGGCATTGTGACCTGGCACACAGGGTCACAGCACCACTCAGGTTTGGCCCAGCTGCCTCTGCGGCTCAAACCAGCTGTACTCCACCTATCGCTAGACCAGCCTCTGCTGGGAAGGCTATGCAGAAATAAAGGTGTTCTGAAAAGGTCGACAGATATTTAAACATTTGGTCAATGTGTCCTTGAATGACCAAGTTACATAATTTTACTAATTCTTTTCTTAAATACATTGATCCAATTGTATGATTTGACAATTAAATAACCCACTTCCTTGGCACATATGCATGGTATTCCAGGTTTCTTCTCAACCCGCTGCATGATTAGGAATTTATTTCCATATCTTTTGTCTCTTATATTTGAGAAGATGTGAACTTTGACAGTGAAAGTTTCATATTATGTACTTATACAAGCTCAGCTGTACATTATACTCCTCTAGCAGCATGTTTTAATAGTTGTATTTTCATATAGCACTGCTGTCTGAGCTGCATAAGGTCTGCTTTTTTAAAAAAAAAAACAACTCTATTGGACTTTCATATACTTTGCCAATGTTTCTTCACTAGGTGCCTGTTTCAAATCCAGTTAATGCAGTGGGAGTCTTTCCATTGATTTTAATGTAATTTGGATCAGGCCCTAGTTGACTTAAACTGATGACAACATTACTAGAAGAGCACTAGAAGTCTATTTCCTTGGCTGAGTTGCACACATTAGCTGTTCAAGGTTTACAAAGTTAATTGTGCCCCTTTCTGATCAGATGAGTCCTTATAAATGATGCAGGTTCCACTGGAAATTTTGTAGAACACAATCCTTTGGGTTTTAAACTTCTGCTGGTGTCTCTGAATCTAGACTTCCTAGTAATACAGTTTCATATTTTAGTGAATGATGTTTCCATCAGAGGATGGGAATTTTGCTCATGTAGGAAACTGAGGGGAGAAAAATGTAGGTGGTCTAAATTGCTCTTTTGGTTCCTGATACAATTGCCACTGAAGTCAATGAAAATACCTTCTATTAGGTCTCAGTTGTTAGGGGTGAATTTTAGTAAAGTATATTATTTAGTATACATTCATAGCTTCTTCTAATAACTAATAATAATGGAATAGTGTTCAAAGTATCCCAGCAACTTTTTTCCTGTTCCGACATAAGTAACTTTAATTTTACCCTGATATATTCTACTGTACCACCTACATAACTTGTATTCTGATGTATAAATTGATATATTCTACTAGTAGATCATGCATATCAATAAGCCTTCCTATTGCTGTATAAGATGTTGGAGTTGTTTTGTGCATATTTGCATGACTTTCTTAACTAGAAACTCCAGGTCTCAGTCACATTTACACTTAGGACTAAAATCTTAACCTTCCAACCAGAGGTAATGACTTTCTTCTTTGCCCTCAGGCTAAATTGAAAAGTATAATTTACTCTAGTGAGGAGAAAGAGGTTGCCCTCCAATTACCGGACTCTGTTCTGCAAACACACATGCAAGTAACTTTACTAGTTTGAGAAGTCCCATTGCACTCAGTGGGGAAAAGGAGATACATGTTATAGGTATTGTGAGTAGCAGAGAATGGCATTAATAAGGGATGAATTTTAATGATATGTGAATGGGAATATTACATCAGGAAAAATAGGAGTCAGACCTTTTTGTATTCACAGAATGTAACTGTTCTACATTGCCTTCAAGCAGACCTATTCCCCACAGTGTTGCATGTCATATGGATGATAGCTAGAGAAGCAAAGATGCTTCTGTAATAAACTAATGAGACCATGTTATAAACATCTCCAAGTAAAAGACATTTCTTCTACTAGAGCATTTCCCCCTTTTCTCGCTCTGCCTTTTCACTGCTGCTGTTCACACTGAGGACATCTGACCACTCTGTTTTGTTAGAGTTTAAATGACAGGCTTTCTCATTCTCCTATTCTCTCCCTGCTTCCAGACAGCTAACATGCTGACTGCCAGACACACAACACCTATATATATAAAGGTGGATATGCCATCATTTTGACACAAGTGGCTATGATTGCACATGAATACACATATTTGCATGCAACTATACCTACTTGTGCACAGATATTATTATTTACCATTTTTATGATAGTAATGCTTAGAAGTCAAGCAGGCCATGGCTCATGTTCCTCCATGAATAATTGTATGAATTTAAACCAGATGCCTGAATGTTCACTGAAAATCAAACAAAAAGGAGCACGATGGCTGCAAAATTGAACTGAGGGAGAATTTGTAAATGTGTTTGTGACTAACTTTTCCCATTAAGATTTTGATGATTGTGCAACTGCTTAGTGAAACTTGGTTGAAAAATGTGGTGCAAAATTTCCTGCAGTTGTTGATATTTGAAATGTCAACAAAACATTTAATCAAAGTCTCATGTTTTGAAATATTTTGAGCAGCTCTACTCTTTTGTAGTATCTACCATTTAAAGTATAATAGAAAAATTAAAAGGTATTAAAATAGGTATGTTTTTGAAATTCAGATTGAATAATATTATCTGGTGAATTATTAACACTGTTTATATACCTGGGGTAGAATTTTCAAAAGTACCTAAGTGACATATTTTCAAAATGACTTGGTCAGTTAGGCTCCTAAGTCCCATTGACTTTCAGTATGATTCAGGATAAAATTTTCAAAAGTGCCTAAGTTTCAGTGTAAGTCAATAGGACCTACGCTCTTAGATGACTTAAGTGGTTATGAAAGTTTTACCCTTTCCTGAAGAGAAAATTAGTGATAGGAAAGAGATTAACTATTGAATCACCAGTTTAACGTAGAGGATGGTAGCACTGTGTAACCCATTACAGCATGGACTACAGGTAGGTTGAATATCGCAAAGTCAAAGACCAAGAAGTCAAGGGCATTTAAGCCTCAACACTCACATTGTGTTTCCTACCTGGACTTTGACAGATCAAAAGGACTGCTGAACTGAGTCAGTCCCTTCAGCGCCATGGAGTCAGAACAGTCAAATAAAGTGGCAAAGCCAAAGAAGAGAGTCAATGTTACTGCTACTGAAAATGTAACTGCTACTGAAGATGAGCACCTAGCTAGAGATGGCATTGACTTTACTAATTAGTTAGTAGTCAAGATTTCAACAGCAGATGAAGATTTGTCTGCAGCAACATATCATCTGTGCATAGCTGGATGTTGCCCTCGGCAATGGGTGTGCTGTTTCTACATTTTACTGGGCAGGAGTATCATTTTGCAGAGATATTTCCTACGGCTTATTTAACTGTTACAACTAAAAAAAGAAAGAAAATGGTGTACGTTACAGCTGAGTCTCTCATCACTCCTCCTCTGGTAGCTATGGTTCACCCAAGATCCCCAAAGGCGGCACAGATTCAGGCAGCCTAACTGGTAAATTTTGGATGACCACAAAGCATTATGTTAGTACTTTGCATTCCTCTTAATTTCCTATAAGCATTTAAGACATGCCTGTGTTTTATGGATTCTATGAGTGTGTATCACACTTGGGATCTAAAATCAGCACATTTTCCCAGTTCTGACCCAAAGACCTTAAGTTATTATTAATTATACAAATATGGAGAATGTTGTCCTGTCGGAAGCCAATTTCTTCCAGGGAGATTTAATTATGTTTCAAAAGTAGACAAATTCCACATTAGCACATGTCAAGGTAAGATCACTGCAGGCCAGAAAAAGTCACAAATGAACTCAGGAGGAGGATGAAACAGAAACCAATAGAACAGGAAATTACAGAATGAAAATAGAAATGACTAGGACATATGTGGAGGAAAGACCCGAATAGCATAACAAGACAGGCATCGGAGTGGAACCTCAGGGCAAGAGGCCATGCGGTAGACCAAGGATAACATGGAAATGCACAATAGAAGGAGAATTGAAAGCTCACAAAATGACATGGGAAGAAGCTAAGACTGCAGCAGGATATCAGCAAAGAGGGTGAAGGCCCTATGTTCTGCTTGGAATAGAGAGACATAAGAGAGAAGAGAAAGTAGGCTCCTAGGTCCATATTTTGGCACCTAATAAGAAGACTGATTTTCAGAAGTTCTGAGCACGCTGAAGTTTGCACAGAAGTCAGGGGGAGCTGCAGGGTGCTCAGAAATTTTGAAAAATTAGCCCACTAATTTAGATTCCAAAATATGGGTTTAGGAATATAATTATAACCACTCGTTTTGCAAATCTTGGCCTGTGTATCTAGTGTGTAGTGAAGCACGCAAATGCAGAAGGGGAGATGGAGTCAGGACAAAGAAGAAAAATTATTTGTAATAATTATATATGATAACTCAATCCTGCAAGCCATGATCATAAAGTTAATCCCACTGAAGTAAACAGAATTACTCATGTAAGTGTTATAGGGTGACAATCTGATACTGAGGATTTGTCTAAGGCAGCTGTTTATGAAAACTTGGAGTTTAGAGAATAAGGTCTTAATGACTCTCCAAATTTTATTGCCATATACTAAGACCAAGTTTACAATGGTATTAAACATTCAAAGTTTAGTTTGGAAGGCAAAAATTCTGTTCCTTCAGATCAGATTTAAAGTTACAAAGGTATGTCTGGCTTTCACTATTCTGGCTTCATTTGTTCCACCTGTTGTACTTACAAAGCTTCCAAGATGTGTGACATTTTGGACGTCTTCTATGTCCATCCCAGAAAGTGTTATTGGTGTTTCTTGTTCTGTGGTGATTCTCATGGTTTTAGTTTTCTCAGTGTTGATTTTCAATTCTACTAATTGTACAAAGGCCTGAACATCATTTGTTTTGGCTTGCATGTCTCTTTGGGTATGGAATAGCAAGCTTATGTCATCTGCAAAGTCAAGGTCCTCTAACTTCTGTGTGAAAATCCATTGTATGCCCCTTGGTTGTTCAGTGGTCTTTCTCATTACCCAATCCACTACAAGTAAAAAGATCATGGGTAACTGTGACGGGGTCCCCGGGGTGCAACCTGGAACTGTGGGACCACTGTGCCCCTTTAACTCACCAACACAACTCAGGGTTGTGCTTTGCTAGTGAGAAGCAGCAAACCTCTCCAGGCACTGTTATCACTCAGCCAACAGCATGCAGAGGCACACCCAGGTAAGCTGCATGAATACTCTGATGAACTATACACAGGGAACACCAGCAAACCTCCCAAGCCCTTAGCCTTGCACCCCAGGAATATGCTGTCTTGCACTGCTCAAGCCCTTCTCTGCAAGTTTATTAACTAGTTCACCACTCCATCAAAGGAAAGTGGACATGCACCAGCCTTTGTAACCTGTGCAGATTCCCCAAGCACTTCAGACAAACTCACCGGTTAAGATAAAACATTACAATAAGTTTATGAACTGCAGAAAGATAGATTTTAAGTGATTATAAGTGGGAGGCATAAAAGATCAGCGATAGTTACCAAAGAAACTAGAAAATAAGCATGCAGTCTAAATCCTAAACTTTATTAGACTAAGCAGTATTTGGATCAAGCAATTTTTCTCACCCGACTGAATGCTGCAGTCCTTAATGTGTCCTTAATACACAGGTTTCTCTCTTTAAGCCTGGTACCAGTCTCCTCAGTTCAAGGCTTTGTCTTCCCAGTGTTCTTGTAGCCTTCAGCATAGGTGGGCGAAGAGAAAGGCAAAAACCATGATGCCACTGTCCCCTATTTTATATCCTCAGTCCATGGGCCTGGAGAACACTAGCCCAGACATGTCCTGGTAGGCTTTGCTGAGTTCCAGAGCTGAGCAATCCCCCTGGTGTGTTCTTGTGCAGTTGAGTCATAGAATTGAGCAATCCCCATTGTGTGGTGCTTGTGCAACTGTCATTGAATTGTAAATCCCTGGTTTACTATTCCTCTGCTGGTCAGTGACTGGTGATGATCACTCAATGCCTGCTCAGGTGTTGGTCACCTTCTTTTTTGTTATCACTGGAGAACTAACAGTGGGCGACTCCCAAACTCACAACATATTTTAATAACATCTATATCTCATCACTTCATGCATGCTAACAATATACATATTTTGACAGAACAACATTTTTGAGAAACGTGGCCCCCAGAGTATATACACAAATACAATCCTCATCTTCCTATCTTATTGAGTTTTTATAAACAACTCACTGACTTCTTAGCTCTTGAAGGAAACCTACTCTCCTTTTTAAGATGCCCCTCTTTAAGTTTTACAGTTATTTCTACATTGTGCAGTTGCACTTACAATAATTCATAATTATCTGAGTCTATTATAGGAATTAGGCATTTGCAATTATTTTTACTAAGGGGAAATTTATTTTGTTAGAAATCCTTCCTGTGAACTAAGCTGGAAAACAAGACTTAGCTCACAACTATACAACCACAGTTTCTATTCCACTAATAGCATGAAACATCATTAGTCAGCTTTTTCACCTCTGTAGGTCCCTCAAGAATTTTTTTTTCTTTGTGCCTAACAGCTGTGCTTCTAATTAATAAATAGTAACCCTGGAAGGTAATTAGATCCCTGAATAATGTATTTCATACTTCACATGCATTTTGAATATGCAGTATATTTTGCAGTACAGCATGTAGTGGATAGATACCATAATTCATGTTGGCATATAATCTTAGGAGGAGAGAGAAAAGAGAAATTTTGCATTAGAAGAGTTATTATTAATCAACCTTTAGAGTTAAATTTTGCTCTCCATGGATGTGGCCACTCAAATGTGTGTGTGATAGCCACACAGTGGGTTCCAAATCCATCCTGCTAGTACAGGCTTCTTCTTTTAAAAGGAGCGGAGTGTGCACTTCCTCATATCTGCTGCACACAACCGCAGATTGTGCTGAGGGGCTAAGCCGTTATCCAGTAGACAATGCCTTCTTGGGGATATATTCCATTCAGTGGCGCAGTTACATGGTCCCTCCTCCTGGAATGACTTCAGTAGGTTGCAGTCCTGTATTGCTGTGGCACATAAGTAGGGAAGGAAGGTTCCTCACACTCTCGTCCCTTGACTAGCATACTCGTGCAGTAGTGCTTGGGCACATACTGCATGAGATGAAAAACCAACTATAATGCAAAATTAGACAAATAACATTTTGCAGTAGCATTCATTTGTAACCGTAGATCTCCCAAATGATGCCGGTAACAGAGACAGGGTGACTTTTTGAAAATACATTAAATTTATAGTGGCATTGTCCCTTGGACAAAAGGAATCTAATTATTAGGGATGTAACTGCTGTAAGAGCCACCTAATAAAACCAGTTTCTTTGAACTAATCTCTTTGGGGTAGTGTCTTTGAAGTCTATGAGTCAGTGAGAGTTTGAAGTGAATGAGTCAAAGGTGTCCTGTGTGGTGATTGGTCATACTTGAGTGGATGAGAGGGATGAAGTCCTTGTGCTTTGGGCTGGAGAGGTATAAATACAGAGCTAGCCAGATAGTCACAGCTCATTCCCAAATCTAGAGAGGCACTGGCAGAGTGAGTATTAGACGGTTTATGCTGTGTGGAAGTTAGCACTGTAGGGCTGCTCAGTGAGTAGATAGTGAAGTAAAGTAAAATCATAAAAAACAAATACACACACATCTTTTACTCTATATTTAAAATAAAAACTAGTTCAATCTAGCCCTCAGTCACAGAACAGAAACCCCAGGATGGAGTTTAAAATTCAGCAACAGATGAGTCAATGTGCATGCTACCCATTTCACTAACAAAGTCTGTAATGTTCAACTGTCTAGGTATATGTATACAACTGATGCAAGCAGCTCAAAACATAAGTCCAGCATCCTGAGGCCAGAGATGCTGAACTGGATGAGCAGGAAGAGACAGAATTACTTAGAGGCAGAATTTAGAGAGATTGAAGTGGGGTCTCTCCTCAACTACCCCAATCTTCCAGTTGAGGAGGCCAGTGTCAAGAGGAGAGAGGACCATAGTGTAATGAATTCCCTTAGATGGGATGTACATCCCAGTAAAATTAGAGAGAGTCAATCATTTCTCATGCACTGAGGAGGTCACTGAAAGAGATATGGATGCAGATGAGAGATGCAGACAGGCTGTGGTAAAGGGAACTAGAATGTTAGGAAAAAATCAGCAGGTAAGGATTTGGTGATTGTGAGAACCATTCTGCGACTTGCTTATGGAGACATCTAGATAAACTTCTAATGTGTTCTGGAGAGGAGCTTGCGCTCACAAAATATACTCACATGAAGGGGTCCTAAAGCTAAACTCAGGCTTGTACAGTAAATAGAACCAAAATAACTACATCAGTTGTGATTCACACAGTTAGTTATTTCAGTTCAAGTCTGAGGGTGGACACTCCTATTTCAGAAGAAGAGTTCCCTACTTCAAACTAACAATTTGACTTTTTACCAAATTAAGTTATTTTGAAATAGAGCACCTTTTATTCTGAAATAGGAGTGTCCACATGCAGACTTGAACCAAAATAACTAAAGATGTTAATTATAAGCAGTTGGGGGGAAGTTGTTTGTTTGTTTTTCAGTTCCATTTACCATGTAGATAAACCTTCAGATGCTTGGGGAAAAGGTTTACAGCAGGGTCAGAAATTCTCTGAATATATCAGGAACAGGAAACCTTAACTCTGCAATATAATTATGACAGTTTAAAGTTAACATGTTAAGCTATTTTGCTGCTATTCATTTTAGCTGAAACATTCAGCTGCTCTGGGAGTGTGGGTTGAGCTTGAGCAGAAAACCAGCACTTTCCCCATCTGAAGAGAACATATGACCCATAGTATTTAAGGTAGCACATTATAGTATGTAAGCAATATATTGCTACCTATCTGAATAACAGCTAAAGTAGTGACAGAATAAATCCCAATTCACTTGTGTAATGTTTTGCAGACTCTCCTTGGAATTAAGACAAGCGCAGACGCTCACGTTTAATACTTGTCACTAAATTAGCTGCCCTGTTTTCAGCAATATCCTCTGAAAATTGATTTCAAGGATTTGCTGCTTTAAAGTACAGCTAACCTTTCTCAGAAGTTATGCTGTGACTTAGAACTGTTTTTTTTTAAAAGGAACAATTATCAAAAACTCTCTTTGATTAGCCCTTACATTTTGCTGACCTGCCTTGAAATACATTAAGGGCTTTAGACTCCAACCTGTCAGAATCATGATTATAAACCTTTTCTGGCAAAAGGTTATGGTCAGGCTGTCCTCTAGAAACGAATCATTGTTGAAATGCTTGTCAAAAACATTTCAGTTGTTTGTCATGCCATTTTTAGACTCACAAGTATTTTTCTCCCTAATCCTGGTATAATGCAAGTGAAGCTTTATGACACCTGGGTGCTTTCACTGCAAGCTTTTGGTGCCCCAAACGTTTTTCCTTCTGAGAGTGAGAGCTAATAAGAGGCAAATTATTATGGGATTTAACATGGATATCTTTAGAATCTGTCAGGAAAGCCATTAGGCAGCAGGATGTTGATGGCAGGTACTATTAGTGGCAGGTATTGTCTACACACTCTGATGTCACCTACCACAGTTCAGTGAAAGTAAGGACTAGTTTTGACATGTTTAGTTGATCTAACAAAAAGAGAGGATCTGTCAAGCACAATAAAAGCTGGATAATGACCAGGCTAAATAACACCTTGTTTTGTCTGTCCTCTCTGAGCTAGTATTCTGTTTGCAGCTGACAGCCCTGAGGGCAATCCAGTGTTAGCTCCCTGATCAATGGGAAGACATGCTGGCCACAGTGTTACAAACCTAATTATTTTCTCCAGAAATTTGTCTGTAACTAAAAGGCATCTGACAATCTTTCCCATCCTCGGAGCTTAGAGGAATCCAGTCATTACATGCAAATTGTGTTACTATAGACTGTTTACATTTCTGTTGAAATTGTTGCCCTTTATGGGGTTTTGCAACAATCACTGCCCTCCGGGCATGTTAGGAGATTCATATTAATTCACGTAAAGTCATGATATAGTTTGCATTACAAATATCCAGAATGGCCACTTTTATGTATATAGCAATAAGCCACATTAACGCATGCCTTAGTTAAATATTGGTGAATTCTATGGCTGTATTGTGAGACATGCAGCCAAACTGGGAGCTGGGCAGGCTAGGGAAGGGAAGCAATAGTTTCTCTTCCTTCAGTGTCTGGACTTCAAAGGCAAGTGTTACACTGGGCCGCGTGGTTGCAGTTCTCAGGAGGGAATGTTAGACAGAGGGTCTACATTCCGAGTGTGCTTCAGGGACTCCAAGACTGGGGCAGAGCCTGAGCTCTGTTCAGACTCTGGAGGCTTAAAATACTTGGGGATGCACAGCCTGCATTTCTTTTCGCAGCACTCTGGTGGGCCACCTGCTTGAAGAGCCTGACCAAATCTGTGACAGTTGACGCAGTGCTGAGCAGTACCTGAGAAATGGAGGGGAGAAATTAAAGATAACTTTAAGCACCTGGTCTTCTTTAAATGTTGTCTGCTAGATGGAAGCTTAGCTGATAGCCAGTTCCAAATTCAGCTTCTTAAGTGAGGTTAGTTTAAGGTTTAGCCCTTCTCACAACACAGCTAAGTTTTGAACTGTAAAGCAAATGCAACACTTGTTCTGCAGGCTTGGAAGGCACTGCCTACAGCAGAACTGATGCACTTCCATTGTGTAAAGAGGAAGTAACTTTGGGGAAGCACACACGCAGGTCTGTAGAAGTTTCTTGTGCACCTCTGTGAAGCACAGATTGAGTGGGAACAGTAGATCAACCACTACCTGGATTCACCATCAATTTCGCCCTGGTAGATGGGAAGGGAGAGGTGCAGAAATACTGCAATCCTGAAGCTATGGAGATGCTGGGTGAAAACTCACATAGAGAGAAATATACAAACAATGATTCATAGGCAGAAAAATTCCTCTGCCAGTTCCTAAGCCCAATTTCTACCCTGTAACCTTGCATGCTTAAACTCAACTCACGTATGCTTATGGACCACCTTTGTTAAATACCGTGCATTAATATGCCACCATCCGAAGTTGCGGGATCAGAGTTTTGTTTCAGGAACTTTATTTTGCTTCTGGTACACCACCAAATGAAAACGTATTGCTAGCAGTTATTAAAACACACATAAAAGAGAAAAGGTCAAACATTTACAATTAAAAAGGTCAAGCAACTTTTCATTTTTAACAATTTCCTTCTGGCCTTTCTCTGTGTTCGTGATGTCTTTTAAAGCATAAAAATCCTGTCCTTGACAGCAAAAACAACGAGAGTCCTGTAGCACTTTAAAGACTTACAAATTTAATTTCTGCAGGCATAAACTTTCGTGGGCTGCAACCCACGTTGTCAAATGTAAGGAATAGAAATCAGATAGGAGGTATATATATACTTCCAAGGGTGAGGAACAACAATGGGGAAGGTAGGTATAAGCAAAGTCCATTGACGGGAAAGAAGAGAGAGTCATTTTTACTTGGTAGGTCTCAGGTCCTCAAATCTATTGTTAAAGTCTAATCCCATCTCTTCTTAAGACAAAACAAGACAAATGCATTCAGGGGAGAGGATAAAAAGAATGGCAAAAGATAAGAAAACGCATTTCCTATCTCTAGGTTGCACTATTCAGTTGCTGAACAAACTCAGCCACAGCATATGATGCAAGACCCTATTAGCCACTCTGTGACCCAAGCTATGCATCCCTGGCTTAGGAAAACATTTAACTAGATAGTGGCTGTTTTTCATCTGGCCAGTTTGTGGGAAACAAGGCCAGGACTTGCATTTAGCTGCCCTACCTGGTCACAGTAAAGTGTTACAAGGTTAGATTTGTTCTGAATGGCTACGGTGGACTCATATTAGATAGAATCAGAAAGAGAAAGAGAAAAACAAGGAGAGGACACACACCGGGGGAGAGGAGGAGCATGAACCTTTGGTTCACATCTCAGGTGTTGGTGGTGGAGCCAGTTCTGTCTGGTCGGAATATCTTTCAGTAAAGTCCTGGTTCTGCGCGGGTGTTGGGAAGATAGCAGCCATGTGAGTGAGGCTAATGTTAATGATGCTAATGCTGCCATTATGGGATGATGTGGAAATTGCCAAGTGCTCTCAGGAAGAAATATCCAAAAAGTGAAGCAAACTTGTCCCATCAAAAATACTCAGTTGAACCCAAGCTTCTGATGCTACGTATATGGGACCTTTCCTTTCCCATTCAGAAGATTCTAATCTATTGTAGCAAATCTTTAACTTCACCAGAGGCCTTGAAAGCCTGTAACCAGCAGTTCTTTTAATAATAGCTTCAAAATAGCTTACTTGGCAATGATTTTACTCTGCTTCATGTTTTCTTTCAACAGCAATTTTATATAACTGGGTTTATTGATTAAAATAACCCACCTGCCCTATTTCATCCACTTTAAACAAGTTAAAATTCCAGCAGAGATTCAACATAACAATGCAGATATGGAACTAAGTGATGTTTTGGAATGAAAAACCCAATTCAGCCCTTGTGTAAGTGGATGTAACAACACTGAAGTCAGTGGCTCCTGTTCTCTAACACTGTTATAACATGGTTTGGGTCTATCTGTGTAGAAGGGATCAAATCATGTTATAATGATGTCTTCGTAAAGATCAGAGTGTGACATGGTTATAATACTGTATGGTCTCCTTTATATATCTGTGGTAACGTGGTGGAGGTCCTATCAAGTTATAACAGAATTCCCTAATACAGCTGCTTAACCTAATGCATATGGGTCCAAGAAGGCAGCTGACAGTAGTGTTCTCAAAAAAATCTGCATCCATTGTGGTCTATGAATCCATACTAGTGCCCTGTAATCAACTATCAGAGCAAGACCTAAACGTATTATCTTGGATTAAATCCCATGTAAAATTAATGGTAAAAAACAAAAAAGCCGTATGGGGCAAGTGGGATTTGCAGGCTGTTGGACACTGTGATTGTTCTCAAGGTGTTAGAATTAGACCAACACCTGTGTTGAATACTATTGTGCTGATTCAGTAGCCGTATGGATTCTAATGCAATAATCATGATATAAGAGCACAAAGATGCATTCAGAGCATGAGGGAAATCAAACAGCTGTAACGCAGCAACAAAGACACTAGACTAGCTTTGAGATGAAAAGCTTTTGTGGTTCTTTATTTCTATTTCTAGCATAAATAAAGTCTCCCTTCGCCCTCTATGAAATGTGCTAAATGTAAACATAAATGCAGAGAAATATACATTGCTAGGTAAGGAGGTACAGTTATACCTTTACCAAAGTACAAGACCTTAAATAAAAGATCTTGATTAAGTGTCTGTGTATATTTTATAATAAAATGCAAAACGTGCGTTTTAAAAGCACAGTACACTTACTTATAAATGTGAGACTTGATATACAAGAGACTGAAGGCAGCTTCTCTGGGTGGCCGGTAATAGACTTGGCACTGGGTGCCCCCTCTTGGCCCCAACTACTCCTCAGTAACGCACAAAAGGCTTCTCCCTGTTAGGTAATTACCCTTCTGAAGATCTGGTTTTATGGGCATACCGTTCAAAATGAAAACAAAAACATCTTCGCCCCCCTGCCCTCTCCCCCAGCCTTATGATGGGCACAGCCCCCTTCTTCCTGAAGTGCTGTCTGAAAATGTCCCCTGGTGTCTCAGCGTCTTCCCTGCAGCAGGCTTCCTCCCAGGCCTTCCTAGCTGAAGCAGCTCCCCAGGTCTTCCTTGCGAGAGCCTTTCTCACTCTCTGCAGTCCCTCTACAGCTTTCTCTGTTTCTGGCTTCCAAACCGCTGCCGCTGGTCAAGGGTCTCCTGCAGAAGCTTCCAGCTCATTGCAGTCTGTGCCACAGCCGCCTGTCTTCTGTTCCCTTATGGCTCTTTATAGTGACCAGCTGCCTTCCATGGGTATGTCTACACTGCATCCAGGAGCCAACCTCCCAGCTCAGGTCCACAGACTTGTGGTAGCAGGGCTCACTAAAAATAGCTGTGTACACATTGCAGCTCAGGCTGGAGTTCAGAACTAGCCTCATTGTCTAAACTGAGTCAGGTGTAGAAAATGAAAAGAGGATGAAAAGTAAACTATATCTTTTACATTGTTTAATTTTAAGGGACCAGTATAGGACCCAGGGTGTGAGAAGAAAGGTGTCTCTCAGCTGCCTTTCTATTCCCTCGGTCCTTGACCCAACTGGACCTGTGGGTTGCTCTAAGTTATATTGGCTAAAGTAGTCCTTCAGGGACCAGTCTGCCAGCAGGGAATCACTAGAATGCTGTGTGCTCTGGCTCCACTCTCAGCCATGCCTGTGTCCTGCCCAGAAATGTCTCCTATGCCTGGAATAGAGATTGGGTGCCATAGAAATGGCCACTCAGACTCTACAACACTCAGGGATTTACTCCTGGCTCCTCCATTAGGGTATGGAGTTGGGGCCAGGATCTATGATGGGCCAAGCCTTCATTCACATACATAATCCCATTGACTTCAAGGTATAAACAGTTCTGGGACTGTGTCCTAAAATGTTGCTAGTAGCAATGGTAAGGACATTTTAAAAATCCATGTTATCTTAATGGTGTCCTTTTGAATGTCCTTATGTCATTTACAATGACATTTCTCTGGAATATCGAGTGAATAAATACAAACAAAACAGAGCTTGTTTAACTAAAATTCATAACTCTCCAACATGAGATTGGTGTCCTAGGAGGATTGTGAAATATCCTCTGTTTAATCAAATGTGACTATAATCTCTTAGGTAATAACATACAGTACTTTCAACATTATAGTCGAGAAGTCTTTAGCCAATGCATTTTTTATTTTTTATTTTTTACTCGCTTTTCTTCAGCTAAATCTGTTTCCATTTTTGCATCTTGATTTCAATGTGTGTGTGTGGGGGGGGGGTTCTGTCTTTTGGATTCTGAAATCTTCATGTGAGTTCTAAATACATTTTTGAAAATAGAAAACTCTGTCTAGGAATATAAATCGCCCTGCTGCGCTTAGTCACAAATGGACAAAGGCAATGAGATTTTACAATAAACTGGAAACGTCTGTGTTTTGTTCTGTTCATAAATGTTCCAGTGATGCTCTTAAAGGCAATAAATTACTGGTAATGGAACACTATCCTCAGCACGTAGAAGTCATTTTCCACTTCCAGACATTCTCAGATTAGGTTTAAATTGCTATTAGAAAATCCTAAACATGTTTATTTGAAGAAAATCTCTTTAATGGTTCCGAGTAATCCAACAGTAGCTGTTTAGCTAGAGGTTTCCTGGGGAAGATAGCTTACAGAATAGGGAGGGAGCTCAGCTATATCAGGTCCTTGGTTTTAGCCAAGGGGATGAATGGCACAGTGAGATTTCACATCCTATAATTTTTTCAGCTAGCTGGCTGTATTGCTCAGCTGAAGAGGAAATGTACTGTCAGCCTGAATAGAAAAGAGAATCAGGAGTCTGAGCTTCTAACACAGATGTAAGGCAGTGATCTCAAGGCAGTGTCCAGTGGCTACAAATGTCAGAGTATGCCCTGCTAATGCTTATCCATAGAAGACCCTTTCATCTCCTCTCTTTTATGGGCTAGACGTCAGGTATTGAAATGGCAACCAAAGCTAGGAGGAAAGACGGATCAAGGAAACTAGGAAATTAAAACTGGGGGAAATATGGAAACTTAGGCTCTGATACACATGTGCTTAACATTTGGCATATAAATAGTCCCATTGACTTCAGTGAGATTATGCATGTACAGCCAATTAAGCAGTATAACTGTTTTGTTGGACTGGGTCCTAAAACAAATGTATGTCCTGACGTGCAAGGTCCTGCAAGGTGACGGTCCCCTCTGCAAGATGGATGGGTATATCGCTGTGTCACCCCAATCCCCCACTCCTGGAGCACTTCTCACTCTGCTTTGCTGTGTGAACCCCCGCTCCAGGGCAGCTCATGCACAGCCACCAGCAAGTAATTTGCCCCGCAGCTCAGTGAGTGAGTGCCTCTAGCCAGCCACTCATGGGATTATGCAATGGTGTGACCCTTATCTAATATCCCAAGTCCCAGATGCAACCCTAGGAACTGCTGTTTTACAATGTTCAGTGCTGCCCACTGCACACTACAAGCTCATTGGTTCATCAATTTATTAACAAAGTTGACATGCACCTGCCTTGTTACTTCAAATGGAGTCTCTACAAACCTTAAACCACATGCACTGCTTTAGATCACAAACAAACAAATTTATTAAGTACAGAAAGATTTTAAGTGATTATAAATCAGAGGAAAGCAGCTCAGATTTCATAAAAAATGAATAAAAGGCAGATCACATTCTAAACTAAGCTTAACACTTTCAGCAATCTTACAATCTTAGATGATTCTCACCACAGGCTGGTTGGTCCGCCTCCAACCAGGCTCTCCCCCTGCAATCAATGCTTCAGTTGCTTGATGTTGTTCATAGATGGGAGTGGAAGAGAGAGAGAACAGCCAAAATGTCTCCCCTTTTCAACATGTCCCTTTGTCCCCCTCGGAGGCCTCACTCCTACCCCTTTCAGGGTCAAGTGACAACCAGTATCTGTGCATGGTTTTTTCCAGGTCCTTTGTTCTTGGAATGCTGAGCTGGGTTGTTCTATACAAGCCTTGGTGAGGTGTGAATGGCTCTCCAGCTCCGTAGAGTTTTGCCTAGATCTGCCTCAAGCCATGAGACACATATATGGGAAGATAACATAGCGAAGCCTCATTACCATAAACATGACGTTGCAACAAACATACTACTACAACAATAATGTTCAGTATGCCGTAAGCATTCCAAAAACATCTTACATGGCATACCTTGCATTAAACAATGCAGTTACACTATAAAGGTGAACATGAATGATACACAGTCACACCATAAGGGTGCACATGGGGGGTGCAGCGTGTCATACTCTGCAAATACTTTACTACTGAAGGTGAAGTTTACTATTGTGAGTAGTCCCATTGGTTACCATGAGCAATTCATCAAAGTCAATGAGACTTTTTATTCATGACAATAAACCCTATGCCCAGTAGTGTTCGCAGCATGGAGGTCACATATGGGACAGTTGGAGCTAAATTCTGAAGCCCTTACTTATCCTTTCTTCCATGTGAGAAATTCTGATTGAAGTCAGTGATTAAACATTAATCCAGGATTTGACCATCTATGGTGTTTATGGTTTTGGGGTTTTTTTGGGGGAGGGGAGGAGTGAGGTCGGTTTTGTGTGTTTAATAAGTTTATTACAAACTTCAAAATTTCCTTAGGCAAAGACACATTATCTTTCAATACATTTTATTAGTGTCTAATTTGGATAATTAAAAACAAGTTGGGGAGGAAAAAACCATAAATGTTAATTTTTATACTAGAGCTCTTAGGCTGACAGGAATGAAGCCATGAGCAAATTGTGCAGGGATTGCACAGGGATTAATTAACTCTATATTCTGTGGGGACTATATCTGATTGATCTGAGAGAGTGCTAGATTTTCCAGCATTATTTTATACAAATCTAGGCCCCAGTCCTTCAATGAACCTCACACAAGTGGACCCTGCTCCCATCTAAAGCTCATTGCATAACGGGGGCCCAAGTGGATACGTACATGTTTGCAGAACCAGAAATTCGGATCTTAGTTGATTCCAGGTATCTACACTGAAATCGCATATTCTTCCAGCATTAATCTTAACATATAATGTTCCCTCTCTGATTTTGCCTTGTATGAACTACAGGGGGTCAAATTAAAATTGGTTTAAGTGGGTGTAACTCCATTAACTGTAGTAGGGTTTATCCACTCCCCCCAAGTCTGTCTTTTCCTGATATGAAAGCAAAAATAGGGGTTAAAATATCATGCTAAGGTAACAGGAATTTGCTTTGTTATCTTCTGTTCTCTATCAGTGTATTGTGCTTCTACAATGGTGGGTGATGCACATTTTCTTGTTTGTTGGCCTGACATGGCATGCAATTTTTCACATCATGTGCAGCAACCCACTGTGCCTACAAGTCAGTGACTAGAAATAATAGCAACCCTGTGCACCTATACCCATGTTACTGCAGGAGCAAAGCTGCCTTAACTTTGGATAAACAAGAAATGAATTGATCTTACCAGTGCCACAGTTACGAATAGAAAGCTACTCACTGTAACCCCAAACACAGACATTCTAAACAATCAGCAACTAATTATCTGGCTACTTACTGAAATGGTTGATTACTGAACAACCAAACTGAATTTTCTAGGAATATATTTATTGGTATTTAAAGGGAAACAGCGGTGGGTTTAGGCTTGTCCATGATATGTAGCAATGTCCACACCTAACCCACTGCCTATAGCACCATCCGTACTTCCTCATCTTCAGTTCCATCTGATCTAGCAGTTGTGGGCCATGGAAGAGATTGAGGGTTAAGTGAAAATCCCATTAGGAATCTGCTCTGTATCTTTAGGTGCCTAAATACTTCTAAAAGTCAGGTTCTGAATTCTCCACCTCCTAGCTTTCTGGAGTAAGTGGGGGGAATCAAGTAGGTATGTGTATGTTTTCACATATGTGATAGGGAAGGGCATGTTTTCCACAGTATGAGATAGAGTTGCAGGCAGGTGCAAAATGACCATGGCAAGTAGGGTGTTGTATTTATGTGGATACAGCTACACAGCAATTGAACACCCACAGCTGGCCCAGGTCAGCTGATTCAAGCTCACAGGGCTGTAAAATTGCTATGTAGACATTTAGGCTCAGGAGGGGGAGTGAGCTCTGGGACCCTGTGAGCCAGCCTAAGCCCAAACATCTCCATAGCAATTTTTAGCCCAGCAGCCTGAGCCCCATAAGCCGAAGTCAGCTGTCACAGGCCAGCAGTAGCTGTGCCATGGTTATTTATTCCAGTGTAGATGTACCCCTCCAGTCCTGATAGGTGAGGAAAGAGCTAGATAGGGCCCTATGTAGGTTACTGTTTTGTTGAAAGGTGCTAAATGGCTGCAATCAGGTGTTTCTTTGATCCAAAGACAATCCCCAGACCTAGCCAAAGTCAATCAGGTCTTTCAGATTCAAAGGAGAAGTTAAACCCCTTTAATGTAGTAAAGACAGCTGCAAACAATAGAAGGACTGCCCAAGGCACAAAGCTAAGCCTTATGGGTTGAGAGGTTTCCCTGACTGCAAATACTGGGGCTAGGAGATTGTTTTGCAGCTTGTGTTTGTTGGAGGAGAATGCCAGCAAAATGATTTTAGAAGCAGTTGTGAGCGTGACCCTGAGACAGAACTACTTGGGCACAGAGTTTGTTGGAGCAGCATATCTAGGGATTGCTGACAAAGGAAACTGTCTGCCATTAGTTTCTACTGTGCTCAGGGAAACAGGATTTTCTGGACATTTTTTACAAATAAAGAAGATTAGACCAAAGACTCATACATTCTGACTCGTACCGTCGATTTCTCAACCTAGTGGAAACAACCCTGTGAGGCTTTGAATATGGGTTAATCACTTGGGCAAAACATAAATTTGCATATGGCCCAGCAAAGCCTAAAGGCTGCCCTGAACCCAAATCTTTATAGGTCTTTCCCCCTCAATCCTTAAAAGTGCCTAGTTTCTAAACGAGAGGTTTTTTTAATATAACAAAATGCAACATGATTAATGGGACCATAGAACCTTTCCATTCAAAAGATGTAGCTTGCCAAACACTGTATTCAAAAGGCCTACAGTTTATCCATCTACTTTATGAAGTAATTAAGAACTTGTTGGATCCTTCTCAAAAAATTCAGGTAAGATATTTCGTCATTAAATGTTTATTGGCTTAAACTTGATTGTGCATCCCACAAGAACACAAACTTTCCTGCTGCTATTGGGTCTAGCTGGTGAGTTGGGTTTTCTATGGAGGAAGCAAAAGGAGTTTTCAATGCATGGCACCAAAGGTATTAAACCTGTATTATGACGTTGTTTCTTTTCAGAAAGGGAATGAAATATTTTCCTTGTCATGTAATCCTGGGGGTTTTTTTTTTTTTTATAACTTCTAACAGAATATTTTTCAGTTTTTCTAAACTAACAAAATCAAACACTAGTGAAATTTTTTGAGCCACATCCTCAACTGGTATAAATCAGTATAGCTCCACTGATTTCTATCTCAGTCCATAGTAGCTGAAGCTTTGGCTTATTATAGTTTAGTAAATCAATATCCAGTTAAAATGTGAGAGGTTATGGATTTGGTATTTTATTTCTAATACTTAGAGCAGATCCAAATGCACAATTACTATACAAATGCACTTGGTCTGATCAGGCTTTTTACTTTTTACAATACCTTCAGTGTTCTGAAATCAAAGATGATGTAAAAGTTGGTCTAGACTCTAGCACTAGGACTCTTAGCATTATGTTAACTCTGTTGAAAAGCGAACACTAATGAGTCTTGGCAGGCCCAACCTGAAGTGGCAATAGCTGTGTTCGATGCCGTTTCCTGGCATGATACCCTTTCGATTCCTTATTAAGACTTTGGAGCAACTGAAAGGACTGCCCAGAAATAGCCAGGCCCAGTTTCAACACTGAGCCCAGTGCATTCTAGGAGCAGACTTTGCAGTTTAATGGTCAATATTGTGTGATGTTCATACAGTACCGACATGGTCAATATAGCTGATAGTTACATAGTTAAGTAGGGATACAGCAGTAGGGTATCTTTGCCTTTTTAGGCTTTGACCCAGCAAAGCACTAAAGCATATTAATAATTTTAAGAATAGGAGTAGTCTGGTGGATATGCTCACATATCCTCAAAATTTACAGATGTGCTTGAGTTCTTTGCTAAAATGGGGTCCTCAGGAAGAATTGTTATTTAGTGATAAATGGCTCCACCTCTGCGTTGCATCCTAGTGTTATTTTGTCATTCAGTTATCTATTCTGTAGACACATTTACATTTCCCATGTTTTTCCTGCAGGAAATGTTGGTCAGAATCAAAGTCTGCAAAGCACTATGAGATCTTCAGATGATAAGGCAGAAGAAGTAAAAGCTATTCTATCACTATGAGTTTCCAGATCTTCTGTGATGTTTGGTTAAATTATATCAACCGTAATTTTGAAGGATGCACATTCAGGTCCTAATGAGGTAATGTAGTTATTTATTTTGTGATTTCCTTGTCATCTTAATTTTACAGAGCTTTGTTTGCTTAATTCAGTAAAGCAAATTATGTGAAAAACATTTTCAGAACTTCTCTCCTTGCAACCTTCAAATCTTTCACTGGGCTTTATGGTCCCTATCCTGCAAATATTTACATGTGCTTAATTTTTAGCACATAAGTAATCCTGTTGACATCAGTGGAATTACTCAAATGCTTAAAATGAAGCATATGCATAAGCACATGCAGGACTGGAGCCTATATTTGTTTCCTTTTTTTGTAAAGGGAATTGTTACATAAAGAAAATGGGCGTTGTGGTTTTGGAAATGGTCATGTTCAGAGATCTCACACAAGAACAATGCAGACTTCTGACCCATTTTGAAGCCTTACGCAAGAGTTAAGGGGTGCATAAGATTGTGAAGTCCCTAAACTCAAGAATGGATTCCACTGTTTATGAACAGCTAATAAAGAAGTCTGTTCTCATCCATTGTTTAATTACCTGTCCCAAGGTGAAACAAAAATATCTTTAGGTTTTAACAAGCATGGTTTTCTTCATTTCTTCTTTCCTTCTCTTTTTGCACACTTTTCATCTGAGCAATCCATTTAAAAGCAGGCAAATTATAACTAGCCATAACTGTAATTATAACTAATTATATCTAGACCACCTAGTGTAAGGAAGGAGGAAAACTGATGAAACTAATTGGCTTCTGTGCAGTGTTTTTCCAATAACTCTTCCTGGTAGTATTATTAAAAATGCCGCTTCTGAAATGCAGGATGTTTTAAATAGTATGTTCTGAACAATTCCGTTCTGAAGAAGTGTATAATCAAAAATGTGAGTCTCTAATACTCCCAAATATTAACAGAATAGACTTTCCAATTAAGTAAAAATTGGTAGCTGTATCAGACTTATTAGGTCCCAAAATTAGAGATCATTTCTGAAAATGTAGGTTTTAGTGACAATAGATTCCTTTAATTCTCCAAACTACTTCCATCTATTTGCCAATCAAACTAATTTGTCCCATTAATTCTCAGTTCATAACCCAACAGCAAATACTGTGATTCCTTTATTTTGCTGTGCAATGTTTCCCAATGGTAAAAGCAAGAAGAGGCTCTGACCTGGCGTGTTTTCCTTCACTGTTACCCTCTCCAGTGTGGTGTATTGCTAAGACTGTTGAAAAGTGAGAAGTTGATAGTGGGTGATGCCCACAGCATTAATATGCCTGACTAGACCTTCCACTGATTTCAGTGGACATTGGATCAGGCTCTAGATAGATAGTGGGATTTTTTTTCTCACCCACTTTGTTATTGCAGGGGAGTTTAGGTCTTCCCAAAGTATTTAGGATTAAAGGCCAGTATGTCAGAAATAACACATGCTCAAGCATCTAGCTGTGGTGAAATAATGACATTTTATTAGTGCTGCAGGCATTTAGCCTTTGGCCTAGCGCTTTACTATGCTCCTGAGTAATCTGGTGTCTCAGGAGAGCAACATACACTGTTGTCTGTTAACCCTGACATATATATCTGCTATTCTGGGGATTCTTCTCTTTTTTTTCCCCACCCCTCTTCAGACTGTGATAGCTACTTTCAGCTGGATCCCATATAATTTCAGATAGAGATGGGGGTCTATGATGGGGTATCCACCCCAAACAAGCCCTGAGTGGGTTAAGGTGGGCCAGAAGGGACAATTAATCTTATATTGCACCTGGAGGGAAGCCAGGGCTTGATAAACACTAATTGCAGCTGAAGCCAAGAAGTGAGAGCTGGAAGAGGCTGTAGGGAGGAGGTCTGTAGTCATTTCTTAGAGGGAGTTAGCTAAGGAGAAGAAGAAGCTCTAGGGGGAGCGTAAGCCCTTGGGTCCTGTTCTGGAGTAGGGAGTCTTACAAGAGGCTTAGAGGGGTGAATTTGCTATGGGGAAGGGAGGAATCTCTCGGGGTAAACCTAGAGATAGGCAAGGAAATAGAGAAGTGGGAGAGGAAGGGAGCCTAGGGAAACAGCAACAGGGTTAGAGACTGAGCAAACCTAGGCTGCTAGTCCCTGGGCTGGAACCTGTAGTAGTGGGTGGGTGTTGGGTTCCCATACCAGCCACTGGCAAAGTGGCACCAGACCTGGAATTGGAACAGAAGACTGCCTGAAATGGCATATGGACAGCTTGTCCAGTGGGACTTTACCTCAGAAGGGGGGGACTATGTTGGAGGGCATAGGCGTAGCTTGACTGCTATATTTGGGGTGGGGGGAGGGCAAAGCATGGCATGCACATGCACTCAAACACACACACACACACAGGTGCATGCTGAAGCCAGTTACCTTAGCTCACGGGCTCCCTCCCTCCGCCTGGAGTGGTACCTGGGCTGCCGGTGCTGGGGGGAGGAGGGGACGGACGGTCTGGCTTAATGGGCGGAGCCCCAGCTGCTGCTGGTGGCCACTCCATCACTGGCTGCTGAAGGGATATTGCTGCTCTGGTGCTGCTGCTGCTAAGGGGACACCACATGTTGGGCTCTTCTTTCCCCCTCACCCATCCCTGTATCCCCTTCTCTTCCCTATCCCCTCCCCCTTCCTTTCCCCACTGTCCCCTGCCCCATTCCACCCCTTCTCTTCCTCCCACCCTCTTCCCCACTGTCTCTTCCACCCACCCCACCTCCTGCCCCCTTGCCCTGCCCCCCCCCCCCCATGTATAGGAAGAAGCAGGCACTAGGACCCAGGAGGTGGCGTCCAGCTGCAGAGGCAGGGACCCAGGGTGCAGGAAACAGCTGCTCCATCCTGCTGCTGCCTCCTCTGTTCCCCATGAGATGAAATGTGTCCGCCCCCTCCCCCTGCAGGCCGAGCAGAGCAAGCCCTACAGGGCAGCTTGGTGCTTGTAGAATTTGGGGGTGTGGGGAGAGTGGCACGTGACCCCGTGTGACACCCCCACATGCCATATCTGTGTTTGGGGGGCGGGAGAGGGCAATGGCTCCTCTGCATCCACCCAAACTGTGCCCATGTTGGAGGGAGTGCCTGAGTCACAGAGAGAGGGGCCGCAACACAAGCAACTGATGGATGGGAGCACCAGATGGAGTGAGAGCTAAGTCTGAGATCCAGCCAAAAAAGAGGAGCACGTGTGATGAGTGGACTCCTTCACAGGACCCAACTAAAAATCCCACAGTCAAACCACATGAGCTTTTGTTGAAATCCAAACCCCAGAACTAGATGTTTACAAATAGCCCTTATTTTTATAGTGGGCTAAACATCCCTGGGATCTTGGACTGTTTAGAATCTGGTTCAGCAGCCAACTGTTGTGACTTGAATCTATCTCTAACTTCAGCTACAATTAATAAATGTTATGCTCATGTACATTGTGACATGCAGTATTAAGCACTATGCAGATATATTTACTTGTTTTCTACATAACAAAAAATAACCACTTTAAATTCTGTAACCTCTACCTCCTGCAAAAAAAGAGATGTAATTTAGTTCTGCTGGAGCTTCCATCTGTATGAAAGGAAACTTCAATAGGTTCACTTGATTGCCTACATTTTTAACTCTCAGTATCTAAGTAGATTCTCTCCTTACAGGACTAAATAAAAGGGATAAAAGCAAAGTAATAAAGGAGAAATTAAGGATAAAAGAAATAATTTTCATGCATTAGTAACTCAAAGTATCTTTGTTCTCCAGATAGCTAAAGTCAGACCAATGGTCCATCTAGCCCAGTATCCTGTCTGCCAACAGTGGCCAATGCCAGGTACTTCAGAGGGAATTAATGGAACAGGTAATCATCAAGTGATCCATCCTGTCAGCCATTCCCAGCCTCTGGCAGACAGCAATCCCTGCCTATCCTGGCTAATAGCCATTGATGAACCTATCCTCCACGAATTTATCTAGTTCTTTTTTGAACCCTGTTTTAATCTTGGCTGTCTCAACATCCTCTAGCAAGGAATTCCACAGGTTGATTGTGCGTTGTGTAAAGAAATACTTTTTTGTTCTTTTTAAACCTGCTGCCTATTAATTTCATTTGGTGACCCCTAGTTTTTGTGTTATGAGAAGGAGTAAATAACACTTCCCTTTTTATTTTCTCCACTCCACTCATGATTTTATAGACCTCTATAATGCCCCCCCCCCCAGTCATCTCTTTGAAAAGTCCCAGTCTCAGTCTTTTTAATCTCTCCTCATATGGAAGCTTTTTCGTACCCCTAATCAGTTTTAGTTGCCCTTTTCTGTACCTTTTCCAATTCCAATATATCTTTTTTGAGATAAGACAACCAGATCTGCACACAGTATTCAAGATGTGGGCGTACCATGGATTTATAAAGAGGCAATACAATATTTTCTGTCTTATTATCTATCCCTTTTGTAATGATTCCCAACATTCTGTTAGCTTTTTTGACTGCCACTGCACATTGAATGGATGTTTTCAGAGAACTATCCACAATGACTCCAAAATCTCTTTCTTAAGTGGTAACAACTAACTTAAACCCCATCATTTTATATGTATAGTTGGGATTGTTTTCCAATGTGCATGGCTTTGCATTTATCAGCATTAAATTTCATCTGCCATTTTGTTGCCCAGCCACCCAGTTTTGTGAGATCCCTTTTGTAACTCTTCGCAGTTTGCTTTGGACTTAACTATCTTGAATAGTTTTTTTATCATATGCAAATTTTGCCACCTCGCTGTTTACCCCTTTTCCCAGATCACTTATGAATATGTTGAACAGTACTGGTCCCAGCACAGACCTCTGAGAGACACCACTATTTACCTCTCTCCGTTCTAAAAAATGACCATTTATTTCTACCTTTTGTTTCCTATCTTTTAACCAGTTACTGATCCAGGAGAGGACCTTCCCTCTTATCCCATGATTGCTTGCTTTGCTGAAGAACCTTTGATGAGGGACCTTGTCAAAGGCTTTCTGAAAATCTAAGTACAATATATCCACCGGATCATCCTTGTCCACAGGCTTGTTGACTCCCTCAAAGAATTCTAGTAGACTGGTGAGGCATGATTTCCCATTACAAAAACCATATTGACTCTTCCCCCAACAAATCTTATTCATCTATGTGTCTGAATTCTGTTCTTTACTATAGTTTCAACCAGTTTGCCTGGTACTGAAGTTAGGTTTACCAACCTGTAATTGTGGGAATCGCCTCTGGAGCCTTTTTAAAAAATTAGCTATCCTCCAGTCATCTGGTAGAGAAGCTGATTTAAATGATAAGGTTACTTACCACAGTTAGTAGTTCTGCAATTTCACATCTGAGTTCCTTCAGAACTCTTGGGTGGATACCATCTGGTCCAGGTGACTTATTACTGTTTAATTTATCAATTTGTTCCAAAACCTCTTCTAATGACACCTTAATCTGGGACAGTTCCTCAGTTTTGTCACCTAAAAAGAATGGCTCAGTTTTGGGAATCTCCCTCACATCCTCAGCCGTGAAGACCGATGCAAAGAATTCATTTAGTTTCTCCACAATAGCCTTATTTTCCTTGAGTGCGCCTTTAGCATCTCAATCAACTAGTGGTCCCACTGATTGTTTAGCAGGCTTCCTGCTTCTGATGTACTTTAAAAAAAATTGTTACTTTTTTAGTCTTTGGCTAGCTGTTCTTCAAATTTGTTTTGGCCTTCCTAATTATATTTTTATACTTCATTTGCCCATTTCTATTTTCCTCAATAGGATTTAATTTCCACTTTAAAGGATGTCTTTTTGCCTCTAACTGCTGCTTTTACTTTGTTGATTAGCCATGGTGGCACTTTTTTTGTCCTCTTACTATGTTTTTTAATTTGGGGTATACATTTAAATTGAGCTTCTGTTATGGTGTCTTTAAAAAGTTTCCATGCAGTTTGTGGGGATTTCACTTTTGGCACTGTACCTTTTAATTTCTGTTTAACTAACTTCCTCATTTTTGTGTAGTTCGCCTTTCTTTAAAAGTAAATGCTACTGTGGTAGGCTGCTTTGGTGTTCCCCCTACCCCTCCACAGGGATGTTAAATTTTGTTATGTTATGGTCATTATTACCAAGCAGTTCAGCTATATTCACTTCTTGGACCAGATCCTGTCCTCTGCTTAGGACTAAATCAAGAATTGCCTCTCCTCTTGGGGGTTTCAGGACTAGCTGCTCCAAGAAGCAGTCATTTAAGGTGTTAAGTAACTTTATCTCTGCAATCCATCCTGAGGTGACACAGACCCAGTCAATATGGGGATAGTTTGAAATCCCCCATTATTACTGATTTTTTTATTTTTATAGCCTCTCTAATCTCCCTGAGCATTTCACAGTCACTATCACCATCCTGGTCAGGCAGTCGGTAGTGTATTCCTATTGCCATAGTCTTATTATTCAAGCATGGAATTACTATCCATAGAGATTCTATGACACAGTTGGTTCATTTAAGATTTTTATTTAGTTTGTGAAAGAAAGCACAGAGTCATACAGTGCCACTCCCCCACCAGTACAGCCTATCTTGTCCTTCTGATATATTTTGTACCTTGGTACTACTGTGCCCCATTGATTATCCTCATTCCACCAAGTTTCTATGATGCCTATTATATCGATATCCTCCTTTAATACAAGGCATTCAAGTTCACCCATCTTGGTCTTCAGACTTCTAGCATTTGTATATAAGCACTGTTAAAAAATGTCACTTTTTAGCTGTCTGCCGTTATGTGGTGTAATTGAATGGGACTCTTTTTCATTTGACTGTTTCTCATCAGATCCTACCCATATTTTATCATCTTCCCTCTCTTCCTCCTTACTAGGATATAGAGAATCTCCATTAATAGATCCTCCCCTAGCTGCTCAAAGGCACTGTGAATTGTACCTAAATATGACAGTAAACAATATTTATACACAGAAACCAAGTATATGTTAGTGAAAGCTGAATTAGGTCCTGCTGTGAGCTCTAGGTGCAGCCTGATTCCCAGATGTCTACACAGCGATAAAACAGCCCCTTATCCATCTTTTTAATCTCCCTCACGTGGAAGCTATTCCATACTCCTAATCATTTGCTGCCCTTTTCTGTATTTTTTCCATTTGTAATATTTTTTTATTGTTTTTGAGATTGGGCAACCAGAACTGCATGCAGTATTCAAGCTGTGGGTGTACCATAGATTTATATAGCGGCATTATGATACTTAGTGTCTTACTGTCTATCCCTTTCCTAATGGTTCCTATCTTTAACTTTTTTTACTACAACTGCACATTGATGTTTTCAGAGAACACCATTAATGACTGTTGCATCCTTACCCCTCTGCTGTATCCCGTAAAGTCTCGTCTATGTACCTCTGTCTCCCTTAGCTCCTCTAGTTCAGCCGCTCTTGCCTCTAGAGCCCATGCTGCTTGCACTAAGTGCACATACACCTGCCTACAAGACAGGTAATTATACGTTATGCTGGCTGTCTCTCCCTTGCAAAATTCCCTTGCTTGTTGCTCCTGTTCATTAGCTCCTCTGGTTGCATAGGAGCTGGCTTTTAAAATCCCAAAGCTTCCTTAAGAAGCTCTCAGCCTTCCCTAGCATGTCATACTTACGTATAATCACAGTTATATTTCATGTAGCAAATGCAATGGATACATTCCCACTTCCATAACTTAATGTGACAACACCTGTCTCTGTGGGCCAAATATTCAAAAAAGGTGGCTTCCTTTTGTGATGAATCCATGAGGAATCCTAGCCCCCAACCAACTCCAATCCACAGAAGGCATGATTCTCTTCTCACTTGCACCAATGTAAATCAGGATTAACTCCACTGAAGTCCATAGAATTAACCTGTGTGAGGGGGAGGAGAATCCAGTCCAGAGTTTTTACCCTTCCATGTGCTGTCCTGAGCCTCCCTTGCTCCATGACAGATCATGCTGTTGGTGGTCTCTGTAGTCCACATTTGCGCAGTACCCCTTGCTTCTCTGAAGTGGGAGAAGCCTTGGATCAGAAGTTAAATCAGCTCTAAGCAATATTAATTTGTCTGAAATATGTGGGTTTTGCCAAGGGAACACACTGTCTTCTCTTTGCTCCTTGGCTCTGTACCCCTTGCAATTGCTCATGCCCCTTCAAAAAAAGCCTCAAACATACAGCATTCAGATGGAGAGGGGTTGGGGGAAAGTGGGGGAAGCATGCTGCCTAGCATCTGATCACCAGAGCTACTTGAATGGTGTTTGTGCCCATTTTTTCACCACTGGTATCACAAAGCCCTATGTTTGTAAGCTGTGGCCGAAATTCAAGAATAGTTGAAAAGTGCTTCTCTGCTCCCGATGTTTCCTTTTGTTGTCTGGGTTTCTAAGGAATCATCCAGAATGCATTCAACACAAGTACAATGCCTTGTATGCACAGTCCTGAGCATTCAGGGCAGGAAGAGTTCAGTGTCACACTGGTATTTAAAGGGATGGTCAGGCCATTGTTATTCAGCAATTAGGCTCTTGTACAAGACCTGACATTTAATGTATTTACATCTGAAATGCCTGGTGCAGTTATAATCAGCTACCAGGGCCATGAACTATGCTACTGGGTGAAACAGAGTGATTCAAGCGACCATTCAGATTAAATTAAAGAAAAATATGCAAGAAAACTGAAGACATTTAATAGTGCACCCATTTAAACGCAGTCCCCGTTGGCAGTGAGTGCATGTTCTGCTCCCGGCTGTGATGGCACAAGGGCCCACGAGAAGCAAGCTGGTTTGTTTAAAATTGTTCTAATGTAACGGAACCATCAAGCTGTATGCATATCAAGCCTGAGTAGCTGTGTGATATCTTTATGCTCAATCATTGTATCATGTCTAAAATTAGATTGCAAGGTCATTGGGGAAGGGACCATGTCAAGGCTTTTGATTTACTTTGTAATACGTCCAAAAACCCTCTTTAGGTGCATCTATAAAACAATAATAATAAAGTGGGAGCAACCATGGCTTGCTACTCTTGCTCATACCTTTTCTGTGCAGAAATAGGATCTCTTTGCTGCCAGTCTGTTATGCGACCCCCGAGCATGCCTGCGGAAATTAAATGTGTTAGTCTTTAAAGTGCTACAGAACTCTCGTTGTTTTTGTGTATACAGACTAACACGGCTACCCCTCTGGAACTTCTGTTATCAGTGTTACCTTTATTTAAATGGAAGGAATAAAATGTCTATGGTGCTGTCTTTTCAGCCACAGGCTTTTCTTCCTGTTGCCCTTGGTCTTGCAAGTTTGCTTCCAGCTTCTCTGCATGTTTTTGGAGTTAGGAAGTCTTTTGAAATGCTTGGGAGAATGGAACATTAGAATACGCTCTGTCAAATGAACTTTCACTGGAAAATGCTAAAAGACAAAAATACCTTGTCACCTCTAGGTGAACACTTTTCACAATGTCATCGCTCTATATCTCACCGATCAACCCTCATCCTCAAAGGAAACCCGCACAACATTTTCAAAAGACAAGCCTGGGAGCTTAAATTCATTACTCTGCTAAACACTAAAAATCAAGGCATGAACAGAGACACTGGATTTATTGTTCATTACAACAATCTGTAACCCACAAACCCCCTCATTTTGTCCTATGACTGCAGAGGTGGCAACGGACCACTCTGCCTGGAATAACCTCTTACAATATGTGCTAACTACTGATGCTAAACAATCTCTTCCAACTTGCATTTTGCTGTGATGCTGGGAATTCCTTTCCCAGATCTGAAGAAGAGCTCTGTGTGGCTTGAAAGCTTCTCTTTCTCACCAGCAGAAGTTGGTCGGATAAAAGATATTACCGCACTCATCTCGTCTCTCTACATATCAAACAGGGTATTTGCAACAGCTCATTTTGACTCTGAAATGGCTAGTACTCAAAAGATGCGTCTATAAGGTGGGGGGGGGGGGGAATGTGTTAACTTAGATTAGCTAACTCTGGTTAGAATAACAGTAAAGACACAGCAAAAACAATGAGTTCTGTAGCACTTTAAAGACTAAGGAATTTAATTTCAGTAAAGACACAGAAACTTGGCTTTTAACTTAGGTTGAACTTGAGCTGGTAACCCAAGTTAAAAGCAGAGCCGTGATGTCTTCATTCCTATTCTGCAATAAAGCCCAATGTTACCATGACACCCGGAGCTCAATGTCTTGTTGTTCTAAGGATGTGATTCAACTGCAATGTTTTAAGAGGGCATTCAATGATGACAGTTTTTTTACATCCTTGTGATTCTATGTGGTGAATTTGTGGTACTTGGAGAGGTGGAAATGACATGTCTCTTGTGTCATATTTTGTATATTCACTTTATAATCCCAGACCAGAGCAGTACAAACCGATTTTGAAAGCCAACACACAATGTTTACATGTTTGACCCCAAAGTAAGAGTCTCAACAACAAACTACTGAGCCTCTCAACAATTTACTACTCCTGTTTGACAGATGGGGGTAAATGAAGCAGAGAATGTTGTACTTTGTCTAACATCATACAGTAAGTGCAATACAAATCCAACAATAGATTGTAAAGCACCTGCCTCCCAGTTGTGCTCTAAGCTAGTGTTTCCCAGCCATGGCACGCCGATGTGCCGTCAGGCCTGAGCAGCTGTGCCATGCAATTTTTTGAAAAACTACTTGAGTTCTGAATTGGCTCAGGAATATTCATGAGTTCATTTGGCGACTCTATGGTGGGTTGCCTCAAAATAATGAAAGGTATCCAGGTGTGCCACAGCAGATCAAAGTTTGGGAACCGCTGCTCTAAGCACTAAGCAATGCTTCTTCCCCATAACCCCCATGCATAGGTGTGTGATGATGTACCTCCCAACATAGTGGAGGTGTTATTTGACGGTGCTGCAAAGATCTGACTTTTCTTTGTGTTGTCATGAGGCATCACTTATTATGAGACCCCAGCCAAGATTAGGCCCCCATCGCGGGCACTGCACAAATGCAGAGCAGGAGATAGTCACTGCCCTGATGCTACTACAATTGAAATGGACACAACAGCGAGTGTGGGAGAAAGGAAGTCTCATTATTCCTATTGTACAGATGGGGAATCTGAGGCACAGAGAGAGAAGCATCAGTTCTGGAGCAGCCACATGGGCAGATCCTGAAGTCAGTGGGTCTCTGCATGGATGCAGGGCTCTGCCCCTTCAGAGCTACTTGCAAGATAGTGCTGTAGAGATTTGCTCACAGTCACAAAGGAAGTCTGGACCGACCCTGGACTTGAACACAGATCTCCTGAATCACCATGATTTATTGGATAGAGCAGGAAAGGTGGAAGCGGATGACCTGGCTTCTATTTCCAATTCTGTCACTGAGGAGGGTGAAGGTATTAACTCATCCTCTCTATGCATCAGTTTCCCCATCTGTAAAGTGGGGATAATAATATGTACTAACAAAGCACTGTGAGATCTTTGCATGAAAAGTGCTACATAAGGGCAAAATGTTCTTACATACCACAGTGACCGTTAAAGACAAGTATTTGAATAGACACCCAGACACCAAATATGGGCCTAAAGGGGGAGTGAGAGTGGTGGAAGTAGTGGTAAAAGTGATGGTATTGTCGTCTGAAACCTTATTTCCTATAATTATTGTCCCCACCTCACCCACTAGAATCATAGAATCATAGATCATAGAATCATAGAATATTAGAGTTGGAAGGGACCTCAGGAGGTCATCTAGTCCAACCCCCTGCTCAAAGCAGGACTAACCTCAGCTATATCATCCCAACCAGGGCTTTGTCAAGCCTCAGCTTAAAAACCTGTAAGGATGGAGATTCCACCACCTCCCTAGGTAACCCATTCCAATGCTTCACCACCCTCCTAGTAAAAAACTTTTTCCTAATGTCCAACCTAGACCTCCCCCTGCAACTTGAGACCGTTGCTCCTTGTTCTGTCATCTGCCACCACCGAGAACAGCCTAGCCCCATCCTCCCTAGAACCCCCTTTCAGGTAGTTAAAAGCCGCTATCAAATCCCCCTCACTCTTCTCTTTTGCAGACTAAACAAGCCCAGTTCCCTCAGCCTCTCCTCATAAGTCCTGTGCTCCAGCCCCCTAATCATTTTGGTTGCCCTCCGCTGCACTCTCTCCAAATTGTCCACATCTTTTTTGTAGTGGGGGGCCCAAAACTGGACACAGTATTCTAAATGCGGCCTCACCAATGCCGAATAGAGGGGAATAATCACTTCCCGTGACCTGCTGGCAATGCCCCTCCTAATGCAGCCCAATATTCCATTAGCCTTCTTGACAACCAGGGCACACTGCTGACTCATATCCAGCTTTTTATCCACCGTTACCCCCAGGTCCTTTTCTGCAGAGCTGCTGCCCAGCTCGTCGGTCCCCAGTCTATAGCTGTGCATGGGATTCTTCCTTCCTAAGTGGAGGACTCTGCACTTGTCCTTGTTGAACCTCATTAGATTTCTTTTGGCCCAATCCTCCAGTTTGTTTAGGTCACTCTGTATCCTATCCCTACCTTGCAGGGTATCTACCACTCCCCCCAGCTTAGTGTCGTCCGCAAACTTGCTGAGGGTGCAATCTACCCCATCCTCCAGATCATTAATAAAGATGTTGAACAAAACCGGCCCCAGGACCGACCCCTGGGGAACTCCGCTTGTGACCGGTTGCCAGCTAGACATGGAGCCATTGATCACTACTCGTTGAGCCCTATGCTCTAGCCAGTTCACTATCCATTTTATAGTCCATTCATCCAACCCATACTGCCCATACAACCCATACTGCCATGGCCCCATCTCCCTCTTGTAATATCTGTTCCATATTTCCTAACATATGATATGTTGGAGACACAGTTCAGTCTCAGTAATCCAGACCTCAGTTATGCAAAGGCCCCCAATCCTCCAAAGCATGGTTGTGTTCCCGGGTGTTTATTAAGTCTATGAATAAATCCCTTCCTTAGCCTACACTTTGGTTTGACAAAATGATTCTTCAGCGCCGCCTGTCCCTTCTCCCCCCCGCTTACATTCAGATAAAACTGGTTGTATTGTGAAAGTGCATGTCAAAATTCTACACCATCAGGGCTATACTGAAAAGTTGTTAGTTAATGAAATAATATAAACCACACAAACAGCTCTCCAAATTTATCATGGGTAATTTATTAACTGCGTACTTATAACACATTATAAATCAACATTGTTGCTTGCTTGTCAAATACACTAGGAGAAAAATGTCCATTGAAATTTGTCCCCTTTTGCATTTACTTTTTTTCTTAAACTATTGCTTGTGCCTTCTCTCCACATACATGACAGCTTCCTCCCCTAATATCTGCTCCTCCATCTACCTCCATAGTCTGTCTGCTACATCCCTAAACATTGCCCCCAAACCAAGCACGGCTATTCCCCCACACCAGGGAGAGGAGGAGCAATGTGGTGCAGGTGAGGGGGCACTAAAGTGGAAGGCAGGAGAGCTGGATTCTGTTCCTGGACCTGTATCTGACCTGCTCTGACTTTTAGGCAAGTCTCTCTGCTTCTCTGTGCCTCAGTTTCCTCATTTGTAAAAGGTGGGAAATGATACCCACTTTCCTTTGAGATCTACAGATGAAAAGTCTCGTTTAAGGACTAAGTATTATTCTGTCTTTCCCTTCAAATATCTGCTTTTTCTCATGAGCCCTCCGTAGACTCTACCAAGCCACCTGTATCTTATCTTTGCTTATACAAAGCCCCATGTCTAGCTTTACATCAAATTTGCTACCTTTTTCCCCACCTACAAAAGTAACATTACAGAAGTCTATAGGCCCAAATGTCTGCTGGTGTGCATTGGCAGAGATCCAACAGCAGAGCATTTGGCTCTACATATAGGCTTAAATAGAAAGACACAACTGCACTTATCTTTGTACAGTATTTGTAGGTTTCTGAAACGCCCCCTGGTGGTAGCTATTGTTTTAAAGAAACCAGGTCTAGCTGCACCATCTAGTGGCTTCGTTGTAGTCTGAGATCAATAACTTTACCCTGAACAAAACATTTGATTTGATAAACTAGTGCGGAATAATAAAAGTGCTCTAAAGATCATAGGTAATTATGAATCAATATTAAAAGAAGAACAAGTTATATTTCCAGTTCTGGGTTTTTTAGCCATCAGTACATAGACCAGCTTGCCATTTAAAAAAAAAAACCATGATACTAAAGAGAAAAATGAATTTGAGGGAGCAACGTTCATCCACAGTGGAACAAAGCACTGTAAGCGTCTCCTCCCAGGATCAGCGTAAGTGCTGAGGAAAGGGATTTAAACCTTAGAATGGCAGGTGGAGTTGCCAGCTGCCCTTCTTCTGGTTTTACTCTACAGGAGGGCAGCTTTAATTTCCTCCATAGAAGTCCTGCTGGTGGGGAGATGCTCCTTCACTCTGCTAACATTCCCAGCCTTTACCTCCCACCAGTCCAACCAGTTGACCTTGTTTAGACATTAGAGCTGGTCAAAAATGGGGGGAGAGAGGTTCTCCATGGAAAAACAATATTTTTTGTCTAAATGTTCCATTACAATCTTGATTTGTTTGGGGTTTTTGGAGGGAGGAGCCCATAGTGGGGGAAGAGGGGGGGAGGGAAGCAGAACTGAAAAACTTTGTCCAAAAACTATAATATGGTTTTCAGTTAAAATAGTTTGGGTTTGGGGTATTTGTTTTTTTTTTTTTAATAATAATCACATTTTTCTATGGAAAGCAGATGCATTGTGAAAAGTGTCACTTTTGTCAAATACTCACTGTTCTGCCAAAAAAAAACCTTTTGATGAAAAAATTTCAACCAGCACTATTAGGCAGATAGCAAGCTGTGACTATCCTCCTTCCCTAGACTCACTTGCTCTTACACCTGCCACGCCTGCCCTACCCTAACCTCTACCCCAATGACAAAAATTAAGTGCATAAAAAAGACCCAACCAACTAACTAACTAACAAAACTGCCAGTCATTGCCATGATCATTCATGTACGGGTGATTTCTCTGTGCCCACCCTTCGTCTCTTATGTCTGTGAGCTCTCTAGGGCGGTGACTTTCTCTTTGGATGCCTTTGTACAGGGCCTAGCACAGTGGGCACCTGATCCTGCTTGGGGCCTTTGAACACTACAACAACAATAGATAAAAAGTCAGTATATCCTGTGGCTGCTCTGGCCACATGCCATCATTCCCTGGAGTGATTGGCACCATACCCTCTGTCAGGGGGAAATTGAAGGCAATTTGCATGTTGCAACCTTCTCTCCTACCAGGTAACGGACCTTCAACCAGCAAAGGCCTCTAGCCGAGCCCAGTATAGGCTCCAGACTGAATTTATCTGGATAGATACATGTTTAGTCCTGATAGGACTATCATAATAAGATTAGCTTTGCTTTAGGGTGGGATTGGGGGGAAGGTATTTTGAGGCAGAGTCCAGTGATCCCTATGAAAACCCTTATAATTTGGCCCAATTCATGTTATCCTATTATCCCTGTGCTAATTTCAGTATGCTCAAGTAGGGTTCATTATTTGCAAACTGCATTCGTAAAAATTTTAATGATGACCACTGTAGCTTTAGACTTCCAGCCAGTTGTCTCCTTCACCCATTGCCTAGATCCTGTGCTAAAGATATAGTCACAGCCCACAAGAGCTTTCTTCTGTGTGTAAGATTCATACCGACCCCTTCATTCCAAGCCAGCGTCATTTTTCTTGTTTGAAATCTGATTTCTTTACCTTGTGTGTCAACAGCAGCTCTTCAGAGGTGAAGATGGGCACCTCTGAAAAACAACCTTTCTAGAACAGTGTAGAAAAGAAGGATGTGCAGTGGTTAGAGTGCTGGCTGGGAACTTGGGAGACGCTGTTTGAGTTCTCTGTTCTACCACAGTCTATGTGTGAGATCTTGGGCAAGTCATTTAGTCTTTGTTCCTCGATTCCCCACCTGTAAAATGGGGATAAGAGTGCACATAGGGATGTTGTGAGGATAAATACACTCAAGATTGTTATGGCTTCAGATACCATGGTAATGAAGCCATATAAGTTCCTTAAATGCATTAATTTTTCAGGGAGAAAGCTATGAAAAGACAAGTATGAAAATCAGTTATATTCATTATTGAATATATTTCTTAAGGTACTCGGTTAGGGCCTGAGCCAAAACCCATTAAAGCTAATGGGAAGGTTCCCATTGACTTCAATGGGCTTTGGCTCTGGCCTATACCGCAATAGACCACATAAGGCCAAATCTTCAAGTCCATGGGAGCCCTCCCAGCATAGGCAATTTAGCCATGCCATGCCATGCCCATGTTTGGAACTGCATTGGGTGGCCACAATGCCCTGTAGTAGGGGGGACTGTAAGTGCTTTGTATTGATACCTGATGTGGAGTTGTTCTATGTATTTGTGTATGCATTCAAGGGTTGAATCATACCCAAAGTGCTTTACGAGCCTCTGAGAGCAGGTGCTATTAGTGCAAAGTCTTATGATTAATACATTATTCTCGGACTGCAGGGTCAGCACAATATCAGGACCAGCCTCTCAGTTTCTGCTTTTAATTTCGATTTTATTGGAAGTTCATATTGTATCAGACGTACTGGCAGGAGATACAAAAGATGCGGGGTAAATATGATTTCAGAATGTTTATCTCACAGTTTTGAGCCCACCTCTCCACAGAGCTTTGCTGCAGGAATAGGAAAATGCCAGCTTTTTGTGATAAAATAAATAGTTCAGCTTAGGTTTTTATACTTCTGCCCATCACCATAGTATCAGAGCTTCTTCTCAGCTATACAGATTTCCAGAAATGTTCAGTTTCCATGGGTGATATATAGTAATCAGTATAGAGTAACTTACAATACCATGGTCAAAGAAAGTTTTTACTATGTTTTTTGGACATGTATTCATACATATTACCCAACCACAGTGCTACAGGTTCTGTATTCATCAGTCTGTGCTTGATTTGCCCACTGCTTATGTAGGGGGTAGCTGAGAATAGAAAAGAAGTGGGGGAAGAAACAGATTTAGTGGTGGTCTATTCACCTGAAAGTGGTGAATAGACAAAACTAAAACATGACCAGTGGTAGTTTCTAGCACCCAATCAAGATCATGCTGTATCTGAATCAAACTGGCAAGGCAAACATTACCCTGAAGAGCCTCCACTGGATTGCTTCCCTTCCTCAGTCTTACAGACATTAGGCCAGATCCCCACCCAGCACAGCTGGCTGCTTTGCACCACACAGATGCAGCACAGCAACCAGTAGTCTGCTCTAATGGGGAAGGTGGGGATTCCCCTAGCAAAGGAGATTCTCCAGCTAACATAAAACCATGATAGCTGGCTCAATGGCACCTGCACCCAGGTCCCTCTTATAAGGACTGGGTTAGGGGTGTGGAAGAGTGTCTTGCCTTAGGGGACCAACCTAACTTAGAGCATCCCTTAGGTTTCTAAATTACACAGGAGGGTGGAACACCCTCTCACCCCACAGCCAGTCCCAAGACTGAGAGAGCAGAAAGAAAGCTAGAGCCCTTAAGGCCTGCAGTAAGTAGAGCTTAGCCAAACCCAAAGATCTATTGCCATTGCCAGCAGATTGAGGGACGTGATCATTCCCTTCTATTCGGCATTGGTGAGGCCACATTTGGAGTATTGTGTCCAGTTTTGAGCCCCCCGCTACAGGAAGGATGTGGACAAGTTGGAGAGAGTCCAGTGGAGGGCAACAAAATGATTAGGGGGCTGGACCACATGACTTATGAAGAAAGGCTGAGGGAACTGGGCTTGTTTAGTCTGCAGAAGAGAAGAGTGAGGGGGGATTTGATAGTGGCCTTCAACAACCTGAAGGGGGGTTTCAGGGAGGATGGAGCTAGGCTGTTCTCAGTGATGGCAGATGACAGAACAAGGAGCAATGGTCTCAAGTTGCAGTACGGGAGGTCTAGGATAGATATTAGGAAAAATCTTTTCATTAGGAGGGTGATGAAGCACTGCTATGGGTTACCTAAGGAGGTGGGGAACGCTCCATCCCTAGAAGTTTTTAAGGCCTGGTTTGACAAAGCCCTGGCTGGGATGATTTAGTTGGGGTTGGTCCTGCTTTGAGCAGGTGGTTGGACTAGATGACCTCCTGAGGTCTCTTCCAACCCTAATCTTCTATGATTCTATGATCTAGATTCCTGTCTTGTCTATACGAAGGTACAGTACATAGGTCTCAGGATAGGAGGATCAGTGACCTGAGTGTTACTCCCAGCCATGCGGCTGTGTGACCTTAGATAAGTCATTTCATCCCTTTATACCTCACTTAAATAATTATACTTATTTATCTTTGAGGAGAGTTCCGAAATCTACAGGTGAAATGTGTAAGTGCTACATATTTTTCTCAAGCAAATGCTTATATTAACCCTACTATGGGCAATGGAATACACTTATAGAGCTGCCCATGGTTTAGAAATGCCAGGAATACTTTGTATATGTGATTAAAGGGGATGAAGGAAAATACTAATGATCCTGCCAGACCTTACACAGACAACTCTCCTGTTTACTTGAGTAGGGAGTATTGACTACACAATGACTTATGGACTGAACCTTCACTTAGGACTTTAGTCATTTGAGTAAAATGATAGAAATTGTATCATTTAGCGGGTAAGGTCCCATTAAGTGGCTGACCCCATCTCTTGAAGAGAATGGGAGTGTTACTATTAAAATCAGTGACTGAAAGTTTGAGCTCTTAGCTAAAAGATACAAATCCTTACTAGGAAACAGTGTCTTATTTCCTCACCCGGTAGAAGAGTCTTAGCCATGCATAAAGGGGCAAGTAAGAGTAAAAGGAAAACAAATTTGGTGTTATAAACGTAAAGAACGTTATGAGAGAGGGATAGGGCTGCAAAATTCCAAGTCATGTTTAATGGGTATCACAAGATGTTCTAAGTTAAAATGGATCACATCATTGAGTCAAGATGGTACATAAAGAAAGGACTTCGGTCCATTAGAAAACCACTTAATGTTCCACTGACCAAATAAAGATTTAAATCATCCAGAGGTAGTATTTCAGACTTGCATCCTGACAAGCCAGAGATGGATTGGTTTCAATAAATTAGAAACTGTATCACAGGGTACTGCAGATAAACAAAAGTATGTTGTCAGCATCTTGGGGTCCCTTGTATGGGTTCTGGGCAAGATCAAAGAGAGAGGGTAAAGTGTAAAGAGAGGGTAAAGACTCTCTTTCCTCAGTGACATACTGCCAAGATTCAAGATATTTATTTATTGATACTCAGGACCACATCCACTTCACAGTCCAGGAGTTAACCCAATAAATATATTGACCAAACCCAGTGTTATAGAAGACACAAGATAAATGATTGTGCCTCACTCAAAAGAGTCTTCTCTGTATCGAAATGATGCGTTTAGGCATAACTTGGAATAATGGAACCCAAGTCTATTCCTTATAAAAATGGTAGGTTAAGAAGGGTGATTGTCTTGTCTGTTTACAATGTATACTCTTTAGAGCAGGACTGCTTCTTACTATGTGTTTGTATGGTGCCTAGCACACTGAGGTCCTGATCTTGTCTTCTGGGCATTACTATAATAAAATAATTATTATGACCAATCTGTCAGATATTTAAAAAGTGTGCGGTTAATTATTAACAAGATATATGAGCAAGGGAATATTAATTAAGCATGAAATATATGATGACATCATCACATGTTACTATGAGGCCCAGGAGCTGCTCATCAGCAAGCTATCATTTGCTTGTGATCAAAGAATACACTTTTGCAAACTCATACGCACAGTCGCATCCTTTACTTACGCAGTTAGTCCCATTGGCTACTTGGGAGGAAGGATAGCCTTGAGGTTAAGACATGCCACTAGAACTCATATGATCGCGGCTCAGTTCCTGGTTCTATGACTTCCTATATGACTATAGTCAGGTCATTGAATCTCTGTGTCTCAGTTCCTCATCTGTAAAGTTGAGGATGATAATACTTCCCAGCCCCACTAAGGTGTGGAGGATCCTCAGTGTGAAGGAAAAACCTATGGTGATTAGGAGTTATACCTATAAATACATACAGTATTTGCATGAGTAAGGGTTTTGCAGGATCAGACAATTGTCTTTATTACAGTGTTGGTAACTGCTGGTATCTTGGGCAGAAGTGCTGGGAAATGCAAGTCAGTATCAGTATTAGTATGGCATGTATGTGAATGGAGGGGTGTAAACCGCTTATTTGTTTTTGCTGTTCAGCAGAACTTTTTGTTTCAGTTTGTTCTGTGCAAGTTTTACATAGCATATTTGGTAAAAGGAATGTTTAAAAGGCTCTGTACTTCTGAGTACTTTTAGAAGAAATGGCTTGATCCTTCTGCATACGAGCAATTAAATACAAGATTAAATACAATTAATTACAAGATTAATTACAATTAATACAAGACAATTATTAATTATTACAAAGTAATAACTTGTGTATTGTTAAAAGTACCCTGTCTTGCTGGCTAATGTATGTAAATGGTTATGTAATAGTATGGCCAGCAAAGTGAGAAGCTTCTTGTAATGAATATGTGGCTGGATGATGGGGCTGTTTAAATCTCAGAGGCATAACTCTGAGGCTAAACTAAAGCCTTTTGGGAAATGTAGTTTAGTAGCTGAGTGGCCATTTTGTTGCTGGCATGTTTGTGATTAGTTAGATTAAAGGGTGGGTGGTTTTTGTTGTGGACATTCTGGCAGTCAAGACTGAAGACGAATTAACTGATCTGTTTGCAGCTCATGTGAGTTAATTAGCAGGTTTTTAAAATGGAGCTAGATTTTAATTTTTCTGAGTGGAGCATTTTGGATAATCTCTTATAAAAAGGGCTGAGCTGACCAGCCAGGACAGGCCAGAAATTTTAATGTTACAGCAAATGCTCACTTAAGGGTGTTAATGCTCATTTGTGTTATAAATGAGAAGGTAACTTCTTAAATTGATTGGCAGTTCTTTTTCTTGTTAATTTTCTGAGTAAAGAGAAATTTGTACAGAATTCTTTCACAGTTCTTCACTGAGATCTCAAACTCTCATAATAATTACCTAGTACAACTAAAATAAAACAATTTCTCACAGTATGAAGGCTAATGATTAACACTGATATTGCACCACAGGAAGTAGTCCCAGGATTTCAATTTAAAATGGTGATGTTTTGAGGCAGGTAAAATAACAAAGTTTCACATACTGCTGGCTAAAAGAGAAAGGACTGCAAATGGGAGAGAGAGCATGAGACTAATCAAGTGAGGAAAGTTTTGAATCTATTGCAGTGTATGTGTAATGCAAATTTAGGGATCTGTGCATGCTTCTTCCAGTAAAATCAATGGGAGTGGTGGGGGGAAACTAAGTTAAAGGAGATAATTAATCTAAAAATATTCTCCCCATGTCAGCCTTGCAGAAGGTATTACCGGCACGTGCTCCAAACTGCAGAGAGCACCAGGATCTACTGGGAAATCAGGACCCATCCCAGCAGGTCATGTAAACAATATGCCTCAGGACGCTGGTCTATGGATCACTCTACCCCAATACAGCTTCCGGGGACCACTGGAAGCTAGAGAATGCCCAAGCTGTTCTGCAAAGGCCAAAGGGGAAATCTATGAGATTTAATGCTGCTTTTTAACAGATATCCACTTACAAAACCTTCAGCCAGGTGTATGCCATGGAGAGTCCAATGGAGGCCTGAATGCCAGAGTAGGCCTAACGGGGCATCCATGAGCTTGGGTGAAGAGAACTGTCTGCATGCCATGTTTGCTCCACTCCCTTCCACAGGTTTAGGGCACTTTGCCTCAGTTCTCACTCATTTGTTCCTCTTCAGTCTGTATTACTGGGGGAAGGAGAGACCTTATAAGCTTCTATCTTCTCAGTTTTCACATCTTCCCTGTCAGATCACATTTAAATATGAAGTTCAAATACAAATAATGCCAAGGAATCTTCTCCATTTACTCATACTCACAAAATGAATGAGCAGATTTTCAAAAGGTGGAGAATCAGGTCTGTGCATTAGCAAACCATGCTCTGGTACTCATGAATGCAGGTTCACTTACCACTTAATTAGTCATGCACATGTGTAATCATGATGATATCTGGTACAATCATGGAGGCACTTTTGCACACACAACCTCACTACACAGACTTGACTCCAGTTTTGGAAAATATGCCCATTATGATTTATATTTGTATAAATGTTTCAGATTTCTCTAACTACTTTTGTCACGCTAGCAAAGGGAAATAGATGTCACTGAATATATCCCTGTCATTTATTCTTGCTCTCTTAAATTACCCTGCTCTCCTATCCAGGTAGCCTCTTATAAATACCTGAAGAGAGAAGGATTCAGATTATGCAGGAAGTGGCATAGTATAAACTCTTGGCATTCTTCTCCCCAGTTTTAGTTGGAGAGCTCCAGCAAGTTTATGCAGAGATCATAATGTCTATTTATGATTGTAGACACACACAGGTGATCAGACATATCTTAGGTAAAATACCAATCACATGGCTATGCTGCAGACTGTAATTTGCAAGATAAGATAAAGGCAACAGAACTGGAACACACCAGTTAGGCTATGCATATGCTTTATTTGTAATATTCAGTTGTGTTGCATAAGGCTTGCGTGTTTGTGGGATGATTGGAGCGTCTGTTTCATTAGACTTCTAAATTCTGGAATAGACCATAGTTATTACAAATATATAACTGTGGGGTTATTGAAAATATATTTGTAAACTAGCTATAAAGAATGAGATCCCCAAAGTTCTGTTTGTTTATCCCTAAGCCATCACAAATTCTTAGCTCTGCAAAACTGGGAACAGACCTTCTAGTGAGCGTTAAAATGCTACTTTTTTCCAATCAGGCTAGAAATACTGTCGGAACAGGCTCTCTTTTCATGGCCTGCTTCCAGTATCAGTAAGTGACGGGGGCCTGCAAGAGAAAAAATAATTAAGCAAAATTCCCAATTTCAAAAAATATTGGATTCAGGTTTGGCTCAAGAAATGTGTGGAGCATGTTTTCAAAATTTAAATAGGGTCACTTTTCTAGTGACATTTTCAGGGTCGTGAAACACAACAGACAAAAGGATCATGTAAAAAAAAAAAGAAAGCATGCTAATAAAGTTACTGCCTGTTTTTGACTCAGCAATGATCAGTGCATAACTCTCAGGGTAGTGGATCTTTTCCAGTAAATTAGTGTGCAGAATGAGCTTATCATGACACACTGACCATGTGTCATTAACATTCATTTTGATTAGAACCCCCCAGCTTTGATAGTGTCTACACTCGTTCCCTTTTTTTTCCTCTTCCCTCCAAATACCATCCATCACACTGAACAGTCATTCCACTGGATTGTTTGTTCCTAGTAAACCTATAGCAAATTCTATTATCTATAGCAATATTTCTTAAACAAACATTTTGTAGTTATTAAAAATGATGTTTTGATTTATGAAATAAAAATCCAGGATATTTTTGGTATCTCAAAAGAAGAAACTGTATGAAAAAAAACAGGATTATCCAGGTAAAACCTAGATCTATGGCCACTTTAATGAATCTTCATATTATTTCATGCACTCTGGTCCATCCATCCCTAAGCATAGACAAGGTAGCATGTTAGATGACTTTGGAATGAATCTTCTCCTTGCTGCAGTTTTATTATACAAACTTACACTTCTCCTAGAATATCTATCTGTGGTATATGGAAGTCAGGTGTTCCCATATGCAAATTAATCTGCTGCCCCAAAATATTCTCTTAGAGTTCTTAATTAGGAAGTGAGAGTGTGTTGTTCCATTGGCAGGAAATCAGTCGGGAGTTCTGCTTAAAAACTGGTGCTATTTTATGGTCTCAAGAAAAGAGATAAGACCTTAGGAATGTTGTGAGATAGTTTTATTGTTATTTAACACAATTTTCAAGGTTGTTCGGCTCTTGGCCAGGTGAAATTCATTAAGTTCAATGGGAATTTTGCTTGCCTTGGGAATTAGTGATCAGGCCTTAACTATGAATAATTGCTGCTGGGTAAAGAAATATAGGAATCACTTTGAAGAGGGTAACAGGAAAAGATTAGCAACAACTGCAGGCGGATGAAACTTTTCCTTTTGTGTGGTTTTTTTTCCTGGTTTACTTTTGCAAATGGATCTGTTTTTCCAGGAACTTGTCAAGCTTGTGAATAGAAGAAACCTTTTCTTGAGGTGACAGCTTTTGTAGGAAACTAGCTCTCTTTAAAAGTAGGATCAAAGGGATTCCTGTCAGCACATATTCTGATCATTAGTTTTCAGTTGATTCTACTGCAGCTACTGGGAGTTTTACCATTGACTCCAGTGGGACCAGGATTCAATCCTCTATTCTGCTAAAAGTTGATTTTCCTTGAAGAAGAAGAAGAAGGGAAAAAACCCCATATGTACGCACTTTGTCCCATAATCTCATCCAGCACAAAGTTTATTTGTTTCTTTGTGGAAACAAACTGCTATAGAAACAATTTGGTACTCAGCTAACTTTTCCTTGCAGGGTGGTTTGAAAAGAAGCATTGTTAGCAGCAAGTATTGTAGGAATAAAATTGTAATTGTAACCCTGTAGCTTAATTCATAGCTTTTAATTGTAATTGTAACCAATTCATATCTTTTAATTCATACCCTTATTTGTGTCAACCTCTATATGGTTATTATTATCATGTAACATTTGAACTTCTCTCAGTCATACTCCATATTGTGCATGTAAAACCCCATTTTGACCCTATGTACTCCATCTTGTGTAAAAACCCCATTTTGACTCTATGTACTCCATCTTGTGTCAAACCCTTTCTAAACCTTTAGATGAATAAGATAGTTATCTGAACAAGGTATGAATGGAGAGTGTATGTGTGTGTGAGTCAGACCCAAACTGCCAGCTTGTCTTGATGAAGTTGTCCTGATGAAGTGTGAAGTCCATCCTAGGCTGAAGAGTGTGAACATAACCCCAAAAAGCAAAGAAGGATCCACCCCAGAAAAACTTAATCAAAATCAAAGACATCAAAGAACAAGCTGAAAGTCACGTCTGCTATTGTACCAGCAATCAACGGTCACAGAGAAGCGACGTGACACAGCAGAACTGAAAAACCTATAAAAGACTGGGTGAGATTTCAAGGCTTTGGGGGAAAAACAGCGTTCTACACATCATCTAAAGAAGAGCGTCGGTGCGCGCCCGACAAGGACCCTGCTCTCCTCGTGCCCAGCTTCCCTGGCCAGGTAGCTGCCATGAGCCACGAACTCCAGCAACGAACCCTAGCTACGATCTCAAGCCACAATCAGGACTGGTAGCTATATATAAAACTATAGAACGCTTTCTGGTATGTTTGGGCGCGTGTATGTGTGTGTGTGTGTGTATGTGTAGGTTTAAGTTAGTTATTACTTTAGTTTTTGTCAATAAATGCGGCATACTGCCTTTTCCCCTTGAAAAAGTCCCGAGTGCTTAATTTTGCACAACAGTATTAACACGAGCATATGCTTTATAAACGTAGACCCAGACAGTAAGTCAGACTTTTAAGTAGAGCTTATCACATGCTTTTTTTCAGCTCCAGAAAAACTTCTCGAGCCTAAGTTTGCTTTCAGATATTTTGTAGCAACTAAGAAAAATATTAAACTTTGAATGTTTTTGTTGTAAAAAAAGTAATATTGTAATGTGGATTTTAGTGTTTGTGTACAATCAGTCATCTGAGGAGGGAGAAAAATTATCTGAGGTTAGGATAAGAGGCAGTGGGCTTAAATTGCAGCAAGGGTGGTTTAGTTTGGACATTAGGAAAAACTTCCTAACTTTCAGGGTAGGTAAGCTCCGGAATAAATTGCCTAGGAAGGTTGTGGAATATCCGTCATTGGAGATTTTTAAGAGCAGGTTGGACAGACACCTGTCAGGGATGGTCTAGATAATGCTTGAACCTGCCTTGAGTGCAGGGGACTGGACTAGAAGCCCTCTTGAGGTCCCTTTCAGTCCTACGATTCTATGATTCTGTGATTGATTGTGTTGCATGGCACCACACTGTAAGGGAACTTCCATGACTTTGAAAAGAATCATGTGGAGCAGCTGGAAGCACAGCACTAGACAAGGAAACAACATGCAGCTTAATCAACATAACTAGGCAAATGGCTTTGTGGCCAGTATAGTGAACATTATTCTTCTCAAATTGGTCTATAGAGTCACATGAAGACCCATTAATACAACTATGATTGTCAACGTCAACCTCTAAATCAAGGTTGTCATCGTCATCATCATCGAGGGTTTGTGTGAAATAATCCAAAACAAGTGTTTGATCCAAAGCCCATTGGAGTCTAAAGAAAGGCTCCCAATGATTTAAATGGCTTTGAATCAGCCTCTAATAGAATAAGAGATGGGAATCTTTTATTTAGCCACAGAGTAGCTATGCCACTGCATTACCATTGTGTCACAAGTTGCATCTACAGATGTAACAAGGTACTTTATTCTCTGCCACTTTTATTTATTAAACTATCCAATAGAACAGGTCCAAAAAGAGGAAGCAAAATTAGCATTTCAAAAAAAAAATTAAAAATTTCTCCTCTTGTATTTTCATATAAAAAATTATGTAGAAATTCAGAAAAATGAAACTAGTTTGGTTGGAAACATTTAGCAAAAATTTTACTAAGTTTTTCCTTGTTTTTTTCATCAAAAGTCAAAATTTTGACAATACTTTTCATCAAAAATTTCAACCCATTTTATTGCCCAGCAAGGACCCAGAGCTGTAGTCTTTATTTAGGCAAAACTCCCATTGACTTCATAAGGAATGTTGCAGTGCATATAGAGCCTGAGTGTCCTAACTGTGACAGTGTTTTTTGTGCTGTTGATCCCTGTCTGCTAGGGACTGGACTGAGGCCACCAGTTCATTTCTCGGTGGCTACCAATAAAGCTATTAAATTGTCAGTTAATGACTTATAGCCTCTACTAGAAGACTGCAAGATCAGCCATCTACAAAAGCAGCACCATCCATGATCTCATTTTAGATGGGGCACCCTCGCCTTGCTTGCATCACTGCGACATAGTTCAGTGCTACCTCCAACCCTAGCTTATAGCTGGTCCCCACAAGGATACTCTGTACATAACAAGTCAAGGCAGACTCCAGAATGCACCAGGAAAAGGAAGGGAGGAGATGGAAGAGGAGGTTTTCACCCAAGAAACTAAAACATTTTATCTGTGAGGTGAAGAACAAGGGGAACCTTGGACTCCTAGTGCTGTACAGACTTTCAGAGGGAAATCCTGTCATTCTCCTGGAGGATCTTACAGAGCTGATGCCTGCTAGCATACTGGAATCCTCCAAATTCCTAGTCCTTAGTGACCTCAACCTCACTAGACAATCACAATGATACAGTAGTACTTGATCTCATGGCCTCCAGGGAAACCATGGAATTCCCCCAGGCAATCTCTGGACCTAAACATGCAGCCAGACATATATCGGATCCTGTCTTTGGCCTAGGACTGGATATTGGAGACATCTCCAACACACCAGTCTCCTGGACTGATAGTCACCTCGTCCAGGCAGTGATCAGAGCCTTTCTTCCTTTCCACCAAGGTAGTGAGCAACCAAAGCTCGTTCGCACTCGAAGTCTTCTCAGCTCACTAGGTTTTAAACTTGACCTTGGAGAACAAGCTACCAGACACAAGGCCCAGGTGTCTATGATTTAGTACTGCAGTATGATCACCCTCTTATCCCATACTATCAATGCCTTCGCCCCGAGCTGTCCTCTTCCCCTACACTGAACAAGAATATCGCCGTAGTTCACAGATGAACTATGCCAGAGGAAGTGCCACAGGCAGGAAGTTAGAATGCCAAAAACATTCTGAATCCCTCTGATCAGAACTTTGCAGATGCTATAGTGAAACCTATTTTTACCCTGATGTATAGACATGGTAAAAGATTTGCAACTTTGCTGGGAATGGGGCTTCAGCTGCCAGTGCTTTAGCGTAACCTTGTCTGAGAATGGATCATACTTGTATTCTATTTTCATATCTCTTGCAATATATATTTTTTCTTCCATGCATACTTCTGGATACATCTTTATATCTATAGCTACATACACATGGTGACTCTATTATATCCTGTCATGGTGTTTGCTTGTTTATAAATCTCAGTAAGTAGACAGATTTTTTTTTAAATGACCATTTTTTAATACCATGTTTCCTTGTAAGTCACAGTACGTCAGCCATTCACATCATGTATATCTGGAAAGCTGTGCAAACACCTTCATTTTGGAAGGATGCCTTTCACTGGGTGGAATTCACCCAGCAAAGGGGGTCAATAATCTCCTTATTATGGCTGAACATTCTCCACTGTGATTAAGCGTTGTGCTATATTCAGACAACTGAAAGAACGAGTATAAGAACAAGTCTGAAGAGTGAAAGGCTTCCACCTGAATACACACTACACCACTTTAATCCCTCTTTCAGTTATAATCTACTTGACTCCTTGTAAGGAAAGAATATCATGGCAAACCTGGAGGATGAGTATCCTGACCATGTGTTAGCTTCCAAACCTTAGATTGCTTCTCAAGTCTCTCTTGTCATATGTGAAGTAGACAGCAATGTCAAAACTCACTTATTTTAACAGACCAGTGGGTTTCTCTTTCAGATCATGCAGCATAAAGCCTGATGGCAGCCTGCAGTGTTCAGCAGCTAAAGTAACGCACTTCCAATGGAGCATCAAGTGCACTGGCAGTTTTATATGCTGGTCTACAGCATATCCTGTCTCAGCTTTCCTGTTTATATAGAATTTTGTGGAAGTAGCTGTGTAATACAGTAATGTTGTTCGACTGAACTTCATTACCCTGAATTCTCATAAGTAGATCTTTGACATGGAAATATTAATTTTTAACTATCAAACCTTTTCTTCACGGCACTGGTAACCCTTGTGTTTTGTTTTTAAAATTACATTGGCTGATATGACACATGCTTTCCTAAAACTGCAACAATTTGTCATGTCAGCTTGAAGGAATTTATAAGTCAAGTTCAATGGCCCTTATTCTACCCAGACATAATTACCAACATCACAAGTTCTTCATTTTGAGTCAACTTGGGCTGACCTCAAGAGATCATTGAGACAATGGTCTGATTATTTAAAAAGGAAGCCCAAGGTCCATGTGCAAAACTATATGCACAGTTGCTCACTAACTTCTTTGCATGCACTTACTAAAATTTCATAAATAATTGCATGTGCAAATGGCTAGTTATTGGCACGCACCATGAGCTGATTTCCAGACACAATTGCACTAATTGTGCATGCCGCTTTACATTTAGACCTCAGCTCGCTCTCTCACTCTCTCTCTCTCTCTTAAAACATTTGGTCCAGTAGATGGTGGTCAGCAGTCAAAAGATCTCCTATTGTTTGCTGGGAGTGAGGAAGCAGATTCCCAGCGTTTCTCTCACCAGCTGTGCCTGTGTATTTTAACAAACATGACTGGAATTTATCCCGGACAATTTGAGCCCCCTTCCCTGTGTGTGTAAAGCAACATATACAATTTCTGTTGCCATAGCGCATGTTTTTGGGGGGTGGGGAATGAGGAATGGGAAAGTTAGACTAACATGTTTGGAAGAGGCTCTTAATGTAGTAATTTGTCTAGCAGCACTGCAGTGTCCATCATGTGTCCTTTGCTATAGAAAAGTGAAAACCACCAGCCCTGAAGAACAAAGTTCTGTTATGGTGGAACAAAACATCCACCACCAACCCACTAATCTGGGAAATTAGGGGCCTGAAGGTACTTCTAGGGAAATGGGGTCAGAGGGCACTTCTCCCACCTGAGGTTGTCAAGCTCTTGCCTCTCCTGAGGCTGCCATGAAGAGTGCCTGTTAGTGTTAATTATGCAGGTGTTTTTTTATGAAGTGGATGCACATCCACCTGGAACTAGACGGAAAGCCACAAAGGTGATCACAGAGCTATAATGTGATCAACACTTACCCAGCTAAAATCTTGGCTAGATCTGAAACAGTGATCTAGAGATGAAAGCTTTCAATATAGTCTAGTCTTCAAGCTGGGAACAGAGCATTCTGGAGACTAGAATCTTTCCTCAGGTCCTGTTGCACTGTCTGATGCATTGAGCTCTGCCAAACTGCTCCTGGATAAGCACAAAAAGTAAACACCAAAACCTAAGTGCACCATATCATTGAGAAAAAAATATGGGCCTAATCCTGGGCCCATGCTTATGTATGGCGGTGACTCTTTGATATCAATGGGACCAGTCACATGAGTAAGGCTCGTTGTGAGTGAGGGTTGCAGGACTGAGCCCTAACATAAAGAAACTTTAGGAGAAAACCGAAAGGGAAGTCCAGGTCTGATCCAAAGCCCACTAAGGCTACGGCTACACTGACGGCGGCAAAGTCGCTGCCGTCAGATCGATTTCTCTGGATTGACTGAGTGGTCAGTGCAGACCCGCTCAGTCGATCCAGAAATTGACATACTAAGACCACCTTCACAAGTGGTGTAGCTCTGCATCGACGGGAACGCAGTTCCCGTCTGCGCAGTGCAGTGAAGACGGCGCACAGAAGAGAAGCAGAGAAGTCGATGGAAGTTACGTGAGATTTTTGCGTAGCTTGCGTAACTCCTGTCGACTGCCGCCGAATCTCGGAGGTAAGTGTAGACAGGGTCTTAATCATTAAGAATCTTTTTCTGTTGACTTTGGAATTCTTTGGATCAGGTCCAAGGCCTTTATCCTGACAAATTTAATTCTGCAGACACAAAATTAGAATTGTTTGAATGGAAGCTTCTTTACACAGAAGCCTGAATTAAGCCTAATGTTTAAACAGTTAACCAGGATTGGTATGCTCTTTATTATTATTAATTTTATTATACAACACAGTTTTCTATATCCGTGCATGTAATTTGTACATCATCGGTGCTTAATAACCACTAATAACCATTAATAATTAGTACTGAATATAAATCACCATTATTCATTGAGATTACAAGAGATACCATATAAACATTCAGAAAATATCAACTTCAAAGGGCAAACCTGCTAATAAAAATAACATACATCACATCATGATCCAAATGCACTATAATATTTACAGTCTTCATTCAAATTCAGTTTTTATGCTTATAATTTACAAGCCAAGACAGAGTTGGTTAAATGCAGTGGTTCCCTTTATAGAGTGTATATCTAGTTTTGATACATAAAAAGATGTATAGTTAGCATGATTGGATCTTTGTTCAGTAAAATTATTATTACTAATACATGGCACATATATAGTGCTCGACAGGTTCAGAGTACTCAACAAGCATTAACTATGTAAGTCTCACAGCACCACTGGCTATGGTAAGTGGTTTTCTCTATTTACCATTGGGGAAAGTGACAGAGGTGAAGTGACTTGGCCAAGGCCACACAGCAAGTCAGTGGCAAAGCTGGGATTAGAACTCAGGACTTCTAGGGTTCCAGTCCCAAGGTTAGTCTTCTTAGACAATACTGTCTCACTAATAATACAGTGATAGCTATGGTTCATAAATTGTAACACAGTCTCAGGTTTGTTGCACGCATTCCAACCGATAGCTATCTCAAGAATAGAAACTATTAGCAGTTGAATGTAATAGATGAACACCATAAACATATATACACTACGGTGATTACAAAGAGTTGAAAGGATACAAATGCCGACCCTTAATACGGGGAACTGGTTTACAGTAAAATGCTTCACTGTGAAGGACAGTAAAGTTTCTAAAGCTATGGTATTTATGTAACTCCTTATTCAAATATCCTGTTCCCAACTGGAAAAACATGTTGAACATTATAGAAGAAATATTATTCTTGAGGTAACAAACTTTGGGCTAGATCCTCAGGTCTGGCTGAGCAGTGAGTGAGGGGATAAAGGCGGCTAAGCCATTTTTCCATTTCTATGATCCTGGAGTCAGTCCAGAATCAGTTTGGCTTCACGTGTAACTTAGAGCAGCCTAAGACTGTTATTAGTTAAATCAACTGAATGATCACTAGTGGCTGCTCTGTCAGTCAGAGATCACCAGAGCCCAGTATATTCCTGCCATGCCTGATAAGCTGGAGCAGAAAGTGCCTGCCGTGGAGCCAGGAATGCTGGCTGGCTTTGGGTCACCCAGGGATTCCCCCCCACACAGGGAATCCCCAACTACCCATGTAGGAGCCGTTTTCTGTCTGCTTTGCACTGCCTGAACACTACAAAACAGCTGGATGGGGGAGGGGTTTTGAGAGAATTTGGCCTTTTTTGATTTTAAGATTACACTGGCTGTTAAGAAGCTTAGATGTGTTAGAGTCCTGAATGAACAGCTAGTTGGGTACATACCTTAATCATGCTTCATTATCTCAGGCCAAGTTCTGCCACTGGAAATCAGGCAAGTGGGTATGTGTGTAACAGGGGGACAGAGCTACTGTCTGGTCCTGGTGAACAAGAGCTTAGCCTTAGCACTGCTTCTGCAGGTGCTGCGGGGAGAATCATAATTTGGCGCTTTGGGAGGCAGAGAGGAAAGACTGCCTGTAGGAAGACAGAGCTCATAAGACTGAGCTGAATCATGGCTGGGGGAGGTTTTTTAAAATGTCCGGTTTTGGTTTTTTCTGGTTACAAACATTGTCCCTTGAGGAAAATCCTTGCTGACTGCATCCTGTGTCTAGTTTCTCCTGAGGCCTTTTGCCAGCTTACAGATGTTCCTACTAATGAGGAGAGCTCATATAAATGAGGGAACAATATGGCCCCGCCTAAGCCTTCCATAAACCAGAGATAAAAAAACACATTAACAATTTCATCTGATTGCAATTGCCAATTAATGTGACTGGGAGAGATGGTGGCTATTTTTTAAATGAATATTTCTTATACTATGTTGACGTCTTCTGACTAACGTATGAAATCACCTTTTTGTACAAGCAAATCAATCGGTCTTGGCCCAGCTTAAAAGCAATGATGACTATTTCCATGCCAATGACAATATAGAGGGAAAAAAACAAGAAAAAGTTGGGATGTACCAAGTGAATATCACCAAACCCAATTGTTGTCAACGTGATAAAGCAAAAATAGAAAGCCTCCTCAAAATCCAAGTGGTCTTCCCAATGTGGAAGAATGGCTGCTGCACATGAGATGTATGCAAAGACAATTAGTGCCATTAGCAAGATGGGCACATCTAGCTTTTCAAGTTCCTTGCCTATTTTGTCAAAGCTGTTGATGACCTGGCTCATCTTCCCTGAATCTAGTTCGGGACATGAGTTCCATCTTTCAAATTTGTTAGTTTTTGGTGGCATAAGGTATTGATTTTCTCTTGCAATTAGCATTTCAAATATTTCAGCATTTCTATGTTTCAGCGATTTCCTTTTAATGGAGGATTGGCTTTTCAGCACTTCCGTGATACTTAAAGGTTCCTGGATGACTATTTTGTGTTGCATAAGCAATGATGTTCCAGTTTTCATATCATTGTTTTTCTTGCAGATGCATCCAGAACACAGTTTAGATGGTTTAGAGGCTAACATTTTTGACTGAAGTTTTCTAAATTCATTGTAAGACTTGGATAAGATAGCTGCAACGATGTCTCCCAGGTCTGTCAGAACCAAGAACATCAGAGGTATACCAAATAAAGCATATAGCATACACAGATATTTCCCAGACTTTGTTATGGGGTAGACATAGCCATAACCTAAAAGCGAAACAAAAATAGAACACTGCAATTTATTTTATATTCAAAACTTTGAACTTTTACTGCTGTCAGTTTTAAGGTGATATTTTAGTCAATAGTCTGTATGGTTCTTTTTAACATTTATCTCAATCCTTTTAAAAATTTCATTTTAAAACTTCTTAAGCTGTTTGTACATGGGTATGACTTAGAGCAGAATGATCTTCACTGTATTCCTTCTGAAAGAGCATATACACAACCCATAAAACCTGAAAGCAGAGAATTTTGCATATGGTAACTCATACATAGAAATTGACCCAGAATGGAACACCAGATCAAAATTCCCTGAATTTTGATAAATTCAGATCTGGATTCAGATCTGAATTTTCCAACTAGTTCATAGGCTCTGTTTAATAGGTTGGAACAATGAATCCCAACACCCTCAGACTTTATGACTCAGGCATATTGTTGATCATAATTGTCACTGTCAATGATTTGAAAATGTTTACAGTTTGTTAGATCTGACTTTAATGGCAAGTATTGTATTTGTCATATGGGCTTTAGGGGACACACATTTTCTCCATTGAAGAGCATGGCTGGAAACTAATAATATTTTATTCTAGTGATCTAAAAAATACAAACAGCAAATATAACAAATGCAGAAGCATTACCAGTCATCCACTGCCAATTCATCATTTTAAGTAACAAAATGGTAGTGCAAGATAGACAACGGTAAATTAAATTAGGACATAGGACTCCTTTCCTGCAGTTATGCCATTGCTTCTTCGGATGTGAAGTTCAAACCCTAAGATAATGCATTTCCATTACAGAAAAGATAACAGAGAGAAATTGTATTAAAGTTTTAATGGATGTACTCTTCTTTGTCCTCCAAAAAGACATAAAGAATCATTTTTTTTAAAAAAAGTGCTTTTCTCTTCCTTGGACAACACTGTTTTGGGGGCTGTCTTTAAGATTATTAAACCAAATGCTGGAGTGTAATTGCCAGGTCACCTTCATTCTTACTAAGGATAGCTATCGTCTTTATGTTCTAATTCAGCCTCCACCACTAACTCAGTATGTGTCCTTTAGCAGGTTATTTATCTTGTGTGTCTCCATTCCCACATCTGTGAAATGGGGATGCTAATTCTTACTCTGCAGAGGTAAGTGGTGAGGATTGATTACTGTAATTAATATGTGGAGAGTGATTTCTTTTTTCTTTTTGATTCATATATATATAAAAGTGCCTATCACTGGTTCTAGTTGTTTTAACATTTATTACAAATATAATTCAACCAAATAATAACATATCAAAGCTGATCCCACCCCCCACAAATGGCTGTCAGTCAACAACAAAAATGAATATTCCTGGCTCCTCACCTCCTCTATATCCCCAAGCATCTTAGGTCTCCCAAAGAGGCCAAGCAAGCAGATGTGGTTTATAGCTTCCTGTGAAGGTCAACAAATAGGGCTTATTTTGGATCAGGCACATGAGAGAGAAGTGGGAGTGCTTCTGAGTGCATCTAATTCACGTCTGAAAATGGGACTTAAGCTCCTAAATCACTTAAGTGCTTTAGAAAAATTGACCTGTAATAAATATTCACTACTACTAACTTACCAGCACCTGCTTCCTATTCTTCCTCCGTTCTTATCAGAGAGGAAACTGTTGTGCATTCCTAGAATGAGACACACCTAAATTCCCTCCTCCCCAAAATAACAACAGCTGCAGTATTTACTAGATTATACCCTTAGCTAACTTGGTTTGATGTTTAAGCAAAATGTGTCCATCCTGATCTTGATCCTTTGGTCCTTACTCAAGCAAAACTCCCCATTGAAGTTAATGGCTTCTAGTTTTAACTATGGCTTGTCTTCCTTTTAAATTATTTGCAACAGCAAAATACTATATGTGTAAGAACATGAAATTGCAGAGATGTAAGCGAACTGAACTGCCATGTAGACCCATTTCACAAATTAGCATTTATACTGAAGTCAGTGGGGATTTTGCCTGAGTAAGTAAAAAAGAAAAATCCTGATGCCTGTCTCCCAGAAGTCCTGTAGGAAAAAGTGCAGCTGTAAATACACCCACTCTGTAGCTCATCCACTGCCTATATATGCAGAGATATTTGAATATCTGTGCGGTAGCCCAGTCATTTCTAGAAAGCCAGTGGTGCAGGGCGTTCCATGTACAATAACCATCCTGATGTGATTACCTGTTGGTTCTATGCTGTGAAGAAAACAGGTGAAAAATATGAAAAATGATCTGACAAAGAGGAAGATTAACAACCATGGAAGGGTGGAAAAGGATAACCAAATAAAATAGCCTAAGGAGTGGGAAGAAGTCTTTAACCACACTACTTGAGATCTTGAAACTGATTTCTTAACTGCAGAATTAAATAGCATAGCTGAGGTTATACATGCGAACAAATTCTGAGTACAAGCACTTTTAGAGGCAAGGATGTGCTCATTGTTTGAAAACTGTGGATTCTGTCATATCTTATGCTGAAGGATTATATCAGATAACTTTTCATACCCATATTTAGATTAACTGAATTTTGGTCAGTTGAATAAATACAGGTTTTAGCTGGATACCTGACCAAGTTACCTTCTTAAAAAAAAACCCGCATACCATAGAAATCTTCTCATCTCTGCCCCTTTCCTTGTTAACCTCCCTGGATTGCTGGCTGCTGCCTCTCAACCTTCCCTCACAAAAGGTGGTGTCGGTCATTGTATCAGGCACACAAATTCTGAGTGGTTCTATGCGAAAGACTTAGTGTCGCTGTCTGTGCTAGCCAACATGTGAGAATGGTGTGAAGAAGAATGGCACTGGGAGTTATCATGGAAAGGAGCATCTGGTAGTGTTGCAGAGAAGGGACTAGAACAGGACATTTTTTTTTTGTATCTGGGTCATCTGTCTGCCTAAACCTAGAGCCGGAATGGAACATTTCAGGAGCACTTTTTAGAAGCTTATCTATTGGCACATATTGGGAATGGCTGAGCAAGAGATGGTTAATTATAACACCTAACATTTATATCACACTTTTCAACCTAAATAACTGTGAAGCTCTTTAAAATGAGATCTCCTCCTCCAGGGTGGCAGATAACGCTGGATGGTAGGCAACACCCAGCGTAACACACAGAAGTGGGGTGGGCAAGAGCACATTTTGGCTAAGACAGTAGAGCAAACTTGTATTTTTTACAAAAACGTTGCATTAAATTATTATGACCACGTGTGAATGCAACTGAGCATCTAACTGCACGTGCAGTTACTGTCAGCTAAGTGCTGAAATGCATTAGAAGATGGTTACAGAGCTCCAGATAACATTTTGACCTGGGTTACTCACTACAAATATATTTTGTTCTTTTGTGAATTCATTGGATGAAACCCATGAGTTAAATGCAATGATTAGTGTCAGATGTTAATTGTACTTTACCTCAGAACTTACCCACTGTTGTGAACACAGTACAGCAGAAGAAGAGAGACCCAAGGAAGGACCATTGTTCTTTTGGATTGGCAAACCATTCCGGTTTAGCTTTGCTGATCAAAACATGGGCTTCTTCCTTAAATTTCTCCTCATTTTCTGTTACAATAACAAAATAGTATGTGATGACTGCTTCAAGACTGAAGGCCACACCATCAGCCACTATAAATCAGCCTAACTCCATTACACCAGCTGAGGATGTGGCTCTGTTACTTTAAAAGAAGAACATATCCATGCACAAACACATCCTTTCCCATGCTGTAAGTAGAATCAGGCTAATAGCTGTGGTAAAAAAACCGAGAGAGAGAATGGGGAGTGCTAATAGATGAACACGTATAACATTAAAACATGAGGACAGAGAAACTGTGGTTAATTTTTAAAAAGAGAAAGATAGAAGATATACCAAAGAGAAAATGATACAAGGTTTTACCTCTGTGTCTCGTAGTATCCTGCTCTTTTCTATTAGGCACTGGGTTTATTCTTCTGATTGAATGAATGAACAGGGGAGAGGGGGAGGTAAAAGGGAAAAAAAGTGCAACCAGCATGGTCTTTTACTTAAGAAAGTAAAACAACTTATAATTAGAAGGTAAACAGAAAAGTCTCCATTTGTGGTCTACTGCTGAGGCCCATTGCCCCTACCTGTGGATAAATACCAAAGGCATTATCTCAAGCAGCTACTCCTAAAGCCTCTTTGGAGTGTGATTTTACCCCCTATTACCCCTGCCTGTTAAAGATCACTTCCAAAGTGGAGTACATTCAGTTGGAAAAAGGCACTCGTATTCTGGAATAAGAGTGTCCATAGAGAGATTATACTGAAATAAATAATTCTTTTGGAATAATTATTTTGGAGTAGATATTTTGGTAATTTTTTAAGTGTAGGCAAGCCCTTAGAAAGAGCCAGTGTCCATTCATTAGAAGTTCTTTATCTGCTTAGTCTACTGTAGACAATGAATGGGTGCCTCCACCACCCTCTGTTTCTTCTTTGCCATCCTGACATTATATCCCCTATACTTGTGACCCACCCTTCACATAAGTAATGACTAGCTTTTTTTTGACTCTCTGAACTGTTGTTGTTTTTGTTTTGCTAGGCAGTAGGCTTACCTCCTATTGCTGGGTGGCTAGAGGGAACCCCAGGAGGAATGAAGGAAAACTGAGCTGAGCTTGTTACAATAGCTAAGCAATCTCAGTCACTCTTTAGCTACCCAAGCTAACTTTAAATCTTTCCAGTGATGCAAGAAAAAGAGAAGTAGATACAAAAATCTTTTCAAACATTCACATAGGGATTGTGGAAGTTTGCAGCCTGGAAATCATAATTACAGCAAATAAATACACTCTAAACATAAGGAAAAGCTGCTTCTGATCTTTACCTTCATTATTTTGAAGTATATATTCCCAGGTTAAGAGATCTCATTTGAATGACAAAGGGATCAGTAATACCCTGTAAGCTAAAAGTCATTTTTCTATTATTGCACATACCTGTTAATGTTTTTGAGATGTTCCACAGATCCAGCATAAAATTCCTATATTCTTCACTTTCATTCCAATTCCTGTTACCCTCAATGTGAGAAAACATGACCGCCCCCAGAAAAGCATAGATCACTAGAGAACAGATGAAGCAGGCATGAGGAAAAACTGCCCAAACCACTCTTGAGCATATCCTTTTGTCTTGCTGGGGAGGAGATCTTGGTTCCATCCTCAATTCTCTGTCAGGAAAAAGCAGGTAAAGCTTTTACAAACAAGGAAGGGAGAAATCTCTGGCATTTCAGTGAGGTCTCTCCCATCTGAGAAATGAGAAATGCTTTGTTTTATGCTTTCAGAAGCCTGGACGTTATAACTGAACACTGTAGTACTGTCCCAATGGACCCTGGAAAGAGTCCACGACTAATCAAGTCTTAAAATATCTGTCAGATGATGATACAGCATGCTATAGCACTGAATTACTATTGATCAGGGAGAGCTGTAATGCACACAGATGACCAGCTACCGTATGTATCTATTGGAGTCAATTGCAGTTTAAAGTTTCTTGTTCTGAGCTACAGCTTTTGCTTTTCATTGACACAATGGATGCAAATTTCCTAGTTACAGATGAAAAGATGCACAGGGTAGATAAAGGACATGTATGTGATATGGAACATTCCACCCAGAATGAAGAGAACAGACTTCTTATTTATCAGAGGCAGACAGTGCTGGGACTCTACCATTGTCCTAATAGTCATTCCCTCAGGGCTGCAGAATAATTCCATGTCTCCTACTGACTTACTGTCTAGGCAACCTTATTGTCAGGTGTTGGGCCGTCCATCCTTGTCCATCTGAGAGGGAGACCATGCCCCCTCGCTACGGTGCTTCTGTGGGTTTGATGGCCCAAAGGGAGGAATTAGCGTTCAAGGGGCTCTGGCCCCTCAGGCAGAGGTAGGGCTGTCAAGTGGTCTGTGGGCTCCAGCCCCTGGGGCAGAGGGCAGAGCAGGCAAGCAGTCAGTGGGCTCTGGCCCTTCAGGCAGGGGCATAGCAAACAAACAGTTTATGGTCCCCGCCCACAGGCTGGGTGGGTCAATGAAGCAGTCTATGGCCCCAGGCCCTCAAGATGTGCGGGGCAATTAAGCAGTCTAACACAGTCTAGGGGCTCACAAGCGGGGAGTGAGTACCAACACCTCCTGGCCTATGATGAGATGGCAGCCACCCCAAGGGTGAGGTCGGCAGCAGGAGAGGGTTGGGAGACCTGGCCCCACCCTACTCCACTGGGTCCCAGTCCAGGGCCCTCTCAGTGGTGGAGTGTTCCACCTCTAGGTCAGCGGGGCCCCCGCCGAAACGTGCTGACATGGTATCTGGCACAGCACAAACAGACTATTGTCTGGTTCCCCTGGGCTACTTCCTACCTCCCCTCCCTGGAATACCTGGGCCTCAGGGTCATTGTCCGTCTCCCTGGGGTAAACAGCAAGAGGTAGCCCCAACAGCTCCTCAGCGTCCCAGGTGGGCAGCAGTTCTGGCGGCCGCTCAGTGTTCCAGGTGGCAGGTAGCTCCGGTGGCTCCTCGGGGCCCCAGGCAGCTCGATCAGTTCCTCCTGGTCTCTGGTGCTGCAGCAGTTGGGCTTGGGCATGAATGACAAGGGAGAGCCATTCTCCTCCAGCAGCTCCCCCCCAGCTGAGCTGGAGGGCTCGCCTTTTATACTTTCTGTCTCATGCTTCTGCTTCTGGCAGGATGGGCCGGGATGTCCTGGCTCTGCTCACCAGGAGGTGGGTGGGGGTTCCTATTTGTCCATCTCTGAGGGAGGCTACGGCCCCACACGACACTTATATTTGCTATTTTCTTTCATTGTAAAGGATTTTGTCTGTGAGGCCAAATGATGAAGTCCTGCCCCAATTGTCACTCAATCTTTATTTAAGCAAAACTCCCACTGACTTCAGTGAGTAAGAATTGAGTTACCCCCATGTTAGTGATTTTTTGGAAACACATCCACCTTCAAAACCCAAACTCTTCCTCTTAGCCATTACTCCAAGACACTGAAAGTGATGCGCACTATCACCGTCCTTTGCTATTGTAACAGTGAGGGTAACTAGAACAGGGTGTCAAAGGATGTGGTGAATTCTCCATCTCTAGTGAGGCTTTAAACAAAGCCTGGAAATGCTCTAGTACACCCATAAGATACGGAGCTAGCGGCAGGTGAAACATTGTGGCCTTTGCTATGAAGGAGGGCAGACTAGCTGATCACAATTATTCCTTTTGGCCTTAAAATCTGTAGGCTAGATCTTCGGTTGTGCTTCGTAGTGGAGCTCCAAGGTGTGGTGTGTGCATCCCAGTTTGGCCCACTTGGTTAGGGAAACAGGGACTGGGAGCTGCATTCTTGTCTTCAGTTGTCGTTTCAAGGCTTAATCCCTGGTAGGACAGACTGCCCTTTACATGAATGACTGATTTTATTTATTTATTCATTCATTCATTCACTGAACCGGTGTACCATTTTTAGGCACTAGACCTAGAAGTCCTTTTTGCTGTTTAATCTGCTCTTTTTGATCTGACACAAATGCACCCTTAAAACACCTGACAATTTCACATGCACATATCTTGTAGTTCGGTTTTAGTTAGCAAAAAAGCCTACAACATTTTCACATCCCAGGATTGTAATCATGATGGTGGCATGACTTGTCCTATGGATTTTGTCACCTGCGTCTCAAATTTCAGCCTCAGTCCTATAAAAATATGCTGAACCCTCCAGTCCCACTGATATTCAGTAGGACCACAGATTGCTTCACAATTCCCAGGACATCCTCAGCCACTTGAAGTTTCTAACTCAGAGTTTGCAGCAATGAAAGAATTTGATAAAAATTATATTCAGTAAATGGTTTTTACATTAGCTGCTTAATCTAAAGCATTTCACACTATCACTGTGTTACATATTTGGGCTCAAATGCCTAAAAGCAAACTGTGATAACCACAAGCTAGTCCAAATTGAGTTAATGCTACTTGCACTGAGAAAGATTTTTGCAATCTGCATTTCCTTTTCATATTAATGGACTCAAAACTTATGCATTTGCTAAAGGCCATTTCTGAATTCCATTTCTTTCATTAGTGCAAATACACATTGCTCTAGAGATGACACTTGAAAAGGTTTCTGGGCAAACCTGAAAGATTTAATTAATCCAATACCAATAAATGTATATTACAATTTGTTTTTCGTCTGGCTTTCTTTGATTACAAAAGTTCAAATTAGAAAGTCCTTTCTTTGTACACAGAGAGGCTTTTAGATAATCAATGATAACTCTTCCTGCATATAACCAGCCATTATTTTGTCAACAGATCTGCTATTTAGATGCTCTTCAATCAAACTCCATTACATTCAGTGTACTGTACTTTTAAGTATTAAATGCTCCAATATCCAAGTCCACATAACACAATACTTGGTCAGGTTCAAGCTTTTTCTTTTTCAACATGTCTGATGCAAATGGGAGGAGAGTAAGTATTTTATAAGAATTATACAAAGACCGATTATTACTCTCCTACAGTGTGCATTACTCTCCTACAGTGTGCATGAGGCATTGACTCCAATGGGAATAGTGCCTGAGTTAGGATGGAAAGCCTAGTCCTGCAAAGACCTAAGCACTCTCAAATCAATGGGAATTGAAAGCACTCAGTACCTTGCAAGATTCTGTCCTAATAAAGAGTGGAGGACTTGGTTTGTTTTTGATAGGAAATGAACTGCAGTATTCACAGCTCCCCATTCTCGCATGAGCATGAATATCTCTGTCGTGCACTTTAGGGTGGTCAGGTCCAGTCATCATTGACATTTTAAAATGTTAGTTTATAGAAAATAGACCTTGCCAAATTAACTTGACTTTTTTATGAGATTACAAGTTTGCTTGATAAAGGTACTAGTGTTGATGTAATAGACTTCTGTAAGGCATTAGAGTTGGTACAACCCAGTATTTTTGTTAAGAAACTAGAGCGATACAAAATCAACAAGGCACAAATTAAATGGATTTAAAAACTGGCTAACTGATAGGTCTCAAAACGTAATTGTGAACAGAGAATCATCACTGACTGGGTGTGTTTCTTGTGGGATCCTGCAAGGATCAGTTCTTGGTCCTATGCTTTAAACATTTTTTAGCAAGGGCCTGGAAGAGAGTGTAAAATGATCATGGATAAAGTTTGTAGATGACACAAAGATTGAGGGAGTGATAAATAATTAAGAGGACAGGTTACTTGATAAAGAGTTACCTGGATTGCTTGGTAAGCCAGGCTCAAGCATCTTAATGTGGCTAAATGTATATGTATGCATATAGGAACAAAGAATGTAGGCCAGGGGTTCTCAACCGGTGGTACGTGTACCACCAGTGGTACGCGGAAGACGGCTCGGTGGTATGCGAGGCAAACCTCGCCGCCGATTCCACTGCCGAATCCCCCCCTCACCGCCGCTGATAAACTCTGCCGCCGCCGAATCCCCCCCCGCCGCCGCCGAAAAAGCTCTGTGCCGCCGAATTGTTCCCCCCCCGCTGCGAAACACACTTGCCGCCGATTCCCCGCCTTGCCGCCGAAAGTTCCATCGTTTCTGCCGCCGAAAACTGTGAAACGGTGGCAGGGATTCGGCGGAGGGCATCGATCCCTCCACACAACCCCGCCATTTTACCAAGTCCTACTCGGGCCAGGCACAGTCAGGTGAAGCGGTACTTGACCTGACTGTACCTGACCCGAGTGGTACTCTGTAAAAAAAGGTTGAGAACCGCTGATGTAGGCCATACTTCTAGGATCAGAGACTCTATCCAGGGAAGCATTGACTCTGAAAAGGACTTGGGGTCCTGGTGTATAATCAGCTGAACATGCGCGATGCTTTGGCCAAAAGGGCTAATGTGATTCTTGGATGTATAAACGGGGGAATATCAAGTAGGAGTAGAGAAGTTATGTTATCTCTATATCTGGTACAGGTGTGACTGATACTGGAATACTGTGTCCACTTCTAGTGCCCATAATTCAGAAAGGATGCTGATAAATTGGAGAGGGTTCAGAGAAGAGCCATGAGAATGATTAAAGGATTAGAAAACAAGCCATATCATAAAAACTAATAGGGCTCAATCTATTTAGCTTATGTGATGGTTGTTAGGTTGCCCATGACTGAGAGTCACCTTGTTACTTCCCTGCCACCAGCTAGAGAGAGACTTTCTTGTGTTTAACTGGGTGTCAGTTCCCTGACACCTTCACTCTGTTAGCTACCCAAACACTCTCCTTTGTGCTATGACGCCCTTACTTTGCCTTGCAGGTTAACAATAGGTGCACCTTAGACCACGATCCCCTGTAATATTCAGCCCCTTATCCACTGAACACGCACATTAATAACAGGTCTGCTGTCTTCAAAGAAACAGTGTACACACCAGCTTGTGTGATTCAGCTAGGATCAGCTCCTTGTATAATACCATAGCACTGAGGTATCTGTATAGTGAAAACAATCATGAGTTTATTAGCCACCATTTAAGAGATAGTGAGTAAGTGAAATGGAAACAGAAGGGTTATGTATAAAACAAATTCATAAGTTTAGTAATAGAGACTAAACAGGTTAAGCTTTCCTCTAAATGAGCTGATCTCACTCCAAAGGTCCTTGTCAGTGTTTCAGCCGAGCCTGGCTCAGATCCTGTTTTCATGAATGTAATCGTGCTGCCTGACTACTTCTGAGGTTCAGGATAAAGGAGTGTCTCCATGCCTCCTTATATCCCCAAAGTTCTTTGTCTGCCCTTAGAGCTAGTAGAACCCCGTCGCTTGCTTTCCCTGTTGATTTCACATCCTCCTGTTGACGTTGTATGTAAATGACTCTCTGCTGTGTTACCTTGCAATTCTTACTGAAGGTACTGACCAATCAGGACAGGCGAATAAACATCCTTTGTCTGGCAGAAACCTGCTTGTCAACTCTGCCTTAATAGAGACCTTAGGAACATATTGCCAGTATATATACATGACTTCTTACATAGTAGCAGTACAGACATTTCACAATGATATTCATAACCAGTGTGACACTGACTTTCATTTAAAGACCTCACATGATCGTCTTTATTGATAAACACTATGAAAGCGGTTTGCTTGGTGTAGTGAGTTTGTCAGGCCTGTTAGGAGTTGCTGTTACAGAACAGTGAACCTTTGCCAGCTGGCACCAATGGACGTCTGTGTCACAGCTCAACAAAGAACAGGCTAAGGGGGACTTGCTTAGGCTATACCTGCCTACATGAGGAACTATGGAGTGTGGTTGTAGCCTTTTGGTCCCAGGATATTAGAGAGACAAGGTGAGTGAAGTGGGCGGAGTACCTTTCCCATACCGGAAGAAGAGCTCTGTGTGGCTCGACAGCTTGTCTCTCTCACCAAGAGAAGTTTGTCCAATAAAAGATATTACCTCACCCACCTTGTCTCTCTACATAATGAACTGAAATTTGATATTAGAGGGCCCTGCAGTTCCGCATACAAAGGTGTAACGAGATCCAATGGCTGGAAGTTGAAGCTAGACAAACGTAGGCTAGAAATAAAGCATAATTTTTTAACAGTGAATGTAATTAGCCATCGGAACAACTTACCAAGGGTTCCGGTGGCTTCGCCATTACTGGAAATTTTTAAATCAAGACTGGCTGTTATACAGGAGGTCAGACTGGATGATGACAAAGGTCCCATTTGGCTGTGTAACTTATGATCTAAGAAACGCATGGGAGCAGTAGCTGCATTAAGATCCAAGGGAATGTTTCTGGGTCCATGTCTGAAAAAGAGAGGTCGAGGCAGTAGGCCGCATGCACCCAGAAAATACCTCTTGACAAGCAGGGACTCCCCTTGATAATAGTGAGATCTAGACGCCCCTTGCAGTGCAGACCCCTCTCTCTGGCTTTGGGAATTTAAGCAGGAATCATTCCAATTTCATTATCAGTATAGACAATTTTATCAGCAACAATCACCTTGATCAGCAACAGACTGATTCACAATCCAACTTGCTCCAGCCCTAGTCTCTCTACGGGAGTGAGCTAAGAGTGCTGACTTAGTGTCTGCTGCATTTGGCATCCACTACCGTAGTCCTGGTGCTGGCCTAGACTTCTCTTGCTGGGTCTTTACTGCCCTTGTGTCTGGTCCCTGGGTTGATTCCTCAGCTGTGTGTTCCAACTGTACTGCTCCCTGTTCACTCTCTCTACCAGCCAGGGGCATGCCCCGAAATTTAACTTTGATCCCTTTTGAACATGCCCCCCGACTGGCCCCGGCAGGAGCTCATTCTCCCTCCCCCTCACCCCCCACTAGTGTGGCCCCGTGGCTGGGTGGAGCTCACTCTTCCCACCACCATCACAGTCCCGGAGGAGTTCTGTGCCCCAACAATTATTGTGCCCTTGCTTGCCCCCCCTTGTGCCCCTGCTACCAGCTGCAGCAACATACAGTTCCATGCTACCTAACCATGCAAGACGCAATGGGAGGGAGGGAAGCAGACCGCATGCACCCAGAAAATGCCAATCAGTGTGCCCTCCTCCCCCAATGAATACACAATGGGAAAGGGAGTAGTCCACTGGAGAGAGCTAGTCAGTCATCTGCCCCTGAAATCATTGGCAGAGTAGAAAGCCACTAGGCATCTCACAAAAAATAGCATTAGATCAGAGGAAAATATAGGTGCAACCACTGGCGTGGGATTGGTGAGAGAGACATAACGTCCCACCCCGCCACTCACCTTGTTACTGGGCTTGTTACATTAATGCACTGTCACTCCTCGTCTCCCCATCCCAATTCTTTGATGTAATTGCACCACTGGAAGGAAGCCCAAGGCTTTTGCAAACAGGAGTTGTTTCTCTCCTGCATCATCTGATGCCCAGATTGCCTGCGTTATGACAGCACCTCCTGCCTAGGAGTGAGAGAAGCACTGTTTTGAAACCACAACATTTCTTCATCTTCAGCCTTCTTCTGTTCACTAACTTGAACCCCTTTCTTAATTAGTTCAAGAAGCAGTAATATCTGCCATTGGCAGATGCAGTGCAGCAATTCACACCAGTGAATGGAAGATTTATTGCAGGTAACTGGGTGCAAACAAACCAAAGCAAAGGAGATAGCAGTACTAAGTGTACTTGGTTCAGTTATTTGGATGAGAATATTTTAATTATGCTCCATGGGACAGTTACAAACATATGGGTCAATACAGTGATGTTAGTGTTGGTAACACAAGACCTCACCGCAAGGTTCTAGTAATAAAACATTGCTGAGAAGTAACACAGGAGCCCTGAGTTTCCAGATAAACAAAGGGGATTAGCGTGGTTCTACTACTAGGCACTCTCTTAAAGCTCAAGTCACTGCAGAATTAATGCAGTGAACAGAATGTTAGCGGAGAGGAGAAAAGCTCAGTCCAGCACTTGCATTTTATGATAAAGATGCTCGCCCCCAAAGATATCAGAAAGCTATTTGTCTGGAATTAGTGTTTGAATAGCACTTTGAACATGTGACATTATGTTATATGCAGTAAACTATTAGAACAGAGGCAGCAATTTTACACTATTTGGGTTAGCCAAAAACCTAGGTCAGAAGGACAAATCGACCCCAACCTCTTGGAAAGGGATCTTAAGTCTTATTATTATTGCTGTGATGCCATGGGCATAAGAAGTTTTAAATGGAGAATCCAAAACCTCAGACATTCCCAAGGGATATTGTGGGATTCACAGCACAGCACAGCATGTTGGGTGCTAATGGAAAAGCATCTCATCAGACTATTGGATTATGAAGGGCTTCTGCTTTATATGATGAACCTAGCACGAGGCCTATGCACCAGTTCAGTTCCACCCGAGCCCTCAAAATCGGGCTTACGTGATGTGTGGGCTTGTGCTGGCTCTCTGTTCAGGTTGAACTTCACCGTAAAAGGAGACTATCGATAAAGCCATGGGCCAGCAACAGGGTTCATTTCTATTAACTATGTAAATCAGTGCTCATTTCAAATACTGGGAAGGAACTGTTCTCTTTTTTTTTTTTTTTTTTAAGCCAGAGGGTAAAAAAAAGTTTCAGCCAGCACTAAACTATTTTATTATTATTATTTATTTGTATTGCAGTCATGCCTGGGAGTCCCAGTCATGGATCAGGGCCTCACTCTGCTAGGTCCTGTACTACCACAGAATAAAAAGCTGGTCCCTGCTCCAGACTAAGTGGTAGCTAGCCTGGAGGGCAGGGATAGGATACAGAGTGACCTAGACAAATTGGAAGATTTGGCCAAAAGAAATCTGATGAGGTTCAACTAGGACAAGTGCAGAGTCCTGCACTTAGGACAGAAGAATCCCAAGCACTGCTACAGACTGGGGAGGCAGCAGTTCTGCAGAAAAGGACCTGGGGGTTACAGTGGACAAGAAGCTGGATGTGAGGCAACATTATTGCCAAGAAGGCTAACGGCATATTGGGGTGCATTAGTAGGAGCATTGCCAGCAGATTGAGGGAAATGATTATTCCCCTCTATTCAGCACTGTTGAGGCCTCATTTGGAGTATTGTGTCCAGTTTTGGGGTCCCCACTACAAGAAGCATGTGGACAAATTGAAGAGAGTCCAGAGGAGGGCAACAAAAATGATTAGGCGGGTGGAGCACATGACTTATGAGGAGAGGCTGAGGGAACTAGGCTTGTTTAGTCTGCAGAAGGGAAAAGTGAGGGGGGATTTGATAGCAGCCTTCAACTACCTGAAAGGGCGTTCCAGGGAGGATGGAGCTAGGCTGTTCTTAGTGGTGGCAGATGACAGAACAAGGAGCAATGGCCTCAAGTTGCAGTGGGGGAGGTCTAGATTGGATATTAGGAAAAACTTTTTCACTAAAAGGGTGGTGAAGCACTGGAATGGGTTACCTAGGGAGGTGGTGGGATCTCTATCATTAGAGGTTTTTAAGGCCTGGCTTGATAAAGTCCTGACTGGGATGATTTAGTTTGGGTTGGTTCTGCTTTGAGCAGGGGGTTGGACTAGATGACCTCCTGAGATCTCTTCCAACCCTAATCTTCTATGATTCCATGATTCTAAGAGCTTGCACTCACCCCCAAAAGCAACTGCCATCAGTATATAAGAATGGGTTGGTTTCATAGTAAAGAGTGAGAAGTTCCCCTAACACTATTATACATTTTTAATTTATGACACTGCCCGAGATGTGTTTGACTCTTTCCAAACATTTCAGAATGGGTGGTCATTGTTTGAAGGAGCATACAATCCAAGGACAAACAGAGAAATGGTTAGAGGTCCAACAATAGACCATTTTTATTCAAATCACTGCAATTCATCATAAACAGCACAGCAGAAGTGAGTCTTCAAAAGGGACTTCAATGTGGACAGGATAAAGGAGCCTTGCAAATGAGCTCAAGCAATTAATCCCATGCATAGGGGGCTGTGTGGAAGAAGGTACAGAGGCTATTGGCCAAGAAGCTGCAACACACCTTCTGTTTGTGTTAATGCTCATGGCAGTGCTAGTGGTGGGACGGAGGAGCTCAAGTGCTGTCATATCTAAATCTAGAAGCACCATATGAGTTTGCTCCCCAGTTGTCTTCCTGCTCTCCACATATTCTGAGTGAGAACATAGCTATGCACGTTCTTCAGAGCAACAGGGGTATTTCTGCATAAGTGGTGGCTCCAAGTCAAGGGAGACTCCACGAAAAGCACGCACTTTCCACAATGACTCTCCCGGCAGTACTAAACGCTGAATGAAAAAGGAACAGTCGTTGGCTGTTCTGTGAATATTGCTGCCATGTCATGTCCTTTCTACCTGTTCATAAAATATGTGGCTGCAGGTGATTACAGTTCTTGTATTGGTCTCATATGTGTTCTTAGAGAGGTTATTCCACAGCCACTCATCTAAACCTAGCTGTATGGCGTCACATCATGCTGGCTCAGGATTTCCTAGCTGTTATGATAATCATGGCCTTCTCACAAGCTGCCTCAGGCCCCCAGTCATGTGGACAGTCACAGAGTAGCCTCAGAAATATGGAAGACACACCACTCTCCAGCCTGGACCACTGTGTTTTCAATATAGAGATCAAAGGAATCCTCTCCACCAGCCAACCCAGACCATCCCTGGAAGTTGCAGGTTTCCAGAAAACCCTAGAGAACAGAACCCCAGCACATGTCCAACTTCCTGTACAAATTATCCCCACAGACAAAAAGACCATCTACTTACACTTAAGGGGAGCCTGAAAACTAAAAGGTTGCATTCCATGTGCTCTTGTGCAGGAAGTCTTTCCATGGTCCAGCAGCACACCTCCCACCAGAAAAAATACTCACTAGAGCCCCCTGTGGGAGTGCAGGCGAGGAGCATGGTCAGGGTCCAGCCATCCTGCACCCCTGCCAGCAGTCAGGCACAGACAGATGATGGAGCAGGATAGTCCTTGCTGGACCTTTTCAAGGCAGCACTAAGTGCCACTGGTGTGTGTGCTTCTCCTGTGTCTACCCGAGGCATTCTACCTTCATCTGCTCTCCCCAGGCAGAATGCCCCTGGCCATTTCTGCTTGCCTGCTCCAGCCTCGAAACCAACCCACCCACCCACCTCGCTCATGCCCTATATAGATACATCAGAGGTGACCCTCACCAAAATAATACCTGAACACCTGTTGGTTTCCCACTACAATTGCCAGTATCTGATCCAAAGTCAGACTAAGCCACTGAACCGCAACAAATCTGAGCCGCTGAACTCTTAACACTTGAGGTTCTGGCTTGCTGTGGAAATCCCTGTCTCATCAAAACACGACCAGACTCCCCTCCTTTCTGAACATCTACTTGAAAAATATTCTGCTATACCCTATAGTGCCTCCATTTAATGTTACGCTCTGTGAACATTGCTTTTAGGTGAATTATTGATGTCTCTTACTGATTGATTTCTCTAAAGTTGCCCTAGACAGAAACGGCAGAGTTGCATATTGCTAGGAAGTGCTTTACAGCAGTGTTTTAAGGAGCACATTTCCATAGTTCAATGAGTGGTACCGTGTCACTGCTATACTTAATAGATATGGGAGCTGCGTAGTTAATTCTCCATGCATCTTGCTGAAAATATATCCCATCCTTATGTGTGCCATTCTTTGAGCGTTCAGTGCAATAGACAGAAAGGTCTGAATCTTTTGTCTGGTGCGTGGCTGGGCATCCAGGATCTCTGTGTGGTCAAACGAGGAAGAATCCTACAGTGCCACTATTCTGACCTCTGTGAGCTAGATGCCCATTATTCCCCGCCCCCCGCCCCCCTTAAATGGGGAAGGACTAGAAATCCATACAGTGCCATCACCTGTCCCCAAACACCCACTCCATGGTAGCATACAAGGGGCCCCCATGCATCTGGCCTCTGGGCCACACATGCGGTGGACTTAACCTATGAAGTATTCCCAAACCCTGTCCCTGCCTGCACACCAGTTCTGCTGTGAGTGGAACTGTCAGTAGCTATAGAGGCTGGTGCCCTAGTGTCTCTGATCTTAGAAATTCATGCCTAAATTCTCTCCTGGCTATTGTCTTATACAGTCATAGGAAACAAAATGATTTTACAAATACTTCTTACACTCAGGGTGAGTCTTGAGTTGGAGAAACAAATAATAAGCTGTGGCATCCCGAAACCATCCTGAAACCATCAGCTTAATATATAATTAAGATCTGTCTTAAATCTTATAATTAAATCTTATCATTAAGATCTGTCTTAAAATATGCAGAGGGCATACATTAACATGTCAGGGGGCCAGCAGGAACCAGCCTTGTTGAAGTTACTTTAATATCATCAGATGTGTATACGAATGAAAGCGATTAGCGCAGCCAAGCCATTCCATTAGCTCACCTCAAAGTATCATCATTATTTTTGTTCATTAATTTGGGACTGAGCAGTCGTTTTAGGCATACCACTACCAAGCAGAAATATGCTGCTTATTTATGTTACCCACTGGCTTTAGAACTAGTGCAGATGTGGTCAATCTGTGGCAGCATTTGGCCAGCTTCTGCGCTCTTTTAAACTCATGCAACTCAATGTAATGGGATAAGACAGAGCAGGATTAGCCCTTTTTTATAAAGGCTTAGTGGGAATATTGATTATAAATTCACCACTTAAATAGCATTCCTGTTCTCTGCTTTGTTTCTCTCTTTCTTTGGCTATCCCAGCACACAAGTGTGTGTATGGGTAGGTGGAGTTGCGGGGGGGGGGAATCCTCTGTCCAAAATTAAAGGTGATCAAAAATAATTTCAAGGATTTCAAATAGCTTCTTAGAACAAACAAACCCACTGAATTTTACTGAAGAGTTAATGGAGAGAAGGGTTCTCCCCAGGAAAATACCAGCCTGTTGGCAGGCTTTTTTATGTTTTAATTGCCTTTGAAATCATTTCTGTGACTGTGAGATATTTCCAGAGGGGTAAATAAACTCACACAAGTAGCTGAGTGTGCAAGGCAGGGATGTTATTTGCATGAACCGTCTTTTGCAGGTTAGGCAAAGATAGTCACATGTAACTATAGAAAGGCAGATTTCAGATCTCTGGGCCAGACTTTCAAAAGAGCCCAGCTCCTATTTAGGCAATAAAATGACTTAGACTGTAAGTTCTTTGGGGCAGAGACTGTCTTTTTGGTCTGTGTTTTTTTAGCTCCTAGCACAACGGGGTCCTCGTCCATGACTGAGAATCCTAGACTATATGACTCTATCTGATCTGGTGTTCACCCCACACCATCCCTGAAGGGGTTAAAATGGCTCAGAAGGGAACATTTGACAGGATGGGCAGCTGGGTGAAGTGTAGGCTGAGTATACAACCTTAATTGAATCTGAAGCACAGCTGGGTAGGAAGAGGCTGGTCTTGTATAAAGCCAGAAAGAAGAAAGCAGAAAAAGGCTTCAGTGTGGGTGGGTGGGAGAGAGAGAGAATATCTCAGTGTTGAGAGAAAGGAGCAGGAAGAAGCCTAGAGAAAACAGCGGCAAGAGTGAGGCCTTGTGGGCCTTAGCTGCTGATTGTCAGGTCCCTAGATTGGAACCCAGTGTAGAGGGCAGTCCTGGGTTCCCCTGCCACTGGGGGAGTGGCATGGACAGGGCAGAGGAATTTGAAGACTGACTGAGGCAGTTTAGTTAGAGCGAGACTTTGATACCCTCAAGGGGGGAACTGTAGTGACTTGGCTGAAGGGCCACACCATGAAGAGGAGGTGCTGCAGCTTGTGGAGCTTGAGAGAGGCTGCCACGCGAGAGATTGTGAGAAGGGAGTTGAGAAACCACAAAAGGAGGCATCAAACCAGTGGTGAGCTAATACCCAGAGGAGCCCCAAGGAGGCATCACTGCAGAGAGTAGAGCAAACCCCATGACATGCCACAGATAATAAATAAGACTAAGTGGCCAGATTTTCAAAAGAGCATATGCACTTTGCATGCTGAGCTCTTTCACAAGCAGGCTAGGCGTGTTGCACTGGGGAATTGCTGGGTGTGGAGCACTTTGGAAAACCTGGCTCTTATTTAGGTCTTTAAATGGGAGCTTGAGTGCTTCTGAAAATCTATCCTGAATTGTAGGTTGTGAGCACTTGAAAAAATCTGGCCCTGTGTGTAAGGTAAAAGCTCAGAGCTCAATAACTTAAAATTGCCACAAGAGGGTGCTTAAGGAATACATTATTTCAAACTTGGCTTGTAAATCAAGACTTAAGCTTCTGTCCCAAACAGCACCAGCAAGTCTATTTAAAGGAACAAGAAAACATCCTACTGAGAGAGAATGCCACAGATTTCACTTCACCAGAACAGCCATGTTCGAGCCAGCGTAACCAAATAGAAACTAACCAACCAAACTAGTCAAGAGCTTTGATAAAGCTACAGGGCCAGATCTTCGACCGCTGTAAATCAGTGAAAGTTCTACTGACTTTTACGCAGGCTGAGGGACTGGCCCATTTCATTCAGTCTTCGTAATATGCAATTTCATAAAGAAACCTTTATTCATAGGTTATAACTATTTGATAACTGTTAACAAAAAACTCTGTTAAAACAAGTAAACAAATGGAGCAGTGATGTTCTGGAGAGGGTTCCTGGGAATTCCTGTTTGAAATTCCGACACCAAATACACATATACCTCAAGGTTTTACCCCCACTACAGATTAAGCTTTTAATGACACCCATTTCATTAATGGTCTAACAATGTCCATTGGAGTCATAGACTATTAGTACATTGGATGAGGCAGATCCTCAGCTGTGTAAATTCTCACATCTCCATTGCAATTTACTCCCAGGGTCTCTCCCAGTGGTTTTTTTTTTCCAGGAACACAGAGTCTAAGCATTTGAAGCAATGTGCAGTTACACATATACTTATTGCCTTCTGCCTTGATGGCATTTATGAAGTGCATTTGTTTAAATGGGAAAACTCATAAATATATCCCCCACTCCTTGTGGGCATCACACAAACCCCCCTAGTACATAAGGGTTATCATGGGCTAAGGGGAAACATTTTTAGGGAGGCTTATGTGAACATATGGACTGATCACCACTGAAACAGACACTTGCATTATAGTCTCTGTTTTGCAGGCAAATATGAGAGGAAAGTGGGCCACCGTGAAAATGACTTTTGATTATTGTTGAGATTACTATTCATTATAACTTGATTACTGTAGCGCCTCGGAGCCACGGTAATGGACTGGCACCCCATTGTGCTAGGTGCTTTACAACACAGAACAAAAAGACAGCCCATCCCCCCAAAAACATACAAGCTAAGTATAAGGCAAAAGAGAACAGATGGTTACAGACAAACCAACCGGGGAGTACAAGGAAACAATGAGACAATACTGATCACCATAATAGGCAGTGGGCTGAACACACCAACAGCCTAGCCATTATCAAGAATTTTTTGTAGGCCTCTTGCCAAAGGAGAGTTTTAAGAAAGGATCTGATGTAAAACAATGGACTGTCTTTGTGGATGTTTATGGGGAGTCCCTCCCAAGCATGGAGGGCAGCATGGGAAAAAGCCTGAAAATGCTTGTTTGACAATTTAATAAGTGGACAATGAAGGCTGGCATCATGGACTGATCGTAGGTGGAAGTCAGCTTTTTGATACTGAATTAGAGGTGATAGGTAAAGTGGGGTTAGGCCATGAAAGGTCTTGGAAGCAAAGACAAGTAGCTTATTTTTGATGTGATAGAGAAGAGGAAGCCAGTGGAGGCATGCAAAGACAGAGTTGACATGGTCAAAATGATGGGCTCAGAGAATGACCTTTGCAGTAGCATTCTGAATGGCTATGAGTAGGGCCAGAATTCATTTGTAAAGGCCAGAGAAAAGGATGCTGCAGTCATTGATACACAAGATGATGAGAGTTTTAGCTGTGTGGATGGATAGGAAAGAAACTTATCTTAAAGATAGTATGCAGAAAGAATCTGCAAGAATTAGACACAGCCTCGATATGAGGACCTACAGGAGTCGAAATCAAAGATGATGCCCAGGGTATGGGCTAGGATGAGCAGAGATGCTTTGAATATAAACAAGAAAGCAAGATAACCTTATGTTGCCCTTAGATTTTAATTGGGCTTATCCACTTGTGGAGTTTGGCATGTATCTCATTTCTAAGTTAATATATAAAAAAGCAAGATAAGCAGATGTCAGGATAACTACGTGCCAGATCCACTTCCCAGTGTCCAAGACTCTCTGGCATCTGTTTTGAGTAGATCCTCTGGCCATTTCCCATCAACACCATGCATGGTGATGCAGGGAGTCCACCCAGAGCTGGCCATCATGACACACAGGAGTGGTGCAGCCCTCTGGTTGGCTCTGCAGGCCCAGCCACCTATCTAGCCCAGCAGAACTGCACCAATGTAGCTGCCTGCATTCACTTCTGCACGCATAGGGATGGGAATGGAGGTGGAATTGCTCCTGGGTGGCTAGTAATTTCATTTCCATTGTAATATTTGGTAACTCTGGACTCACTAAGTAAAAACTGTGGCATTTTCTCAGTAGGCTGTTTTTAGCTCAGATTTGGACGTGCAGCACTGGGAAGCAGGATAGGACAATTGAAGTGGCTTACAGAAGTTTCCACTCAAATATGAAGCTGGACAAGGACACGGATATCTTCCAGACAGCATAATAGGATAGGCATGTAACTAAGTGACATAGATGTGACAATGCCTAAAATGGGCATTAAACATGTAAAACTAGGCATTTTGAGCACCTGTTATATACATATTCCTAAGTGAAACTCATGTCCAAGGAGGCCATTTCATGAGCACAATATGTTGTTCCAGGTACTTGCTAGAATAAACAACACATGCTAACTTCCTCAGACGCAGTCAATAGGGAGCTGTCTGCCTGTAGTTTGATTTTTATATATCTTTCATCTAGCTCAGTGGTCTGAAGACACGCCCCAGCACTCAGGGACAGTGTAGATTTCTGGCATTCTCCAGGAGATGTAGGGGTCATAACCAGAGCTGAGTGGGAAACAGTTTTCCTGTCTTGTGGATATTATTTGAGAGTTTTACATTATTTCCCCTCTTGAATTGGGATGAAAAATAAAAATCTCAAAAATATTAATGAACCAAAAAATAGCGTCTTTTCCCGCCCCAGGTCAATCAAAATGTTTCATTTTGATAATTTTGAAGCACGTTTTGATTTTTTACCTCTTTTCCTTTAACTTTTTTTCCTACCAATTATAGAACCATAGGACTAGAAGGGACTGCAAGGGTTATCTTGTCTAACCTCCTGCCAAGATGCAGGATTTGTAATGTCTAAGCCATGCAAGACAGATGGCTATTCAGTCTCCTTTTGAAAACCGCCTGAGAAGGAGCTTCCACAGCCTCCCTAGGCAGTCTGTTCCATTGTCCTACTGTTCTTACAGTTAGGAAGTTTTTCCTGAGATTTAATCTAAAGTAAATAGCTTAAATTTTGATACAAAACATAATTTCAATTTAGAAAATGAATTTTTAATTTGGAAAATGTTGAAACAAAACATGTTGACCATTTCAGAATTTTTCTTTCTCTCTTTTTTTTTTTTTTCTAGTCAGGAAATTCATTGAACCCTACCCAGTTGCACAAACAATTTCAGTTTTGACAAATCAGCATTTTTGATTAAACGATTATTCATTGAAAAATTCCCAACCAGCTCTATTCATAGTTCAATGACTGGATTACGCTCATCCATATATCCTATATAGTTTGTTCGCCTCTGACTAATATCTCATGCATAACAGTCTTCATTAGCCATCTTTCTCTCTAGGTTCTCATACCGTGCCCATCATCATAGTATCTGTGCACCTCAGTAGTCTGTGTGTAATTCAGTACACACAAACAAGTCCACATATAATTTAATACAAGCTACTAATAGAAGTTAGAAAAAAAATATAGTGTGTTCTTCAGTGTTTCAGAACACCAAATATGGCATTCACAGACCATGCGGATGAGCACAGGATAGACAGATAATATTGTCACAGGGTCACACTAGCCCTTTAAAAGGAAAGAGACCAGTGTACCTGTGACTGGTCAGCTGACCCCACCCCTGTGGGGTTTAAAAAAGGGCACCAGGTCCCTGGAGGTGAGAGAAATCTGGTGAGTTAGAGCTGTCTGAGAGCCCTGACTAAGAGACAGAGAAGGGCAGGGTAAAGCCACATGAAGAGGAAGAATGAGACCCAACAAGGAGAAGGACCCAAGCAGCAGCAGCAGCAGAGGAAAGCTGATACAGAGAGCCATTAAGAAGAGCAAAGGTTGATGGTGAGGACTAGCAGAGCTGGGGAGATAAAGGAGAGCTCTTGCAGAGGTTCCTGGGAAGAAGGGGAAAACCCAGCCTGGTTAGGAGTAGCTGAGCCCAAAACAGGAGGGTGGATCTCAGGCATGGGACTAAGACTCACAGGCAAGGAGGCGTGGTTGAATGGAACACTGCAGGAAACCCCCTTGCTAGAGGCCCGAACGAAGGGCTGTAGAAGTCAAGGCCAGAACAAGGTGTTAGTCCTGGGGTAACATTTCTTGAGCAGGAGTAGGACCTGACTTTGGGGTTACAGGTGAATTCTTGTGGAAGAGAAGCAGGTCTTGAAACTCTCAACAGGAGGCCTGGTGAGTGGGCCCTGGAACAGGGGTTAAGGGTACAGAGACCAAGGGTTAATGATTCTTGAGAGGGTAACCTGGGAATGGTGACTTTAAATGGGATTGAAGAGCTGCTACATTGTAACTTTGTTTTGCTTCGAGGGTTTTGAGAGAAACTTCTTTACTACAAGTGATCTGTGGAGTGTGGCACTTTATGTGAATTAAAAAAGTATGAATTTACTGCTAAGAAAGGCAACATTCCTTTGAATGGGTGGATGGTAGGGAAACTGAGGCAGGCACATGTGTCATGCCAGGACCTGCTGCAGTAGGTTGCCCAGGCCAGGGTTGCCTTATGACATTATTAAGTGAATGGAAATGGAGTATGAGACATTAGTTGCTTTTTGTTTTAAGTGTTCTACTGCGTAGGCAGCATGTCAAAGTCCAAAAGCCAATTTGTCATATACTTGGCTGCTTACTGCAGTGACACAAAATACTGCAACTTCAGCTGCAGAATCCTTCCGTGCATATTAGTCAGTCTCTCTGCTGCGAATCATTGTATGTTGTTCATGATTGCAACTGTCCAGTGGAGAAAAGATTATGAGAAATCAGAACACAAATATTGTAGTTGATTTCCTGATAGTCGTTGTTTTTCTGGGCCAGACCTTTGGAAAATCAGAGCAGGGCCCTGTCCTTAGTTTTTAAAACAGTGCACTAGTCTTATTCTAAATGCAAAGGAAAAAAAGGATCTAGCATTATTGCACTACATCTTTTTCAGAGCCAGCTGGAAAGAACAGAGCATAAGAGTTTGGACCTAAGATCTGTTTTCTTTTCTGTAGCCTCATCCCTCATTCCTGGATCAGGCTTTTATATTTCCTCTTTTCCATTGATTGCTACTTCAATAATCTAAAAAAGAATACAAATGCACTCAGTAAACACCTGCTGCCAGTCTCTGCTGCAGAAACCACCTTTATTATAAATTAGGCCACACTCTGCCATTTACAGGACCAGGGCCTGCACTAAACAAGGTAAGTTTCTTAGGCTTTTACTCCATTGCTGTATCTCCTTGAAAATCAAAACGAAGGCACGCTCTTCCCTGGGCCTAGAACTCTCAAGGGTTTTCTTCATGTGTTAATTCTTTTTCCTCTGTCCTCCTTCTCTTCTCCTGAAGGAGAAGAAAGGGTGCTACTTTAGATGAGAGAACAACAAAAGGAGAGAGAGCACACTGACAGCTGTCCAGCCTGAATCACATTCATCCAGAACCCTATCTTCCTCCTGAAGAATATGAGTAGCTTGCACTGAAGCTGAGGGCATGCGGACTATGGTAGGAGAGTTGGGTCTCAGATGTTATTTGCTTTATTAGGAGGTAGCTTTGGGGCAGCAGCACATATTACGCCTACCAAACCCTTTCATACACAATCCTAGGGATAAATCCTTCTAAAATCCTAAACCTAGGGGTATAAACCCCATAAGAAAAAATATCTATTTCTACTCCAGGCAAAAATCATTGTCCCTGAGTGTGGTTCTCCATCCCCTTCTCCATTCAGTTCCTGTGGTGCGAGCCCAAGACTGTTAATCCTTCTACAGTCCTTGACCTAAGTAGGTGCCAAGTGAGTATAATGTAAGCTCAAGTCCCCTGTCATGACTGGGAAATGGGTTGTCTCACCTAATGTTTGGAGCTGGTGTTGGGAGCCAGGCCATGTCAGATACTGGGATCGGAGTCTGAGATACACCAGAGGGTGGATTGAGAGTCAGAGGTCAGGAGGTGGGCTGGGGCAGGATACCAGCTGCAGCAGGGAGCAAAAGGGAGGTGGTCCTCAGTAGGAGAAACCAAGTTGCATGGACTATTACTTCCTGTTTTTCTACTTCGTTTAAATAGAAGCAGGGAATCAGTCAGGACATCCCAGAGCTCTGCCAATCATATCCCAGAACTGGAGTCCTCTGTCAGAGTTGAGTTCTAGTTCTAGTAATGACTGTTAAAAGGTCATTTGGTGAAGGGTCAAAACTTCCTGGCTCCTAACAGGACTGGGGTTTGATACCCATGGTCTCTGCCGGCCCCACACTTTAATAGAGTCAGAAGACCCAGGAGGAGGTTGGTCATAATGTAAAATAGTAAACAGAGATGCACCTATTTTTTTCCAGCCATTTTCTTTTTATCAGAGATCAAAACTAAGTCCTAAATAAGAGGTCTGCTTAATAGTTGATTCTGAAAGAAATCCCTGTAAAGTTAACTTTTATTAATAAAGCATTAACTTGAAATTGCATTAGTAGAAAATGTACAAGAAATGCCAAAGAGCCTTACTGAATTAAAGTGATTCCACTTTTTAGAGGAGCCCAAAGAAGCTGAGTTCCCATGGAATTTAACAGGACTTGAGTATCTTTTGTATTTACTAGTAGGTATGTGTAGTTGAATGCTTAGGACAATAAGCTTGAAATCATGTGGGCTCTATTTCCATGCTCTATTGCTGACTTTTCCACTGAGTGATGCTGTGACCCCAGGCAAGTCACTTAATTTCTCTGTGCCTAAGTTTATCTGTCTTTACAATGGGGATACTACTACTTCCATTCCACACAGTACTCTTGAGGCTTCATTAATTGATACCTGTAAAACATTCCCAGACTTCAAGTAACACTCTCTAAGCACCAAAGGTTATTAATAGAAGTGGCCAAATAATATTCAGCAAATCATGTATTCCCAATAGTTTTGGAAATACATTATTCAGTGAATATTTTGAACTCTTTACCAAACTGGGCTGAACATTTGCAAATAATTAATATGGCAAATCTCATGATTGTTTACAAATGAATTCTTAAATGATTCTTTTTTATAGTTACCTGTTAGCCCAGTGCTAATTACATTAAATATGCTGCTTGAATTGTGGAGGTACTCTAATTATTACAGGCTTTTTTAAAACTCTTCAGCAGTTACATTAAGAATACCAGCCGGTGCTTAGCTAGACATTATAAATAAGTGATAAGGCTGAATCTAATATTCATCTCTGGGAAAACCTGAATTGAATTTGCCAGGAACAGAGTCTTTCCAAAGTCCAGGAAACCTATTTTTCCCAAGTATTTTTGTTAAATAACCATGCTAATTGTTTGCTCCAGTTGAGCGGATTCCACCGGAGCGGGAGGTGTTTCTGATTATTCCCTTTGTTTATGGTATTAGAGTTAGATTATTGTTGATCTTATTGTTCTTATTTGTAACATGTTTGCCTCAGTAGGACAGTCATTGTGTCAAGCAAGTTGGAGTCCAATCTACAAAGCAGAATGTTCAGAAGTGCAGAAAAAAGGCTCCAATTTCTCAAGCAGCATGCATATTACTCCTCCACTAGGATTATTAAATTCTAATTATAGCCTGTTGATCCCAGTTTCAATGTTGTTTCTAAATACAGTTCTCTAAGGTCTTGACTGATATGTGTTTTATTTCTTAACCTGTTAATGCTTAGTAAAAATACCAAGTTTGCATAAAAGAGCAGGTGCAAGTTAGCTTCCTCCCAATCAAGCTCCATAATAGAGGCCTCAATATTACTCGGAACAGGATTATGCACAGGGTGTTTCATCCTCCCAAACCAGCATGGATAATCCCAATGAACGGTTGTAGCCAATGCATTTCTTGAAACGCAGCAGTGTACCTGAAGAATCTCAAATGCAAGGAAAACAGAGACATACCACTGCCATCCAGAATCTAGAGTCCCAATCCAGGCTTTGTCACAACATCTCCTGTAGCTTTGTGCAAGTCACATATGTGCCTCAGTTTCCCATCTCCACCACCATCTGTTAAACTGGGAGAAGAATACAGGGGTGATTCAATGGTTAGTGACTTATTGAACTTGATCCTGCGCTCATCTACATCAATATCAAAATCACAGGCCTAAGTTTCTTAAAATTCATGACATGCTTTTGCACATGCCCAGACTGCATGCAGGGAATACAGAAAGTGTTCAGGGATTTCCACGTGCATACACCCTAAGCTTGTGCTCATTCACTAGGCCTTTTTTATACAGACTTTATAACATATAGGCCTCCTTGATTTCAGTGGGAGCACAAGTAGGCCTAATATTTGTCCAATGTTTTGGACATGAAAAGCACCAGGTAAGTGCTAAGTATTGCCATGAACTTCCATACGCAATAGTTTGGTTTTATCTTTTCACACGCATATGTGTTGGAGAATGGCGGTTGTAGCCTATTGGTCCTCATTGCCTCCAGCTGACTTCCATAAGAGCGGGGCTGGGGGCTATTTTGATTTTTTTTAGGGCTGGGCAGAAGGAGGAAAGAAGAAAAGTGCCATAAAATAACATTTGGAGAAAATAAGGTAAAAAAATCACTTTACAAGAAGAGCTGTTGTATCTATTATTTTAACTTAAATTCACATTACAAAGAGGAAATGGAAAAACAAAGCAAACAGGAATACTTTTTATAAAAAATCCATAATCTGGAATGACCCCAGGGACCTAGCTGATATGATCTCAGTACATGTAAGTCATTATTTCCTTTTTCTTACAATCGTTGTAGAAGTAGCTTTAGATCACTTTCTCTTTCCTACACCTGGAAACAGCAATACAGTTTTTGTTTGTTTGTTTTGTGTGTATGGTTTTTTTTCTAGTTGATGTTCCTTCCCTGCTCTGTTGTGAATCATTACAACCCCATGGTAAATTAGGGTTTATAAGCGTGTCAGTTGTCTTTTTAACTAGAAATGAATATTGCTGATGCTGGAAATATGGAATTATTTTAAATAACATTTTTTTTAAACTGCGGGGAAAGGTACTTTAAAAAAAAAAAAAGGCGGATGGTTTGGTTTGGGTTTTTGTTTTGGACAATACGAAGTTAGCTGTGTGGGTTTTGCCACTAGAGGGCGATCGGTCACTTGCTGGGCTGCAATAAATCGAATGATCTCTGGGTCTGCTGCTCTTGAAAGTAAAGATTGAAAGTTTTAGTTGTAAAACATGCCCTTTTTGTGTTCCGTGTTGTGTACTCCCCGCACGAATTTCAGTGGATGCGCCCAGGCTTGTGTGTCTGAGATGTGTTGCTGTGCTAGCGGGGGGAAGCGGCAGCAATATAGTGTGCTGGCAACATTTCCAAAGCTGACTTTGGGTTCACAGGCCTTGAGCCGGGGGAGGGCATGAATTCTGGCAGGGGCGATGTGCTCGGTCTTGCAAGTGAGGAATAGGATGTGCATGGGAAACGATGAACAAGTCTTGCCGCACTGTTTGATCCCAGGGATATTTCAGGGATTAATTTTGGAGAGAGAATCTACCTTCCTTGTTAAAGGTAAGATACTAGAAAGACACTGAATACAGACCATGGGGGGAAGGAGGATCTTAACTCTGGGAAATCTGTGGGGATTTGGGGGGTGTTTTAATACAGGCTACCAGGACTCTTCGTTTCTAAATCCACTGATCCCAGAGTGCCCAGTACAAAGGGATTTGCTTATAACTAACACCTCCATTATTTCCTAGTGCCATAAGTACCTGGACTAACCCCCAAATGCGCGGTAACCTCAAGCTCCGTATTGCTCATGTGAAATGTGTAGTGAGCCATGCAAACATCTGCTTCTGTGTCGTGCCTGCTCATGAAGGTGTTGTGATGCAAAAGAGGAGTGTTAAATCCAGTCAGTATCATGCCTGGAGTAGGCTATTATCCCTGGATGGGAGTCAAAAAGAGATTCCTCCCCCCACTCTCCCCATGATATCACTTAAAATAAGCACATGTGGGGCTGCTCTTTGGGTTATTGAACTAATCATCCTCGTTGAAAATCAACGCCCAAAGTAAAGTAATAGGCATGGAAGGGGGCTCTGACTAAGATCATTGCTCTTCAAAACTGAAGTTCCTCTTTCTTGCACGAAGCTCAGGGACAAATCGCCGCTCTCCGGGGTACGAGCCGGGTTTGATCAGCTGGCAGCTACAACAGCGCTTCCCAGAGGTGGGTTTTTGGGGTGACTTTTCCCCCCCTGCTTTATGGACAAACTCAAATACCCCTCTCATGGCCTCTGGCTCCGCTACTCCTCCGATGCGCCCGTTCCATAGACTCCGAGAGCATCTCGCAGGTGCGGCGGGCGCCGGCTTTGCTTCATGCCTGCTGCACCGCTTCCTTAGACTCTAGGAAAGGGAAGTGGGCCGCTCCTGGGGCGGGGGAGGGGAATGACTTTAAAGCGGAACGTCCTGCCATTGGAAGCAGCCCGTTGTGTCCAGACGCTCCTGCTGGAAGAATGTTGGGTGTGAAACCAGAGCCATCCTGCAGCGACTTTCAGCTGTGCAGATGGAGGGAGGGATGTCTGGGGCTCTGAAGCATTTATTTAAAAACTCCCACCGCTTGGGCTTTCTGGGACACTGAACCTGCCAAACTAGAAGGAAGGTTGACTTCAGTTTTAAAGAGGAGACTGTGTGTGTGTGTGTGTGTGTGGTTACTAGACAACCTCGTTTTGTTCTTTTAAAGGTACAGGGTTAATCCTGTTGATGGTAAGGCGTGGCTGGGAGTGCAACGCTCCGAAATCGACTGCTCGGAAAGTTGTTTCTCAGCCCCGGACTAACGCCGAAATGATCTAGTAGTAGAGAGAAGGGACAACGCAATCTAGAACTAGCACCAAGCGATCGCCAGGGGAGCACGCCCATGAAACGTGGGTGTGTGGGAAGAGATGGCGAGCGAGGACTTCCTGCCTGGGGGGGAAGGCTAGGGTGGGAGCCGTGGGCCCTGTTTTTAAGAGGGGTTTGCCCTTCCAGACGTATGGACGAAAGAAGAGTCCCGAAGTTCGAGCCCCACAGGCCCTGTTTATTTTTGGATCTTTAAAGACAAACCAAAATCTGACCATGAACAACTGGCCCCTGCTTCCCCGGGACCGGCTCTGTTGGGCGTGCAGTGGAGTCGCTAGATAGGTGCTTTTGCAGTGAAAAACAGGTGATGCCTCAGCCTCTGCCGATGGTACCGCGGGCTGGGGCATCCTCTCAGCCGTCTTCTCCTGTGGGGACGGGTAAATCTCTGCTCCCACCTCTGCCAGCGATCGCAACAGCGGGCACGTCCTGCGGGGCGAAAATTTCAGAAGTGGGCGGTCCCCGATGTTTGGAGGCCTAGCCGGAGACTGTGTTTTTCCCCCCAGAAGTGCTCAGCACGTCTGATCTCCGCATCAATGGAGCAGGGGTGCTGCGTGCCTATGACAGACCGCCGGGGGGGGGGGGGAGAATGTATTAAAGTGGGGGGCCCAGAATCCAGCGTGGGTGTGTTTTTCCTGCGCGCAGAGCTCCCCAAACCCGGAGCAGAGCGAGGAACCAAACTGCAGGGGCCCCTTTAGCATATCAGTGCTCGGTCCCCCCCGCTGTCAAAGTGGGGGGATAGTGGTGAGCCCCCTTCTTCCTGGGTGTGACTGTGTCCTGGGCTCACTGAACTCTCCCTGGGTGTTTGGTGGGTGCCCTATCTGCCAGCTCTGCGGGCCGCAGCCAGATCGCTTAAAATAAACATGAAAAGGAGGAGGGAAGGACTGGGAATTAACCCTGATTTCCCTCCCCCCGAAGAAACCTGCGCCCGTTTCCCAGGAAGGAAATCATTCCTGTTATCCGGTCCCTAAACCTTGACTAGCCGCATGCCCCCTGCCCTGGGAGGGGCGGCAAGCTGGAGAGACACACCCTGGACCGTGCAACCCTGAGCTCTGGGCCTGGGACTCTCCGGGCCAGGTTGCCGTAAACGCCTGGGGCGTGGGGGGCATCGCTCCCGTTGTGTGTGAAATAAACAAGCCCAGCGCGCTGGTGGTGCGATCCCGGCCCGTCTAAGTCCCTGGCGGCGCTGGAGCCACGCTTCGCTCCGGCTCGGCGCTGGCGAGCGGCCACTGCGCCTGCTTTGGAGTTTCTCTGCCCGGTTGCCCGGGCTCCGAGCAGACGGACGGACGGACGGACGGACACTCGCCCGAAGTCACACAGACAGCAGAAGGCGAGGCCCGGGGGCAATTCAGCCAGGCCCGGAGTTGTTCTAGTCACGTCGAAACTTAAGGACGCACATCTTTGAGAGATGCCACCAGGCGCGTTTCCCTGCCGCCCCCTTCCCAGCACCACCACTGCGCGCCATCCGCTGGCCGCCCGCGGGCCACTCCGCTGTCCGCCCCGCCGGTCCCCGCGGCGAGCGTTCAAGGCTGCCGGCGGGATTATGTGTAAAGAGGCGGCGGCGCTTTCACCCGGCGGGCTCCGCCGCAGAGCCGTGCACGAACCCAAGGGGGCAAAACCAAACCCCACCAGGAATTCAGGCGCGGTGGCTGCCGCCCGCCCTTTGCTTCTAATTGAATCCGGATTGTAAAGCGAGGCCTAGCAGGTTTTCCGACGGGGCTCAAGGGATGGGGCTGAAAACTTGCCCTGGTCACATATCAGGTTCAGGGGTCCTGAGCATTGCTGTGTGTCGATGGGGTTTGTTGTCCCATCGCTTTCCCACCCGCCAGGTGTGTATGTCAGAGGCCAGGACAGACACGTGTGGTGTTGTTTTTAAAAACATCTCTTCCCTGTGGCTAGGAGGGGGCCAGAGTTCATTTAAAAAGAGCACACCCTTCCTCGCCCCAAGAAAAGCCCCACTTCATCACTGTCCGAGTCAAACTAGTGCTTTCTAAACCTCCGCGTGCGAATCTACCGCTTTATCCTACACATCCATCCTCTCCTTCCACGGTGTGTGGACAGGAGATTGGCAGGTGCCAGTCTGACCAGCAACAGGGAGAAGTAAGCGCGGAGCAGGTTCTGCTCACCCGCTCTGAGACGTGTTTCTTCCTGCAGGTCCTCGGACTCTGACAATGGCTTTGCCGAGGGCACCGTGGAAAAAAAATGATAACCCGCATTCAGTAATCGGAGACCATCAATAAAACCTCTCTGTACAGGTTTTCTAGTGAAATAAGTCCAGGTAATGATTGTCCTACAGAGATCCGTGTGTCCAATGTCCTCGGAGTGTACAGTGTGCACCAGGGACCGCTGTCCACAGGCGAGTGAAGAGCGGTCATCTAACGTCTTTTCGGGGCCAGATTAACACTTGGAGCGGGTTTGCTAAAACGGTCCCAAACTACCTGTAAAATAATAAGCGGATTTGTGCAGATCTGGTTTGACATTCTGGAAACAAAAGGCGTTTCCACAAGTCAGCTAATGCTAGGGCGTCAAATTTAATTTTTTTTTTGAAGTCGAAAATATTTAAATGGCTTCCAAATGGTTTGTTTAAAGAGTGTCCTTTTAGGCGATATCGATTTGATGTGTGGACCCAATCCTGCAGTCCTTTCTCGGGCAGAAAAGAATCGTGAAAGTCAAGGGAACGTCAAGATTGGGTCTTAAAGTCGTTTTAGAAATGAACTTTCTAGGCGTGTGACTTGTCATCATGTTTTCAGTCTTTCCTTAGGGAAGACATTGCTTCGGCTTCAATATTCTTATATCCTGTTCTGGGTGGTTTTATTTTCTGTCACGTCTGGATCTGCGGAAGGCAAGAAAGAAAAGTTTGACAGGGAAAACAATCTCTTAAAATCAGATTGCGGCGGTTCTTGTTTGTTAAAAAACAAATCCTCGCCCTAACATGTTCGCAGAGACAGAATAAGAGAGGGTTGGAATCTATTTACAAATCGATATTGTAAAATCAGTGGCACTGTCTTTAGAAGGGCAATTTTAAAAGATCCAGAGAGGCTCACGAATGCTCAGACGACTTAAAAAGCAGCGTCTTCAGTTAAACGATCGAGGGGGGACATCAAACTGGTTATTCAAAAGTGACCGAATACTGAAGCGTGTAAATAGTTTTTTAAAGGGTGCAGCCCAGAAAAGAGCTACGTGGTTATCATGCACCATTTTAACTGTGCACCTGTCTTCTCGCAAACTGCTGAGTACGTAAAATGTTCGTTGGATATTTGTAAGTGTTGCCAAGAATTGCATTTACTCAAGCAGAATTCATTCAGTTTTAAGCTGCCAAAATATGACCTCCATGTGTTTTCTTTTTGATAGAAATATGAGGATGTGAGTGATTCAGTCTTCTCCCCCCCCATATTGGGATGCATTAATGAGTCTCTCTTTTTTTTTTCTTTGTAGTTTTCTTTTCAGCTGAACAAACGCAATCCTTTGCTAGATTTTTGTGTGTGTGATTTTCTGGAAGTCCTGGGCTGCATTTGGATTTACGGCATGTGAGCTGCGATGTTGATGTTAAAGAAACCGAGTTGAAGCCAACAGGAGCGAACACTGAACTTGAAGATCTCCGTGTATTACTGCAGGCGAAACACAGCAGCGAGCTGCAGATTTGAAGATCGCCCCCATGGCCCAGTTCAGCTTGGCGAGCGTGAGACGCGGTGAGCATTCTTCCAGCGGCACCGCTGCTTTTTCCGCAGGTGAATTGCAAAAGTATGTCTTTGCCCCCCCCCGTTTCCTCTCGCATTATGTTTGTGCCCTGAGTAGAAAACACGGCGAGTCAGCCAACGGATCGGATGGATTCTGGTTTCTTATTTATCCACGCTCCGTGGAAAACCCGAGCCATTGTAGAACCCCACCGAAGTGCTCCTTAATTAAAGCCAGTTGACAAAATAAAGGCCGCTTCTTCCTCCCCTCCACACCCCCCCCCCAAGTTTAGGAACAAAAACATTGGGGTGGCTCTCGCTTTAAGAGCGGTGATGCCGGAACCCGTTCTCCTTCAGAAAGAAAAAAAGCGGATGGGAGAAAAATTCCAGCACGAATTGGGGCCCCTCCAGCATCCATCTCCCCCAGCACCCATCTCCCCCAGCTCGCGGAAGGCAGAGTCACGGGCAGTGAACCCACACCCACACACACACACACACACACACGCCTTGGCAGTTCTGTTTTCTAATGGTCTACAAGTGGGCTCCATGCGTCTTCGTCCCGCAGGTCGGATGCCTCGGATCCGCTTTCCGTGCTGAACACACTGGGCTGATCTCCGAGGTCTGGCCTGGGCCGAGGGTGGGGATGCGGTGGGAAGCCTCCCTGGTTTTGCGGGGGGAGGAGGTGGGGTCCTGGCCGGGTGGCAGGTAGGAGGCTCTCTGATGCTCCCCTAACCACACGGATAGGATTGTCCCGTCCTGCCTTCCCCCTCTGGGCCGCGCAGCCGAGCAGAACCGGGCCCGAAATGAAGTGACTTTGCCTGGGCGCTTCCCACCCTCCTTTACGCACCAGCCCGGCGTCTATTAGACCACCCCAGCGAGGGCCAGCGGGCTCTGCTCTGGCCTCATGGCGCTTTCCTCTGGCCTTTCCAGGTTAACTCCACCAGGGCCACGAAGGGCGCCGGGGCTAGAGAAGGAAGAGGGCGGGCGCTGGGGGGCTGCGGATGGCTGCTTCCCCCGCGGATCGGTTTGTACCCCCATGGGCAGGCGGAGCGGCTGGGAAGTTTGCTGAAGCGGCAGCTACTCCGCTTCCCCTGGGGTTGGCCGGACAGGGGCAGGCAGACACATGCACACACGGTCTGGTGCCTGGCCCGGGGCAGTGTCAGGCGTCCCGCCTCCGCTCTGCCGCCTTCCCCTGGTCCGCACACGTACGGGCTGTAACAGCGCCCTGCGCCCAGCCAGGTGCCAGGGTCTCCCACCGCCAAGCCTGGGCCTGGGGCGGCGGGTGACCTGCCCCGGAGACGGCAGACCCGTTGACAATCAAGACCGATATGAAAGTGGTTTTGGGTGCCGGGAGTTGCAGATCGTGTCCCGTGGGAATAGGTGTGTTCACACAGCGCCACCTTCCCCAGGTCCCCAACCTCTGTACTACTGGGGCTGGGTGTTTCGTTGCCGTGTAGACATACATACCCAATGGTTTGGGGACTGTGCAAAGATAGCTGCTCTTTCCAGTGGGAGTTGACTAGGGCCACTAAGCCATCTCTACATACTTTCACTGGGCCACACCAGGGCACTGAGCAGGAGATGCCATGACATGGTTTTAATGGCATATTGACCACCCAGCTCTCTGGGATGATTGTCAGCATTGATGTGGTCCTGGCAGCAGGGAAACTGGGCATAACTGTCCTTTCAGAGGTCGCCTCCCCCCCGCCCACCTTTCCCCCAGCAGCCAATATTTTCTTCGGGAGGAGCAAATCCCCTCTGTTTTGCTGGTGGCAGGTGCAGAGATGGGAAAGTAACTGAAGAAGCTATTCAGATGGCAGGGTAGAGTCAAGAAAGGACAAGGGCACAGTTGCATACAAATCCCAAGGGGAGATTAAATTCTGGATGGACCAGGAAGCAATTTTACTGTGTAATGAACATAGGCAGTTGCCACTGGCAAATTAATTATATTTCATAACTGGGATTCTGTCATGGCCTAATTCCTCCCCCACCAGTTTTACTATATGCTACATCTCAAACAGAAGTCATAGGCTTAAGGCAGAAATCTTTAGGAGAGGTTCTTTGGCCTGTGTTATTCACGTGGTCAGACTAGATGCTCTTAATGATCCATTCTGGCCTTATCTATGAATTTATGAATCTGTGAATTATTATTGGTAGTAATTATTTATTTTATAGTGTCTCCAATCCTGAAAAAGCAGAACCTCACTGAGGTAGTCAGTGTATATATATATATACATAGTAAGAAATAGTCTTTGCCTCCAAAACAAACAAAGGAAGCATATGTTATCCCCCTTTTACAGATGGGGAACTGAGGCACAGAGCCATTAAGGGCTAGATTGCGATATCCTTACTCACATTGAGTACTCTCTTACACTGAGTCCTCCCATTGATGTCAGTGTTTGACTATTTGTTCAATAAGCTACAGCTCAGTCAGACTGTAAGCTCTTCAAGGCAGAAAGCATCTGTTATATAGTTACAGTGCCTAGCACAATAGCCCTGGACAGTAAGTCTTACTGTAATCCAAATAATAAATAATACTCAGTGTGAATATTGGTTTCACAATCTGGTGCTAAGTGACTTGCCCAAGGTCATGAAGGAAGTGTGTGGCAGAGCTAGGAACTGAACCTACATAGATTCTGTACAGTAGCTTAACCACAAGACTATCCTTTCTCTGTTCCCCTAGCTCTACTTACTGTAATAGACTGATTCCTGATTTGCACAGGTGCAAATGAGAGGAAAAACAAGCCAATTACAGTAAGGCATGTACAGGAGCCCAAATAGTGCAGCAGGCTCAGAACCCCCCAGATTCCCAGTGCAATTAATGGCTGTAGTGAAGGGAAATACTAAAACACTTGTAGCTGCATACAACACAGAAGTTATTCACTGCCAGAGGAATAGAATTAACCCCTCCGCCCAAAAAACAAAAAAACAAAAAACAAAACAAAACCCGGTAACGTCCCAGTTTAAATGCTAGGATCACCAAGACTTTAAAAGTCTGTCTCCAAGTCCAGTTATCTAGTTGTAATTCATCCCCAAATAAAACCACAAATAATATGCATACATCAGGCAGTTCGTAATGAAATATTTCTTGGTTAAAATGTTTGATTAGTGTCTGATTCAAGAGTGTTTGGGATGAGGGGCAGAATTGTTTGTGTGGCTTGGGGGATGATGGGGTAGGGTGTTTATCTATAAACACACTCCTTCATGGGTATTGAAATGGAAACCAGAAATTCTGAATTGAATTAAGACCACTTTTGAAATTTGAATGAGAGCATCCGTACAGGGTTTTAACTAATCACTTTAAAGTCATACCTTTAGCTAATTTGGATTAATTTTCCTGAGTGTCTCCATGTAGACAAGCCCTGAATCTCTGTGTGTCAGTGTGCCCAGCTGTGAAATGGAGATCATAGAAATTCCCTATCTCACAGGAAATAAATATACTTAAAAATTGTGAAGTGCTCAGATACTATAGTAATTGTGTTTATATAATTACCTAAGATAGATTCTTCTATTACTGCTATTACTATAAATATTTTGTGATATTGGAGTCACTATGTGATAATCATTTTGATGTTTTATCAGACTAATATGAAGCAATGATGCATTAATAGAAATTAGCGATGGAAATGACCTATTAGGCCATCTAATCCAGTCTGTAGTAGATAGTTTTCAATCCAGCTTTAAATAAAAATAACCCCAGAAGAATTACACCCTTTTTTGAGAAATTATACCGCTAATGTATCTCAGGGAGGAAAGAAAATATAACAGTGGCTGTTGGAAAATGTTTCCTGATGTTCAGCCTTAAGGTTTCTTTGCTTAATTTTCATTTTATCCAATTACTTTGTTACACATCTCTGCCACCCTATTTTTTCCTCCCTTTTTCATATTTACACCTGTCAGAATGACTTGACCATCCTTTTTGTTAAAGAAAATACTTTAAAAAATATATTCTGTCTTTATTTTTTCCACAAAAGGTTAAACAGAGGAATCAGAGTTCAAGTCCAATCATCACTACAAATGGGAAAGTAATACATAAGGTCCAAATTCTTCCTCTATATTTTTCCTTTTAACACATTTCTGATGCTATACATAAAGATAATTGTATTTTTTTCTCTGAAATGATTGGTGTTCTGGGATAATGTTTCGTTTAGGAGTCTACACACATTCAAGGCATTTTTTTTGATGAAGCATCTTCACAAGGAAAAAATTAGCCCAGATAGAACAAATTTACAATGTGCTATGAAAGTGTGAGCTGTGTGTGTCAGAATAATACATTTTTAATACATTTCCAAAATATCTTTATGTATCCTTGTGCCTTCCTTATCCTATGCACAGTGATACCAAGTGGAATATATATCAACTCATCACATTTGTTCATAGTTACAGAACTATAAAACTTTAGCCAATGGAAAAAAAAACAGGCTTTTTAAAACACGTACTTGCATGCATATTCTGTTCTCTGATTGGCTGATATACAAATCTGTTCTCTAGATGAAATTGAATACAGTTAAATAATTGCATGAGGAACAACAAAACATATATGAGAATGTTACAGAAATGAACAGATGTAAATGAACAATTATAGTTGCTGGACTAGACAATCGTTACAGGATCAATATTTCCTGCTTTAAAATAAATTTCTCATCTTTGCTCTTATGTTTATTATATATATAATATGCTTCCACTTTGCCTTGATATTTATCTACCAGCAGGAGACAATTATTCTATGACATATTCCATTCTCATTATCTCTTAAGTAACTAAAGCAATGCTAGGTTTGGCCCCCATGCTAGGTCTATTTTATATTGCATTCCCTGTCGATTTTCTGGTCTCTCACTTATGCACGTTGTGTGTGTAGTAATGTTTAAAAAGGATGAAATCTTTCATCAAGTTTTGGTAATTCTGTTCTTTACTTTAAAATTACCTCCAAGTTTTGTTCTAAGGAGAATTAAGTTAAACTCAGAGTTCTTGGGCCACTGTTTCTTACAGAAGACCATTAATATTTAATGTATTAATCATTAATGTATAAATGAAGGGACTGTGGGGGAGGAGCTCTTTCTCTAGATCGCTGCTGAAGCACATGGCAAAACTCCCCTTTACATCAGTGTGACCAAGTGTGATGGGGTGGACTAGGCCCACAAGCCCCCTCCTGGAGGCCTCAGGGTCCTGCCACACTGATCCCAAGGAAGGAGCAGTAGATGAGTCCTCCAAGCAGCCTAGAGGGGCTGCAGGGGGAACAGCTAATCTGAGAGGCAGCAGGGAGCAGCCAATCAGGGCCCAGGAGGGCCATATAAAAAGGAGCTGCAGCCAGTTTACTTATAGTCAGTTCTTTCTTGGGGCTAGAGGAGTGCAGATGATGCTTCTGGCTGGCTAAAGGGAACAGCAGTACCATGGTTGGGTAGGGGCAAAGGGAGTGAGACTGTGCTCTAGCTGGCTGCTGGGTCTGAATATAAAAGAGCTCTGAGGTAAGGGTGAAGCATTGCTGAATACTGGGACTGTGGAGAAGTGGTCCAGGGAACTGAAAGCAGTTTCTTTACAGGGACATAGTGGTGTGTGGCTGCCATTCTTAGGGTCCCTGGGCTGGGGGACACAGTAGTGGGCAGGCTGGGGTCCCCTCCATAGGCCAGTGGGGAAGTGGCCTACAATTGGACAGCGACAAATTTCAAAAGGGGATCCAAACTACTTATTGGCTCAGAAGGGTCAGAGAGGGTGAAACTATTGCCTCCAGGGAGGAAGCCCTGGGGGTATACAGCCCAATATCAGGGCTGGGACTGTTTAAGGACTGTAGGTGCATTTGACCAGAAGGGGTGCTTGTGAGAGGTGGGTGCCATGCTGTTACACCAAGATTTTATCCATGGCATCTGGCCTAAATTTTCAAAAGTAATCTGAAAGAAAAGAAGAGCTTTGTGTAAGATTGTCTTTCCACACCAGAAGCTGGTCCAGTAAAAGATTACTTTGCCCACCTTGTCTCTTTAGTGGTTCTGATGTTGCATGGGCTGTTCACATGTCCAGACTTAAGCATGTGCCAACTATTCACATGCTTAGGGCTGTAGACCCTCAACTAAAGCCCAAGCTATTGTTATTTACACTGACATTTTCCCCCCTGCTCTTCTGTTTTGTCAGTTTCAGAATATCATGCAAAATGTCAAACAATCTTGTTATGTGCATTATCCACTACTTCTCAAATCTAATAATCCATCTATATCACATGGCCTTCAGTTTGTACTGTACTTCACCCAATGTGCCTAAATTGATCTTTTAATTTTTTTTATTTTCAGTTAGGCATCAAGGTCTTCACACAACTTCATTTCATTTAAAAAAATTGGATAATTTTCTTTAAGAACCAAATTCCAGCAGTAAGCAATTTCTAGAGATGTGTCAAGTGGCTCAACATAAAAGTTATGCTTGATCTGTGGGTTTGTTACATAGCTATCTCTAAACAAAAAGCATTTAAAATCTTCTCTGAAGAGTATGTTCTTGATTCTTTCTATACCTAAATCATCCTACCCCCATTCCAACAAAGTACTAAAGCAAAGGTTATCTTTAAGCATGTGAGACTCAAAATCAATGGGATGATTGATGTGTTTAAAATTAAACATATAAGTGTTTTGTTGAATCAAGACCCATTGTCTGTTTTATTTGTATTTCATTTCAATAAAATACTTGGTGCTTGCGGGAGGGGGTGATCCCTTGATGTTGTGTAAATATAACCTTTTTAAAGGGAAAATAAATCATTGCCTTGTACAACTGCCTTTTGATTTTGCTAGTGTCACAGGTTTAAAAAATCATTTAGTCATGTGCATTTCTTTATGTTCAATTGCTTATAAAAATCATTTGATTTGTACTGACATTCACATAAAGCTTAAGATTCTAAATAATGTTTTCACAATCTGGTGTGGGTCTGACAAAGTATCTTGCAATACTTTTCTTACTGCCTTGTTAATGGCCTAAACTGACCTTAATTTACTATTTGGAATTTCACAAGCCTTCCCTTTTAATTGTACTTCTGTACTCAACACTCCTGTTCTTAACATAGTTGTTAGATTTTAAAATGTGTTCAGAGACAGTAACACCTCTTCAGGCATGTGTCCATTACTCACTAATGCATATCATTTGCCCCAAAAGAAAAAACAGGCAACACTTGACCTACCAGGCCAGAGACTCAGGAAAGAGATGGATTTTACACTGCACCTTGAATATTAACAAATTTAGTCACTTTCAGGAAATAAATTCCAGAGCTGAAGGCTCTCTATTAAGAGTCAATTGGAATCAGCTTCCAGATGTTTTACTGTAGAAACCATGAGCTTGATGCTATACTCATTGAAATTCCTGGAAAAGCTTCCATTGATATTAATGGTGCAGGATCAAGGCTTATGCAATGAACACACCTGCTTAAATCAGCTGATCTGTCATGTCTCATTGGGGGAGAGGCAATTTTCATGGTAGTCAAAGGCATTTAGGGCTGTATAGCACAAAGTCAATGCCTGGAATTACACCACAAAGTACATAAAGAGTTAGTGTAATCATTGCAGAAGAGGTATAATAATATGACCGGTAGATAATAGAACTAAGGAGGTGAGCAGAAGATAAAGATTCCAAGTAGTCTTGAAGTATAGCCTCATGTGGATCACATTTCAACACTCCAGTCAAGAAGTCACCCTGGCATGGAGATACAATGAGGTCTATATCTGAGGGAAAAGGTAGCAAATATCTAACCAGATAATGGTTGGGGGAGGGGAGGAGGAATGAATTGGGTCACTATGCTACCTGTAATTCCAGCAGTAGCTGATCCAAAATTAACCCCCATTTATGAACCTAGTGAATAAAGTCAGGACATATCCTCTCATTAATGGTGGAAACCCCCTTCTATAAAACAGACTTCCTCTTGAAAGCCTTCCCCCAGTCTATTAACATTACCTCTCTTAGCTGGGTTAAATTGCAGACAGCTTGCCCTTATCAAGTGCCCATTTCAGCCAGGAAGCAGGAAAGCAAAGATATCACACTATCTGATGAGATAGTGATGCACGTCATCTGCATATTTTATAGCACCATACCCCAACCCATCTCACCAGCGCCACCTCTGGCCCATCACAGGAACACAGGAGAGTTGATAAGCTTGCAGAACCCAATCTGGGAGGAAGGATCATCTTGAAGTTAAGACACTGGATAGTGAATGAGACATCTGGTTTCAATTCCCAGGTCTACTACAGACTCCCTCTGTCATTTAAGTAGGTAATCTCTCTGTTCCTCAATTTCCCCATCTGTAAAATCGGGCTGATAATCCTTTCTCTCACGGTTTGTTTGTCTGGGCTATTTGAATTGTAAAGGGACTAAATGGCAAATGTATCATGTTTGTGCAATGCCTAGAACAATGCAGCCCTGATCTCAGTTGGGCTTTTAGGTGCTACCAGAACACTGTAATAATAATAATAATAATAACAACAACCTGAAAAATCTCTGGGGGAAACATGCTGGAAAATTAAATACAATGTTGACAAATGCAAAATCATGCACATTAGAAGGAATTGTTTGCACTACTCAGCTACCATTTAAATTAGCTGTAACAGCTCATTAAAATGACCTAGGCATCATTGTGGACAGCTCAATGAAGACGTCTGCTCAGGGTGCAGCAGTAGTCAAAAAAGCAAACAAAATATTAAGGTGCAAAAGAATGGGATGAAGAATAATGCTGAAAATAATATAGTGCCATTATGTAAATTAGTGATGGGTGGGATTTTCATAAATGCCTAAGGAAGCTAAATGCCCAGCTGTCATCAACTTCCCATGAGAGATGAGTTAGGTTCCCTGAGTCACCTTTTGAAAGTCCTACCTGCTATGCCCTCACCTGCAATGCTGGGTTCAGTTCTGGACACTCAAAGGGACTACTTGTAGAGGAAGATGCTATGAAACCAGAATAAAAGTATTAGAATCTGGGCCACTATGGAGAACTGCAGAATTCTCAGTGAGTGGCATCTTATTTTGGTTTCATGAGTGGAGTTTGGATTGTGGGTGGAGCTGGGGAAAACACTACCAATTAATTGTTTCCATTTGGCCATTGTGAGTAGGTCACTCGGAGCATAACTCCTGCAAAAGATGTGGGCAGTAGTTATTTCCCTCCCCAGTTTGCCTGTCTCTGAAGGAAGGCATCTGTAAGATCACTGCTTCCACAATTGGCTTTAAGGTAACCTAGTGGGGCATATTTATTCTCCTAAGAGGGAGACAGGAGGAGCTACCCCAAAAGGCTCTTGGGTCATAGATCCCTTAACAGCGATCTTATTAACTATATAGGTCTGGTACTGTTCAAGTGCTTAATTTTGAACTTTGTGATTACATTACAGTATTAAAGTCAGCTGTGATCTGTTTACTCCAGACTACAAGAGAGAAAATGCACTGAGTGTAGAGCTGAGAGCCAGGGACTCTTGAGTTCTAATCCCAATGCTAACACTAAATTGCTACTTGGCCTTAGGCACGTAACTTCACATCTCTGTTTCCTTTGCCACATCTGCAGACTGGGGATAATAACACTTCCTTTACCTCATGAAGGTTATCTAGTTAAACTTTGTATAGTGCTTCAAGATACTAAGTGCTGTAATTTTTTTTAATGGAAAGAAAATAAAGCCAGACCACAGGAAGAATTTTTCTGTCCCCAAACACACCTGGGCAAACTGTCTTTTCCTGTGTGCTGTCCACAGGGATTAAATTAACCAAAGGGAAATGTTGTCAGAATGAATATTTAGTAAAGTTCCCAAAAACAAGCCCTATGACACAGCATGACTGTGTTCCAGTTGAAGTGGTGGAAGCCCAAACACTGGAGTCATTTAAAACGAGACCAGGCAAATATTACTAATATTCTGCATCAACAAAAGGATGGCAAAGATGATGTAATAGGCCATTTCTCACTGATCTCTGTGATCTGGTTGGAACTCCCTCCATCCCTCCCTCTTTGAAAGCCACTTTTGTGTTTTCAAATATCACCTCAAACCTTCCTGTTTGCTTTAGTCTGACAGATGCTCAACCCACCTCAATAGTGCATCTTTCCATTCTCCCTTTGCTGTCTGTATTTTGTGGGGACTGTAACTTGCATCTTTACCACTTTGAAAATCCAGCTTTTCCATTCCTTTCCTCCACTTTTATGCATCGTTTGTCCTTTTCCATCTGAACCAGTCACTCTACACCACTCTGTGAACTACTGTCTCCATATTATACCTTCCCTCTGCAAAGCATTTTTCTGATGCTTCATATGAAGTACACTAAACACAAATAAAATGCATTGTACTGTTTTAATAGTATAATTCTTAAACACTTATGGACTCATTCTCTTTTCATTCAATGTGTAGAATTCCCATTGACATTAATAGGAGTTCTGCCAATAGAAGAGAGAATTAGTTCTAGTGAATAAGGGGAGAAATAGACTCTGAAGAGTCAAATTCTGCCCTTCAGAAGAAAATAAAAGCTTAAGAAAAAAACAATCCTGGTGGATACCTGCATACTGTATGGCCAGTGGAATTTCTACCAATTTCTACTTGGTAAATTCAGTTGGCTTATTCTTGATGTCATATCACTATAAATCAGGAGGAATTCTACCAAAATCAGTGGAGTTACACCACTGTAAAACAGATCACAATCAGGTTCTGTGGCTGTGTGTTTATCTGAACTGGAAAGGGTTTCCACATTAGAATTTCTTCCAAAAATGGCTAGTGTTTCACTTAGACTGTACACATGCTTTTGATTAAAGCATTTCAAGAACATCTGTGTATCTCGTTCTTCAGTAACGTGTTTTGCTGGTGCTGCTTAACAATTAGCTGTAAACACACAGACCATTTAAGTCACAGTGAATAATTACTATCACTTACATATATTAAAATTATTCTGATGATAGATTTTCTATTTTGGCAACTATATAATCCAAAATCTGTCTTTTTTCTAATAATATTGAAAAGAAGGATGGTCTTATGTTTAAGATACTCCACTGGATCTGATTGATTCCTGGCTTTGCTACAGACTTGGACCTGGTCTACACTGACCAGCAAATTCAGCGGCAGTTGACGGGAGTTACGCAAGTTATGTAGAGTAACTTGCGTAACTCCCGTTGATTTTGTAAAGTCCTTTTTGCATGCAGTCTCCACTACTCTGCACCAAAGGGAAAAGCAAACCCATCAACACAGCGCTGTGCTTTTTTTGGAGATGGTTTTATTAGATCGACTTCTGGGACGATTGAGCGTCTCTTCATTGCCACTCAATTGAACCGGAAAAATCAATCTGTAGACATAGCCTTGATGTATGACCTTGGGCAAGTCACTTCACCTCTCTGTGCCTTAGTTTGTCCATCTGTAAACTGGGGATCATGATAACTTTTCCTCTTCCCCCTTTTGTTTTTCTTGCCTATTTAGGTTTTAAGTTCTTTGAGGTATGGACTGTGTCTTACAACGTGTTCATATAACACAAAACACAACAGGAACCTAATATCATATTGGGCCTGTAGGTGCTACTCAGTGCTTTAATTTGTGCTAGGGCTTTACAGGACTGAGCCCTGGCACTTCTAGGCTTGGCAGTTCATATCCCCGGCACCTCTGGGTTTGCATCAGTTATGAATATAAAAAATATTGCTTGAGCCCCAGCACGTCCTTGTAATACAAATAACAAATCATCTCCTTGTGACTTGCTGGGTGACAGAGACATCCTAGTAATCTAATAGGTGTCACTGAAAACATAGTTCAACTTGCGGTTCATATCTTTCTGAAATTTAAATTTAATATTAAAGAGCAGAAACAATATTGTAAACTCTTTTCTCTCCATTAATGGGAAACTTTTCAATGTTGGTCTGTAAGCGATATAGTAAGAAAATTGAGATTCGGTCTCTTTTTATTGTTGGGAGAAAATTATTTGGATGTCATCCAATTATAAGTCACTATGGCCCAATCCAACTCCTCTTTTGGTCAATGGAAAACTCCACTTGAATTCAATGGGGTTGAACTCAAGGGATTGATACTTCTCCATCTGGCTTATTTGTATGTTGGGGCTTGGAAATTTAGTGAATTCCCAATTTTTCCAGGGGAGGGATGGGATTGGTTCCCAGCCAATGAAATGGCCAGGGAGTTTGTTCCCCAAGTTCTTCAGACCTTGAAGCTGAAAGATGGGCCAGAGCCAACTGCACAAAACTTCTGTCTTTTTACACTGCTTTTTGCTTCCCCTGGTCCTACCTCCAGCCCCTACCTCCAGCTGTGGTAGCCCAGTTCAGATGAAGCACTGTTCTCAGGAATCTCCCACTGGCAGTTGCCCCCAGAACCTCTCCAGGTTTCATAGTGCATAGGTAACCTTCATTACATTGTGATGAACTGCCTGACAGGTTTCTGGGTGGCATAGTACCTTGGAGAGCAGCTTTCCCCTTTAGCTCCCACCCTCCTGCCTCTCCTTCATATCTACTGTGAAACAGCAGGGCTAGGGGGCAGCCAGAGAGTGATAGAAGGGAGATATCTAACCTCTAGAATGATCCGGGCCTTGTTCCCTGTGAACTGAGGGGAGGCTAATTCGGAGTATTTGAGGCCAATTAAGACCCAGTCAGAGGCCTGATAAAAACCCCTGCTTCAGCCAGGCAGCTGGTGAGAGGAAGGAGAGCTGGTGAGAGAGTTGGAGGAGTGTGGTGACTGACAAGAAATACAAGAGAAGCAGGTGAAGGAGAACGCTGGGAGGGAGGTTTGCCTACCAAACCCCAAAAGCTGAAAGGACAGGGGAAAGTAGCAGCCGGAAGCACTGGTGGCAGTGCATAGACACTACTATTAGGGCCCCTGGGCTGGGACCCGGAGAAGTGGGCAGGCCTGGGTCCCTTCCCCCTCCCCGCTTACCCCACAGGGTATTATTGGGCTGGCCAATGCTTAGAAATAGGGGCCACGTGTGGCACCCAGACCTTCCACAAAGAAGAAAAGTGCAGGACCCACAATAGCCACGCCGGCGATTTGTCACACTATTTACCAACAGTTGTGGTGGGTTCTCCATCACTGGCATTGTTAAATCAAGATTGGATGTTTTTCTTAAAGATAAATGCTAGGAATTATTTTGGGGGAAGTTCTATGGCTTGTGTTATTCAGGAGGTCAGACTAGGTAATCACAATGGTCCCTTCCAGCCTTGGAATCTATGCATTTACAGACACCAAAGAGTACTAGTGCAGAGGTTTCCATGCAGTTGGGGGAAATTACCATGGAGGCAATATTTCACTCACCTCTCCCACCCAGTTTTCTCCATGTCTCACTAGGCCAGAGTTGCAGACTTGTGCTCCCATTCACTTTCGAAAGCAGAGGGGAGCATCTAGGCCTATATCTAATGTGAACAGGCTTTTCTTCCTTGCTGCCATTCCACAGCTATCACGAGGGTATCCTGCTTACAGCCCCCATGGAACAGAGTCTTGTTTTTTCCAGAAGACAAATAATGTACCCTACAAACATTTATTAGCGTCTAAGAAGAAATGGTCCAGTAGTTCCCCATGTGGCATCATTAGTCTATCAAATCCAGCCTCCTACGTCTGCTTGTAGCCATTACCTGATACAGCAGAGAAGGGCAAAAACAATAGAAAAAATAAAATACAGCATTTCACAGTCAGAAGAGCGTACGTGAGTGGAGAGGTTAGAAAGAGGGTTCTTCCCTGCCTCCTGCATGTGATCCGTTTCCATTCTGTGAGATTTGATAAGCCCATCATTGCCCTACTTGGATAGTTAAGCGGTCATAACATTACCAGTCCTTTTTAAAATCAAGCCAGGGTATTTGCCTCAACAGTAGCAAATCCCATAGGTTGGCTATACGTGTAGAGAAGCTTTTACTTTTCATTCGAAATTTACTGCCGTTTAATTTAATCTGGAGTTTGTTCTCATAGGTGTCAAAGTAAAAGGGTTTGATCAGTGTTTGCTGCACACTCTGATTGACACAATGAAGTCTCCTCTAATTCTTCACTATTCCATTAAAATAATTCTAGACTTTGCAATCTCTTATGTATAAATACGACCATACTTGTAATAATTTCCATCAATGTTTCCTTGAACTTTTCAGTCTCTGCTATATATTTCATAAGTGAAATTGACCAAAACTGAATACGATATTAACATGAGCCTATGCCATAATTCTTTATCATTATGGCTTTTTCTGCATTCTTTTCCATCCCTTTTTTAATGCATCCAAGCAACATATTTTCCTTAAAAACAACAACAACAACAACAAAACTGAGAAGAAACAGACATGGCTGATTCATGCTGCAGGTCTTTTTCCTCAGAGGACCCTGCAAATTCAGAGTCCATCAGATCGTTTGAGCAATGTAGCTAATAATTGGCGATGTGCATTACCTTATATTTATCCATGATCAACATAATCTCCCATCCTGCTGCCCAGTCTCCCAGTTTCCTTATGTCCTTCAGGTGAAATATCCATCACAAGGTGAAGTCACCCCAATTCCTCCTGCAATCCTCCACAGACTTTAATAACCAAAACAATTGTACTATTTGCCACTCTTACTAACTCTTAATCCACTTTTTCTTACAAGTCATTAGTAGGTATATTGTACTATGAGAGGCGTCCATTTGAGGAATGAGTTTAGTAACAGCAATCAAATTCTCCCAGTGTCCAGGCCATGCGGCAAATCCAATAATGCATTGTAAATGTAGGTAAAATTCTCTTTTCATGTGGTCCAACCTTCAACTCCTAATAGTTCAAGAGAGTTTCAGGGAAAACATGTATTCAGTTAGGAAACCTGTGTTTACTGACTGTTATAGCTAATAAAAGTACAGAAAACTTTTATGGAACAGGTTTGAAATTGTTCATTAATTTTTAGAAGCAAACAAAAGTGACTGACCACGCAACAACCTAATTTAAAAAAATTACAAAAGAGCATAATGTTAACATTTTCCAACCATCTCTTTTGACTTGTCACATCATCCCAAAGTCTATGTCGTGCCTGAGTTTATTGGATATACTAACGTTAAGGGACACAGTGTAAAGTTGGGTTTCCTGACTGTCATGTAATACCAGTCTCTAAACGGTGCCCATGTGTACTAGGGGATGGAGATTTCCCTAGTGAGCTTCACTTGTGTGACCTGCCTTTCTTTGCTAGAAAGTCCCTCGTATGGACTTGTAGAGAATAGTTACAATCCCTTCAAAAATTAATTGTCTTACAACATAAGGTAACTGCTGCTTGTATTAACGATTCATGGGAATCTACATAATTTAATTCTCTGGGAAGCAGCCCATTATGACAACACTATTTCACATCACTTCATGAATTTGTGATTCATTACAGGACTTAACCTTTTACATTTTTGTTGTTTATTTTATTCAGGGAAACTCAGGTGCAGGAATTTATTGAAAGGCTTTCAAAAATGCAAGCAAATTTTGTCCACCTGGTCATTTTATTCTAGATTACACACGAAATGAAAGATCTCTGCCAATCACAGCTGAGAAAAGTCAAACATTTATCATCCTACAAACAGCAATGAATTTTTTTATGAGTTTCAGCCAAAACCCACTGAAGTTAGACCATTAACTACAATAGGCTTTGGATCAGGTACTTTATTATTGTTCAGCCATGTCATTCGTTAGCCAAACTGAAGTCAGGAGCCAAACAGGACCAAAGCCACCAGGAGATCAATGACAGGAACCATAATGAGGATGACAGCAAGAATGAAAGGGACGAGGTAAGTGTCAGGAACAGGTACGATCCAATCTTCTTCTTCTTCTGATCTCTGCTGGAACTGAACACAAGCATGGGCTGCCACTAGGGCAGACAGCACCTTGTCTACTGTGCAGAGCCCTTAAATACCTTTTCTGTCACTAGACAGATTTCCCTGAGGTCATGTGACCCTTCCGCCTTTCCTTCTAAGTCTCCTGCCATTACTCCTGTTGTCGGGCAGATCTTGTCTAAGCTTTTGCCCAATCAGAGGAAAGGGATAGCAAAAGAGAGCCAACAAGGAGGAGAACCAATATGGAGAAGGGGAAAAAAAAACCCAAAATGGCAAAATAAGCCAACACTATAACCCCCAGATCCTTTTCTGCAGTACTCCTTCCTATGCAGTTATTTAACATTTTGTATTTGGGCAATTGGTTATTCCTTCCTAACTCTAGTACTTTGCATTTATCCTTATTGCATTTCATCCTATGTCTTTCAGACTATTTCGCAAGCGTGTCAAGATCATTTTGAATTCTAATTCTGTTCTCCGAAAAGCTTGCAACCCTTTCCAGCTTGGTATCATCCACAGACTTTATAAATGTACTTTCTATGCTATGATCCCAATCATTTATGAAGATATTGAATAGAACCAGACCCGGGACAGATCCCAGTGGGACCCTAATGTGCTCTTCCAGCTTGATGGTGAACCACTGAAAACTACGCTCCGAGTACACTTTTCCAACCAGTTGTGTACCCACCTTGTAGAAGGTTCATCTATGCTATATTTCTTTAATTTGTTTGAGACAGTATCAAAAGCCGTGCTAAAGTAGAGTTATAGCACATCTACTGCTTCCCCCATCCATGGGGCTTGTTACCCTGTCAAAGAAGAATATTAGGTTAGTTTGACATGATTTGTTCTTGACAAACATGTTGACTGTTACTTATCACCTTATTTTCTTCTAGGTGCTTACAAATTGATTATTTGCTCCATTATCTTTCCAGGTACCAAAGTTCAGCTGTCTGGTCTATAATTCCCTGGGTTATCCTTATTCCCCTTTTTATAGATAAGAACTACATTTGCTCTTTTCCAGTCCTCTGGCATCTCTCACATCCTCCATGAGTTCTCAAAGCTAATTGTTACTGGCTCAGAGATCTTTTCAGCCTTAAGTATTCTAGGGATATGTATACATTGCCAAGTGAAGTCAACTTATTTAAAGTTGACTTTCACCCGTTGATGTTTAGAAGTCGCTGCAGTGTGTACACACCACGCTGTTTGCACAGGTCTCGTGCGTCCACACTCACCATGCCCATTCGACTTTCAAAGCAGTGCACTGTGGGTTGCAATGAGATGCGGGACTGATTTCTGTTCTGTATGTTGTTTGCCTTTGCTAAACACCCCCCCCCCCCCGCCCCACAATTAATATCTGTACCCTCCAAATCCCTCCAGGACAAGATATGATTTAATAAAGAAACATGTTGAAATGATGCAAACTTTTATTTATGAACATTCAAGTCATGGGTGAAGGGGGGAAGTGTTCATTCACAGTCTCAAGGGGTAGTGTGGTTGCTTGCTGGCCAGCTGTCAGCGGGGCCGCTGCTGCTTTCTGCTCGCCTCCACCGGGGTATGTTCTGCAGCCTGGCCATTCTTCTCTGAGACCTCTTGGGGGCAGGGCAGGGCAGGGCAGTGCAGCCCTAGATGGAGGAGCATTATGGAGGGGCTGCAGCAGGACTCTGTCCTGCCTCCGCTCCTCCTGAAGTTCCACAAGCCGCTGGAGCATGTCTGCCTGGTCGTGCATGATTCGCAGCATCTCCTGCATGGTACTGCGATCATGCTCCTGCATTTCTCTGCGACTCTCCCTGTCCATATTCTGGGACAAGGTCAGCCGCCACGCTCTGAACTCTCTCTCTGCGGCTGTGGAGGCGTTTATGAGCTCACCAAACATGTCATCTCTTGCGGTTTTTTTGTTTGTTTTTTTCCCTCTTTCTAATCTGCGATAGTCTTTCTGCAGCATTTCTTGAGGGTTGGGCCAAGGCCGAGGTGTCTACAGAATGAAAAGAAATGCACAAGGTGGCCATTGTTAGCAGACTGAAGAAAATGATACAACTGCAACAATATAGACAATACTCCCCCTACAGTGCACAGTGCAAACACAGACCCTCATTCCATTCCTAACATCCCAGATGGGTCGGCTCGCTGTGCCCTTACAGAGATGGGAAGCAAGGGGAGCTGTGGACAGCGTGGGGGTGGGGTATATAGTCTCTGCTTAAACCAAATAAAAGTAATCAAAGTGACTTGGTAGGACACTGCAATGGGGAATACAAAGGTACAGGGTATCTGCTGTATAGCTCGGGTATTTTAAACGTGCACCGTCTTCCCTAGGTGACCATGAGTGATATCAGTCTCCTGAGGGTAACGCACGAGGAAAGGGAGATTTGCTGCACGCAGCGGGGTACCAGCCTGGCCTTTATGTCGCTATGCTGTGTTCTGCCATGATGCCGGCTCCCCTGATTGCAGCGTGGCGCGACAAAGCATCCTACCATGGAGGGAGGAACAAGGCTGCCCTCCCCAGAAACCTTTGGCGAAGGATAAGTTTCCGTGAGATATCAACTGATGATTATCGGCGCATATCTCATCACATAAATGATCTGATCCATGGGTAACCCCCCAGTAAAGTCCGATTAAATGCCTGAAATCCCATTCCTGCCTCTCTCCACCCAATGTAAAAGGACAGAACTGCTAAGAATAATAAAAAAAAAAAACCTCACCAGATGTGCTTTCCCTGGGATCATTATTGCTGTCCTGTGTGCTGCTGGACTGCTCTGCGGTCAGGAATAGGTCCTGACTTTCTGGCAGAATGGACACCCCGCTCTCTTGCACCCTGCTCTCCTCAGCCTCCTCCTCCGAGTCCTCATCGTTTTCCATGGACAATGATCTAGTGGAGGTATCGATGCTGTGGGGCGGCACCGTGGTGGGATCGCCACCAAGAATCGCATGCACCTCATCGTAGAAGTGGCATGTTTTGGGCGAGGAGCCAGAATGGCTGTTAGTTTCCCTGGCTTTCTGGTGTGACTGACACAGCTCCTTGATCTTCACGCGGCACTGCTGCACGTCCCTCTTGTGTCCCTTCTCCAGCATGCCCTGGGATATCTTCCCGTAAATGTCCAGATTCCTTTTGCTGGCTCTGAGCTGAGCCCGACCGGACTCCTCGCCCCACAGCCCAATGAGATCTAAGACCTCTGGTCGACTCCATGCTGGAGCGCGTTTGGGCTTTGCAGTAGTCAGGAGGAGTACAGCGACAAAGCTCTATCCACGCTGGCTGCACAGGAAATGAAAATTCAAATTTTCCCAGGGCTTGAGGGGAGGGGACATTTCCGGGTAGTGTGACCACGGTACAGCACAGCGCGAATGTCCAGAGCGGTCACAATGGGGCATTGTGGGATACCTCCCGAAGGCCAATAACGTCGATTTAAGTGAGATTCTGTCTACACTGATGCTAAATCGAAGCAATAAATTCGAATTAGGCGCTGCACCACTTGCAGAGGTGGTTTTATTAAGTCGACTTTTGCTGCGACTTAAGTTGACTTAACTGCAGTGTCAGTGTAGACGCAAGTGTTCGGAAATCGATGTAAGTGACTTTACGTCGACCTCCGTCACCAGTGTAGACCAGGCCTAGGATGTATTTTGTCAGGCCTTTCCAACTTGAAGACATCTAACTTGTCTAATTCTTAACTTGTTCTTTTCCTGTTTTAGCCTCAGGTCCTACTTTGTTTACACTGATGTTCACTATGTTAGTCATCCAATCACTGCTAATGTTTTTGGTGAAAACGGAAACAAAAAAGGCTTTTAACACTGGCCATTGCTGAGTTTTATGTTATTGTCTTTCCCTTCTCATTGAGCAGTGGGCCTGTCCTGTTCTTGTCTTCCTCTTGCTTCTCATGTCATTTACCCCTACAAATATCTCCTCTGAGGATGCTCTGTCTTTACGTCTGCTTGTAACAATGTTCATTCGCCTCCTTGTGGCTGTGTCAGGAGGTTAGCTCCATTCAGGTCAGATGCCCTATTCAAATGGTTGCTCACACCATATTCTCCCTCACTCTATAGGACTCGCAGTGCTTCCTCTTCAAGACTCAGCCTTCCAGCCGGGTCACTGCATCATCTTCCCCTTCTAGGGTATCAAAGTCCCACTGGCTCCTCCATCCATATGCTATTCCAGACAGTCTTCCAGTCCAAGGCCAGGTCGCGTGCCACTTTCCCAGCAGCTGTTAGGGGAACCTGGGCCCGCCCACTACTCTCAGTTCCAGCCCAGGGACCCTGTGTCCAGCTACCACAGTCTGCTTGCTCCCAAACCCTGTCACTATTTTCCTAGACTGCTTTCTCCTTCCCTTGGGTTTACTGGTCCAAAATCCCTCCTCACAGGGAGTAACTGTAGACTTCTGCAGCCCCCTTCTGTTCTCAGCTTCATCCTTTTTATACAAGCCCAACCTGCTCCTTCCCAGCTGAGCTTCATCTTCAATTAAGCTTTATTGCTCCCTGGCTCTCTTCCAGATTAAATGACTTAATTTAGACTGCTCTGCCTTGTGTGGAGAGGACATCCCGTCACACTGCTGCTATCTGTTATGGGGTCAGTTTGCAACAGCTTTAGAAAAACCTCACACTGCAAATAGCCTTTGTTGCTAAAGTCACTGGAGTAAAAACAAATACTTCATCTAAAAGAAGTCTTTGGCTCGCCAAAGGCTGGAGGAAATAATAAAGATATCATGGCTTTTAATTTCAAGGCGGTTGTATTCATCTGATTTGGAGAGAGGCCAAATTCCAGTGTCTTCATTAATATCAAAGACATTTTGTACACTTTAGCTCAATTGTCTCTAAATATTCCAGTGACTGTTGTTTTTTTGTTTGTTTGCTTTTGTTTTAAATCCCATTAGATTGCCTTTGTCCACCTCAAGTGCTCCACATTCTGGGCAGTGTTACAGACCTGATCTTACACTCCTTTTTCAAGAAAATCACCTAGAAGTTTCTCAGACTCTGCAGGGAGAACAGAGAAAGCTAGGGGACTTTAATGGGAGTTTTCAGGATAACATCCTAGATTGGTTCCACAGGAGACCTGGGGCATTATCTTATGTTTTTTTTCCACTGGTCAACCCTTGGATTTAGATTTTAGTTACCACTAGAGTAGAAATGGTGTATATTTGTGAACGTTTTGGATAATATGGCAATATGTTTGTACATAATATAAAGTTTTTAATCTGATTTATAAATATAAGTGAACCTTCACAACACCCAGGAGAGAGAGAGATAAAGATTACCATCTCCACTATACAGATGGAGAAATTGAGACATAGAGAAGTTAAGTGTTCAAGTGCTCTCTGCTCAAGGTGACACAATGAGTCTGAGCCAGAGCTGGGAATTACAACCAAAGAGTACATCTACACTGCCAAAAAAAAACCAAATAAACCCCACAGCAGCAAGTCTCAGAGTCAAGGTCAACAGACTTGGGTTTGTGGAGCTCAAGGTCTGGGGATAAAATTAGCAGTATTGACATTTGTGATTGGGCTGGAAACCAGGGTCTGAGACCCTTCCACCCTCCAGGTTTCAGGGCTTGAGCTCCAGCCAATCATGAACATCTATACTACTATTATTAGCCCCACAGCGTGAGCCCTTCAAGCCCGAGTCTGTTGACCCATGCTCTGAGATTCACTACTGTGGGTCTTGTTTTGCAGTGTAAACCTACCCAAAGAGTCCAACCTCTCAGTTGTAGCCCATAGGACTAGTTTGCCTTTGCTATATTAACTGCCTTCCTTTCATTATGTTTAGCTGCTTTTATTATATTCAGCAGTAATCCAAGGAACCTACAGCTCTGTATCCTGTAAGACATTAGCTTCAGCATATGGCTTGAGGCCTATGAACTGTGAACAGATAAACGGCCCAACAGAAAACCCCAAGTATTGGGGAATTGAAAATAGAGTGTTTAACTGTGCACATTGGGGTTCCCAAGCCCAATTATATAATAATTTGAATAATACTGGGCCTATTCTTGGCACAAGAACCTGTCAACCTGCAAAGTGAAAACTGAAAATTCTTAAGTAATCAATATATATAATCTACATATCAGGCTATACAATCCCCTATTATAACATCAGATAACATCATTTGGGGTTTTTCTGGCATCTTTTCATCTGCGAGAGATGGTGGAAATTGCAACCAATGTTGTAGATGATTTGCAATGTCTCGTGACTAAATAGTTCGATCCGAGATTTTCATAATCTTTGACAGTTATTGCAAATATACGTACCTTGGTTGGGAGCTGCTTGCATCCTATAAACTCTTCAAGCTGTAGGTGCCAGCTCCTGTCATTGACTTTGATGCTCTGATGAAGACAGTGGCGCCACTTGTTACGATCACTTGCCAAGGTTTCCCATCTGTCAGGATGAATTCCAAATTCCTTCATATCTTGCTTGCATCCGTCTTTATGATAAAGCTTGGGACGTCAAATTGTTCTTGTTCCCTCTAATAGCTCCCCATATAGTATGTCCTTAGATATGTGTCCATCTTCCAACCTGCTCAGATGGCCCAGCCAGTGCGGTCATCTTTGCTTGAGCAGGGCTGCCACACTTGGTACATTTGCCCTTTGAAGAACCCCTGCATTGATAACTTTAACTTGCCGTTTGATGTTAAGTATGTGGCGTAAGCAGTGTAAATGGAAACTGTTTAACCTTTTTTCCTGATGTGCATAAGTTGTCCATGTTTCTCCACCATACGTGAGAGTGCTGAGGATGCAAGCTTGGTACACTAGCATTGTGGTCTTGATGGTAAGCTTCGAGTTGGTTCCATGCTCTTTTGGTTAGTCTACTAAAGGTGGTGGCAGCCTTTCCAAGGCGAACATTTAGTTCTTCATCCAGTGAGAGGTTGGCAGTCACTGTAGAACCTAGATAGTTGAACTTTTGGACTACTTCTAGCTGGTTTGCATTTAAAGTGATTAAATGATCTTGTGGAACCCCCTGTCCTAATACAACCGTTTTCTTAATACTTATGGTGAGAGCAAATGCCTGACAAGCACTTAAAAGGGGATCCAGGAGTTCTTGTAGTAGATCTTCCTCATGGGCTATAGGAGCAGCATTGTCAGTGAATAGAAGTTCCCTGATTAGCATCTTTTTTATTTTAGTCTTTGCCTTAAGTCGTGAGAGATTGAAGAGTTTCCCATCTGATCTTGTGTGGAGATACACACCATCTTTCATGTCCTTAAACACACACTTCAGAAGTACCGAGAAGAAGAGTCCAAAGAATGTAGGGGCAAAAAGACATCTTTGCTTCACTCTACTTTTCATCACAAAACTGTCCGAAGTAGACCCATCAAACTGGACATTTGCTCTCATGTTGTCGTGAAATAAACAGATAAGACTTAACAAGGTTGATGGACATCCTGTCTTTTCTAGTATTGCAAATAGATCTGCTCTGCTGACTGTGTCAAATGCTGTGTCCAAACAATGCATCTTGATTGACATTTTCTCTGACAAAAACAACGTCTTGGGGTTCCCACTGTTGGCTCCCATTTAAATGGCTTATATATGCCACATTAATGATACAGCAGATTAAAAAGTATAGTCAATGAGGTTTTGCAAGATCTAATATCCTGACTGATTATTCAACTCCAAAACTTGTAAGGGCCAAAATGTGATTAAGCTTCATATGATACACATATCTGTTAATACTCATATTCAGAACAGCGTCACTGTTACTTGTCAATGAGCTCAGTTTAGTTCCTGTGTTTTAAACAAGGCAGAAATAGTAGGGCAAATAGTTGCAAGTATGCACTGAAGTAAAAAGCCAGATAGTAGTTCTTCATTGTGTATCAATTTGGCAAGCTGGTATGCATCTGTGTAAACAAGTGTGGGAGTGTAACTGCTTCAGGAGAGTATCTAAGAACTTCTGTATGTCATTATTTAATGGTCAGGTTACCAACTGCTAAGAGCCCATACTCACAGAAAAAGCATGGAAGGCCCAACATGATAGGCAGACATCACATCCCCCTGCAGCTGGTTGTTAAGAAATTCCTTTTGGAACACTGAGTTGTGACCCATTTCATATCTGTGTCTTTCTTTGTGTAGTCATCTTTTATGAAGTGGTCTATTTATGAGACAGAGGTCCATGGGTCCAGCCATTGATAGAGCCGTCTTTCCTTTGCTGTGGTACATGGTATGGTCTTTGCATACATGCAGCATTATGTGTGGGATGAATCCACCATCTCATATCCTTTGGATATGGGAGAGGAACTTGCATGTATCTGGACTATAGCAACATGATATACCTGGGCATTAAGCTGTTGACTCCAATTAGTACAGAGGGCAACACAGCCTACTGTGAGTGCATCAAACCTGTCCTCTGCTCTCTACATAGAAGATCAAATCAAGTTCAAGATCTCAGTCCTTGTCTTGAAGGCTCTCAATGTCTTCGGTCCAGGATATCTAAAAGATTGCCTGAAGATTCAGGATGAGGACTGTGCTTGACAACTCGGTTTCTCGGCCACAAGGGAATTGTCCACTGCAAGAGTAAAGCTCAACTGTGCAAGAGACAAGAGTGTTCGCAGGGACTCATCCTGTACTGTGGAATGAACTTCCACAGGAACAAAGGACCATCACTAGCCTCAACGCCTTCCACTCCAAGTGCAAGGTCCACGTCCTAGGTTGTGCTTTCTATAACGTAACGCAGCATGTGTATATTAAAACTACCCAAACGTAACACTAATTTGCCCAAACAATTTTTCCCTTAGGGAATGGATGAGCGAAAGAATAAACCACACATGACAGTTTTAGTTCTGTTGCTTAATGCACTTCTGGAAGGTACTCAGATACTACAGTGATGAGTGCAGTACAAGAACCTGTAGAAAAGAGAAGACAACCTTTTGATAGGGATGTGTGCTCTGCCTTCATAAGACTAGCTTCTCCTCAGAGCACCGAAAGTGTCATGTGGACTGTCTACACCCATTCACTAGCAACTTGATGGCTGTGCACACAGTTGTGCTGTGCTTTCTGTTTCTCATATGTTTACTTTTCATAAGAAGCAAGGGTGTTGGACTTTTGGGCAGAAATTTTTATCCTGCCATATTTCCATTCATCTATCCCCTGGAGGAGGAGGAGGCCAAGGTCTTGCTCGGAATCTGTTACTTCAGCTCAGACGCTGGAATACCTTTTGGTTCCACCTCACCCACTGGACACTCATTTTTGCAAAATGTGGAGTCATGGCCCATCATCCTTGACTCTCCTACTTCCCTTATGTAACCAGCCCATAGGCCCTGTTGAGTAGAAATATGTAGCAAAGAGTGCAAGTTCCTTCACCCTGTGCTGAACGTGGAGTAGGCTTTATTATACAGAATTTGCCCAGAAGCTCTGTGTTTTTCCAACTGCCTCTGGAGATTCACTGCCACTTCGCCGGTACATCTCAGTACTGAATTGAGACCAGTGTCATCACCAAATGAGGCTGTAAACTCCAAACAAAGAAAAAGCCTATTTCAGCTCATACTGTAATCCATGGATGTCAAAAAGAACCTCCAAACCAGACTCTCTAGGTGGACAGAAACTCAGATCCATGAAGAAAACTATTTGAATAAGAGTCTGTTTTTTACAGTAAACAAGGTGGATGACGTCACAGGATCCTTTTGCTAAGTTTTTTTCTCAGGCGTAAGGACTATAGCTCAACAGCAGTTTAGCAAGCCACACAGATTAAATAAGCAATAACATGTTGGCTGCAAGATCAGCTGTGAGAGAGGCTATGGGATTTCAGACCTCCTAAACCAGGAATATTTCACAGACAAAGAAAAAGCTGGCAACCAATAGAAATCAAGGTTTTTCTGTCTTATTGAAGGAAAGGAGGTTGGAATACAGACAAAAAAAGCGGCATCAATCAAAACTTTTCATATTGTCACGTTTTTATACTAAACAAGATAAACTGGTGGGGGGGGGGACATCATCAATGTGGTAGTATATCTAGTAGATCAATGTATTTAAGTATTATCAACATAGTTAGTATACTAATATGAGCTTCTCGAAACCATGTTCTAAAAGGAACATTATAATCTGTTTTTCAAAGAATGAACTGTGGTTCATGTTTTGTGCATTGGATCTTTTTTTTTTTTTTAATTTTTTTTAAAAAGTGATAATTAGGTCTGAGCTTGATATTGCTTAATCTAGTTTCACACGAGTGTAAACTGCACTACACTGCACTCAGTGGATTTATTCGGATTTATGCTAGTTCCACTGAGAATACAATCAGGCTCCATCTCTCTCAGTTCTGGGGGAGAAGTAATGTTCATTACCATTTATTTTAAGTGTCATGGGAAAAGTAAGTGTGTTTGGGGAGCAAATTTGGTGACTGGGGGAGCTAATCAAAACAGTTATCTCTGAGAGAGTCAGTGTTTGTATTTACAAACACTGGCCCAGATCCTACAACCTGGTGCATATGGGTGGACTCCTTTTAAAGTCATTCGGTTCCATGTGAGCTAAGGAGTTTGTTCTCACAGAGTTAGAAAGTGGATTAGGGCCATGATTATTTCTTCTTCACATCATTTATCTCTCCAGACATTTTCATGGTGTTTGAAAGTATAATCATAGAATCCTAGAAGCGCAGGACTGGAAGGGACATCAATAGGTCATCTAGTCCAGTCCCCTGCACTGAAGCAGGACTAAAAGTCTTATCTAGACCATCCCTGAGAGGTGTTATCTAACCTGTTCTTAAAAAACTCCAATGACAGAGATTCTGCAACCTCCCTAGGTATCTGTATTGTATTTTAAGTGTATGCAGGCAAGTTTAGTTGATTTAGTGGGGGGGAGCATTTGTATAGAATTGTGTTATATAGAGCTACCTGAATGTTTACAAACAAGTTTTGTAGCCAAGTCTATAGGAGATCATACATTTACGGCAAAACTCCCATTAACTCCACTGGGCTTTGGATCAGGTCCTTATTGCAGGAAAGGCAGCGAGTAATATCCCATAAATCTGATGTTTAAACTCCAAATATCCTGCCTCAGACAGTGTAAATGAGTTGAATAACTACATGTTTATTATTATGCCATGTGCCTAGATATTAGCATAACTAAAAACATGGGGGAGAAATGTCATACACACACCCACACACCTATACAAATATAATTATAATTTCTCTCTACATTCACAATAGACTTTTATGGAAAATATTGTATTACCTACTTTGTCTTGGAACATTTGTTATGTAAAAAATGTTTAAGATAATACTGTCTTATTTAGCATTTTTGAAAATCATATGGCCAGCCAGGACTGCTACTGTCACGCTTAGTAACCATATAGATGTATACTCACTTAGAGTGACCAGATAGCAAGTATGAAAAACTGGCATGGGGGCGAGGGATTATAGATGCCTATATTAAAAAAAAGCCCAAAATGTCGGGACTGTCCCTATAAAATCTGGACATCTGGTCACCCTAACCTCACTAACTGCAAGTTGTGCATAATAGATCATTTATGCAAAAATGTATTCCTGCTACTATTACCTTTTGCTCTCTTACCTAACCCCTCTGTTTGTTACATCCATTTGTGTCTGTTATGAAGTTGTTGTGCCGACATCCACACACGGAATAGCTCACAGGATTGGGCCCTAAAATTGGGGAAAGGATTGCTTCTTCCTTATCTATCTGGAAAGTGTCTCACGCAATAGGGCCGCCAATTTATTTGGAGTGCTAGCCACTACTGCAAAACAAGAAATAACTAATAATAAAAAAAATCAGAAATTGCTTAAATGCATTTGCTTTAAGGAGAAACCTCTTCCAGACTAGAGACATTCTGTATTAATGTACATATTCATTATATATACAAAGCATAGGGGCTGATTAAGGTCTCAGGAGTGACTTCTTTATCTACATCCGACACGTCTAAGAATTGCAATAGAAAAAAATCTAGTTCAGATGATCAGGCAGTTATTGAAGAATACTTGTTAGAGGCAGGATAATCTGAAGTGTATGTAAACTGCATTCACTTTTTAAATTTTATTTTATTTCTTGGCCTGAAATATCCCTATTTACACTAGTTTAAATTTAGGCCATAGATCCAGGGTCTGCCCTCAGTTAGCCCAGCCCAAATCAGTAATAACTCCTTTGAAGTCAATGCAGTTACACCAACACGATCAGAATCTGACCCATGGAGTTGAGCAGTGTGTAATACATACATAATCTGGCAGGGTGCTGCAATCTCATGTTGGGTTGCGGTGCAGTTTGCAATATTAGTGGGCTGCAGAGTACCGTCAGATGGGTAAAGATGCCAGTCACCACCCCTGAGACACAGAGAGAGAGACAGGAAAACCTGACACTCCTGGATTTGTGTGAAAAATTCTCCAAGAAAATTCTTTCTCTCCCTCCGGCCCCTAAACTCTTTGTGAATGGGGCCAGTGCAACATGTGGCCTTTCACCCCGCCCAAGCACCATTGCCAGACAGCCACACTCAGAGAATTGTTTGTTAATAGTCCAATTAGATAATTGCCATCTTTCACTCCTTTTGCTCTACATTTCCCATAAAGGAATGAATAAGGACAGCAGCATGAAGAGGGCTTCTGCCCTGCAAGGTGACAAGAAGGGCTGGAGCATGCTCTTTGCACAAGGCCATTTGCTTGAATTGAATCATTGTAGCCTAATCAATGGTCTTATTGGATTACTGGCTGTTGCGGTTCTCAAAGATATTGTAGCAGAGACAATGAAATAGCTAGGGTAAAACTTTTTTTTATCCTTTAGCAGATCACGCAGATGAGATTTTTCACGGGCTATCTCTCTCTCTCCCTCTCTCCCCTCCTGGATCTATCTGAACACAAAGCTGTTTTTTTTCCTTTTTCTTCAATGAGCAGGCTCTACCAATAGGTTCAGTGTTTGTGAAGGTGCAGAATTAGCACACACACACACACACACACACACAAAAAGCAAGTATCTGAACTGAATTAAGAAGAGGTAGGAGTTTAAGATGGCTGTCTGTGGAGAGATGTGTTAAGGAGGATTTCTGCTGGGCTTATCCTCCGCTTCCTTGGATAGACCCATTTAAGGGAAAACTTTTTGTGTGGATGGTGGTTTGCTTGTTTGTTTTGACTCAGACCTGCTTTTCTGCAACTACATTTTTTTTCCAGCCTTTCCTAGCAGCTTTATTCAGATTTATTTGGCGTGCCTTGGATAAAGCCACTATATAATCTGGAGGGTCAAAGGCAGACTGAAGAAAGTTAATAATGGCTGCTAATGGTGCTAACAATTCAGGGTGAATCTTGTCAAAAGTTTCCCCCCCCCTTTTTTCCCCCCTCTGGAAGTCTCAGTCTTTTGATTGTGTGTTTCCTGAAAGCAAGACCAATCATTTCAGTTTATTCACTGGCTAAACTCTACTTGATTGGGGACAAGCACACAAACCATCCATTACGATCTGATATATTATCCAAACAATTTAGTGTATTCATGAGGTAACCTAAATGTGGAGGCTGCAAAATTACCCGTAATCAATTGAAACAGCGAGTGCGCGTCCCTCTGTGTGTCTAACAACTACATGTCTCTGTAATAAGGCAGACATTAAATCATTTTGGAGTTGTACTGTTGAGTACCTGATCGCTGGGGCTCAGGGAAACTGGACAGTCACATTAGGACGCTGGGATTGAGAAAGCTGCTGCCTTTCTGTTGGGATCCAACCCGACCTTCCTTGCTACAGGCGCTTTTACAGATCCCCCCCGATCTGACCGTCGGCTGTGCAATATCCAGCCTAGACTTTCTTTTCTTTTCTTCTTTTTTATTGCACTACATGTTTGGGAAACAAGACAAAATGGACGTTAGATGCAATTCAGAGGCTGAAGCTAACCGGGTCTCGAAGAACGGACATAAAGAGGGCAAGGAAAGCAAAGGGTCTGAAGGAAATCTTTCTACTTTTTTGAAGGATCAGCAAGGGACTTATTCTGCCTCTGCAGTTTCGGAAGAGTGTAATAAAAGTAAATCTAGTTCTGCAGACCCGGACTATTGCAGAAGGATCCTAGTTAGAGGTAGGAGTTTTGGAGTCGTGTTGTGTGTGTGTGTGTGTGTGTGTGTATCATCTGTATTCGCGTCTTCTTTACACAAATAGAAGTCGGGGTTTCAAGATGTTCCTCTTTTATTACGGACCCGAAGAAAAATCCCGTTGTAGATTTTCATGCGGTGTTTCCAGTGGCAAGTGGTTCTAAGTCAACAGCGGTGTTCATGGGCCCGATTTTTTTCTCCTCTTTTATTAATTCACTTCCGTGGTTCATGGGAAAAGTTTATCGGCCTGACATTTGTTTTCCACTTTCTCTTTGTACCTCTTAAACACCCACCGTGGTTGCTGTGAAATACATGATTTGCAGCCTTTCTTGATTCGCGATAGGCTTTCCCAGCGGTGCCTTCTTCTGCAGAGAGCATTGCCAGTGCCCAGGTTAACTCCAGACCGGTTAAAGGCATGCCCGAGTAATTCGGATCAACGCAATTCATAAACAGCAACCGCGGTTTAATTTTGTAATGCCTACACCTCCCTCCCGCAGGTGAACGTGCTTGCTTTAAGTGGTTATTTGGCACTCGAAAGGAGGGGCCCTGATAAATCATGTATTTCGCCTTTTGGATCCTGGTACGTTTGTGCTGCTTGTGTTTTTGTTGGATTTTGTATTTTATTTGGTGGCTGGGATGCATAAAATACGGTAGGAGGTTTCTGCTGGGTCCTCTCTTCTAATGTAGATTTTACCGGGTTGCTGGGTAGAAGAACGATTTCTTAAACAATCACCATTTAAAGAGCGGTGAAAAGCAGACAGGAGGGATTGAATGGGCTTTCTGTCTATTTACTGGTCTAACTTCCCTCCTCCCCATCCTTCGGATCATTGCCCGGTCCGCTAATGAAATGATTTTCTAGTGCTTTGCAAAAATTGCCAGTGGAAATTACAGTTTTTTTAATGGTGTGTGTGTGTGTGTTTGGGGGGGGGGGGAGGGGAATAAAATTATAATAAAAATAATGTAAAGCAGGCCTGGTAAACAATAATTAATCCTTGCGCGACCGATTGACCCCAGAGAGAGGTCAGATTGAAATGATGTGGCCATCTATGATTTATGGAGGTAAAATTACGGAAAGCAAGGTGGGGAATGCTTTCCTGTCCGAGGAATCCAGCTCGAGCCTGACAGCTGTGCTAATAAGATTGGTCTTGCTCCCTTTGGACCGGTGCTAAAATAAAAGTGAGGCTTGTGTGTGTGGTTTGTTCTGGTTTTGTTTTTCTCCCCTCCCCCCCCCCTGGCATTTTTAAAGAGTAAAGAAGCGGCCATAAACTCTGCAATGCAGCGTGCTGGATGCACTCACCGGCCCACAAAACCACCCAGGGCATGAAACGAATCGAAACGTTTTGTAAGCTCGAACCGGTATTGCCCAGGCACTGTAACCGCTGCTTTTTGGCGTGGGAGGCTGGCGTGAACCAATAACAATAGTCACCCAGCAACAACAAAGAATAATCCTGCCGTTTACAACCGGAACGGAATCGGGTGCAGGGACCTTTTCCACGAAGGATGGTGTTGTTTACCGCCCTGCGAGGTGGTGCTGGTGAAATATATTAAACGGCTTTTAGAAACAAAGTTGGGCTGGGCGAATGATTGACAGATCTCTGCCTCCTCTTTTCCTGGGTACGGTACCCACGGGCCATGCCCCGGGTTCACGATTCCCCACGGCTGCCCGGCTAACCTAAGCGAGCCTGGCTCTGGGGCAGGAGGTGGGCTGGATGCGGTGCTGAGGGGCGGAAAGCAGCGCTTTCCATTGCTCTGCAGCGGTGCCTGGGTGTAAAGTGACTGCGCGTTTCTTTGCCAGATGCCAAAGGTTCAATAAGAGAGATTATTCTGCCTAAAGGACTTGATCTGGACCGCCCCAAACGCACCCGCACTTCCTTCACCGCGGAGCAGCTGTACCGGCTGGAGATGGAGTTCCAGAGGTGCCAATACGTGGTGGGACGGGAAAGGACCGACCTGGCTCGGCAGCTCAACCTTTCGGAAACTCAGGTAGTCCCAGAGAAATCACCCGGGGAAACGAGCTGCGAGGCACTGCAGAGACCTCTCCACCCCCCTCCCGAGACACTCAGAGTCCCAGCCCAGACACACTTCTCAGGGAGGCAGAGAGAGTCACGCAGCTGAAGGCTAGTCCACATAAACACCTGCTCCCAGACTTCAATAGTCTAGATAGGCAACGGCTGGTTCCAGAGCACACTGCCTGGTTCACACAGGACCGCAGGCCTCCTGGCAAACCCCATCGCACAGTTAGTGGCAGACCATTTCCCCGCACATAACCACAGCGATCTATGAATATTCAGCCTCAGACACAACCTGGCAGCCCAGTTTTTATACACACACACACACACACAGGTCAAAAACTCAGCCACAGTACGTCGCAAATCTCTCCTGGAAGTCAGTACGTGAGCGCGAAGAGTTTTCCGAGGAGACATTCAGCACACACAATTAGCAAAATGAGCATTAGCACAGTGACGCTTGGAGGGGGGAAAAAAATTGCTTTCAAAATATGTGGCATTGAATTCCGGAGGTGGGGGGGGGGGGTGTCAGATTTGAAAGACGAGCGGGTGTGAGCAATGCAAACCACCGTACCTTTCATAACACAAGTCCGCATGCAGGCAGCAGTCACTACTTTCCATGGACTGTTGAGTGGATTCGGATCAAGTCATGGCATTTTAAACAGTCTAAAAAAGTAAGTTACTCACAAGCATATCATCAACAAATGCAGAGAGCATCAGTGACTTTCTATTAGATACGTTTACGTGCCCCGCTAAAGCTTCTCGTGTTTGATTTTGCCTGTGAGTGTCTTTACATTGTTTTGTTTTTTACGTTTGGAGTGTGTGTGTGTGTGTGTGTGTGTGTGATTTCATAGAATCGGATTTAAAATCTGTCCGTGTGCAATTTGACGATGAAAGGATCTGGAATCATGCTGCGTTAAAATTGACTCACACACACACACATTCTATTTGATTTTCATTTCCTTTTTATCTGGCGTGGGGGTTGGGTTGCAGCACCGGTCCCATTTTAAGTTTTCAAGCCCAAATAAAAAAAGGGATCCTTTGCCTCTCACAAAAATCAGCTCAGTATTGGGCCACCTATTCTAGAGGACCAAGGAAGAAGAATAGTCTTTTTATAGAGAGATTTTTTTTGCCTCTGTTGCAAAATATCTAGAGCTGGGATGATAAGGGGGGAGCCAACTTCTTCGGTAATTTAGCGTCCCCTGATCTCTTCATATAGTGTATGAAACAGTGTCTAATATAGGAGGTGAGATGGGAAAGAAGGAAGGAAAGAAGGAAGGAAATATTGCATGGAAGTTACTCTGAATGAGAAAATCTGGCGGGAAGAATAATGTAATACGACAGAGGAAAAAGTAATTGTATTATTATAATTAGCTACTTTGGGGGAAAATGCTAGAAGCTCCCCAGTGGTTCATAACAGAACATAGACAGCCGGGAAATAGTCCTACTTTTGTGCGTACCACAGATTTGAAACCATCTTATTTGATGTACTTAGCTTTCATTCCTACCTCTGATTAAATGAAATAGATTGGTGGACAGTAGCAAAGTTTCTGCCCAATTTGACTGCATCTCCTTTTGGGTTTGTTTTCTTGGGAGGGGGGGGGAGGACTTGTTGACATAACAGTGACTATATAGTACTTTATAGTTATGCAGGCGGTGGTCTGTCAATATTTATGTCAGTTAAAACTATTAAAAGTGTTTAATAGTGGGGGGGGGGGAACCAAACCAGCGAAAAAGAGCACACGTCTAAAGACTGGTTTCGCATTTCGTTCAAAGATCCAGTACTGCAATCAATCCCTCTGACAAGCCCATTAGCCTTTCTGTGCTGCTAGGCAGGTATGACACGTTCAATAGGCTCAGAGGCTGTCGAAATATAGAGGCGATGTCTTTGAGTTAAAATAATAAAATACTTTGGAATGGGCGAATGGGCCGCAAGCCCCTGAGATGCGGGGAGAGCGCGGAGCAGCTGTGCCAGGCCTTCCTCGGCAGTGAGATCCGGGAGCGGCAGAGATCCGGAGTCCCCGCGTTGCTGTGAATGGATCCGCGTTTCTCCACGCGCTTTGTTAATTTCACGCTGGCAGGGAGGGAAGAGGGAGCGGAGCGGCCGGTGCACGCCGGGGTCCCCGGGTGTGCAGCCGAGCCGCCTGCCGGAGTGATCCGCCTGCCTGCCACGAGCTTCCGTGCTGGGGCTGGCTTAAATAAAACACGTTTCAAGAGTCCGATCCTGCTACCCTGCATGGGAACCCCTGGCAAAATGTCCACCGGCTGCAGGAGAGGAGGATCCGGGCCCCTTACGGTGCCTCTCAGTTACACACCTCGCCCAAAGCCGGAGCTCGTTGATCCTAGGCAGGATTTCTTCCCCCCCCCTTTCCCCCACACACCCCAGTTGTAAAAAGTGCTGCTGAATGGTGCTCCCATTTCAGCTCCTTACATTTCCCTCCCCCCCCTCCACCCCACCCTCTTTAATACTCCCCGCAGGCCCCGATACACTGTAAACCCATATTTCGGAGTGGTCAAGCGGCAGGTCATTGTCCAGTCCTATGGCTGGAGTGGAAGGGGTGTGTATTTGTGTGTGTGTGTGTGTGTGTGTGTGTAAATGGAGGAAGGCCGTAGTCCGACAGCCCCTTCGCCTCCTCCCCGCCGGGCCGGGCTGGGCTCCCGGACCCCCGGGCGGTGCTGGTCCCCCCGCCCCGCTCACCCTGTGCTTCTCTCCCCCGGCTCTGCAGGTAAAGGTCTGGTTCCAGAACAGGCGCACGAAGCAGAAAAAGGACCAAGGCAAAGACTCGGAGCTGAGGTCCGTGGTGTCCGAGACCGCCGCCACCTGCAGCGTCCTCCGGCTCCTGGAGCAAGGCCGGCTGCTCTCCCCGCCCGGACTGCCCGGCCTCCTGCCCCCCTGTGCCACCAGCGCCTTGGGCTCGGCGCTGCGGGCCCCTAGCCTCAGCCTCGGCGCCACGGGCGCCCCCAGCTCAGGGACCGCGGGCGGTTCCCCGCACCCGCCGGCGGTGAGCGGCTCGGCCGGGCCCCCCCAGGCTGCGGGACTCCACGCCTCCCCTGGCGCCGGCCACAACCTCTTCAGCCTGCCGGTGCCAAGCCTCCTGGGCTCGGTGGCCAGCCGGCTGTCCTCCAATCCCTTGACAATGGCCGGATCCTTGGCAGGAAACTTGCAGGAACTGTCAGCCAGGTACTTGAGTTCCTCTGCCTTCGAGCCCTACTCCAGGACCAACCCTAAGGAAGGCGCTGAGAAAAAAGCCCTGGACTAACTCTAAGTAACTCTCTGTATTTATATTTATAGTATCTATTTGTGGCGATATTTATGGGATAATGACACGTTAGCATCTCATCAGCCCTCCCCTCATTTCCCCCCCCACACACACACACACACCACACACACACACACACACACACACACACCCCAAACTGCTCCTCCATAACAACCCCACCACCACCACCACGCTTTCCTCATTCCCCAGTGCAAGGTACTCAACTATTTTGAGAGGAGAAATCCTACCCACGGCGTGGGGAAAGCCCACACCCAAGTGTAGCCACTAAAGCACCGGATTCCAGACGAAACAGCCAGGAAGGAACACCGGTAGTGATCCCCCCACACACACACACACCGCCCCCTTTTTAACGTGGGAGCCTGTGATGGGGAAAGGCCGTGTTAAACCCCAGCATTTGGAATCGAACCAATGCAAAGCTAACGACGAGCCACGTTTTTATTTGGGGAGGAGGGGGGAAGGGGAAGTAGTTTGCAGTTGAATCGTAACAATTTGGACTGCACTCTGCATTAAACCAATGCAAACCGATGGGGGAAGGCGATTCCAAACAGCCAGCCAGAAATGGAGCCATCAGGTGGATTTAAATGTGTTGTCAAGACTTCAGTGACGCTAAGCACAAATATATTCAAGGTTTTGTGGCCCCATATATATATATATATATATATATATATATAACACACACACACACACACATATATATATATATATATATATATATATATATATATATATATATATGCGCTGACTGCACTACATTAACCGTTGAGTATCCTACTTTTTTATTTATCTTTGCCCTTGATACAGATCCAAGCCAGAAAAAAAGTCTATCAACTTTCTTTTGTTTTAAATCTTGACTATTTTAAGGCTCGGAAGAGACCGCCTTTAAACTGTGTGCATTGCACGCAGATACAGAAAGCAGTGGCTTTAGAGAATTGTCATAAAACCAATCTCTCACTTCGAGATAAAGCAACGCCCCTTTTTTTTTCTCGTTTCCCGAGCTAATTCTTCGAATCGAAAAACAAAATACAAAATAGTGCAAAAGTCAAGCTGGTTTTAAATAAGGGCAGTAACCGCCAGAGAGCCGTAATTACATCTATTACAGCCATTGTAATGGCATTTTTTTCTATTTGAGTTTCCAATACTTTCAAAGTGCATCTAAATTAAACATCTTTAGGGTTTCCTCCTTCCATAATACCCTCACACACTACTCACACTTTAATTCAAATGAAAGTAAAATAGCAAGAGCATAGCTTTTTTGTTATTATTTCTGTCCTTCAAAATCCATCCGTGTAACAATCCTTTTTTCTTCTTGCATACGTGGCTCTGGTATTCTGTCCACCCACACGTTTATTCCACACGTTAGCACTACATTTCAGTACTTGAATGTGTCAGCAAAGGGTTCCTGCAGTTAGCTAGGTTGTTTGTTTAGTTTCTTTTCTTTAACCTTTCCTATAACGCGTTTACAAAGTGTATAAAGACATGCCACCAGACTTTAACCAAAAATAATGACGAACAGTGGAATGGTTGCGGTAGGGTAGAGCATTAACTATAGACCAGAACCGGGGAGCGCGAGAGAGGGCAGGACAGACAACAAACTAGTAACTTTATTGTGAAGTATGTACGTCTGAAGTTTCTAGACAACTAGTGGAGAAAATAATGAATGAATCGAGCGCCGAGAACTGGCTACTAACGTTTGTTCTGGATGTTTTTGGATATTTGGATGTTTTGTATTTATGTGGTGAGAGTGAAATATATTCTATCTATATGACGCCAGAAGTAGGTGTACTTTCGTCTCGTATTTAAAACACCAAAATTACCATCTGATATGTACGATGCAAAATGTAAACAAAAAACCAACCCCCTCCACCCCCTTTCTAGTGGATGTTCTGAAGCCGATTGCCTTTCTGGAATGATGCTTCTGTTGTGGGTCTTGAACAGATGGGACAGTTTGGGATCCACAATTAAATAGCCGAGTTTGCACCAGTTTTAAAAACCAACACAACTCTCTAAACATTGCGTGTAGTTGTTTATTTAAATGAGGACTGCGATTCAATCGATTAAACCTCGGGCTTGCTTCCTGGCTGGCCAATAATCAGTGTCATTCGCTGAAGCGATTTCCCCATGTGTTAATACCAAAACCGACACTACGCTAGATTTTCAGACTGTGATTTCCCCAACCCTTGTGCATCTGTGATCTCTTTCTATAAGAAGGAGAAAGAGAATGAAATATTAACGATAAACCAAAGGGCTCTCAGGAAAGAGAGAATCCCCATGGGGGCCCGATCCTGAGCTCAGAGGGGAGTTTTGTCTGGGAAATCAGTGTAGGACTGGGCCTTCTAATGACGGCCGCTGTTACAAACAGGTGCGAAAATAAAAATCAGAGAGATTTCCTAGACTGCTTATGTCTAAACCGACGTCGGTTGCAATTCACGTGGCTTCCAGCAGAATGCCGGCGGAGTTCAAGGGCAATACAAATTGTTGCTTATTCTGGATTTCCTCATGCAGAGTTCTCAGTCCTCTCCCTGTGTTTCTCGTTTGCCATTCTTTAGCTCACCAGGGTAATCTAGTTCCTTGGATCAAAGGTATTAACTAACCTGTAATGTCCAACCCGGCCATGCACTTTTTAAAAACAAATCGAAATTCAGGATCCATAACCACTGTACCTTCATGGCTGAAAGTATTTATTAGCCGCTTTTCAACAACTGCTGGATAGCAACTGTACACCGGATCGGAGCCCGTGCGGATCTCTTCTTGTCATTACTTTGAACTGGGGCAGCGTTAGCAATTCTGATTTTCACCAAAACTCACTTCTTTGTGCGCAGATATCCGGAAGGGGGTGGTTATTATTCTAGCAGTTCCTGCATCAAACTCTAAGAGAAAGATCAACCAGCTTTTCGAGTAAGAGACATTTCGAAGGCGATTTCCCATCCTGCGTTCCCCGGGATATCCCCTGCCACCAGCAGTAGTATTTTTTAGGAGTTACCAGGCAATTAGCCCCGTTGTTTATTCTCCATCTTTCTTTTAGAGTTATTTCCAAAGTGGACAGCTACCCTGCTCCAAAATCAAGTGGAGATTTTTTTTTTTAACTTTGCAGACACGTCAGAAATGATCGAGGGATATGGATCTGATTCTTTACGGAGGACATTTGCTAGCGATTAGATGTGGACTCTTCTTTTGCTTCATTTAAACCTCCAAGAGACAAAAAAAAAATTAATCAAACTAAAGAAAATGCTGAATACGATGAAAGATTTTCACCAGCAAGAATAAAACTAAGTTTACGTTTTCTAGGGGTTTAATTTAAAATAATAATAATTATTATTATTAAAAATGACGCAGTTTTAGTCCTCGCGGAACTGGGGGAGGAGAGATTGTGTACGTAATTCATGTTGTTTTCTTTACCAAAAGAAAAACCACTGGTGCTAAACCAACTCCCATTTCCCGTCTCCCCCGCCCCAACTACCCATCTCCTCCCAACCTCCTCCGTTATGAATATAGCAAACTGATGAGTCTGCCCCGGATGAAATTCACAAGCGTTTCCATTATTCCCCATTTGGAAAAACTGTAACTCCATTTTGGCAAATGAATTGATCAATAAAAAGAAGACGATTATTTTTTAATCTCCCCCTCGCTCTGTCTTTCCAATTGAACCAAGGCACAGTTTGATGGTAACTATTTACCTTGAGAGCTTAAAATTGGTGAAGCTCCCAGCCGGTGTATCCAGGCCTCCTCTACTCACCACTTCCACACGGTGCGCTGTTATTGTTTTCAAAGAAGCCTCTCCTGCAATAATGAAAAGTGTATTTGTCATTAAAAAAGCCTCCGGAAGCAATTTGAGTCAATTTCAGGATTCCACCCACACACCCCGCGCCGTCCAAGCGCCGCACAACCTGCGGGTTTAAAGCAAAGGGAAGGCCAACGTACTCCTGAATCTTCGCCATGTCCCACAGTCCCAGCTCTGGAGTCATGCCCGTGGGAAGCAATTCTGCCCCTCCTCTGTGGTCGAGTTGTGGTCGATCATTATGGCGAATGCCTTTATTCAAGCCAATGTAAAGTTAAATACTCCACATTCTACTTTTGGTTAGGGCAAGACAGTGAGAACACCTGTCTCTATTCTGGTTCTGAAGGGTTTTTATTTTGTTGTCGGTGGTGGTGATTTTGGTTGTGTGGGTGAACAGCCTAGTTCATTTTTAAATAGACAGGTCCCGTTCTGCTCCCAGATACGTGACTGGGTTCGTGTGTTTTGGAGCAAGAATGTAAGTGAGGGGTCTGCTTAAAATCACTTCGCTGTGCAGCTCCTTTAAATTCTAGCTACCCAGTTTCTGTTCTTCAGTTAAAGCCTGGGTGTTACAAAAGGAGTTGGAGGTGAGCTAAAGACAGCCACATAGCCTCCGCAGTAAAGCAGTTTGAGTTCAGTATTACTTCAGACCTTAATGTTTGTCAGACCCGTAGCTTTTCTTCCAGGTGGAAGGGTAGGACTGGGGAGCAGATTTTCCGTTTGTTTTTTTAAACATGACCTGGTCGCCCTGGGTTAAGTTTATAAATTCTCCCTTGCGTTTCAATACAACGAATAAAACAAACCCCGAGACAGGTAATACACGTGAAATGTTAAGCTAATTTTTTTGTAGAGAGATGAGAAAAATCCCTCCTGTAGGTTTGTTTTTTAAAAGGACCGATTAAAATCCATACATATCTATATCTCATTACCGGTGTTATCAATAATAGCTTCTTTTATTAAAAGGTAAAGGATGTTTCCAAGCTACACACCGCCCATTTATGCTGATTATTTTTATTTAGTTGTTGCATTTCATTCAGCACCTGGACAAGAAACATAAACGGTCAGGTTTCTGGTGGTTAATCAGTTTCACTTCCGGGGTCTAGTGAACCAGCACTGTCTGTTTGCGTCTCAAAATTATTTCTCGGTTGCCCATCACAGTAACATCTGAGTTCAAATGCTTCGATATTTGGACAGCATACAAGGTAGGGGTAATATTTAGAGCCAAGGCAAATAAACAAACAAACGCAATACCCAAACCTATCTCCAGTGGATTTTTAAAAGGCAATAATGGAACCGTTTATACTGATGGGTAGATTTAATGAAACCTTACTTTTATAAGACCTGCATTTAGTACCTAATTTGACCTGAGATTGAAGGGCAGGATTAAGGGTCTGGCATTGATAATTTATTGTTGTTTAGCCAAACACGGTGGGTACAATGATAAAGGGCTTGATCCTGCAGCCCTCACACAGGTGAAACTCCTATTTAACTCAAGGATTAGGCCAAGGACTCATGTAGAACATGTGATACAATGTCAGCTATGCCCATTCACGGGGGAAATGCCAGCTTTCCAATGGAGATATATATGAAACTGCTATACTGGGGAAAATTAGAGTTTTGCCCTGTACAATGAGTCACTAAATTGTGTTTAATAGGGCCCGAAGTACAAACATAGGTTAAATGCTTCAACAAAACACTAGCTTTTATCTGGAACACCACCTCTTCCTTTATAAAGTGAATCAAGTTTTTGTGGGAAACTCTGGTAAGGTTGGAGAAGTGGCTCCCCAGCCCAACCAACAGGGAGTTGATGAGGCTATACTAGCACTGAGCAAGTTGTTCATAGCTACTAAGTTATTTACATTTTCTGTTCACAAATTGTCTGCCAGCAGCTCACATTTATTTGAGATTTATTTATGCTTCAGAATTATCTACTGAATAATTTACAGCTCATCCCTCCTGGGCACACTGTTTGCAAACAGCTCATTGAAAGCTTTTGAAATTTGAGTCCCCTTGGCTAATTTTGATTGGACACCAATTTCACCTGTTAAGTTACTTGTTTCCTTCCTGGAGGAGTGTAAGTCTTCAACTCAGAGGTCTGGTGTGAATATTGGTGTTTATGAATTCAATGTTATCTTTCCATGAATATTCACTTAAAATTTGCCACTATCATAGACTGTCCTGCTAGCAAATGTATTTGTTAGACTATCCACAGCAAGCGAGCACAAAAGAGGTGCAAAGCAAATACCAGTTTTTAGCTCAAGGCATTTTCCCAGCATTAACTGCAACACAGACTCTTCATGTCTAACTGCCCCATGAAGCCCCCTGTGCAAAAGTTTTATGCCATCTAAGAGCAGATCTAGTAGCTCTTGCAATCAAGCCTCCCCCCATATTAGCCTATTAGTGTCAGTGCAGAACACACCTGGTGACATGCAGGGATGTGTAAAAGGGCCCTGATTAGTGATGCTTCCCATTCCCCCTCCATAAAGGGCTTCTGGTGCACAATGGCAGGGGTTTTGGGTAAGGTACCTTCACGATGTAGGTGAATGTCACCCTCAGTGAGCTTCTTCCTTTGTGAGTATTATTATTTTTTCTACTTGTTTTATTTAGTTCATTTGGGTCCTGATCCTATGTTGTGATCCATGCAGGTGGATATATATAGTCAACTATATCTATATAGATATATAAAAATCTATTGAAGCAGTTTATTTTTAAAGGCCCACTAGTCCCTGTAGAGTTTGCAGTGCAATAGCTGCAGTGCTGTGGTTATATATTTGGATATTTTTTAGGATGCTTTCTCCCCATCCTACCACCTAAGGGAAGGAAAACATGAAGTGGTTTCCCTGACTCTCATGAATTCATTCCTTTATATATAACCAAAACCCTTCAAAAGAGCAACAGTTAGAATAGACCAGGCTGCACCAAACAGCAAATGTTTTCCAAAAAAGTCTCGGGGAGGATAGGTGCTTCAGAGCTATTTGTGTAGTACTGTCAATACAATAGATATATTTTCAGGGTCAAAATGTAAACATAGGAACTGCTGTATTGGCTCAGCCGAAAAGTCCATCTCTAGTTTGGTATTCTGTCTTTTGACTGGGGCCAGTATTCTTCAGAGAATGATGTAAGAACATTGCAGTAGGTAGATGTGGGATAATCTCCCCCCCCACACACACACACCTAGGTTTTATCCATGTGTCCAATAGATGTTGTGCTTCAGGAATTAAGCCAATCTTTTTTGTGATCATTAATTATGACCACTCTAAATATGTTTGATAGCCATATAAATGTCCAGTCCCATTTTGAATCTTAAGTTCTTGACCTCTACAACTTCCTGTGGCAATGAGTCCCACAGATTCATCATATGTTGTGTGGAAAAAGTATTTTGTTTGAGCAGTTTTCAATCTCCCATCTTCTTAATTTCATTGAATTTCCCTTTGTTCTGAGGGATGGCGAACAGAAATTCCCCATCTACCTTCTCTAAACCATTCATCAGTTTATATGCTTTTAACACATCCCCTCTTATTTGATTCTTTTCTAATGTAAACAGTTCCTTTTAACAAACGTTTCTTGCAAGCTGCACTTAATACAATTGTTAGCTAAGAAGTGTGTTGCCTTTTGTTAGTTATGGTTATGGATGAACATTTTTCTTTCAATTGGGGAAATAAATTAGTAATAAGTTCCTAAGTTCTAGACCTCTCGTCTTTTGAAATATATGTAGCTCATTGGTCAGATCATTTCCTTTTTGTCAGCCAGGATGGAGACCATCACACAAATGGGGACTTGTCTAGCCTTCAATGTCTCATATAACAGCCTGGCACTTTGGCTGGTACTGGGGATTGACTCGTATCTCAAAGTTTGAGTTTGTACATATTAAGCTAGTGAGCCAAGCTCTGTAGCTGTGAGTTATAATAGACCCATATCTTTCTGGATCAGGCCCAGAGGGGAACAAATACCACACTGATGAGTCAGTTGCCATACACCCAGTCAGGTCCACAGGGTTTATTACAGAATAGGGATACCATTTTTGTGGGTGCCTCTAGTTAAAACAGAGGTAGTACATCGCTATGCTGACTTATGAGAACCAGAAAATGCAAATGATTAGAAATCTAACTGACTTGTCTATTTTGTCCCATATACAAAGAGGAAACAAAAGGGAGGAGACAGAGGGCGTGAAGTGACTTTGATTTTATTTTTTCACTTTTCATAATTTAAAGTGGTACAAGTATGGCAAGGAAATGTAACATAAATATATGGGGACATCTTCATCCCTGTATACCATGACACTATTAAAGTTGTTAGTTATTCTGGTGATGAATTTTAATTTGAGTATGTCCCTTGTATATCTGCTGTTCTGAACAGTATACAGGAGCTTTTGCTTTACATTCAGAAGTGAGTGGGGCAAATCCTACACTCATGGCTCATCCATTGGCATGGAAGGCAGCAGAACCAGTAGGGTTTTGCTGTGTGAGTAGGAGGTAAGGGGGAGGATACGTAAAACATGCATTAGGGGTCTGTCTCCCCCCTGTGATGTGCAGATGTGATAGATGGCATGACAGAGGCTCTCTGTGCCTCTGTGTGAAGAAATGTTATGCGGGAGGGCTGATAGATAAAGTGATGGGACCAGAGGATTTATGATCATGTGGATCCATTAGCCTTCCACCCCAGTTAAAAAGTTTCAACTACATCCTACTTGTTCAAAACCTAGATTCTGACTTGAACAGAACAACAACAGATCTATTCGCCTGCTGGTTCCTGAAGTTACTAATTCTCCAACAGAAAACAAAGGAGACCATGATTTTAATAGTCTACTAGAATATCCACTAGGATGCAGGAGTTGCAAAAGCCATGGCTCTGCTGTTGGTCTGTGGCCTGGGGAGAAAATTTCATTCCTTGGAAAACAGTAGACCTCTCTAGCTGGTTTACTCAAGACTGTGTGCTTGATACAGGATTTAGTCTAATATACACTGTGATTCACTTAAGCACTGCTCTGCTGGTGTTCTGCTACTATAGCTAAAAATATAGGGTCTCCTACCAAAATAATTATGTTGTTGTTGTTCAGGCATGGACCAGTGAAACCATAACACATACACACACATACACCAAATATATTTTCCTCTGTTTCAATTCCCGTCAAAGCAAAGTTCACTGTCTCTCAATGGGAAACATACACGTAACTAACAAATATATATTAGACAAAATAAAGGGTTACATGGGTTCTCAACAGAACTACTCACTTGAGAAAGAGATGCAGGATCATATCCTTTATTTAAGATCCTTAAGCATCTTTTACAAAAAAATTTAAAGCACTTCAGTTCACTTTTAAGATGAAGAATCCTAATTTGTAGAACTATGGTGCACTTCACTTACATTCTAGCTAGTGCTCCAGAGGTGTCAAAGGTGAAAACCATTTATAAAATGCATCCCACCAAGAGCATCCAAATTGAGATGGGGAAGCCCACCCTCATGTTCAGAAAGAAGGTTCAATAGCCTGTGGGGCACCCTTCTGCACTCTCCTGGAGCCTGCGGACTATGGTTTGGGTGTGGGATGGGCAGAATCAAGATAGTGAATGGTTGGGGCCAAGGTGGAAGGCCGTCTCTTTCCCTCTGCCTCCTGACCTGCAATGGCAAATTTGTCCCATAAATAATGTATCTCTTGGCTGGGCTGTATTGACTTTTGTTCAGTACCCCTTCACATTCCCGTGGAGTCATGCCTGGAGGCTGTGCAGGGGCACAGAGTCTTTGTACAGATGTCCATGGCCTCCTGAATCTACAAGGGCTTTCTCTAGAGGGTGGGGATCCCCTCTTGCCCCAAACACACATGGAACACTTTGGCAAAAACTCCATTGGGGAACCTCACAGAATTCTCTTTCCCTGAGCTGCCCCTTCCCCCCTCCCCCCCCACAGATTCTTCCATTCTGTGGCAGAGCTGGAGGGGTGCAAAGAGGGTGTGATCTGACCCTGAGAAAGTAAATATGTTGGTGAATATCCCTCCACTTTGTAGACGTGAGAAATGGCGTCTGTGTTTGTACAACACCTAGCATAATATGGCCTTGATCTTATTAAGGCCTCTGAACATTACCATAAAACAAATACTAAATAGCTAATAATAATAATAATAAAGTGAGAAAATGTAGCATCTGCCATAAAGAGTAAAGAAGGAACAAAGAGACACATCCTGATGTACCCTCCAAGACCATCTCCACTTTTCTCTATGCACCATACTCCAAATATTCCCATGTATAAATGATTGAGGAGAATTAGTAAATAAGAAGCCATTTCATCAGGTCGTGGGGAGGACTTTAATTGTGTTAGGTCTCCAAATGTGAAACCTTATACTGCAGACACAGCTGTTAAAACAACAGATTTTTATGGAAATAGTCTTGGATTACTGGCCCCCTGGAGAGAGGCATTTCAAATGAAAAAAAAGGATTGTACTTACTATTCTTTACTGAGTGTCTTGTCTTTTGAGAGAAATTTTTTCCCCCCTGTACTAAGATAGGTGATATTACAATCCATCCAAATGTGTTCCCTACACATATTGCTGATACACTTTTCCTTTTATGCAGTTCTGATATGGTCTTATAACTGAATAATACAAGACCAGGAAAAATAAATATAGTGCTGGTTATTTACCAAGTACTTATTAAGGCTATGAACCTGCAAAGATTTGTGCAGGTGCTTAACTTTACACATTGGAAGTCAATGGGATGATTCCTATCTTTGCATGATTGGGGCCACAGTGATGCGGAATTTAGAAGTATTCCAGGAGACAAACAGTTTTCCATAGCTGATGTGACATTACTTATTATATTTTGGGATTCATTTAGATCATTCACACATGGAATAATTTGCTGGTTTCAAAGAAGAGTTATGTGAAAGATGCATGAATATTGCTTCAAATTTTTAAATGTTAAATGTAGCCCTCTGAAGGGGGCTGGCACAAAGCTTATACATTATTTAAATCTCATGAAAGCTATATTTTCAGTACATGAACCCATATGACGGCACTTTACACAGCAGAGCATTTTTCCCCAAATATATTTTTGAAGCCACATTTGTGCCACTTTTGTATTTTGTTTCTATGTACCTTTGTGCTATTGCGATTTACTGGCAAAATGACTATTGGGAAATTCATCACAACTCCATACATGAGTATTCTTGGCAATTGGATTTTAAACTTTGTGTGCAAGAAGTTGCACAGCTAGTGTTTGCATGCTCATCCAGCCAGGGAACAGAAACAATACCTTGCAATTTTTCTAATAGCACAGCTGGAATTTCCAAGAGTTCTGATCAAAGTGTAGAGTAAAAATAGTCAAAAAGTTACTTGAAGAAACCTGATTAGTAGGAAAAAGACTAAACTCGTTACGTCAATTATTTGTTGCAAATCTATGTCAGATAATAGTTCCAATGGAAATATTTAGATTTAGAATGAAAGGGGCCAAAAGTTGCTTTTAGAATTTGTGCGTGGAACTCCCATACCTGCCAATGTAAGTCTTTGGGTGTGGACTGGTAACAGACCCAATCCACTGGTAATATGGCTACAGCCTTCCAGATTGATCTTGAAAGATGGAGAAAGCTGGCTGAGATGCACATGTTACCCTGTCACACAGCGTGTCAGCCAGAAATGATCCCACAGCATCTCTCTCTTTGATGCTGGACCAGCCTACCTGAACTTCAGTAATAGTGGAACCAAGTTGTGAGTCTTGCCTCTAGTTTGTCATCTACTTTTAACACCAGTATATAAAGTGGAGGCTAAACTTCTAAGTGCTCTGAGAGGGGGGTTTTCATATACATGACTCTAGAAGAAAAGGAGAACAAAATTAATCACCCAGGGTGCTAGTTCAACCAATTAGGCCCTGTAGTCTAGCTCTTTGGGACAAGGCTGGTGTTTCCTTAATGTCTCTACGGTGCTCTACGCACCAATGATGCTATAGAAACAAATTAGTAGTAATAACAATAATGTTCCCAGGCTGCCCTTATGTAGAACTACTGACGGTCAGAATACCACCCGCTCCCAGGATGGAAATCAAGCCCAGTCTTGGCTGCGAAGGGAATGCATGTTAGATTTTTCCAAGCACCCCGGGAGGAAGGCAAAGCCTTAGTAACACTGAAAACATATCCGTGGCCTGCCGACTACATCAACGAACAGGGGCTTGAAGTTAGCACAGTGGAATGGCAAGACCGCTGATAGTTTCTATGTTGGGCAAACAAGTCCCCATCACCACACTCCAGAGTGAAACCCATGTTTGCATAGTGTGTCTTTGATAAATGGAGATGGTGCTCACATCCATCTTCCTCCCCCTGGAGATCACCGAGGGACAGACATGTACAAGTGTCCCCCTTGCCCAGTGTAATGCTAGCTCGCTCACCTGTGTTGTCTCAAAGAAAGCCACTGTGAATGCAGCCCTGGATAGCAGGCTGTTTCCAATCATCCTCATGGATGTTGCTCAGAACCTAGGACAGTGCCTTCACGATTTGGCTGTTAACGAGGTAATGAAAGTCCTCCCAAAGGGCAGAATTCCTTTCCCAATTCTCTGACAGATTGTGAACTACCTTTGAGAGATGCCTGGCTTCTGTCAAAACAAACTTGTAACAGAACACTCTGCTAGCAAATACAATTGGAAGCCACAACCTCCCACATCCTGACAGCCAATGTAGGTTGTAGATGTACTTCATTCTACAATGCTTTGTAAATCATTCTGTCTATGGTAGTCAAAGGTGCCTTTTAGCTTTGTATCTCAGCACCAACCGCCTAACGGTCTTGAACCTCCATGTCAGGACAGCAAAAGCTTTCTGTTGATCATTTGGCTGGATTGTATTCAAGACAGAAAACACACTCCAATTTTTTTAAATCCTGGTTCTTTATTATAGAAGCAAATAAGAAAAAATATAGAATTGTTTTCATTATTTCTCTACCAAGTGACAGAGGTGTATGGCCTTTTACAGTGTACAAGTAATGTGTACTTGCAGTCACATGCTTATCCCATATGGTAATTGTGCATGTAACCCACTGAGAAGGCTTTTATATAGAGAATTTGAAGGCAGCACCAAACAGTGGCTCTAACGTGCAATTGTTGTTGATAAAATCTTAATAATAAGTCAATAATGAGATACTATGTTTGAGCATCTGTTTTCATCAAGGACAATGATAAACTCTGATTAAATAAAATAATAATGTTACATTTACATTTTTCGAATTTCAAAACAGCATCAGTGATTGCAATCCCAGCCCTGCTGATGCTATTTTATCCTCCCACATCCTCAGGTGCAGAGGGAGTCTATCAGGTTCCACCATTTATTTTGGTCTTGTGCTGGTTTGTTCATCTGCATGACATTCAGAAGCCTGGATTCTGCTTCTTTCTCTCTTGTTCTGTGTAATGTTTCTCTTGGTTACCTTCAAACTTTTCCCAGGGGTTATCGCTCTACTTAGAATTTCTGATGTTGCAAGAAACTCTGTTCAATGGACTCTGAAGATCTTCCACAGGCATTTACTTTGGAATGAGTTAATCGTCTTATCAATTTCTGTTGTCGATTTTCATAACTCTGCTCCTTACAGGAGAAAAGACACAGCACTATTGGCATGGATACAAAAATACAAATTTTAACAATGATGTTACATTTTTAAATCTTTTCAAATTTCTGAAAGTTGTTTGCAGCTTTTTAAATTCATTGCTTAATATCTAACATGGTGTCACCATCATTACACTTCTTACTCCCTAGATAGGTAAAATGACTGACTTCTAGTGATTCTCTGTTTACTCTGTTGGTTGTTTTGGGGACATTGATAGCCATATATTTTGTCTTCCCCCTTGTTGACGAGTATGCAATTTGTTTTGTCTTGTCTGACAATATGTCTTCTCTTCCCTTAAGCAATATATTGAAGTAAGCAGGACAGTGTCATCAGCAAAAATGAGATCATCCAATTGTGCTTTATTATGTGTCCATAAAATTTCCCAGTTGTATTCTGTGGTTGCTCTCCTCATGACATAGTCCAAGACCAGTGCAAACAATAGTGGGGACATAAAACACCCTTGCCTTACTTCATTTGTCACTGCAAATCATTGACTGATGTTGTCATCATCTCGGACTGCAATTTGGCATTACCATACAGAGCCTTGATGATTCTAATTACTTTTGCTGATATTCAATAATATGCCATATTTTTCCAAAGACTGTTTCTGCCTACACTTTCAAAAACTTTCTGGAAATCTATAAAATTAGTCAGGACAGCAAAAGCCTTATACAGATGATTCTTTGTTCAATAATATGTCTTAGAACAACAATATGGTCTACACATGACCTTAGTGGTCTAAAACCTGCTTGTTCTTCTTAAAGTTGGAGATTTGTTTCTTTATAGGATGATGTTGCACATGATTTTCCCAGGCCCTCAGGGTAATGTGATTCCTCTCTAGTTATTGCAGCTGGTCACCCGTCTTTGGCAATTTTACTATAACCCTTTCTTACACTGGGTTGTATTCTCTTCTTCATTCCATATTCTAGCCAAAAGCACAAGGAGAGCCCAAAAGGCTGTTTTATCACTTGCTGTAAGCAACTCCCCACTAATGTTATCCTCTCTAGCTGCTTTCCTATATCTGAATTTACTGATGGCTTTCCAAGCTTCTTCCACTTCAGTATCTCCTAAATCAAGTTGTTGGGGTAGTTCTTCATCACATATTTCTAGCAGTTTGTTTGGGTTGGTTTATTTAATAAAATTTTAAATTATTATTTACAGTTTGAAAATATTCTGCCCATCTTTTCTTTTATTCTTCTTCTTCTGTACTGAGTCTTTCCATTTGCATTCAGTACTGATAAAGTATCCTGTTAGCTGTTGGATTGTCTTATACAAGGTTGTTAGGTCACCTCTTTAGCTAGTATCTTTAGCTTCTCGACATTTTCTATCAATATACGCCATTGTATTCCAGTTGCTACCAAGCACTATTTATGTATATAATGCAGTGGAATCCCAATTAAGCCCCCTCTATGCAAACCTTTCCTACTTACACTTACACACGCACACACACACACAGCATGCTTCATTGTTTTATTGGCTCTCTATTATCTACATTTCTAATTATTCAAATATATATAGAACTCAGTTCTGCCGCATAAAAGTCAATGGGTGAAGTCCTTGGCATCTCTTCAGAAGTATGGACAATTGAGATTCTTCATTTGTGTATTCACCATTCTTTCTAGAGTGTGATTGTGAGGTGTGAATCTATAACTGGGAAAATAACAAATTACAACTGAGAGATAATATGGTCTAGGGGTAGCGCTATGGACTGGTATTCAAGAAGCCTAGGTTCTATATCCAGGTCTACCATGGACCTGCTGTATGACCTTCTAAAAGTCATGTCACTTCTGTTTGCCCCTGTTTCTCCTCCCCCTCTGTCTGTTTTGACTGTAAGCTCTTTGGGGCAGTCGCTCTCTTCTACCATATATTTGTAGTTCCTAGCACAATGGGGTCTCCAGACACTATTTATTATAATAAAACAGCTATTCTATATTTGAATATATTGTAAATATTCTAAATGTAAAGTAATAGCTTCAGGTCAGACTAGCCAGAAACTATGCAAGTTTATATCTAGGACCAGGATAAATAATAATTTCCTACCTGTTAATTTAGTTTCTCTCTGCCAGACCACACAGTGAGTTGAAATCATCCTACCATCTGATGGATCCAGGAGAAAGGAAGGCTCTTGGGACATCACTCCCATATAAAGCCCCAATTGACTTCAACGGGATTTCTCACACAAGAAAAGATTTACAGGATTTGGCCATTTGAGTCTTTGCAAGCAACTCAATGTCTGTATTGTTTATAGATATAGATGCAGATGTGTTTACGTCCATAAGAAAACAATCCTTAAAACAGTCCTAACTCCATAATAAAGCAGGGTGAGATGTCCAGGTTGGCTACAGAGATGCTAAGAGAAATCAAAGTAACAGGTAAGAATAGCCTTCTATGCTGGCCGAGGCCGTGACAATTCCAACACCAGTGTCCAATACTAGAACAACTGTAGGGTAGATTCTTAGGAAAAAATGCAGAGATTAATGGACTGCAGCATGCAGGACCCACTTTCTGAAACCAGCATATGCTGAGATTGTCCTGGTAAGGCTGTAATCATGAGAAAAGAATGTGTGGAGAAACATACGTATAGATGAAGCATCTGCCCTCTCAGATCATGATGTGGAGATGATTCTTGAGCAATAAGCCTTGATGGAAGGCAGAGCCTCTTTACCTTGGGCAGCATATATTTTACTGATGCAGTTCTGAGGTCAAAGCAACAGTGAAACCTTACTTAAGACTTTTTTGGAGTCTTAAAAAAAAAATTAATAAATGCCAGGTCACATGGGCTGGCTGAACAAAAGCCAGGATAGAGTATATAATAATAAAATAAGAAGCAACATTTTATAGTCAAAAGAGACAGAGAAGAAGAAAAAAGGAAAAGAGAGATGAGCTTTCATGCAATGTTTTCATATTCATTTAGGTTGATTCAGTCATGAGTTTTGTTATGACCTATTAGGTGTCACTCTGATTGGAACATTGTGTCGATTGTTTCATGCACTTGATCTACTTTCTGTCTGTTGAATTCAGTGCACCTTGCAGTGGGTAAGGAAACCGTTTTCTTCCTTCCATACTTGGGTTGCATGGGCTGGGAGGCAACGTTTTTAGTCTTGAGTAAGTGCAATAGAACAAGTCAGTCTGCTGGTGAACTCACGATATGATTTTCTAAACCTGAGAGTTGAGCCCTAGCTACAAAGCGCTGAGGAGTGTCAGTTTAGGATTTGGGGTTGGTTCCTTATATAGACAGAACCAACTGTGACATCTGGACTCCAATGTCTTCCAAAATCAGGGTTATTCATGTGCAGAGCTTTGGTTTGATCTCGCCTTTAATCCAGAACTGGAGGGCCACATCTCACAGGCTAATTAATAGTGATGGGACAGCAGGGCAATTGGTGGGCTACTCTACTTTCAAATATCCTAAGAGCTTAGTAGGATTCATAAAGGATTAAACATTTATAAGCTCTCATGCTTCAAGCCACAGGTCAACCACAATTTGACAGGATTTGGAAGGCCCTTCCCTTAGTGGTGGGTTATTTCATATGGTTCACAAAAGGTATAATGGTCCTCTGAAGCACCTGGTGTTTGCCGTTGACAAAGACGGGATACTAGACTAGCAGGACCATTGGTCTGATCTAGTGCGGTACTTCCTCTGTAAATACGTTTGGGCACGCACAGAAATACACAGACCCAGGCACATGCACAGAGTGCTTTTCTGGGAGTCAAAAGAAAAAACACATTTTCCTCGATGAAAGCACCATATTTAATAACTAATACTGACGTGCAACTGTTAGTTCACAGCATACACACAGAGAAGTTATACAAAAACATAAATACTCTTGAGGAAGGTTGCAACATAATACTAGAACCCAAAACAGAGAGACCATGCAGGCAACTCACCCCGCCTTACTATAGGCTAGCGGGCTGCAGACTGACTACTGTGGGGCCCATCTTGCACACTTCCCTGTAAAGAACCCCAGCCTGCAAGAAGACCTGGAAAAAACCCTGAAATGTAAAGTGACAGCCGATAGCTTTACCAGAGTTTCCTATATGCCATGGTAATGTTTACTGAAAATTGACATAGTCAGAAAGAAAAGTTATCCCCACCTGCTGAAGATAGGAAAACAACTGAGCAGCCAGCCCTTTATGGGGGAGTGACATTAAAAGAGATTTATCTTTTTACTGTCCCAATCAGCTGGTGGGAGGACTTATACCCAGTATCAGGGCTGGCATGGGGGGCATTGGAGCAAATCTACTGGAAAGCACAAAAGGAGATAGGTTTCAAAAGACTAACATGGAATTTAAATAGATATATGAAGTTCCAGTGTCTTTAACAGTGGAGGCCTGATGCTGCAGTTCTTTGTACCCAAAATTCTCATTACTGTAAAAAGTGTTTTAGCAGAATAAGGACTCCAGGATTTAAGCCTTACTAGAATTTGCTAGTTTTGCAACTTCAGTCTCAGGAGCTTGAGCTCAGCCTCAAGCTCGAATGATTATTTATTATTATTTTAAGTTTTAGCCAACTTCTAAATGAACTGGAAATATTGTATGAAGACAGAAGATCAACAAGTGCCTGGGACTCCAGCTGGGAAAGAAAACTTCAGAAACCAGTACCTCCCTTCATGTGAAATTGGTCTAACTCCTCGAGCTGTTATAATGACAGATTGTGTGTGCGTTCCACCACCCACATGGCACCAAAGTTCATTACCACATTCTGTGAGGCACTCAATTTCTTCACTTTAGATACTTTAAAGGGTATCAGGTTTTGCAGTTTATGTAGTGGTAAGCCCCAAACTAATGCTGGATCTTGAAAACAGCGCCATCCTGAAAGATGGGCAGATATGCCTTTTGGCTCAATGGCCACTCCTATGGGGTTGGCAGAAAGGTCCAAGGCTAGTGTACAGCTTTACGCTTTATGCTGTGATGGGTTCATTGGCGTAATTTGTTAGTTCACTAGGCTTCATTTATAGTTTGTTTGTTTTTAAGTGATGAGGTTTTTTGGGGTTTTTTTTTTTTTTTACTTGGAAATGTAGATGTAGATCTGAATTGTGCCCCTGCTATTTTTTTCTTTTGATCATGTGCTGGGTAATATATTGTTAAGCTGTACTTGCAAACATAAAAAAAGTGCAGCACAACTCTTGTATCTGGAGATGTAGGTATGTCTTAGTCTGTGCACTGGCTAAGGCAGCATTCCCAGCACTAATATGCTAACATAAAATACATTTTTAATTTGCATTTTTTGCATTTTTTATTTACATTGGTTTGGGAATGCGGTACGTTTTTGCAGCAAAAAGTGTTGCCGTGCTAACAATATGTGGAATAGCTTCACTTTGCCCTCTGATACACAGCCCTTTCCACCGACGTCAAGCCTCCTTTTACTGCTCTGCAGGTAGAAAGGCACATGGGTGGGGGACAAAGAGTGTAAGCATGCTGATCTAAGTAGGCGTGTGTGCTTATGTCTCTCTCTAGTGGCCAATAGGCGTAAGAAGACTTTTTTTAGCACACCGGCAAACACACACAGACCCATAGCTCTGATTCCCTAAACCCAGGACTCGCTTCCCTTAACACCACAAGTTCCTGGTGTCTGACGCTGGCTCACAGAACAATATCGATGATCATTCCATTTCCAAGGGTGGGGATCTCAACAGTGATACTATTAAAAGGGAAAGTGGAGCAAGCTGTGTTTCCAGCAGCCTAACTCTCGAAAGAGCATTCACTTTCAAACTGGTAACTGTCCAGTATATTTAACTCTCAAACCAACAGCAGATTTGAAAGAGGCTTTTAGCAGGTACAATGGTTCTGTTTTTAAGGGTGGTGCAATGGTGAAGTGCATGGCTCTGAATGAGTACAATGCTGTAGTGTTGAATGGATACAATGTTGCTGTCTCAAATATGCATAGAAATGTCTAGAAGTGGGTGGAAGTGGAACTCTACTGAGGCCCCACTCCCAATGTCTCCTTCACTCCTCCTCTGCCCCAGCAGTTTCTGTGACCCGTTCCCCTCCCCTAGTAACACCCCCCTCTGCCTCAACATTCCTTTCCCAGCTGGCTGATTTTGAGCCCAGGATGAAATTAAGAAAACATAGCCGTGAAAAATCAGTAGAAACTTCCTGTGAGTGAGTGAGTTAGTTAGTTTATCATCAGACTGTGGAGAAATCTCCTAAGGTAGGTGACTAAAGCTTCATCATTGGAGTCATTTAAAAGTGGAACAGAAAAAGCACGGTAGAACATAATGTAGGAATCAATCCTGCCTTTGGATTTTCAGTGCTTTTACCGGTTTCTATTTTTAGAAATAGAGGGGTTATTCCCACAACACTGCACTGCTTCTCATTCATCTCTGTGTTTGTACAACGCCTAACATAATGGAGCCACAATCCTTGTGTTTGGGGGGGAAGGAGGGTGTCTCGGTGTGCTATTGCAATGTATATGCTGTAGAAGCTCATGAGGGCACCAGCAGCCCACAAGAAAAAGCTCCAGAGGTCCCATGAAGCCCATAAGCTGTAGGTTGTGCATCAGCAGTATTTAGTTATGAAAAATTGCTTCCCTTATTGAAAAGCCAAGTCACAATAAGTGACTCCTTCTACCCTTTGTTAAATTTCCCACACATCCGATACATTTCAAAATACAAACATAATTACTGTGAACTGCAGATGACACTACTGAATTATGTGTCATGACAATAGCATGAAATATAAGAGATGAGGCAAAAATATATAAATAACTGGAGGGCATGATCTCTTCGTGTTTATGCACAGCTCCCATTAATGCTAATAGGAGTTAAGTGTGCAGAATAAAGGGACAACTATACCCATCAGTCCGCAGTTCTCAAACTAGGGTCCAGCCAGCACTTCTCGGAGGTCTACAGAGCTGCTTTTATCACAAGGACGAAGCAATTCTCAGGCTTCATGAACTAAGCCATCTTGCTGGCTCTGCCTCTGTTCAGGACATTTTCCAGTCTTGTTTTAACCCATTACATCCCAAGATAAAAAAGCATCTCCCTTGTCTTAGTACAGTGGCATCATTCCTGTCTTTTCCAGGTATTTCTTGGTGTAAATTTAATCCTGAACACATTGCAGAAGACCTCCAAAATTGCAGGTAGCTGGGCAGAGTTGTCCTGCAAAACAGCCTAGAGAGCTTAGAGCAGTGGGGACTGCAGACCACATAGGGACAGAGGAATTGCTTTATTGATCAGACTGATGGTCCACTTTGTCCAGTACTAACAGTGGCCAGCACCAGCTACCTCCAGAGGAATGGGCTACGAACCATGCATGGGCAGATGTGGGATAATGTGCTTTCCATGAAACAAAGGGAGTTTTGACACTAAAAGTCCTGTGAAATAAACAGCACAGACCTTAAATGAGCGGGATGTGGCCAACCACCCCGCCCAGCTACATCAAACAAATTTACTTCTAATATTCTCCTTCAATGTCCTGACATTGCTTTTTTTTTATCGGTTTACTCAGGTGGGGTAGGATTTGGTGGATAGGAGGAGGGTTTGTGTGTATGAAGCTCTCTGATCACAAGAAGTTAAGCTTGGTTCCAACCAGGGATAAACTGCACCAGTGCAAATGGTTTAGTTGGGGTTGATCCTGCTTTGAGCAGGGGGTTGGACTAGATGACCTGAGGTCCCTTCCAACCCTAATCTTCTATGATTCTAAATCCCAGCTCTGTCTAATTAGGGGTTTGCACTAGCACAGCTATTGGTTGGCTTGTCTGTGTTGGGACAAGCCAGTAAATCATCAGGGCTGAGGGCTGGTATGTGGTAGACAAGACAACTTCATCTCTTCTTCCCCCCCATAGAAACGTATGTCCAGCCCTCTTCTGGACAACATAAATATATTGAGTCCATTTTTCCGTTAAGGGAATACTGTGCACAGAACTTGTTATCCCAAATAGTTACCTGGACACTTCAGTTTGAACACACTGGATTAGATCAAACAAACTTATTAACTACAAAGAGAGATTTGAAGTGACTAACATCACACTACAATGTTGCCACACACATTGTATCTGGACAATACTGACCAGCAAATTCTGAGTTTTAAACTGATGCCTTACAAGCCACACTCTGTTCACAGATTATTGCACTAGTGTGTGGGGTGTGAACACGGGATGTATCCCATCACAGGGGGACACTGCTTTTATTCAGCTAATCTGGAGTTCAGAGAATCGAGAAGGCAGCCTCTTGCCCCAGTCCTCCCCCTTGCAGTCAGAAACATCTGGCCAGGGTATAGCCTATGCTGGTTTCACTAAGCATGTACAGGAATAGCAAGGCAGTAGACTCCCTAGCACCTGGGTGCCTCCAGCAGCCGCTCAACTCAGTGGATGCAGCACTGGCCCCTGTGGGCCGCCCAGGAAGCAGCATGGAGGCTGTGCTGAAGAAGGATCTGGGGATCCTCAGTGCTGCATCAGCCAGTGCCAGAACTACGACACTGAGCAACTCCATGGCAAAGTTACAGGGAGAAGGCAAGCGAGCAGGGAGAGGGGATGTGCATGCAGACAGCTGTGCACAGGTGGCAGCTTGGGTTGGCTGGGCCGGGGGGTCGCAGGGCAGGAGCTGCGCTGGGTGGCTAAGTGGGGGAAGTGCATGTGCAATTGTTTTGGGGCAGGAGACAGGGAAGGGGTTCAGCTAATGCAGAGGTTCAGTTTATAGGGTTTTGGGTAAACAGGAATGTAATTATGGGCCAGATGGACCTCCCATTTCTGTGTGAATCCTACCGGAGGGGGAGAGACAAACCAATATATTCTGAGTAGCTCATCTCACAGAGTTCCCCGGCCATTTTCCTTTCAAGAGCCTGGTGAGGCTAGATTAATTTAAATCACTGATTTTAATCATAATTTAAATCAGCAAGCAGGAAACCCTGAATTAAATTAGACATGTTAATTGTGTTTTGCAGTTACATTTTTTAGTTATTTTCCTAAAGACAGGTTGGTTGGTTACCAACCAATGACATTCTAGCATGTTGATTTTTCAACCAAATATACTCGTTACACTTAAATTTGGTGCTTCTTTTTGCTAACCAGGAGGATACACTATATCTATACACGTTTTATTTAAAAAATTAGATAGCTTAACTAACATTTATTCAGATTCATATTTTTTATGTTAAGAAATGTAACCTGCACCATTTTCAATATCGTGTTTAATATTTAATATGATTTCTTACTTAAATTTGTGTCCAGCTCTATTTGGGTGGAAATTTAAATTCAGTTAAAATGCACAAATACAGCATTTTTACAAGAAGTAATTTGCTCTGATCACCCATTCTCACCTCCTATTCAATGGTTGTCATTAGGTCTCAAGTACCCGGCTTTCATCCACCTACCCCATTGTTGTCAGTGCCCTTGGATATGTATATGTTGTCTCCTATATATGTTGCCTATATTTGCTGTATTATTTCTACCAACTGCATCTGAAGAAGTGAGCTGAAGCCCACGAAAGTTTATGCCTGCTGAAATTAAATTTGTTAGTCTTTAAAGTGCTACAGAACTCTCGTTGTTTTTACATATACTGGATACCTAAGAGAAAAAACATGTGGGTTTTTTTTTTTTTATCAAAACATGTTTTGCATTAAAACCAAACTGAATAATAAATCAGTTTATCTATTAGTTTAGACTACTTACCTGTAATTAATTAATTGAACCAATTGTTTCTGGTCACCATGTCCTTCGAGATTTTAAAATTAGTAGACCTCCGCCTTTCACACCTAGTTTTTATTCATAGACTGGAATAGAAAAAGCAAGCTTTTCTTAACTTCGATTTACCTAAGTCACTGAACTGAATGAGTTGAATAAACTGAAGAAAATATTCTCTCTGCACCCACATAAGAGGCTACTGCTTTCAAAAGCTGGTTTAGCACTTCAACAAATTCATGTTCCAGGTTCTTAGCCAGTGACTTCCACCAGCTCAGTGGGCTGACTTTCTTTAAAACTTGGCAGCAAACATGTACTGTGTAATATTATTTTTTGTATTTAATAAACTGTTTTAATAGAATATAGTAAATTTTAGGCATTTAGGTCCATTTCAAATTTAATTTTAAAGCGGTATTGTGTGAATAAGCCTGTATGTAATTTAAATTTAAAACTTTCAATTAAAAAATCCAATTTTTTTAAAGTTATCAATTTTTATCTACCATGAGCTTGGCTGGGGATTTCCAGTGGGCAAAGGGTGTAGCCTCCTAACCCCAGAGCTCTCCAGACTGGCTGAGACACGGATGTCTATACAGAGATCTGCCCCTCCTGCCCTGCCCTGCTGCTCCCTTGCTTTGGCACTCTGGCTCTTTCAGAAGCCAGATTAGCATTGGTTGAGGCCTACGTTGCTGAGCACACTCCACACAGGACGTGGGGGCAGGACCAGTGGATCTGCCACTGAGCCATTAGGCTATGCAGAATGGGGGTGGAAAGGCAGGGAGGCTGCTACAACCCAAAAGCTACACTCATAACTGCAGGGTAGATTTGCTTCTACTCCACCATCTTAAGGGAGTTTTGCTCCCACTGAGATGCCCAGCACCCAGTCTAGCTACTCAGGCTGGGCACTGGAAATAGCATTTGGGACTTACTGTGCATTTGAAAAGAAAATATGTGAGGGTCTGTCATCTCTCTCTATTAATAGGTTTTGACTAATCCTCTATTCATTGATGTCCATTATGAGATTATATGGCTAAAATTAGGCTAGCACATACAGTACGTCCATAATGAATTAGATAATTGTGTGTTTCTAAAGTAAAAAATGGTTCGGTGATTAGGGCTAAGACCGGCAACTGACATAATAGCCTTTGTTGCCTGAGGATTATTAGTTAAGTGTTGCAGTCTTGCTTTGTCTTTGCAAGTTAGAAAGGACCAAGAGCTGAGGTCGTTCCGCTCTACTGCAAGAAATATAAGTACTGTGCACTAGGCACAAACATACATTGTGAGAGGGAATCAAAAGCTCCAAGCTGGCATCAGTAAAAAATATGGTAGGAGGAGCTGTTCTTGGAGGACAAGAGGATTTATTAGCAGTTACAATCCTGGTTTATTTCACTCAAAAGAATTTGTATTATGGGAAAATATGTTCTAAACCCTTTTTCTAAATGATTGTGTAAGTGAGAAAGTGAATAACTGTATTTCTTTACATAATTAGTCATACAGAGTATATTATTAAGCTGTCTTAAAGTATATATGCTTGCTTTGGGAACCGTGAGTCCACATCTCAAAGCCTGATAGGCCAGGCTTGGCAGATTTTAGCTCCCGTAATGGTTATCAACTCTCTTTAATATTGAATACAAAAGGAAACTATAACAGTAAGTTCATCCCGATATTAAGATGCTGGCATTTCAGTAAGACCAGGGTTTGACACATTCCAGATGTAACCCCGACTTTAGACAATTTCATTGGGAGTTGTGGGCATTTATACACAATTCAAATGCCCCTTGTTGATGGGGATGCTACTTATTTTAGTCCAAAAGTTAACTGTGTTACACATACATCTGCTATCTCCTCACTTTTATCACTGAAAAGTATTTACATCAGACATGAAGGATCATGAAACGGAGATTAAAGAATTGAATCTCGCATATCTTAATTATGCTGCATGGATAATATTTTTTATTGGTGGGTGTCCCTTATTTTGGGCTTTGCTTAAACATTACATCCCACCTTTGGAGCTTGCTAGGTTGGCGGCAGAATGAAGTAATGGGCAAGGTAACGGACTGAGAGTTAGGTAACGTGGGTTCTATCCCTGGCTCTGCCATTGGCCTCCTTTGTGACCTAGGGAGAGACATTTTGTCCCTCGTACTCTTTCTCTGTCTTTTCTGTTTAAATGGTAAGCTCTTCTGGGCAGAGATTGTATGTTTGCAGAATGCCCACCTCAAGTTCATATACTACATTATACTACATAATAACAAACTGCTCAGAGGAAGATCAGGCCCTACTTTTCCTCTGTGACAGAATTGCCCCAGTGAGCTGCAGGCCTAGATTTAATTGTGAAGGCAGAACTTTGTGGGGATGTGATGCAGAGACCCACTGGGGAGATTCACTACTCTGTGTCCGCCACTCTTGTCAGGCCTGACATTCTCATTGCACCTAACACACAGGTGTCGTAAATTGTATCTAAAAGGTGGCATGTTCTGTATCACTGGGAAACTCTTAACTCACTGATCATTAATATTATTGTGTGGGATATGTACAGATAACCTACACAACGTGCTGAAATTATGTTCATTAAAATGTGTCAGGCAGGACATATGGTACCCCACCCTAGACAAAGGACTGTGGTTCTGCCTGCTAGAATGTGTATCCAAGGTAAATCGAGAGAGATTGGAAATGCATGTATATAAAAGGTAAACAAACGCATCAACAGAGCAAGTGGGGGAGGTAGCTAAGAGGCTATCACAATGGTGGGAGGAGACTGCAAAAATTAACATGACATCAGCTCTCTGGCGGCAGGGCTGGCCCTAGACCAAATAGTGACCCAGGTGAGTAGCGTCTTTGGCACCCCCACTCCATTTGTTAAAATTTTGAATATCTTATTGCATTTGTAGCCCCTTTCATGACTTTGGTGCATGGTTTGCATGCATGATTTATCCCTGTCATATAAGATGATAAATTTGAATGCTAGGATCTCTGTAAATCTGTATTTATTCATGCCATATATAAGCAAATAAAGAAAATTGTTTCCTTTAAACTTATAGAAACTTTTTTTAAATGTTAAGACCAACTTCTTGACGATAGTACGTTTCAGTTAAACTGTGCACCAACATTGGATGGACCAATATTAAATAGTGTTACAGTTGGTGACAGCCTTAGAATGTTAACCCTAGTCCTTTAGTTCAAAAAGTTGCTTTTCTTGCCTTTGCCCTTGCAAACTGAAGCACAGAGTCAGAGACATCCAAAGACTGACCAATGGCATTTTAGGAGGTTAGTGAAAAATGAATCCACATACAGAAACACTTTACTTCAAACATTCTATTTTCTCTTTAATAGCTAACAATAAAAAAAGCACCCTAAACCTAACACACCCAAGCCTGACCCCATAGGTGGTCACCTGGGTCACCTGCCCCTAAATCTGGCCCTGCTTGGTGGACACAAGTGGTGACCCAGGTAGGCTTCTTGCCTCCTGAAGCAAGGTCATTGAACTTTGGAAGACGTAAGCCAGGACAGAGAGCCCTTTCAGTATCCTTCATCTGAAAAGACAAAGGAACTGAGCACTTGAAGATCCATGAAGGGTCCTGGCTAAAGACCCTGATCAGCCATGCTGGAAAAAAGACTTGATGAGAAACAATTTTTTGAAAAAGAGAGTCTAATTTGTCAAATCAGGTTTTAGTTTTATGAGTGTATTTTTACTTTTGTTGGCTTGTAACCCTTTCTATTTTTCTTCCTTATACTTGACATCACTTAATTTTACCTGCTTTTTTTTTTTTTTTGTTAAATAGACTTGTTTACTATATTTTATTTTATTTATAGTTTATTTACTATAAACCAATTCAGTGCTATGATTGAAATAAGTGTTTGTCTAACCCCAGTTAAATTAAAGAGCTGCAGTACATTGCCTCTTTAAAGGAGCAATGAATTTAATAACTTCTGAAAGTGTTCAGGAAGACCTCTCTAGGGGACTCGGGAATTGGGACTTTCTTTTTATTAGGCAAAGTTTGGATTGGCAGAATCCTGAGAATTTTGTAAGGCAGACAAGCTGACGTGTCAGGAAATTTGTCACACAGCTTAGCAGTAGCAAAAGTCTCACTTGCTGATGCTGAGAAGGATTCTACATTAACTCACAATCCAGCAGATTGTCACGGGTTCAAGGAAAATCATATCCAGCAATAAAGATCAGTTTGTGTCATACTGAACCTCATTAGATCACGTCTTTATGAGAGCAATGGTTCCTTCTACTATCCTTAACTCTACACTTAAGTTAAGGGCCTTGGCTATGGGAGCAGGGAGAGAGTTCTGTAATAAAGCTTAGCATTTCAACCATTTTGACGCTAAAGTGAGAGAGTGGGAAATGTCCTATTTAATGTACTGCTGGTGCACTACTACAATGTATATGCACAACAGGGATGAAATGGTGTGTGATTCCAAGAGGTGGCATTAAAAGTGTCCAATAGGACATAAAAGTAGCATAAAAATGAAAAGTTGAAAGTGTCAAGTACACCATTGCCTGAGGAGTCTATTTACTATTATTTACTGATGGGATAAATGCTGGGGAAAAGCATAGCCATTTAGGATTTGTCTTATCACAAGATTAGACTAGTGCTCTAGCAAGTTTGGTATTTTTCTCTAAAGCTATGGCCAATGCCTGATGCTTCAAATGAATGCAAAACTTTAATACACCTGAAATGACACTGGTTTTCCACCCACTGAAGTCCACTACTCTCAGTACAGTGGCACCAAAGGTGAAAGTTTATGGTGGATTCTCAATCACTTTTTAATGTCAACATTTTAAAATCAAAATTGGATGTTTTTTCTAAAAGATATGGGCTAGGAATTATTTTGGGGAAGCTCTACAACCTGTGTTATGCAGGAAGTCAGACTAGATGATCACAATGATCCTTTCTGGCCTTGGAATCTGAATCTAGAATATTATGGGACTACATCCAGACCCTTCCCAACTATGACTGTCCACATACACCCTGTTGCAATTGCTGATATTTTAGTAGCAATGCACCCGACTATCCTTCAGGTTTCACCAGTGCAAATTGGCTGAAGGTCCTCCCACCCCCCACCCTCATGGTAGAAAGTCCACATGGGGTGGTGAGGGAGAAAACGACCCATGACCCTCACTCTGTTGGTGACCCCCAAACTTGATAGGACCAGCCAAAAAAGGGTGAAGGAAGAGGAAGATAAAGAAATATGCTGATTAGACACAGCTGGGAGCGTTGTTGATGGAGCTCATATGGAACCTAATGAGAAGTAAAAGGTGTATTCCTCTGAATGATGTCTGGGGGAGGGGGACACCTGTCCTCCCCAGAGATTAATGTCTTCTGTGGCTGCAGTTTGCAGCCCCCGTGCCATAAGGGTGAATGGAGTCCATTGACAGTGGTGAATGATGGGTGACTGATGATAGAAAAATGGAAGCCAGCACTTTCAGTCAGTGCACTTAGTTGATACAATTTAGAAATATTGTTAAGCAGTGCGCCCCATCCCAAATACAACAACACAACACCATGGACTGTGGTCCCAAATTTCCAGTCCAGAGCCCTGGCACTGAGTCAACAAGACATGCGACTGATCTCAGCCATGTTACTAAGGCTTAATTTCTAATGCGATGGTGTTTCAGACAAGGCCTGATTTAAGAGATCGGGAAAAGTCAACTTATTTAATATTCTAAAAATTGCCCAATCTCACCAGCCCAACTCCTCGAAACTCCACACAATGTTTCCCTCTCCACTTGTAACATTCCAAAGTCCATTGAGTGTTTTGTTCACTTCCCCTTCTTTGCTACAATCACACTCATCCAACGAGGTGACAGAAACAATACCATACGGCTGAAGTGACCAATCACAGAGTGATAACAATAAACAGCAAATATATATGGTAGACATAGTATGCAAGCAATCTGTAGGCTAAAATTTGCTCTCATGTGACATTCACCAAATCACTGAATAACAAACACATTTGTAAGAAGCAAAATCTGTGAACAATTAAAGAGCTAATAATAGAGATATAGCATAGCTTTTATTATATGCATATACAAATGGTGCATGTCGTTTGTGGACAAATAGTACAATATAGTAACAGAAACAACTAGGAGACAAATCCATTATGAGAATATTTTATACCATATCAGCTTCTGCCTTTGTCAGGCAATAAGTAAAAGGTAGCAGAGCATGATATTAAGATGCCACTACCTAATAATTTCTTGAAAATTGCCCTTTAAGAGGAAAATGACAATGAACTGAATAAGATAGAGCTTTGACCTACTCAATCCTGATTTAGAGAATACACTATGGTACACACGTCCTTTGAGTAAACAGTGAAAGGCTCCATACCAATAGTTATACAGCATCTAGTCTCCCATTGATGAACTAGGGATTTATGTAGGTGAGTCCCATTAATGCTAATGGCAGTTATGTGTGTAATTCTCCTTTTTCAGCAACGAGAGAATGGACCTTTATGTTTGTAAAGTAATTACAGCCTTGGCACTATTAACATTTTCTCTTCTCGCCTCCCTCCCCCAAGCTTCCTTACTTCACTCCCCAGCTTTGATTCTGGAGGAGGAAGGGGGAAGGAATAATCCTTTTTCAAGTGAGAAAGGAAAATTGGCAAAATAACTGAAAAGTGAAACAAATGTAACTAGATCCACTCATTATTTGAAAGAAATGCTAATGCAGAAAGCCAGTTTACATGCGCTGTGTATGCTGTGCTTTTTGGGAGCAAGAGTGGTTTGATTTTCTGAAACCACATGTTAATTGTTTTATACTTCTGGTCTGCTTATTTTAGAGGGAGAGAAACAAATTTTCTGGACCTTGTCATTTTAATCTATCTTTAGATAAGTAAAATTTCAATATTAGGAGACTGTTTTGTAAAAAGTACATAGTTAAATTCAATTGATGTAGAATGAAGATTAAGAGTGAAGTCACTGATTGACCGAAAACAGTATAAGATGAGTGCTACTATAATCAGCCCTACAGTTTACAGTAAAACAATCCAGACCTTCGTTCCTCCAACTGGAGTTTCTCAATGTCAGAGTTAACTACAAGCAAGTTCTGAATGGATTTATGTGACTAATGAGAAACACCTAAGTTTGAAAAAGCTGGTTCTGGGTTCAGTTCCTGGTTTTGTCACAAACTGCCTCTGCAAGTCAAATATAATCTCTGTGCCTCAATTTCCCCATCTATAAAATGGAAATGATAATATATTCCTATCTGATAAGGGTAATCTGAGACTTAATTCATTAATGTTTATGAGGTGCATATATAATATAGGGATGAGCATCATAGAAATCTATATTAGTAAAATCTGAATAGCAAATTTTTCTACCTTCTTTTATCTTGAAACCTAGCAAAATGTTCACCTAAAATGATCATGTTATTAGATTCTTCAGCTTTGAGTTCCACAGTCTTCGAACACTAGTATGCTTTTGTTGTTGTTTTGTTTTAAATAGCTTTATAGAATCATAGATAAGAGTTGGAAGGGACCTCAGGAGGTCATCTAGACCAACCCCCTGCTCAAAGCAGGACTAACCTCAGCTATATCATCCCAGCCAGGGCTTTGTCAAGCCTCAGCTTAAAAACCTCTAAAGATGGAGATTCCACCACCTCCCTAGGTAACCCATTCCAGTGCTTCACCACCCTCCTAGTGATAAACCTTTTCCTAATATCCAACCCTTAGACCACCCCCACTGCAACTTGAGACCATTGCTCCTTGTTCTGTCATCTGCCACCATCGAGAACAGCCTAGCTCCATCCTCCCTGGAACCCCCTTTCAGGTAGTTGAAGGCTGCTATCAAATCCCCCCTCATTCTTCTGTTTTGCAAACTAAACAAGCCTAGTTCCCTAAGCCTCTCCTCATAAGGCTTGTGCTCACTAAGCAGACTTCCCCACTGTATTCAAATTTGATGTCAGACCAAGTTGAAATGGAGGAACAACTCACCAAACTTGATGCAAACAAAGACAATGAGTTTGAAAGAAACAAAAAGGGAAATCACTTCTTTCTTGTGCTCCTTATGTTCTGTATATGCGCAGTTCAACTCAGAGCTCAGGCAGGGTGGGGGGTGTTCTAAGGTGTCTTAAAGCTTCGCCCTGCCTTGATCCTGGTGCTTCTCTATGCATGCTGTACTCCCTGTACTCTGTTAGAGCAGCTAGACTATAATGGCCACAAGAATCACAGCAGCATAGGTGTGTTCCTGCTAGTACATTTTCCCTAGCCATGCCTCCTTGTTCCCCTGTAAGCCCTTATGTCAGCTCTACACGTACAGTGGGAACATCTTTGCAATGGGCCAGTTAGGAAGAGTTTACTGCCAAAGAGACTGCACTGTGTGCAAAATTTGACACAGATTATCTTTATCCCTAATGTAGGGTTGTATTCTGTAGGGGCATGGATGAAGATTCCCAGAAGCGCTGGACCAGCAGCAGGGCTACTGAGTTCGGAGCTTTGTTACAATCCAGAATGGCGACGGTAGGAGACAGAGGAAGGCACTGCACGCTGGTGGGCCTGTAAGAGAGCTGTATTCAGTACATGTGTGCATGAGGCACTGAGAGCACCTGTGACTACCCCTGCTTTCCATTTCTTCTAAATATAACTTCTCAGCACACTCAACTGAGATATTATTAGGACTGGCAGTAGGAGCAACTGCTTGATTTAAAAAAAAAAAAAAAATCTCCACTCACACTTACATTCATAGATTTTAAGGGCCCATTATGAGCATTTAGCCTGACCTCCTATATAACAGATGAGAGAATTTCACCCAATTCCTGCCTCAAGCCCATAACATTGGATTGCAGTGAGCACCTGTGCCCTGCTTTTATCCTCCGTGAACCTCTACCATGCCCCCTTTTTCTCCTCCTCAACTTAGTGTGGGCATATTGCTATGCTCCATTTGCAGAGTACCATGCACCTTTCTCCATAATGACTGGACACTTCTCTACATAAGTGTTGATCAGATATTAAGTGTAAAGTGCTTGTCCTTTGGCTCTATCTATCTAATCATATATAGACACTGAAGTCAATGGCAAAGCTCTCCTTCATGTCAATGGGGCCAGGATTCCATCGGCTATGTTTTTTCTGTAGCACCCATCACCCTTGTATCTTAGATCAATTCTATCAGAAGGGCTCAGCAGTCTGCAGGATCATATGCTAATATTCTTCTTTGAGTAACTGTCTTCCTGCCTCTAGGTAGCTTTTCTTGCCTCTTATGCTCTTTCCAGTAGTTCCACAGAAGTGCCTTTTTCTCTGAATTATGATTTGATCAAAGAGCAGTTCATCTACAGCAGAAGCATGTCAGCTATCTTCTGCTAATGATTTAGTATCTGACACAAGTTTATTTATGTATGTTTTATAAAGCATTTTAACTCACTTTTAAATGATGGTGAAATAAAGTCAAAAAAGGAGAAATTAAAGTGACTCAAGAGGTCAAGATTTTCAAAAGCGCTTCAATGCTTCGGTGCCCATCGTGAGACACTTTAAAGGGAGCAGCTATTCAGGAAGTGCTGAGCCCTGGCCCTCTGAAAATCAAGGTATTTAAAGTGTCTCAAGTGTGCAAGCAAAAATTGTGCTGATCCAATAAAAGAAATTATCTCACCCCTTTGTGTCTCTAAAGTAAACACTGGAATGATCGACATTACTGGCTTTCTATCTGCGTGTTTAGTTTATGACAAGGATTTCAGTTTTTCTTTAACCTTTCAGCTCCTAAGCGGGGATCTATCCAGCTGAGGGGCACATTTCATTTGGGCCAGACTTTAAGGCTCTTTTGTGAAGTCATGTGGTCCTGTGTTGTTTCTAAGACAGATCTTACACCCCAGCTCTCCAGAGAAGGAAGTAAAATGAAGTGTCAAGGCAGAAGTGGAGTTGTTTGTTTGTTATGGTGATTGTTATTGATTCATATTGAAGTTGCTTCTGGAGATCACCAGTCAAGGCTTATTTCTAGATGCTGTAGTTTTGTCTTTGAGGTATAGAGATGGCTAGCTTAATGTTCTTGAGAACATAAAAATGTTGCAAATTTCCTTCCCCGTTCTTCCATTAACAAAGATTCAATGTCGTAAAGTCATGAAAGCAAAATTGCAATGCATGTGCAGATGGATCATACTTACTGTATCCCTGACATTTTATTTATTGTTCTTACAGTAGTAATGCAATCATTGTTTTTTGTCTTTGTTTCCAGTATCTAATTATGTTATTGTTCTTTGAGCTGGGGACTGCTGATGGTGATGGGAATCTATTATTTAATGCTTCAAATTCTTCCAGGACTGCAGACACTCATTAAAAAGAACATCAGAGAAGTTGTTCTTTGGTGCAAAAATTGCTACAGTATGTTCATAGCTGTCTTTTTGTGTACATTGATTTGCTGTGGGAGCTTTTTCATTGGATTTTACATTCAGCACCTTGAAATGTTTTCATGAAAGGCATCTTCTAAGTGTTTTGCCCTTGCCTGGCACGGTGTCTAATGAAAAATACTCACTATGAATAAATCTGAAGATGAAAATATCCAAGATGTATTCTAGTTGAAAACTTGGCATTCAGCACGATTATAATAATACACACACTTTATATCTTTCTACTTCATCAGGCTGTGGGAGGCAAACTTCTTTGACCTATGAAGTTGATCTGTGAACTGTGTCAAAAAATTCAAAACCTCACAGTTGAGGTTTGTGCATTCTATTAGCATAATTTGCCACCCAAGCGGTAAATGTATACTTTGTACAATGGCTTGCTGCACAGAGAGTATTTTACAACTTCTTCAGGGAGAGTGTTTATATCTAATGTTTCTTACGCGCATTTGATTACAAGTTTGCCGTAATAGTTGGGCTTTCTTTTTTCCCATCTACTCTAGCAGCATTTAATGAAAATGTCTTCTCTAATGCATATGCTGGATTTCATTTGCGTAGGATAATAGACACGCAGAATAAACATAGGAACGTACTTTGGCTTGAATTTATCCACTTCTAATTTAGCAGGATGAGAGAAGGGGTGTGTTAGGTAGTTTGGGGGTTTTGTTTTCCTATCCTCCTGCAAAGCTTTTGAGATACAGAGAAATGGCTTATAGTTTAAAGAAACCAAATGGAGTATTTTGAGAATCTGCAACTGGAAATGCATGTGGGTCCCTGTTTTTTTGTATAGAGGGAATGTTTGTAGGACTTCACTGTTACTAAAGCTTTGTACGACTTATTCAGAACCAGGACGATGATGTGTGTCCCTTCCCCAGCCCCCCACCTCTCTAGCTACACCCTCCCCTTTTTAATTCCTGAAATTAAAATGTGTTGGAATGCTCAGTGCTGCTTTTCACTCCCTTTTGAATGGGCCCTTTAGTTTTTCACACCAAGGTGTCCTTTGGGGTGCCAGGTCAGGCTACCAAAACAGCTTCTAGGAGGGGATTAGGACCAATTAACATCTTTGTACACAAAAGCCACTGGCAGCTGAACAGGCGGCCCGGTGGCCTGCTTGGGAGCTGCATTTTAAATAGGGGCCTTCTGTACTTGAGCTCAAGTGGGAAGAGGCGGAGAAAGTTTTTATTTATAATTGAAATTGCTGCTCCTGGATAAAGTCTAATGAAAGGCAGAGTGGTGTTCAAAAGTATCTAACCAATACCATTTGAATATTGGCCTTTATCGTATGCTTTCCTTCAAGGATACTATAACAATATAGCCATATTTCACTACATATTGAGATGAAGTGATGAAGAAAACAGTTTCTTCCACACATCACATCAGTCCCTCTGTTTTTTAAATGCAGCTATACTTTACTTTAAAGTCACCAGATAGGGTTGTTTCTGCAAAGTGATATACAGTCTTAATACCCATTGCCTTTTGAAGTGAATGCTACCACAGGGATACCTGATTCACCAAACCTTTTGTTTACAGAAAAATGAGAGAATTTTGAGTGAATGGATGTGTGGGGGCGGGAATCAGTTGTGTTTTATCTAAGCAAATTTGCTTTTATACCCCCTGTTTGTTTACAGAGGAAAATAATAAAGAGCCCAAAGATTGAACGGTTTAATTCAATTGAGCCAGATCCTCAACTGGCGTATGTCAACTGAGATCTATCGACCTTAATGGAGCTATGCGGCTATACATCCGCTGAAGATCTGACTAGATATCTTTGCTGGGTTCCTCATTGTTTTCTCTCCCAATCACCTTTAAATCCTCACTCTCGCAATCTGATCACATGTTAAAGGAAAGGAGAAAGGACAAAATATATGCTCTGGGCATTATTATTGTAAGAAACCTAGTGATTTACAACAGATTGTAAGTGGGCTTTTTTCTGAAAGTCTAGATTTATACCACGTTATAAAGTTTGTGGTGAAACCCATTCAGCATTTTTGGGATGAGCCTTTTTTTCAAACACAGCATTTCTAACCACATCGTAAGCCTTTCCTCCCAGTTTCATCATCATAATACTAATAATAATAATTAATAATGCAATTTCATACATTTTTGTAGAAGGAAGTCATTACTAGCTCTTCTTTAAACCAGCATTTTTTTAATATGGAAAAGGTTCATCATAGAGAAGAGTAGCACAGATTTAATAACTGCATCAGAAAACCTGCAATTGTCATCCCAATTAATATGATTTTAACAAGAGGAATTGTAATATGGAATGGTAAAAGAATGATGTGAAAAAGGATTTAAATATACCAACAGCTAGGTCAAGTAAAGCGCACATAAAAGTAAGAAAGAACACAATAGGCCGGATCTTCAACTTGTGCAAATTGGCCTGCTTCCCTTGATGTGAATGGAACCAGGTCAATTTACACCATTTGAGGATCTGGCCCCATATTGTCTGGCATGTTCTGTGGTACATATTCATTTATTTTACCTAAGTCAGTCAAACATGGATTTCTACCTCAGTTGAGGAGAAGAGGAAAGAAACCCTAATTATGATCATTTCCAGCATTGTGGTTTTTATAAATAACTACAGATTCTACTTCGTGTGACATTTTATAGCAAACATTAATACGTACTTTGTGTGGCTTTCCCCCTGCTGACCCCCTCCTTAGCTTCAGATACTATATTGTATTGCTTCCAACATGTTGATTCTACCTCATGTTAAATGGTAATTGGCAGTCGTATAGGTGGGGATAGAAACATTGTTATATTTTGTTCATTTTTCACACTTCAGCAGTTACCTCTTTCTCTCCCTGGCTGTACGCTTATTAGTGTATGAAATGCAGGTGTGTGGGAAATGGCAAGCACACATTGACAGGTTATTTTGTTGGCCACTGCCTAATTAGTAGCATAGTGGATGCACCCTGCTAAGCTTTAGTGAGGTGCACTAGAGCTGGTCCGCTCTAATTTCCTCACGGCTTTGATATTCACCAAGAGATTGACGGTTAGCACAAAAAGCCAAAGCGTGACGGAGGCCTGCAGAAACAATGGCCCTTCTTGCTTGTAGACACCACAGATGTGAGAGAAAGCTGACTAAAAACAATTGGCCAGCACTGTCTAATTGTCTCCAATGTCAGCATCATTAATGTTTTCCCATGTAAAAAGTAAAAGGCCAAGGTTGTATCCTCCCTTTATTTTGAGTCGCAGGATGATGTAACTTACTGAGATTCATATTAAGTGTTAATTGTATTTGTGCAATAAAGAAACTGAAGCTACCTTGAATTTAATGAATATGTACTTAATTAATTTTGACAGCCTTTATCTTTATTACCTATTGAATAATCACAATCAGAATTAATAACATTTATAAGCAATTAAAATTATAGCCTATTTAATGATAATATATGTTTACATCTTTTACTGAGATACAAATTATGAATACTTATTAGTGAAGAAGTTGTTTGCCTGCCAGGAGGCTTCTTGTCTCTGTTAACAGCAACGAACCACAATAATCAGTTCAATGTGTAATAGTGCCTTTCACATCAGACAATCTCCCAAAGTGCTGCACGGGGACACAGCAGAAAAGGGATTGTAGAATTTAAAGGTAATGAACAAATGGCAAGAATTAGAATATGTCTGAAACAAAAAGGCCCGAACTCTTTGAAATCACACACAAGGCAAAGTATGACAAATCACAATATTTTAGCAATTTCATTATTTTAAAGCAGTGGTTTTCAACCTGGGGTCCATGGACCCCTGGGGGTCCGCAGGCTATATTTTAGATTTCCCAAAGGGGTCCACACCTCCAGTTGAAATTTTTAGCGGCCTGTAAATGAAAAAAAGGTTGAAAACCACTATTTTAAAGCTTAATTCCCTCCAGCGAGAAAAAATGTGCATTAAGGATACAAGCATATTCAAGAAACGAGATAGCCCCAGGCACTCGGCACTTTGAATGCTACTTGGAGATTGTCAGGGTAATGCAGAGTTCCAAGATAGTCACAATCATAAGGAAGCCAAGGTATTGTCTAGCAAAACACCCATATAACAACCTCAGGATGACCACTGATGATCCCGTGAGTGCTGATAAGCAAAATACTGGCTTTCCGATAGTGTTGGTCACATTGGATTTGTTGTTGTAAGATGCCCACCATCAGAAGCTGAGTGTGAGGGAGACAAGAATAGCTAAACAATCAAAGAAGCCTGTGATGGTTTGGGGGACCCGTCTATGTACAAATTATGAATTCTTTATGAACTCTGTATGTTTATGCCTTATGAGTGTCTTTTACTGTATTCTTGCATCACACTTCTTGGTGGTAAGGAAAGGGGGAGTGGTGCCGCTGTGTCTGCCTCTAAATGGGACAGTTAAGGCCCATGAATCACTGAATATACCTTGTCCTAGCAGAACACCAAAGCTTCCCAAGTCTAGGTAAAACCAGTTCTTTCCACATCTAGAGGAGGGAGAGGAGAGGAAAGTAGAAAATGTCCAAAAGAGGAAGTAAGAGGCAGATGTTAATGTAGGGCTTTAAAGACACAGAGGCTAAGAAGTTCAAGGGGAGGACTTGTGGGGCATCCCACAGCATGAGAAGTACAGTTGAGGCACACGTCCTGAGTGGCATCCGAACAAAGGAGGCATGTTCCTGGGTGAGAGGGAATTTTTTTTGACTGCGCACCAGCTGAAACTGAAAGAAGGGGTTGTAGGCATCAGCGAGGTGGTTTCATCATGCAGAGAAGCCTGAATTGGGAAAATGAGGTCAAGGTTTTTCTAGCATCATCCCTTTTTTCGAGGTAGCTGTTCCTGGAAATCTGTAAGGGCGTTCAATACACACTGCCAATTGTCCGTCAGCACCATCCTGCATTTCCTGGAGTTTTATGCCTCAGAGGTGACAACTCTAGGCCCAGGAGTGGGGGGGGGGGGTGTTTGGAACCCTGAATGGACTCTGTCCCAGTCCCATAGAACTCTCAAGAGCAGTGAGGAAACAGAGGCAGGAAATGGTGCAGATGTTGTATTGTTTTGCCTAGATTTTATATCTGTTGTGCTGCCTAAAGAAAAGAATGATTGATTGATTTAGAAATGCCTCAACAAAATCTGTGTCTTATTGACTTCAGCTATCACATATCCCCGAAGGGGTAAACTAGTAACCAGGGCATCCAACAGGGAGAGCTCTGGGGAGGATGTGCTTAAGACATAGGGGAGTCTTGTGGGGGTTTGGCTCTGGGCTTGGGACTAGGTCTGGCCTAGGTCAGCTGGACCACGGGGTCCTACTTCTGAGGCAACATACCAGGGCTGTGCCCAGAGAATGAACATAAAGGCCAAAGAAAGTTACAGAGTCTGAAGTCTGTCCATGTCCCAGGAGATCTTAAAAGCACACAGACCCAGCCTGTGGGTCCAAGCACAGCAGCCTGGTGAGTGTCCAGCAGGGGGTGCTCAACCAAGACTGTGACAAAGCCTATTTCTATAGTTTCAAATTAAATCATGGCAATAGATATTTAAAGCATGTCTGACCTATTAAGAAAATTAACATGAGTAGGGTAGAGGGGGGACAGTAGGGTCAGGGATTGAGTGGAGGATCATGTCTAAACTAGATTTAAGTTGCCAGTGAAAAGAAAAAAGGGGACCAGCGGGGCATCAAACTTCAGAATTTACCTAGATCCCCAAGAAGATCTTAATTTAGGGTTGTTAAAATGAATCCTAATTTACCTAGATCCCCAGAAGATCTTAATTTAGGGTTGTTAAAATGAATCCTAATTTGAACTGATTTAAAAAAAAAAGGTATAATTACAGACTGGATTAAGCAATTTACTTTTCTTGACTAAGCGCTATATGGCTTTGTGAAAGGTTTAGGTAAATTATTACACTTGCATCCTTATTTCTACTGTGATGCTGGTAAACCAGGTGCCAGCTCTGGTCAAGGCTGTAGGCAGCTGCTGAGCACTGATAAATTCGTAGCTAGAAACCAGACCAGCTCACCTGTATGTTAATATTGTTCAAGGTAGGTGTTAGACTTGTAAAGATGTGATTAGTGTTTAGACTCTATAAAATGCTTGTAAGCTGCTGCATGCATTACTCTTACATGTAATATCAATATCCCAGGCTGTAAGGTAATATGAAAGTTTTGCTTTGTAATTGTAAAAATGCCTGCTCTGAACTTGTGAATCTAGGCAGGAACAATGGTTCCCCCACTATCAAGACTATCTGGGCCACTGTAGGACAAAAAGTTTGTTCATTGCCCCATCCACCCGTGAAGAAGTTACATGCAGGAGCTCTCATCCCATTGGTTTGAACTCTGGGGGAAGGGCATATAAAGATGCACACCAGAAGAAATGGTTATCTCTTTGCTGTTTGAATTCTCATAGAGCAGGAGCTAAGAAATAAAAGCAGAGCTCCCCAGGCTCAACCTGGGTTAGCCCTAAAAGACATTCAGTGGACCAATTACTACATCTCTGTTATCTTTTGGAACCATAGACCGTAACTCATCTGTGCTTATATGTTGCCTACTTAAACCTGTAAATAGCACTTTCGTTTCTTTTTCCTAGTTAATAAATTCTCAGTTAGTTTATAGCATTGGCTACTAGCATTGTCTTTGGTGTGAGATATAAGGTACAAATTGACCTGGGTTAAGTGATTGGTCTTTTGGGACTGGGTGCAACCTGAATATTTTGTGATATTTGGTATAAGTGACCATTTATCACTAAGCCCAGCTTTCCTGGCTGGCAAGATAGACTGGAATGTCCAAGGGGGCTGTCTGTGACTCCATGGTAAGACTGTTGCTGTGATCCAGAAGTTCACATTTGTTACTGGGTTGGTGAAATCGAATTTTAGAACATAGCAGCAATTTGGGGTGTCTGCCCTGCTTTTTGACAATCTGCCTTGAAGTTGGCATTCATGGTCATGAACTACTCCAGACCCTGTGGCACCCATTGTAATCAGTGAGTTTTGCAATTGACTTTCACATAAGGTTCTTTCTTACAAGGAATAGGATGACAAATAACCAATGGACACTAATGAGCATGAAGGAAAAAATTGACTTTTTAGAATAGCTAATTGCTCATTAAGTCCATCATATATGCTGTAATAAAATCAACATATTATATACATTATGATATTAATTAAACTGAGGACTAGCACAAGAGTAAAGGTCTTACAACTTGGACAGTCTCCTGCTTTCCATGTATTCAAATGTAAGATGCATTCCTTGAGTCATGCAGTTTGTCAATGTGGTGGCAGCTTCTCATTTGATACTTGTTCTATTTTATTCTATTTATTTCTATTTTCTTTGTGATGAAAATGAAACTAGGAGAGATCTGTACTGTATTAGCTAAAAGGCGACTGGGGGTTCTCAAAGCCAGGAGTCCCGAGTCTTGGTGTGTGTACTGCCCCTTTTTGCACTGCTGTGTTGGTGCAAAGGGACTCTACAACTAGCCAAGTCAACCAGAAGGGATAGAGCCAGCACCGCAGCTAGTGAACATACAAAAGTGGTGCCCTATGAGTTCACAGCTGCATCAAACTGATGGTTTGTGGTGGAATGGAAGATGGAGGTAGAGATTTTGTGACAATTATACATTTTGAGATTTTTTTTCCCCTCCTACTATAAACATCTTGATATTAAAGCTCAGAGCTTTTTGTTTCCTAGTTATGTCGGTGCGAATTACGAATGTCAGCCCAACTTTTCCTTATATCTCTAGCAATAGAGCTTATAGACAGTAGCCACAAATACAGAATTAACATGCAACAGATGTAATTTAACAAAAGATCCACTTTTTACCCTGGCCTTCCTTCATAAAATAGAGTAAGCTCTTTGTATTAGATGCGTTTAAAATATGGAAGCAAAGGGTACAAATTGTAAAGCAGAAACCCAGCCAATCTCCAACGACACCTGTACCAGCAAATCCATTCCCACCCATCCAAGCTTGTCTGAGAGCTGGCTACATTTGGGATTTGTTCCTTTCCTCTTGTACTTACACACACTGCTGGTTAGAGTTCCATCTCTTCACCTGAAGTTGGTAAGAGATCCGCTTTTTTGCTGTGGTAGGACCTACTGGGTGGTTCACGGTTCCCTGAAGTCCATCTCATTTTTTCCCTCTTCACTTTTAAAAGTGTCCATGTATTTTTAATTTCAAAGCAATAGAGAAACAATTGGACTTTGAGACTTTTGGAGGAATTTTGTTGTTGCTGCTGGTGGAGTAAGTGAAATGCTACAAATGACTCTTCATTTGAAGAGTGTTCATGTGAAGTCCTGTTCCTACAAATCATAGGCTTAAAGACTACCATGGTTGTTCAGGGGTGCCTGGTTGCTCAAAAGTACCGTGTTATGCTCACTCTTGAGGGCAAACTGGCTGACAACCAGCCGCTTTCCCTAGTTTGTTGAGAGGTAGCCCAAGTATTGCAAGCGCATGACTGACAATGTTAAGAATCACATGCTAATTTTCAAAGCAATAGTTTTCAGGCACAATATTAGTTCCTTAAAGTATGAAGTCGCAGTGCTCACCTCAGGGGCAGTCTATTGTCTTCTCTTTGACATTCCAGTATTGTCAAGTAATATATATAATTTGGATTAAAAATGCATCCCTTCTTCTTGTCCTTTGTGCTGCTTTTCCTGGTGAGGGTCACAGCAGTGGTATGGAGAGTAGGTAGGACCAGACCTCCCTTTCTTCCGCAATGGGTTCCAACTCCTTCTGGGTGATTCCCAGGTATTCCCAGGCCACCCGGGAGATATAATCCCTCCAGCATGTCCTGGGTTGGCCTCGGGGCCTCCTCCCAGTGGGACATGCCCAGTAGAGTTCCAAAGGAAGCCTACCAGGAGGCATCCTTATCAGGTGCCCAAACTGCCTCAGCTGACTCCTCTCAAATCCGGAAGAGTAGTGGCTCTATTCTGAGGCTCTCCTGAATAGCTGAGCCCCTCACCCTATCTCTCAGAGTCAGCCCAGTCATCCTGCAGAGAAATCTCATTCCCGCCGCTTATACCCACTATCTCATCCTTTCGGTCATTACTCAAAGTTCATGATGATAGATGAGGATGGGAAGGTAGATTGACCTGTAAATTGAGAGCTTCATCTGAAAATTTAGCTCCCAATTCATCACCACAGATAGGTACAGCACCCGCATCACTGCCGCCACCACACTAATCCGCTGGTCAATCTCCTGCTCCTGCTTACCATCACTTGTGAACAAGACCCCTAGATATTTAAACTCTTCCACTAAGGGCAGCTGCTCCCCCTTCACATGGAGAGAATGCTCTACTTTCTTCTGAGAAAGAACCATGACCTCTGATTTGGAGGTGATGATTCTTATTCCAGCTGCTTCATCCTTGGCAGAGATCAGACTGTGATCTCCAGTGTGCACTCGAACACTTCACTGCTGAGTGTAAAATGCATCCCCATTTTTCTTTACTTATGATCATAGTATGAGGCATGGCTATAAAGATTAATTACAACATATTTTGGACCAGATCCTTTTCTCATGATGCTGGAAATGTGTCAGGGGAGCAGATGTGGGTACAAGCCCATACATCAGCTCTACTCCACTATACGATACAGTTTGTAGTTAGACTGGTTGTGTAGCCAAAGCACTTCAGCAGTGTAGTATGAAATTGCTGCATCACAGGTGGTTGTTTTTTTCTATTTTGGAAGTAAGTACTGAGAATGCAAACAGACTTGTTAATCTCCCTTTTGCAGTTGTTCATAACTTACTCCAGCAAATACTTTTTGGGTTGAAATTTTCAATTCTTCCTGTCAAACCAAGGATGACACATTTTATGTGAAGCCTGAGTAAAATTTGGGTGACATTTTGTTTATTTGTTTTTAGTTATTAAAAACATGTTTTCTCGAATATGTTTAACTTAGATATTTTGTGTATGGACTATTGAAACTGATCGAATAATTGAAGCTACGAACATCAAACATGCCTTGATTTGTAGATCTCATTGAACTCCAATATTTAAGATGAGTTTTAAGAAAATTGGTTCAGTAGTTTTAAAGCTATCGGTTATTTACATTTGAGAATTGGTCACACATTCAGTAGAATGTTGTTATTCCATTGGTTTTTGGAAGTACTGGTAAAGAAGAACCATTTAGAACATTGACTGGGCTTAGCATCACGTTAGTGTTCTTAAGCCAAAGTTTAAGGGTACTTCTGAAGCTATAAACCCAAATGTCCCTCTAAAAAGGGGGGCATGTCTGTAGAATAAAAATAATTTGTGTTGTGATTGCCATGGTAACTCTATTTTAAAACTAATATTTTTTCACTTAAAATACAGCTGGTTGAAAAAAGAAACAAAAGTTTCATGAACATCTTTGGAATTTTAAATTTACTTTTGTTCTCATTTTTTATTCTTTTTAAAAAATATTTGCTACACATCTTTTTGAAAATTTGCAACATTCTGATATTTCAAAATTTCAGTCTTTTGCTTCCCCCCTTTTTTCCCACATTTCATCACTGGATGCGATATAGTGAATGATGTCCTGAATTTTACAGTTTTGGGGGAGAAAATTTTTTTTTCATCCAAAAAAAACCAACCCGGTTTCATGAGTGATGTGACCAGATCTAACTTGCATAAACTTGTTGCCCATGCATATAACAGTTTTCAATGACGCTACAACATACTGTGAGTATGCATCCTTCATCGCTGTGTATGGGGTCGGATGGGTGCTTCTGCCCTGGGTAAATCTCAAATCCTATAATTAAGATGCTTAAGGAATTAAAGGAGGAAGGCGGTTAGTTTAACCTTTTCAATTCATGCTGCAGTGAATGCCAAAATACTGTGTCTAATTCAGATTCCTAAATCTGTTTCCCTGCAAATGCTTCTGTTTTATCCACTGGTATTTTTTATTTTTAATGTACTGAGATTTTCTATTAATGTGAATTATCCATCTGGGAGAAACCCAGTTAAATAAATGGCACAATAAGCTGTGTGGCCTGAAGCCTGAGACAGAAAGGAGCTCAGTGCTGTCCCCGTTGGTGAAATGGGACAAGAGCAGCCCAAAGCTGCTTACAAACTGCAGATAGGCTGCTGAGGGAGCTCTCTGAGCAGTCCAGGCAGCACTGAGCAGCTAGAATCCTTGGACTTCTCCAGCCCAGGACAGCTAACAGTGAGTGGGAAGCTGGGGAGGAGGGAAGTGGGCAGAAAGCATCAGCCACTCACAAGGCCCAAAGGTGGGGATCCCTGTTCAGACACCCTAGGGATGGAGGGGGAGTCTTACATCATAGAATTTTTGTTAATTTCTGGTTTTCCCCAAATTCGTTGTCATCTTCCTTTTGACACCCCAGCAACCCCAATAACGTTATTTTTGTTGTAACCCCTGGACTCGGAGCTTGGGGAAGAACTGACCATCAGGATGCCCAGGTGCTGTATATAATTTCCCAGGTTTCAGGGTGGGGGCTCGAGTCAATGTTATTTAAATCTTTAAGGAAACCCCTAGAAAATTGAACACAACCCTCTTTTGCTGCTGATGACACTTGGCAGAATGGTTACAGTACCACTGCTTGAATTGCTGCCTTACCAGTAGTAGAGACAAATAAACGATGCAAATCTTGCAAAAAATTAGCAAGCCAGAGAGAAAACGGACAAAAGGCATGTAGTATCACACGCTCAGTTAATGGCAGTTCACTGTAACGTCACTAAGAACAACAGTATTGACTTGTAGTCCATTATGAATGAAGGTGTTAGCTTAGTTTGATGATCTTGGTTTTTCAAGACTTTCTAGTGGCTTTTAGGTGGGTTTTTTTAATATCTTCATTAAGGATTTTAAAAGCAAAGGTCTTTGTTTACATTTAAAATACTTTTCCAGAGCTCTGAAGCATCATAGATTCTTGCTAATGGATTTCTGAATGCCATTTTCATTATACTATTTTTTTTTTACAAGACTCCTCTTTTCCTTTGCATTATATTACATTTGCTTTTGTTAAATGGCTGACTGTTTGTCACTTACATTAGGTCCTTTAAATATTGTTCATGTTTACCATTAATAGAGAGAGTGATTTATTTAAGAATAAAGCCATACACTAATTTGTATTTGGCAGCTAAGTATACATATTGAGTGACTATTTTTGTTACCAAAATTGATAATAGACCTCCTCTTTCTCAGCATAAATCAATAATACAGTTATTGGCTTTGAAGTATAGATACAATTAAGAGCGTGTTGCCTTATATTTCATTGAATATTACATAAGTGTGCAAGGACTCCATCATGCTGTAATAAATAGCTTCAAACACAGCTGATAAATCATTTTTAGGGGAGAATATTTCAAGTCTGATTCTCCATTGCCCTTCCATCTTACGTAGTGATTTACACCTGTGCAAAGTGAGTGTAAAATGCTGCTATAGCTTACCGATGTGTGTGTGAGATGTGTTCAAACTGTCTGTTTGGTCTGCAGAGGCTATCTGTCTGATGCATCTCTTAGCTATAGGAACTGGAATTTAGCAAAAGCTATAGGGGGCTATGCTTTTAGCTCGGGAGGTTTCTGGTTTAATCCCCAATGTCAGTCAGGATGGTGGTTGTCACACTACCATTCTGATTTAGCTCTCAGATACCACGGTGATGGGTTTAGTATGGGACTAGAATAGAATAGACCAGGCATTGGAGAATCAGGCCTTTCATTTATTTACCTAATGAACAAAAACCTAAACTGATTAGGGGCCTGATTCATCACTGTACTACTCATGTTCAGCTCTGGTATAATATCTCTCACTTCAGTACCGTGGTGAATCAGGCCTTAGAAGCAGATACTGTCAGTTCTCATTCCTTAGTGCTTGTAATGCCAGTTTGTGGTCTTGTATTTAACCATGAAACATGTACAGCAGCGGCACTGGCAGTGAAAGCCACCTCCATCAAAGAGGTGTTTTAAAACTGACCTACAGGGAGTTCCACATCCATCTGATCTTGGTCTTTCTGGTAGACTGCCAACAGGGGTGCTGTATAGTGCCAGCTATTATGTGGATACCTTCACACTTGGAACACGGCCGAGATCACAGATCATTTCCTAGAGGCCACACCACAGCTATCAGATGGCATCAGGTATCAGTCACTGTTGACTAGAACTGGATTTGAAACAGCACCTTAGCGATGAAAAGTAGGGCTGGCCAAAAAAACAGTCATTCTATTTCATGAAAAATGTCATGGTTTCAGAATTGGTTTTCATTCAGATGTGAAATGGAAATGAGAACTTCCACAATTTTTCATGAAAAAAGGAGAGCGAGACCTGTCCCAGAGTAACCAATAGCCTTGTAGGTCGGGCACTCACCTACTGGAATATTGGAAACCTATATTCAAGTTATTGTTCCAAATCAGGCAGAGTAGGGACTTGAATTTGGGGCTCTTATGTCCCAGCCTGGCTCCCAGGCTATTAGTTGTTCTGGGGTCCCTCTTTCTCTGTAACCAGAAATTACATCATGGACCTGAGAGACCTTCCTGATGAAATTTTTTCAAAACAGATGAGTTTCCATGGAACATTTTAGTTTTAACAAAATAGCATTTTTGATGGAAAAAAGTTTTGTCAAATTTTTTTCAACTAGTCCTAGTTTCACTCTCCCGTTAGCAATCCCTCAAGCCACCCTGCATCTCTGTTCACTTTCTAATGTAAATAGTACCAAGTTTGTCCTGAATTACACCAACGTAAATTCACTGAAGGAAAGGAATTACTCTGAATTTATATAGGTGTAATAACAGCAGGACCTTTGTTCCTAACTGATGTTATGAGAGGCTGATTAAGCCAATTTCTTTTCTCGGGGACACCTGTGACACCCTGTTGATCTCAGTGGGGTAATATGAGTGTAACTGAGAGCAGAATTCTGTACATAATTTAAATAGCAGATGTAATTTAAAATGTGTGTGATTCCTATCAGTTCAGAATACTATGCATTTTTAGTAGAAATAGTGATATTTGCTGGCATTCACTCTGTACAAACACACACTTCATATATATTTAATTGAGCCATAGGGTTTTATTATGGTGTTTTAGTTATTGATGTATTTTTCATTAATGTTTATTTCAGTGATTTCAAATATGTCAATCAACTGGTCTAGTATTCTGTGTTTGCTTCTGTCAGTATAAACCAAGAAAGAAGGAAGCTGTTCTCAAGGCTTGGAGAATTATGCTCAGTAATTTTAAATCTTTTAAAAATACTTGATTGCTACGAATACAACTTTAAATACCCCAAAATCTTCTTTTACTTCAATAGGTTATTAGCTGCTTGTGACAGATCAGTTAAGCTGTCTATGATTCATAATTGTTATACCGATAAAGAAAAGTCAATGATAAGAATGAATTATAGAAGCGCTGCATCTTTAAAAGCAGATTGAGCTGTTTTCAGGGTGATGTCTCCAACGCATTTAACATGCCAAGCATGGTCAGTAAGATCAGTGCAAAATGTACGCAGCCGTGGTGGAGGGGGGTGGATCATTTACTGGGAGTGAAACAGTGCAAAAGGGGAGTAGGAAAACAGAAAATGAGGCTGTTTAGACACAGCACTGATGATAATACTTACATTCTCCTACACTTTATCTGCATTATCTATTTAGGCTGGAAGTTCTTCGGGGCAGGGACTGTCCTTTATATCTGTACGTACAGCATCTACTAGACTGGGGCATCAGGCTCAGTTAGGTGTTCTATGTGCTATTTAATACAAATAATACTTAATAATAGCTGAATACAATTCTGACTGATTTTAGGGACAGACCCAGGGAAAGACCACTTGCACAACGGGGGGTGTGCATTATCATAAGTCAGGCACATCAAAGAATCTGAAACCTAAAGTACAACAGGGCTGTAAAATGAAATCAAATCAGGGGATGTTTCTCTCATAGGCTGAAAGGACTGAGGGCGGGAATAAAACTTTCATTGTACTAAAAGTAATCTAAAAATACCCAGCTTAGCTATTGCCGAGCACAGAAGGGGCTGTGTTTTGCAGACAATGCCTTTTGTTTAAATCTGATTTTTCTCCTTCTGTTCGTCATAAATCTTGTTTTTAAGTAGAGCACTTGAACCTTCGGGCCCAATCTTGTAAATACTCATGAGCATACTTCGCTTGCATTTGCACTTGACTTCAGCGGGACTATGTCAAGGTAAGTGAATGCTCACGTGCCTAAGAGACTTCAGGACCAGAGTCTTTGCATGTACTGAGGAAAATTGCTGCCCTATGTTCTTGAAGATAAGCCAGTCTTCTGATCTCTTGTGAGAGGCAGGGGAAGAGATAATGGTACCTATCCTAGAACCCCTGGTTAAGATAACCACTTCATTGGTGTATCTAGATGCTGACCGCACCCACTAGGAGCACAGGGAAAGGTAATGGAGCAGGAAGAGTAGCAGGAACAGGAATCTGACCATGCATGCTAAACTTGCATGACTTTTAATGGGTGAGGAGGTTTGGGTATATATTTTGGAATGACGGGGGGTGGGGGGAGGGAGAAGGATATACATATTTACATTTTATGCCTTTCACCTGTAGATCACCAGTTCATATCTGGGTCCAGATAAGTTTCTGTCGTGTTAAATTATATGGCTAGGTACAGTTACGGAAAATGATCATCCATTGGCTCTTCATTGGCTTCTGTAAAATGGGTTGGTGGCCTCAGGCCAGCAAAAGTTACTCTCAGAGTTGGTACTCATTGGAAGCCTTAGCAGGAAGCCAACGACTGGATGAGTGTAGAGACTTACCCAACACCTTACTTGTTCAGGTGAATTGATCAAAACAGGGCGGACTCAGGAAACTTGAACTGCTAGCCTTGAGCTGTCGGTTTTGTAAAAAGCATTTAAGCGTACAGTATAATCAATCCAGTACCAAACTCACTTTAAATAGTAAGAAATTGATCCAGCAGAGCCCAGATGCAGCAAGAGGTTGATGAGTTGGCTGTGGTTTCTTACGCCAGTTCTACATTGGTACGTCAGCTGTTCTACCCTGCATCGGAAGGGATCATCTACTCCCTGAAAATAGTTGACGTGCACTCTTTATGCTAGAGGTAGGAAGGCAAGGAGGCTTATGAGCCTGCTATGCTGTCTCTGTGCCAGCAGAAGACACACACGGGGGGGGGAGTCTCAGCTGGGGAGGTAGCCAGTTTCTATACCTTAGCAGGCTGGAAAATCTGTCCCTAGTTTAAGTGCAGATATTTATTGTTTGAAAAGACAAAAGCCATTTTGTGACGTAACAATACAGGATGTTTTATGTCATCTGTACGGGCCTAAATGTTAATTATTTCCCATCTAACGTACTGTTGTTTTTTTTTATCTATTACCAACCACACCAGAATGCTTCTTCACCAGTTTGACAAGCATGTGTTAGTTATTTTGAAAGAGGTATGTTGCTCTTATGCCTGAGGTACTGCAAGAGGTAAAACGTACAAGCACTTTGCCAAGCGCTTGTTCCAAAGAAATCTGCTTTTCAATAAGTCTCTGAATACTTGACTGCTTTATTGTCTCCAGAAACGGCTCAGAGACACATGCATGGCTATGCTGTTGCTCAAAAACCTGTTTGAGAAGGCTGTGAGGACAGTAAGTCAGGAGATTCATAGAGTATGTGTAACTGGAGCCAGAACGCAAATATTTATACCTGATACAGTGTTACAGTGTGTTACCCTTTTGTTTTGATATGTCCGTTTTTCTGATTAAATGTGTTTTAGATATTCAGGAACTGGGCAGAGACATAATGGTCTAAATTTTAGAAGCTAAATTCTCCAGTGTTTTATCTAACTCGCCTTCAAATGAACAGTCCCACTGAAGTCAGTTTGTCTAGTCACAAGAATAAGGATTACTTGTGCAAGTAAAGAATTTTCAGGATGAAGCCTTCCAAGGGGAGCAGTGGGGGCAAAACACCTAGCTGGCTTCAAGACTGAGCTTGATAAATTTATGGCGGGGATGGTATGATGGGCCAGCCTAATTTGGCAATTAACTGATCTTTGACTATTAGCGGTAAATATGCCCAATGGCCTGTGAAGGGATGTTAGATGAGGTGGGTTCTCAGTTACTACAGAGAATTCTTTCATAGGTGTCTGGCTGGTGAGTCTTGCCCATATGCTCAGGGTTTAGCTGATCACCATATCTGGAGTTGGGAAGGAATTTTCCCTCAAGGCAAATTGGCAGAGGCCCTTGGTTTTTTTGGCCTTCCTCTGTGACATGGCGCCTGGGCCACTTGCTGGTGGATTCTTTGTATCTTGAAGTCTTTAAACCATGATTTGAGGACTTCAGTAATTCAGCCAGAGGTTATGGGTCTATTACAGGAGTGGTTCTTGGCCTGCATTGTGCAGGAGGTCAGACTAGATGATCATAATGGTCACCTCTGACCTTGAAGTCTGAGTCTGAAACACTCAAATCGGATGCCAAAAAATGGAGATAACAAGAATCCCTAATCAATTGAAAATTTCAGAGTTTTATTAATCTGGAGTAATTGCCTTCACTTCAGTGGAGTCACTCTGGATTTACACCAGTGTAACTGATGAAAATAAGCTCTTTAGGGCAGGGTGTTTATGTTCTGAGTCTGCATAGAGCTTAGCATGATGGGCACTTGGTCCATTGCTGGTGCTACAGTAATACAAATAGTAAAAGACCCTTATACATCAAACTCACAAATTTAACAAAAAATGTAGACAGAAAAGTGATGCAAGACAATTTTCCCATCTCACATATGCAAGGTTAGCATTCAGCAGATGGATTGTTGCTCACACATAATATATGAGGAATGTGTGAGTTGAAACGTGGAGAAGAACGTGTGACACAGGACAGAAAGTTTTAAAAAAGCATCAACTAAGCAATAAAAAAAACCCCAGCCTTTAAAATAAGAACACTTTATATAAAATCAGCAGTGCTTTCCCTTGCTTAGCTGGTACTGTACTGCTTTAACTTTCACAACAACCACTTTCATGTTGGAGATCTCTGGTCTCACATGCGTAGGTTTAAGGGCAATCTTTTATGGAATTGTGAGCTCTTTTCTAACACTTTCCCCAATGTATTAGTGGCAGTGATGTGTTTTCTTCAAGCAGCCAACAATGTTTTCTTGTTCCACCTCTCTGCTTTCTTGAGCTGACATACTTGTTTTGAACAATGCGAGGTCACGCTTATTTCTTCTTTGACTACAAAAAAAAAAAAAAAGTCAATGAATAAAATCATAACATTTTTTCACTGGTGGGCATTCAAATAGCCCTTAAAATAAAGACAGCTGGGCTGACTCAATTTTCATGCCCAAAGAAAAAGTGTCAGATCCCCTAGGAATAGAGTTTACTTTCCCTTCGTAAGTGTATGGGGGTTTTTTCACCTGACATCTGTGACAAACAGCCACTTGGAAGAGTCTCTCTGCTCCCAACTCAGTGAAGCTTACGGCATGCCCTTGCCCATGTGTTCCACCTGCCCAGCTCAGTTCCTGTTATGCTTGGGGTAAAAACCTGTCTTGGCAGATTGCTAAAAGAAACACAAATCCTGGCACTTCTCAGACAATGGGGCCATCCTAGATGAACACCTGACTGCACCGGATATCAGATCTCTAGACTCCCCACTCCACTATTGTCTTCTACAGGAACATAGTAGGAGACTCTCTCCAATTAGGGATAGAGGCCACCACATCACAAGCTGTACTTAGGAATTCCACCCTTCCCAATGGTAAGATTTCCTCACACGGTATGAAGGCCTCCCTCCTGGGTAGTTTATGCTTTCCAGTCCTTCCCTCTCATGTGGTCTCACCGGCAGAGCAGCCGCCCTCTACGGCTCAGTTAGTCTCAACCAACCTCATATCAGCAAGTGTAAGGCGGTTGCAACTCATGAGGCTTTAGGTGACTCCATGCAGTGGTCCCCCTAAAGCAGTGGTCCGTGGAACCCTACACACGTCCAGCACCATACCTAGATCCCATTGTGAGTAACTGCTCACTTATGTGAGTGAGGGAAAAGGAGAGCAGTCACAGACTGGCCTCATGAATTTTTATTTTGGGACTATTATTTATTCTACTTCCTACATTCTGGAAAACTCTCTGATTATTGCAGACTTCTTATCTGGAGCCTTTGCAGTTCCCACGTCACTAGGACAATAACACTGTTAAGAAAACAATAATCTTTGTTGTATATGCCTATTTACAAATATAAACACGTACCCCTCTGGTAAAAGAACATTAAAGTTGAAAAGTCAAGCACTGTGCTCCCTTAATTTGTCCCCCTTGTGTGTATGCATTGTGATACTCTCTTTAATTGCTTGATCACATGCTATTATTTTCCACAGGATCCTTCCTCATTCAATGCATGGGCTGGACAGAGCTCACTGAATGGGTTGCTGTTCATTATTTCTTTTTATGCTGCTCAATCCATCCAACCCTGTGCTGAGTATAGAATTATTAATTTATCCTGGGCTTTTCTGTGGTTTTCTCATTATAGTATCTTAAAGATCCACAAAAGGACTTAGGTGCCTAACTGATGCTTTGGGTGCCTAAGTCCAACTTTTGAGGCATCCTCAAAACCCCACTCTGCTGCCACTTAACTTTGTAGGCCCCTAAATTTCCACTGTTAAAGTCCCCAGGCAGCTACATTTCTGGCCGTGAACATGCATATAGCCATCTCCGTCTAGGCACCCAGGTGCCTATCTTACAGCTACACCCCTGCATGTTTCTCAGGCTAGCCATCACCCCACCTATCTTGCCTGGGCGGCTCAATTTGATAGGCATGCTCAGAGCAAGCCTAACCCCACAAAATAGCTGGAGGAGGAGGTACTTCCCCCACCTGCAAACTTTTAGCCCAGTGGTGAGAGCGCTTTCCCAGGACATGAGAGACCCAGCTTCATTTCCCTCCTCTCCCTGGTGTGCAGAAGGGATTTGAACATGCGTCTCTCCTCTCAGGAGTGTGTCCTAACCCCTGGGCTCTCTGTCTTTGCTGTTGAAACTAAACATGCACTAGAGAAGGGGGACTGGACTCAGGGTTTCCCACATCCCAGGTGAGTACTCTAACCACTGGGCTAGAGTCATTCTCAGTCTCTGGCCCACTGCATATTTAATTATTTATATTAGGAAAATGAATTGAGGTGAAGTGTTGTTTGTTTATTTGATGTGTTTATAATTTTATATGCTTATAAGTTGCATAATAAAATATGAATAAATATATGATTATGCTTTATAACTGGGAATAGTAAAACTTAATAGAATAAAGTTTATGGAGGCTTATTGAAAATCACTGAAGATGGACTCCCTTGCAAAAAGAGTTTATCTTTCCAAAGTCTTTAACTATTAGCATGAAATTTGACTCTACCCGCTGGATATTATTTAAAGAGCCAACAGTCTGATTTTCAGAGGTGCTGAGCACCAGCAGCTCCCAATGATATCAGCAACTCTCTGAAAATCTGATTTTAAGTGAAACCAATCTGTGAAACGTTGTATCTTTATTCCCATCAAATTAACAGAATTACCTATTATTAAAATAAAAGATAATCTGTTTTGTTTGCGTTTTCCCTCCTGTTCCTTATGCAGAATTTCAGGGCAGTGATGTAAAAACAGGATCATTTTGTATCTTGTCTTGTTTTTTTATGGTTCTTTCTCTGAACTCTTGTGCCACAGAGCAATCTGTGCTTTATGTTGATCTTCTGCACCAGTAATTCTTTCTTTTCAGCTTTTAAAATCACGTTTCTTATCTTGGCATGTGATGATTCAGAGTTACTTGGCCCTTTGCCTAAGAATATGCAGCACCAGCAGTGCTGGTGGATGCAAAGGCAGCAGCTTCAGAACATCGTAAATCCAAGCATCGAGAATCACAGCATGAATAGTGTGCTGCTCAACAAAGCAAGCAGTTTTAACATGCTATTTTACAAAGCTAACCATTCCCCTGCACTATATTATGACTGAAAATGCACAGCTGACATTAAATCTCACACTGGTCCCTGGTCTGGTCCAAAGAATGACTCCCTCTCTCCATATTTGAAATTTGTGCTTAATTGTGGGCTCAACCAACACAGCTCAGGTGCCAAGGGTTGCCAACTCTCCAGGATGGTCCTGGAGTCTCCAGGAATTAAAGATTAATTTTGAATTAAAGATCATCATGTGATGAAACCTCCAGGAATACGTCCAACCAAAACAGGCAAATCCTAGGTATCACTGCACACTCTGAATGTGTATTTTATTGAAAGCCGTGCAATCTACAGATCTGTCTTCTCCCTTCTTTTGTGAGAGAAACTAAGGGAACAGAGGACACCAAGTAAGACATTTGATTTGGCATCAGAGCGACATGCATGCAAGTGGTTACCACAGTAATAGAGGGAGGTTTTAATAGTCTCTGTTGCATAGCATGTAATCTTGAGGGCTTGATAAATGAAACAATACAAGAAATTGATTGAACAAAGAACAGAGAGAGAGTAAGAAGTGAGGCAATGAGAAATTGTTGTAAATATGGAGCCAAATCCACAGCTGGTGTAACTGGTGTAAATTGGCAGAGCTCCAAGCCCCGTGGAAGTGACTGGTTTACACAAGCTAAGAATCTGGCTCTCTAATCTGAATTATTGTACGCCACTGTAAATCTGGATGGCAATGCCAGTGTAAATCAAATCACCAGAATCTGGCCCTTGGGGTATGTCTACACTGCAGCAGGGAGCGAGCCGCCCAGCCCAGGCAGACGGACTTTTGTGTTAGCGGGACTCGAGCAAGCGTGCTTAAAAATAGCAGTACGTGTCTCAGGCTGGAGCTCTGGGCTGGAGTACGTGTCTCAGGCTCTCAAGCACACCTGCCTCCCTAAGCTGGAGAGCCCAACCTCCAGCCCGAGATGCAATGTCCATAGTGCTATTTTTAGCATGCCTGCTACACCAGTCTGTCTACCCAGGCTGGGAGGCTCACTCCCAGCTGCAGTGTAGACATAGCGTATGTTTCTCCATTTTCTGAGTGTTCGGACAGCTATACTAGCTATCTATATTGGATGCTGCAACTGCAAGTGCAGCTTTGTTCAGATTTCTCTTCTTCTGGAAAATGTTATGTTCTTTCTAATTTCTCCACCATAGAGTTCGTGTTGACTTTCCAAATGTATTAACCTTCAATAAATCTATATTGCTCTATGTTTTTCAGTGCTTGCTGCCGGTTTATTCATTAATCACATTAATTCACAGGAACTTCTTTCACAGGAAGAGGAATGATGTTTAACCCCTACTTTCCCCTTCCATCTTCTCTTGATTTCAACACATCAAGAAAGGTAAAAATATGGAGCATCTGTTCTTTGTCTTGCAGTTATTTCCATAGAGACATTAGACAGCATTTCAGGTACTTAGCTGACATAACTCACCTTGCAAGGAAGTTCATAGATTCTTATATTGCACTGGTCTTGTTTACACAATGATCTGAGTCATGTTATCCTCTAAGATGTCCCTTTGTCTGCTAAATCATTGTTTTCTTATAGGTCTATGGGGTTTTATTTATTAATAATTATAGGGTCCATAATGGAAGCGTTTAAAAATATATACATTTTTGCAATTTTGAGTGAATGATGTTGAGTTTTAGTTTCCATTATGAAGCCTCTGATCAGAGCCAGATATAGTGTGGCCAAGAAATGTGCATGGTTTGCCACCCTGTTTTACTAGCGTACCCTAATGCCATCCTGACATGCAAAGATACAGTCCTGGCAGAATGAGAACATATTTTTTAACACTGGTGTTTATTGATATGGGGTTAAAGATATATTAATATCCTAAAGATGGAACAAATCACACTCTCAGTTACACTGACGCAAATCTACTGATGGGTCTTTTTAAGTCAAGACAACTGTTGCAGATTTATACTAGTGGAATGAGACACAATTAGTCTTGTTAGTGTTGAAATAGAATTACATGGAGGAGTTAGCCTGTGGAATAGTCTCCTATTGTTTGAAATATTCCAAACCAAACGGGACCAAAAAACACTAGAAAATAGATTGCAGAAAGCACTGTCTGCAAGATGGACACACTGGCAGAATAAGGTATTTTCCCATCTCTGTCTGTCAATCTGTTTCAGATTCTGTAAGCTGGAATTCACAATATTCTCTTGCTTTTAGCCCCTTTAAAATCCATTTGGCATCTAGACAACATTGGGCCAGACCTGTATCCTGGCTACTTTGTATTGCTGCAACAACCATGCTCTGTGTTCCTTGAAGGGTTGAGGGGATCTGTGGGAGTTCCATGCGTGGAAGAGAAGAGCAGACTCTAGGAAACGAGCTCCACCATGAAGATCAGAGAGGAGAATTTTCTCCTATGTGTTCACAAATGCACTGGGCCAAATACTTCCCCAATGTAACTGCACTGTAGACAAAAGGTTAACTTCTTCCCTGAATTACACCATTGGAACCCTATTTAAATCAACCAGCGGTAAGCCTGGGCAGAACATGACCTAGTGAAGTTAAACTGGGGGATGAATTTGACTCATTCTCCATCTTCTTTATCTCAGCCTGATTTTGAGTTGACAGTGTTATCAGCAACAGAGCTTGAGGTTTCAGCAGCTGCCTCTCTGTGGTAGTGCAAGTGGGCAAAATGGAAACTCCATTCTGGCAAAGAGCATATAAATTAATTATTTTGGTAACTAGATGTCAGAGTGTTGGGTACATTAGAAATACCTTGGTAGATAGGTATAAGGATTTGTCGTTGGTTGTGTTTATGGAAATCATGTTGCATATATTTGCTTTCCCCACCCCTTTTCTGCTTCATTAAAGACCCAATCCAAATCACTCTGAATTTAATTGGAGTATTTCTACTGACATCAATGAGCTTTTCATCAGACACTAAACGGAAGGACGGATACTCAGCTGGTGTAAATCAGTGTAGTTCCATGGAAAGCGGTTATGGCGATTTACTTCAGATGAGTATGTGGTCTATATATTTTTACTGATTTGTTTTTTTTTTTTTAATCTAGCAGCTCCAAAAGTGTCACCAAGTGATATGCCAGCACAACAACATCCAGCACTATGTAAAGAACTTGATGTGACAGCTCTAATTTAAAGGGAATTTTTTTTTTGTGGGAGGGAGAGCCCCCGTGCGCGTCATTTCAAACAATAGGTATGTGACCCTAATTATGTGCTAAGCAGAGTTGTGGAAAACTCTGCAACAGGGTCAAAAATGCCAAATATTGTCAGGCTGTAAGCAAATTACAATTCAAAGAGATAAACAAAATGGGAAGATAGCTACAGTTGCACATAAAAACATTCTAGAATTCTAGTATTATAGAAGCAGGACAAGGGGTTATTGCTGATAAGTTGCAAAATAGCTTAATATAAGTGGAGTGATGTGCCCTTTCTGTACAAATTAAATTGTACAGTGAAGGTAACTGTTGTCTAGCTGTATAATAAAGATTCAGGCAAAGTAATGGTAGCACTGAATTCAATAAATATGCATAATGAATAGTCTATTAACATAGTATGAACAATACCAATAGGCCTTGACCATAGTACAATCACGTATTTCAGTCTGCATTAAATTGGATTTACTAGTTATAGCAACATTACATTAGCTGTTTATCAAAGAACAAGGTCTAGAATTGTCCTGCATATTTGAGGGATAAGTTACTACAGGAATAGAACAAACTCTTTTTTCCGTGCCACTCTCATAATATAGCAGGATGAGTGTCTTTTCAAAACAACCCACAAGATAAACATCCAGCCATCTAGAAGTCATTCTTGTCCCTGCTTCACAATGAGGTTAGTAGCACTGAGACTTGCTACCCCATCACCTGAATGGTTAAGATACTTTGGTTTGATATGAGAGACATTTAATATATTTTCCTGTCCCATAGATAAGAGTTTCCCCTTTCCTAAGGAAAAAATAGTGGGGGATTGTGATTTTTGTCACACAGTCTTTTAGATAATTTATTACAGTTGTTTAGAAAATATCAAAGCAGTGTCCATTGCTAGCAAGTGCTCTGACAGAAGTGTTTCAGTTGTTGTTTGTCCTTCAAGTTTGAAGATGACCATGACATCACTAGTTGGTTTGGTTTCTGCGAACACGTGAGTGACTTACCAGGCCAATTTGAGTTTTCAACTGTCTGTGACACACTGAACTAAGGATGCCACTACGGGTCACTTGATTAACAGTGGACATGCTGAGGCTGTGAGATTTACACTGCTGGTGCTTCTGCTCTGCCTCAGCAGTTCTCCTCTGCTCATAGACTATTGCCTAGTATGGATAAGCCTTCGCCAGGTAGAACGATCATGAGTGAGAACTTCCCAAAATTCTGGGTCAATGTTGAAATACCTCAAGGATAACTTGAGGGAGTCCTTGAAACATTTCTTCTGGCCTCCCTGAGAGAACTTTCCCTCCTTCAGCTCACCATAAAATATCTTCTTTGGCAGTTGCTCATCTGACATTCTGGTGAAAATGGCCTGCCTATCTCATCTGTGATTTCATCAGCAGCGTATGGGTGCTTGGAATGCCTGCCCGCCCGTATGAGAACCTCAGTATCTGGAACCTTGTCTTGCTATCTCATCCTCATCAGTTTCCTCAGACAGCCCATGTGAAAGTGATTCAGCTTCATAACATGGCGTCTGTACTCCGACCAGGTATTGCATGCATACATCAGAGCTGGCAACACAATGGCTTTGTAGACCTTCAGTTTTGCTTGTTGACTAATGCCTCTATGCTCCCACAGATTTGCACATAGTCTGCCAAAAGGCCACACTTGCTTTGGCAATTCTGCCATTGATTTAATCATTGATGTGAACTGCCTGTGACAGTCTACTGCCACGGTAGGTAAACTTGTCCACTGCCTGGAGAGTTCCACTGTCATAGTGATAGTGTTTCAATTAATTATTTATAGATGAGCAATATTTAGGCCATTTATCTATCCACATGCACTTTATAAAAATCTCCAGCATTGCTAAAATACAAGTAGTTTTTGCACATCAGGGGTCCAGTTCTTTGCTGATTTATATGGATGTGTTATGCACACCCCCACCAAATCCCATCTCTTTTTTGGTCTTTAGCCTGCTCTCCTGTGTTTCCATGCCTTTGCGATATATCTCATTAGAGGGGACGCTACTGTCCATGCTGCATCTGACCGCAACCATGAGTAGGGGGCTTAGCCTGCAGAAATTCCTTCTCCTTCAGCACCTCCCCTTAAATGGTGAAAATTTCTTTGACTGTCTGCATGAAGTTACCCAGTACCACAGTGGTCTTAAAAACAAGATTTATTAAAAATAAAGAGAAAACAGTCATAAACCTGACAGTTCGGGGAATATATCTGCCAATTTATGAATTCCTTTTGTGTTGTGAAATATCATTTAGGTTGTAATCTTTGGTGGGATTAAAACCGCCATTTAGTAGCAGAAACGGACTGTCTGGGAAGTTGAAACAGAGGCCATCAGCTTTGAATTGGCCTAACTTTTTGGGACAATGGGTTGTTACCACCAGACACATTGACTCTGCCAGGTAACCAACAAGGGGATATGGAGCATGGAAAATTGCCAGCAGAAGCAGAGAATCAGAAAAGGTGTTACAGGCTGTTTTTACAAGTGACAAGCAACGAAGCCAGTCTATGGCTAGAAAAAGAAAACACTGCTGGAGGAGAGTGGACAGGAGAGGCTTTGCCTTCTTCAAAGAGGCACTTACCAAATACAGGAACTCTCAGGGGAGGTGGCGGGACAGAGGGATTGCATTCAGACTTTTATTTTTTGCCATAGATCTGTAACTCTGCTGTGTAGTCTAAAAGTAAAGTTTGTGTGTTTAAGAAGTTCCTTTGCAAATCCTTTTTTACTTGCTTTAACTGCCATGTGGTTCCCAAAGAGTTAAACTGTACCCTACTGCACCCACAGAAAGTGGAACTCTGGGGAGCATGGATAGCAACCAGAGAGGCTGGGGAGATTCAGCACTGGTTTCAGGATGTAGGCAGTTTGACTTTTGAGCCCCACATGGCAAGGAAGGGGGGCAAACAGGAAGTCTGCACCCAAGAATGTACCTTGGAGGCCACAGCTAGAAACAGTGTCTTTCTGCAGCCCTTCTGGCTTGGAAGCATGTGGGATCCAAAGGTTGGGTCCTCTTAACAGTCAAGTGACCATCCATTATGGGAAACTCACTCAGGACTGTGAAAAAACTCATTGGTATAACAAACCTCATCTGAATATTTTGCAAAGTCTAATAAGGGATGCTGCTCTTAGTTTAGTTACAGAGAAAAGATCTTGCATCTCTAGAAATCAGCTCTCTGATCATTTCCTGATTACCCCAGATATAAACTCTTTCTCTTGTGTCCAGAGAAGTCTCTCCCTATACTCCACACAACATGCATATGAAGTACCAGAGAGCTCTTTATCAGATCAGGGTGAGGCTGCATTGATAATTCCATAGCTGAGTATTTTATTGGAGTACCCCCATATAACACTTATTTTCACCTAATTGCTTCTGAGGGATTTCCCCCACTTTGTCTTCAATGACAGTATTTCAAAGGCTACCTTGAGCTCCACTTCCTTAGACACAGAATCATAGACATGTAGGGCTGGAAGGGTCATGAAGTCATAAAGTCAAGCTCCATGCCCTGAGACAGAACCAAGTAAACCTAGATCGTCCCTGATGGGTGTTTGTCCAACCTGTTCTTAAAAATCTCCAGTGATGGGGATTCCACAGCCTCCTTTAGAAGCCTATTTCAGATCTAATGATTCAATTTGTCAAGGTTGAAAGTTTTTCTTAATATCTAATCCTAAATCTCTCTTTCTGGAGATTAAAACAATTAATTCTTGTCCTACCTTTGGAGGACATGGAGAACAATTGATCACTATTTTCTTTGTAACAACCCTTAACATATTTGAAGACTGTTATCAGGTCCCCCCTCAATCTTTTTTTTCCCCAAGAGTAAACATGTCCAGTTTTTTAACCTTTCTTCATATATCACATTTTCTAAACCTCTCAATTTGTCGACATCTTTCCTGAAGTGTGGTGCCCAGAATTGGACACAGTACCCCAGCTGATGGCTCACTAGTGACAAGTAGAGCAGAATAATTACCTCCCATGTCTTACATACAACACTCCTGTTAATGCACCCTCAAATGATATTAGCCTTTCACAACTGCACACGTTCAATTTGTGATCCATTATAACCCTGAGATTCTTTTCAGCAATTCTACTACCTAGCCATTTATTTCCCATTTTGTACTTGTGCATTTGATTTTTCCTTCCTAAGTGAAGTACTTTGCACTTATCTTTATTGAATTTCATCTTGTTGAATTCAGACCAATTAATTCTCCAGTTTATCAAGGTATTTTTGAATTCTAATCCTGTCCTCAAAAGTACTTGCAACCCCTCCCAGCTTGGTGTCCTCTGAAAATGTTATAAGCATATGCTCCACTGCATTATCCATATCATTAATGAAAACACTGAACAGAACCAGACTCAGGACTGACCCCTGTGGGACCCCACTAGATACACCCTCCGAGTTTGACAGCAAACCATTGATAACTATTCTTTGAATAGTTATCTTTCAATTAGTGGTGCACCAACCTTTAAGTAATTTCATCTAGACTGCATTTCTCTAGTTTGCTTATGAGAATCTCATGTGGGTTTGTGTCAAAAGCCTTATTAAAATAAAGATATACTATGTCCGCAGTTTCCCCTCATCCACCAGGTCAGTAATCCTGACAAAGAAGGACATTAAGTTGGTTTGACATAATTTGTTTTTTGACAAATACATACTGGCTATTCTTTATAATCCTATTATCATCTAGGTGCTTACAAATTGATTGTTTAATAATTTGTTCCAGTTTCTTTCCAGATATCAAAGTTAGGCTGACTGGTCTAGAATTCCCAGGGTCCTCTTTGTTCCTTTTTTTTTTTTTTTTAAGATAGGTATTATGTTTGCTCTTCTCCAGTCTGCTGGGACCTCAACCATTCTCCATGAGTTGCCGAAGATAATTGCTAACATGTTGACTTTCATTTGCATGTCCATCATTCTTGGAATTGTTGTCAGATCCACATCTTCTTGTATCCAGCTTCTATTTTAGTGGGGCACACAGATTTGCATCTTTTAAAATCTCTTATCAATTTTTCCTTGCCACAAAATACAAATTATTGACAGCCCTTCTGTCATAAAGTGGAATTTTACTGAAGTCCATTAACATCAGTAGAAAATTTGACACTATGGGCTCATTCCTGAAAGGTGATGAGCACTTTGACCTGGTCCAACAAAGCATTTAATTCCATGTTTAACTTTAAGCATGAGTAACCTCATTGATTTCATGGAAAAACTCAGCTGAAACTGCTGAATTTTCCCTGGTTTCCATCAAAAAGTATCCATTAGTCCATGTTTGTTTGAACCTCTATGTTCTATGAAAAATTAGCCTCTCACAGCAAACCTGGTCGAACATTTGGATTTTTAAGAGATCTATGGCTTTCAACATGGTGTTATAAAGTCTGAGTCAAAGCCCTTTTTTGGCCGGGTTACAGGCCTCCTGGATGGGGGGGGAAGGGAAGCGGTAGATGTGATATATCTTGATTTTTAGTAGGGGTTTTGGTGCAGTCCCATGTGACATTCTCATAATCAAACTAAGGAAATGTGGTCTAGATAAAATTACTACAAGGTTATTGCACAACTGGTTGAAAGACTGTACTCAAAGAGTAATTATCAATGTGGTTCACTGTAAAACTGGAGGATCCTGCAGGGGTCTGTTTTTGGATCCATTACTATTCAACATTTTCATTAATCAGTTTGATAATGGAGTTGAGATGGTGTTTATAAAATTTGCAGTTGACACCAATCTGGGAGAGGCAGTGTAGAGGACAGGATTAGAATTCAAAACAACCTTGACAAATTGAATCATTAGTCTGAAATCAACAAAATTAAATTCAATAAAGACAAGTGCAAACACAATTACACCCTTAGGAAGAAAAATCAAATGCATAAACACAAAATGGAGAAAAAACTAACTACAATGATATGATGCTATTGCAAAAATGGCTAAAATAATTCTGGGTTGTATTAACAGCCGTGTTGTATGTAAGAAAGAGCAGGTAACTGTCTTGCTCAGCTTGCCAATGGTGAGGCCTCCACTGAAGTATTGGGTCCAGTCCTCCTGGGTGCCATGTTTTATGAAAGATGTGGACAAATGGGAGAGTCCAGAGGAGAGCAACAGAAATTAAGAGGTTTAGATAATGTGACCTATGAGGAAAGGCTAAAAAATTGGGCATGTTTAGTCTTGAGAAAAGAAGAATGAGGGTGGGCCTGATAAACAGTCTTCATATATGTTGAAGGCTGTCATAAAGAGAATGGTGATCAATTGTTCTCCATGTCCACCGAAGGTAGGACAAATAGTAATGGTCGTAATCTGCAGCGAGAGAGATTTAGGTTAGATATTAGGAAAAACTTTCTAACCATAAGGGTAGTTAAGCTCTGAAATAGGCTTCCATGGGAGGGTGTGGAATCCCCATGATTGGAGGTTTTTAAGAACTGGATAGATAAACACCGATCAGGGATGATTGGAGTATATTTAGTCCAGCTTCAGCATAGGGGACAAGACCAGATCACTTGTTGATGTACCTTCCAGCCCTACATTTTTGTGATTCTCTGAAATCCAGGGGAGCCTTTCCCAGTGCCTTTAATGGGCTTTGGATCAAGTCCATAGCAAGGGTAAAATGCAACTACGTTTGCATGTGTATGTGTTTTTTTGTAACCCACTGGCAACTATGTCTTGCAGGTCCCTCTTCTGTGCTTGATCCACAAAGGATATATGTCTGTGTCAGCCCCAATTAAGGAGCTTTGGCTCTTTAGCTCAAGTTGTAGCAACTCCTGATTTTATATCTGGAAGTCCCTGGGGTGTTGGCCAAGCTGGCATCTGTCTCCATTTGCATTAATTTTTCTTGAATCATCATAATAAAATATTAACACTCACAAATGTATCTTTTCTACCAGCTGTCCCTGTAGATAGTGAAGCATTTAAAGTTGTGCAAATCTCAGCAGTCTTAGCACACATCCACTCTGGTCCCATTGATATGGAAATATGTATTTCAGCTAAATTATAACAGAGTAACATTAGAAACATTCATGAAATATGGTATACTGCTTTGAAAGGTGACTAGTTATAATTGTGACTGCAGACATTTTATAGTTCTGCGTTTAATATGCAGGACTGTTAATTGCACTATAATTACAGTATTTTAAAATGCCATGCCAAGTATTTAGTCTTTTTCAGATTTATCCTCCAATGTTCCATCTTCATTGTCCAGGCAGATGAGGCATGCCATAGTAGGAGGGAATGACTAGGAAAGATCATGTCAATGTCGCTAATCAAATGGTAAAGTTTTCAAATGAATCTGAATTATTTGATTTTTATTTTTAATCATAGTTGTACACCACTTATGAATGTGTGTTGATTAGTTAGTTGTCATCTTAGGGAAACAATAAGAGCTTATATTTATCCAGATATACTGTGCTAGAGTTATTATTCACTACTGATTTGATTTGATTTGATGGGAAAACTTCCATTACCTCAGCAGATAAATCTATTTAATCTTATTCATGATGTTAATTATATACTCAAATATATTTACATTTTATTCTTTATGGTTGTTATTAGGACCTGTTTATCTGTGTAGCAATTATGTGTGTGTGCGCGCGCACACACACACACACACACACACACACACACACACACACACAGAGCTATGCAAATAGTAAATATCTTCAAGCCATGGCTTCAGCCATACAACCATGGGCTGTGATCTTGACAGCTCCCATAAGCCAGGCATTATTGATACATGGATGTCAAATCTTCAAGGAAAAACTGGAAAGTTGCAAGGATTGGTGTGGTTGATTCAGTCGCTGGCACTCTTCCATCTCAGGTAGTACTGAGCACCCATCACAGCACATGCTGGGAAGCTGTGGAGACCATTTGGGTTTGGTTTTTTTAATTACATATAAAACTGAGCTCCTGGCCACTTATAGCTATTAAAGATCTCACAAAACTTTTATCAAGTATAGGAAGAATTAGTCAAGTTCTAATGTGGGAAGCTGTATTCTGCCCATCAAAATTCCCCCTGCAATTTCAATTTGATCAGAAATTCTTCACTTCCTACCCTACACCGTTGTGCAAAGTTGCCATGTGGTTTTAAATAGTCGACATGTTTCGCCCCAGAGCTTTGCTTCAAGAGAAGTTCTATACTCTGTTTAAAAAAAAAAAATAAAAGACCTCACTGGATTCCCTATTTATTGACTCTTGGTTTCAGATCAAATGTTCCTCATTTGTCAGATGATTTTTTCTAATTGCCAATCCTTCAAATTCAGTCTGGAATCTGACAGACAAGCTGATTTCTTTCCTTCTTGCTCACCACCACCATGAGTAAAGGTTTTGTAGGCTAAATTACGGGTATCCCTTCAGTGACACCTATACAACCACATTGTCATTAGATTATTACTTCTGTTCCAGAAATAAATAAAATGAGAAGATAGGCAATGAGGGTCCAAGCACTTATTATAGCCACACAGAGCTCTAGCAATCAGTAGAGCTAGGTACATTATTCATAATGAATAATTTTAGCCAAACTTTGCTTTTTTTTCTGTTTGTGAATTGTCTATGAGCAGATTGGGGTTTTTTTTTCCTCTGATTTACTTTAAATTATTCACCTTATCTTTTCTGATGATAATTTTATCTGCAGACTCTTGCAAGCAATTTGTCCCAAGTATTTTGTATTCAAACTGTGAGCTGTTTTGATATGTCACACGGGTAATGTGTTGGGTGTGTTTATTGATAACTCATCAGATAGCTAAGTTCCATCCAATGTAGGTTTACTTCATAACAGAACTACAGACAAGCAAAGATTAATTTTATCTAATCCATTTGGCTTGTCCCCATCACTGTCATTCTCACTTCCATCTAACCCTTTCTCACATTCATTAGTTCCTTGTTTATTGGGCAGAAGAAATCCTGTGAGGCCTATGAACAACCTAAGGTTTGAAGGAGCTTCTACATTACCTTTCCCAGAGCCTCCTCCCAAACATGCATCCTGCCACTCTGGGTAATGATTTCATGGAGTTAAGGATATTAACAGAGTCCCCAATCCAGGAGCCATAAAAATCATACTCAGACTGCTTTTAGCAGTTGTCCCAACCATCCTTATCTGGATAAGGTTGTGTAGAGGGGCTTAGTTCAGGTTTAAGTACTGTGATTTGCCATCTGATGACCATCTGTGTTCTTTAAGTCTTCCTTCTTCTGTTTATAACACAATCCATGTGAAGTCCCTTTTGCTTTAAATTCATCTGTTCCCAAAGCACTTTGCAAGCACGTATTAAATCCTCTGCTTTTTGTTTCCACTGTAACTTTTCATATTCCTCCCTAGTACAAGTGTCCTGACATTCTCTCAGCTCACAATTGGTGTCTTCCAAGTTACATTTGGTATCATTCTGTTTCCTGATTGGAGAAACATAGTCTTTATGCCACTACTCACATTTATGAATTCAGAGTTTTTCCGTGAATATTCACAGTATTTCCTTTCATTCACAGTTTCCATGAACATTTGTGCTAGCTAACCCCCTCATTATGGATATTCATGGCTCACCAGAGGAACACAAACACAACATGAGATCTTTAAAAAACTGGAACAAACGTTTGCAGAATGTTTCTGCAAGTTGGCTTCAGCGGAGCTCTGTGCAGGCATTGCAGTCCATTTGTGCATGATGAATTGCAGCATCACCGCATGTGGCCTGGGAGCTGTAACTTGTCCTCAGCTTCCATTGGGAGTCGAGGGTGGTCAGCACCACTCAGGATCAGGCCCAAAGAGAAACAAATCATGAAAAGCAAAGCTTCTCTTAGCATTTTTACTCTACCATTTCAATATCAGGTCTTTGAGGCGGTTGTATTGGCTTACCTCAATATAGAATTCACATTCTTATCAACTGCATTCAAAGTTCTCCACTCTTTGGCTCCCTCTTATTTTTGAAACTTGATTCTAAGTGTATGCATCTGCACATGCTGTAATTCTGAATCTTATGCATTGTTTGTTATACCTCTGTTCCCTTGGCAATTTCCAAGGGCATCACTCTTGCAAGCTCTAAGCTGGGGGATGTACTTCCATTGTCACTCCTTCTATCTGTGATTCTCTTGGAATTTGTAATGCCCTTAGAAAGTGTATCATTATTTTTTGTTCTATACTGTCTAGATGCATATAGAAGGTATTTTATAAAGGTATCTTGCAGGATTGGGACCTCTATAAGTAAATCTATTTGAGCATGGGCTCAGTCCTATATTATTTACACAGGCAAAATGCTCAGTGATTTCAGTAGCTTTGCCTGCATAAAGAATATAGGATTTGGCTTTATAGGTCATTGAAATATGCCTGAAAATCTTAGCCAATCAGCATGCTAATGGGCACTAAAGTTGGATGTTCTCCACTAGTTGCTTACAATTCACTATTTCCACAAACACTCCTGATAGCAAAGTTGTTCACTAGGGTAGTTGTGGACTCTGATCCCAAAAGGTGCATAAACCCAGTTCCTTTAGAAAACAAACAAACAAAAAAAAAAACCAAAACAAATACTTGTGTGTGTTTTTGGTTGGTTTTTTTTGCACTGTTCACCCAGTTAAAATAACGGACGGTGAAGGGGTTCACTTAGTGTTAGAGTGCTATCTCCTGGCCGGGCGTGGCGTAGCGTAGCAGCTCTCTCCCTCCGTCACCCCTCCCATGGTGACACCTGTCAAACCATTGCTTGAGCGCTGTGGTGCTCTTTCCATAACTTGGCCCTTCAGTCACATCACAACTTCATCTACCCCTTCCAGGTAATACAAAGTCCAATTAAATAAAAGTTCAATGTTCTTATATCTGGTCTTGGGCTGTAACTCTGCGCCCTGTGGTCCTTCTCCTGCCCTCCCTGGGCTCTCCCTTGTCCCCTTCTCTGCCTCATGCCACCCTACCAGTGGCTGGTAAGGGAATCCAGGTCTCCCCACTACACCAGGTTCAAGCAATAGACAAGGTCTACTCAGTCCATCTCCCTGCTGCTGCTTCGCTGGGTTTCTTCATACCTCAGGCTTGCTCCCTCACAACCTCTCTAGATTCTCCTTTCTCTCAGGTCCGGGACTCTCAGTATCCTCCCTCTGGAATACCCTGATAAAAATCCCAAGGTAAAAGTATAAATGCTAACCAGTATCCAAATCCTGCCTTCTTACCAGGGTTTACCACTGGAGCCTGATGTATGCCTTCCCTGGCTTCTTGCCAGCCTTCTTTGGCCAAGCTATGATCCTAGGACTTCCTCCTCGTTCCCCACCCCACTCATTCCCAGATTCTCTCTTTGCAGCCTTCTTTTTGGTACAAACTTCCTCTCTTTATACCAACCAGCCAGCTCAGGCCCACCTGGGCTTCATAATCATTTAAACCTGGCGCTCCCTCCAGATCCAGCTTGGTATGTTAATTGACCTCTCAGGTCCACATTAATTCATTCAGGAGCAGTATGGGGCATGCACCCCATCACACGGGCAAAAAGAACAAAATTGAATCCCCATGAGATGACGTACGTGGATATGTCACACTGAATATTTCACCCGTAGAAGCAAGTCAATCACCTTAGCCCCAAGAGAACTTAATCAGATAAGCAGAGTGTTTGGCTGTCAAATGCTGTTACCAATGACTGCAATAAAAAGTTGTATTTAACAACATCCGCATTTAGAAGAGAATCTGGAAGATGGCCAGCAAATGTCTCCTATTACCCTGAAATATCTTTGAAATTCCAAAGGTTGACATGAGCTAGGAGAGGTGAATAGATGGGATTAGCAAATGATTAGAATAGTTCCTGTGGTTACTTAAATTGCCATTTTGGGAATGATATCATTAAAAACTACACAGCGGTTTTGTTTATACCACCACAGTTCCGCCTGCTCTCTTTGCTGAGTCCAGTGCGGTGGCCAGCTGGTGCTCGAGTCAGGGAGTGTGAGGAATGGGAATCTGACTAGCACTTGCGGAAGGGTATGGTTGGAGTGGGGATAGCTCCCTGCATTCTCCTTTCCCTTTCCTCTGTAGGGTCACCCACAACTGACACTTAATTTTCTTGTGGAAGTATTAATATAGGAATGAAGCATTTAGTGCTAGATTGTGGTTTAAAGGTGAAGCTTGTGTTAGCCTGGGCTGCGCTGTAGTGGAAGCTCTCAGTGGGAATTTTTGCTGGCTCATGTAGAATTCCTCCATGGGGTTCCCAAGGAGCATGTGCTGCAGCAGCAGTGATGCCACCCCAGAAACGAGTGCATCATGCACTCTAGTACAGGAATGGCAAGCTCTACTGGTCTGCATCGTGGAGAGCTAAGGCCTAACCTTCTCTTCCTCCTCCTGCCCCTTTTGAGTGCTGATGCTAGCAATGTAAAATTCCACATTGTCACTGTCTCCTGCACAGGGGTAGAAGTTGGTTGGGGGGTTGTTCCCTGCATCTCTTTGCTCTTCCTCCCACACTCACCCACTTCTGTGAATACTCCGACCCTTTCCATATCAGTCTCTTGGTGTGGTGATTCCAAATGCTGTAAGAATTGCTCTCGTACCACTTCACAGGTTGATCCTAGGTCATGATCCTAGATCATAACTGAAGGAGAAACTGTAGATAAGTCCTCTTTCAGTTATAAGACTGTGTCCTGCTCCAAGGGAAGAAGTAACAACAAAGAGGTCAGCACAAATGTGTCAGAGTACCTTTTTTTCTGGTACAGTAAAAAAACATCATCTGTGCTAAAGCCATGTGGAGCAGAGACATCTGAACAGAGAATGAACTTTGCAAATCCTTCAGAATATCCACTTCTCATAAGCATTTCATAAGTTTTGACTGGGAGAGGGACTGATTGTTCTGTCCTAGTTTTTCCCCATCTTTAAAAAGAATCAGGGGTAGTACTTTTGATGCCGTGTGTGCATCACAATAGAAAATATATGAAGCAAAGAATCAACATTCACGGGTACATGAGGCACCTCTTAGTTTATTTGTGCTAAAAGAAAGAGCAAGGGAGTTCATGCTGTTGTACACTGAGCCTTCAATAAACCGTGCCACTTACAATCTAGTTTCTGTCAAAACAGAAAATCAATAAAATGCATATTTAAAGAAAATAAGCAGCAACCAATTTTAACTAGTTTTTAGAAACCTCACCCCTGAATTCATTTTAAATCTGACTTTACTGCAGTATCTTCATATTGTTGAGAGGAATGATGGCCCAGGGGCTAGAGTACTAGGATGGGACTTGGGAGACCCAGGGTCAAATCTCCTGGGTCCCAAGTCACCGAATGGAGAGGAGGAGAGCTGAAAGAACAGGACTATTTAGAAAGTCTGGATATGCACAAGTCCATGGGGCCAGATATAATGCATCTGAGGATGCTGAGGGAATTACCCTAATGTGATTGTAGAGCCATTGGCCATTATCTTTGAAAACTCATGGCAAATATAGTGCCCATCTTCAAGGGAAGGAGGAGGATCCGGGTAACTAAAGACCGGTCAGCCTCACCTCAGTCCCTGGAAAAGTCATGGTGCAGGTCCTTAAGGAATCCATTTGGAGGCAGTTGGAAGAGAAGAAGGTGATCAGGAACAGTCAGCATGGATTCACCAACCTGATTGCCTTCTATGATGAAATGACTGGCTCTGTGCATGTGGGGAAAGCAGTGGACATGATATATCTTGACTTTAGCAAAGCTTTTGATGCAGTCCCCCACAGTGTTCTTATCAGCAAGTAAAGAAGTATGCACTGGATGAATGGACTGTAAGATGGATAGAAAGCAGGCTAGATCATCGGGCTCAACGGGTAGTGATCAATGGCTTGATGTTTAGTTGGGAGCCAGTAATAAGCAGCGTTCCCCAGGGATCAGTGCTGGTGCCGGTTTTGTTCAACATCTTCATTAATGATCTGGAGGAAGCTGTGGATTGCACCTTCACTAAGTTTGCAGATGACACTAAGCTAGGGGGAGTGGTAGATACACTGGAGGGTAGGGATAGGACACAGAGTGACCTAGACAAATTGGAGGATTGGACCAAAAAAATCTGATGAGATTCAACAAGAACAAGTGCAGAGTCCTGCATTTAGGACAGAAGAATCTCATGCACTGCTACAGACTGGGGACCGACAGGGTAGGCAGCAGTTCTACAGAAAAGGACCTGGGGGTTACAGTGGACAAGAAGCTGGATATAAGTCAACAGTGTGCCCTTGTTACCAAGAAAGCTAACCGCATATTGGGCTGCATTAGTAGGAGCATTACCGGCAGATTGAGGGAAGTGATTATTACCCTCTATTTGGCATTGGTGAGGCCACATTTGGAGTACTGTGTCCAGTTTGGGGCCCCCCACTACAGAAAGAACGTGGACAAATTGGAGAGAGACCAAAGGAGGACAACAAAAATGATTAGATGACTGGAACACATGACTTATGCGGAGAGGCTGCGGGAATTAGGCTTGTTTAGTCTGCAGAAGAGAAGAATAAAGGGGGATTTGATAGGAGCCTTTAACTACCTGAAAGGGGGTTCCAAGGAGGATGGAGCTAGGCTGTTCTCAGTGGTGGCAGCTGACAACTGGGAGCAATGGTCTCAAGTTGCAGTGGGGGAAGTCTAGGTTGGATATTAGGAAAAAGTTTTTCACTAGGAGGGTGGTGAAGCACTGGAATGGGTTACCTAGGGAGGTGGTGGAATCTCCATATTTAGAGGTTTTTAAGGTGTGGCTTGACAAGGACCTGCCTGAGATGATTTATTTGGGGTTGGTCCTGTTTGAGCAGGGGGTTGGACTAGATGACCTTCTGAGGTTCCTTCCAACCCTAATCTTCTAGATTCTATGATAAGCCCTTGTTCTGCACAAGGGAACTCTGTGTGACCTTTAGCAAGTCACTTAGGGAGAAATTTTTAGAAGTACTTAGGTATCTAAAGATGCAGATAGTTGCATCTAGTAGGATTTTCAAAAGCACCTAGGTGCCTTAAGTGCTTTTAAAAATGTCACTAGGTGCCTATCACATCTCTAGGCAACTAAAGACCTTTAAAAAGTTGGCTCTCGGTGCCTCAGTTCCCCATCTGTAAAATGAGGATGATAGTACTTCCCTACCTCAGAGATGCTGTGAGGTTGAATACATTAAATATTGTGAAGCACTCAAATGATGGGGCCATATACTTGCCCTAGATGGGCTATTTTAAAAATATTTTGTTACCTTAACATTAAGAGTAGCTGAGGAAAATTGTCTGTCTTGTATCCATTAATTTTTTTAAGTAGAGATTTGACATCTTAGATTTTCTCAAAACATGTTTTAAGTCATTGTGCTAAAATTCCAGGATGGGATATCTGGCCTGGATTTGATCCAGACAAAGGGTGCCAACATCCCAAATCCCCCATCCCATCTCCCGTATAATGCCTCCAAGTGCATGTGTATACTGCATGGCTGGAGCTCAGGCTCTGGGACCCTCCCCCATCGCCTGGTCTCAGAGCTTTGGGCTCCAGCCTTAGCCCTAACATCTACACTGCAGTTTAACAGCTCCCCAGCCCAAGCCCTGTGAGCCTGAGTCGGCCCACAGCCTTCCCTCTCAATATAAATGTGGTGGATCTGTGGGGCCACTTCCAACCCAAGGCTTCATGGAGCCTGTCTTAAATCACCCCTGCAAAGAGAGGGCTTCAAAGAAAATGTAAAACAGCCTTTGTGTTGCCAGAGGGATGATACATGTTCTCCCTACTGCCCACAGAGATCCTCGATGTGCAGATAGCCCTGTGATCTGAGAGGATCCATGGGATTTGGGGGCCAATATTTGCCCATTCTGGAAGAAGGGTATGTGAGTATGGAATCCTGCCTTAATTATATGGGTTTTAAAGTAAACCTTTCAGAATTCTCCTCCCTAAAGGGCTTCTAACTACAGGACTTTCCATGGCAGTAGGTGATCTGGCCCCTGGATTCTATTCCCAACTCTGCCACTGACTGCTGTGTGAACTAGGGCAAGATTTTAACCATGTTGTGCCTCAGTTTCCCCATCTATAAAATGGGGATAATATCCACCTTTGTAGAGTTCTTTGAAAACCTCCAGTGAAAACTGCTACATTCTTCAAAGTACAGTGTAATTATTATTATTACTGTCCTTCATGAAGTAATAACAACCCTTTGTATAATTATTTAGGCCTTCTGGAACTCTGTGATGAATATGAATTTGCTTTTACTCAGTGCAAAAGTCTTTTCTGACCTTAATAGGTCACAACACTGGCAAAAAGAACCCAGTCACAATATTGACATTTTTTTCTTTAAAATAACCCTGAAACAATTAAGTGTATTCATGTTACAGGCTAATATTATAAATTCCTTATGGTATTGGATGATTGGAGAATCATCAGATTGTCTAGTAAGAGAGTTATTGTCTCTTTTGTGTGTTAAATAAAAAGAAACTCTTGCAGCAAAATCTCTTTTTGGAACACTTGGTTAATAACTTTAAGAAATAATATTCCAGTGCCACGCGTGGCTATTATAATAATGATGGATCTGTGAATGTTTTCACAAAATGCTTATTTTTCAAAGTGTTACAACTTGACATAGGTCCAAATCAATAATAATAATAATTAGTTAATAAAGATCTAATGTGGAATTATGAAAATGAAATATTTTGGCACAATTCTATAGCGACATTTTAATTAAAAAAATATTTTTAATGGAGGGTTTGAGTGAGTATCTTCTTTGATAACATCAGGACAGATTCTGTCCCCAGCCCTGGAGGCATATAACAGATTGAATTCTGTTGCAAGGAGCCGGGGGGAAAATGATCTTGGTGTAGGCACAACACAGAGCTGCCAAAAGAAGCCCAGGTGCAGGTCAGGTGGCAGATATGGAGCTGGGGATCGGAGGAATCATGTCTTGAGTGAGAAAAGGCATTTACATAGTGCATCAACATACACTATGGAAATCCCTGTTCTCACGCAAGAGATTTTCAACTGCATGGGGTGGGCTGCCGTAAGTTGGAGCACCCCTGGGCTGCTCTAACTTATGCTGAGGACTATCATATTAGTTTTGTGATGGTAAAAGAAAATTTAGCCTTCAATTTTAAAAAGCGATTAAAAACTGATTTTGGGTGCTTCACATTTTGAGCCAGGCCTTATGAGTTGCTGAGCACCAAGAGATGCCAGTGACTTCAGATTGAAGTTGCGAGTGTTCAGCATCTGAAAACCAAGCCCACACATTGGTTAATAAACCTAATGGAGTTTCTGATTCTATACAATGAGTGTGTGCTTTGGATCCAGGGACTCCAGCAACTTGCAGTTGTTTTTTTGAAGGGAAATATATATTAAATGTTTGAGAGGGAGCTTCTACACTGTATTGTGAAATATATTTGTAAGGTATTGCTCGGGGGTGCACATATCATTATTTTTAGTCTGTTAGAAATTGTGAATGAAACATTTAAATATGAGTCTGTCTTTAAACAGTGAAATCCCACAGGAGGATTAAGGCTGGCTTGTGCAATGGGGTGTGCATTCTTGGCGTTGATCCAGTGACGCGTGTTTTTAAACTTAAGTGCATGAGTAGTCTCATCAACTTTCAGGATTAAGCCCTTGTTGCATGACAAAGTTGGAACACAGCCTATATTTAGAATAATACATGGGTTCCTATGGGACTCTCACTGTGCAGGTATCATCAGGGCTGAGCAGCACTGGGGAGGCAGAGTGCAAATTTGTGGAAGCTTCTGCAAAAATCTGACCAGATCTGGAGATAGGAAACCCCTGGCTCTTTTGCAAGGGATGGGGAGTAAACACCGACACAGATGGGAGCTTTGGCAGCCAACTCCATGAGCATCCCTGCCCCTACATGTGTCATTTATTTACTGGAGAGAATGTGGCTATTGATTGATTTTTGTCACTAGCACCTGTCTTCACCCCTCACCACATTTCCTCACTTTAACTCCTCTGCTTCCATTGTCAAGCCCCTTGTGACTCATCTACTGTCCATCATGCCAACCATTAAACAGGTTTCTGTTTTCTTAAAAAAAAAAAAATGAAGTAAGTTTTGACTCTTTGCATCACGACTTTAATATCTTTGTGTGTTGAGCTTTCACAATGGCTAACATGAGCCAGGGGGAGGCCGGCTGGCTGAGTACATTTCAGTTCAGCCATGGTTTTCTCCTAGAATTCCTTTTATGGTGTCTGAGTGACTCAGTTTTTTTTAATGCAGAGCAAGGTTGGTAATTCAGGATAAGAAGAAGCTAGGTAAACCCCAGGAATTTGTATGTTAATTTTCTAAAACAAAATACAATGGTTTATGGCTTTTCCTATATCATTATAGACATTTCATCAAATAATAGATACATAAAAGGGAAGGGAAAATCTCAGGTTTATATCAGAATTTATTGCAGTCACAGGGGGTCCAGTTCTTTGGTGATGTGTTTACTTGCAATCTGTCATTCACCCACTGACTGCGGTATGCTAGTCTAAAACAGGGTATGTTCTTTGGTAAACAAGGAAGGAAACCACTGAAATGCAAGCAGCGTGGAATCCTCTTTGTGTCTGTAGATGGGATTATTAAATTCCTCCTGTGCAAGATGGATTGTGATTTCCTACAGAGCAGTGGCTCTTAACCTTTCCAGACTACTGTCCCTCTTTCAGGAGTCTGATTTGTCTTGCATACCCCAAGTTACACCTTACTTAAAAACTACTTGCTTACAAAATCAGACCGAAAAATACAAAAGCATCACAGCACACTATTACTGAAAAAGTGCTTACCTTCCCCGTTACCATATAGTTATCAAATACATCGATTGGAATATAAATATTGTGCTTACATTTCAGTGTATAGTATATAGAGCAGTATAAACAACTCATTGTCTATATGAAATTTTAGTTTGTACTGACTTTGCCAGTGCTTTTAATGTACCCTGTTATAAAACGAGGCAAATATCTAGATGAGATTTTTGTTGCCCTGTGCTGGACTCTCTCCAACTTGTCCACATCCTTTTTGTAGTGGGGGGCCCAAAACTGGACACAATATTCTAAATGCAGTCTCACCAATGCCGAATAGAGGAGAATAATCACTTTCCGCGATCTGCTGGCAATGCTCCTATTAATGCAGCCCAATATGCTATTAACCTTCTTAGCAACCAGGGCACACTGCTGACTCATATACAGCTTCTTGTCCACTGTAACCCCAGGTTCTTTTCTGCAGAACTGCTGCCTAGCCCATCGGTCCCCAGTCTTTAGCAGTGCATGGGATTCTTCCGTCCTAAGTGTAGGACTCTGCACTTGTCCTTGTTGAACCTCATCAGATTTCTTTTGGCCCAATCCTCCAATTTCTAAGGTCACTCTGTTTCCTCTTCCTAGCTTAGCATCATCTGCAAACTTGCTGAGGGTGCAATCTACCCCATCCTCCAGATCATTAATGAAGATGTTGAACAAAACCGGCCCTAGGCCCGACCCCTTGGGCACTCTGCTTGTGACCGGCTGCCAGCTAGACATGGAGCCATTGATCACTACCTGTTGAGCCCAATGATCTAACCAGCTCTCTATCCATTTTAGTCCATTCATCCAACCCATGTATCTTTAACTTGCTGATAAGGATATTGTGGGAGACTGCATCAAAAGTTTGCTAAAGTCAAGGTATATCACGTCCACTGCTTTCCCCACATCCACAGAGCCAGTCACCTCCTCACAGAAGGCAATCAGGTTGGTCAGGCATGACTTGCCCTTGGTGAATCCATGTCGACTGTCCTGATCACCTTCCTCTCTTCCATGTGCCTTAAAATGGGTTCCTTGAGGAACTGCTCCATGATTTTTCCAGGGATTGAGGTGACGCTGATCAGTCTGTAGTTCCCTGGATCCTCTTTCTTCCCTTTCTTGAAGATGGGCACTAAATTTGCCTTTTTCCAATCATCAGGGACCTCCTCCAATTGCCACAAGCTTTCAAAGATAATAGCCAATGGCTCTGAAATCACATCAGCCAATTCCCTCAGCACCCTTAGAGGCACTGCATCTGGCCCCATGGACTTGTGTATGTCCAATCTTTCTAAATAGTCCTGAACCTGTTCCTTCAGCACTGAGGGTTGTTCACCTCCTCCCCATTCTGTGCTGTCCAGTGCAGTAGTCTGGGAGCTGACCTTGTCTGTGAAGACAGAGGCAAAAAAGGCATTGAGTACTTCAGCTTTCTCCACATCCTCTGTCACTAGGTTGCCTCCCCCATTCTGTAAGGGGCCCACACTTTCCCTAATCTTCCTCTTGTTGGTAACATACCTCTAGAAGCCCTTCTTGTTCCCTTTCATGTCCCTTGCTAGCTGCAACTCCAATTGCGCTTTGGCCTTCCTGATTTCATTCTTGTATGTTCAAGCAGTATTTTTATAATCCTCCCTAGTCATCTGACCAGGCTTCCACTTCTTGTAAGCTGCTTTTTTGTGGTTAAGCTCACCAAAGACTTCTTTGTTAAGTCTAGCTGGGCACCTACCATATTTGCTATTCTTTCTGCATATTGGCATGGTTTGTTCCTGTGCCCTCAATAAGGTTTCTTTAAAATACAGGCAGCTCTCTTGGATTCCTTCCCCCTCATATTAGCCTCCCAGGGGATCCTGCCCATCAGCTCCCTGAGGGATTCAAAGTCTGCTTTTCTAAAGTCCATGGTCCGTATCCTGCTGTTCTCCTTTCCTCCTTTTGTAAAGATCCTGAATTCTACCATCTCATGGTCACTGCTGCCTAGGTTGCCACCCACTTCTACTTCCCCAACCAAATAAACCTGTTTTGCTCTGTTGACTTTATTTTATAATTTTAATAATCACTTGCTTATCTTTCTGCCACTCCAGTTGCAAGATCATGTCCGGAGTGGATGTTTGAGTCAGCTACTCAGTCATCTTTAATGTACTCTGCATCTTGTACAGTATCAGATGTTACCTCATTTTGTAAACACAGGGATCAAACCACTACCTGCCCACATCCCACTGGAGATTAGAGAACTTCAGACATATAAAGAACAAATATGAATGTTCAAAGGTAGAAAAACAAAATTCCCTGCATGTCTAAGCAGATGCAGATCTTCTGCTTTCTTTCCAGAACTTGGGCATTAGAACTACCAAGAATTAGTTATAAGATAGGAAGTGGAGAAAACACGGTAGGTGTTGATGTGCATGTAAACATTTCACTGCAAAAGATCCTGCAAGATTGGGAAGAGAAGACAAGAGAATGAAGTGAGGAGGAGAAAAACACTGAACAGTTGTTTATTTTTATGAATTGTTTTTGTTTAAGTGGATAACTTTATCTAACTGCACTTATATTTATGAGCATATTTTGTGTAATGACATGTCTGCTGTGGTAAATTATGGTATATTTGAGGAAGGGAAAGCGATGCAATGGATTGGTCAGTGTGAGAATTAAGTTCAAATTGCTCGCTACGCCCCTAGTTTAATAAATATTGCTGGAGTGAACACAGAGCTGTAATTCAATTGAGGGGTTTTCTGATATTATGAATCACAGGACTGCAACTCCATCTGTTTATGGTTGGCAGTTTGTGCCGAAGAGTAAGTTAAACCATAAATTCCCTCTTGGGCTATGTGTTACACATTGTATATACCGCATTAACTTCTGTATTTCACTCTGAAAGTTTAAGACTTCTGTCAGTAAATGTTTCGTTTCTAAACTAACCAAGGTCAGTGAAAAAGATAGACAGGCTAAACCAAATTTTTGCAGGTTGGCTACCTTAAACGTGGGGTGACATGAAAATTTCAGGATAAGGTAGGGGTATTTTCACTGCCTTAGGGCTCAATTGTACCTTTTAAGGTATGGCTCTGCATGGAGATGTTGTGCTTCAGGAAAGAATGGAAATAGGGCTTAACTAAAATCCATGATCCAAACATCCTTCAAGTTGGAGGAAGTTTTGAATACTAGGAGGAAAGGCCTGCAGCTGCTCCTCCTGGCCACTATTGGCTATGGTTGCACCTCTCCTGCTTGTTTTAACTATCTCCTCCTACCTTGTCAAGCTTCATGGCTCAGCTTAAATGTATCTTCTTCCCAGCAGTGAACAGGGAAAGATGTGTTGGTAAATAAAAGTTTGTTATATGCACATGTGTAAATTAGCTCATTAGATGTACACAGAATGGCACACATATAACTGCATTGTGGGCTGGCATGGAAGGAGTTTCCTTCCTGCCCCTTTCTGGCACAAGTGTAGGCTTGGAAAAATTAGATTCTTATTGGTAAATATCAGTAAATGTCTACTCTACCCCCCCCAAACACATATGAAAAAATATTTCCATCACCAATAATTGAAATTGACAGCTAGGTAAAGTGAGAAAAATGCTGCCTGGGCCCTTCTTGGTGTCAAAATCCCATGATTTAGACGTTTGAATTAGGCTTGTCACAAATGAACTAGCGAATGAATAGTAAAGATGCGCATGATTTGTTTATTTAAGGATATTTAATTTGTATATTTGGATGGGGGGTGTGGACAGGTTGTTTTAACCGTTATAAAGCTTTAGCTTTTTGAATCTCAACCTCTACTGTCTCCAAATAATTGGCAGTGCGCCCCCCTAAATTCCCACAGCTGAGACAATATAAATGGATAAAAACAGGAAAAAAAAGTGGCTTAAAAATCAACAACCTATGTCAAAATGATGAAAAAGCCGGGGCCTTGGGCAGACCTGGTGCACTTCCTAGCTCTGTCTTGGGCCCTGAGGCAAGTCACTTCACTTCTCTTCCCTGTGCCTCAGTTTCCTCACCTGTAAAAGGGGGCTAATGCGGACTTTCTTGTCCGTTGGGATTGCAGACTCTTTGGGGGCCATGGACTACCTGCCGCCTTATAACCCCAGAGCAGGGCTCAGGGTGCAGCGTCCGCCTTGCTCATGGGTGTCATGATCGCATCCCCCGATGGCCTCACCCCGCCGCTGTTCTGCTGCTTCCTCCCTCTCCCTACTTTGCTCCTCGTTGCCCCCACGCCGCTCCTTATCTTCTTGGGCCTCAGCTCGCCCCCGCCCTGCCCCTCCAGCTCCCCGGGGGGTGGGGGTGTCTCAGCGCCTACCAGGTGTGTAGAGCAGCAGCAGCAGCAGCAGCTGCCCCGTGGCACGCGGCGAGGCACCAAGCAGCGCTCGCACATGCTCAGCTCACTGGGGCCGCGGCGGCGCTCGGAGCATGTGCAGGCGGGGAGGCCGGGCCGCTGCTGCGGGGCTGTGAGTGCGTGTGCGCCTGGCGCGCGCCTCCCTCCCTCCTTCCCCGCCCGGGTGGGTCTCAGGTGAAGCTGCGCCGGGGTGGGCTGGTCGGAGCCGCCGCGAGCGCGGGGAAAGAGAGAGAGTCCGTCAGTCCGTCCGTCCCCTTCTCGCCTGGCAGCGGCCCCGCCCCGGCCCCTTTGCTGCACCCCCTGCCCGCGCCAGGCGGCATGGGCGACTCGGAGGAGGAGAAGCAGCTGGGGCTCCTCACCAGCCTGAAAGAGCAAGGTAAGGCTGCGGCGGGAGGCGGTGCTGCTGCCATTGCCGCCGGGGCAGCGGGGCGGTGTAAGGATCGCACCAGCCCATGTGCAACCAGACCCCCCCTCCCCCCCGCGCAGGTTGCAACCAGGGCTCGGCATTCGAGCGGGCGAGGCTGTACGAAGTGGGGCCAGGCGCTGGTAGGGGCTGTGTGTGTGTCACGGCAGGCACCCGGCCTCTCCTCCACTACACGTGCGTGCTGTGAGTCAGCAGCAGAAGAAAGAGGGGTGGGGACAAAGACGCGCTGCAAACTAATTACCTTTGGCATCAGCCTCACGGCTCCGCCATGGAGCTAATAAAGGGGCCCGTAAGGCAGCAGTTTCAGCCAGGATAGCTGCCCCCGTGCCTAAGTGCGAGGCCTGTTTTAATCTCCTTCCAAGATCTGTTTCATCCTCCCTCCCCCCCCCCGATGAGATGTTCTCTTATTCCCCATTCTCTGTCTGTCAACATGCCTGAAGGTGTGTATCGCTCTAATGGCTAAACTCTTCCCTTTTCGCTGTGTGTTAATCAGTAAATCCCCTTCCAGCACCCAGCTATCTTTGCTTGAGTGGTTGCTGCAGCTCTGTCAGCAGTTGGCATGGGAATAATAGAGGAGAGGTGATTTGGGTTGCAGGGATAATGAAACATTTCAACATGTGCGTGGTTTAACCTCTCTCTTTCTTTCTCCCAGCTCTTGGACATAAGTAGCCTTTTTTACCAAGTGAAAAATAACCCTGTACAATAAACCCAGTGTCAAGTCCCCAAATAAATTTCCTAAAACAGAACCCAGTGATTCCAGACATATCTTCCAAAAGGAGGATCATTAGGCAAAATGTTTCTGTGCAGAAATGTCATTCCATCAGGTAAGAATCCACTTAGCCAGCAATCTTCCAAGCTAAAATCACAGACGGTTCCTTGCCATTTCTGAACTAACTTCCAGAGTCATTTGTCCCCCTGAGCAATGCTGGATGTGTTAAAGCACTGAACAAATAATGACAACTAAAAGTTCATTCACTGAATAAGAATTATAGTCCACTCTTGATCTGTGTGCAGACCTCACACTGACGTAAGCGTGAGTTCTGTTGTGCCTTGAATGCGGCTTGGAGTCCTAAGTTTAATTAAAAATGGAATTTGGCCCTTGCTACAAAATGAGTTTGATACCCTTGCTTTAGTCGCTATCCTCTGCTTTTTATAAAGGCACCTAGTGCTTCAGCTCTGTAGATGTTGAGGTCTCTTGATTGTATATTGCCACAGTTCAGGGCATCTGCACATGTATTTCCCCTCAGTGGTACAAGGGCACTCACTCCTGGGTTTCCAACTCTCCAGCCATTGCCTTCCTGGGTGGAGACCCATGTGTCTCTCCCTGCTGACCCAGGTATTTTCAGACTTTGTAGTTACTGTCTTCACTGTGCCCAAGGACACCTGCCTGCTTTCTCTTCAGAGACAGTTAATAGGTGTAAATGCTCCAGTTTTAAAGTGCCAGACAGCACTTTCTAGGCAAACCTACTTTATTTTTAAGGTAAAAAACGTTATAGAGAAAATATATTACAAACAATAAAAGAACCTACATGCATGTTAATGATTGTACCAGAGTCCACCCCAACCCTATGGATTCTAGCAGGAGCAGTCCTTCAAATCCCCCAAATCATTGTGATGACAAGTTCACCACAATTTCAGTTCAGAACAATCACCTGGTCTTATGGGACCTCAGTAGGTCCAGTTCTTCCAACCCTATCCTAAGGACCAGGGATCCTGTACCTTTGGTGAATCAGGAAGAAGGCCCTGAGGTAGTTTTAAACCAGGTTATTTTCCAAAAAAACATTTTCTTTGTCCCTTGGTCCCTAGGGAGTCCAGTTAGAACAAGTATATGCATACCTCTCCAAGGAGGTGTCTTCAAAAAGCTGATAATGGAGGAATTACCTTAGCATCCACCTCCCTACTAGAGAAGGTACATACAATGCCAAAATAACACATACACAATTGTGTTTTTTACAGTGTACCTCAAAGATATTAAACCTAATTCAATAAGGTTTAACTTAATTTAATAGTTTCTTAATTCCATAAGGTTTTGTTCAGGATATTAAAGAACATTGTAAATCTGTCACATTTATTATGCCATGTTTGATTCAATCTATAAGTAGACAGTTGAACTGCAAGAACTGGCTTTACCAGCTGTTTGAATTATAGTTATGCTTGATATACTTGATCAGTGCAGCTCACAACATAATATACAAACTGTTTGTAGCTTTGTAGTAGTCACATACACAGTGTTTGTAACTTCATCTTTAATTTTTGCAGCAGACTTATGACTTGAGGTGCGTTTTATTTGTGTACGTTACATGACAGTTCCTACAAGCATGCTTAAACTGTCCTCTGCTGCATCATGAGATGGCTTTGTTTTGAAAGGACCTTTGAACTATAGCTGATAGTAATTTGCATGGATACACTAGACAGAATAGTATGATGCAGTTTTCTCTTCTCATGAGTGGGAATAATGTAGGTCCTGTGGTTAGCAAGCATGAGCTCTAAGACTTCAGATAGTTTGAGAGGTGTGTTGTTGTTTTTTTAAAATTTCCTAATAACTAACCCAACTGCTGGATCAGCGACTGCTCTAACTTGTATTCTGGCCTGTGAACAAGTTCAATAAGAGTTCATTCATTATTCTCAGATGGACACATTTCTGTAATTCAAAACCAAATATACAAATTCAAATAAAGTTATTCTTAACAACTAGTCCCCACTGCTTTCCATCAGCGCTGTTGGTTCCAAATTACCAACAGTCACTGAAATGACTTCGCGTATGGAGTATTCCTTATAGGCAATTGGGATGAAATCCTGGCCTTACTGAAATCAGTTGGAATAGGGCCAGGATTTCTCCCTTGATGTCTAGGGATCTCTGGCCAGACAACCATAACACTATTAAACATCTAATGGAGCTTATGGCACTCCAGGAAATAGGTCGGGGAAAAGATACCACGGCTCAGGTATGTGCTGCCCTAGATCCACATCTGTTCTTGAAATGGGGACACTGTCACATGCAGATCAAGAACAATATTTTATTGTAAATTACATACATTTGGCTTAAAATTCCTATGCTATTACAAAACCTAAGACCAACAGAAATATTGCCATGCTTGTGTGAGTTTGGGTTTTTGTAAAAGGAAAAAATATTCCAGTGGAAAACATTTTTAAACATTTATTCCCTTATAGTTTACATCTGACATATTGCAGCATTTTGCTAGTACATGGGCCTGTAAAGTTCTACTGACATGTAGGTTCTGGGAAATACCAAAGGTGAATAACAGAAATAATAAAATTAGTTTTTTAAAAGTTCGTTTGTTTGTAATGAACTCAGTATTGTTAAACAGATAAGTGAACTTGCTTCCTTTTTATATAAAGTTTTAATCTTACACTGTCCCATTAATATTGCAGATAAGAGAAAAGGGGAAACCATTTTAGACATTTACAAGCTTCCTCAGATGATAGAAATAAACTGGCTTTAGGGACATTCAGTAACTGCATGCAACTAGAATAAATGTTTTGAAATCTTATTGACACTCTGTATAGGAGTGAGTAATGGTATTTCTTCAAACATAATGCTGCTAGTCTTAGGGTCTGATTTTTCTGCTTGAACATTATAGGTTAGAGGTACAAATTGGGTCATCAGTTAACTGATGGTGTATGGTGTCACACTGCTATCTCTTGTAGGACTTCTGAAAAGTCTCCTGTGGATTTGAAAGGGTGGGAAACAATCCGCAAACCCTCTGCTATTACCCCTTCATGCCTCATGACAATGAGTTTCCACCAGAATGTTTTTTCCAGGGCATGAAAATCTTACCTGATATGTGAACTAACTGGATAACTAAACTGACCATCTTGGTTGGTAAAGCTATGAGTGGCAACAGGAACACTGGAGCTGTTTTTATGCAAGCTGTGCTTCCTTCTCACCAGCAGTGAATAGCTGGGTGGATTTTTCAAGCCCTGTGTATTTCAGCTGGGATACTTGATACTGACTTGATACTTTGGCTTGCCCTGTTGCCTAGTATCAAATGAATTCCTTAGAGCAGTGGTTTCCAACCTTTTTTCATTTCATTATGCCTAAAAAATTTCAAATGGAGGGGTGGACCCCTTTGGAAATCTGAGACATAGTCCACAGACCCCAGGTTGAAAACCACAGCCTTAGAGAAACATGATCTCACTCTAGATAACACTCTGGATGTAGAGTAATCTTACTAGTTTGAGCCTTAAAGAACCTAATTAAGTGATTTGAATAGGTGTAGCAGGTCTGCTATAAAATCTAAAGCTTGGATTCACAGGGTATGTCTACACTGCAGTTAGACACATGTGGCTGGCCTGTGCCAGCTGACTCGGGCTAAAGGGCTGTTTAATTGCAGTGTAGATGTTTGGGCTGGGGCTGCAGCCCCAGCTCTGGGACCTTCCCACCTCGCAGGGTCCTAGAGCCCAGGCTGCAACCAGAGCCTGAATGTCCACACTGGAATTAAACAGCCCTTTAGCCTGAGCCCTACGGCGTGAGCCAGCTGTGGGGTTTTATTTGCAGTATAGACGTACCCATACATTCTATAGCTGGATGGTACTGTTGGGACCATGTAGTCTGACCTGCTGCATAACATAGGAATTAATTCAAGCCCTATTTGAATTAGAGCATATTTTTTTTTAGAAAAACATCCAGTCTTGTTTTAAAAGTTGCCAATGATGGAGAATGCCCCACGACCCTTGGTAAATTGTTCTATGATTAAATACCCTCACTTCTTAAAAATTTGCACTTTATATCTAGTCATAGAATCATAGAATATTAGGGTGGGATGGGACCTCAGAAGGTCATCTAGTCTAGTGGTTCTCAACCTTTCCAGATTGCTGTACCCCTTTCAGGAGTCTGATTTGTCCTGCGTACCCCGCATTTCACCTCACTTAAAAAGACTTGCTTACAAATTCAGACGTTAAAAATACAAAAGTGTCACAGCACACTATTGCTGAACAATTGCTTATTTTCTCATTTTTACCATTTAATCATAAAATAAATCAAGGGGAATATAAATACTGTACTTACATTTCAGTGTACAGTATATAAAGCAATATAAACAAGTCACTGTCTGTATGAAATTTTAGTTTGTACTGACTTCGCTAGTGCTTTTTATGCAGCCTGTTGTAAAACTAGGCAAATAGCTAGATGAATTGATGTACCCCCTGGAAGACCTCTGTGTACCCTTTGGGGTACATGTACCACTGGTTGGGAACCATTGATCTAGTACAACTCTCTGCTCAGGACCAACCCCAATTAAATCATCCCAGCCAGGGTTTTGTAAAGCTGGACCTTAAAAACCTCTAAGTATGGAGATTCCACCACCTCCTTAGATAACCCATTCTAGTGCTTTACCACCCTCCTAGTGAAAAAGTTTTTCCTAATATCCGACCTAGAACTTGAGGCCATTGCTCCTTGTTCTGTCATCTGTCACCACTGAGAACAGCCTAGCTCAATCCTCCCTGGAACCCCCCTTCTGGTATCCAATCCCCCCTCACTCTTCTCTTCTGCAGACTAAATAAACCTAGTTCTGCAGCCTCTCCTCATAAGTCATGTTCTCCAGCCCCCTAATAATTTTCATTGCCCTCCGCTGGTCTCCAGTTTGTCTACATCATTTCTGTAGTGGGGGGCCCCAAACTGGACATGCTACTCCAGATGTGACCTCACCAGTGCCAAATGGAGGGGAATATTCACTTCCCTTGATCTGTCGGCAATGCTCCTACTAATGCAGCCCAATATGCCGTTAGCCGTCTTGGCAACAAGGACACACTGTTGACTCATATCCAGCTTCTTGTCCATTGTAACCCCCAGGTCCTTTTCTGCAGAACTGCTGCCTACCCTGTCGGTCCCCAGTCTGTAGCTGTACATGGGATTCTTCCATCCTAAGTGCAGGACTCTGCACTTGTCCTTGTTGAACCTTCTCAGATTTCTTTTGGCCCAATTCTCCAATTTTTTTAGGTCACTCTGTATCCTGTTGCTACCTTCCAGTGTATCTACCACTCCCCCTAGCTTAGTGTCATCTGCAAACCACCCTAGCGTCCAGATCATCAATGAATATGTTGAACAGAACCAGCCTCTGGACCAACCCCTGGGGCACTCTGCTTGATACCAGCGCCAATTAGACATTGAGCCATTCATTGATCACTACCCGTTGAACCAGATGATCCAGCCATTTCTATCCACCTTATAGTCCATTCATCCAACCCATACTTCTTTAACTTGCTGGCAAGAATACTGTGAGAGACAGTATGAAAAGCTTTGCTAAAGTCAAGACCACCGCTTTCCCCACATCCACAGAACCAATCAGGTTGGTCAGGCATGACTTGCCCTTAGGGAATCCATGCTGACTGTTCCTGATCACCTTCCTCTCCTCCAAGTCCTGCAAAATGGATTCCTTGAGGACCTGCTCCATTATTTTTCCAGGGACTGAGGTGAGGCTGAATGGTCTGTAGTTACGTGGATCCTCCCTCTTCCCTTTTTTAAAGACGGGCACCATGTTTGCCTTTTTCCTGTTATCTGGGACCTCCCCCCAATCACCAGACATTTTCAGAGATGATGACCAGTGGCTCTGCAATCACATTAGGTAACTCCCTCAGCATCCTCATATGCATTGTATCTGGTCCTATGGACTTGTGCATGTCCAGCTTTTCCAAATAGTTCTTTCTGTTTTTTCAGCACTGAGGACTACTCACCTACTTCCCATACTGTGCTGCCCAGTGCAGTGGTCTGGGAGCTGACCTTGTCTGTGAAGACAGGGGCAAAAAAAGCATTCAGTACTTCAGCCTTTTCCTTATCATCTGTCATTGCCTCCCCCATTCAGTAAGGGGCCCACACTTTTCCTGACCACCTTCTTGTTTCTAACATACCGGTAGAAACCCTTCTTGTTACCCTTCACCCTTCTAGTGTGAATTTGTCTGGTTTCATCTTCTGGAAATTGGATCTTCTTATACTTTAGTGTGTTAGACAGAAGGGTCCTCTTATTAAATTTCTGTTTCCACCTCTAGATACTTGTACACTATGATCAAGTTACCCCTTAACCTTTGTTAAACTACATAGATTGAGCTCTTTCAGTCTTTCATTATAAGGCACGTTTTCTAATCCTTTGAACGCTCTTATATCTCTTCTCTGAACCCTCCAATTTATTAACATCCTTTTTTAATTATGGACATCAGAACTAGACACACAGTACTCCCATAGGACTCACATCAGTGCCAAATATGAAGATAATGTGACCTCCTTCAATGTTCCCCTTTTCATACATCACATTAGTCCTGTTGTCCCCTGCATCGTAAGTGGAGCTCATGTTAAGGTGACCATACATCATGTCTCCCAAGTCCTTTTCAGAGTCACTGCTATATATGTTGCCTAGGTATGCCATAATTGATACTCCAGAAAATTCTCCAAAACAGCAGCTCCATTAAATAGCACTCAAAATTCCTATGAAAGCAGGTAGTTGGACTACAATTTGCAGAAAAAAACCAGTCCATTGCAGTAATCGTCATATTCCAGACTGGGTTAGCCAGTGCATCATCATAGTGCTTTATCACTTGATCAAAAGATCGCTTTGGGTTAGCTTTGGCTCCATTGGCAATACTGATACTTTGTCATCAAAGTTAATAGTGTAGGTGAACACCTAAAATACCAAGAGTTGTCAACCACTGGATGAAACCAGCCTCAAAGTGCCATTAAGTCTCTTGGTGGCCTTGCAAATGTTTGTAATTAACCTCTTGCTTTCAACATCTCATTTTAAATATAGGTTTATATTGCATGATTTTCTTCATCTGTCTGGTAAGTCTTAGCTCATACCATTCTTTCCAATAGTATGATTCATGAAATACCAATTTATAGCAGTCATTTCTCTTGTCCCAGCTGTCAATGCATCTAGATAGTTTTGAATAGATCCAAAAATTATCTGTTTAAAAAATTATCCCAGGTAACTTTGAACAGGGCAGTACCATACATTTCCCATAGAACTGACTCTGCGCTAATCCAGTGGGACTGTCTTTCAATAGAACCCTTAATATATGCCACTGGCAAACTATTAATACAATCTGACAAATTCATTATCATCCTTGGTAGAGAACATATCTCCGAGTCTGTGATACTGTATTGCATCAAGGTGAGGTGGCTGTTAGCTACTCTTTTCCATATTGACCATTGCAAAACTTGTTAGTCATACACCTGCTTAAGCAGACGTTCTGTGTGGTTACCATTCACCGGTTCAAATCCTACATGAATGCCTTCTGCGTTTATTGTAGTTAAACAAGTTCTCTCATTTAAACTTCATTCATTAATGATGTCTGGTTTCCAAGAACACATTAAGATAAATCTTTCTGTGACGTTTTAATGGTTAGTCTTTATAATGTAATGGTGCACTTAATTTACTTCCCCAGTGCAGAGAACTCTGACACTGCAGGATGCTAACTTGGGCTCTGATCCTGCAAACACTTTGCACAAACATACATAGGTGATTAACTTTACTCATATGTAAAATGGAATATCTGCAGATCTGAGCCATAGTCTGCATGTGTATATGTAGATATAATTTTAGTAACATCCATACATGAGTTTTAGAAGCACTTAATACTCAGGGATATCAGTATTTTTTTTTTCTGGTAATAACTTGGCTTCTAAAGTGTACTCTCATCCATAATGTGCTAACCTCATTAGATACAATATTTCATGGTTCTCTCTCTTTCCATATATGGTTTCAGAGGATCCCCTCTAATTCATTATTCTGACAATGTTTTCTTCCCTATCTTCTATTCCGACAGGCTTTACTATATTTTTTTCATTGCCCTTTTAAGACCAGGTCTATAGCTGCACTACAGAGTTTACAGTGGTGCCGCTGCAGTGCTGCTAGTCCAGACGGTTTAAGCCGACGGGAGAGAGCTTTCCCTTTGCCTTAAATACTCCAGCCCCTGTGAGCAGCGGTAGCTATATCAGCAGGTGAACCTCTCCCGCTACATAGCGCTGTCCACGCTGGTGCTTAGGTAGGTGTAACTTATGTTCCTCGGGAGGGGGACTTATTTACACCCCTGAGCGACATAACTTATACCCACATAAGCTGTAGTGTGTACATAGCCAAAGACCCTTTAGTTCTGTATCTGTGCAGGAAAAGCTATTGCTTGATGCTCCATACCCTTCAAAAAGAGGTCATCTGCTCACCACTGATGAGAGTGAAAATCAATTTCTGGGGTACTGCTTTCAGAGGTGGGAAAATACCTGTGATTCACTGAGAAATGTATAGATTGGATGAGAAATCCACTCAAATGCCAACCAAATATGTTTCTGGATTTTGATCATTTTTCTTTGTACTGAAGCAAATTTATAGGGAAGTCGTAAGATTCCTCATTCTACACTTGGATTGTTTGGACAAACGCCATAATTCGATAGGTCGTGTGTGTTGACTTTTTTTTTTGATTGCATGCAGAGTAATATCAGACTCTTGCAGGGATGCGTTTATTATCCACTAGCAGACTGACCATTCTTGCTGCTGAAGCAGCTAACAGTATGGAGAGGCTCACAAACAGACAAAAAGAAATGTTTCTTACTGTTTTGTCTCGAGAAATGTACTCTAACTGGTTGGGCCCTCCTGTTGTATAAACCATAGGATAGGGCAGGACCCCAACAAACTCCACAAAGTGAACCAGCATGGAAGCTCCCAATTAAATCTCCTCTCAGAGGCGGGGCTGTGGCAGAGGCCTCCCAGCCCCATGGATCCTGGAGATCTGTACAGAATGGAAGATCAAGTCCTGTGGATGATTGGCATCTTTATAGTGTATTCTCTCTCTGCTGGTTTTTCCTCCTTTCCCCTGCAAAAATATGGCTCCTACAGGAGTTTTGCCTGTATTGTTGCCCACTGTGCACTTACACAAATTTACCCACCCTGCAAGAATGCACATGCGGAGCATAACGTTTTTTTTTTCTGGCAGTACTAAGTGTGAATCCATTGGGCTATCTACAGCTCCAATTGGATCCACACCCACTCATCCTTCCCTGAAACTCTTTAAGGTGTTGACCTTAAGGTGATGGAAGTAGGTGATGGGACTTCTGAGTTTAGAAGAGGAGAGGGAACATAAAGTAGAGCCTTTTATGCCCTAACAGCGATTAACAGTTCTTATCTTTGCTTCACTTGTTTTACTATGGTGGGGTACTATTGTTTGAGAAATGTGCTGTGTGACAGACCCAGTCTGATTCTTGGACCTAATCTCTAGCTTTCCGGCCTTGCAGGAACAGCAAGCACACCAGCACCCTTAGGGCACGTCTGCACATAAAACTTGTTGTTTAAGCAATGTTGGTTAAGGGTGTGATTTCTTTATTTAAACATCATTTCTATACCAACAAAAGCGCTAGTGCAGACACATTTGCCCTTTTGCCAATGTAGCTTATTTCATTGGAGAACCAGTGTGAGCTTTACTGGCAAAAGTACTCTTGCCATTATATGGTGCATCTGCTGCAAACCTTTTCTGGTGTAGTAGATTAGGTCTTCATCTAGAGTAGTAGATGATGGACTGAGCTTTGCTTTCCTTGACAGCTCTATTTACATTCTCATTAAATAATCAGAGTTACAGGGTTGAAATGGTCAAGTGGAATCCTTAGATGATTTGACATGGAAGGACACTCAACTGTATTCTGTGGAGGTCACCCAAATCTCTTTCAAATGTACAAGCAAACATGAATATAACATTGAGGTTATTTGGATGTTTGCAAGTTGGGAAATGTGAAACATTAGAAACATACACATTGTAACTTGTGATTTTAGTTGGTGTAGGTACTGCCCGCCACCCCTTGTTAATGTTGCCCAATACTTTCCATTATAAAATCATGTTTTTGGTTGCTTCTTCTTATGTGAAGCCTAAAACAATTGGGCTGGAATTTTTCATGCCAGCTGTCTGTCTCAGGCTGAATGTTTGGAAAATTTCAGCTAAAACTGTTTGGTCATTTCTAAAAATGAGGTGAGGGGAAAAATATGATTTGCCCATGTGATTTTTTTTTATTTGTTTTTTGTTTTTAAAAAACTAAAAACAAAATATTGTTTCCTTGCAAAGTTCTAGCACCTCCATGCTTTTAGAACAAGGACTTGAAATTTGGCAGGATATGGTAGGTGGGATCAGTCTGGTTTCAAAGAAGTGCTTTTTTTTTTTTTTCTGTCCCTGTCAAAATCCACCCATGTCTGGCCAGCTAATGAGCTTCTGAAAATTGCAGTTCACACATGCTCAGTAGAGACTTGTTGGAATTTGGCAGGTAGAGTTACTGAAGATTTCATTGGTATTGAATGTTCTCCACCCTGGGGCTGCAGGGACTGAGCAGAACTTTTCTGCAGTTGCTCCTTCCAATCAGTAGGGACTGCTGTAGTGCCAGGCACAGGATCTGAGGGAGACTGTATCTCCTTTGCTGCCCTCGCTTTCCATACTAGCGCACAGGCAGCAAGGGGGAAACAGTCTGACTTGAATTCAGAGGAGTGAAAAGCCAGGCCCAAGCACGGTGGCAAGGGGGAATGGTGCGGTAGGGGGACTGGGACTGGCATGTGTAGCCAAGAGTGGGGAGCGATGTCTGGGATGAGGATAGGCTGGGGATAGGCTTGGAGGGAGATATGCATAAGGGATTGTAACCACTTGAGAACACCCCTCTCAGAACCTGGAATACTGAGCCTCTGTGTTAAAATTTCTGCCAGCAAATAGCTGTGAAACCCACTGGCAAAGTGTCTTATCCCCTTCCAGTGCTGGCCCACACAGAGGGTGACAGCCTGCTATTGCTGTGCATTACTCTGTTAGTTCAAGTGGCAGAGGTCTGTGGTGTGTACCTAAAGGTTCAAACTCTGCCAATGAACCTTGTGGAAGTGGGTATGGTTCCATGTGATGGAATTTCTGTTTGTTTGCATTGTTTTTTTAAGTCTAGAAAATTACACACCAAAAGTACATGAAAGGAATGTGGAGGTAGCAAAGTCTAGCACTCAAAAGTAAGCCAGAATAAAGGATGCTGGTGCATCCTTAAATTGGCCATCTTGTGCATCTTAGCAAACTTAACATTTTTAATGTTGTTTTTTTATATATAATATAGTTTTTTATTGTATACTTACCCTACTAGAAGATCCTCATTGGCTTAGACTTTCTATATAAGGTTTTTTCTGATTAATCATCATGCATGTACCCTACACTTAAATAGGGTATTTGTTTTCTTTGGAGACTGACACTGTAACAATTGTTGTTCAATGGTATGTCTTGCAAGCTGTCTCTCAGAGGAATACAATAGGTTGTATTAACAGCTTATATGGCTTATGATTCGTGTTTTACTGTGTCTGTTCTAAGTTTAGCTGGCTTGGTTTTCATGTGACACATCCTCAAAGATCAAATATTCCTTTCACTGACATTGTTTAAACTGTTGTAGAATGTGTTTTTCTTTTATTTCACACAAGAATTTGTTGTATGCAGTATTTGTAAACTGTTAATTTGTTACCAATATATTTCAAACTTCACAATCAAGTAAGATGGAAACTGAATTTCTCCATAAGCTGACATAATGTATGTGTTTCTATGTAGTAAGTATCTTATTGCATGAGATACTAATAATAGATTTAGAGTAATGTTAAATGAATGAAACACCACTAATAGTGACATAGGAGTCAATCCTGCAAGGTCCGGCCCTCAAGACTCCTATTGATTCTGTTGGATGCGTAGCCCCTTGCAGGACTGAACACTTAACTATTGAAAGAATTAGGGTTGTAAATGTTTGTGTATGTCAACATATAATGCTTTCCTTTATTATAACTTCGCATTTTACTGTGTATGTTCTATAGTGTCTGCCTGGCATTCATGGAGTAACTTGCATTAGTGCAAGATGCTACATATGTATCTAAAGATTGCAAGGAAAAAATCATGCAATATTTTTGAGGTGTTAGGTAATTAAAGGCTGCATCATTATGCATATTTAAAAGGAGACAATTAAAGTTACTACCACCTTAACTATTGCATTTTCTGTCTCCTGAGTATTTGGATATGCTAGAGGGTTCTAAGTAAGAGAGAGGATCCCTCCTGCTGGAGAATTAAGAGCATGTCAAATCATGTGGGCTGTTGTAGGACCAGATCCCTAGTTGAGGTAATTCTGTGTAGCTCTTCTGAAGTCTGTGGAACCACACTGATTGCTTTACACCAGCTGAGGATCTGGCTCTGTAAAGGGAACCTTCCGTCCATAGTGACGTTGGCTATGATGGAAAATGGTACTAGCCACCCACGCATGAAAGTGAATTTATAACCACTTCCCCCTCCCCGCCCTCATACACACTGAGTTGTAAATAAAGACTTTTTTAATCTATAAAACTGCAAACTGTAACATTCTGATGTCTGTGTTGGGGAGAGAGAATGAGTCTTAAAATTAAAATGGGGATTTTTCACCTATTTAAAATCAGTTCGCTGGAATCGAATGGAGTTCGCTCAAACAGAAAATATCTCACCTGAGATTAAGCATGAAAATTTTTGGCCCAAATGATGAACGTTTCAAAAAGTTTTATGCAACTGCAAAGAAGGGTGAAATATAGACACCACTCTGTATAATATGCACAGGTGTGTATGTCTAATGTTCACTGTAAAACAAATTCATCATCATGTACTTCTGCCTTTATGACCTTGTTCCAGTAGTAAATCCACTTTTAGCATTTGTATAATAAATTAATATCAAATAGTGATTTGCTGTTAGTACATCCCACTCTAAGAAAAACATGCTTTTAACCTTTTTATCAGCAGAATGGCAACCAACACATTTATATTTTAATCTTTTGATTTAGTTGTTTGCTAAAGTTCAGCATAGCAGAACCTCGCTAATGCACATCTACGTGGGGGGACCCATGGTGAACAACTGAATGTTGGGACCAAGTGAACATGCTACTGAAGTTATTGCAACACAGAATCATTTTGGCAATTTGTGGTTTGAGTATTTAAAAAAAATAAAAGTTGAAAGAAGTGTTTTCAACAAGGAAGGGGTAGGCCAGCATATCAGCACTCTTCGGGTGGCCCCATGGTATTTTTGCAGACTTGACCCAAAGCAGTCATGTGTTCCTGAGTCTGCAAACAGCTAGCCGGGAACAATAGGCACCATTGTGATCTCACTGATTTTTACAGTAACTTAAGTCCATTCACTTCAGTAGTTAATCATGATTTATATTAGTATAACTGAAATCAGAATGACAGTAACTATGGGAAGTGTGATGTCTTCCTATTATATGTAAAAACGGTACGTGAGGTAGTTATTCTGAAAGCTAATGTTTACAGTATAGACAGTGTACAGTGATCGCTGAGTCTTTCATCCCAGCTATTCTAGAATTTTATGGGAGTAGTTTGCGTAGAGCATCAGCAATTTCTCCCTCTTCTGACCATGATTGTTAATACTGTGACACTTCACTGGGAAGCGAGCACCAGTTTCTTTGTGCAGCCCAATGACTATACAGTAATCTAGATGAATTAGTAGAGGGCTGGGAACCCGGAACTCTTGATAGGCTCAGGTACCACAATGATGGGTGTAGTATAAGAACCTTAATAAACTCTAGTAAAATCCTTTCTCTGTCACGGACTCACTGTGAGGGTTTGGGCAAATCACTTCACCATTCTGTTTCTGTTCTCCATCTATTACCTGTCTGCCTGTAATTAGTATCTGTAGAGGACTTTAAACAAAGTGATGCATAAGTATATGGTAGTATTATTAATTGCCATGAGTGCACCCAGTAAATTGTTGAATGGTAAGAAGACGATTATCAGTCACTCGTGGAATTTTACAGTTAAGAGAATATTGAAGACATCTGATCCTAGCTAACTTGAGTTAGTGCTGCCACTGAACTTTGTTTGGTATCCAAGTGCATACACTATGGACTTTATACGTGATGCTTAAAAACCAAAAACTACATGAAGGCTCCACAAAAAAAAAAGATGGTTGCATCTTTCATCGGATACTACTTAGGTACCACCCTCATTCCACTCTAACCAAGAATCTGATTCACAGCACTGATCCCCTTTTTAAAACTTTCATGAAGTCACTTCTAAAAAAAGCTTGTACGGCTGAGCTACCTTAGATGAAGAGTTCTTAATAAATCTCTTCCCAAAAGATTCAGTAAATAGGGATCTGCATGTGTCAGCTGGAAGCTGTCATCCATGCAATGTCTACAGAGACCTTAATATGAAACAAAGTTCTTTTGAGCCCATGTCACAGGTATTAGAACAGAGAAAAGGGGACAACTTCTTAATGACAATAAAGGATCCTGGTCTGACAAGTCTTGATTGATTGTGTATGGGGCTGACAAAACAATCATAGAATCATAGAGTTGACCTCAGGAGGTCATCAAGTCCAACCCCCTGCTCAGAGCAGGACTAACCTCAGCTAAATAATCCCAGCGAGGGTTTTGTCAAGCCGCAGCTTAAAAACCTCTAAAGATGGCGATTCCACCACCTCTTCAGGTAACTCACTCCAGTGCTTCACCACCCTCTTAGTGAAAACCCTTTTCCTAATATGCAACCTAGCCCTCCCCTATTGCAACTTGAGACCATTGCTCCTTGTTCTGTTATCTACTACCACTGAGAACAGCCTAGCTCCATCCTCCCTGAAACCCCCTTTCAGGTAGTTAAAGGCTGCTATCAAATCCCCCCTTATTCTTCTCTTTTGCAGACTAAACAAGCCTAGTTCCCTCAGTCTCTCCTCATAAGTCTTGTGCTCCAGCCCCCTAATCATTTTTGTTGCCCTGTGCTGGACTCTCTCTAACTTGTCCACATCCTTTTTGTAGTGGGGGGGGCCCGAAACTGGGGCACTCCGCTTGTGACCGGCTGCCAGCTAGACATGGAGCCACTGATCACTACCCGTTGAGCCCGATGATCTATCCAGCTCTCTATCAATTTTATAGTCCATCCAACCCATACTTCTTTAAATTGCTGATAAGAATATTGTGGGAGACTATATCAAAAACAGTAGGATGGAACTGAGTAGGAATTCCTGGTTTAAAACTGATTTGCATCGCCTGTCATTTTAAGTTCTACATGTCAAGTTTGTGTTCTCCTTAAACATACCTAGAAACTGTTAGCATCTTCCAAAGGACTGTACCTACCAAGGCAACAAGAATCTCTATTTTCACATCTGTGGCTGGGAGATTACAAACCTCTTCCTTCATGGTCATAAAGCAAACCTAGAAATTTCTTATAAATAGAATACTAGCCAGTGACAATTGATTTTAAATTCCCCTAGAGAGAACTTAAGTTTATTGCTCTGTTACCTCTGTGGTTTTTTTCCCCTTATGGTTTCCTTATCTTTCAGATATGCAGGTTTCTGGTGAATTTGCATGTTTGTGGTCAGATTTTCAGTGGTTTTGTTGCGCTTTTCTCCTTAAAAGCTGTGGGTGGCTCTGTACAGACGTTATGGTTTTGGGGTTGCCACAGTCTGCAACCAAGCAAAGGCGTGAGGGGAGAACATCTGTTAGGAAATGGGGGTAGATTCACTCTTCTAGCAGCCAAAAATATTCTTTTCCGCTCACGTCACTGGCTGACTAAGAGACTGTCTACACTGCAGTTGGCAGGTGCGATGGCAGCGTGTGTATGCATACCTGAACTAGCTTTGCACGAGCTAGCTTGCTAAAAATAGCTGCGCAGCCACAGTGGCATGGGCTGGTTGTCAGAGTAAGTATCCTGAGCTGGACTTTGCGTGGGTGGCTAGCTCATGGAACTGCCTGAGCTGTCGTGGCTACACTGCTATCTTTTAGTGGACTAGCTAGATCAGTGCCAACATGGTCCACGTGCTGCAGTCGCATCTCCTGACTGCAGTGTAGACATAGCCTAAGCTACTTTTAAAGAGCCGGGCATCCCTGAGTCTTTTGCAGTGGATATGGCCAGTCAGATCTCACTACTTCCACTTAGCTAATCTGTAGACACACAGAGGCAAGATGGTCCAGTGGTTAGGGCACTAGCCTAGAGCTTGAGAGACCTGGGTCCAGTTCCCTGCTCTGCCACAGGCTTCCTGTGTGACCTTGGGCAAGTCTCTGTGCCTCAGTTACCCATCTAAAAAATGGGGATAATGGCACTTCCCTACCTCACGGGAACATTATAAGAATAAATACATTAAAAAGAATTGTGAAGTCTTAGATAAGACAGTAATGGGGGAAGGGGCATGTGTAAGCACCTTAGATGACCAGCGAATTTACCATCTTGGGCCTGGTTTACAAGAGAGTTTCATCAGTTTAACTTAAATTGGTCTTTAAACCAGTTCAGTTAAACTGGTGCAAAAAGCTGTGTGGACACTCTCTTATTTTGTTTTAAAGACCATTCCTAATTCATGTAGGCAAACTGAAATAAGCCTGATTTAAGCAGAAATAAGTGTTCACACAGCCTTTTCCCTCAGATTAGCTATATCAGGTTAAAATATCACCTTAAGTTAAACCAGTGCAACTTTCTTGTGAAGACAAAAAGAGAAGGTAGTGACAGTGGTTAGGGGTAAAGTAGGAACAGTGGCTACAATAATGAGGTCCGCTGGTTGCTGTGTTTAGTGATGTGCCCCTTCTTCAGGGTAACACAGTATTTCTTTTGTAGACTTTAATTTATTTCTGCACAGTGTCCAGAGTATCTCCCAATACAGATAAATTGCACAGGGTCCCAGTCCTGAAGACCAAACTATGTAATGTCACATAGGACACAATGAAAGAACAACAAAACTGGGAGATGGGCATGGGTCAAAGAAGACAGAAGTCATTATGTTGAGGTAACTATTCAGCGAAGTTGTGTGCACAGCAGATGAGCAAACAAATCTTGTTTATAAATACATGTCTAAAATCAAAGGCTTTATACAACAAAATGGAAGCTGGAATTCCTAGTTCTCAAGTAATGTACCACATTCATGACTGGGGTGGAAGGATGTTTCAGGCTCTGTCTTGAGACTCCAAAGATCAGGTTCCATTCCCTCCTTCTCCACCGATTTCCTGCGTGACCCTAGGCAGGTCACTAAAGGTCAGATTTTTAAAGGTGTGTCCAACTCCAGATTAAATCAGTGAAAGTTAGGCTTTCTGTGCTTTGACTTCTCAGTGACACTATTAGCCATCTGTAAAATGGGGATAATAGCACTTTCCTACCTCACGGGGGTGTTGTGAGGATAAATACGTTAAAGATTGTGAGGTACTCAGAGATTACTATAATGAGGGCCATATAAGTATTTTAGGATGTTTCTTGAGACACCAGCACTAGAACAGTAGTTGGTCCCTAATCTGTTCTAATTTGGATTTAAAACAGTGATTCTAAACCTGAGCCCTGAGTAACTTTTCAATTTCTATCAATATGATTCTGTCTAACTCCCTGTTGGTTGAAGAAGTTGTTTGATTTTTTTTAGGACCCATCTTCTTCTGCAGATGCATGATAGGTTCCTGAAGTCTAAAGAAATACTTAAATTCAACCGCACATTATTGGGTTTAAGGCAGCAATTATTAGGTAAAGTTCTCTGGCCTGTGTGTTATGCAGGAAATCAGATTAGATAACCATGATAGCTTTTTAAAATGAATGAATATGAAAGTCAATGAGATTTCTGTGCATGGAGCAGCTATGGAATCAGGCTAGGGGTGTGCTACTAAAATATGTTAATGTTGTTTTTAATTCTTTTTTTTGTAGCTATTGGTGAATATGAAGATCTTAAAGCATCAAACAAGAAAACAAAAGAGGAGGTTTGTACTCTGTGCTATGTTTCCTTAACACCTAATGTACTAGATATCTGAAGTCTTTGACTACTGACTTCAGCTGAGTCAAAGTATACGGAGAGAAATGTTGTTGTTTCTTGTAACAGCTGACTGCTAACTATGAACGCTAGAGGTGAAGAATAACATACAGCAGGTGTATGATTGTTGTAAGACACACACATGCCTAAAAGATGTAGCAAGATCCTTCTTGGCCTTACACCTCACTACGCGACTTGTAAATTTAAATCCCAAGAATCTCACAGCCTAGCCTTGTCTACATTAGAAAATTTTGCACATGGTTTTTAACATTGGGTGCAGCAGCTCCCAGTTTAAAAGTGGCTTAAATATGAACCTAGACCAAGCAAATCATTCAAAAGAATCTCAGAAAGACTTGCTTCCCCCAGGTATGAATCTCACTTGTCGGAACTGATTAATGAAATGCATATTCATTAATTGGCTTTTTAAAAAATCTAAAAATATCTCATGTACATAGGAATGCACTTGAAAAAATGCATTGGATATTGGTCTCTCCTCTGGATTTTTAATTCATTTTAATAGAATTAAAGATTATAGATGTGCCTGATTCTATAGCATTGATGCAGATGAAACTCCTCTGGACTTCATATGAATAAGTCAGAACTGCAGGATTGGGCTTCTTAAAGTAAGAAGTAAAAGCAATGGAGGTCTCAGAATCACAGGAAATCCTCAAAGGGAGTTGGGATTTAGCCACGCTACTTCCATTGAAATCAGCTGAGGGTTCTGTGGCCTTTCAGTGGAGGTTGTTAGTTGCTAAATCCCCTAGTCAGTTTTGAAATCTCAACCAGAGACTCTGCGAGCACGTCAGGTTTGCTGTTGAGGCTCTGAAGCCTCTCCTCCTCATAGAATCATAGAAGATTAGGGTCAGAAGGGACCTAGGAGGTCATCTAGTCCAACCCCCTGCTCAAAGCAGGACCAACCCCAACTAAACCATCCCAGCCAGGGCTTTGTTAAGCCACACCTTAAAAACCTCCCTAGCTTTCAGAGCCTGACCTCCAGCCCAAGCCACAGCCATTTTCAGGGTGTTAGCATGAGCCTCTCTTCCCGAACTCTGTTGACCTGGGCTGGGAGGCTCAGTGCTGCAGCCTGTGTAGATACACAGGCACTGAGGTCTATTTGCCAGTTCTGCTGCTAACTTAATACTTTGCACTTGCATAACACCACAACTCTTACGCTCTGAAGGAGGTAAATATAATTATCCTCGTCTTGTAGATGAGGAAGAGCAACTCTAACTGAGCTTATATCAAAAGCTTGTTTAATGCATCTTAAGGACAGAAGTAGGGGGTAAAACAGTGGTAGCCCAGGGGAGAAAGGATGAGGGGAGTCTTGTGTTCTGAGGAGATAGAACTTTCACAGGCACTTGACCGAAAATTATGGAACTACTTCTTGCTAGCTGACAAAGATAGAGCGAGAGATCACTGCTGTCATTTGTACGCCTGGGAATTGCTCAACCATGTGATGATTGGGGGAGGGAGGCGGGTCATTTAAGAATCTAGAGAGTTGGCCTAACCCTTGAATAAATTAAGAGGATATGGAAAAGTGGAAAGAAAAGGGGTCAGAGATAACATGTACTATACAAAATTCCCTGACTTCCCCATACTACAAAACCTGAGAAAGAAGCATTAAATTAAAATAGGTGAGTTCCTTAAGCTTGGCTGCGTGATTTAAGGAAGTCCCTGTTGTCAGGTGAGCTAGATGAAAGCAGCCGTGAGTGTTGTTAAAACTCAGTGCCAGCCTCAAACATCTTTTCAGTAAAAGCAAATGTGTGTTTTAAGAGGCAGTCTTCACTTTTATTCAGCCTTCTGCTGTTTATAGCAGGGAAATTTGACAATTAGTTGGCTGTGGCCTTGGGGAAATATACTGTAATATACATCATGTTATCAACAACCACATGCATGTGTTGTGTGGCAGGGTACTAGCCATCTAAAAATGGGCTGTCGGAGTCCCCATCTGCCAGGGAGTGTGATATTGAATTGTATGGGCATTACTTACAGATTGCTATAGACTCAATCTTTCAATGTTCTGTCCAAAGTGATTATGGTAAGAAGTTCTTCTAGTAGGGAAGAGTTAAGTTATCTGTAGCCATTAACTTGTAAGGTATAATTATACACCATTTGCACTATAAAAAAATACATAGGTCAAGTCAGTTTTTTTTGTCAAGGTCCAAATTTCTTGGTCAAGGTGTAGTCAAGGTCCAGACTCCAGAGAAAATAATAAAAAATTAATAACGATGATGAAAGTAAGTAAATAAAAAGAATTTGGAGTCCGTTCAAATGACCACGTTTGGCTCATGGTCTGCCTATTGACTACCCCTGGCATAGGTACTTTTTATACATTCTGTTCGGGTTTGTTCAACACCTCTGTTCCCCAAGATGAAGACAAAAAGAACAGAAAACTAGGTGAAGAGCGGGGGGACCTGATTAGTTAAAATAAAGTGGAGTGTGGGGATGTTGCTGCCATTCAGAAAGTCTACCATGTAAATGAGGAAGTCGTTTTAGTGTGGATAGCTGCAATAAAAGAAAGTGTGGGAAGTAAAAGCCTCATCTGCTGCAGACTCTTACAGTGTTGCCAAATTTAATTCCAATGCTGGCAAACAGTGAAAATTCTCCCTTTCTCTTTCTAGCAGGCTGAGGTATGGTATGGTATTGATGGTTTTTAGTTTTCCAACCCACATTGCCAGTCAATGCACATAGGACTGTTTTTGCTTCCTGGAAGGATGTTGCTATATGGACATTCCTGATCTCACTCATAAAATATGTTGCAACCACATTGCAAATATGGTGCAAAATGTTAGTGGGGAATTTGTTTTTCTTTGGTAGTAAAGGAAATTGAACGCTGGTTTCCCCACTAAAATTCAGCGATGTCTGTAGATGTTTGTCTCTTTTTGTGTTCTGTTATGCTGAATGCATTCTTTTTCTCCCTCTCCTGCCTGCCCTCCCTCCCCCTGACAAAATCCATCTCTTTTGGCTAGTTTTTCTTATTTTTCTTATTTTTCTTATTTTTCCATCCTGTTCTTGCTTTTGCTCTCGACCACACCACAAACCCCCAAACTTGGTACCACAGTGATCCATCCTGCAGTCTAGGAGGACTGGTCATATCTGCTTCATAGCGCTTCCAGTAGTGCTGATCAACATTTTTTGTCAAAGCTTACCTTCCCTCTCCTTCCCCCCCACCCCCACTGCCCCCCACACACACAGTGAATTTTTTTGCAAATAAATAATACAATTGTTCAGAATTTCCCAAACATTTTTCAAAAAAAAAAAAAATAATAATTTGGTTTTAGTTTAAAAAGTGTAATGTTCCTCTCCTTATTACTTTTTTCATTTGTTCCCTACTTATTTATTTAGCTTTTGATGTCTTTGGTTATTTCTCTACACTTTTTTTAGAAAATAAATAGCTATATGCACAAATTGCCAAAAACAAAAAAAACCCCAACAACTTGAAAAAGTTGAACTTTTGCTTCAGTGGTCTGCGGAATTGGGGGCCTGCAAATCTGCATGCAATTGTGTGCCATTCCACTTGTGTGTAAGTGTTTGCACTGCAGGGTTAGCCATGGAATAAATTTCTTCCGTCTAAAAATCTAGTCATGTCCTGCATCCTGGTCTACACTTAAAATTTAGATCAACATAGCGACGGTGCTCAGGGGTGTGAAAATCCTGGTAACTAAGCTGACCTAAGCCCCAGTGTAGATGCAGTTGGTCAACAGAAGAATGATTGTAGCAACCTACCTAATGTCACTCAGGGACGTGGAGTTCCTACAGTGATGGGGAAAACCCCTTCCATTGCTGTAGTCTGCACCTACATTATGTGGTGACAGCGAATAGTTGTGATGCTCTGAGAAATGCATTTTTCAGCTAATTTGCTATTTTCTGTCATTTTTTTTCCCCCCTTGCTCTAGTGCTGAGCATTGTGGTCCTGCTCTTGCAAAACACATTTAACTGTATTTCAACGGGACTGCTTATATGCTTACATTTATTCACATGCTTATATTCCTTGCATGATAAAGGCCAAAATACATAGGACCTCACAGCATCAAGCCCTTAGCAAAGTGGTCGCCAAACTGTGGGGCACACCCCACTACGGGGGCACAGAGAAACTTATGGAAGGGTGCGGGGAGGAAGCACCACCCAGCCCCATGTGCCCCATCTCTGCTCTGGCCCTTCTCCCAGCCGTGGTCCCAGCCTCAGCTCAGGGCCTGCTCTCAGCTGCAACTCCTAGCTCCGGCTTCAGCCTCCCGCCTCTCGGCTCTGACCACAGCTCAGCTCCTGACCACAGCTCTGGCCCCGTTCCCAGCCCCAGCTCCTGACCGTGACTCCCGGGGGGCACTGCCAGATTGCATTATGGGTAAGAGGGAGGTGCAACCGAAACGGTTTGGAGACCACTACCTTGACATGAATGAGAGGCAGCATTGTTCCAGTGGACTGGACATAGAAGTTGAAGTCAGGAGATCTGGTTGCTGTTCTTGGCTGTGCCCTTCTCTCACTGTATGACCTTGAAAGTTGCTTCACCTCTCTGCAACTCAGTCTGCCCGTTTGTAGAATGGAGATATTGACAGATAACTATTTTTTTAAAAATGCTCTGAGACCTACATATGAAAAGCACTGTTAGAGCTAAATAGTAGTGTATGTGCTCCTACCACAGTATTGGCTATTTACCCTAAATGGAGATACACATTTTTAGACTGTGGAAGAGGTTATGTCAGATATTTTTCTTTCTTGGAAAAAAGAAATTTAGTATATATTGGAAATTCAAGCAGAATTCAGCACACAACAAATAGCTAGGTTCAAAAGTGACCTGCAAAGAAAAATGAAAACTAGATCTGTGCCTTGTTTACATCTTTGATGTGGAATGAAGGCCTGAAATATTTGTTTTGTTTTGCGTTAAGGTTTTTTTCTGCTTGTTTATATATTAGAAATTAAGGTCTTGTCTATTCTGTTTTCCCTGGAAGAAATTATGAAGAACTGGATCATGACATCAGAGATACCAGGGGAAACCTGACTGAGAGAGGAAGTGGTTTTAATCAAAAAGTCTTTTAAATAGCCTGATTTAACGTTTTAAAACTCAAGTACCCTAGTAACAGGAGAAAAGATACTTCAGTCGAAAATTCAGCAGTTCCCCCTCTCCCATCCTATTAAGTTGTGAGGAAGCACACAATCAAAATTGAGACCTCCAATGAGTTATCCAGAAAAATAAGACTGACATTCCTAATATTTTAAGGTAAAAGCAAATACTCCTACCCCTCCCCACCCCCCCAAAAAAAATCCCTTTCAAGCCTTGTTCACATATCTTAATGGAGTAAAAAAGGCATGACCCTGATTATATTCCTTTACAGGTCACCTTTTTATTTAAAAAAACAAAATAGAACTAAAGAGGTCAAGGTAACTAACATTCAACTGAAACCACCCTCCGCCCCCCATAGATACTTAATATGCATCTCTGAAGCATCCAAAGTCAGGGAATGGATAAATATTTATGAATGCTTGGTATAGATAATCATACAGGAACTATTTCTGTGCATTAGCATTGGTAGTATTTTGTCACCCTGTCAGTAGAAGAGGGAATGAGACCACTATCTTTCAAGAAACAGTATATGTAATACAGTATCTCTGATACTGTTTTGTATTGTTATGTTTCCTTTCCTTGTGTGTCTTTCACAGAAGAAGGGTTGTTAATTTTGGGTGTTTTTAAATTTCAGTTGAAAACAGTTTTTTTAAGAAAGGGAAACAGTGTATGTTTTCATTGTGTTTGCTATATGGATAAGCCATACATGCAGTTTCTTTCAGACCAAATGGCACATGGTACTGCAGTGGGGAAAGGAAAGTAATTACTTGGCTGTTTGAAAATGAATCTCCTGTTAGCAACCGTCTATCTAGAAACAAAGAAGAAGGATCCCTATGTGGCTGACATGCCTCTTTCTCTATGCTGAATGTGGCACATGTCATGTGATTCCTTCTTGGACAGTACTTAATTTTTAATTTGATATTTTAACTAAAATGGTAACCTTTTAAAGTACTCGATAAAATGACTATGTATAGGAAAAGGAATTTTTGGCTATGCAATGGAAGTGGGTTAATTCACTGTGCAGTGACTGTGTAAACTTCGATGCATCCATATCTAGGATAAATAATCTCCTGTGATTATTTAGTTGCAGAGTTAAAATATATTAAGCCATTCTGTCTAATGCTTGACACAGAAAGACTGTCCTCTTGTCTTAAGTGAAAAGGATCTTGCATCATTGCAGTTACTGGGAGCTTTGCCACTGACGTCAGTGGGTGTAGGTTCAGACCCACAGCTAGATAACTGAACCGGTTGCAAGGATTTAGGGGATGAAATTCTGTCTCTTCGTTCAAATCAATGCAAAATTCCCACTGACATCAGTGCAGCCCAGACTTCCAGTGTGATTTGTCTGGTGGGCTCGTGTCCATGCAGAGACCCATTTAGGTCAGTGGAGCTCCACATGGGTGCAGGCAACCGCTTAAATGCGTCACATTGCAGGATCAGAATGTAGGATAGGCAGTGACTTTTTATGCTATGCCGACCCATGATGCTGGTCAAATTGGATGTCTTCCATCCCTCTCCATAATGCAAAATAGCATACTGCATGGATATCTTCAGCCTTTCACGTATGTCCTCTTGTAAGAAGTCAGCTATATTAGAAATGATCTTTCATTTAAAAATTGAATGCTGGCTGGTAGATTCCGTGGCTCCCAGCTAGGAATACTGAAATCAAAGGCCTTTGAGCCATCACAGCTCTAGACTGATAGAGGATATGCTTATTGCCACTGAAGAATTGCTTAGTAACTTGAATAACCCAAAAGCAGAAATCTGAAATTAAGTGCTAATCACTTGCCAAGTCTCCTGAGCATGATCTTTATGCCTACCAGCTCTTGAAAGATCAGGTTCTGGAGAGAAATTAACATAAAGAAAACTATATAATTAAACTGAACTAAAAGGATCTAGTTCTTAAAAATATCAATATATTTCTGTTTGCTTGCTAAAATATTCAGATTCAGTTGCTAAGCAACAATTATATAATAATATCATCATAATCTGCTACATTACTTAATAAATCACCCAGGTAAGGACACTATAAATCTTACACTACTGACATAACAAACACATCAGTCTTAAATGTATATATTATCACAACAAAGAAGCCTGAACTCTGACTCATGGATCGTTGGTGATTTCTTAACTATCTGTTTTGATTTTGGTATCTAAACATTTCTCTTTAAAGGGCTACTGCTAAATGAGAATTGCCAGTTAATATTGACAGCAGAAGGTTTGGTAAAGTACTTACAATTGTTGTTTCACAAGAATGTTTTGTCTGAATTTAAAATCAATGATACACTTTTTGAATTAATGGTAACGTTATGTATTTGTGTTCTTGCATTTGATGCTGATCAGTGTGATTATTGATGAAAATATAAAGTATATACTTTTAAAATTTCTCTTTCAACAGTGTTGTTGTGTTGAATATTTTGCTAACATTGGAAAAAGGATTAGTAGTTTTGGGAGCAACTGGCATTTCTAGATTTTATGTCCTTGACTGTTTTTCTTCTTTTAAATGCAAGGTTGGTTGGTTTGTTTAAATTGTGATAAGCAAGTGTATTGTTGTCATTTATCCATATTAATTGTTTTTTGAGTTGAAAATTTTGTTTTCAGCGATTCCCATGTTTGTTTGCAACTTTTATATAAGTAAATGTAGACAGTTTCTTTTTTCTCATTTTAAGAAATGGGATGGACTGATCTTCATAGTAAGTTCAATGGGATTCGGGTGGGATAGGATTGGATGGGGGGGTCTCCCTGTGTAGATTTGATTGCAGGGTTGAAGTCAGTGTGCTTGACGCTGCTCTCACTGCAATCAGTGGCAAAAATCCCTGTCTTTGTCCTGAAGCATAGCAACAGCAAATAAAATTGTGTGAGAAAATTATGACTTAGAATGGAAATTGTTTGGAAAGTTACGACCCAGGTCTGTGGGCCTTGATTCTGCAAACACATATGAACAACTGTGCATGTGAGTAATCCCATTGTCTTCAGTGGGACTACTCGTGCATAAGTGTTTGCCTCAGTCATGTAATTAATCCTTATTCATGTGGGTAGTCCTAAAGAGGCTTCAGTGGGATGGACTGCTTGTGCAAAGACAACCCGGTGAGTAAAAGTCTGGAGGACTGAGCCATTAACTTTCCTTGTCATTATAAGTGGAAAGCTATTAACAAAATGTTTTACTAGGAGATTTGGAGGGTGTTTTATCTGGCGGTTAGGGTTAGGGACAGCATTGGGACTTCTAGGTTCTATTCTTGACTGCCAATGACTCAATGTGACTTTGGACAAGTCACCAAGGATCCTAACCAATGCTCAGTGAACTCAATGGAAAGACTTCAGGCCCTTACTCTCTCTCTATCTTTACAACTCCAATAATAATGCTTACCCGCTTCCTTGGGTGTTGTGACACAGAATGCTTGTGAAGCGCTTTTTGATCCTTGTCTTACGTGTGGTGGATCGGTACAAAGTGTCAGTGCTCTACAATATTAAGCGTTTGCTGGCAGTGGATCACACAGAATCCCTTTGCAAGGTAGCTGCGCTCTCCAGTGACAGTGGCAAGCAAAACAGCCATATTAAATACTTAATTTTTATATCTTATTTTGCATTCCACCACCTCCCTCGCGCAGGCAACTCGCCTAGCAGTGAGGTAGGACAGAGGCTTCCTGTTGTGAAAACTGAGGAAAGGAGGAAGCAACAAACCTTAAATAAATAAATGGAAACTGAGATATCTCTCTTCTTTCCCCTCCCGTTCTTTCTTTTTTGGAGAAAAAATTCAGTCATTATATATGAAAAGACCCAAGATACCGAGACAGTGCTTCATTCAAGCTTTTTTCCCTTGCTGTTTCTCCCTCCTTAGCTGTTTTGGAGCTAGCTCTTTCCCTCCCTCACCAACCAGCAGTTACAATAAGACACTCCCAACCCCATCCAGCTCCCTGCCAATCACTAAAGCTTGCTTTCTCCATCTCCTTCCTTGCTTCACTACCCTCCACAGCAACAGCCCTACCCCACTGCACCCGGCATCTGATCCTCTCCCCACTCTGCAGCTACTCACACTCCCTTCACCTCGTATGTCAAGATAGGCAGTCACTTGCTCAGTGCAGATCCTCTGCCTTCTGTTTTCTGTAGGGTGCCCCCAAAAGTGGCTTCTGCACCTCTGCTGAGGCGTGGCTTCCGGCTGTGGTAGAGACATCCTCCTTGGCGCCCCCTTCTGCTGAAGAGCTGATCCATCTGAGGGTCTGACGCTTAACCTGAAGCCCACCGGAGTCAATGGAAAGACTCCAGTTGACTCTGGCTTTGGATCAGGCTGTTGGTTACTGTGGGCCCCTCTCCTAGTTGTCTGGATGTGGGGCCACTAGTGGGGAAACTGAAAGTAGAAACATAAATAGAACAATTTTTTTTTCCTTTTAAAAATAAAAAACTGTTTAACTTGGGTGGAACTTCTGAAATGTTGAAAGTATAATCTGGACGGTATCTGAAGTTACACTGTAAGAATACTGATCTGGTGGATTCCATCCATCTCTAGTTACTGTGGTCCTGTAGAGCTATCTGTGAGAAAGCATGTACTTACATTGGGCATTAGGAAGACAAGGGGCTGGGGCGATATCTTTTATTAGACCAACTTCTGTTGGTGAGAGAGAGAAGCTTTTGAGTTTACTCAGAGCTCTTCTTCAGGTCTGGGACAAGGAGAGGTCTGTAAGCCCGAAAGTGTGTCTCTCTTACCAACAGAAGTTGGTCCAGTAAAAAATATTACCTCACCCACTTTGTGTCTCAAATAACCTGGGACCAGCAAAGCTACAAAAACAGTACATGTAAGATATGTTATGTGGAAAAATCTCATGAAGTCTTCTCTTTCTGTAATGATGTCATTTTTCCCTCATAAAGTCATGTGTTTTCCATGATTTGGATGATCACTTACAGTATGTGTCACATGAGCTGTACTCATTATTTCTTGGAATTATGTCTATTATATGGAGTTGTGAAAGCTGTAGAGACAAATTGTAAATTAAATGTTCATTTTATTCTTCTCTTTTGAAAAAAGCTTTTCCATCATGTGATTGACACTCAGAACACTGACATCCCTTCTCCTCCAAAATTAGACCAACCCCAAAAGAGAGAATATATTAATAATTTTTAACACCTCCTCTCTCTCCCCTCTGCCCCCCCCCCAAAAAAAAACAAACAAACAAAAAAAAAAAACCCCACCACCCATCCATCGTAAGCATAGATTTGATTCCAAAAGGGGAGAGGTGCCAGAGACTTTACAAAGGGCACTATGGACTTCGCTATGGCTCTTGTGTTTACACGGCATGCACTCAGATACTGTTGTGATGAGCAGCAGTATAAAACCCCAAAATACAGATATTCTATATATTTATATAGAAATATAGGACATTGCAACAAAGAAAAAAAAAGAGGTTTGTGTCTTTGATGAATGTAATGTATATCTCATATGCCATGAATGTTACTTTTATTATTATAAAATGCATAATAAAATTTACTAACATCTGGGCCGGACAAATGTGAGACTAGCTGTGTTTGTTTCAGTAACAGTACAGTATCATAACAAAAGTGATTGAAATCCAGAGGATTTTTGTCAGCTGTGATGTGAAACATCTTGGACAACAATTTTTAAATACGTACTTTCCACTGATCTTGAGGGACTGAGGGCAAAAGGACTATTGCTTTATAGTTTCATATACATTCTCTCTCCTAATCCTCTTCCCTATGGTTTTACATGACTATTGTATGGATTGTTAATTATATGACCATGTTCACAGCTTTACTTCAATTCCTGTTTTCTCTTCCCCCTTGTACAGTGCGACAAAATTAAACAAGAGCGTGATGAGGCAGTCAAAAAACTGGAAGAGTTTCAAAAAAGTAAGTAGGCATTTGAATGCGAATATTAACACTTAAAGTAAGAGCTCCCACCATAGCACTCAGCACTGCGATGCAGCAATGACAATGCTGGGGTTCAGGTTCAATTGCATTTTCTCCTTCAAAGCTTGGTTTTAAAGGGGTTTGTCACACACCATTTCAGCTTACTTCAGCTTCATTGCTGGCACAGCAGTTGTTGGCTCAATACATGAAATCAGTTAGCCATCTTCATGTGGGAAGTGCTCAAAATATAGTGGCCAAATTCTTCTGTCTCCTCAGGATAATTCAGCTGAGTTATTCTGGAATTACACCCATGTAAACTGAATAGCTGTTAAACCCATGTAAATTGAGTGATTGTATTTTTTTTTTTTTTGGTGCGAAGGGAGTCAAGCTTCTAAAAGAAATAGCCTATAAGGTTTATAATATGCACTGATGTCCCTTGATAATTTTTATAGCAAGTCATATTTTATCTATGCTGTGAAAACGTCAAGATTCAGTTTTGCACTTTTGTGGTAATGGTTCTGTTGACACTCTATGGTGTCTGGAAGTAACAAAGCATGGCTAATAGGAGTGGAAGTATCCTAGTGGAATAGCTCTTCAGAAGAGACCATTACAATGGGATTTTGGTCTGTTATGTCTGGTTTGTGTCAATGCATGATGAGCATTAGAAACACAGGCAATGGTAATACAGGACATGAAAAGCACACACAAAAATATACAGTATGAGACTAAAGTTAATTTAAACTTTTTTTTTGTAATTGTTCACAAATACATGTATGGAAAATGAACCTAAAAAGATGGTGACCTTTACAATCCTAAAATGATCTTGTATAATTGCTCCATAAGGTAAGGCTGTTCTTAAATAATAAGTCTTAATTCCTGTGGAAAAATCTGCAGGTTGTTGGGGTTTTTGTTATGATACTGTGAATACCAGTGTGTGGCAAAAATGTCAAGTAGTTAAGGATTAAAATTCGAAATAGTAATTGATGTAAAATTTTATAGGTTTCCTTTATCTTCCTTTCTCGTTTTTAAAGAACATACCTTGTAAACATAGTGATAAAATGCCAGGAATATTAGGATTTTAAGGCAATAATAGAGCCCATTATTTAAATGACAATATAAAAGGCAATTATATTGATGAAGAGCTACACCGGCTTTGTGTCTGTGAATAAACTTGGCCTGTACTCAGCTTCTATTTGTTCTCCTGGCATAAACACATATTGTGTGTGATTCCAGTTTAATGGGGCCCCGTTTGTATGCCAAGCAGCTGCATTTTAGGCCCTATTGCGTGATTTCATAGCTCTCTGAAAATTGGTTCTATTCAGCACAAGAGATAGAAGGTGGTGGTGGGGGGAGAGCTTCAACACACAATCATTTCTTTTCAATTGGAGCCAGCAAGGTTGATGACAACATGACCATTGTGTTATAATGATAAGACCACTAAGGATCTGTACCTCTCATCAAGGCTTTCACACAACAGCAGATACAATTTAATTCACTGCTCTGTCAGCAGTGCTGATACCATTATGCCGTCTGTCTCCACAGTTATAATCACTGTCCTCCGAGAAATGCAGTTGAAATGATCTTGAGCAGTCAAAGAAACTCTCAATTAAGGCTGCCACTTCCAACGTGTCAGATTGTGTCTTATGCACTTGGTACAATTTTCACTTCCAATCCTGTTTATTTACAATGTCTACCAGTAATTACGCTTAACGTGTCATTTAGTGAGGGTGCCCCTGCCAAGGAGATTGTTGGGTGCTGCAGTACCATTGAGTGGGAGTTTCTCGCAGTCAATGCCATCAGCAGCTTTTAGTCCCTGATGGGATGCAGTAGTAATGTTGATAATGCAAGTATCGTGCTCATCAAGTCATAATTAGATGCCACTCAAATGTGCCACTTGTAATAACAGTGTTGATTCATGTTTTCTCGGTGACTGCAACTACTAATTAGTTAAGTGGTTTTTGGCTGGCCTGCATTTGCTGCAGATTATTATTACCTCTGAAAAAACGTCAAGGTTAGAGATGTTTCTGGCCACTTAGTGCTGCTTTATGAATTTTAATATTAACATAATAAGAACTTTGGGCAGACTTAGGAAGTAATATATTTTTGTATTTAATTTGGAGAGAATTTTTTTCCTGAGTTTAATCATAATTGCAGGTTAATTAAGTTTAAGTGAACCCAGAGTAATCTCTAGTTGTACTATGTGATCTGGTCCTTGTTTCCGAACTTTAACTAGTTTTGCATGCAGGATTTTAGATACGGTTTCCCCTGCTCTCCCTTGGTGGATATACAATATGGCCATCTGTCCTCAATTTCTGAGTTTATGATACAACAATAACAACAAAAGAAAAAAGCACAAATAGTCAATTTCTGAAACTTCCCTTTTTAAAATATATCCATCCCTGTCCTCCAGTGAAAGGCAGGAGCTTTGCACCATGCCATAATGTAGTATTTCCATATAACTGGCCATAGAAAGATCACCCCCGCGCAGGAGGTTCCACAGTGATCTAGGGACTCCAGTGTTACTCTTCTCTCTACTGCCGGTTTTGGGGACTTAGTCTGAGGATAGAGGTTGTTGGCCAGGATTCCTCAAGATTTTGCAAATATCCAACTGTTCTTTTGGCCTTCTCAGGCTGTTGGCAGCCAGCAGAAATTAGAGCACCCTAGAGGCTGCTCTAATTTATGTTGGAGGACTAACCCTGGACACAGTGGTCCCAGAATCAAAGAATGTCAAGGTGAGTGTTGTGTGTCATTTTGGCAGCTCCTTCCCCAATTTGCAGGGCTTGCTTTTCACCCGTAGCCAAGACTTGCCCCATAATCTCCAAGTCATTTTTTACTTCAAAACATAATTTTTTCTTGTGTTATTGACTAAATAGCACTAGCAAAAACACATTTATAAAATAATGATAAAACATCTTAGCTGACTGCACTTTTCTGTATTCCTAAACTATTTAAACTGCTGTGCCCATCGGTGTGGTATCTGGGCACTCGTAGCATTTGTTCCAATTTTTTAACCAGTTTTATATCTTTGTATCTAATAAGCTGCAGGGTATGAAAATATTTTTCCAGTCACAATTTTCAAGCGTGGTGGCAGGGGGAAGGGGCATCAATTTTTTTAGTGTATGAAGCCGTTACATTTTAACTCCGTCTATTCCTGGCAATAAATAATATGAATGAATTTTTGAGTTTCCCTCCCTTCAAGCTAAATTCTGCCACCCTTACTGATGTTGTGTAGTATCATAGTCTGTGAATAGTCCTGTTTCTATATTAAAGTTTTGATTCTGCAATTAACTCCGTGCAAGGAAGGGAATCTGCCCGCACAGAGTCAGCTGCAGAATCCGGGCCCCAGATACTACCAAGGTTGTCAGAAGCTGGCCTTTAGCATAAAGATGTTGCAGTGGTTAGGATGCTAACCTGGCGACTCGAGAGATCCAGATTCAGTTTCCTGCTCTGCCACAAATTGCCTATGTGACCTTGGGCAAGTTATTTGGCCAAGAGGAGAGATTTTCCAAGCCATAAAGACTGGGTGCTTAACTCTCCACTGAAAGTCAATGGGAGTTAGGCACTGAACTGCCATCTGTGCTTTGAAAATCCCCCTTTAGGCCCTCTGTGTCTCAGTTCCTTGTCTGTAAAATGGGGATAATAGTACTTCCCTGTTTTATGGGGGTTTATGAGGATAAATACATTTAAATGTTGTGAGGTGCTCAGATACCATGGTAACCATATAAGCACCTAAGAAACCAAATTATCTATTTCACAATCACTCTGACATGATTTCAAAAGTTCTAATGTGGATATTTCTGATATATGTTACTATCATCACTGTGTCTGATTTAGGCCCCAGTCCCACAGAGATCCACATGGGTCCTGGGGTCTCCCTGTGTGTATCTGAGCAGGACTAGGAGCAAAGGTTGTAAAGGCTTTGCCTTATGTTAGTACAGTGCCAGGCACAGACAGAATTCAAGTCATAGATAATAATTAAAATACAAAAACCTTAGTCATTGAATTGTTCTGATTGCATAGTTAAAATTACAAATAAAGTCAGGAAATGCCAAAGTTAAAGTTTCAGCAGCAATATTAATTAAGCTGTCATACATGCCCGTTCTGTGGCTTTTATGGTTTAGTGTTCATCCAGCAACAGAACCATATATTAAAATATGAATTAAATGAGAAATCCAGAAATTAAAAATAATCCCGACGTAACACACCCAAATTAATCTTGATGTTGGAACCTTAATATTTTTGGAACCTGAAAACTGTGTCCATGTCAAGTTTCAGACTTCTCCCGTGTTGTGATGTTGCTTTGCTCAGAAAAGTGTTGGAAAATAATTCTAACAGGAAAAAGTCTTTTTCCCTCTTCACAGCCGTTTCTAGTTTATATATTATATAAAAAAAATCCTAGTGAAAGGATTTTTACTTAAAAATTTTTTTAAAAAAAATCACCTTTTGCCTAATATACAACATGGAATTTTTTCAGTCCATAGGTGATTTTATTGAGAAGTATGAGGGGTATGTGGAAACATGGGATTAGAATGAAAACTGTTTTACAACCTTGGGAGGCAGATTATAATACCCATTCTCATGATGAGCAATGCCTTATGCCTTGAATGGTCTCACTGAAGTCAGTGGGCCCACTTGTTGAGTAAGATACTTCTCCATGTGAGTAAGGATATCAACATTTTGTGGTTTGTGTTCTGAAGGAATTCACACTTTGGGGCAGGAACTCTCTATCCGTCTCTTCTTTACCCCTTCCCCCTTTCTTTTCTTCGTTTGTACAGCACCTGACATGATGGGGTTCTGGTCCAAGACTGAGGCTCCTATGTGCTACTACAATACAATTAATAAACGATGGCCTTAAAAACTATCAATTTATGACTTGCTCTTAGCTATCAGCAACTTCTGTAATTATAACATTGCTAGGATGGTTAATATTCTGATTGTTGCTTACAAAGTATATCTCTCATTCTGTTTTCATAACCTTTCCACTCTACGTGCGTTCGTATAGTCTGTGCTTTTCTGAGTTTGCAACACTATTTTTAAAAGTGGTTGATATGGAAGACAATGCAGTCATAATCACAATCATGGGATGAGTGTGTCAATTACAGGAAAAAGCTGACTAATTTTTAAACTTAGTAAGAAACAAATTATTTTTCCTCCCATTTTCTAGTTTCTCACTTGGTTATCGAGGAAGTAAATTGTATACAGAGCCACCTTGAAATCGAAAAGACGTGCCGTGAAAGTGCTGAAGCTTTGGCTTCTAAGGTGAGAAGAATTAATACAATTGTTCAGTTGTATCTGTATTCTGATTTCATGATTGTATTCTGATTTCATGATCTCATTCTGAAAGAAGGGGGTTGTGTGTGCCTGTCTCTGTAAGCACAGCAGCTGCCTATTTGCCTTCTTTTGAGATATGAGTTAGCTTTAAGATAGTAAAAACTGTAAGTCATATGTGAAACACTCTAAAATGTATTTATTGTTTTGATGGAAGATGCCCTCCTCATAGAAGTGTCTATTTAGTTATACTTTTGTATCAGCAAGCAAGATACCAGCAATTCACAGAGCATTGCTTTTTATAGCCCATTTTATATGCATTTGGGCTAAATGGTAAACAAGTTTAAAACTATCCCACATATGACATAAATGAGTAATGGACATCTCAGTATCTGAATCAAATGAAAAAGTCAGCCAAAGCATTACATTTCAGGTGATTGTTCATGAAAGCTAACCGAGGGCAGGCAAAAGGTGACCTCCAGTGCTCTGTTGATTGCATCTAGTCTGATGAATTTACCAAGTGTGTAATTTTCTATATTCCATCTCATCAGAAGTACATTATTATTAAAGAATGTTTTTATCTGTGTTATGTATTTTTGGTTGTGCAAAATGCATCTGAGCCACTTCATCAGAAAATGGATTACTGCAATTTTGAACCAAATTTCATTAGCAATGCCAGCTGCTGCTTTTTTTTTTTTTTTTTTTTTTTTTTTTTTTTTTTGCCTGCCCAATGTACTTCTTTGGATGTGGCAGAAATCACACCAACAAGAAATCTCTTTAATTTAGATGCATTAGCAATGTACTTTCCAGAGGTATGTACTTAATTGTTTGCATAATGACACTATATTAGAATTCATAAGGTAGTCAATCAGCATATAACTAAGAAAATTAATTTATGTATGTAACTTTCCTCTGCTCGTTATCTGTAACGTACATAGTGTGACACACATGGGTGATTAAAAGAGTAGCATTGGCCAGCAGGGCTGACGTATTCGTTAGTGTGTGCTGACTAAAAAGTGCAAGGTGTTCTTGCTTCCTTCGTTTCAGTCTTTGGAAGTGAGATGTGTTTGAAGAGACTGTATACTCAAGCAAATCTCTCATTTTTATGGGAGGGAGTTTTGCCTAGATAAAGAATTCAGGATCATTTCCCCAAGACAGTAACTGTAGGGTATCCCTTCTAATCAAAGGAGAAAGTATGGTCTCTGGCTGCATTTTTCAGATTGTATAGGGTGCATTTCATGTCCTTGGGGGCAAATCTGCACCCAATCTCTGGGGGGGCAGAGGAGGCGCTGAGATGGTGGCACGTGGGCATGCATTACACACCCGTTGTGCGTGCAAGCATTACACACCTCTTGTGAACTCTGGATCTTCGCTCTGGGGGGCTACCTGCATGTGAGCAGAGTGCAGATGTGGAGCAACTAAGGGCAGGCTGGCAGAGAGACTGAAGCATCTGTTGTTATCTGGATCCTCCAGTTCTTCCTGCCACCACCAACTTGTTTCGTGGTAGGGGTTCATTTCAGCTCCTCCATTGTACTTTCTCAGCCAGGCATCTGCTTTGCATCCAACCCAGCTACTGGAGATAGGCATTGGCTGGTGGTTATGACCCATAATGTAGTCAGTGATTTTAAATTCTGTGTTTTAGCTGTCTTTTTACATAGATTGAACCTATGTTGTTAACTCTCTGGCATCAAAATAATTAGACATTAATTATAACTTCTTTAAGATTAACACTTTTATTAATGCCAGTGTGTGGTGAAGGACTGGAGCTGAGGCACCTACCACAAAGAATATATAAAGTAAACGTGCTAATTAATTTGATTTAAGCCTATCTAGGATATTCACTAACCAGAAGTATCAGTGAGAAACATTTCTTATATGACATAGGAAATGGGCCTGACTGAATCATAATGCCCTATCCAGCCCACCTCAAAGCAGTAGGGGCAAAACTTAATGGCTTGGGGCTATCTTTACTATATTAGGTGCTGTGTTTTAAAATAATATCATTTTGTCTTGCTTCCTACATGACTGATAAATTTTCTGATTTAAAATAGAGAAGAAACAGAATATACTTAGTGAGTTGGGTTGGTTTTTTGGGCAACATGTTAATCTGGCTTTAATTGTCCCTACATACTGTGTGTATCTTTACTTTTCAGTTGAACAAAGAAAATAAGACCCTGAAAAGAATTAGCATGCTGTATATGGCTAAACTGGGGCCAGATATCATTACAGAGGAAATTAACATTGATGATGATGATTCATCCACAGAAACTGAAGGTAGCTCGGATTCATGCAACTCGGTGCACTGTCAACAGCAAATCAAAGGTGAGCTCCGCTGTTGAATAGACAGCATTGTGCAGGGTAACAGTTACGATCTCAAACATACATATTGTAGAACAAGTTACAATGCAGTGGCGAAGTAGTCCTGCACTGAGGTGAGGTACTTCAGTGTTGTTGCTTCAGTAAAATAAACACTTGCATTATTCTAGTAACACTGTGATATGTTAGTCATTTGTTACTTTTCACATACACAGAAAGGTTGAGGGCCGGGTCACCTGTGGCATTATTTCAACTGCTGTTTGTGTTACGTTTCCTCAATAGGCACACAAGGCAGAGTTTCTCACCAGTTTTCATTTTGTACTGCTGTATTCCCTTCCATGAAAACTCTGTGTCTATCTAACTTTGCGTGAGGCACTAGCAAAATAAACAGGTTAAATAGGGATTTTTGCACTGGGACAAACAGCAAACCTTAGGGTGACAAAGGGTGTTTATTCCAGAGAAAGGTAATATATTAATAAGTTTTTGGGTTCCCTTTTCTTTTTTTGGAAGCAGTCTGTACTGGAGTAAGAACTTCCCTCCCAGCCTGATTCTGCAATGAAGTCATAAGCCTGTGTTGATTATGATGGCATAGCTTCTAACAAAGGGAATGTATGGTTTTCCCAAATTCACCATTATGAGACAAGTTAAAATGCTCACTTTTTCATAGAAGTTCTACTCCTTCTAATCTCAATAGCAATACTCAAACTACTTAAAGAGTGTTTCATGGTCCTGAGCTTTAAATCTGGTCGTGTTAATTACTGTGTTTAACTTTTGTGATCTCAATTACTGGTGCAACCTTTGTTACTGAAGAAAGAGTCTGGATGTAAAAATCAGGCACTATGCAGACATTAACTAATTAATTGTCATAACACACCAGTATAAGTAGGGAAGTGTGATTCTCCCCATTTTACCAAAGAGAAAACAGAGGTGCATAGCAGTTAAATACTTTGTGTAACGCTGCACAGTGCATCGCTGTCAGAGCTGGGATTAAAACTCAAGAGTTCCTAGTACTTCTCCTTGGAGAAAGAAGCCGAGGATCCTGTTGGAGGCTGAGAAGAGAGGGAGCAGGGAAAAGTCTGGTTGGGTACTGAGAAGGTAAGGAAGCTGAGGAGGAGTGGGAGAGAATAACTGAAATCTCAAAAGATTCAGATAAGCATGTGCACATTGGGGTGGGGAGGGAAGAGAAAGGGAGGGGTTCATTGTATCTCCTGTCACTGTTGAAGATGCTATTATAGAAGGAAATGTGGTCTGTTGTATAGGAGTTAGACCACCTGGCTTCTATCCCCTGTTCTGTCACTGACTCACTGACACACCCTGGACCAGTTACAATCTCCTTGTGCCTCAGACTTTGCTTCTGTACGGCAGAAGGATAATAAATAATCTTGCCTACCTCACATGGGTGTTGGGAGTCTGCCTTAATTACTATTTGTTAAATGTTTGTGATACTTGAATGAAAGGTGCTATGTAAGTGCGAAGTATTTTAGCAGTGGTATAATAGTCACTGTAGTAGGAGAGGAGATATCATCCCATTGCCTGGAGGGAGATCATATTTGTTTAAGCAGGGAGATCTTTGCTAATTTGCGCCCTCCCTCTTCCCCCCAAACAATACACAGAAAATATCCCCAGTAGTTGCTAATTTACTTGCCAAGTCACCTACATGGAAAGTTTCATGGGTGCCCATCTCAGAATGCATGCACATAACAAGGGTTAGCCAAGCTTTTGAAAGATTGGTCCTTACTATCTTGAGGAATTGCTCAATGTGAAATCCCCTCTTCAAAGTGCATTTTTGAGCTCCCCAAACTGAGCCTATTTATGATGTGCCATCTACAAACCATTTTAGCCTCTCTCCCATTCAGTAAAATCTTGGCTGTGGGGGACAGGTGGAGGTTTCCTGCAAGGAATTTTTTTGTTTTCTTGGAAGGATGCACTTTTTTGTGAATATCCTTCCCTTAATTTTCTTATTAAAGGGACACCATCAGTATTAAAAACACTCATACTCACTCACTCTTCTATTTCACTTCCTGTACCAGCAATATCCAAGATTAAGTAAAGTCGTTTCTTCATGGATGAACACTGGTCATGTAACAGCAGAATTATCAGAAGCCTTCTTGATCCATTGCTAGCTTGGAACACTCAGCAGCTGACTTTCCAGTGCTCCGCCACAGACCATCTATCCATATCATTGCTTGTCGTTCCCTATGACAATGCTCCATTACTATTTCTTCCATGCTAACTTTCTCAAAGTTATTTCCACCTCTACTCCTGACACGACCAAAGGCCATAAGTTTTTGTGCCTGTTGATTTCCGAGTGCAGGGTCTGCTTCTTTCCAATAATATTTCTAACATAAACATTTGTCTTGTAATACCTAATATTGCTAAGATTGAAAGAGATTAGAGTGGAAAGATACATATGACAGCACCTTGAGTACAGATAGTTTTGCTATTTCCATTACATAGCTTGTTACAAAAAAGGGAAAATGGGTCATATGCTAAAAGAGGAGAGAAAGACATCTTAAAAAGTGGATTGTAAAGGCGCACAAATTGTTGGGGATCTCAGACATAGCTGAAATTTAACGCCAGTTTCAAAAAGATTAAAACTAGATTTCAAGTTGACTGTGTTCTTGTGAAAGTCAAAATAACTAAAAAAACCAAAAACACATAGGAACAGATTTTTTTTCAAAATTGAGTGTGCACAGTTGCATGTGAAGAAACCAGTTGTGATGAAAGTGGGTGAAGATTAACGTGTAAATATGTTCTCATCTTTGCACGTGCAATTGTTTGTGCATACTGTAGGACTTGAGCTGGTCCTGCTCCCATTGAAATTTTTCCATTTGATTACTTTTTTTTTTTTTTTTTGGATTGTGTGGAAGCAGGCTCATGCCCACAGTTCTGAAAAATCTGGCCCAAATTATTCATGATAGTACATAATTTTTTCTTTTTCGTCCCTTTATTTGCTGAAATATTTTGTGGAGAGCAGGGTTGAGGCTGCTATTCAGACAAAAAGAAAAAGTTTGAAAAGCCCAATATTTCCAGGGATTTTAAATAATTTTAATCTCTGTTCCCAATGGGCAATATCCAGTATGTCCAGTAACATTTCTGCCCAGTCTGCAATTGACTAGGAACAGTTGTTGAAGCTAATGGCTTGGTATTCAAAGAACAGCAGCAGTATGAAAAATTGAAGGCAGGTGGGGAATGAAATGGTTTAGTGAAAACTAATACCTACCAATGAATCTGTTATTTTGTGTCTCTTTATTTTAGTAGTAAGCAACAATTGTAAACTAAATCCTTATGCTACATATGCAGACTGATCTCCTATTAAGAAGTGATGGTAATCAAATGTTTTATTCCATTGTAATTTAATTATCAAAATATGAAGTAAATTAAGAAACAAATTCTGAGAAGAAAATTACTAAAATTAGCTCCTCTATCAGTAAAATGGTTATATTCTGACTCACTTCAAATAATGTCACAAGGGTTATAAATTGGCAGCTATTCAGGATTATTTCTGCATAGAAAAACCTTCCAAAGTATTAAGTGCCTGTTGTTTGTTTAGATCTTATTGTGACAAGAGATCATGATCCAAAAGGAATTAAAGTGCATTAATTTGTTTTACAGGCAGCCTGTAAAAATATTTTTCTGCTGCCACATGGCTTCATCTTGTGAGATGCTGAGTATTTCCTGAGAGGACTGAGGGTCTACAGCACTGGCAGCATTGGGCCTATTAACAGCGTCTTGTCTTGCAGGAAGAGAGCTGTGCAAAATGCAAAAAAAGCAGGAACAATAGGACTAGACAAGGAGATTACCTTTGTAGAGCAAATCTGAAACTGTAGCCTGTTATATGACACCAAAAGGTGGGGGGGAGGAGGGAAACTATGACTGATATTTTCTCTTTGCAGGTCTGTGTGTTTCATACTCTGTTGTATTCACATAATTGTTGGGATTTTTTTTCCTCCTGAGTTTAAGATGAAACTTTTTTTCCTCCCACTCCGGAAAATGTAGAGCTGCGAGATCAAATTATATCTGTTCAGGAGCAAAAGAAGACCATAACCATTGAGCTGGAAAACCTGAGGCGCAAACTTGTAGAAGTAATTGAAGAAGTATGTATTTGTAGCATGGAAGGCGAGACCATTAGTGTGTATTCAGTACCTTTTGTATGTAGTGTGGGTTGAAAACTGTCAGTTGTGAAGTTAATTGAATACCATCTAATTGGAGGTTCACCCAACTGTCACTTCATAAGAGATCGGTCCTTTCATTGACCACCTTAATGTACACTCCTGCCCCCCAAATTATTTGGTTCTGTGTGAATGTCCAGCGAAGGCTTGGTGGACCAAGGATTGAGATTCTCTGGTCTAATCTGTGGTATTGTCTTCATTGGACCTTGCCTTGATGTTTAGCCATCAACAGTCATTCACCAGTGTAACTGGACAGGCAAAGCTGCTGTTTTGAGGCAATGCTATATACCCCTACACCAGTATTCAGTATGACATAGCCGACAGCTCTTGGGAAGTAAACAGAGACATTCTCTCCCTCCCTTTTCCCCCCAAAATTTGCATAACGGTAGCTTGACTGTGTTAAAATTAAATCAATGGTGGGTAAGCCAATAACTTTTTAACCTGGTACCTTGGAATCTGTCCGGATAAAGACAGCATAGAAGTACAAAAATGTGTTGTATTTGCTGCTGTAATTGGTGTGTGTCATGAAGGTGGGCCGTGGAATCTCCAAGAGAACCATTTGGTTCTGCAATACTACTTCTAACATTTGAAAACAATATTATCTGGCTTCAGGTGGGAACTCCCGTAGTCCCCTTTGAACATTACAACCTGAAACCGAAAGTAAGGCCTCAAATCAGAAATCAACTATTAAAAGTAAATCTTTGCACGTAAAATAAGATGCATTAATATATTCTACTATTAGATTCTCACTGATTTATTATTCATCTGTTTGTGTCTTTTATATATACTCTGCTAGGTAAATAAAGTAAAAGAAGAAAAAGCTGTTCTGACAGCAGAAGTTCATCAACAGAGGAAACTGTTGGAAAAATGTAACAGAGGTGTGTGTGTTTTCAATGTTGTTTTTCACCATCTCCCTCTCTCCCTTGCTACTTTATCTCCAGATAATCTGCAGAGCTTTTTCTTAAATTGTCTTGTAACTTACTCCGTAGTTAATGAAGTGACATTGAGGCTATGTTATGCTAGGCACTGTATAAACACATAGTAGGAGACAGTCCCTTCTCTAAAAAAAAAATCTCATTCTTTAAATAGTCAAGACAGGTGAAGGGTGGGTGAGATGAGGAACCCAAAGCTCAGAGAGATTTAAGTAACTGTACCCAGGGTTTCACAGGGAGTCTGTGGCAAGGGTGCAAATTAAACCAGGATCTCCTGAGTCCCAGTCTGTTGCCTTAACCACAAGGACTAACCTTCCTCTTAAAGTAGGTACTTAATTTTAAATATCTACAATTCTTGATGCATTACAAAATTTTATATTCAAAACAACACATACAAGGGCTACACTCCTGAATCTTCAAAGAGAGAGATCTCCCCCATTTCTACAGTATTTCCTGTTTTAGTCTTCTTCAACTCATTCCACCACAGTCATTCTCCACCAACTCCCATGGGAAAACAGGTAGGTAGGTCTTGCAGCATCCCCCCAAAATCTTCAAACTCAGGCTATTACAGACCAAAGAGCACAGAGAGTTCCAGAGGCCATGGTCTGCTCACAGAATGTCCTCCTACCAGCTCTGTCCTGTCACACCAAGAAGGGACTATTAATCTGAGTCCATCAACTGGCATAGTGTCACTCTGGGAGACAGATGTGGTCTCTTAAGTAGCTGGGACTCCAGACAGTTTATGACGTCATAAGATGTACACAGGATCAGCGTAGTCTGTGCCTCTCTACAGTGTTGTGAAATTCAGGATTCTGCTGTTGACTTGAATATTTAGCAGGAAATGCTTGTATTTCTTGTTTTGTGAGCACAGGGAAAGAGTTTGCAGAAACATCAGTGGGTTTTCCGGAAGCTTTCATAGACCATGTATTTCCTCATTTTCACATGCAATTCCATTGCTTGAGCATCAGAGAGTGTGAAGGCAGCACTTTGAAGACTCTCGGGGTACGTCTACACGGCAAGCAGAAACACATAGCCATGAGTCTTGGAGCCCAGGTCTACAGACTTGGGCTCATGTCACGGTGCTGAAAATAACTGTGTAGACATTCCAGCACGAGCCGGAATGCCTACAGAGCTCTTTGTAGCACTGTAGCATGAGCCTGAGTCTGTAGCCCTGAGCTCTGAGACGCTCTGCCACAGGTTTATGCTTGCCATGTAGACCAGTGGTTCTCAACCGGGGGGAGCCACGAGCTGATTTCAGGGGGTCGCGGGACCCTGCGGCTGAAGCCTGGCACTCCGAGCCCCAGTACCCCCTGTGGGTCTGAAACTGGGAGCAGAGCCACGAGCCCCAGTTCTCCCTGCGGGGCTAAAGCCCTGAGACCCGGAGCTCCAGCGGGGCTGAAGCCCGGCACCTCCTCAGGTCTGAAGCCTTCATCTGCATGGGGCTGAAGTCCCAAACCCCCACCCGGAGCCCATCTGCATGGGACTGAAGCCCTGAGCCCTCCTCCCTACCCACCCAGTGCTGAAGCCCCGAACCCACCTGCCCAGTGCCCTGCTGGACAGAAGTCATGAACGGGCCCTGCCCTTTTCCCTCCTCCTCCCCTCCCCCCTCCGGCCTCCCTCCGTGACTGAAGTTCAGAGCCCTCATTCTTCCCTTCCCCAAAACACCCCTCCCCCTGTGGCTGAAGCCCGGAGCCCCCACCCCCACACCAGTGGCTGAAGCCTAGACCCCTGAGGTCCTTCACCGCCTCGCTGGGCTCTGGAGTTTTTATAGCATGTTGGGGAGGCCTCAGAAAAAAAAAGGTTGAGAACCCCTGGTGTAGATGTACCCTAAAAGCATGAGCTGCATGATAGTCTGAGTAGATAGATTGTGCCTAGGAGGGGTCTGTCAGTACGTTGTGGTGGATGGAAACAGAGGCTCTTCTTAACACCTTTCTGCAATGTTTTGTTGAAATATCTTCCTGCGCTTGGGCAGAAGGACAATCCATCTGCCCGTATTTGAAGGCTATGCTCCAAGGATCCAATTAACTAGGCTAATACTAGCCCAGTGCCAAGCGTGGCAATATATTTGTTATGTGAGTAGTGATGCGCACACAGTAGAAATGCCCTACCACCTGGAAGGTAGGGAATGGGGTTTTTTTTGTTTGTTTATTTTTTTAAGGATACATGGGCAGACAAAATTACTTGAGCATAGACTCATCCCTCTGTACTTTGTGTGAGCTACTAAAGCGCTGCAGATTACTGGTATGCTAGTTGTCACTGTGTGCCTCTTAGCTCGTGTATACCATGCAACTCTGTTGCAGAGTTCTGTAGATGTAGAGTCAATAAGTTGTTATTGGTCAGGGTGGGTGAATTATCTTAAGTTTTTCTAATTGTTCTGTTCAAGAACTTTCTTTTTTAAATGTAATTTGAGAACCAGTTGGCTTCTAGCAACCTATCATGATTAATCCATGTTGCAAAGTACCATTGACAGTGTTTTGCCTTAGACACAGTTAGGCTTGTCACCAAAGAGCCAGGGGATTTATCAAAGATGGTGTTTGAAATTGTATGTCATTACTCTGGAAACTAGTCCTTAGTCAGTTAGAGCTGAAGTGCATTGAGAGAGCAATGTGTGCAAGTAGTCATTAAGAGACTCTTTTAAAGGATCTATTGATACTATTCACAGTTCAGGATTGAGGTGTATGGGCAGAACAATATGAGGAAGCTTGCACAATGCTTGGCCTCACTCTGGCTAATTTTAACTAGCAATATTAGTTTCACTTGCATGACCATTATTTTAACACATTCAACACAATTGTACTGATGTTATTTTCTTGTTGCAATCATTGGTCTCTGATGCAAAGTGACCCCTAATCTCTGGAAGCCAACTGTAAATTCCCCGGAAAGACATGGTGCTTTACAAAATATGCAACAATCTTTTCTGGACTGAGTATTACGCTCATAGGGCTAGATTGTGGAGTACATTGAGATGGGGGACTAGGACACCATTTACACCCCAGTGCTCCTTACCTGGTTACTGGAATCCTGGTATGACAGAGTAAGTAGTTTAGAAATATTGCAACACTGTTATCAGAGGAAAAGAGGGAGAGGTAGGAGAGTGGAAAAAGAGAAACAAGCTCAGGAAAAAAAGCAGCCCAGCAACGTCGTGGAAAATAGTAATGAAATTTAAGCCACTGACCTTTCATGGATTTGGTTTTACAGTGATGGGTTCCATTATAAACACTAGATGGATGGGTAGGGATGCTGCAGGGCTAACGTATGCAGTATATCTTAATACATGAATAGTTAGTGTTGGAAATTTATGGGACGAAAAGTTAATTTATAGAATTCAATATGGTATAGACATAGAGTCAACTCTGCACCATATAGTGCCAGTGTTTCAGGACATGAGACAAATAGAAATAATGTCTGTTTTTACGTTTATATAACAAGAAGTATCCCAAAGTACTTTCCAAACATTGCAAAGCGTAGGATGTATGTGTATGCATGGGGAGTACATGCACACATGTACACACACAGATGTATATAAAATATAAGTAAATTGTGTGTATCCTTTCACCCACCGTTGAAATGTAGCCATCTCTCGGTGGAATTTAACTACTTAGCAGTCCATAGCAACACTCACTACACAACAGTTTAGGAACAGAAGGAAATAATGCAGTCTCCAGTAGTTCAGTGGTTACACATATAAGGAGGAAGTTTAGGGGAGAAAAGGAGGGCAAAACAAAATCAGAATAGTAGAGGTAGTTGGAAATGAATGCAGAAATAGGGACATATAGGACTAACCATTTTTTATGTTCTTTGTAAGGATTCAAAATATTTTGAGCAATCTTGTACCATGGCCTGATAAAACAAACTGTATCTTTGTCAATTTCTTTACTAGTTTGTTTTTATTTATCCCTGTCTGTTTTTATTTTTGTTTTTGAAATAGTGTCTGTACTGGCAGTGGAAGAATATGAAGAACTCCAGGAGAACTTTGAGTTGGAAAAGAATTTACGGAAAAAAGCGGAATCGTTTGCCCAAGAGGTGGGTAGATCAACAGAAATCCTGCAGATGAAAAAATTCCATTAAATATAGGTCTTGTAAAGTACAAAGAGGTGAGAACAGCGTTTTGATGGTTTTGTGGCTAAAGCAGATAGTTTGGAACCCAAACCTATTACAGACCATTTCTGTGACCTTGAGCAAGTCACTTAGCCTTTGTGCCTCTGTTTTCCTATCTGTAAAATGGGTCTAACAATACCTACTTCACAGGTATGTTTGAAGAGTAATTTAATAATGTTCATAAAACACTTTAGGATCATTGTCTGATAAGGGATATAGAAGTGCAAACTATAATACATTTTACTAATTTAATTTATTAATAGAAATGTAACATTTCCCTCTATTTTATTTCATTTTTTAAGTTTTGCTATTAAATTTGAGAGGGCTTGGACCGTCATAAAATGAGAATCTATATTCCCAAAAGATGGGCTTGATGTTGCAAAGAGGACTTTCTTTTTTCAGTCTGGTTTGGAGTGGGATACATTTACTCCCAAAATATGTTGAACCCAGCCAAAGAAGTATGAAAGCACGGTATTCAGAGATATGCAAATATGTCTGCAGTTTGGAGTATGTCTTCAGCGGAGACCCCGTGTTGGTGAAGAATTCAAATAAAATCATCTGCCCAGGGGAGAGGCATAAGCAGATTTCAGTGACATGAACATACCAAAAGGAAAATGAGCTTAGAGAGAACATCACAGAATATCTGTGATAACTGCCCCAATACCTTCTAGATGGTAATATTGTTCACCATGGGATTCCTGATAAACTTTATTGCAATATTGCCAAACCCAAACACTGAAAAATCATGCAACTGGCTTGAAACTCATGTGATTTTAAAAAATGGTGCTCCTCTTCATTGCTTCCTGGTTTTTGAGCCTTTAGGGTACATATGGGTTTATGTTCTCAAGCATTTTCTCCATAACTATGTGGGCTAAAAAGAAATTTTTAATAGAAGCTGAGATTCTCAAATAATTGTGACTCCAGAACACAGGGTTTGAAGGAGAACACCAAATATTGCAAGACTCACAGTAAAATAAGAGTTGGCAAAACTGCAGTGTTGTGAAGAGTAGAAGCATGTTATGTCGGATTTGAAATGTCTTGTAAATTTGGAACTCAAGCACCCAGGCACTTAACTCCCAATGATTTCAAAGCTGCAACAATTTACATCAATTGATTTCAATGGGACTGCTTCACTGAATAAGGAGTGCACATGTATTTAAGGCTTTGCAGGATTGGACCTTCTACATAGGCATGAATACCTCTGGTGCTGTTGAAAACTGCATCAAAAAAGACTAGTGGAGATAACAGAAATAGATACTTTGGTTATGTATATGTTGCCTCCCAAATATGTTGCCAATATTTGCTGTATTATTTCTACCAACTGCATCTGAGGAAGTGGACTGAAGTCCACAAAAGCTTATGCCTGCTGAAATTAAATTTGTTAGTCTTTAAAGTGCTACAGAACTCTCGTTGTTTTTGCTGTATACAGACTAACACGGCTACCCCTCTGGAACAGAGATAGAGATAGAGTAAGAGTAGGGTGAAGAAGGCCAGCGTTTGCCAGAGAAGATTCTGTAGTTGCTTTGGTTACTTGTGTCTTAATGGTGCTGTCAACTTGTTGTGGGTTATTTTTATGTGTTTATTTGTCAGGAATTGGTTGGTCTGGTTTTGGGTTTTTTTTTTTTTTCATATATTTATAATTAAAATAGTCAAATATAGGCATATACCATCCTCAGGTACGCAAACGATCAGCTGAACAAGCTCACGGCCCCTCTTGCATTCCTGTGCATCATATCAGCACTGAAAATACAAAAGTGAGAACAGGATGACAGTGAGCCACTTTAAAAAAAAAAAAAAAAGCCTTCATTAGACAGCTTGCAGTTTATCAAGTGCCATTGGTTATGAATTTTTCAGAGAACTACAGCCTGTTGCCAGGCACAATTTTAATGAAGATGTCAGCAAGAACAACATGCCGAACTAGATCTGCAACATATTGTTCTCCAGGAAAGATGTCTTATATTGTTACTGTCCTTAAAAAAACAAAACAAAAAACCCTCACAAAACAAACACAAAAATATTCTGCTCCCAATCCCAGAAACTGTGGAACAATGTTTCAACCACTCAAAGTAGTAAAGATAAAGTATGTTTGAGAGCAACAATAAGGACTTGTCTACATGGAGATGTTGTGCTCTGCAAGCTGGGCTGTGAAGCTACAGCACACTAGCTTGCCACGCGCTAGCTGGCCATGTGGTCCCTGTTACTGTGCGGTAAAAGTTCCACAGTGTGTTTGGTGTCCTGCTGTTTTGAAATAGGAAACAGCCTGGCTTTGCTGCACATGAAGGCCCCGATTTTTAAGTATACTTAGGCATTGCTGCGCTCACTTGTTGCAAGGCCTGCCTGACTTGAAAACTTAAATCGCTTTTTCAGAAAGGATTTAGGAGTTAGGAAACCAAATCCCATTGACAGTCTGGATCTATGTCTCTGTGTAGAGAGTCTTGAACCCATGGTCTTGATCCCCTCTGGTCTGTTCTGCTCACAGGCATGTTTTGTTCAGGTTCAGTTCAGATGCTAATTATTTTATGAATCAGTTTGTAACCAAAGCAGATTTAGGTTTATGTGATAAACAAGAGTGCACCCACCGGTAGGCATCTGCCATATGTTGAAAATGCTCTTGTACATGAAACAATGCCAACTAAAGTAAATTTCACAGCCTCCTCCAAATGACCAAGAATGATCAGTTTAAAAAAAAAATAAAAATAAAAATCATCCACTAAACAGAAGAAAAATCATCCTCTCTTATGTGGGTCTTAGGACACACCTTTCCAACCACAGAAGCCTAGAGAAAGAGATGGTCTTTGAAGCGTAGGCTATTTTGGACCAAGAAGGGGTGTGTTTTCTAAAGTCCAGGGGCTCTTGAACAACATCCTGCTCAGTAGATCCTCTTCTTTTAATATCAAAGGACCTGGACTTGAATACTTTCACTGGTCACAACTGCGGGAGGATGGCAAGGGGAGATGGGCAATCTCAGATCAGAGCCTCCCTGACCATTTACAACCAATTGAAGTCTACGGGACTCTTTCCATTGTGTTTTTTTGAAGTTTTTTGAATCAGGGCCTAATGGTCTCTTATAGATCAAAAACTATACCTGAAACTCCACTTCAGTGTGTTCAAAACCAAAGCAGTTACAGATGTGGAAACTGAGGTGAGTTATTGCCTGTATATATAATCAAAATATTTACCTCTAGATTGTGTTATCTTGCTCTAAATACTTTGTTCTTAGGAGACCTTAACTTACTCATCCCACTTACTATCCTCCTACAGGTGAATGGCAGCAATTTTTCTCCTTCTCTTAAAGGGATGTCTATATTGACGGCGGCACTGTTGGCGCCGCGGGATCGATTGAGCAGCACTGGAGACTTGCCAGTTGATCTGGAAGTCGATGCCATTAATCCATCCCCACAAAAAGATTAACGCTGCGTCCATGGGAGGGCATTTCCCGTCAGCGCAGTGTAGTGGGGATGCTGCGATAGGTAGACATTAGGAAGTCAACGGGAGATATGAAAGCTACTCTATGTAGCTTGCGTATCTTCTGTCGACTGCTGCCAAATTTTGCCTAAGTCTCCTGGCAGTATACAGTTGCTGCTGTTTTATTACCATTTTTCCGCATATTTGCCTGCCATTGTGTCCATATATATCCTGAAAACCAACATATAGGATTACTAAGTATCACTTAGAATACATACTATTGCTTCAGCATTCCCTTCTGAAGTACAGCACAGTTATTTGCTCTTGAATACTGGATGATGCAGAGATTGTTCCTTCTAAGGGACTTCTCTCTGTTGGTAAGCAATGTGTATCTACAGAGTTAGGATATTTGTCAAAATGGACAGGGACGCTGTCTGGCATTATGGGTCCAGAATTTTAAACTAAACGAATAAAAGCAAAACGAAAATATCTACAGAACTGAAATATTTTCATAATTAAAAAAATTATATGTGGGTTATTTTTATACCAATTCAAAGTTTGCCCTGTAAAGTTTGTTACCCAAACATAGCAGCACTGTGCCGGTGCACCAGAACATAAAAGTGAAAGTGACTGTGGAAACTGCCATAAAAGTGAAATTGGTTCCTTTTTTTACTTCACTAAATTCTGACAATGAAGAAAGACTAAACCAAGAAAACAAGTGACAGAAAGTAAATTATGTTTATAAATTCTTTTAGCTATTAAATGGGGGACTATAAGCTTAAAATCATTTCTTTATTCATTTTTAATCTATCTTTACAAATAAATGAGTTTCTTCTCTGATATCTTTCAGCTTTGTTTTGTTTTTTCAGTTTGATTTACGTTAAGCATTTGACAGTATAACCCACTGGTCAGTGTTTGTTGCATCCCCCACCTTTGTTGCCAATCCATAGAGGGTATGGGTCTGTTACAGCTTTCACGTGGAGAGCCTGGCTTTTTCGCTAAGTGCTATACTTAAGCTTTTCAGCTCTGGAGGTCCCTTGTTTAATCCCTGATGTACAAGCCAAGATATCAGCATTTAGTATGAAGTCCATTTCACTATTTCCCCTGTATATTCAGTTTCCCTTCTTTTTTAGTTTGGGTTTTTCATGAGCAGCAGGGGAGAGAAAAACATTTTCAAATATTGGAAAATGATTGTAAAATCAGCTTTTTCAGAGGGACTCAGGGACATTAGGAGTATTTGAAACTACTTTTAATAATTTTGACATTGATTTCAAGTAGGTGTCCCTTTAATAGTCTGAGGTGGTGTTAGATGCACAGACTCCAATGCTGCAGTCACATCCATGCAAGCAGATCCTTGCACTCATGTGAAGTTGCATTGATTTCAGTGGGGCTTCATGTGGGCCCAAGAATCTGCTCACACAGCTGACTGCAGGATTGGAGTCATAGAAAGAGAAATCTATTTAACAAAATATGATTTTTAACACATTGCTTGGATATGATTTTATAATTATTACATTATGTTATCTCCGGCATTTCCTGACATCACTGATTTTCACAACACCCTAGTATCCCAGGAACATCTTTTTGAACGTTTTGAATTGCTCTGATGTCTCATTTTGTCAATCAGGTGGTTTGTTTTCTTTATAATTGGAAAATATTTTTTCAAAATTTTTGCTAAACAGAGTAGAACTTGCTTTGAATATACCAGGGACATACAGGTCAGTGGAACGAGCATTCATTGTGATGAACAGAATTTGAAGTGAGTGTAGATGCTGTCAAAGCCATTCTTTTGCTCAAAGTGAATGTTAATGACACTTGTTCAGACCTTCATGATAAACTCATTCAGAACACTGTTACTGGAAATAAGCCACCATTCTGAATAATATGCATGTGTCATTGTTGAGCCAGGAGCTGGCCATAGCAATCCCAGCATGTATGCTTTTTCATAGTGCACGTCTGTCATTAGTATGACTATTTCATGAACCTAGAAAAATTGTCCCGGCTTTTTATTTTACCTTACATAGAGGGATCTTATTTATTTATTTATTTTAAGAAATTGACACCTGCAGCGCCTCTTAATTTCAATGGAACTATTCATATCCAGTAGATGGAGGACTGGGCCCACCCATTCAAATCAAACCCTTCCCTACATGGTTATGCATCTCCCAGGTGACGCCCTTAGGGTACCTTGCTACTGAGATAGTGGGAGTCAGGAAACCATGCAAGCAGATGGAATTGGGTGCGTTTATGTGTGATGCTCTTTGCACTCCCCTCCCTTTGTTATAAGTGATGAGGATCTGCCACTGAAGTGAAAGCAGTTCTGAGGGGAGTGCGTGTGCTAGGTGCAGGTGAGAGAGAGTGCGCACATGGGTGTGAGAGAACACTTGAAAATCAAAGCTTTTGATTAAAGCTGCACTAGATTTTTTTTTTTAATTATAGTCATTCTGCTGGCACCACCATAATATGTATTTAATTAATCAAAAATGATGTAACTTCAAACATTAGAATTCATTCTCTTTAGAGGTTCTAAAGAAACTGAGTAAATATTGTCAGCTGTGGTGAGGAAGGGGGGAGAAAAAGAAAGGGTTTGAAGTGAGTCATCCTTTTTGAACGCTACAGAAATCCGAATAAAAGAACTAAATAAATGGTGGGGGAGGAGGAGCAGGGAGGGATGGGGGAATGGAAAATCTGTATCCACCTGAATAAACCAGGTCTGTTAACCTAGGGATCTTGGCAAGCGTAATCAGAATGCTAGTGTCATGTTCTAAGAGACATTTTAAGATTCATCAGTTCTTTGTGAAATGATATACAAGAAAACAAAGGAACACGGGATCTTGAAGGCTACAGCAATAATATAGAGGCTAGACTTGAGAAGCAGTATTCCACAAAGGACAGTAAACTATGTTAGACACCATGAACACAAATGAAAAGGAAGATATGATAGTGGTGGACAGGGGGCAAAAAAAGAAGAGCTAAGGATCTTAATGCTGCAGTTACGTATGCTTTAATAAAATATTTAATATAAAAGATTGATTGAGCATGCCTTGTCAGTGATATTGTAAAATACTTGTAGACATTTTCTTAGCATCTCTCGTTGCCTTCTACACAATACCTGTACCAGAAATTACTTAAGAATCCTTGCTGAGAAATGAGGCAGTATGTTCCTCCAAGTTAGCGTACAAGGCTGTTGTTTCATGCTGCCTGTGTCTGAGAAAAATGAAAAACAAGTGGAGAGTTGCTGGGCGGATTTGTTAGGGCTGCTCTTACTTTGGATATTGGTATAGTCTCTGCCCAAACACATCACTCAGTGAAGGAAACAGGCTTCTGTAAGTGTTCACAGTGAGCTAAGAATGGTTTGCATTCAGCTGGTATATTTTAAGAGGCCAACCCAGGATATATCCAGGGGTAAATTCACATTTTATAGGCCTCCTTTTAATATAGGTTTAAAAAAACCCTGTAACATGCCCTGCCTGCCCCTTGCTTTAATTTTTCTCTCGATGCCTGACAATTACAGATGCATTTTAAAAGTGTGTATACACAGTACAATGTGTCGATATTTATGCATCAACTGTACAGTACATTGTCTGTATTTAACTTTATTACGTTCAGGATGCCCCTACTCATTATGGGGCTCTGTAAAAGTGCTTGGTTGACATTTTATTTAATCCAGGATTGAACCTTTCTATATGAAAAGATCAAATGCTGTTATTATTTTGTGAATCTTAAGAAGGACTGTTATAATTGCTACAAGTGAGGATGACCTATCCCCCTCATGAGATTGCATGCAATTGATTCAGAGATCTCAGTGTGTTGCATTAGTGAGGAGCTGCGCAAGAACTCTTGTTTGGATCCATTAATAGCATTTGAGTCATTTATAATGACCCTGAGGCATGTCTGTGTGTGGCAAGTGGATACCACAAGACCTGCGCTCCTGGGAAGACTTTTCTGATATGCATAGCTATGTCTAGGTATTACCAAGGACGGTTTTTAACAAATGCTGGTATGTAATAATTAGGCTTGGCAGAATTCAGCTTTATTTTTTTGATTGATAATATCTGTTTATTTTTAAGAATTTTTTAAAACTTTTATCTATTTAAATTTTCGCAGTTGCAGGAAATTGGGGGGGTTAGACAAGATTTATTTAATGACAGTAGATAAGACCCAAAAAGTTAAAACTTTATAACTGTTAAAACAAATTGTCAACATCTCATGTCAAACTTTAATAGTTTTTCAAATAGCATTTTTCTTTGTTTGCCTGTCTGTAAATTTTGATGATCATCCAAGGAAATATTTTTGTCGGTTTGTGTGTATATGATGAAGTCATCATTTATCGACATTTACCAATAATCTAATCCTTCCAAGCCTGGTAACAATAATTAACTCACTATTAAATAGAAAGTCTAGCTCAAAGCCCTTGTTGGGGTTGACCCTAGCTACCTGAGAGGTCACCTATTCTTCAGTGATCCTGGTCTCCCATGGTGGCTACTTTCTACTGAGGCAATGGAACTGTGAGGCTGGTGAGCACAGGAGACAGAATTTTCACATCAGTGGAACTCCACGTGTGCTTAAACTTAAGCATGCGTTTAAGTGTTTTCCTGGATTGAGGCCTGCAAGCAGAACCCAATTAATTTAGCGTTCCCGGAATAGTACTTCACACATGCTCTCCCACTTAATCACAAAGGTTCCGTGGCACATGCTGTGCTAACATGGTTGCTTGAGGTGCAGTGTTGGGGCTGAGAGGAGAGCTTTGAGATAGGTCAATGTCCAAACTGCTGGTTAATTTCTTACTGCTTTAATTAAATATTCTTTCTAAATGCTTCCATTTAAAAATGCTACATGACTTGCTGCTGTGATATTTTTATGCAGTATAGTGGATAAAGTAGTACAGATGTTCTTGCCCTTGTCTACAGCTGAACTGTTAAAAAGCACTATGTCGTAAATATTCTCTCTGATTGGGAAACATTGGACTAAATCTATAGTCTTTTACATCAGTGTAAATCCAGACAAACATCACTGTCTGTAATGCCACTTAATGCCCTTTCTGCACCCCAAGATTATGGTAAAGAGTAATTAAGTGTTCCCGCTCCATGAAGGTGATCTTCAGTTCCTTTTTAGGATCTAGAGTGAGTGGATCAAGCAGTAGGGCTGAGAGTTTTAAACCAGAGCCAATCAGTAATTTGGCAGGGAATTGGAATCTTGCTTCCCACGGGACTACCAAAATAGTGATACAGCATGGAATGTGCAAGCTGTAATTCAGTCTGTAGTGAAGGGAGTCAAATAATTGTCTAATTTTTCCACTGTATGCTCACTTTATTGGAACAATTGGAAAATAGCTTCATTCACTCAGTGCCAGTATTGAATATTCTGATTATTTATACATGTGTATGGAAACATATGTCTTTAAAGTGTTTTCTTTATTTTTCTGAGCTGCAGGGTGGGGGGTTAGGGAGCTAATTTTGAAAGCATCCAAATTGGACTCTGGATATTACCTACATGAAGAACAAAGTCCTTAGGGTTACATTTTAACTCTTCTAACCAGGAAGAATTCCCTGTTCAAATTTGGCATAAACATAAAAATCAAGTGCACAGGATGCAGTTTGTGTAAGGGTCAGAGGATTGGGAGTTGACACCTGCCAGGAAATCCTGATCCCATTGAAATCTCTGGCAAAATCCCATTGACTTCAGTGGGTGCAGGTTTCATCCATTGATTCTTGTCCCAGCTCTGCCACTGAGTCGGTGCATGAGCTTGGCCAAGTTGCAGACTTTCTGTCCCGCAGATTCTTTATCTATAAAATAGAAATGACACTTTATGTCCTCTGTAAAACACTTTGAGATCTTTGGTTGAAGTGCCCTTTATCAAACTACTGTTCTCTGTGAGCCTTCTTTAGCTGTAGTAGTTTCAGTAGATTCCCCTAGCACTGGCTTATACTTCTAGTATTGATTGGGATGTTCTGCAGATAATAGTCTACCAGGTGGTAAAGTCAGAACTAATCCATCAGCTGGTTAAATTCCACCACAGATCAAATAATCCTTTCAAGTAGTTTTTTTGCTCTGTCAACAATCACTTTGTTGGATATTTTGGTGCTGCATGCAGGTTTCTGTGCTGCTGCAATGTGTTTTAATTAGTGGGTCCTGGGAACTTAGTTTTTATATATAATAAAAAAGAATGTCTCTTATTTAGTGAAGATGAACTGACCTCCCAAGTGACGGTTTTATTCCCTCACTCATTCTCCTTCACTCAATGTTTCCTGTCCTGTCTTCTCTTGTTCCCTTAATTTAGGGCCTGAACCTGCAAATACTTATGCATAGGTATAATATTTTGTCGGTGGGACTACTCATGTGCATAAATTATTTGCATGCATGATTACAGGATCAGGCTCATAGATAGTAAGCTTTTTTCTTTTCCTTTCTTTTTTTTCCCCTCCTTGCTTAGAAATCCCACTTTATCTATATTGTAAATAGCATGCACATTATCTATGATGCTGTGAACGTAATAAAGTAGAGATAGTCGAAAAACCCAGGCAGTTTTCTGTGAAACTTTTTGAACAAAAAGTTTTCACTCAACATTTTTTTTTGTCTCTGATTTTCACAGAAAAACCTTGAAATAAAATGAATGGAAATTTTCTCCATTTTTTTTTTTTTTTTTTTTTTGAAATCTAACGAGTAGCTAAATTGCAATGTCTAATGTTTCCTTTTGCCACTCAGTAGGTTTTCAAAAGTTGAGGTAGTTTGGAAAAGTTAGAGTACAAAAAGGGAACCAAATTATAGCCACCATTCAGTCTGTTAGATTTATTGGCAGAAAAAGGGGACGTAAGGACAGAAATCTGGGATTTTTGAAATTTCAAAATTTTTTCCGGTTTTGAAAACAAAATGTTCAATTCTGAAGTAAAAATTTTTCATTTTTCTTCGAAACTTATCAGGAAAATTTGCAAAAAATTGAATTTTTTCACATGAAAACACTGAGTTTTTTGACAAAATCCCATTTTTCAGCAAGAAAATGATTTGACTGAAAAACTGGTGTGCTCTACTAGTAACATATTGTAAGCATCTTAATTTGGGTTGCTAAACATTTTTCTACAACACAATTACAGATAAGCTGTTATGCTGTTTTCTCATATTCTTTCTTTTCAGAGATGACTTGAATTTCACTGGGCATAACTACTCTGTGTGCCTGAGTGACTATTGTTTATCAATTGAATTATTGGTTTCAGGACTCCATGTACCAAATTTGTCTCTGGTGTAACTTTTTAGAGATTCTTCTCTACCTTGCTTCTCCTGCAATCAATTTACAACAGCGCAAAGTGAGCGTAAAAAATGCTACCATTGTGATTTTGTGGCATTCTGCATGCATTCCACACTTCATTTGAGGAACCAGTCCAGCACCCTTTAACGACAGTGGAAAGACTCCCTTAGATGTCAGTGGAGCTGGATAAGATCCTAAAGCATAACTCAAAGTACAGGGCAATGAAAAGTCAGGGATGAATTGGATTCCATGACTGTACTTATACTATGCTAAATTTCTGTCAGGGAAGAATTGAGTCATTTTGGTTATGTAGTTTCTGAGTAAAGGATGCTCTGTCCTTCTAATAAATCAAGCTTGTAATTCTTACTGGAAATGTAGATCACAGTTTAAGGCTGTGACTTTCTCTCCATTAATAACCTTTGTCGCCATAGGTTTATAGATGAATTATAAAATGGTAATATAGGCTGAAAGTGGCCATAAAATATTCCAATCTAGAAGCAGTTTTTAAATGTATGTGTTTGCAATGCTGCTCACCCTAGTATAACTGAAAAATGAAGCCCTGCTAATTATTAGCCCACCATATAGCCTAATAGTTCTTGTATTATGCAAACCAAAACAACATGATGGCACAGAAATTAAACCTTTTTAAAGTGGCTTCTGCTCATGCACAATAACTGCTTGCTGGATTTTCAATTTGGCTTTTTGGAGGTAGTTAAAGAAGTTTTCAATCTGCTTCTAATTTAGTACTTGCAGTAAACTGCAGACAGCATCAGTTATAGGCACAAATGAAAGCATTCAGGCAACTAGCTACCAACAGAGCCTGGGTGTGTAAATGTGGGTGTGAAATATAAGCAGTTTTTGTAATATGTCCTTTATTTTCCATATGTGACCCAGAATGCCACCTCAGTGAAGTCAGTAGGGATCTGTGTGGATGGATCACTGGGTCCATACAGACCCTCACTGAAGTCATTGGGGTGCCAGGTTGGAAACCATTGTCACATCTATGCCAAATATGCCTTCAGGTACATAATGAGAATCTGTAAACATTAAATATGTCTTTACCTGACTCCATTGTCTTGCTGTCCCAGGCAGACAATAGATTTTATACTGTGCTGAGGAGCGCTCTAGAAATACATGTAAGTAGTTAAATTACTCTTCAAAGATGGATTTTCTAGAAGATGAGATAAAACACATAAAACAAGTGTGTGTATATAATATAATATGGTCTACCAACTAATCTTGCCAGACTTTCAAAATTTAGAAAGGGCAGCCAGCTTTAGCTCTGAATTTCTTCTCTGCTTTTGATCAGTTTGTGGCACAGTTTTAATATTGTTTAATGGGTCTTTTAACATATTTGTAGGACAGTATGGCCCCTGATCATCTTTCAGTGTGCAGAAGTGAGGGGCCTAAGTCATACCCTAGTTAGAAATACAGCCATCTGCCCATCTTAGTGTTTTGTATAGCACCCATCACTATAGTAAATAAGTACTTCACAGGACAACTAGTTCTATGTACTGAGGTTTCTAGAGAAAATCTCTGATTCGTTTGTTGCACTGTACTCTCTGCTTTCTTTTTCTCTGCAAGGAAGGTGAAGAGGGCAGGGGTTTGAATTGAAAGTGAGGGTGATCAAAAGTGGGGGTAGGGCTGACTTAAACCTAATCCTGGCCCACTACTCAGCAAGTGGTAATGAGGAAAATAAACAATTGCTTTGCTTCAGAGAAGAGTCACTGCAGTTGTCACAGGATGCTAACTTCTGCTGTGTTGTGGTCTCACACCCCCATCACAGTCCTTAAGTTCATAAGCACAGGACTGGAGCCTGTAGGCAGTTTTCTCTTCATTGGATGCTTTCAATTCTTTAGTGCCTCTTCCACTGCACAGCTGTACCCAATGGGGTGTTCTTTGTTGTCTTTTTTAATATAAAGGCTATATCGATTCCCTCTGCTTTTGCACTCAGAGTGCATTTGTGGGTCTTCTAGGCTGCATCAAAAGTTAGGGCTAGTCTACACTAGAAGTGCTACAGTGGCACAGCTCCACTGATGCAGCTGCACCGCTGTAACGTGTCTGAAGTTGCTGTATGTCAACAGGAGAGCTCTCCCATCAATGTAATAAAACCAATTCCACGAGAGGCGGTAGCTATCAGTGGGAGAAGCTCTCCCACCGACATAGCGCTTGCCCTCACCGGCGCTTATGTTGATGTAACTTACGTCGCTCAAGGGGGTAGCTTATTCACACCCCTGAGCGACATAAGTTATACCGAAAGTAAATGGTAGTGTAGACAGGACATAGCCCAACAGAGTGCGGGATAGAAACTTGTTACAAAACTCGTTAAGTAAATAAATATACAGACATCTGATTGCATTCCTTTTTTTTTTTTTTTTTTTTAATAACATTAAGTCCAATAATAAATAGTGGATAGGAAGAAATAGTTCAATAGCATGTTGTGCTGGTAACTTTGGCCAGGAAATAAGCAGTGTGGGAAATTGACAAGATTTCATGGATCTCTGCATTTATAATAATTTGGTCATCAATCATTTTGCTGAACAACGGATCACTTTTTCATCAATTTAAGGACAATCACTGTACTTAGGGTGGTGGGGTTTTTTTTTTCATAAATGATAGAATGTGTCTCCCACGCATAAATAATGTGCTGAACCCAGCATTCTCATCAGAAATCTCTGCTCCTACTTAGCCTTAACATTTTTGCTACAGAGATCAGGTTCACTTTGGGCCCATCCTGGATTTGATGCAACCCTCCCACTGACTTCAAGAACAGCTCCATCTTAACGGCAACATAACAGCTGCAGGGGAAGCTCCTTGGGGAATTTTATTGAAAGAAAGCAGAATTCTGCCTGGAGCTCTCCAGCAGACAAGGGGAAGTCCCCTCTATATTTGATGTGTGCAAAGGCCTGTGCTATTTCTTTCGAGAGCCCAATGGCCTATTTAAAAGGCCTGGAGTAGTGACACCTACCTACTTATCTCCCTCCACATTCCCCACACCGAAAGCGTCAACATTTGGGAAAGGGAATGAAGTGGGCTGTTCAAAAGTAAAAGGAGAACAATGGCTTTAAAGGCAAGTTGCAGAGAGTATCTCTGAGCACCATTTGTACTAGCCTAAAACCACACCATATTGCATCACCTTTCCTGTGGAGTAGATATGGTGACTGATTACATACACTTAGGAGTGAAAGTCACCTCCCCACAGTCTGTGTGTGTGTGTGTGTCTGTCTCTCTCTCTTTCACACACACAGATGCACACACATACACACACCCTACCCAGTAAATGGGCCTTGTATTGGGAACTAGGCAGGTGTTTGGGGGATAAAGTCCATCACCTTGACCCCTAGACAGCGCATGAACATCTCCATGGTTACCATTGCAGACCCCATGCTCTTTCAGCTTCTGTCCCTGAATTCCTTGTCTAGTGAAGAACTGACTGTGTAAGTTCTTGTATACCAGCTGAGCTTTAATCTCTTAAGAGAATACTATTTTAAAGCATCTGCGAATTTCAATTTCAGAGTGTTGCAAACATACATAATTTTAATAGTAAATGACATAGTTCTCTTAGCAAGGATGCATTTTATGCATTTAGCTATTGTAAACTTGCTTTTTTCCCCAAGTTTCTTAACTAATACTTGAGGATTTACTATGGTTCTGATTATTATTTATTTGATTCCAGTTAAGATGGGAGACTTTACTTAACCATTCAGTTATTTTGGGGGGGGATTGTTTTTGGCAGATGTATATTGAACAAAACAAGTTGAAAAGACAAAGTCATCTGCTCCTGCAAAATTCTTCTCCTGATCAGCAGTTTTTGAAAGCTTTAGATGAAAATGCCAAGTTGACCCAAGCACTGGAAGAAGAGAGACTTCAACACCAGCAAAAGGTAATGTAAGATTTTTCACCTACTATAGGATTTTAAATAGCTTCTCAAAACTCATATTAATTGCCATTTATTAAATGTGCTCAGCACAGTTTAATGAAGAGATCTGCTCCCTGCCCTGAAAAGCTTACCATCTAAAAGAGAAGGGTCAGAGAATGTGTCATGATCCCTTGCCTCCTGGGGTCACTGGTAGTGTTTGAAGACAAAATCTTCAGGCCCTGATTCAGGAAAGTATCTCTCTTCAGGATATGCTTAACTTTAAAATTATGTACTTAAAATTATGTCCTGAATAGGGATGGACTTAAGCATGTTCTTTCCTGAATCACTTCTTAAAAGCATGCTTCTTTAACACTGGAGGTAAAGGAATGACCCCACTAGCTGGTCGTTGTAGTAGGCTCTTAACTCTTCTGTGGGCCAGTCACTAAACACTGATAAAGGCATGGGCTAGTATGGATTACCAAAGCAGTAGGAGACCCAATGGATGATAAGTTTGAGTGTTGCTTTTTAAATTAATAGATGGGGTGGTGGTGATGATGATGATGTATAAGCATACTATTGTATTTATGGGCCTTGGGGAAAGAGGTGATTTTCAGGAAGGATTTAAATGAAGAAAAGGTGGGATCCAAGCATCCTGCAGTGGGAAGGTGGTTCCTGGTTCCAGAGATGCAGGAAAATGAGAGCAGTAGAAGGAAATATAAATGCCATAGCATTGGGGAACTATTGAAAAAGAAAGAAACTATACAAAATGCGGTGGATATGGGTGCTATGGAAAACCCCATAGTTATGAAAGGCATGAGGAAGATGGCATCTCTGATCTTTGAAGACTATGAAGTATGACCTCAATGGATCTATGATCATTCCCACCAGCCAAGATCTGCACCTATAACTCGCTTTAGTTATCAGTGTGCGTACTCCATAGGGTAATGCTGAGTATACAGGAAAGCTGAAGGTGCATTTACTTAATATAATATTTAAAACCATATATTAGGTGTAATAACCGACTTATAGAAAATCTCTGATTTTTGTAAACCAGACCAAATTGTATATATTTTATGGGCAATGGAAGTAATTACTTCAGCATAGCTGAATGCTGCCACTCACTCTGCTGCTGTTGTGTAGTTCATCTGTTGGCAGCTGCATGTGGAAGGAGTGAGTTTAAATTATAACCTTTAAACAGAACCAATTAATTGTTTTTTTAAAAGCACACTGCTTCAAATGAGGAAGCATTAAGAAACTGTGTTCAAATAAGACGATTAAATGTCTGTAAAGAAAATAATGTCTCAGCTAGACATTTCAGGTCTGGAGATGTTTGTAAAACAAAATTGGGCTTAAACTAGAAAATTATAGTGAGGTCTTTGTAGTGCTCATTCAAAAATGTTTGCTTAAAAAGTTTTTTCATGTATATTACTGCAGTTTACAGTGTTCCTGCTAATCTCATATTCTCAAGGCCTACAGTGTTTGGTGGCTTTCCCAACTATTCATCAAGGCAAAAGACAGAACGAGTATTTATTTTTCATTGCAACAATATCCAGTGTTTGCCATCTGCAGGTTAAAGAATTAGAAGAGCAGCTAGAAAATGAAGCACTACATAAGGAGATCAGTTGTCTTAAACAGCAGCTGGAACTTCTGGAAGAAGATAAAAAGGAGTTAGAACTGAAGTGTCAGAACTCTGAAGAAAAAGTTAAAAACCTAAAGCATTCAGGTAAAATCACATAATTAAATAAGTTTAGAAGTGAAATTCTTTCAAATGTTACTGGTGCAGACCTAACACAATTATACATGGCACATTTGAGACCAAGTCATGAACATCTGTGCGTAACTGGTGTTTCACAGTATGAACTTCAGTGGCTCAACTCAACATAATGTCCAGAATGTATTCAGTAGAAAAACTTTGTAAAACTTTTGTGGCTTTATGATGGGGCATACAAGCCCCACTGGAGAGCAAGGGATTAAGGAACAGCTCTGGGCCCAGGCAGACCTGCCAAGCCATATCTGCAGGACCTGCACAAACTGGAGGCAGGGCTTCAAAAAGGGAAGCAGAACAGCTTGGAAGCAGCAGTGGAAGGGAGCAGACAGCTGCTTTGAGGGGAAGGTGTTGCTAGGAGCTTATTGCACAGGTCTGCATTGTCCAGTCTCAGGCAAACCTACAAAGGAAGGCAGGTGACTGAGTGTGCAGGTCAGAGACTCGATTGAAGAAAATTGTTTAATTTACTCGGGGAAGCTAAAGGAGGCATGGGTAGGAGGTGGTCTGGGGGGGCAGCTGTGTAGCTGCCCGCCACTGGGCCCTAGGTTGGAGCCCAGTGGAGGGGGTGGGCCCGGGCTTTCCTGCCCACTCCAGGAGGACATTACAATAACAAGAGCATTCATCTTGGGTGAGAACCCAGCTGGAAAAGATCTTGACTGTTCAAGGGCCCAAACTCCAAAATTTTCATGCTAAAGGACTGGAAATTCTTGAGGGGACAAGAGAGGCACTGAAGGACAGGACTGTGTTCTCAAAAGATTGCCTGCCAGTCTCCTTCCTGACCACTAACCATCACTGTTTGTTGGTGATTCACCTTTCACAGGCATATCAAATGAAATCTTTAGGTAGCTCTGATTGTCCAGTAAGTAAAGATGCAATGCAGTGTTTACATGTGAAAGGACCATCCTTTTAAGTTCAGCTGAAACTTATATCTTTTATCGACTTAGACATAAATAAAGAGAACATGATAGTTCTGGTAATTCTTTCACCAAGATACACATGCAATACATCATGGCTTGTCCTGCTGTACCACTCCTGTTGTACAGATGATGGGGGGAAATGGGAGGAGAGTTCCTATGTTTCCATATGTGGAAAAGTTTCCATATGTGGAAGTTATCAAGCAACTTAGGAAACCACACAAGCATTTAGCAGTCTTGATCTAGCAGTTATCGGTGAATTTGTGGGAATGATTTAGCCCTTCAGACTGAGTTGTGAGAAAACAACTCCTGCTGAAGTGAGGTTTTTTCCTCATATTACAGGCTCTTCTGATACTGACATTTAAAAGATAAATACTGTATTCAGAGCTAGGCACAGGGAATTAACCACACAACTCCTGTGGTCTTTAATGGCTGAAATCCATGGGAGTTGTGTGTCTAATTCTCTGTGCATCTTGCTAAACGTTTACCCCTTACTATCTGACTGAACAAAATTGTCCAGCTTTCTGGCTGCTATTTGTCCAGGTCATAGGCTAAACCAAGACCTCAAGAACACTAACAAAAATCACTTACAGTATGTACAGTCTGGAACAATTACTGTAATTTAGTTATCAAAGTCTTATATGCTAGAATGGTGCCTGACCAGCTTACAGCATCGTGCCTATTAAATGCTAAAAACTGTAATTTAACTCTCTTTATTTAAAATTGCCATTTCATAATAAATTCAAAATATAGTTAGCAGCAGGTGAACTACTGTTTAACTATCCAAACACAGCTGGAATGAGTAGATGGAAAATGTCAGAGGGAAAAAGCATACCAATGTGGTGGTGTGAGCTTCTGGAAAAATATTTTACAGTTTTGTGTGTCTCAGATTAATCATAGACTCACAGAAGTTAGATGGAAAGACTTATTAGATCATGCAGTCCATCTTTCAATCAATGTGGGACTGTTAGATGCTCAGCTACCATGATGATAAGCAGACATAACCGGATAAAATTCCCTAGAATGTATTTTCTTATTTCATTTGTTCAGTCTAATTTTAAAAGTCCCAGGTAGCATGGTTATCATGATATTTTCCTGATAGTCATCTAAATTTTGCAGTTTTTAAACTTAATCATATACTACACTAAATAATTCCTTTCCATCCTTTGGCTTTACATCTGCCATATCATTATATTCTGTTTAATGCCTGTTTTCCTCAATCTTCTCTAAAAAGGTTAATGATGATCAGATTCTCAACATAATTACTATTAACAACAAGGGGGAAGGAATGCAAGCCAAAATAGAGAAAAATCAGATTAAAGGATATTTAGATAAGTTAGAAGTACTCAAGTCAAGGGCCTGATGAAATTTGTTAGGGTACTTAAGGAACTAGCTGAAGCAATCTTGGAACCATTATCAATTATCTTTGAGAACTCCTGCAGGACAGATGAGATCCTGGAATTCAGGAGAAGGGCAAACATAGTACCTGTCTTTAAAAAGGCAAAAGGATCTGTGGAATTACTGACCAGTCAGCCTAACTTTGATATCTGGAAAGATACTGGAACAAATTATTAAGCCATCATTTTGTAAGCAACTGAAGGATAATAGGATTATAAGGAATAGCCAGCATGGATTTGTCAAGAACAAATGATGCCAAACCAGTTTCCTTCTTTGACAGGATTACTGGCCGACCGAGTGGGGGGAAGCAGTAGATGTGATAATCTTGATTGCAGTAAGGCTTCTGACAGTCTCACATAACATTCTCATAAGCAAACTAGTGAGGTGTGGTCTAGATAAAATTATTTTAAGGAGGGTGCACAACTGGTTGAAAGACCCTGCTCAGAGCATAGTTGTCAATGGTTCACTGTCAAATTGGGAGGACTTATCTAGGGGGGGTCCTGCAGGACTCAAAATAGTATTCAGTTTTTATTAATGACTTGGATAATGAAGTGGAGAGTATGCTTATAAAATTTGCAGATGACAGCAAGCTGGGAGGGGTAGAAAGCATGTTAGAGGACAGGATTAGAATTCAAAAAGACCTTGATAAATTGGAGAATTAGTCTGAATTCAACGAGATGAAATTCAATAAAGATAAGTGCAAAAGTCCTTCACTTAGGAAGGAAAAATCAAATCCTCAAGTACTAAATGGGGAATAACTGGATTGGTGGTATTATTGCCAACATGGGATCACAAACTGAGTCTCAGTCAGCAATGTGATGCAGCTGTGAAAAAGGGTAATATTATTCTGGGGCATATTAACAGGACTGTCGTATGGAAGACATGGGAGATAATTGTTCGGATTTACTCAGCACTGGTGAGTCTCAGCTGGAGTATTGTGTCCAGTTCTTGATGCTACACTTTAGGAAAGATGTGGACAAATTGGAGAGTGTCCAGATGAGAGCAACAAAAATGATAAAAAGTTTATAAAACATGACCTATGAGGAAAGGTTAAAAAAACTGGGCATGTTTAGTCTTGAGAAAAGAAGATGGGGGAAAGAGGGGACCTGATAACTGTCTTCAAATGTGTTAAGGGGTGTTATAAAGAGGACAGTGATCAATTGTTCTCCATATCCACTGAAGATAGGACAAGAAGTAATAGGCTTAATCGGCAGCAAGGAAAATTTTAAGTTCAATATTCAGAAAAGTTTTCTAACTATAAGGGTACTTAAGCTCTAGATTAGGCTTCCAAGGGTGGTTGTGGAATGCCCATCATTGGAGATTTTAAGAACAGGTTGGACAAACACCTGTCAGGGATGGCCTAGGTTTACTTGGTCCTGCCATGGAACAGGTGTCTAGGCTTGATGACTTATTGAGGTCCCTTCCATCCCTACTTTGCTATGGTTCTGTGGGGAAGCCCATACCTCAGGCTCTGATTCAGAAAAGCTCTTAAAACATTTTTAAGTCCATCCTTGTTCATGCCTAAACACTTTCCTGAATCAGGGGCTCAAGTCCAGGCTTGCTTGGAAATACATGAGTAGTCCTGTTGAAGTCATTTGAATAGCCTTCATGTTGGAGAAAATGCCACGGTGTGGTGAATATTACACATAATTGTCACTAAAGATATGCAGCTGCTGTTATGTATGATAGTAGGTTCTTTACAAATGACTATATAGAGATTATTTAAATCTCATATCACTCGTTTACATAAAGCACAAAGTGGATATGAATGTACATTTACAATACTCCTTTTCCTTTTTGCATATTTTTTTAAACAATGCCATTAACATAAGAATCTCAGCTGGGTTTTTAAAGCCACATGAGGGTTTTGAATTAAAATATAATTAATTGAGGATCCAAACTCTGAATCCAATTTTGGAAGCCCTACCTCATACATTTGTCTGAAATTCCCCAAATGCTGACAAGCAGCTGCTAAGATTTATTGTAAGATTATAGAAAAATGTATTTTCCTCTTTTTCCCTCCCCACTAAATTCATTTGACAGCACTTGTATATAGTCTCTTTCACTATTTCCCCTGTGTGCTGAGGTATCTTCCCCCATTGTTTGTGTAGATCTCTCACATAGCAACAGAAGAGAAAAACATTTTTTTTAAAGAATGTGACTGTAAACCTGCAAAAAAAATTATCTGAGTGACTCGGGGAGAAAAGTAGAAACTTAAATCTTTTTTTTTTTTTAATTGACTAGATTTCAAGTTGATTTGATGTCCCTTTCATGACAAGGAAATGTAGCAGTCACTCTGGTTAATGCTCCAGTCATTGTATATGAAAAATGTTATATTATGCAGCTAGGCATTTTATTCTCAGAAGTTGCCTTGCTTGTAGAAATGGTATGCAGCTAGATCAGTGTTCTTGGTGAAGGTGAGTGCAAAAAACACCTCTGACCCAGATCAGGCATTGTGAAATGCTGCCATTTTGCTTTTGAATGAATCGGTGGCTTTCTTTACAAGCAGAACTTCTGTTTAGGTCTCTGGTTTCAAATCACTCAGTAGTAGATGGGAAAACGCTTTTACTGAGAACTCATTCTGCTTTTTTGTTGCTCTCATGCAGTTGATGAACTCCAGAAACGAATACACAGGTCTGAAAATCCAACACCAACACCACCACCTCCTCCCCCGCCACCACCTCCACTTCCTCCTCCCCCTCCCAATCCAATTCGGTAAGTGCTGTTGATCAAGATATTTGGAAACCAATGTGTTTTTTCTTTAGGCAGTGGCATAGGCTGAGCAGTATTGAACTCAAGCAGACTGAACAGTTGATAAACCATCTTTCTATAGCTGTTCTGGGCTTCCTTTCTTCCTCTCCACCAGCTGGACAACTTTGTCTTTCACATTTGGCTAACAGGCCAGATACATTGACCCAGTCCCAACCAGTGTTCATCCTCCAAGAAATACTCAAGTTCTATCTAGACTGTGATTTTTGGGGGAAGCAGGGATACTTCTCTGGCCTGAATTTGGAAGGTGGTTTTTCCTGTTTATTGATAGCTGGGGTTACAGACTCCTACCTGACCCAGAGAAGTACTTATCTGAATCGCTGCTGGCAGAGTACCCCTCTGCAAGCAAAAGGTAGGTTGGGTTTGTTCCGTCTGCCTGTCTATCCAATGTGGATGATGGAAATAGCTAAATCTGTGGGATCCCAGCTTTTAGGTAGGATAATCAGCCTCCTATGCATCCAACAGATTGGGCAAAATTTTCATAGAGGCTCCCAAATCCCACTGAAATTTACTGGAAGGTGAGGCACCAAATCCAGCAAAGCACCGAGTTGCATGATCTTTAAGTGCTTGAAGAGTCCTGTATTAAGTCTATTCTGATGCTTAAAGTTAAGTATGTGCTCCAGTGCTTGGCTGGATTACTCAAGTCACTTAGACTCCTGTGAAAATCTCAGTCTAGATGCCTGCAATTAGACGTCTTAAGTAAGTGGCTTGATTTTTTCAGCTGCCAGTGAAGTCACACTTCGGACACCTGTTTTTGAAAAGCTTGGCCTTTGCTTTTTGCTATTAATAGATTGAAATTTTCTGTCATGCTGCACTACATGTAATGTACACAAATCTTGTTAAATTATTGGAATAACGTACAAAAATTCCGATGCCTAGCAATAAGAATCACTGATTCTGTAAATGTATTTCTGAACAACCATATTTGGGCTCTGGCTGCCTCTACCTTTCATTAGCTCATGTGGCTTGCTTAATCCTTTTACACAATCCAACTACTTTATTCACTACCATTACAGGTATACACGCATCTGAATAGAATGTTTTAATATGTTAATTCCTCCCATGTCATGACTCTGGCATGAACAGAACTGCACCTCTTGAAAGATAAATTCCATAGCTAATCCAGGTGGATGGCACAATCCATTTTAAATTCCTCAAGTAGCTAAAGCAGAATAACTTTTACATGAAGCTCAGATGAAGGAATTTCAGGTGTGGGGCGTACCTGTCAGACACAGTTACATTTGCAGGATGTATTTTATAGATTGCTTTAAAAGTTGGGAGTTAACTACATCATTATTTTTTTATATTAAATGACATGTATATTCTATAGCTGCCATAACAGGTAGACCAAAGAAACACAGCAGCAATAATGTAAGTATAGGTATTCATCATAAACAGTTATGATTATTAAATTAAAAGATAAATGGGCATTTCAAAACTTTACGTGAACCAGATGTAAATTATTTTACCTTGATAAGGACTCAATATTATTTAATGAAACTGTATTTCTTTGTATGGCAATCTCCTTGACTGGAAAAAAAAAAAGTTTATTCTGAAGCATTCTTGGGATATTTCCTTATTGTGTATGAAGAATATACAGATAAAAAATAACCTTAGAAAATTATGTAGCTGTGAAAACATCTCTACGGTATTTTTGGTAAAAGGATATATTGCCAAGTTCAAAGATACAATTTTAAAAGCAAAATTCCTTATCTGTGTTACTAATAACTTAAAACTGAAAGAGTATTAAAGAGAGAATTTTCTCTGAATTGTATAGGCTCGTTATTATCTTTTTGCATTTTTTTCAACTTGGATAATTAAAATAAATTGATTAGTTTTGCATTTTGTTTCTGATCAGTTTCTAGTTTTTCACTTTTAAGTTTTCATGTATCAGCTTAATGGTGAAGTGCTTGTCTTGCAAATACTACAGAGGAATGTTTTATTTTTTCTAATCAATGGAATTAAACAAAAAAATGAAACACTCAGTCATAAGTTTTGTAAGGGTTTATTTTAAAAATAATCCTTAAATTCTGCTCTGAAGGTATCAATTTCATAATGGATATCATGGGTGTTTTATTCTAAACAAAACACAGAGACTGATTTTCCTTTTAATCTAGTAAACATAGGCCAACAAATATTGGATTGGAGAGTGAGGGAATGATATGATCACCCTCTAGCAATGTCCTCTGGAGAATAATGCTTGACATTAATATGTGTAATTCTTCCTTCTTTTTTTGTGTAGGAGGGCTTTAATTTGTTACATGTGTCACAATGCCATGTTGCCTTATTACTCAGATCTTAAATGTTTTGCGTGATGCCTGGCAACAGTTTAAAAAAAAAAAAAAAAAAAAAAAAAAGTAAATAATATTTGTCTTTTTAGGGAACCTTCACCTTTGTCTCTGCATTGAAATGATTAACAACTCTTTTGTAAATAGGAGAGCTATAAATCAGTGAAGCAAGCGTTCAGTGCTGGCTTGATTTACAATATATGATATATATTCAGAGTCAATTCAAAATGTATAGATGCTGCTCTTAAGAGAAAGCAGAGTGACTATCTTCATTTTAATTGTCCTGAAAAGGTCCCTTATGTCCATGATTCGTAAGAGGTCTCATCCTAGCAGCAGTGTGACCAAAAAAGAGAGAGCTCCTCAGCAAGAATCAGGTATGGTTCATCCCATTTCAAGCAATGTAGATCACTTGTTAGATAATTCAAATAATACTGGTGTGAAAAATAAAAAAATGTTTCAACAACCCACACATTTTTGGAACCATTCAGCTCTGGCACCAATTTTAATGCGTAACAGGTTAGTAAAGACAAATGATTGTTACCATCCATTCATAGTGGTAGTACAGGAGCACATGGAGACCTAAGTGTGCTAAGTGCTGTAGATACACATAGTAAGAGATTGTGTCTGCCCTGAAGAACATACATTATAAAAGACCCCAGTCCTGTGAACAGTTACACCCAAGCATAACTTTATGCAGGTGAGTAGCTTCATTAATACTCGTACACATAAACAAAGCAGATAGATAGGTAATTGTTTTCAGGTTTGTTACTGTTTTCTTGCTGTATGTAACTCTCTGCAGGAATGTGGCCTCAATAGATAAGACCGAGTGGAAGAAAGGAAGTATTATTGTCCCCATTTTACAGATGAGGTAACTGAGACACAAAGCCATTCAGTGATTTGGCTAAGGTCACACAGGAAGTCTATGGCTGTTAGCTGTTTGCCAGCCCATGAGAAATGAGATTGGTGATCTTGGTCCAGTTACAGTAGAGAAATGACCTTGTAGCTCTATATCTTGTAAAAAGCTAATCTTATTTTCCAGTAACTGTTCAATTAGACTTACATTGTCTTACTTTATCATGTTGTTTTAACCTCAAGGATTTTAGATGTTTTGATTACATCTTTTTGTTAACTGTTACCCACTGTGATTGCTGGAAATACTATGACCAGTACTCCCCGTTCTTCCATTATTTATTAGTAAGCTTTTTAACAGTTCTGACTGTTAAATAAATTGCTTCTTCCCTTAATGGTTGAATGGTCATAAAAACAGTAGAAAAGGTCTCTCTTGATCTGGTTACTGTATATAACTACAGGCTTATTTTGGCCCTTGTTAAGGACTTACAATGGATGGTTTCTATTCTTCACAGCCAGTTAAGTTTTTACATTTGAAATGGACTGTCTGGAAAATTAAATCCTGGCTTTAAATTAATATACAGTACAGGAACTGCACTTCTATGGATCTTCAGTATTACCAGGAGAGAGGGTCTTCTTGAAATTCCTGTTACATTAGGCATTACAGCAGATTTGAACAGTGTTGACCATATTTTTCAATCTGTCTCTTTTAATTAGTTGGCATTTTTGTATAGTTCAATTAAATGGTTTTAGTCATGTCTTCTGGAGCATCAGTATGCTAGCATGAAAAGCTCACCTTCATCAGATAGGACTTTCAGTTTCATTTCAACATTTCACAGGTCTGCTGCTGGGTCTGTTGGAAGTAAGATCCCTTGGTGGTGTTTAGTTTTTGCATTTTCATATCAATGCCACATTGTTTTTATTTCTGGGTTTTTTTCCTTTTGAGACTTTAGGGCACTGATTCAGCAGGATTCTTAAGCACATGCATAACTTTAAGCACATTGAGTAGCCTCACTGCTTAAAGTTAAACATGTGCTTAAGTAACTTGCTGAATCAGGCCTTGATACTGCCTCATCTGTAAGAATAATTGATTTGACCATCTTGACCAACTCTAATGAAGCCAATGGGATTATTTTCATTTACAGTGGTTTAAGTGAGATCAGAATCTGACCCCCTGATCCAACCCACATTGCTAAATTCTTGGGGGTGGAATCCAAAGTGCTGAAGACATGCAACTCTCATGGGTGTTAAGCACTGCTCAGGATCGGGCCCCTGGTTCCAGATCCGAATATATATACTTCAATAACATTTTCTTTTGTGTTTGTACAGCACCTAGCACGATAGGATCCTGGTCCATGACTGGGGCTAGATGCTACTGTAATATAAATAATAATAATAATTAATAATCTGACTGCAACAGGGTGGAAGGGTTGAGGGCCCAGATCCTCAACTTCTGTAAATTGCCATAGTTCAATTGAAGGCAATGGGGCTGTAACAGTTTACACCAACTGAGAATCTGCCCTAGGGATCCTGCGTATGACCGTAAGGTTCCTGAATCACCCTAAATCCAGATGCTACAACTCTGTAAAAAGATACAAAGTAGATTCTCCTGTTTCCTGCTAGTATGTGGATCATGTTATCTCCACCTGAACATACTTTAAAGTGGGATAAGGGGTTCCTCTCCGGGGCAGAGAGGGGTAGGTGCTGGGTCAGAGGAGGCCCTGTGGGAAAATCCTATGAACGGCAAAGATCTGAGTTAAAAAGAAGGATTATGCTTAAGTTTAGTTCTCATTTCCATTAATAATACAAACAAATCCCAGGAAGAATACAAGTTTGGATAACAGAGAGAGCATACATACTCCACTTGCTCACACTGACATGAGGAATTCTTTCAGGTATACAACTATCTGCATTGCACCTTAATTGCTGCTTGATCATTGATTTTTTTAGACTAAATTACCAACTGTTTATAATTTGCAAAATGTGGTGAATGTTACTAATTTTTATAATGTATCTCTTTAAAATAAGTGTTTGCTTTGTGTTTCCTCCTAATACCTAGTATCTTTAACTTGATGCTGTCTATGCCTTATGAACAGGTGAGGAAGTAAGAGATCTGAAGAGACAAGCAGTAGAAGAAATGATGGATAGAATTAAAAAGGGAGTTCATCTGAGGCCAGTTAACCAGTCAAGCAGACTCAAGACAAAGGTTTGGAATAATTCTTTGTGTGCTTAGTCTTACTCTGGGGGAAGTTAGAATAATATTAGCCTGGTACAGTAACATATGCTGAAAACAAATTACATTTACCAGAATATGTTTATCAGAGCAGTGTCCTTGGGGTTTTTTTTCTTTTACTTTCCTTGTTATTGGACCAGAATAAGGTAAAGTAGTGGGTTTAACTGTTGGACAATATGCCATTCAGCCTAAAAGATTGAAGTAGGAGAAAATAATTGAGACAAGATACAAAAATAAGGCCTTGATTCCAAAAGAAGATGTGTTTTTTAAAAAGTAAATCTGAAAGAGCTATTATTGAATCAAGAAATTAGAGATGGAATAGTTACTTTATCATTTCATTCATCTCCCTGCTAGTGTAGGATCTTCTTTGACAGTCTCTTTTCCAGGGCTTTGTCTAGTGCAGTTTTAAATGACTCAAGCAATGGTTCAGTTCCTTAGGAAGCCTATTTCCTCAGTCTGACAGATCTCAAAGTTATCAGTTTTTTCCCCCAATAATCTTCAAATATTGATATACACTTGCTATGCCTCCCTCCATGCCCAAGTGCTTGCATGTACACACTCATGCCTGAATTTTCAGAAATGACTATTGATTTTTGGGTGCCTCAATTTCTAGGTCCCTGAATTTGAGCACCCAAAATCTTGAGACACTTTTGAAGATAGACGCCTTAGTCGGCATGTAGTCCAGCTATAAATAATATTAATATTTTTGTCGTCTTCATCTTAACCCTCCAGTCCTTAAATCATTTTTCTTGATTCTCTTTGAGCTGTCTCCAGATTCACCAATGTCTTTTTGGTATTTGAAGTATCCAGAAAAGTCTTGGGCACTTGTAACGTGCTACATTTGCCTTGATACAGAGAGAAATGAAAAGAGAGCATCTTTTATAACCTAACCATACAATAGAGGCCTCTCTTTTAGAAATCCTAAGCAAACATAACTATTAAGAAATACAACAAATATAACAATGTGAAAAGAAATGTGATTGGATTATGTGAAGGGAATGTTCCAAAGGACTTGATCATTAAATAACACAGACTAATGTACTTTCCATCTTACCAGTATTTCTTTTCTTTCCCCTTATGCAATACACAGCAGGAATGTATGAACCTGTCTGCAGTGAAGTGTTGTTCAGTGTCTGCATAAAAGCTTGAAATAGCCTGTACACAAAAGTACGATAATCAGATAGTGGTTTTCATGTGTTTATATTTAAGCTAAGTAAATCTTCTCCTGATTAAAGTGCAGTAGAACCTCAGATTTGCGAACACCTAGGGAATGGAGGTTGTTCGTAACTCTGAACAAAACATTATGGTTATTCTTTCAGAAGTTTACAACTGAGCAGTTACTTAATACAGCTTTGAAACACTACTATGCAGAAGAAAAATGCTGCTTCCCCCCCACACCTTTTTTTAGTAGTATATGTTTAACACAGTACTGTATTGTTTTTTTTTCTCTGCGGCTGCCTGATTGTGTACTTCTGGTTTCAAATGAGGTGTGTGGTTGACTGGTCAGTTTGTAACTCTGGTGTTCGTAACTCTGAGGTTCTACTATAGCAATTAACTTAAGAAAATAAATGAAAATTTAGCCCTGGGCTAAGAAATAGAGCTCTTTCCCCCTACAATGAAAGAGTTTGATCCTAGACATGCTGAGAATGTTGCCAACCCTTGCGTGTCACGGTTCTTGTGATACTTGGTGTTTTCCTTAAAGTTCCAGATCCTGGAGTCATGTGATTATGTGAGACTCTTGTGTTTTGTTTTGTTTTTGTTTTAGTTTTAGAAAGTATATTTCTAATCCTTATGGTTGCAGAGTTGAGTTTGAAAATATGACCCCACGTGAACCCAAGAAGCTCAGAAACTAGATGACAAATACAACGAATCTAAGATGTCTTAGATTTTTAAGCCAAAAATTTAAAAAATATCAAGAGAGATCTTTTTTAAGACCTTACTCATGATTTTTGAATAATTGGGTTGGCAATCCTGTGCTTTGAACTCAATGGGAATACTCATGTGAGAAGTTCTTCATGGCCATGAGTATTTGCAGGATGATCAGACCTCAAAGTGTTCATTAGGATAAAGGCCCAGATCCTTCAGATGCTCAGTACAGGTGTGCATTAAGAGAGAGGCACTGTGGTCCTATGCCTACAGCCTCAGGTCAGAGAATCTTGTGGTGACATCAGAATTCCAGCTTTTATTAAAAGACATTGTATTTCTAGCCTTCATTTTGTAAAGAAAAACGTGGAAACATGACTTAAGTGTAATCAATACAGTGATGCCTGCCTGAGTCTGCAGAGAGCCTCCACCAGAGGAAGGTGCATTAGCTGTTAGAGCCCAAGAGGAAGCTATCTGAGCCTATACCCACCACCGATGTAGATCAAGCCCCCTTCCTGGCTGTGTTCCTGCTGTCCCTTTTGTGAGAGTTTTACAGACCCTTTGACACTTCTCTCAGGGCACCTAGAACCATAGTCCCACTGTGTTACCCCTCCGCCTCAACAAGGGAGAGCTGTGCTGGAGCTTAGACTGTGTCAGCTCCCTGCCACACCAGTCTGTCTGCCTCACAAACAAAACCCTTCAAGACTCTGCCAGTCTAATCCATGCCTTGCAGGTAACAATCAGTGAACCTCAGTTCCCAAGGTCCCCACACACGTGTCTCTGCAGTGTCCAGTCCCTCTCACTGGATGCTCACAGAAATTACTAAATTTGCTGCCTCCAAAGATACAATGCACACACTAGCCTGTTAGGTTAGTTGAGGACTTCCTCTTTACTTCAATATAACAGCACCCAGATGGTTTATAGTAAAATTAAGAATGTTTGTTAACAAAGAACAGAGATTTAAGTGATAGTTAGCAAGAGAAAGGAGAGACAGGTATGGTTACAAACAAAACACACTTTCTAGTGGCTGAAATTTAATCTTAGCACGTTACAATCTTTGCCTAAGCAGTTTTCTTACTCACATCAAGTTACCAGCATCTCCAGCCCTCCAGGTCAGAGGATCCATCATTCATAGAATCAGAGAGTGCTGTTCCCTTTATTCCCTATGTGATGGATAACTAAAATGTCTTTTTGCTCCCCTTTTTATTTCCCAAAGTCCATTGTCTGTTCCTCAAGAGCCATGAAGACTTCCTGGGGGTATAGACTCCCTGCCCTGGAGTGCATACTAAGCTATTTCCTCTGCTGCTTATTCGCTTGATTGCTTTGTTTACCTTATATCTAAGTGTACTTTCATTGTCTTCTGCCTGTAATCAAGCCAGTCATACAGGTAAATCCACAGTCCTTTGTCTAGGGCAGGCTTGATTTATACATTGCCTCCATAACACATTTTAAGAACGTATTTCCAGCACACATACATAACTCTGTGGACATAATCCATACATATATTATGTAATGTGTCCCTGATCAGCACGTCACCAGTTTACATATGATACCTAACAAGATATCTTTTGGTTGCATATTATGACTGTCAAGCTGTCTGCAGTAGCTCACAAGCATGAGTGCCAATCTCAGGGAAGACTGCCAAGGAGCAGCGCTTAAATCCCAAATTGGTTGAGAGTCCTATTCTTAGATTTCACCAACGAAGTAACAGATGTGAACTCCTCAAGCACTATAGCATGGAGTCACAGATAGTCCCCTTGGCTACTCTGATCTATCTTGACACCCAGGCAAACTTGCCTTTGTGATAGATGGTCCCTGACACCAAAAAGCACAACAATATTCAGGTTACTCCCAGTCCCAAAGAACTAGTCATTCACCCCAGGTTTGTTGCACCTTAGACCTCACACCAAAGGCAATGCTTGTAGCCAATCCTATAATAAACTCACTAAAGCTTTATTAACTAAGAATAATAAATGTTATTTACAAGGTAAAAGCAGGTAAATATATACACACAGATGAGTTATGGTCTTAGGTTCCAAAAGGTAATGGAAGCTGCTGTGATATGCAAGCTTTCTATGTCCTTTAGAGCTAACCCAAGCTAAGCAGCGTGGGGATCCCTTGCTTATGCTTAGAAATATTGCCTTCTCCAGATTCCAGGCAGCATTGTGATACAGTTCCTTCTGGTCAGAGATTTTTATTTCCTTCCCCCAGAGTTCAAACTGATGGGTTTTCAAGAGTTTTCACCCATCTCCTCTTCATAGGTGTGGGGGGGACAATCAGCAAAATCCATTTTACAGTGGCTTACTTGGTTTCAATGGGCCTGCCTTCCTTGTATGCAGGACCAGCACTTTACATTCATTAATGCTTCTTTCCTGTTTGGTGAGTTACACATTTGCAGAGATTTATAATGTGAACATTCAGTATAACTGTATGCCACCATGGGATACAGTTGTGGTAAGTGAGATCAATACATACAGCATCCTACAAGCATTGCATAAAGTCTAAACACATTCTGATAAACTTAACATCTAGTTTAACACTGCTCACATGCAACTGAATCAGACTGGTTTCCAGCCATGCAATTTTTATCAGTGTTCAGTGAGAACCTAGAGGCCTTGGCAGGAGTTGGCACCTGGTCTGCAAACATCACAATGACAACAGTGTGTTGAGGGTGGTAGGTGAGTGAGATACCAGATACAGTATAGTGAGCCCTCTGCCAGCAGACATTGAGTGGTGCTTAGCATCCCAGACCTGTATGTGAAGGTGTATGTGGGGCCCTGCATTGCCTTCATTCAGCCCTGGCTGAGTGCCCTTGAACTTCTGTTGACTTCTGCTGATTTTGTTCTGCTGTGTCTGAATGAAAGCTGCCATTTTACTGCTGCTTTCCAGCAGGCCTGATCGTGAGAAGTGCAGGCAACCAATGACTGCACTGGGCCCAATCCTGCAGGGTACTGAGTGCCATCCACTCCCATTCGGGCACCCACAGTTGTCACAAGGGCAGCATGAGAGAGCCTAGAAAAGGTTGGGGACTTTCAGTGTGGCTGTAAAGGGAGGGGTACTATGATGATGTGGCGCTGGTTTGACGTAAGCAATATTCTATCTTAATATGAACGGTATGGCCCAGGCTATGGGACAGATGACAGAGTAAGACGACTCCCCTTACACCTTCTTGTATTTCTGCATGGTTGCCATTCACAGTAGCTGTCTCTAAATTCCTGTTCCCTTCTCCCCACCCCTCACTGGGAGGAGAATTCTGAGGTGGGAAGGAAGGACCCCCTGCTCAGTCCCCTTCCACACCTGTCCTGCCTCTAATGGAGTGGGAGAGGTGGAGACGCTGCTAAAAGAAGAGACTCAAGGACAGCAGTAGTAAGAAGGGGGACTATATTTGAACTTCCTGGTTCTGTTGCATTCATTTTTATTTAATATATTTTTATGCTAAAATGTTAATATTCAACTTTTCTAAACTACACTTACTGGAATTCAAATTACTTAATTTTCTCCTTAATCCCCAGTTAATATCTTTCCAAGCATTGGAATATTTTCAGAAATGTTATCATTTTAAATATCACAGTCATTGTTTCTGCTATCCATTGGAGGGGATGGTTGGTTAATACATTTACCCAGAGCTTGCCGGTGAACTCATTGCAGACTCATGCAGTGTTTGTCCTAAGATACAATACAAAACAAACACACACATCTTCCACAGTCAGCATTTGCAGAATCAAATTTCATGATGTGTGTGTGTTTTGTTTAATTACAGCCAGAAGCACCAAAAGCCCCTGAAAGTGCAGTGAAAGAACTAAAGGGAATACTGGTAAGAACACATGTTGTTTACATGCTGTTGTTCTGTTTTCATGTGAGATGAGTAGACCCTCTGAGAATGGATGGATAGATCTAAATAGAGCCATAGAGAGATTTCTCTGACTCTCTCTTTCTTGATATCTGAATATACATATAGATATCTAAAGAACTAGAACTTTCTTATCTTTCTATCTATATTTATTTATATAAATATATACAAGTGTGTGTGTGTGTGTGTGTGTGTAGTTACATATATATTTGATTGTTACTAAGTAAAGCAGTTATATTTGATGTTTTACTCACATTTATTTATTGCTCTATTTATTATTGACTTGTAATGTACTGACGCTGTACATGTTCAATAGCCGCTTCTCCTGAACAGGTGGTAAAATTATATTGAATAAGAGTAAAATCAGCATAGCTTCTGCTACTTGGCTTCTCCAGTTCTGAGAATTAAAAATTGAGGTATAACTTCGGTGCAGGTGTAGGGTGAAATCCTGTCTTCGTTCAGGCCAGTTGGAGTTTCACAATAGACTTCCGTGAGCCCAGGATGTTACCCATATGCTAATAGTATTGCACACATGCTTAATAAGCAAGCAAAAATAACAGGATTCCTGTAGCACTTTAAAGACTAACAAATTTCTGCGGGCATAAGCTTTCGTGGGCTGCAACCTACTTTGTCAGATGTGACGAACATGACATGAACATGTATCTGACGAAGTGGGTTCCAGCCCACGAAAGCTTATGCCTGCAGAAATTTGTTAGTCTTTAAGTTGCTACGGGACTCTCGTTGTTTTTGTTGTATACAGACTAACACGGCTACCACTCTGGAACTTAATAAGCAAGGTTTCAGTTCCTAACAATCAATGCTAGGATTTAAATAACCTTTCTTAATATATACTAATAATATTGTAATGATCCAAAATACTGCAGCTGACGGCATTGCTACTGCAGTGTTAGGGGCCATTACTATGGTATTTTAAAACAGGGAACAATATTTTATGCCACCATCTTTGTCTTAGCTGGTTACACTCCCTTCTAGTCCAGGAGGTTTTGAGTTCAAGCCACCCAGTGTGATTTGCTGAGAAACGTGAATTTGCAGCAAGGGTGGCAGTCTTGGATGTAGTTCTGTCCATCTTTGGCAGAAATTACTCTTTAGCTGTCAGTTAAAGATCCAGTGGCACCTTTGTGAAGAGAGTAGAGGATCACCCTGATCTCCTGGCTAGTGTTCTGCCTGTTAGGAACTAACGTCTGTTGTCAAAGGCTGCGAATGAGTTACTGCCATGTGCAAAATGGTGGTTTCGTTTGCTGGTAGGTGCCAGTTCTTCATGACTGAGCTCAGTCTGGCCTTTGCCACTGACTTCAATCTGAGCAAGAGGAGACCCACGATCGCTGTGCTACTGGTCGGTATCTAGCTCAATGCTTTTTCTAACTCTTCAGGATATTTAGAGATATGAGAGGTGCTATGTAAACTAAATTCTAGCCTATTCGTGAGACTAATCATTATGCACAGTCAGATGACAAACATGGGGGTGGGTGCTGAAGAAATAAATACTTACGTTTGTTGTTACTGTGCTAATTGTGCATTCCATGCAGACCTCCATATAATTGTTATAAACACATTTGTATTCATTCTGTAAATTGCAGAATTCAAGGAAAGCAACTCAATTATTGGGTTTTCTTTTAGGTCTGTAACATTAGTACAGTGCCGAGGAGTATTACTCGTTAATAATGCCTCAGTTCAATTAATTTCAGAGTACCTACAAAGGAAAATATTTTAATGTATTGAGGGGAAAGCTGTTTTGCTGGAGTCATGGAAGTAGTGCTGCCCACTGTGACTTATAAGTTGCTGTTTGCTTTTGCAATCTAGTATCCCTGTTCAAGAGTGTACATGCTTGTATAACACTGTATCTTGTATCTTTTCACTGATTACTCTCTCAAGAAATTTATCACTTCTGGAGTCCAAACTTTTCCTGGCATCTTAGAAGCCATGACAATATGTAATGAAGTCTGGCTCATGACTGTCGTAGAACTCTATAGGAAGGCAATACCATTTCAGAAAGATTCTGTCGGTCAGGAGGTTGTTGGGGTGGTTGTTTGTTTGGCTGGTTGGTTTTTCGGGTTTTTTTTTTTTTTTAATGTTAGTCTTGAGGTTTTTTGACTCAGCGTTTTGGACCTTGCCTGATCTGAGCTGGGGCATACCGCTGAAAACATGCTGTGTGGGTCTCTAATGTGTGTTTTGCAACTGCCAGCAAACGGGCTTTACAAGGTTCACAAACAATAGTGAGGCTCAGAGAGACAGCAGTAAATACATGTCCCAAATTTTGAGCTCCATTTATAAACATTTAGGGCAATTTTACAGTCAATTTGGTATTTGACAAGGTGGCAGTGTAACTCCAGTCAGACTGGGGGAACATGCTGAGCATGCTTTGTGCCAGTTAAGATTCCAGTGGCGGCATTTTGAGAGGTTTCAGCTTAGGAAGAAGATCTTTTCTTAGGAGGGCTGTAAAATAGGTCCCTGCCTTTTGGCCTAAACCAGAGGCTACAGAAGTGCTAGTCTCAGCATAAGGCAATGATGATGTTGGTCTGTATTCTTCAGATGCTAAAAGGAAGCTTTAACCAGATATCTGGTAGTTGGGTTTTTAATGTGGACTGAAGGATTTGTGAGAGCGGCATGAGCATAGGAGGGTATTTCTTTTTGTAAATTAAATGAACCTGCTGTAACCACGGCTGGCGGGGTTAGCATACTGACCTGGAAGACAGTGTGCGTCATCTATGAGCGAACTTCATTTAGAATAGGTAGCGTATGATAGCCGTCAATTAAAGTGGTTCTTTGGCTTTCAGCTAGTACCGAAGGTTTGTTACGCACAAGCTATTCCTTGTATATAGTCTTGTTACGCTACTCACAGCTTTAACAGGGAGGTATTTTAATATTTCTTTGTTCGTTCCAGTAACGATACTTAGCATTTACATAGCGCTTGAGAAATATTCCACCAGATTCACCCACTCAGAGCTAGCCTGACTCCTTGCTACAGAGTGAGATTCACCAGGAAAGGACCTCCTCAGCTTGAGGTCAGGGCTCCATGGGGTCTGTTCAAGGGATGTGCTAAATTACCTAGACATAATCTCTCCATTGTGAGCCTCTCATCACCTGTGTAAGATAGGTTAACATGGTTCTCTCCATTTTATTGATGGGTAGATTGAGATAGAGAGGTTAAGTGACCTGCCCAGTGTTCCTGAGGGACCTCTGTACTAGTACGGGAATCAGGAGATTCTAATTAGAACCAGTTCTACTAGGTTCCCAATGCTGACCTAGCAGAACGGTTACTTACTCAATCTAAAATGGTAAGTTACCATCCCCAATACTTGTTTCACTTGTTCAACCTTGTTCTCTGTTTTGGGATGGCATGTGTTCAGATGACCTCCTGTGTATATTTCTTACTGCAGGACACACTCAACAAATCCACCAGTTCAAGAAGCTTAAAATCCCTTGAAACAGACAGCAGTGAAACTGAGTTAGAAAAAATTCTAAGGCGCAGGAAAGTGACAGCCGAGCAAGACAGCAGCTGTGAGTTGGCTTTGATCCCTTCATGGTCCGACTGTTGAGTTTTGTAGAACTCGTGTTAAAGTTATTTAAAGGCTAAATTACTCCATCGTCATTTGGGAGAGCTCTAATTGCTTCCCAGTTGATCCACTTTCCCTCAATAGCTGCACTCTGCCATCTTGATTTTCTCCAGTGTAAGTGTCCCTCAGTGCTCTCCGCCCACCCTTGTAAACCTTCTGCTCCTGAACTCAGACAGCATTACTGAAGTCCTTGGACTGACTTTGCCTCTCTGTGCTTCCTGCAAAGGTGTGCTTTATAAACTAATGTAAAATACGGGAGTTACCGCTTATGGCTACAATCTTGAATTCACTCCCTCCAAAGGACAAGGACTTGTGGCAGCTTTTGGTGGTTTTAAAGCTTTGTTCAAATATCCTTTTATAGCAGAAAAGAGAAACATTAACACCTTCAATATACTCACCAGTACATGCTTCTCAGCTGAGTGAATTCAGATAGCAGCTGGGGTTCCGTGGTTCCCAGGGGACCCTTCTAAATCCTAGGCTTGACTGCATTTAGCCATGGCATTTTAACACTGGAGAGAGAGAGAGGCTGGTTCTAAATGGAATGCATTTCAACACTTCCCATGAACTGGAAGCTACTCTTTAAGGAACTGATTTGACCTGCCGAGTTGACTGGAATTACACTGAGCTGATCTGTGATTCAATACCCGTGCCACGCAGGCGTAACAAAAATGCTAAACTCCCTTTGGGTTTTAGGTCCAGCTGGAGTTTTGGCCACATCAGAATCCAAATCCATGCCAGTGTTAGGCTTGGAATCCAGTACAGCACAAGCAGCATTGAACAAGAAAACTCTGGAGGCAGAATTCAGCTCCAAAACACCTGAGTCAGGTGAAGGGTCTAGTCAAATGACAGGAAGCGCAACTTCCAAGGTTACATTTCGGTAAGTAACGCTATTTATGGACATCCAGTCATATTTTAATGCCAAACTTATTTCACTGGTGTATTTTTGTGACTTTACATCATTTTGTTAATCGGGAAAATGTATGATATGTAACTGCCCATACAAGTTCTCTCTCAGTCCCACTCGGAGATTGAACTTTACATTATAACAAGGCTCTTCTCTCGCTAGAGTCAATGAATGTACTGCCCAAAGATATTCAGGATCTCTTGCTACAAAAAGGTAGTGGGATTTTTTGAGGAGTAGCAAAATGTTTCCCTGGAGGTATTTTACCCCAGACTCTATAAAGAAGAGGGGAAACAGTTGGGCAGCGTATTCTTGGTTTTAGAAAACAAACAGCCCTTTTGTAAATCTAACATTAGTATCAAATAAGCCTGCCAAATTGAAAAGTTTTTTGTTTTTCCCCCACTGGACCGAAAGAAATGAACATTTTCACAATCTCATTTTCAGTTTTCAAAATAACATTTATCAGCAGGAAATGGAAACGTTGAACCTATCCTGAAGTCCCAGAATTTAGAAGCTGAAAGAAAATGTAGAATCAGATACTATTTTGCACAACACACGGGGGATTCTTTTGGCACAACAGACTGAAGCTTCAAAGTGCCATTTAAGCATGAAAGAGTTAATCCTGCTTCAGAAATATACATTTCAGACAGATCCGGTTGAGGATCAGTTTGTTTTATAACAATGCAAACCTCTTTTTGAAATTAGTCTGCAGATTTGCTTTAGTTCTCTTGCCAGGATGTTTGTCAGGTAGTTTGTCACTTAAAGAAAAAGGAAATAGGTGAGACAAATCAGATCAGCAGAATATTATAATCATGGTTAATTAAACCTCTGATTTCCTGTTCCATCAGTAGAAAAAGAACACCTATTCTCGTAGGTCTCCATTGCTTAGTTCAAAGGGGAGAATCAGGACAAATGAACTGGAAATTCAAATTAATATATATTTTGTGAACTGGTATTTGCTTCATTCTCTCTCTTTCATTTAAAAAAAAAAGGCCTTATTTCCTTTTTGTGCCTTATGGTTTTATTTAATTACGAATGAATTTTAAAAGCAAATTTCCCTCTCCAATCAAGTGTCTTCCCCTACTGAAATATATTCAGTAAGTATCCTTAACAGAAAGATGATCTATACTTACTCTTTATCTTTCTGATTTAAATTTGTTTAACAGTTAATTTGACCTCAACAATGTAGCTGTATTTTTTTTTCTTTTAACCAATACCCTGATACAGAGGTAATTTGGCAGAGGTGAGTTAGTTTCTGAGAAACACCACATTGTTAGTCTATAGATTTTTATCATTTTGAACAGATAATCTTAATCAGAAAATTCTGCAACTCTTACCACCTTTTGTCTACCTTTTATTCCACCAAACTAAGTGGAAATTACATTTGCAAGAAAGGAAATGAAATAATTGCAGGCCCAAGGTCTTGCAGAATGCGTGGTGAATTGACAGTGAAAAGGATCTTGTGTTGACAGTCACAGTTGTTATGTGCTATAAAAGCATATGTGAAGCTTAATTTATTTTACAGCTTGCCTATTCTGTGAGAACCTAAAAGACACATTCAGTTTTAATCTATCTGTTAATGTTAGTGCTGTGGGCCTGGTTCTTACTGCGGTGTGCCGTATCATTGGTCTAAACTGGCCTAACGGGGGAACTGTCCCAAAGCCATGGTCAAGGAGTATCCTTCAATGCAATACAGATGCTGTAGGGGCTCTTATACTGTTATACCCCTTTATGCTGCTGGGCTGATAGGGAAAAGAGGACATGGCCAGGATGCCCTGCATCATACTGATACCTGACTGCATTTTTGGTCCCTTGGGGTTGTTCGTGGCCAGGATAAACTGGAGTAGCCCTTAAGCCCTGGTGTATTTGGCTTTGGAAAGAGGGCTGAAGTCAGGGCAAAATCATTTTGCTGAACACAGCTGACAACTTGACATCGTAATTAAGCAGCACCCTAGACTTACTTCCTTGTTAACCAGACTGCTAAGAAGCAAACAACACTCTGCTTTGACCAGACACCTAAGCAACAGTTACTGACAGTCAATAATTTGCTTGTGTTCTTCTCCCCGCCCAGGATAAGGGGCTTGTCCATCTCGTTACCATTTACATTTCTTTAAACACTGACAAAGGTGTGACCTATTTTACTGTTTTCAGTGGCTTGTCAAACCACCTATAGTGCACCCTGCCATGCAAGAGGATGGGTTCCCTAATTACAGGAACTCTCTTCCAGTATAATCTTTTTTCTTTGGTTAGTTTAAACTTTAAATGTTAAAATCTATAGCATCCCTATAGAAAAATCATACACACAGTCCTGCATGATGTATTGCTTTTTGCTTCATTGTCCATCTTCTGTGGCCCATAGTCTGAGTGGTATTTAGAGAATATTAGTTAATATAAAAGGCCAAATTCTGCAATCTTTACTCATGTTGAGAAGCATTGACTCATATGAGTAGTCTCACTGTAGAAGGGGATCATGTAGTCAGTAAAGGCCCAGCCTTGCCATCACACACACGAATAATTTATTGACAGCAGTAGGCTCGTGCCCCACTGAACTAAATGGGAGTTTTGCCATTGACATCGGTGGGGCCAGAATTGCACGCATTGACTTAAATGTAGCTAAACACATGAATAAAGTTACTTGTGTGTAGCTGCGTACAAGATAGTGACTTAAATAAAATAATTGGACGACTCATATCTAAATAAGCACTGCTCAGTCTGAGTAAGGATTCTAGAACTGGGCCGAACATGAGTAGATGCAGGTCAGTTCTAAAACATCCCTGTAAACAAACAGGCTAGCTGATCATATTTCAGAATTTGGAGAAAGTAGCTGAGAAGAAAATGCTTTGTTTTTAACCAACAGTCCAGTGATTTCAATTCAACAAGTTAATAAAGTGATGGCTCAAAGTTGTTAACAAGCTGGTGTGGAGTTGGGGACAGGGGAGGAACAGGTCACAAAACAGAAATTGAGGGCTCCCCATACAACTGTCCTCCCAAACATTTATCCCCGCAGGAGTCTAATTGAATGGCAATTCCTCAAGAGAAGCAAGGTAATGTTTTGTTCTGTTGGAAGCTAAGGGAGTTCCCATGGTTCCTGTGGTGAATACACACAGAAAGGAAAGGTGTGCCTCACTCTTCCTTTTTTTTTTTTTTTTTTTTGCATTCTCAGCACTTAGTAAACATTTGTTTCCAGGCAGTAGATGACTCAGTTAACAGAATGAACCACACAGAGGGGAAGGCTTAATCTGATGATTTTATACAATTAAAGGATTTATTCTCCTTCTCTCAGCTGTAATCTTAGTACCCCTGAATTGTCTACTGACACTGCAGGAAACAGCTCAGCCTCAGAGAGACACAACTACAAAGGTTTTCCATGTGCAGGTTGAACATGGACAATTAAGCTTGAACAACAAAATGAAGAGGACAATGGGATGTTCTGAAAGTTGAGAATCTTCTTATTTTTAACAAATAGTCTTAAAAGTAGCTCATAGACACTGAAAAAAATATATATATATACGCCATATTACAGTGCAGATAGCTGATACTGAAACGATGTTCCTAACCATTCAGTTTCAGTGACTTTCACTGATTTTTCAAGTACATGCTATGACAGGCATAAAAGTGACAGTGGTTTTTAGGTGCTTCGAAAATCCAGTCTGCCGACTATGGAATATCTCTAAAAATTCAGTTCTAGTTGAGTGTTAAATTCTTTTTAGCTAACTACTAGCTGCCTAGGATTGGCCACTGTCAGAGATAGGAAAAGGGAATACTTGGGCACTATTCTAATCCACTGTGTCAATTCCGACATTCCTGAAATTTGCATTTGAAAAGAACTTGTAAAGATGTTTTTGTGAAAATTCAGCATCTCTATACTAATATACAGGTGTTTTCCTTTGGTCCCTTGCATTTTATTCACTTCTCTGCTATCTGAAATGTTCTGATATGCATTTCTGAAGCACTTGCTGTGTTCATGCACTAAGGGTGAAATTTACTCACCTGTAGAGAGCCATAGTAGTACTTATATGGCGGGCTCTGCTTCCCTAAATAGGCTGGTGCAGAACAGGGTCACTGGAGGTGGGTCAGAAGAAAAGCTATTGATCTGTGATTTGACCCAAACAACTGGTATAGGAAGTGGGAAAGGGCACACAAGTTGGAATAGTGTCCTCTGGAAAGTTGCATTGCAGCCTTGATACTTGCCTGTGGACTGAAGGAGGTAAATGTCACACACACTGACCCCCTATTCAGTCCTGTGCATAAAGCCCATTTACTTAAGTTTTGTAGTAGATGAGTGAATTTCACCTTCGTTTGTGGAAGAGATTGTAGGGAAGTGTTCTTTGTAGGTAGAGAAATGGCAAAGCAAGTCTGAGAGACAAGCTGTGTGTAGCAGGAAATCTCTCTCTTTCACTAACAGAAATTTGTCCAGATAAACATCCTGCCTCACCCAACATGTCTCTCTAATATCCTGGGACTGACACAGCTACAGCGACGCTCAAAATCAAACCTGAGTCACAGTTTTGGTTTCCAAGTAGTGTAAGCTGCAGTGTCCCACCATATGATGGTAATCTAATCCATAACTATCCTAAAGCTTCAAACCATATTTAGGTTTGGATGAAGATATCACAATTTTTTTTAGGGTTTTTTGCTTTGATATGGTAAATTAATGGGGAAATCCTAGTGTAGAATTGTGTTAATGCCTTCAAAATGTGGGATTGAAACATGAACAGTTCAACAGTGCTTTTTTTACCCTCTTAATGTTGTCCTTTTAGCCTTGTGCTTTTGCAAATGATCAAGATTCTCTCCAGACGTGTATTTAGAAATCTCTGGCTTCTAATGTATAACAAAATGATAAAATGAACAGAAAAATTATTATTTAAATCTTAAAGTTACAGTGCAAACCAGTGGCAAAAAGGAAAATCCACATCACAAGTGACAGTACTGGTCCTCAGTTTGTCTTATTTTACTGCGGTTGCCACCAATGTGAGAATCATTGCAAAAGCAACAGTGGCACTAGTTCTCAGATGGACAGTCAGTCATAACTCTTTGTTTTACTGCGTTTGTTGGCTTTTGTCATAGTGTTAATGCGAGTATTTTTATGTTAAAATTACAACCAATCCTGCTTAAAACACATGGGAGCTGACATATTAAACTGTCAGTTATATTACTGTTTATCATGTAAAAATGTCTTTAGATTTCATATCATGGATTAGAAGCATTTAGTCGCTTTTAAAAATGTAATATGTGTGGAGTTAAGCACTATTATTATGGAAATATGAATGCAGAGACTATTTCAGTCTTAACAAATATCTGCACAACTAATAATTTGAGTTTGACATCCAAAATAAAATGCTTAATGGAAATAAGCTTTGTATAGAGCTGGAAGTAAATATCTGAGTCAGGTGCATTTATCGTGAAATTAGAAAAAAGAAAAAAAAGCACTTAACCGTAGTATGCACTAATTGTTCTCCAAGCTTTATTTTTGGCAATAAACATTGATTGATTTTTTTAAAAAAATTTTTATAAACCATGACATTTTCTGCACATTTTAAAAATGACTTTATATTTACTCTTTGACTGAAACTTTATAATGCCAAGTTTCAGCTCCATTTGAGCTGTTAAAAGTGAGATATATAAACAGGATTTATAATTTAAACAACACTCCCTCAGCCATAGCAGCAGTCCTGACAAACGGGTGTAGCTGTGTAAAGGACTGGAAGAAGAAAATACTAGCAAAATGAACTGTGAATAGTCATTCTTCTTTTATATTAGAAAATATAAGACTTGACTTAATCACTGGATTTCTCCATTAAACTATTTTATATCGACAGATTTAAATCTTTCATTTTTCTGTCCTTGAAGGTGGTAAATATGATTGCAGTTTTATCCATTTTTATTGTAAGTGAAACAGACTTCAGAGTGTTTGGCTGTGCCTCAGTTGTTGGACGGCTGCCACGCACTAATGCAGACCCCCTGTTGTGAGCCCCGTGAAGAATTATACTTTGATTCACCAGATTGTATTAAATAGTCCAGCTGTTGAGATTTGAAAGATAGTTACCTTCGAAGTGAAATAAAAATGAACGTGGCATTTATGGCTTGGACCATTTTTATAGTGTTGGGCAATCAGCTTTTCAGAGGTAGCACTTTCTAAAATAACCCTCTTATAGTTACAGTGCTCTGAAAAGTCTCATTTACTGTAATGTTCAAAATATCCCACCTTGTATTTTCAGCAAAAATAAGGTTGAGCGATAGGCAGTATTTGCATAAAATAAGCATTATTTTCCTTCTTAATTTTGTGTGTTTTGACTGTATTCACTTGTCTGCAACTGTATCTATTAGTGCCAGTTTCAGAATTAATTAACTTGTACTGAAGCTCTTATGTTAGGCATGATGCTTGTGAAAATAAATTGAACATGGAATTTCCCGGAATACAAACAAAAATGTGCCATTTGAAATGTAGATACAAAACATCCATCTCTTGAAGAAACCAGATGAGAAATTTCACTCTTAGGGTTTAGAATACTAACCTTCGGTACACCTTGTCATGTCTGTGTCTTGACTTGTGTCAGTTCAGGTTGCAGGATTTACTACCTCTCTCTTCGTCAGGTGGGAGCCCATGAAATCTCATCACTTGAGTTTCAGTTGCTGAACCAGGCATCCTCTCTCCCTCTTGTCTTTCTGTCTCAGACAGAACTCTCACATTGGAGAGTAGTTCATAACAGATGGACCCATCATATTAACTTTTTTCCCTTCTGGAGATACTCAATTTTCCTTTCAATACTCAGGTTCACTTACTGGCAGCTTGGAAATGCACTGTTATTAATTGTGTTGGAGAAAGACAAGAAATGGTCCCAGGCAAGCAAGTGCAGTTGAACCCAGCAGTCATTTATCAGCTTTTCCATGAGAGCAGAGCCACCAACCTGTTGGTGAATCTAGGGCTTATCTACTTTCACGCTGTTTGGAGAGGCTCACAACTGTGAGTGCCAATTTCAGGTCAGACCTTCAGAGAACAGGGTCAGTACCCTAAACTGATGGTATATTCTACCATTAGATTTCACCAAGACAGTAACAAATGTGCACTCCTGGATCACTGTATTAGTCTTACCATGGAGTCATAAACAATCCCCTTAGCCTCTCCAACCTATCTTGCCACCAGACAAACAGGACTTTGTGATAAAGGTACATTATACCAAATATCACATTACATTAGGTTACTCCCAACCCCAGTTCTCGCAGTTTTCCAAGGAAACAAAGGATTCAGGTCTACCCTTACCTTGATGACTGGCTGATAAGTGGTCAGACCAGGGCCCAGATGGAGGCATATGTAAGGTTAATAGTGTCGACCTTCCAGAAGATAGGCCTGTTGATAAAAATTTGGAAATCGACACTCTCCTTTATCCAAAGGATAGAATTCATAGGGGCAGTCCTCAACTCATTTCAAGCAAGAGCCTCCCTTTTGGAAGCCTGGTTCTCGGTTCTGGGCCTCAATCCTAGAAACCCTCAGAAACCAATCCATCACCATGGCAAGAAATTGCCTGAAACTTCTGGGGCACATGGCCTCATGCACTTATGTGGTGAAACGTGAGATTGAGGCTGATTTCAGGCAGAGCTCTCACTACACATCAACATAAGGGAACTCGGAGCCTTGCCTCCAAACATACCAGTCCCACCTGGAAGGCAAATGTGTATTGGTGCTTACAGAGAACATGACAGGGATGTTCTATATAAGCAGAAAGGATGCAGTATGCTCCTCTCACCTATGGCAGGAAGCTCTCTGCTTGTGGGAATTCTGCATTATCCCACTCAATCCAACTCAAAGCCTCCTATTTCCTGGGGCCACAGAACAAGCTAGCAGATCACCTCATCAGATCCTTCTCCAATCACGAATGGTCCATGCGCCCAGACATCGTGAAGGACATTTTCCAGAGGTGGGGAACTCCCCAGATAGATCTGTTTGCAACAAGACACAACAGGAAGTGTCTACAGTTTTGTTCCTTCCTGAATCACAGCCTGGGCTCACTCACAGATGCGTTTCTCCTCCCTTGGAAAAATCATCTCTTCTGTGTATCATTCCCCCCTTCCCCCCCCCCATTCCTTTCGTACACAAGGACCTGCTGAAGATCAGAGAGGAAGGAATGAACCTGATCCTGATAGCCCCAGCCTGGTGTTCTCAGCACTGGTTCATCACCCTTCTGGACCTCTCAGTGGAAAACACCAATCAGCCTACCTCCATTTCAGGATCTCATCTCGCAAGACCATGGACACTTATATCACCCGAACCTTGAATCCCTTCATGTCACGGCCTAGCAGCTCCATATTTGAACCCCTTAGAGCTACCATGCTTCAGTCCAGTTCAAGAAGTTCTTTTAGAAAACAGAAAGCTATCCACTAGAGCTACATAGCTGGCAAAGTAGAAAAAATTCCCCATCTAGTCAGTGCAGAGAATTCCAGGTATACATCATGTAATGTGATAGTAAACAACAGATTATAGGTAAGTGAAGACAATAACATTAACATTTCTTTGATATCCACGCACAAGTGAATTGGTCCATGGATACCAGTGCACTTACCATTTCTTTGATATTTGCCCACAAATGAATTAGCCTGTGGCTTTCATCTGGGCTGTCCTATCAGCACCACATCTATGTTAAGGATTTTTGCACTGATGTAGCTGCCTTAGTGTAGACCCTTTCCGTAGTTTCATTTAGGCTAAGCCATACCAGTGCTGGCCCTGTTCTACACTGGTGCAGTTCATCTATACTAGGGGTTTGTATGCATGTAACCACATCAGTGCGAAACTCCCTAAAGTAGACAAGCCCTTACTGTTTGCTTCCTGGTGGTCTCCCTAGGCAAGCACCCAAAACGTTTTTCTCCCCACAGCAAACTATCAGAGTATAAGCCCAGCTCAGAAAGCATAGAATCTGGGCCTATTTCCATCTGCATTTCAGTGGATCTCTTATGGTAGGATTTTCAAAAGTGCTCTGAATTGAGACTGAAGCTGGGTGCTAAGCACAATTAAAAATCTGATTATCTAGGTCTACCTCTTAGCATGTGGCAAAGTTGAGGACAGTGGTTCCCAAACTTTTTAAGTCACGCCCCCTGACCCTTAATGTAATCTGCCTGCGCCCTCCTGGAAGCAGTGGTCGGGAGCCAGGGCTGGGACTAGAGCTGAGGCTGCAGCCAGGAGCCAAGGCCAGGGCCGGTGCCTGGAACTGGAGCCACAGCAGGGCCATCCTTGGGGCTGAGGGCTGGGCTGAAGCAGAGTTGGGAGCAGAGCAGTGTTGGGTGGCGCTTCCTTCCCACCCCTATAGGGGCTGGCCCGACCCCCCGCCAAACATTCCTCTGTGCTCCCCCAGGGAGGTGCAACCCCCCAGTTTGGGGACCACTGATTTAGGACATCAGAGGCTGTGTTTAACCTCTTCAAGAGTGCAGAATGCAGATGTAGACAAGAAGCCAGATTCTCCCTACTTCGTTACAGGTCTGTGGTGTGAAAATCCTGAGTTTTATATTCTGCCATCTCACTGACTGACATGTGAAACCAAAAGCTGGTTTTTCTTGGTTTACTTCTTAACTTCGTAGTGTATTGTATATTAACTGATTATTATACTTGTAGTTTATACAATGCAATTGTTTTGGTCATCCATGCTGTTAATAATTTAAATACATTTCTGCTCACTTATATTCCAAAAATGTGATGATGAAACCTGTTATCTGTGTATTTATTTATTCTACTTTTCTTCCCAGATCACCTAGTTACTTGGGATTTACAAGAAAAGCTACTGGCAGTGAAAATCAAGCGGAGTCCATTGTAGTTTTAGATCCTATTTCCAGCAATGAAACAAAAACCAAAGACCAGATGCCTGAAAACACCATAAATCAACACAAGATGAAAGAAGAAAAAAATAAACAATTAAATAAAGAAACTAGTGTTGACCAAAAAAAAGAGTCAGACAGCTCTAACTGTTAATTGTTATGCTAAAAGGCTGAGACTTTGGGGCATCTTTTCCAGTGAGTGTTAAATTGCTTAGGTAAATTGGCAAGGGTTATATTCTGCACTCAGAACTATATTCAATAAGAGTTTACTGAAATGGCCTATTGTATGCAGTTTTGTTATATGCATTAGTAGGTTACATGACTATATAGAACTCGTAATCCCTTCTTGTTTTGGTCTCGTATGTGTACGTAATAGTTTCCTAGGAAATAGGTTACTCAAAATATTATTTTTTCATTTTATTAAAAAAAAAAACCACTTTTTTTTTTAATGTTAACAGCTGGACACTTTGTAAAGGCCAGTAGGGGCCCAATCCGAAGCCCATTCAAGTCAGTGGAAAGGCTCCCCTCTAATTTCAGTGGGCTTTGGATCGAGCCCTAAGTAGGTAATCAAAAGAAGTAACTTCTTCATTTAGACTGGGTAATATCAATAAAAATCTGTTTTAGACACTCTGCCTTAAAAATATTTTGATACCTATTTAATACAGGTGGTCTCCTGATCTCCTACTTACTAACATCTCCACACAGGCTATTTTAAATAATTTTAAAGCACAAACATGGAACAGTAAACAGTTGACATGAGCAGTGAAGACAGGCAGTGCAGTGTCCCAGTTTGGTACCAGGAGTTTTGGTAACGGTTTCTAAATTTAGAATGTCAAACTGATGCTTCATTAGCCAGTGGAAATTGAAGCTCTGTTAAGGTCTGATGCCACTCCCATTGAAACCAATGAAAAGACTCCCATTGACTTCAGTGGGAGTTGATTGAGGCCCTCAATATAGAGTGTGCATAGGAAAATAATGAACAAGGCCCAATCCTGCAAAGCAGTGCCTTTGTGGACATTTCCACTCTCACTTTACTGGATCAGTCTGACAGCCCATCCCTGCACCTCATTACACATGTAAATAATCCTTACACATAGGAGTCCATTGTAGTCTGTGGCTTTAATAAGACAACTCATGGCCCCGAGCCAACTCCTTCTGAAGTAAATGTAAATCCTTTTGAGCTGAAGATGAAGGCTGGTTCTGTGCTTAATGCACTGGTTTGGGACTCAGGAGATCTTATTCTGTTCCCAGCTCTGGCGCAGATTCCTATATGTTGTTGAGCAAATCACTTAATTTCTCTGTGCCTCAGTTCCCCACATTGTTCTCCCACCTTTTGTCCGTCTTGTCTGTTTAGATTGCAAGCTCTATGGAGCCCAAACATCACCCAGCACTCTGGAGATCTGAAGTTGGTTGGAGCCTAGGGGCTACTGTAATGAATTGTACTGGACTGCTTTGAGTAAATGTATACAGGATTGGGGCCCTGTCAATCTTGCAATTGATCTGCACTCAGAACTCGCATTGATTTCAAGAGCAGGTCCATTATTACTAACACACACACTTTTGGTTTTATTAATACAGCATGATCCTTGTAAGCCTTATACTGTGGTGGCACAAGTTGTGTTATCATGTGATAACACAAGTACATTTTATCACAGCTCTCCTTTCCAGTGAAGATAGAATGACAGGTACACAACTTACTCTTCACTACCAAACCACATTCCATAGAAATTCTTAAAAGTCAGCACAATATTTGACTCCTACATTGAACAAACAAATGTAATCAGGGATTTATTTTGTAATTTAAACTGAAGATTGGTGTTACTGAATTTGAGTGGTAATGTACTTGACTGCACTATTTGATTTTTTTTTTCTTTTTTTAATGACCATAAGAAACAGTGATAGTATTTTAACTATTGAAAGGGATGAATGTCTTCAGTTTGGCAGGTTGGCTTTGCATGGCACTGTCTGGTGCTTCTCTTTTAGAAGGAAAATGATAGTCATGAATGTGGTAGTTGTGCTTTTTTTTTTTTTTTTGCACGTCAAATCTTGGGGTTGATCTAATTAATCAACTAAATGTATTTCCTAAATTTGGGGAATTGTCTATCATTTTATTGTGTATCTACATTTTCTGTGTTTTTTTTTTTTTCCTACTAGTTAATTTTCCACTCTGTTTGCTTATACTGAATATAAAATGTGAAATTTTATAAATGTATTTTTCCTCAAATTATTACTACTGCTGTATATGTTAATTGCAAGCTGCCCTAAAACAGAAGTTTTTTTTAAAAATATTTCTTTTACTTAAACTATTTCTGTTACACTATGATATAAATTATGATTATAAATTATTTTCACTGTTGCTTATTAAAAATATTACTGACAGTTTCCCAGAAATTGTGAAATTTTGTTATACTGTTATTCCTTACTTGAAACTGGGTAAGCTCATCCACCTGTGCAAATTGCAGCTCTTTTTATCTATACTGGGGTTCACACTGATGTAACTTCATCAGTAGTTGGCCATCAATTGCTAGAATCAGGGCAAAATTCCTGATGTACACCAGGTTGAAGAGAGGTGTTCAGGATATGTGGTGTGATGAAGTAGCATTAACAGTCAAGGTTGTTGTTTTCATAAAGTGTTTGCTTATTACTTGTCTACAGTTTGTAGTTCTTGTATATAAAGCTTGGCATCATTTTAAAATCAATATACTTATTGTTTAAAAAGTGAATATAGTTATACAGAGTTTAGAGAAAATAACTCTTTATTAAAACATCCAGTTTTCCAGAATCTTGTTTTAGAAATGTAGGGTAAGATTTTCAAAAACTTCTCACCACTGGTCTAACTGTTTCCACTGAAATCAATGGTCCATAGGGAACCAGAGAGAGGCCAGTGTGGAGCAGTTTTTGAAAATCCCACCCAAAGTATCTTCAGATTAAATATTATGGAATATCTAAAATAACAAATGACTTACTGTGTAGGATTATTTTGTGTTGCAAATTCACCCTGGCTAAAATATTTCCAAAGAAGTATAAAAACCTATTTTAGTAGTGTTCATACTTCTATAAATCTTACAGCAGAGTTATGGAGACAGAGTGGGTGAAGTAATATCTTTTATCGGACCAATTTCTGTTGGTGAGAAAAGCTTTTGAGTTTACACAGAGCTCTTCTTCAGGTCTGGGAAAGGTACTCAGCATGTCACAGCTAAATACAAGGTAGAACAGATTCAGCAGAATTAGAGACTAATAAAACATGCAAGATATAAAAACAGTATAAAAATAGGATGAGTTTAAATGAAAACAAAGTAATTGCTGAGCTTCAGACATTTAAAAATAGTTTATTGTTAGGTAATGTATCAGGGTAGAATTAATGGCAATTAAACAATTGAAGTTTGATTCACTACGGGAATTCACTAGGGTTCTGGCCCTATTGTATCTACATGAGGGAACCCCTTGCACCTATGTGGAAACTTAAATATGGTTCCATACAAGTACATGACTCCCTCCCATAAGTCTAATGGCAGGATTGGAACCTAAAATTCCAAATTGAGGGTGCTCAGCACTATACAGGATTGGATCCTAAACTCTCATTAACTTTAATGATTGCTGAGGATGCTCAGCACCTTGCAAGGACCAGACCTTTGACCACCTTTGTGCCAAACTGTCATTAAGGAAATGTTGATATGTCCACCCTAGTAGCCTCGTTGAGATGCAGTGTACTACCATGCGAGGAAGCAGAATTCTGGTCCTGTGCTAGCAGAGGCTGAGAGTGCTGTGAAGGCAGTGGGCCCTGCTCTATGAGAGGGAGTGCATTGATCAGTTCTTCCACTGTTTGTGCTTCTTCAGCAAAATCAACAAATTCATGGTTTTCTCCTGAACCTGCAATGGAAAAAAAGTTTCTTTATTGTTCTAAACAAACCTGCATACACTACACTGCATTTAAAAATAATAATCCCAAATGATGCATGCATTATATTTAATTTAGTTAAGTACACAGTTTTAATATTAATGAAAACTCAGTATCTCCCATGGGCCTGATCTGCAACTGACAGAGTAGTTAGGCCAGATTTTGAAAGGTATTTAGGCACTTAAAGATGCTAATTGGTGCCTAGTGGGATTTTCAAAAGTGGCAGGGCACCTAATTCCCAGATGCCATGGCACTTTTGAACACTATCACCTAGATATCACTACCACTAGACACCTATCTGCATCTTTAGATGCCTAAATACCTTTAACAGTCTGGCTCTTAGAGCCTAATGGGGTTACGTGAAGATGTAGCAGTCCACCCGCCTGATGTTTTTTGCAGGATCAGGACCTTGGTCCGTAATAGCCCGAATTTGTTAACCTTCAGGGCGTATTGACAGGTCTGCCTGTTCTCCCTGATCAGTTCAGAGATGGGAGTAGTTGGAGGGGGATGTTGATGCTGATTTTGCTACTGGGGTTTATTACTGCTAGGGCAATGTTATCTGCAGGAAACTGCTGATGTTTATGAGATGTATTTTTAAACATTTGTCCATATCTTTTGTGTATTAAAATACTGATGAGCCAATTACGTTCATACCTCCATAGTTATCTACCCCATTTCCTGAAATGCACATAAGAAAGGTTGTGCTGCACATGCATGTTCAGTTAAGTTCCTTTCCTAGTTAAAGGGACATGGACAACTTACATTTGGGCTACTATATTACTATTTTTCTGTTAGTTTTTCCATCTGTGTAAAGTGAAACTGACTTAATTGATTTTGTTTTTATATTGTCCCAGCCAAGACCAATGCAAAAAGTGTGTGGAGGGGGGTAAGTAGTATATTTTTTTAATAATCTGCAGTGTTGTTAATAATAGGTAAACATTTTATTTACCAAAAAAAGATTAAATTAACAGTGTTCATTTAGACTATTTTAGATTATAAGAATAATCTAGAGTTAGTGTAAGTATAAAAGAATGAAAATATATTACATGCTACACGTGACTATCAAGTGTGAAAAAAATCAGATATTATTCAAGAATGAATAGGCTATCAAAGGATTAAAAACTTTGGGCCTTTATTCTCCTCTCACTTACACAGATCTAAATTAGGAGTGACTCCATTGAAGTCAGTGAAGTTATATCAGCATAAAACTGGTGTGTGAGAAGATGCAGGGCCTGTCACGCATCCTGATACATACAAGGAGCACAGCTAAGCTTGCACATGTATCCTTAACTTTAGCATTTCCTGACTTTTGAATGCTTACCCATGCAACTTGAACTTTCTCAACATAGTTTTTTTTGGTAAAGAATATTACTGTGAAATGAAAGCTGTAAACTGAAGTTTTGATTGGGAAACATCTGCTTATGGCTAAAATTTTCTGTGAGGAAAAATGTTACTTTAATTAATTTTTATCTTATTTTTGCCACCATGGGCTTTACGATTCCAACCAATTAATCCTGCTGAAAAACTTGATGTATGCTACTCCTCAAGCAGGGGACTATTTTAACATTCAGGTAAACAGATAACCCATTAGGACAACAATACACGTTGTGGCAAGTGCCATCCTAGTTTTTTGTCATTGCTTATTTATAGTCTTTTCATTCCTTTTCCCTCCCGTGGAGCAGTTTCAATCATTCCTCTTCCAGTCTTTGTTCTCTTATTCATTGCAAGCTGAAAACAAAGTAAGAAAGAAGCTCATACGCAGTGTTCCATTGTTGGCCAGTTCTTCCTCTATAGCAAGAAGGCGGTTGTATTTGGTCACCCTCTCTCCACGGGAAAGACCTCCCAACTTGATAAACCTGGCACCCAGGCCAACAGCCTTAGGACAAAAAAGTGCATATTTTAAAATTCCACGGTTTAGCAGTGAAGTCATTTTCTTCCTAGTTATTTAACTTGTCCTAATGTAAACCCTATACACAACAATACTTATTCTCTCTCTGTAGAAATAAAGCCTTCCTTTAATTAAAGATGTAGTTGGATTTCTACACTAATTATCAGGTCATAAGAAATAAAATTGTATTTGCAAATGCAATGTCAGTACAAACAGACTAACTGTCAGAGCTAAGATTTACTATACAAGATTGTTATCACTACTCAGGAATATTTTCAGTAATTCATTTACATTTTTACAAACTAATGCAAGCAAATAGATAATACACACTTTCAAGTATGTTCCCTTTATCCTGCTTTGGCAATTTTCTTGCTTTTAAAAAAAATAAAAGTCCAAAGATTAACTCTTTGTAAACGGTAACTTTGGGAGGGGGAGGGAAGACCCCTTTAATAGATTACATACCTTTCTCAAACACAGACAGCCTTTCTCCTAAATACCAGTTCATGATAAAAAGCAATGGTTTAGCAATTCTGCAATTGAATAGCTTTCAATACATACCATATCTACAAGGCTATCATCAGAAGATTCTCCAGCTGGACTTCCAAATATGGCAATATGTCCTTGACCTATATATAATAAGAGTTTTTAGTCTTATTTAGTAAATATTTTACAAAAATATTGATTTCACGTTTTATACATTATAAATCCTTTGGCTCTTTCTGAGGTTAAATGCAAACAGGGTAAAAGATGGAGTAGATGCCCTCCTGATAGAAAAGTAAACAATATCAGTTGAATCGTTAGTACTTGTCCGCATTTTTGTTATTGCTCCTTTTACCTTGTTAAATCTTTTTCTCTTCAGCATGGCTAAAGTCACACCTGACATCTGTACCATAATTCCTACAGGCCAAGTTGATCAATCTGGCAATGTATTCTAGATGGTAGAATAGAGTTCTAGATAGTGTATTCTAATTCTAAGTATGTTCTCTAGCAATAGCCCAAGTGATTCCTCTTCACTATGAAAAGCAGCCCCCCACCTGGTGTGATTTAAATCCTGAAGTTCACTATTAACTGATTTTGACATGGTGTTTTTTTTATTCATTTTGTTTTATTTTGGGGAGAAGGGGGGAGAAGTTACATGTATAAAAATGTATCCATCATAAAGTCTCTGGGATGTATGTATCCATCATAAAGTCTCTGGGAACAAAATAACATGTTGACAAATGCAAACCCACAGAGCCATTACATGCAATAACCACCAAGGGTCAATAACAGAATCATTAATTTATCTATCCTGACTGCATTTACGGACCAATCTGGTCTTGTTTGTTTGTTACTGGTAACACTTCAGCTTCCTCCAGTTCAGCTTTTGTTTGTTTGGTTTTTTCAGTTCTGGTGTCTAAATATATAGTTTAGCCACAGCTTAAAAAAACATACACATTCAAGACATGCACAGCATCACTCAGCTGCAACTGAAGCACTGAAACATATTTTAAGGATTCCTTAAATATTTCAGAATACATGAACTCCTAAATATATTTTGCAATCAGGCCATGAATTTTAATTTCTTTTAACAAGCACTTCCTAAACTGTCAACTGCTGTATTTAAATGTGAAATATTACGTATTTATATATTGCATAGGTATAGCCATATTATGTATTCTTTACAGGGTTTTGAAATTCAGACTTTTTCCACTACTCACCGTCTAGAAGTCTGGTAAGTTCTGTAAGGTCAGATATCTTGGTTTGATTTGTATATTTTATGATCAGACCACTGCATTTTGGTACATTTATATTTTGATCCTCCACAAGTTTAGAAATACTTTTGGATGCATCTTCTGCAATCAGAAAACATCTGGAACCAAGAGCATTACATATACTGCTCCATTGTTGGCCATCCTGTGTAAACAGTAAAGTAAATGATTATGTGTTTAAAGGACTAATTTAGGAAAAAAATGTTGAGGGGTGAAAACACACCCACGAGCGAAATCTTGACCCCACTGAATTTGATTGCAAAACAGCCATTGATGTCAGTTGGACCAGGATTTCACCCCAGGACTATCCTTTATACAGAGAAATTATTTTTATTAATGGGCATAAATACAAATATATCACTGGCATTTTGTTTGGCGGTAGGGATTTTGCTAGAGGCAAGAAGCGAACTAGTCACAGGTAAAAAGCATCAGCTAATATATTACTGCAAAATGAATAGACTGTAGGAGTCTGGTACTCAGATTACTCTCCTGCAGACTTGGTTAAAGGAAAACTAATGGAAAATAAAATAGCTTCCCGTCACTTGATCCAATGTAAAACATGGCTAAATAGCTAGACATTATTTATTTTAAAATCCATATCTCTTTTAAATATGAAATAGTGAAACAGGAAGAAGCCATATAATCAGCCTGATGACATGTATCAAAACAGGAAGATAAGAGCTGCAGTCTGACTCCTAGAGAACAGCAGATTTCCACAGTTCTCTTTAGGTAAGTTCGGTATTATTGCTGGTGGTCTTCTTGGGTAAGCACTGCATGCATGTAATACTACATTTCCTGCCCTCTCTTCCCCCCAAAAAAAATTTACTGACAGTAAAACTGAGTAAATAATTTGCAACAAATAATTGACAGTTTGCCTTTTTTCTGTTCACAGATTGTCTATGAATAGATTGTAAAATTCCCAAATGTATTTGAGAAGATTTTGTGAATTTCCTCAGTGGATAATTCATTCTCTACCAATCACAGAGAATTGTGGATATCTGCAATTAGAAATTTGCAGGATGTAGTGCTCCAATTTAGCAAAGCATTTAAGCACATGCTTAAGTCACATTGAAGTTAATGACATTTAAGCACATGCCTAAAGTTAAACACTCACTAAAGTGTTTTGCTATATAAGAATGGACTGATGAAATGGGACCAGATTAACGATAATTTTCAAGTGCTCAAATGTTTGTGGCAAAGCTGTGTTGTGGATAAGATTTGTAGTTTGTATTTTTTTAATATTAAACTACTTTAAGATGTCCCATATTTTCAATTTTCAATACCCTGGAGATTTCTGTATTGAAAGCACATGTCTTCATCAGAGGAAGTTGGAAGTTCTGGCAGGTAGGGAACAACATGGGCTTCTGGCACCTTGGGAGGGGCGTGAATCAGTTTAGGATTGTGAGAGAAGCAAATATAGCTATACATTTCTGCTATGACGACTGGTAGTGAACTAGTTTTAAACATTCATTTAAACTAGTTTAGTTTTAAACATTCATATTTATTCATTTAGGTTAACCTTCAGATTTAACTCCTTGAGATGAATGGGGCAGATCACTCCTCTCAGAGCTATTTCAGGCTACGGACAGATTCAGGAAGACAACATTGCATTGGTTTACTCTTCGTTCACGTTTTAAAGGTTTTCTTCATAATTATGAAAGCTGGAAAGATGCATTGTTTTTTAAAGGAGGGTTTAGGGATTTGGGACATAATTCTTTTAGAAGGGGTGGATTACACATTAAATTGTGTGGCTTCAGAACTATGCAATACATAGTTCTATGGCTATAGTTGGGTTTTTGTCTTGTTGAAATATGGCAAACCTAAATATTAACATATTTGGAAACAATGATAAAACCATTGATATTTAAGTTTATAACATCTGTCCCTTTCATCCATATAAATATATCTTAATGTAATATTTAATATTGTTCTACTTAATTATAATTATTCATTGACCCCACTCATTTATCTCTTCTAATTTTGATTTTATTGGTAGTTAAATCTCATGTTAATCTAATCTAGTTAATTCTACATGGTTCTACTACTCTTTTTAATTCTGTTGAACAGTGCTGTCAAGTATGACTGTAAATCTTGGCTCTAAAGTTTTATAGCGACTTACTTCATTATTAAATTATTCTTAGAAATGTACAACTACATCTAAATCTTTTTTCCTGCTGCACAAACAGATTTTCACTTTTGCAGTAGCATCTGAAATATTAGATGAGCACACAAGAAAGGATATGTAATTAAAATGACAGTGGCTTTGGAAGTGGAATCTGCCAGAACTTCATTTTCATGTAATTCTTTAAAACACATTATATATTGTAAATCTGTGCGCATTATGCTCACTCTAATCAGGATTAATTTCCATTAGGTGTCATGTCAAATGTATACAAAGTTAGGGTCATTATCACCAATTAGTGGACATGTGAATAAAGTCTGACATAAATTTTCATTATGTTTGTCTCCAAAACAGTGAAAAATGACACTTTTTCTTCATGGTTTTAATTTTTGGTAAACCCATGCAAGCTCAGTAAAATTCCTCTCCTGGTTCCTGATGAGTTCACAAGGCCTAGACAGAGAACTAATGCATAGGCTATGCATCACATACGTCCTATGCAGAGAGCTAACGCATAGGCTATGCATCACATACGTCCAAGTTAAGTCCCCAGAATGGGAATTAAGTAGGATATAGGTGATGTATAAATGTTGCACTGGCCCTCTGAATAGGAGTGAATTTCACCCATGAGTGTTTGTTTTATCTATGGCTTCTTATTTCCTTTAGGAAAGATATTTCCAGAGCATAATCTAAAAGCTTTCTAAATATCTCTGTCTCACCTCTTTCCTCAGGGGATCCACTAATGCAATAATAGAGGGATATTTATTAATTAGGTCCACATACATATCGACCATTTCATCAGGACTCTTGAATGTTCCAGTCAGTATTTCATATTTTCCTTTGGTCTAAAAACATAAGTTAAATGTGTAAAAGATAAAAACGGTAGCAATTTTGTAGTAAACAATTACCATTTCAGTCACGCAGATCCAGTGGCCACAAAACTCTTCCTAGGTGAGTGCAGGGGACGCGCCTTTATTTTAGTCCAGAGGCTATTAGATATTTACTCAGGCTTTGTGTGAAGTGGATGGAATTTACCTCATGCTATTTTTAGACCTCTGCATGTCCTAGGCAGTGTTGCCAACCCTTGAGATTTTTTGTGAGCTTCACAATATTTGGCATTTTTCTCAGTGTCTGCTGCTGAATAAAGACACTGCCTGAAAATCTCTGCGCGCACACGCGCGCGCGCGCACACACACACACACACACACACGTTTCTAGCCCTCATGGTTGCAGAGAAAAGCTTGAAAACATGAAATGAGTGCACCCTAAAGGCTCAGAAACCAGAAGGCAAAGAAAAAAAAAAAACAAAATACATTGTTTTATCTCATGACTTTTGGGACCTGACTCATGATTTTTGCATACTTGAGGTTAGCAACACTGCAAAGGACAATTAATGGCAGAATGCCAACCTACATCAGAAAAGCCTTAGCTTTCATCACTTTCAAACATTGTTAATGTTATGATAGTTCCTGTTGTTTAATCATTTAAGGTTCTGCTCATCTTAGAATAGGATTTTGGGGTGTGCCAAATTGGCCTCAGTTGGTATGGTCTCTGTTACACACCAAAAACATCATATAAAATGTCTGATATTAAAAATGAAGGGTTTCGGTCATTGGCAGAACTCAAAACATAAAAAACTCACCAAATTCTGAGCCAGTCAGAATAGTAGTTATCCTTTTCTAAATGAAAAGCATCCTGATTGATTTCTCAACTTTAAAAAAACAAAAGTACTTCTCAAAACTTCAGCCTGAGGTAAATAAATCTGACCAAGTTATAAACCCTGCTAAAACAGGAATTGTCATAGAAATGTTGACAGCCAATTATAAAAGTGCTACATATTCCTGTTTGATAGATCAAACTGTACCAAGCAATAACAGGTTTTTGGGTACATCTACACTGCAAAAAAACAAAACAAAAACAAAAAACCCTGCAGCAGCGCGTCTGAGCCCGGGTTACAGGACTTATGCTACGGGGCTAAAAATAGCAGTGTAGGCATTCCCGCTAAGGCTGGAGCCTGGGTTCTGAGACTCACTTCCCTTATTGGGTCTCAGAGCTCAGGCTCCAGCCCAAGTGGAAACACCTACAATTCTATTTTTAACCCTGTGACATGAGCCCGCACCTGAGACTTCTTGTTGCAAAGGTTTTGTTTGTTTTTGTTTTTTGCAGAGTAGATGTATCCTACGCCTTAAAGCACAACAGGTATTGTACAATAAAATAAGGAAATAAATTAAAAAAAAAAAAGAATAGTGTAAATGGATTACAGCAGGAATCCATTATTTTGCAGAATATGAAGATAGAGACATATTTAAAGGCAAGGTGGGTGGAAGCTTGGCATATTATTAAACTGCACATTGGTATGAAAGAAGGCACTTTTGCAATTGGAAACTTGGACTCGCATCTAGTTTAGGTTATAAGTGACCTAAATTTGGCTTGCTTGCTCAATTTAATGAGTAGTGAATATTTGTTCATTAAAGCAGTTTGCTACAATTGACAAGGACTGATCAGAAAAGTCTCAAACAAAGAAACATAGGAGTAATTTTGGCTGGCACAATTAGCCTTTCAGTGTTTAAATTCTAAAGGCCAAATCCTGAATAATGGGCTACACCCCTCATGAAAAGGGATGGCCCAAAAGGGATGGAAAAAATGGCCCAACTATCTCTGAAGCGAGCCAAGCTGCTACGCCAGGTCATAAGGGGGAACAGCTGCCATGACCCACTGTGTCTTGCTCCATGCAAGGTTTTATTCCAGTGTACCCATTATGTTAGCAGTATGGGTATGTCTCATCACACTCACTGCCCCTTGTTTTCTACGTTCATGTGCAGAGAGTCACTGCAGAGCTCTGCTGCATAGTACAGAAGGGATGAGAAAACTGAGTGGACTCCCTGCTCCTTGTTTCCCTACATTTGTTTCCCATAACATTTCTGCTATGTCTTGGACTGTGCACACCACCTGCATGTTCAAAGCCTAGTGTATCAGGCAGGAACTGTTTTTGTTGTATTTTTGTACACTGCCTAGGGGTTGGGGCCTCCGTGCTACTGCAATACAAATAAGAAACAATATTAACCATAAACAGTCACTTTAAAATCAATTAAAGAAGAGAAATTAAAAATAACTTACATAGTCCATCAGTTCATGAGCAGCACAGTTTATTGCTAAATGTACATCTATTCCTAATTCCAGACCTAGATTCCTGCAAGCTGTTTGCATTAAGATCAGAGGTTGTTCTAGATTATCACACCCTGTTATTAAGCACCCCAAGTGTGATATTCTCTTTAAAACTGGTGGCTGGAAATAAAACAGAAACAATATCAGTATTAACATATATGTAGCTATAGGACAGTAGGATTTCAGTCAACCTCAGCTCCGAAAAATACAATGTTCTCCTCTTGCAAATGACACTGAAATCTTATGGACAATATGCTACATAATGGGAGGTTCCCAAAAGCTGGTCCATGGAAGGCAGACTACTCTGTGGAAATCTGGCTGATCTAATGATTTTGGCTCACTTGTTTCTAGCTGTTATAGGTCATTAAAAGACAGCAAAAATACTGTAAAGGCTCTCTTAATACTGCCTTTCTGCATAAGTAAATTCTGTAATTGCCAAAAGACTGTTACAAAATTACAAATGGGAGTTGGTCTGCATATCTTGATTGGGAAGGGAGAGGAGAGGGGAGTGGATCCAGAAGGCAGTCTCCAAGAAGAAGTGGTCCATGCTATGAGAAAGTTTTCTCTGCTGTAGATCACTCTCTTTTCACACAACTGTTTCCTGTTCCTTCCAACTGTCATTTACATTTCAAATTCACTTCCCACTCAGTTATCCTCATCCATGACCCCAACATGACAATACTGGAACATTCAAGAGGTAGTACAACTCTTTCAAGCTCCATGAGAAAACAAAATGATGGGGGCAAATTTAGCTATGTTATGGTGTTTATTTTGTTGAACATCAGGAATATTTCTGATGTGGGAATATATTAGCCATAAAATGATTGGCACTAAATCAAAAGTCTCAGCTTTGCTTTGGTGTTTAACCAACTGCAAAAGTTATGTTGGTTTATAAACTCTACTGCTATGAATGTTGAAATAATAAATGAATGTTGTAGTGGTATAGGTCCCAGGATATTAGAGAGACAACATGAGTGCGGTAATATCTTTTATTGGACCAACTTCTGTGGGTGAGAGAGACAAGCTTTCGAGCTTACACAGAGCTCACCTTCAGGGATCTCATGGGACCATGTCTATGTAATAAATGAGTGGTTCTTAACCACATGTATATGTACTGGTACCCTTGGAACTTCAGGCTCTCCATCTCTACACTGATGTAGAGTCTTTGTGCTACAAATTCATTTGTGAGTGCTCTGTCCCTCAGGGAAACTTGAAATCCTTCATTTGGGGTAGCCCATGCTTGTCAGCAGGTTAGAGAGCATACTATTGAATATACAAGCAAGTACAGCTGAAGTCTTAGATTGGTAAACTGATACTACCACCTAAATGGATTGAGAACAACTGATCTGAATATAACTATAGTATCTGTGGACCTGGAATTTAAAGAATGACATCATGAGCTTGCCAAGGTAACTCAGAGGATGCAGTCTTGGTGTCTGTTGAGGAAGACGTTAGTTGGAAGGAGACACTGTGTGTCTGCCTAAACTCAAGAGATCTTGAAAGAGTAAGACTCAAAAGAAGGAGCAGAATCCTAGCTACAGAGACAGAGTTGGGGACCTTCTCTCAAATATAAAATTTGAAGAGCTTAGGCACAGATCAGATTACTGGGAAATGGAGAGAGTCTTGTACCAGGGTGGAAGAAGTGAGAAGGTAATTTATTTCACTCATAGTTATCTAGATATAGCATTAAGAATACGATGCTTCAATGGATTGTGCATGAGTGAAGCAGTCCACCTGCATACTATCAATTCCCAGGATCAGGCTTAATTTTGCATTTTCATATGACTTCTCTGAGATGTTTCTTATTGTATTATTTTCAGTTTCTTTATTTTTGCTTTCATCTCAGGCCTGGTTTACACCTAAAACTTAGGTCGATCTAGCTACATCACTAAGAGAAGTAGTTAAGCTGACCTAAGTCCCGATACAGATACCACTAAGGGTATGTCTATACTGCAATTGACACCTGTGGCTGGTCCATGCCAGCTGACTTGGGCTCACCAGACTGATTAATTAATTGAGGTGTAGATGACACTGCAAGGGGGGAGGGTCCCAGAGGTCAGGCTCCAGGCCGAGCCCAAACACCTACGCCACAATTACCCAGTCCCTTAGCATGGGCCCTGAGAGTCCGAGTCAGCTGACACGGGCTAGCCACTGGTTTTTAATTGCAGTGCAGACATATCCTAAGTGAAAAGAAAATGTCTTCCGTCAACCTAGCTACCACCTCTCAAGGGGATGGATTAAGTACAGTGATCGGAGAAGATGTCACTGTAGCAAGCACCTACACTCTGGCACTATTGCAGCACAGCTGCAGTGCTGAAGTGTAGTGTCGCCAAGTCCTTTGACATCAATCTCTTATTTCAGCCTTGTGACCTGTTGTTTAAGTAAAGCAAGTAAGTAGTCTAAAACTGATCTGCCCTTAAAAACAGGATATGTTTCAACCAGGATGTAACAGGGACTCAGTCTTGAACTGCTACAGACTAACCAAGTGCCTGGCAGCAATGTGTTATATACAGACACAAACAAACAAAACATAGAAGTCCCTTATATGGATGATTTAAGCTGTGACTAAATAACCAAAATGTGCTTTTTGATAAAATAATATATTGACATTTCATGCATTATGGGGTGTTATATGCTGCACGGCCAACTCTCGAAATACCATTTCATCAACCTCTTCAGGATAAAAATGACTAAAACAAAAAAAACCTTCTATATTAAGCAAAAGCCCCAAAATTTCATTATAACAGTCCACACCCCAAAGTCCATTGCCATTTTTAAAGCTTGGATTTGAATTATTTATAATACCTAAATAGAAGGTTGAATATACAATTTTCTACTACTTTCAGAGGGGTGTGGTGAGTCAAAGGTAGAGTGGTTTCTCAGGGAGCTAGGCTGCTGGGGGTAGGAAGCAACACAGGGGGACAAGCCTTACATGGTGAGAGGGTCGTGCTCTCTGCCTGCTCATTGGCCTCCCAAATCCCTCCTCTGTGCATATGATACATCAGGGTCTCCCTATGATGAACCACGTGGAGTTTCCCTTCAGATTCTTTTTCCATGAGAGGGAGGTTTAGCTAACAGAACCCCAAAAACACCCTCTATTAGATGACACAAAATGTGTCTTATCTGAAATTTACAAGTCTTGACTTAGACCTTTTAAAAGTGCCACTGTAAATGAACAATTTATAACTTAGAATGTTTGGGCTCCCTGTTGTACATAATAATCCTCTGGAAGCTTAAAACTAAAATCTGTTTTCTTACCAGAGCTTTTTTCACTGCACTACGTGCACTGCCTTTTTTACTGTCTGTTAGTTGAGGGCTGGACTGTTGGCATTGGAGAAAAAGCAATGAAGCAGTTTTGTTTGGGAAAATCCAAGAATTACATAGTAGTTTCACAGAGAGAAAAGAAAAAACGTTAATCACATTTTAATCTAGCAACCTTAAGTCTATTAATTTAGGTTAGAAAACATTATTTTGGAAAACACAGATCTGTATTCTGTGTACAGTACAGTACAAAGTAATGATATTGTTTTATTACCACACAATAACTCGTCTCCAAATGTTCATTTCCATGAAGAATGTGCACTGTTGCTTTTTCCAGAGGGTTTTCACTTTCTGTGCCAACTGCATCTGTGCTCCCAAAACTGTGGATCTAGATTGACTTATACACTTGAAGAATAACTAAGAATGCCCCAATCCTACAAAAATGAACTTTACACATTCTTTTTTGAGTGCTTGCTCATGTCGATTCCAAGTAGGTGTGCGTGCACTGCGTGCATGGTCCGCTGGAAGGTTTTCCCCCAGAGTACCCCTTGGGTCAGCTGTGGAGACCCCTGGAGTCGCGCCTCCATAGCACTCTATATAGGGCTCCACCGACCCTCCTCAGTTCCTTCTTACAGCCCATGACAGTCGCTGGAACAACCGGTTTCTCTTGCTTCGCAGGTGATTCCCCCCTTTTATTGTTCTCTCTGTTAAGTACCTGTAAATAGTTGAAGTAGTTAAGAATTAGTTGTTGTTGTTAGTATAGCTTAGGATAGTACTCCTGATTAGCGAGTAGTTCCAGTTCCCTCCTGCCTGCCCCAGGGTTGGGGTATGCCTGGCTTCAAACCGTGTGGGTCCTGCAAGAAGCCTATGCCTAGGGATGACCCACACTCCTGCCTTAAGTGCCTGGGAGAGTCGCACCTGCGGGAGCATTGTAAAATTTGTAGGAGCTTCCAATCGAGGACCCAGAAGGAAAGGAACCAAAAACTTAAATTCTTGAAGATGAAAGAGGCTCTTTGTCTTATGGACACTTCAGTGGAGCAAGGTCCTGGCAAATCTACCTCAGTACAGAGTGCTCTGGCATCAGTGAGTGAAGGGCCACGTAGTAAGGACTCTACTAATGAGCCATGGCATCGCTTACCTCTCTGACACCGAAGGCCTTGGCACATGGAACACAGCGGCACCATTCCCATTCCCTGGTGCCGCACAATAAGAAGTGGTTGGAGAGGGGATACTCACCAATAGAAAGAGAGTCAGGAAGAGAAGTGGGAAAGTGAGACCCATGCCGGGCCACTTAAACCCTGTCCCAAAAGGTGCGGCACCATTGACTCCAGCCTCGAGGAGGGGTTCGTTGAGTCTGGTGCCTGTAGTGTCTCCACTGAGGGAGATACTGGAGGAGGATTTGCAATGCCCCTCCACTCCTGAGACTTTTGAGGTGGCGAGGGAGCTGATCAAAGAGCCAGCCCCACCAGCCCAGCCTAGGCGAGAGCAAGTGCAAGCCCCGGCACTGAAGAAGACCCTGGTGCCATCTAAGGGCCAACCGGCATTTATGGTCAGGTCCCACTCCCCTCGGCACCACTCCCCGGCACCATCTGGCACTGTACCGCCATGGTCCCCACGCAGTGAGAGGCTCTCCTCAGACTCAGAGTCCATTACATCTCAGAGAAGCCGGTACTGGAGCAGGCAAAGGGTGGAGAGGCTGCCCCCACCTCAGTGCAGATGCTGCCGCAGTGGCCATTCTGGAACCCCTGGGCATACCACCAGGCCCAAGGGTCCCACTAGGGCAGGTCGTATTCCTTTGCTTTGGAATACAGACCCCAGCCTTTCCATTCAGCGAGCGCCCCATCAGATGCTGAGAAGTTTCAGACGTGGGCACCGAGTTGGATGAGTCATGGGAGCCCGGCACCATGGGGAGCAAGATGGCACCATGTGATCCAGCCGGTGCCGAGGTGCAGGAATCAGCATTGCCTCTGAGAGTCCTCCTCCTCATCCCCTGATGAGGCCGTAGCAGGAGCTACCCCGACTTCCATTCCAGACAACAGCAGAGCACACCAAGAGTTTCTGCGCAGGGTAGCTCAAAACATGGGCCTCCAAGCTGAGGAGGTGGAGGAGGACATGGACCTCATGGTGGACATATTGGTTCTGAAGTGTCATCCAGGGTCACCCTTCCACTGATTAAAACCATTAGGGAGACCACAAAGACCTTGTGGCAGACCCCTGCCTCTCTACTCCTCACTGCTGAGAAGGTGGAGAGGAAATATTTCCTGCCATCTAAGGGAAATGGGCATTTTTATACCCCACTCCACACCAGGGTCATTGGTGGTGGCCGCCGCTAACAAAAAAGAGTGGCAAGAACAGCAGGGGCCCATGCCAAAGGCCAAGGACGCAAAAAAATTGGAGCTCTTTGGGCGGAAGGTGTATTCCACCAGGGAGCTGCAATTTAGGATCACGAATCAACAGACGATCCTAAGTAGGTATGCCTACAACTCCTGGACGTCAATGGATAAGCTCAAAGATGCCATGTAGCCAGACTCCAAGTCTGAGTTCACGGCCATGGTTAAAGAGGGCAAGGCGATCTACAGAACTCTGCTCCAGTCTGCTTTGGACGCAGCAGACGGGGTGGCCCACGCTATGTCTTCAGGGGTAGCCATAAGGAGAAGCTCTTGGCTGCAGGCCTTGGGCCTCCCACAGGAGGTCCAAACAACCATCCAGAATCTCCCATTCGAAGGACCAGCCTTATTCTCGTCCCAGATGGACTCTAAGCTACAGAGCCTGAAGGACTCGAGCCATCCTGAAATCCTTGGATCTGCATATGCTGGCATCTCAAAGGAAATTGTTCAAGCCGCAGCCCATACCCGATTCTACCAGCCGTGACAAGACTACAGCTGTAGAAGGGGAAGAAATGTCAGGAGGAACCATGTCTCTGGCCAGAATCAGGGCCAGTTGCAGCAGTCCTCTGGCCCAAAGTAAAACTTTTGAGCGTGCGCCCGAGGATGACATTCCAGGCACAGGCCTGGATCCAAACTGTCCCTTGTCTTAACTGTTTATCCCAATTTTATCATGCATGGTCCCAGATCATGTCGGACCAGTGGGTCTTGCACACAGTAAAATTGGGACACTCCCACGCTCCCCCTCCTATACCTGTCCCTCTTCAGAGACCCTCTCATGAGCATCTGCTTCTTCAAGAAGTCCAGTCACTTCTAAAGTTAGGGGCAGTGGAAGAGGTCCCTCACGATCTGAGGGGAAAAGGGTTTTACTCCCATTACTTTTTAATTCCGAAAGCCAAAGGGGGGCTTCGTCCCATTCTCGACCTGCGAAACCTCAACAAGTTCGTGAAGAAAGTGAGGTTTTGCATGGCCTCTCTGGCCTCCATAATTCCCTCCCTGGATCCAGGAGACTGGTACATTGCCCTTGACTTGAAAGATGCATACTTTCACGTGGCCATTGTGCCAAGACACAGGCGGTTCCTCCGCTTTGTAGTGAATCATATGCATCTACAGTTCATGCTCCTGCCCTTCAGTTTGTCAGCGGTACCCCAGGTGTTCACCAAATGCCTGTCAGGAGTTGCAGCCTTCTTGAAGAAGCAGATAATTCAGATGTTTCCCTACCTCGACAATTGGCTGGACAAGGGGCGCACCATGGCCCAGGTGGAGGCGCACCTCATGGTGATAAGGACCACCTTCGACAAACTGGGTCTTATGATCAACAAGCAGAAATTGACACTGGTTCCCACACAGAGAATGGAATTCATTGGAGCAGTGCTGGTCTTGGTACAGGCCAGGGTGTCCGTTCCCCAAGCTTGATTCCTGGCTATGAGAGATGATACAGGACTTGAAAAAGTATCCCTTCACCACAGCTCGGATCTGCTTAAAACTGCTGGGACATATGGTGGCGTGCACTTATGTGATCCAGCATGTGAGGCTACGACTGAGGGCACTGCAGGCCTGGTTAGTCATAGCATATCACCCAGCACATGACACCATAGACAAGGTAGTGTCTCTGCCCTCCAAAGTTCTAGTTTCTCTGGACTGGTGGTGCGAGCCTCAACAGGTATGTGCCGGACTCCCTTTCCTGTCACCCCAACCGTCTTTGTGTCTGATCACAGATGTGTCAGACGTTGGGTGGGGGGCCCACCTGGGCGATCTCAAGACACAGGGCCTATGGACCCAGTCAGACCTGCTGCTACATATCATTGTGAGGGAACTAAGAGCGGTACATCTAGTATGCCAAGCTTTTCAGGACTATCTAACGGGCAAGGTGATATCAGTTCTGATGGACAATACAGCAGCAATATTTTATATAAACAGGGTGGAGCTTGCTCCTCTCCCCTGTGCCAGGAAGCCCCCAGTCTGTGGGAATTCTGCATCGCTTGATCGATTCACCTTGTGGCAGCATACCTTCTGGGGTGCCAAAAAGCACTGGCAGACATCCTCAGCAGTCCTTCCTCACTCTTGAGTGGTCGATTCGATCAGTGCGTTGGCCAATGTCTTCCAGAGGTGGGGCGTTCCCCAGGTGAATCTATTCGCCACAGAGCTCAACAAGAAATGCAGGAACTTTTGCTCTTTTCAGAAGCACAGCCCCGCATTTCTCATTCCTTGGACAGACCAACTGTTCTACACCTTCCCACCGACCCCTCTTATCCACAGAGTGTTGGTGAAAATCTGGCAGGAGAGGGCCGTGGTAATTCTAATAGCCCCAGCTTGATCCCATCAGCACTGGTTTACGACCCTGCTTGATCTTTATGTGGAAATGCCGATCACTCTGCCTCTTCTCCCGTACCTGCTCACCCAGGACAAAGGCACCCTAAGGCATCCCAACCTCAAGGTACTGCACCTCACAGCATGAGGTTGAACCTGAGGGAACTAGTGTGTTCAGAACAAGTCAGGGAGGTTCTCCTTAGTAGTAGGAAATCCTCCATTAGGGCTACTACCTAGCAAAGTGGAAGTGGTTTTCGATGTGGGCAGCAGCAAAGAGAATCCTGCCTTTGAAAGTGCCAGTTCTGATGATATTGGACTATTTGCTCCATCTGAAGCAGCAAGGCTTATCGGGGTCTTCGGTTAAGGTCCATTTGGCAGCCATTTTGGCATTCCACCCTAAGGAGGCAGGCTGCTCGGTTTTTGTTAGCCCTATGGTTAAACGGTTCTTGAAAGGGTTGGACAAACTGTACTCGCCAACACAATTGCCAGTGGCCCAATGGGACCTCAGCCTTGTCCTCTCGAGGCTAACAGGCCCCCCATTTGAGCCTCTTGCATCTTGTTTGCTCCTCTACTTATCCTGGAAGGTGGGTTTTCTGGTAGCCATAACATTGGCTAGAAGGGTATCTGTGCCCAGAGCACTGACTTCGGAGCCTCCCCACACCATTTTCTTCAGGGATAAGGTACCGCTTCGCCGTAATCCAGCTTTTCTGCCAAAGGTGGTCTCTCATTTCCATGCTAATCAGGATGTTTTCCTCCTGGTTTTCTTCCCAAGGACGCACGCTAATAGTAGGAAGAGTGTGTTGCAGCTTCTTAATGTCAGAAGAGCTCTAGCCTTCTACATTGAAAGGACCAAGCCTTTCAGAAAGACATCTCAGCTGTTTGTAGCAGTAGCTGATAGAATGAAGGGGAACCAGTTTCGTCTCGATGCATCTTGTCTTAGATCACTTTGGATATCAGGAAGTGTTATGACCTGGCGAAAGTGCCAGCACCTGCAATAACTGCTCATTCCACAAGGGCCCAAGTGTCTTCTGCAGCATTCCTGGTGCAGGTGCCAATTCAGGACATTTGCAAGGTGGCAACGTGGTCCTTGATTCATACCTTCACAATGCACTATGCTATCACTCAGTAGGCTAGGAATTATGCCGTTTTCGGGAGAGCAGTTCTGCAGTCTGCGGGAGTTTGAGTTCTGACCCCTCCTCCAGTGGTACAGCTTGGGAGTCACCTACTTGGAATCGACATGAGCAAGCACTCGAAGAAGAAAAAACAGTTAGTAACCTTCCATAACTGTTGTTCTTCGAGATGTGTTGCTCATGTCCATTCCAAAACCCTCCCACCTACCCCACTGTCAGAACTGTCCGGAAAGAAGGAACTGAGGAGGGGAGGGTCAGCAGAGCCCTATATAGAGTGCCATGGAGGCACGACTCCGTGGGTACTCTGAGGGAAAACTTTCCGGCGGACCATACACGTGGCATGCACGCACCTACTTGGAACAGACATGAGCAACACATCTTGAAGAACAACAGTTAGGGAAAGTAAGTAACCATTTTTTGGTCAATAATACTATTGACGTCAGTGGAGCTATTTAGCATGTAAAGTTAAACATGTCTTTTCAGGATCATGGAAATTTCTTTAACACTGTACTTATGCTGGAACGTGGTTCCTTCTTACTGCAGTTTTTCTTGTAAGGCCAATGGAATAGCTAGTTGTCTAATGCTTGTGAAAATGTTCTATTCTATGTCTCTGATCAAAGTTCAATGTCACTAAATGGGATGGGGGTGGGGGGTCATGAAAGAGAGAAATGGCAAAAGACTTGGTTAATGCTGCTAAGGTTACCTGGTGATAGTTCATGCTGTTCCAGAACATCAAGTTCGGTGAAACTAAAACTTCTAAAAGCCAGGAAATACAGAGTTAAGGTAAATGCCTACGCAACCTTAACTCGGCCGCTCTAAAGCTGGAAATAGCCACTGGAAATTATCTGTATACACTCGAGCTGCATTCATTGTGTGAGGTGTGGCTGTACTAAATGGTGGAGGAATAAACTGGAACAGCTTGGAAGAGCTGTCGATATGAAGAAATCTGGATTTGAGTCCCCTCATGTATGTTATCAAAGGAGAGAGGAGTATGGGTACCTTGAGATTCCAGTCTGCATCATTTCAATACAGAATTGTGTAAGTTGTATCAGTAGCAGGGCACTAAGTTCTTCTTGCCATGGGTATTGTCAGTAGAGAAGTGGGATATGAGAGAACACTGTGTATTTAATGATGGGTAAGGGAAAGTGTAGGTTTTAGGTAGTATACTATGTGCAAGTGTGAAGGAGTTGTAAAATTTAACAACCCTTTCACACCCTTTTACTAGTTTGATACTCTGTCAGGGGAGTAGGGTCAGTGTTTGAGCATAGGGCAAGTCCAGGTAGCGCTTGGGAGTGTGTGTATTATGGGCACTACTCACAGAGAACAGAGTTAAGGTTGCATGGGCATTTATCTTAACTCTTATTTCATGGCTTTCAGACATTTAAGTTTTGCTGAACTCAACGTTCTGGAACAGCACAAGCTATCACCAGATAATCTTAACTCTGTGTTAACAGCGTTTATTGCCATTTAATTTCCTAGTTTTTTAAACAGAAAGAAAAGTTTGTTGGTAGATGTTAGTACTCATTTAGACAGTTGTAGTTCTCACCTAGGTTTGCAACTGATTTGCTACTCCAGCTAGGTAATAATAAAAAAGATATAGCTTTTATATAGTGCTTTTCATCAGTAGACCTGAAAGAAGGTTACATTATCCACATTTTACAGATGTGAAACTGAGGCACTGAGCGGTGACTTCCCCACAGTCTCCGAGCAGGCCAGTGGCAGAGCTAGGAATAGTCCCAGTCCAATGGTCTTTCCACTAGGTCACACGGTTGCAATGTGATTCCTCAGTGCTTCACCCCCGCTTCTGTACATTTTATTATAGTGGAATAGGGATAATGGTCATGCTTTGAAATGTTTGCAATGCATAATTGCTACCAGGGCCAGTCATAAAAAACTCACCCATGGTCTATGTCCCCAAACCTTGACAGGTTTATTGCATGGTGATTACAGTAACTTTAAGAATGTGAGACACTGGTGTATCTCGTTCCTTCTCCACCCTCTATCCCACCATTGCCCACAACATGTAGCCCCTCCAGTTTAGAAGCCAGTAACATGTAAGAAGTTGCTCCTTGCTATCTCCAGCCCTATGCAGCCGCATGCCCATATCACAGGCAGCAGCTTACTGGAAGGCTGCACGCTACTTTAGTTATTTAGCACAAGCTGCATTGAGCTGGGGCCCTTACCCCCACTACCCACTCCAAGCTGGACTCTAGCCCCTGCTTCAGCCAGGCTTCCCCAGCCATGCCTCAGGTCCATCCAGTCCACCCATCCTCTAAACCGGTTCCCTCCCCCACATGCTCTGGCCAGCCCTGCCCCTCCCCGCCCATTCCACACAGGGGTGAGGTGTATCTTAACTACTCATTTTCTGGATTTCAGGGAGGGGGCTCAGACACCCAAAGACAAGCATGGTCCCCCAGATCTCAGAATACACAGCAGGCAGGAAGGGAAGTGCTGACCCTTCCTGAAGTGTAGAACTCCACTATATCCCAGCACATACACAGAAAGGGAGAATTAAGGTTTGACAAGCCCCCACTTCCTTAAACCCACCCCAACTTGCTCCACTACTCATATTCTCCAACCCCTCCTGTCTTTTCCTCCCTCATCACTCCCCTCCTTACTTGAGCTCCCAAGCTCTCTTCCCTTTCCTCCACCCATTTCCACTATCTCTCCTCATAATACCCGCATCCCTCACTGCACACCCTACCTCTCTTCCCGCTACCACTTACTCTTGCACCCCTACTCACGCCTTCCCTCCCAGTGAGCATGCACACATGTAATTTATTTTCTTTTCAAAATTAGTTACAGCGCCTTCTGAGTACTGTGCTATACTTAGATTACTTATCTCAAAAAAATACCCTCGACATAGGCAGATTTTTTGCAACTGTTTACAGTTCATCCTTATTTCTGCCCAGGGTGGATTTCAAACTTTGAAGTTGCTAGAATCTGTGAACTTCATGAAATGCTGTGTTTTGTTTTTACTTTTCTGGGGGCTGTATCTCAGAAAGTCTGTTGTCAAATGGCCCCAAATTTGGATCACTGACCTTACCTCACCACCCCATTAAGCAAACCAAATTTCATTGCAATCTGATTACCCTACAAATTTTAGGGCACTTAGACCAGTCGAGCTTTAAACAGAAAGCTGGCGTTAACCATAACTATAGCAGAGCTATTGCTCTGCTATAATGTGTGTATAATATGTGGGGGTGTGAAATAAATGTACTTGCTATGTCATGCCTAGGGTAACCAGATAGCAAGTGTGAAAAATCAGGATGCCTTTTTTTTTTTTTTCTTCCAGGGAGAGAGGGTATAGTTGTGTATATAAGACACAGCCCCTAATATTGGGACATCTGGTCACCCTAATTGTGCCACAAAACTGATAGAAATGTGATACATGGCCCATTTTTCAACAGATATGAATGTCAAATAATAAATATTATGTTCAGTACTAAAGAGGCCATGTGAAGCATATCTGCAATATTAGTTCCACAAATTATTAAATTAGGATTAGTTTTTAATCTTACCCCTTTGCATGCAGGATCCAGCAACCTCATCATTTGTTTCTGAATATCCAGAAGCCTTTCAATACTCTTTAAATTAAATAACAATAGTGATCCAAACCAGAATTATTTTGCATTAAGAATGTAAATAAAAACATGAGAAAATTTTGTTTTATTTAAAAAACATACAGATCCTAACGTCCACAGTCCAGTGTAAATTTTTATTCTGTAGGTCTGATTAGAACAAAAAAAAAATCATAAACTATCCATGGCCTTCTGAATTGATCAAGCTGTCCAGTGTAAATGGGCCGGTAGCAGAGGAGCTAGGACCAATGATTCCTTGTCTTACTGAGTGGGAGTAGGCAAAGAAGGTGGCCCGTCCACCCCCAAGAAGAACCCTATCTGGATTAACAATCAGCAGACATATTGGTCTGCCCCCTTAAGATTTAAAAGGAGGGGGAAAGCTAGATGACTGCCCGAAACCCCAAAAAGTGATGCAGGCACCAGGAAAGAAGGCTACCTGTCTATGATCCACCCCCTAACAGTTAACTTCAGGTAAGGAGATGTGCTGGGAGAGAAAAGTCCCCAATGGATAGGTTCCCAAGCCTATTGGGGAGATTATTTTCAGAGACCAAATATCAGTATATCTGTCCATGACTAGTAATCAGCACTTTTAGATATATCTATGTATGGTCTGGTCTACACAGGGACACTCAGGTAAATTAATCTGAATTAATTTTTAAAACTGCATTAAACCCCTGGGTGGACACTCTTATTCAGAATTAAAATGGCCTTAATTTGATTTAGTGTAATTCACTTCCAAAGCGAATTATGCTAAAGTGAATTAAGGCCACTCTAATTCTGAATAAGAGCGTCCACCAAAGGGTTTAAAGCAGTTTAACTAAACCACTTTAAATTCACACCTTTTGTTAATTTGGATTAATTTTCCTGAGTGTCTTTGTGCAAACAAGCCCTGTGAGGTTAGCATCTAAGCACCTCACAAATACTGATGTATTTGTTTTCCACAACTCTGTGGAATAGGAAAGTATTGTGATCTCCATTTTTACAAGCAGGGAATGGAGGAACAGCAAGGTTAAAATACTTGTCCAAGTGTCCAGTGTCCAAGACACTGGAAGGCTGTGTCAGTCAGGAACTGAACCCCCAATCTTGTGAGTCACAGTCCATTGCTTAACCACAAAATCATCCTTCCTCTTCAACTGAATAAAAAAAAGATTAATTTTCCATTCATAAATCATATGCCTTCATATTATGTTAATCATGCCTACACAGGTGCACTAGTGGAGGCAGAGGTCACAGTCGATAACATAACTGCACAGGGAACAGCCTATGCTTGCTACTGCACAATGTAGCAAAGAATCTCTCATTGTTCTCCCTCAAGCACCCAAGAGGCATTATGCCTTTGAAAGGCACAATGTCTGTAACTCCCATCAACAGGTTATGGTGACAATTATAAACAACAAGAGTAAAGTTCAACTGCTTTGTTCAGGTCACTGGCATACAGAACAGAAATTACAGCTTTAATGTAGGCATCTTGTGCAGATATATTCCTTAATGCCACATATGGTTAAGCAAATAAGGTGTTGACCCAGCCTGTCATTATCCACCCTTCCTGCCCCTTTAATGGGTTTCTGTTCCTCTTTGCTTTACCTTCTACATTGTTTCATTTTAAAAACAATTTGTTCCCAGAGATTTTATAACTTATTGTGTACTTTTCTTGGACTCATTCTTTTACTGTGTGCTATGCACTGAATGATATGATTTATTATCTATGAATAGCAAGTTGCATTTTATGCAAGCCTATTACATACTTCCATTGTATTACAAAACTGTGCTGCAGCTTTTAATTGAACTGATTCTTGCAGTCCACTAAACACACATACTTTATATATGGAGATCTGAAATATAAAATATTCCATATTCTAGTTATTCAGTTTTGCAATAACATTTTGTTAAAGAAGCTTTGGCCTCACCCATGAACAAAAACAAAAAATCATTTTCCCGGGACTGTATCTAAATTTTAATGTATGAGATCTATAAATTATGTTATAAAAATGAAAGTGAAAATAGTAGCATACAGTACTTGCTTAACTGTCAACTTTGTGGGTGGTATGAGCATCACTTCTTTCATTAATTTCAGTTTTCCAGCTGACGATTTTCCACAGCTCAACAGAGTGACCATTGGTAGTGGCATGGTCAATTCCTTAGGCAAATTCTAAAATTGAGAAAGCCATCTGAAAATAAGAATGTTTAACTCCTATTGTTTAATCAAATGTTTTCTCATTTATATTCATTTCAGATCTGATCCAAAGCCCACTGAAGTGAGTAGAAAGATTCCCTCCATTGATTTAAATGGGCCCAAAGCCCATCTTGTCATAAGGAGTCAGCTGACAATGAATATCAAATGATACAGCTTTTCACTTAACATTTCTGAAGTACACAACTCTGGAATAGTGATTACAGCTGAGACAAAATGAAAAAAAAAATATATTGACAAGTACCTGATCATGTTTCATCAATGCAAGATGTAAGTACAAAGGTGTGTTGTTAATGGTGGCACCAGTTTTAGCAACAGCGAGTGATAATCCCCCAATGGCTATGCTGCCACAGAACGCTGGTTCAATGGATTCCGCAGGTAGGATTGGTTTCTCTGCAAGAGAAGTCTTCTTCCCTAACATGATTAAGAATATTGACTAAATGTTTTCTTGGTTTAAAATTTAGTTGTGTACCTACAATATCAGCATTCTACAAATAAATAAAATATTGCCATTTAAATGTTGTACGTTAGTTGATATACTAATACTATCATAATGTTTTTCTATTAATCAATCCATTTTTGTTGTATTTTGCAGTCCTCATCACTTGAGATTATCTTAATCTCCAAGTGCACAATGCATTCCACCATCTTTCTGATTCTAAATCCTTCCTCAAAATTCACTTTCTTCAGCTTTCAGCCACTTATCTCTATCTTATCTTTTGCCCATCTGTACTTAGATGTAACAATCTGATCTTTCAAGCTCCATTCACAAAGTATGTTTTGCATGTTCTTTATTTATTGTAAACCTCATCCCTCCCTCCTTTTCTTGTTTGTTCTCATCATTTCCTGCATTTATCTAATTTACAATATAAACTCATTGAGATAAAGTGCACCTTCTGTTTTCTACTACGCAAGATGTACATTAAGAAGAAGAAAATAGCACCCTTAGGGCCAGATTTTCAAATGGACTCAAGGAACCAGATTTTCAAATATTTAACACCCACAGCTTGGGCTAGATTTTCAAAAGAGCTCCGCATCCAATGTGCCTCCTTCAAAAAATGTATAAATTATTTTGGTTTCTAAATAGGTGCTCTTTTGAAAATTTGACTCTTTATACAAGCATCTCAGAGCAATTTTTAGTAATAAAATAAGAGAGTACAGCTATAGTACTATAAGTGAAGATTCATCCAAATAGGACCTTAATTACATTTACAGATAGATTCTACACCACTTATACCCACAGGGTAAAGAGTAGCACAAGCAGGGACACAGTAAGTGAATGATCAAGAGCTGAACACAATTTGAATATGTTTTGTTCTCCAAAGATTCTTTGTAAGAAACTATCTTTTATGCCACATGCAACCAGATAGAGTATGTTCTAAAACCAGCTACTGGAAGTTGAGTACCTGTTACTGCTTCATTGTGAGTCAGTAGCTGTAGCCAAAATTGTTTTAAATAAGTGTGAATTTGTCAATTTTATATTCAGCAAGAAATCAATAACTATTGAAACTAAATAGTTAATGACACTTGTCCGATGAAGTGGGTTTCTGCCCATGAAAGCTTATGCCCAAATAAATTTGTTAGTCTTTAAGGTGCCAGAGGACTCTCACTGATTTGCTAAAAACAGACTAACACAGCTACCTCTCTGGAACTTATTATTGTCTTCTTACTTTTCTTGTAATATAAGACAACAATAACCTGGGCAGCAGTGACCATGAGATGGTTGAGTTCAGGATCCTGACAGAAGGAAGAAAGGAGGGCAGCAGAATACAGACCCTGGACTTCAGAAAAGCAGACTTTGACTCTTTCAGGGAACTGATGGGCAAGATCCCCTCAGAGGCTAATTTGAGGGGGAAACGAGTCCAGGAGAGCTGGCTGTATTTTAAAGAAACCATATTGAGGGCACAGGAACAAACCATTCCGATGTGCAGAAAGAATAGTAAATATGGCAGGCGACCAGCTTGGCTTCGAAGATTTCTCTTTTGCGAGTTTAAACATAAAAAGGAAGCTTGGACAGATGACTAGGAAGGAGTATAAAAATATTGCTTGAGCATGCAGGAGTGAAATCAGGAAAGCCAAAATGCAATTGGAGTTGCAGATATCAAGGGGCGTGAAGGGTAACAAGAAAGGTTTCTACAGGTATGTTAGCAACAAAAAAGTCAGAGAATGTGTGGGCCCCTTACTGAATGAGGGAAGCAGCCTAGTGACAGATGATGTGGAAAAGGCTGAAGTACTGAATGCTTTTTTCTGCCAATCATCACAGACAAGATCAGCTCCCAGACGACTGCACTGCGCAGCACAGTAAGGAGAGGAGGTGAGCAGCCCTTAGTGGTGAAAGAACAGGTTCAGGACTATTTAGAAAAGATGGACATGGACAAGTCCAAGGGTGCTGAGGGAGTTGACTGATGTGATTGCAGAGCTATGAGCCATTAACTTTGAAAACTCGTGGCAATTGGGAGAGGTCCTGGACAATTGAAAAAAGGCAAACATAATGCCCATCTTTTAAAAAAGGGAAGGAGGAGGATCCGGGGAATTACAGACCATTCAGCCTCACCTCAGTCCCTGGAAAAATCATGGAGCAAGACCTCAAGGAATTTTGAAGGACTTGGAGGAAAGGAAGGTGATCAGGAAAAGTCAGCATGGATTCACCAAGGGCAAGTCATGCCTGACCAACCTGATTGCCTTCTATGATATGACTGGCTCTGTGGATGTGGGGAAAGTGGTGGATGTGATATATCTTGACTTTAGCAAAGCTTTTGATATGGTCTCCCACAGTAGTCTTGCCCACAAGTTAAGGAGATATGGGTTGGATGAATGGACTATAAGATGGATAGATAATCAGGTTCAATGGGTAGTGATCAACGGCTTGATGTCTAGTTGGCAGCCGGTATCAAGCAGAGTGTCCAAGAGGTCGGTCCTGGGGCTGGTTTTGTTCAACATCTTCATTAATGATCTGGATGATGGGATGGATTGCACCCTCAGCAAGTTCACAGATGACACTAAATTGGAGGGAGTGGTAGGTATGCTGGCAGGTAGGCATAGGATTCAGAATAACCTAGACAAATTGGAGGATTGGGCCAAAAGAAATTTGATGAGGTTCAACAAGGACAAGTGCAGAGTCCTGCACTTAGGACGGAAGAATCCCAAGCACGGCTACAGACTGGGGACCGACTGGCTAGGCAGTGGTTCTGCAGGAAAAGACCAAGGGATTACAGTGGACAAGAAGCTATATGAGTCAACAGGGTGCCCTTGTTGCCCAGAAGGCTAATGACATATTGGGCTGCATTAGTAGGAGTCGCCAGCAGATCTAGGGAAGTAATTATTCCCCTCTATTTGGCAGGAGTATTATGTCCTGTTTTGGGCCCCCCACTACAGAAAGAATGTGGATAAATTGGACAGAGTCCAGCGGAGGGCAATAAAAATGATTAGGGGGCTAGGCATATGACTTATGAACAGAGACTGAGGGAAATGGGTTTATTTAATCTGCAGAAGAGAAGAGTGAGGGGGGATTTGATCATAGTCTTCAACTATCTGAAGGGGGGTTCCAAAGAGGATGGAGCTAGGCTCAGTGGTGACAGATGACAGAACAAGGAGCAATGGTCTTAAGTTGCAGTAGGGGAGGTCTAAGTTGGATATTAGGAAAAGGAAAGTCTAAGTTGGATATTACAAAAAACGTTTTCACTAGGAGGATGGTGAAGCACCTAAGATTACCTAGGCAGGTAGTAGAATCTCTATCCTTAGAGATTTTTAAGGCCCATCTTAACAAAGCCCTGGCTGTGATGATTTAGTTGAGGTTGGTCCTGCTTTGAGCAGGGGGTTGGACTAGATGACCTTTTGAGTCCCTTCCAACCCATAGCTTCTATGATAAACATGATGAGGCATTTGCCACAATTTTGTGCTGCAGCTGATGAGGGTCCCTGCACAATTCCACAGAAAGAAAATAATAGAAAGGAGACCATTTTTCTGAGGAAATGTGAGGACGGCAACATGTAGTACTTTCTCCTCACTTTTGCCCATATGTTTATTACCTTTGATCTCCCAACACCCATTTTCCTTTGCTCACACTACTTTCTCTTCCCCTCCTTTATCATCTTTCTGCTTTTCCTCTCCACACTGCCTGTCTTGTTCCCTCTCTTCTCACAGCCCTCCCTTTTCCTTTTATTTTCAATTTGCCTTCTTACCTCCATTCTTCCCCCTTTCTTCATTCCTTATGTTTTTCTGTTCCGCAATTTCTCTTTCCCCCCATTGTTTCTTCTCCTTATCTTCATTCCACTCACATTTTCCTTTTTATTCTTATGGTACTCACTTCCTCACCCACCATTTGCTTTTTTATACTTCATTCACATCCTCCTCCATTCTCATTCCTCAGAGTGAAGAGTGGACCCCCTAGCGAGGCCAATCACAACTTGGAAAAGAGGCTCTGTTACACTGTCCCATGTGGCTGACTGAACATGCTTTGTTCTCTTCTCCCCCTCCCCAAGCTCTGCAGTGAAGATCATTTATTCTCACTGCTGACGTACTCTGCTAGAGAGGAACTGCTGCTAGTGACTAAGGAGATCTTAGAAGTTGCTACAAAAGCACTGCAGAGAAGCACTGCTACCTTTCAGTGCTCATAGGGAGCTACAGAAGGTATGCTAGCATCCTTATTGATACCTATCTTGCAAGAAATATTACGAGAAAATCAACTAAAACCTAATTTGGCTCCTTTTTTTTTGCCAGAGGGTGTTGCAATTGATGAAGCTAGAACACATGCAGGTGCGGAAATTGCTGCTTCTTGTTCTTCCTTTTCAATTTCCTTTCTTTCATTTTCTTCTTCTACTTTATTTGCAAAGTATTCACTGAGGGGAAAAGAAAAGGCATGATTAATGGCTTAAGAATATTATTAGGTAAATGATGAGTAGGCATGGGCAAGTGGGAAAAGCACATGCCAGAAGATGAAGCAAGATCTATTCATGGTTCTGCTGCTGACGCTTCATGTGAACCTGGGAAAGTCAATAAACTACTTTGTGCCTCAGTCTAGCCATCTCTACAATAGACTTAATAATACACATCACAAATGGATGTTACAAGGCTTAACAGATATGTAGTTTGAGAACTTTGGAGAGAAGTAACGTAAGGACAAAGTATACATATCCAAATGAGGGTGGCAATGTTGTTTAGTAATTAAACCTCATTTTTCAACTATTTCAAATCCTATTGAATTGAAACTCAGAGGAGATGGCTTGGTGGTCTAAACAACCAGCTTTAAGTGCAAAAACTCCTTCAAACCTAGCAAGGTTGACTCAGCTCTTTATCCTTCCAATGTAAATAAACTGAGCTCTATATAGAGAAGACCTTCAAAAGGAAGACCTCTTTGCTTTGTATGGATATTAAAGGTCCCATGGCACTTCCCAAAAGTGTCAGAATTTGGCCTTATTTGCTTCTCCAAAAGGTCATCTTTCTCTAGAGTTGAGGTCTGGTTATCTTAGTGGCTGCTGCTTTAGAAGTGGCTGTATTTTAGCTGTTTGTATACAGTGGAAGCAACATTTAGAGTGAAATTCACCCCAGTTCCGTGGGACTAAGTAAGGCCATATAAATGGTACATCAGTGTTTTGTTCAGGCCCTCATCAATTAGATGAATTTCATCCATAGTGAAGCTTCACTCTACTAAGTATGTTCCACAGTGCTAATCTTCTTGGACTGAAGCAGTTTATATCTGTAAGGTATGTGATGTACTCCATTCCAACAGGTAAAAAGCCCTGGCTCCAAGTCATCCTGCACCTGCTCCTGTTAGAAGGCTGATCCCTTCCAAGAGGTAGCTGCAAGTAACGATTACAACTGTGGAGGATGAGGAGAGGGCCTACCACCATTCCCAGAGTGAAGAGCAGTCAATCTTTAGCCAGTAGGCCTTCTCCTATTACAGTGAGACTTCACTTGTAAAGAAGGTTTTTGGTGAAGAAAAATTCCAGTTTATAATATGATTTGGGATGAAAAATGTTATATACTTACTTGTACATATGAAATATTATTAGAAAATTCCTAAGGCAAACATCAATTTTATATTTAAAAAAACTGTTGAACTTAATCCACAGGTGTTTTGATACTGGGAAAATCAAAACACATTTTTGGGCACTTTTGGTGTTTTTAGCCTATATTTTTTCTTATAAATGTGTTATGAATGGAGAAATATTGCCATTCTCCACTGCTTCATAATTTCTCTAATATCAGAAGAAGTTTGTATGGAAAATGCAAATGAACTTGTTTACTAGAATAGGTATTTTCCTAAAAAGCTTAAAATGGAGATAAAAGGAAGGTGATAACTACCCCAAGGTAAGAGCCTTAGATTTTCTCTGAGTGGCCTACTTTAAAAGACTATTCTATCAAAATCAGAGATTTGTAAAAATACACTCTCTGGGAAATTAATCTCAGTGCAGAGGTCCCAAGCAAGGCCTTTCACACCATTTATGTCCAGCAGGGCAATAGAGGCTGTAGGTGGAGCTGCTAGCTGAGGAAGATTCCAACCTAAGCTCCATGAGCTGCTGAGGGAAAGATCACTGGATCTGTACTAACGCATACTGAAATCAATGGAAAGATTCCCATTGACTTCAGTGAGCACTGGGCCAGTTCCTTATATGGATCCAATGTGAGGACTGTGCAGGTCATGTCCAAAAGTAGGATGTGGGTATGTGTGTAGGGGATGTATTCCAAACTCCCATCTTTGTATTCTGCACAATGCTGGTTTATTTGGATTTTGTGCAGACTGGGATGAACTTCACATTATATAAATATACAGCAGTGAAAAATAATATAATGCAAGGCTTCTAGTGGCAATAATATCCTAGAAATATTGTGTAGAAAAAATTATGAATGACATTAGAAAAAATATTAAGATTTTGCACAAATTTCTTTTATTTACAACACTATTTGCATATTAAGTATAAAAATGTGTTTTACTACGGTAAACTCAGTGAAATAAATATGCAAGACCTACCTAAGCAACTCATCAACTTTACACTGGTCAGTAGGTTGCAAGTCTCTGAGCATTTCATTCAGTGATCCATTTACCCATTCCAGGGCTGTATTAATAGAGTCATTTCTTTCTTTCTCATCAGCATCAATTGCTTCAGGTGAAGCATTTTCAAGGATTTCAGCGTGAGAAGAGATCACAATGGAACAAATGCTCTGCAAAATTATTGTGAAAAGCTTACAAAGTGTTCCATTTCTAACTTTAAAATGTCACTTGAAAAGATTAAAGATATGGGCTTAAACATATTCCACCCCCAATGCAACTTAATTGATCCCATTATTCAGACTTTTTCCTTGGTTTCTTGAATTTCTGCACTTACAGCTTTTAATCTAAGATTCTCAAACCATTTCTGAATATTACTTATGTATTAATAATCCTGTCACAGAAGTTTTATACTCATTTTATAGGATGGTAAAGTAAGATTCACAGTGATTTAGTGACTGGCTAAAAAATAAGGCCCTAACCCTGCAGATCTGATCAATGCCAACAGATCCTTACACCCACATGACATCTCAATCCAATCCCAATTCAGGGACTCTGCATGAAGATAGGGATCAGCTTGCAGAATCTGGACCTAAAACAATGATAGCACCATGAATAGAACCCATTAGTCCTAGTTTGTGTTTTAACCACTAGAATGCTATTTTAACTCTGTGAGACAAGGTGGGTGAAGTAATATCTTTTATTGGACAAACTTCTCTTGCTGAGAGACAAGCCTTCACAGAATTCTTCTTTAGGTCTGCTAAAGTGTGAACTTCTCTGTGTAAGTTAATGTTTTTCCAGATCTTTCAGCAATAGAAATCTTTACAAATATTACTTACAATAGATTGTCAAATGTACAAAATAAAATTAAAAAAACAGATGACTATAGGTAACTTCTTTTTTTTTAATTAAAACCTTGCAACCATTTCCTCTTCTGAAATAAGCATCTGCCAAAGTAGGTTTCATAAGTGTTATTTACCTGGAAATATTATAGGAAGATGTGTCTATAAATTACATTGACAACTGAGACACAAAGAGGGTGAATGACAGCATCAAACAAGTATAAATGCTGGTGAATCATGGTACAAGAGCTGTCTGTTGTTACAGTAAAAAATGTGATATAATGACAACATGACCCTTAAAATGAACTCCATTTTAATCAGTCACTAACTACTCTGTATCCTTTACAGATATCCTAACGATGACTGCATTAAGGATATTAGACATAATGAATCCTAAATACTTTTTAAACTGGATTTTTTAAAAAAATACATACATTTTCTCCTTTTCTGAGCATCTTCAATGAAGTGAATCATATTCTACTTTTGGGAGAGTGTAAATACCTACCATTATATATCTGTAATGGAGTAGAGAGACAAGGTGGATGAGGTAATATCTTTTATTGGACCAATTTATCTTGGTGAGAGAGAGACAAGCTTTCAAACTTACACAGAACTCTTCTTCAGTTCTGGGAAACGTACTTAGAGTATCACAGCTAAATATAAGGTGGAATATATTGTTTAGCATAAGTAGTTAACACAGGTTTCAAGGGACCATTCAAGGTGAAGAGTCCATTAGCAATCCTTCAGTCATTGGAGGAGGGGGAAGAAAAGGCCACTTGGAGGAAGTAGGTTTTTAGTGGGTTATAGATTGTTGTAATAAACCATAAATCGGTGTGTCTATACTCAGTCATCTAAGGAACAACCTTGGATGCTAATATAGAATAATGATAATGTGAGGAGAACACAGCACTAGTCTTGAACTTTGGAACACACAATATTTTTGAATGGAGTGACACATACATTGCCCTAAGCTGCCAGGGTGAATACCTGTTCATTCACATGAACTGTGTTAATAGTGGACTGCATGCTTTTTTTCTAAAATAGTGTAATAGGAATAGACAGATGTGTAGCTCGAAACATATGAATGAAAATAAATGTATAGTTAAAAAAAAAAAAATTCATACAAGCAGAACTATCTCAAAAAACAGGGACAATTCTGAAGCCCTGATCCTGCAAACACTTACATATGCATAAGTTTAAGCACGAGTAGTTCTGTTGACTTCAATGGGACTATTGAGCACATAAGTGTGTGTTTGCAAGACTGGTGCCTTATCTAGAATATTAACAGCGTAAGAAAACTGAGAAAGGTGCCATTGAGACATAATAAAGAAAGAAAAGCAAAACTCAAAGTGCCAAAATTAATTATATATAGGGAGGATGAGTTAAATTAGGGTCTGGATCCTGAGAGGTAGTAAAAGCTATATCCTGTCACCACTGGAGTCAAGAGGAGTTTTTGCTTATGGCTGCTATGGCAGTATAACAGGACAGTTTTTGTGAGACAAGCAACAGGCGTACAAGAATATGACAAACGAAACGTATATCAATGTAATATCACATGTGGGTCACAAATCAAATATAAACAAAGGATTATTAATCCAAAAACAGTAAATACGGTATAATAGGAGTATTTCAATTTAGTTCATTTTCACCAGAATTTTGCTATTTCTGACTTACAAAAGTAATTCATTCAGCAATTTGATCCACATTTAATGCTTCCATTCTGTCTCATTAACTAAAATGACCCATCATTAACAATGGTGGAGATGAGCATCTCTCTGTAGTAATATCTCGTTAGTATACATAACAAAATAAGATATAAGATATAGCTCATACCTTCTCATTATTTTTAACTGTGCAAAATATTTCCACTTCTAATGTTGGTCGACCAATGCCATCAAGGACCTTTCTTCCAATTAATTTGCAAATTACAGGAGGTTTAGAAAATTTAGAGAAGTAGTTAGCCTTGAAGAAGAGAGAGTTTGATTTTAAAAATCAATTTCTATGTAAATCAGGCTTTCATTTTATGTTAGCATTAAATCCATCACTGGTTACATCTATTTTTGTGTCTTGATATTCATCAGGATACTTCAGTTAGTACTCTTACTCCTGTGTTGTGTGTTTAAAAGCCACTCTAGAACCTGGGTTTATATTTACTGCAGTGAGGAGGAGAAGGAAGCATATCTAACTAGTATGTATTGTAGAAAAAAAAATTCAAAAAACACAAGCATGATAGCATTTTGTTTGATTTACTTCTTTCTAGTAAAACATAATCTGGAACTAGTGTCACACCTTATCTTGGAGAGTAATGAAACTTGGTCAACATGGAATAATGCAATGAATAATGCCTGAGATGTAAGGCTTCATTATCAGAGACACATTCATGTAGGAAGAAGTATTGGAAGGTAATCTTTTTTTAAACTGCTTCTTGAGTATTTAGGGTGTTGGCCCTTGCACTATTTATACTGAGTGGATATCTTACTGGCTGCATTCGCTTCAGTGCCTGAGTCAGCTGTTGGGCAAAGCCGCACCGTAAAACTGGCCTGATTCTTGTCCCTTTAATCGAGGCCCACAGGGATCTGCATACAAGTAGCAGTGTGAAAACTAACCAGACTCCCTTCATCTTCAGGCTGCTGCTGTTCTGCACAACAGTTGTGGCTGTAGGAGTATCTGTCTACAGTCACAGAGGAAAATGCTTTCCAATCTCTTGTTAGCTCAATTGAGCTATTTTAACATGATCGAATAACTTTAAGGGGTTGTCCAATGCTGCCATTCCTGCAGTGACAAGCCCAAGCATTGAAAAATCGTGCTGCCGCCCTCCGTGTGACATTGTTTTCAAATCTGTTTAAAGCCAAACAACAGGGAGGGGACCCTTTTATTTGTCCCCTAGTTTCTGGGCTGCTAGGATGCAGGTAGGTCTTGTTTTAAAGCTTTTCTTCACAACGAGGTGGGCTAAAACCTCTTGTGGTGGAAGCTGAGATTCTCAACTAATCCTAAGAACCCAGGAGCAGGGGCTTTATGAAAAACAGCACAGAGCTGAGCCTGGCTCTGCTATCAGGTGAGCTGAACCCTTAGGCTCCAGCTGCACCTAAGCGGCTGTCAGACAGATGGAGCCCCCCCGCTGACGCTGCAGCAGGGTCCCTGCAGGCTGGGTACCTGCCTCTGCCCCTGCTGCGGGGCGGGGGGGGGGGGGGGGGTGATGCAGGAGAGGCTAAGCCTCGTTCTCGCTCCCTCCAGCAGCTGAGCAGAGCCTCTGACCCGCGCCTTATTTTACCCCGCCCCCTACGTTCCATTCGCACGGGGAATTATGAGAATTTGTCATGAGGGGGAGGTAGTAACGCGCCTGCGCACTAGAGACCCTCCCTCCTCCGTTAGCCCTGCGCCTGCGCACTACCGTCCCACGGTAGGTACCCAAAACCTGGCATTACTAGGTGGCCGTAGAGGTCGGCGGGACGCTGGTAGAATGTGGCGTTGAGCGCCTCCTCCAGCCGTTGCGGGACCTCTTGGCTCCGGTAATATTCGGCCGCTTGGTGCCTGAGTTCGGGAAGGGGACGCCGCAGCTCGCGAATCCCGCCGGGCTCCATTAGGCTGAGAGGCGACCACGTTGCTAGGAGACGGAGCGCGTGCCCTACCGCGCCGACTTCTCGCGAGAGTGGCCGCGGGGATTCCACTTGGTTGTCTGCTTCCGCGCGCCCTCGGCGGGAAGCCTGCCGGGAATGTTGGGTTCTGCCTCTGCCACTGGGCTGCAGTATGACCCTGGGCACGTCACCTGACGTCCCTGAGCCCTCCGCTTTCCCAAGCAGCCAGCCGGGGATAACGATATTGCCTCTTCCTCCTAAGTGGCGCTTGGGCGAGAGGTGCGAGGTGAGGTGCCGTGGCTGTGTGTGCAGCCTGCGACTTAATAAAGCAGCTTGCCAGCGCCCTAGCTATGAACTGCCACGTTGTTGGGTGTACTTTAGTTAGAGAGTCAAGTGTTTAAGGCTCTTCTTCTTCAGGGTGGAGCGTGTGTGCTGTCTCCTGGACTCTGCCAGGGCTTGGTTATGCTCTTTAACGCTAGACATTTTCAAGTGAGTGCCCTTTTGTATTAAAACAGCCCTCGAACAACAAAATTGTGTAAGATTAGCAGCATCCTGAAAGAGAGGCAGATTATAGCTTGTGAAATGTCTAGTGAGGCTAATGCTGCCAAGTGCCCCAGTAACTTTACTTCTGCTTTTAAGAACCCTTTATTTTCCATGAAAAAAGAAACATTTCACAACCTGAATGATCATTTTTAGTCTACAATTTCTGAAAACTTTCGCTTTGTTATCTGTTCGTTGGTAATTTGGTTGAAGTAACTGAAAATGGCGATACTTAAAATGTTATTAGCTGCACACTTACTCAGTGCTAAAATCAGCATGTGTAGATCTTACTCATTGTATGCTCACTTCTTTGGGGGTGGGTGATAATGAAGAAAAATCTCTACAGAATTATTTTCTTTTCCTTTTGAAATACCTCAGTAGTTCTCCGAGGACATAATCCCTCTTCCTATGTCTGAAGAAGCTTCTAAACTGATGCTAGGAATTCCTTAAAGGAAGTGCCAGGGAGAGATCTATTTTCCCATTGTCACATCTCTAACAAATTGAAAATAGTGTTTCCCAAACCCAGTTTCAAATGACTAAATTGTTAATTTCTTGCCTTTTGTCTTATATAAGGGTGTACAAAAAGACTTTAGCGAAAAAGCCCAAGTCATCCTCTGAGGTTGCCTGTGATTGAATGAAAGTTTTGGTGGGATCTTTTTCCCAACCAACACTGCTGGTTAAGCAGAAAGCAGTTTTAACAATTATTGGTTCTTACTGAATAACCCATTTGAAATAATAGTAAAAATTCCCTTAGAAATATTTATCATTTTAGTTTACTGACAAAACTAATACGATGTGTATTTTCTTTATTCCCTTGTAATTTCCATTAACACTAATAGTAGTTGCAGGTATGCAGTAAGAGGATGATTTAGTCTATGATCCTACCTATTATTGTGTAGTTAACTAATTAATAAAACTATTACATGCTATCAGTGATTCCTGTGCAACCCTATTATTGTCAGTAGGCTTGCATCCGTGTAATTAATGGGGCTCATTAAACAGCTGTGTTGATTGAAAGGCATTCAACTCTGTTTCTCTTAGCTATGTTGGTTCTACCATGCTAAGAAAAGTAAAACAGTTAAAATTTTGTATTTGTTAAAGTAAACAGATATGACTAAATACCTGCAAGGAACAGTTCAGTTGACGATAGAGATGTCTTGTACAAATTTATGCTCTGATATTTGACCATGTACAAATGGCACCTCCTTTCTCAGTAGAATGTCAGTGGTGGTTATATCCTGGAGGAATTTAGCCCATTGAAGGTAACTGGGTTGCATACCTGCAACTGAAGAGGAATTTGGTCACCTGTTGTAATTGTCATTTTGTATCTCCATACATCATAGTTCTTTCTTGTCTAGTTTTTTAAAAATATTTTAGGGATTAAAATGTACAGAAACACACACATTGTAAGTTTGTCATCAGTACTGCAGTGTGTAAAATCCAGTTACATTACAACAAAGTATATGCCTTAGTAAACATGTAAGATTAAAAAATTCACAAACTGGATAACTTCTGTTTGGGTATGTATAGCAGTAAGAAATTGCACCATATCCCTTTTCCAATAGATTCTCTTCAGATAATAATCTAATATGATCAGACATCACATAAGTCAGAAGAATATCTAAAAATATTTTTCTCTTTGTATTTCAAAAATTGTTTGCATCATTTACATCTTTAGCTAACGCCTAATACAGATAAAGAGGGTGGGTGGGTGGGTGTGTAGTGAAATAATACAAATAGAAAATAACATTACAAAGCCAGAACCAGTATGTTTAGATGAGACTTTCTCAACATTATAAACCAACCGTGTATGTTTTTGTCCAGTATTCTCTCAGTGGATTCAAAATCCCCAAAGAGGCACATCTTTTGTTTGTATTGTACCTATAGCTTGGCTGAGTGGAGATATGCTCCAAATAAAATGTATATCCTTTTTTGCCTGCATCATAGGGCACGTGTGCAGTATCATAAGCAACCATTGGTCTTTGCTAGTTTGGGGTATTAACACACTTTCTATCTTAAATATTTATATGGTGCCAAACACCATAGCATATAGACACTGTAATACCTAGATTTCATGTAGACCTGTAAGCACTGAATAACAGATTTGTTTTTGCCACGCTATGATTCAGTGTTAAAGACATGAGCTCAGCTCCTTAAATAAGTTAAGATTGTAGTCTCCCTGCCATCCATTTCTTCTCGGAGTTCACAATGGGATACACTGTGCCCATCTTCCACTCATAGAGTGGTCTTTGAAGTCTAGTCTGAGTATGTGAGAATTCTGTGTTTTTAGAAATGCAAAATCAGGGCTGCCTTTTGTGCTTTGCAATCCAAATGCGCTCAAATTAAAGTACAGCATTGCTCTTGTAATATTTTAGTTTGATAAGTAAGGGCATCCTTTATCACATCCCACAGTACTTTTGTACAGTGTTACTCTTCACTCTCAGCTTCCTGTAGTCTGTTAGTAAGCATGTGCTTGAATCACTAAGTTAAGGTTAGTCTGATTTGACGTTTTTGTTTGGTCCTTTGTTTACGGTACATGCATCCATACTTCCCCAGGTTTTTGGGATATTTGGGTTGGTGATCGTGGTTCAGACAGATCTGTTCTCCCCTCCCCCATGTTTCTCCTTTAGTTTCAGTATTACTTATATGAGTGTTCATTGTCCCTGATAATTATCCATAATTTTGATTATTTGAAGTTATGGCTTTAGTCCTAATTACTTTCACAAGCTCAAGAACACTTTCCTGTGGGTTTGTTAGGCTCTGCCCAAGGCAACAGTAGCTCAGACCTCTCAAAAGATGGCTTTAGGACTAAAATATGAGAGTTAGTAGTCTTTGATTTAGCATGCTCATTCTGCAAGGATGTTTTAATAAAAGTAGTTGGAAAAAAAGGGGTACTTTAAACCCTAGTTTTGAGCTGCTCTAGATCACTGGAATCCAAAAAGAAATATTCCACCAAATTGTTTAGTTCCCCATACCATAATCAGCTTCTAAGCTTTCTGAAAACTGGCCTCAAATTTCTCTAACCTATTTGGGGATTCTAATGTGTAGATTTTAACTTTCCTTAGTACACAGGTTATTGATACTGTAAGGAGCAGTTTCAGTTTATGATTTCAAGGCCTACTACAAGATTCCTTTGTACCCAAGTTATGAAGGGGCTATTTATGAGCGATTATGTCAAGGCCTACTTAAAGGCTTCTTAGTTCAAGGATCATTGACACAATAGACCATAATGACTCTCTTGGCAATGTTATTGTCTGTTGAGTTAATGCACTTGTTAGCACACACAAAGCCTATGTGTTAAAGATCCTTGTGAATTTTTTTATTTTAAGTATATTATTAAGATAAGAAAAGAAATAAACAGAAATGTATATCTTTATTAATCAGTTATGCCTTATACCAAAGTAGCAATAAGATGTTATTTCAAAAATAATAGCAAGGTAGCCTTAATAAGCTTGCAACCTACTCAAAGAGCATATATTAACAAAAATTAAAACAAAAAACCCCATGAAAACTCACAACCAAGGTGAGAGACCTGTAGAGCAGAAAAATAGGGACATATATTTGAGTTTGTGAATGGAGAGGTTGGGTGGGCTGGACTCCCCTGGATTAATTAGATATTTACTTAAAGGTGGGAAAAAATTGCTTAGAGACAGCTGATCCTTCTTTTTCAGAACACTTTCAAAATAGAGTCCAGACTCAGAAATAGTCAGCAATTTTTTCACTTTTTCTAATTAATTACATGGAGATAGGTCCAACACTCGTAAATTTTTAGGACCAGAATGTATCACTATGATTATCCTGACTGATTTCTGGTGTGACAGAAAATTTCACCCAGCAATTCAAGCAATGGAATGGAAATATTCTTCCCTACACACAAATGAACCCTATTAAAACCAGCGATTTGCCATTGAACTAAAGTGTACCTTTAGTGAAGGAGAGTTATATGCCAGTTATGTCCATTGTAAGCTTTTGAACTGCTGATCAACGTGATGGAACGTTCAGAGACCGTCACTACAGATGAACCAATGACTAATGTAATGGTTAAACTATCCTTTATATATTGAAAATAACTAATTTTAAATTACAGCTAACTTACAAGCATATTTTAATCTAAAGTGAATATCACAAAGATAGAGAAAAATTATTAGCTCAATGTTTTTTATGCCTTTTTTCCCTCCAGAGAACTGAAATTTCTGGATTACAGAGTTCAGATGGAAGAGGATAATTTAGTATTGTTTTTACACAGAATTAGTTCCTATTATTTTTCTCTCACTTAAATATAGTTTTTGTTGTATGGAGACAAAATGAATAATCATGTTTTCTTCTAAAATGACATTGTTTCCCAGGATACATCCCTGACTTTTACAACCTTAATTATTTGAGGCATGCCTTGAACTTTTAACCTTCTTTCCTAAGCTCTGATGCTGTGAATGATGGTCTATCCTACTTGACACATAACTAGATTGTAGTTCAAAGTGGATGTCACAAACACTATGGTACCATCTGGAGCAAAGATTTGATTATCACTTTGGGATAAGCCCATAAGATCATAAAGTTACAACGTACTCTATTTTCTCCATTCCACTAATTCAGATTTCTGCAGTACACATATATCTCAATTTTCACTTAACCCTTTTTTCACTGCAAGTAATTTTCATGAAATAAATATAATTTTCAGACTAGATATTATAGTGCTGTAGTGCAGTTCTACTCATGAGCTGCTACAAGTCCAATGTAAATAGCTTTCTTTAACCTAGGGAAATGCTGTACAAGTCTTGGAGTGAAGGAGTCCTGAATTATCTTCCCATTGATTCCACTGTTGCCTTTAATCATTTCCTATACTCGAGAACCCTTAGGAAGTAAAACCTCACAGAAGGATGGTAAATGTCATTAATCATTTCCTGTACTCGAGAACCCTTATGAAGTAAAACCTCACAGAAGGATGGTAAATGTCATTAATCCCTTTTTAAAAATTTAGGAAATTCCACACAAAAAACTTTAAGTGAATATTAAGGTTGCGTTGCTAAGCAGTCAAAAGTCAGGATATGCCAATGGTAAAGCTTTGTGCCTGATTTTTAACTCTGCCTTCTTATTAAGAAACTGGACAAATCACATGACAAATCCAAAATAGTTACACTTTACATAAAATGTAGTCATAAATCTATTTAAATAACATACTGTGTAAATGCAACTATATAGATATATTTCTTCAGCTACTGAGATGCTAACATAAATGACTGTATGTCTGCAAAAAATTAGTCAGTTCAATATATAGTTCTTAGATACTGATAACATTTATTTAAATATAGAGTTAATGTGTAAATTTTCAGAAAGCCAGATCTTGAGTGGGGCTGAGCACCTTCAGCTTCCATTGAAGTCAGTAGGATATGCATGTCCATGTCATCTCTTAGAAGATGGCTTGAAATCAATGATATACTGGAATGCCATGACAGTGAAATTAGCAGTATGAGTATTACAAGATCTGTATATAAGATTTTAGAAAAAACAGTAGGATATATTATTTGAGAAATAATGTGAAATTGTGTGATTACTTTTATTGCACAAGGGGACAGGGTTAAGGTTGCATTTGCAACCTTAACTTTAACATTTCCTAATTTTTGAGTCCCTAGCGATGGCTGATACTCATCCCTCTGCCCCTTGCATATATAATTTTATTGCAGTAGGGAGGGAGTATCAAGGTGACTCAGTTGGCAGGTGCCTTCTCTCATTTCCTGATTAAAACACTGACAACAACCAGAACTCAAGAATCAGATATATGGATAGCTATAGTAATTTTTTACTTGCTTCTGTGGATTTCAGGAAAAGTAAAAAGCTGTAACTTCAGAATAATGTGATTTTTACTGCATATTCTTCAGCGCTACATAAAGACTGAAAACTGCACCAGGTGAGTGAACACAAGATATATAATATAACTCACAGAGGAAAAAATGCTTCTGATTATTAACCTGATGCTTTAGATTCCTAGAATGGTAAAGGCATTGATATGTGTAATCTCAAAACCAATTTTCATAAGGACCTAATCTTTCTGTCCTTGGGCTTAGATAATGATGTAAGTTACAGCGGAATAAATCTGGAGTGACTGATTTCAATGGAATGAGTGAATCCAGATTTGCACCAGTATAATAGAGATCAGAATCTGATCCAAAAAGTATAGAAGGAATTTTGCCTAAGAAAAGAATGCAGAATCAAGCTTTACATTTTCAGCTGTCAATGCTTATGTATTGTTTTAAGAACAACCATATGTAGCGCACTGGAAAGCTATTGAAATGGGAAATAAAATAATAGTACTTACAGTCATCTGCATTGACACAACAAACTAGAGACTGTACTACAACTTCCTAGTTTTCATCTATTATGACTATCAACAGAAAACCAGAAGGGAAGAACTTGAGAATGATGCAAAATACGTTCTGACAGAAAACCCTTTTCCTCAAGTGATACAATGCATCTGTTCAGTGTTTTGTTGGGTGTATGTGGAGTAAACCAATCAGGTAGTCACATCTTCAGCCAGAAAACAATTACACTGTACTTAACATATCCAAACATCTGTCACAATAATCACTCACACTCATTTAGACAGCAAAGAGAGAAGACTGTATACTGTTGACTTTTCATGACCTGACTGAGATAAGTAACAAATATACACAATTGTATTTATCAGGATACTGTAAAACCATTATGTTAAAGTTAAAATACTATCACCCACTCCTTTCAAAAAATACATAACAGATAAAAGTAGTATATTGCAACAATTGGAAAGCAACTGTAAACAAATTTCTTATGCTATTTACATTTTTATAGAAGTACAAAGTAGTATTTTTATTTTAAATAAAAAGGCGCACTTGGCACTTCATCAGATGATCTTACAAAAGGAGTTTCTTAAAGATTTAACTCAAAATTAATTTGTAGCTTCTTGTAGTACAATACTTTATAATACACCACATAGCTCTCAATTAAACTCTTTTGCATTATATTGGTTTCTGTGTTTTGTAATTCTCCTTTTGTTCCCTTCAGAGTATTTTCTATAATGAGATGAAAGTAAAAGTCAGAGAAGCAAGTTAAATTCCCTAGCTACTGTCAGATATTTTTTTTTATGTTTTGTTCCATAGAAGGTGACGGGGCTATTTCTTTGGAGTTTCGTCCCTGTAAATAATAATTTCAAAGGTTGCAATAAAATGTTGTTTAAACTGCTCTTGCATCAGCTCAGCCTGTAATGGGACTTCATTCAAAGGCCATGTTGTTTCCGGACAAGCAAAAGTACCAGTTGCCACCTCTCCTCGAGATATCAAGCGGTCAGGACCAGTCTTCCCAATCCCTCTATCTGCTTTCCAGACATAAGACTGAAATTAGTTGTTTGTTCTCAGTTCCTTATTTGTCTTGGGAACCAGCCAACAGAATTATTTATATAAGGGAACTGTGTTCCCTACCTCTCTTCTACTGAATCCTCTCTATCTCACAAGTGCAAAAAAAAAAAAAATTAAAAATGGTGTTTTTAAATTCATCCAATGAATGGCAATACTACCATTACAATGTTTTAACATAATTCATCATACCAAAGTACCAGATGTAGCTGTGATATCTGAACTCTGTTATGTATGATATATGGAATATAGGGTATATGCACTATATTTATTTACTAGGATTCACGTGGGGATTTACTGCAATTTATCCTTGTCTCTAGGTAGCTCCAATTACTGAACAAAACATCATAAACTATAGTTCACGTTTTCAAATATATAGGTCCACAATTTTTCAGTCAGTAGACCCCCCCCATCCCCACAATGGAGAAAAAATCCAAGACACTATATTCTACTATTTTCTACAATCCTACCACTAAGAAACCCACATCTTTCTCAACGACTTGCAATGTACCTAGAAAATTAACAAATTGAAGTTCTGGAGCATTAGTTGTATTACTATCCTTATAAAACAATAGGAACAGAGCGTGGATCGATATGATTTAGTGACACCTAATAGCTATAATAAGTCTGAGTATACACTGTGGATTATGGGCCTCTCCACTGAAGTCAATAGACTTACTGTAGCATAAAACTGGTGTAGTGGACTGCAGGATCAGGCCCTGGATGTTTCTAAATGTCTAAGCATATTCAGACTGATCTGGGTGCTCATGCTCATGTGCTGTACGTCATCAAACTGCCTGACCTCTTGAGTGCCTTATTAAACACTACAATTAGCACTTGCATATGCCATTTGATATCCATATGACAAATTGTGGTGCCATATGGTAAATTGAATTGTACTTCCAGCAGCCTCTGCTGCACTCTGCCTTCTGATCAATTTCTCAAGGATTTATTCTAATGTTCTAGTTGTCTGAGTAGCTTCAAACAGTCATTCATTATATAGGGAATATATAATAGTACGGTGTGTTAAAAAGTTCTTAAAGTTTTACAGGTTTTGGTTTGGGACAGCTGTAGTAATCATGAATATTATAAATGACTGTGTGTATGTAATAGAAAAGTAATTATTGTAATATACAAAGTTGGAAGAAGTAGCTTTTTTGAAGGGGACATTCAGCTTTTTTTTCAGTCCTATTCTGAATAAACTAACACCCAAGTGCTTCCTTTGTCTTGTTTAAATTTAATCTGGCAAGCACTGATGGTAAAGATAATATTGAAAAATCCACTTACTGCTCAACTCTCCTCTCCCTGCAAGATCTCTAGGGGCCGTATATATATGCTCATCTTTCATTAGAGACTGTAGGTTTGTTGATAAACTAGTGATACAAAAAGTGCCCTTAAAATTGTGCAGTGGTACATCAATGAACAACATGTCTCTTAGCAAAAACTCTTAGCAGAAATTCATGCTGTCGCCTATTGGGAGACAGCTTGCTTCCAATATTTTATTCATCTCTCTATTTCTGTTCCTTTCGTGATTTTACTCTAATTAGTTAAGAAACGAGTTATATTTTATTTAAATAACCTGTTCTCTGCCATAGCATTCTTCTGAAAGTGGCTATTTATTATAGCTATTAAGCAAAGCTTCACAAAATGTGGACTTGCTCTGATTTGAACATTTTATGTGTCACTGCTGCCGCCAAGTGACAGGAGGACATAAAACTCAGAGTTTCTAACTGCAGTATCCAAATAACGCTCTGTTCTCCTAGCCCACTCCAGACCCTCCCCTCTCACCACCTACACAGACACAATCTACCAAGGCTATGTATTCAAATCAGCCCTTTTGAGAGTATGTTGTTGTTTTAAGTGGATCAGGAAACATGGAGAAAATATAAATGCAGTAGCATTTAGAACTGTATAATATTCTCCTCCCAGGGTTCATATCCATGGGAACAAATGGCATGTAGGACTAAGGTAACTGAGAAGAATATTTCCACATTGGGATTTGTGTGTGTGTTTATTAACTTCTTTTAATCCCATGCAAACTGCTAATTTGCTGAAAATGGCCCTCAGAAAGCCAGATGACACGCCAGGGGAGCTGGGTGCACAGTAAGCTTATTACATATACAGAGAGATGCATCTAGATGCAGCAGCTGCTTCTCTTTTGCAACATCATTCTTGAACTGTACTAAGAGCTTTTCAATTGCCGTGACATTTTCAGTCAAAGACGTAGTAGTTGTTGCAGAGTAATATTTTACAGGCAATTACTTTATCTGATCACTGTGTAATCAGGGTAAGGACCAAAGCGATCAAGTTAAATCATTGCACAAAAGCAAGAGAAACAGAGGAATACATGCACAAAGAAAAAGGGTCTCATCTCATTAGCAGGTATCTGTGCTGCAGGGTCCAGAGCTGCACACAATGAGACTGGCTCTTTAAGACAATGCTGTGAAGTTGCCTCCTGTAGCTGTTGACAGGTCTGAATCCTCCCTTCCAGAGCCCATTGTGGCTACAGTGGGAGGTACCTGCAGAAAATGTGCTAAAGCTAGGCAGGGAGCAAGAGCTTTTCAATGAGCTCCCCAGCTGGAGAGGAGAAGCCACATTGAACAGCTAGACTGAGAATGGGCATGTGATGGAAAAGGGGGTCAAACATGGGTACCTTAGTGCCATTGGCTCTCTGAACACTACAGTTCAGGTTTCTGACATCGCGTAACATGCTTTTCTTCTGTTTGCTTAATATGCTGAAGTATTTAGCTTAAAAGCACTAAATGCTCTATTATGATGGGCAAGTTGTCCTACCCACTAATTATTGTGAGTAAGAAGGTCTTGCAGCACTTCATCTCTCTTTACACTCCCAATCTAGAGGCAGGTAGGAATTTTTCCTCCTTCAGCTTCTTCTCAATTCTGAACATTTTGAACACTAGTCAAAATAAGTTATCTGTTTGATTTACCCTGATTACAAAGCACAAACAAGGCTGGCTGGGGCTATATGCAGAGAAGAATTTCCAGAGTTTCATTATTATTATTATTTTAAGAAATAGACCTGTAAATTGTTTTGATTATATTTCCAAAGTGGCTGTGGGAGGTGGGTATAAAATACTGATCGATTGATTAATTGATAGATAGGTAGAAACTATTTATAAATCTTAGAAAACACAGTGAATATGTGAAAAAGAACCGTGTGTGTGTGTCTGTCGTAAGCAGTATATGTTTCCATACTCTGATTCTGTAAATAGGGTTGGGAATCTCTTATTATTTTTTTATATTGCAATAGGGCCCCTAGTCTTAAGAATTAAGAAGATTGGGCCTGATCTTGCAAATATATGTGCACATTGGTAACTTTTCTCAAGTAAAGTTTAGTAAAATAAAGAGTAGGTGTTAGCAAAGTCCATTCAGTAGATGAGGCCTATTCACAACCATTGACAACAAACGCCGTTGCCAGCTCTGCCCGCACATTGACTCTAGTGACACCATCACAGGTCCTAACCACACCATAAGGAGCTCATTCACCTGCACATCTACTAATGTTATATACGCCATGCTGTGCCAGCAATGCCCCTCTGCCATGTACATTGGCCAAACCGGACTGTCACTATGCAAAAGAATAAATGGACACATCAGACATAAAAAATTGTAACATCCATAAACCAGTCGGAGAGCACTTCAGTCTCCCAGGACACTCTGTAGCTGACTTGAAAGTTGCCATACTTCTACAAAAAAACTTCAAAAACAGACTTCAGCGAGAAACTGCTGAGCTGGAACTCATATGCAAACTTGACACAATCAAACTGGGTCTGAACAGGGACTTGGAATGGTTATCTCATTACAAGAAGTAATTGTCACTGTTCACACATTCTCACCTTCTAATCAATCAATCTAATCAATCAATTGTGAATAGGCCTCATCTACTCTAATTGAATGGACTTTGCTAACACCTACCCTCCCCATTGTTGTTCCTTACTCTTGGAGGTATATATATACTCCCTATCTGATTTCTGTTTCTTGCATCTGACGAAATGGGTGGCAGCCCATGAAAGCTTATGCCTGCAGAAATTAAATGTTAGTCTTTAAAGTGCTACAGGACTCTTGTTTTTGCTGTATACAGACTAACACGGCTACCCCTCTGGAACTTTTCACCATAGGTTGGTTGTGTGTTTAGTTCTGTTTGTAAACACCCCCCCACACCACCACTCCCGGTCCTCCCCCGAAAAGGTAAGAGATTGGCTCATCATTTCAGGCTTGTTTATGCTTTGAATGCATCTAGCTCCCTTTGAGAAACTCTCTCCTACATCTCCAACCCCTTTTGGACAAAACAAGTGAACTATTCATGCCAAAGAGTGTGTGGGTGGGTGGGTGTGGTGGGGGTGGGGGGAGAGGATGCCACCGACAAACCCTATTGAAATGCACTGGCTGTTCATTTACATTCACACTTTTTAAAATAAAAATGTTAACTAATGATGTTAAATGCTTTGCCAAAGGTCCTGGTGGGTCAGTTGCAGAAGTGCCATTTCTGCCTAATTAGGATTCTTGTGTGAGCCTGGGGCCTCCTGATGCAGCGGGTGACAAGCCGGGAGCTGACAGCTTCAATCGGCTCCACCAGGAAGGTTGGGTCGGTCATGTTTTCCAACTCAGCCAGGTGTTAGCTGAATGTGGGGGGGTCTTGGCCAGAACCGAGCTCTTGTTTGATCTCCCTTTTTTTTTACTCGCTCTATTTCGAGCTCTTCCCTTTGCCTGGCCCGTCTCGTGTCAAGGTCAAGAATGGGCTTGACTAAATCGGCAATTTCGTTTATCTCTGGGAGGTCATTAGCAGCCCTCCAAATAAACCTTGGGTATTGGTGCAGAAACAACACGGGCTCCAGAAACCACGCACTGCAGTCTAAATCTAAAAGCAGATGAGAGGAATGAATGCAGATGTTTCCAGGAAAAAAATTCCCTTTTACTGACTTGTCTTTAAGAGATATGCCTTAGAAACCGCAACTAGATATAATGAATAATACCTGCATTTACTAAATACCCCTGCCAGGGCACCCTGGATGCTGTACAGTTTAAAGGCTGTCACAATCATGAATCATTAATGATCTTGCATTTATATAACCTTTCATTTTGAGACTACGCAAGTAACTGCAACTCAATTTTTCTTTCAGAAATCAAAATAAAGCATTCCCATTCTTTTGTCAACACTCTAACCCATTGCCTCCTGCTGGAATACTCTCTCTCTCTTAGATGTTGTGACATGTAAATTAGATTATAAACTCATTGGGGGCATGGACTTTCTTATTGGACTATCCTGAGTTAGTATGAATTACTGATGCTTTGAGTTCTATAGAGCTAAACTGGTCTACATGAGCTGAGAACCTGGCACTATATCTTGAAAGCGCCAGGCACAACTGCGACATTTTATAAATAATAATCCTGGGGAAACTGATGGCACAAAATATTAGAATAAAACCCAGATTATCCTAAATTTATTTATCCAAAATATCCAGTTGCATAGTTTTTTGTTTTTTTTATCATTTGCATTAGAAACTCTTCCATTTAAGCAAATGTATTTCATGCCCTCCCTCCCTCCACTATCTGAAGAATTCAAACTTTACTGCATGTAGGAATCATTTTGTACACTACTGAAATGCAGCCTGCTCTAGGGTGAAGTGTAGTAACTGTTTAATAGTACAAAGCAACATCACACAATAATTTAGAACAGGAAATGATTAAGAAAACTATATCCTGTGTTGATAATTGCATACATAATATACAGCAGCAGTGATGATTTTTTTAAATATTTGGTAGGAAAAATGTAACTGGAATTAGAATGCTGAATTTCATATCTTTACTCTTTCGAAAAAATGTATCTTGAAGTCTCCTCTCCTTCTCCACACCTACCTCCACCCCTCCAAAAGACAACTCTGCCAAATTGAACTCTGGGGGGAAAAACAAGTACAAATCCATTGAACGCAAGAAAGTTGTACCTGTAAAACAGTGGGAAATTGGCCCTGCAAATCCATTTGGGTTCCAATGTCCCTTATGGCAGCAAGGTCTATGGGGTGAATCACCAACATTCTGCTCCTGAAAGTAATTCAGTTCCAGTAACCTATGAAACACTTTCTTCCAATAAGGAGCACTCTCCTTAAAGCAGCAAGATAATTATAAATCGGGATAGCCAAGGGTTCATGTGCTCAGTTTATCAGGACTGAACCCCAGTCTTGGCAAAAGAGATGTTGATATTGTTATTAAAGTGATGAGGTAACTGCAAGAGCTGTATATTTCAATAGTTCTATTATACAGCCACATTAGAAAAAATTCTCTGATCTACACTGTGGGTCTCTAGTGAATATCCAGCATTCATGCCGTTGCCATTAATAATAGTTCAGCAAGCAGAACAGATGCAGGTCAGGCAAGAGAGTTCCACAGTGCAATTTGCAGAGGGGATTTTTTCCTTTCAACTGGATTATGTGGGAAAAGAATTTTTGCTTGTGTTGTGCATGTGGGAATACTTCTGTAGTACTCTATGTCCTGGAGGACACTGAAGTGAAAGACACTGAAGCTGACTGCTCAATATTACTGTAATATTCATTGTCCCAGCATCCTGAATAGAGTTTAGCCTACCTGCAATAGATTTGGGCCTTTCTGGTCAGATGATAAACATCGCATTGAACTGGTTAACTGCAGAGTAATAGCGATGGATTCTTATCCATTAAATGTTCAGTTAAATACAGTTGAATCATAACCAGCTGCATGTTGTCTGACATCTTCACTTGCCGTACCAATATCTAGGCTTATGCATGTTACCACAGTGAGCATCAGCTGGAGTTAGGTGTATGCCTGGAAGAGGAACTAACTCCTTTAACTGAAATGGAAAGTGCTTGTTGTGGTTTATCTGCTGAGCACTGAAAACATGGTGTGCACTTTCCAGATGGGTACAGTATACAGGAGCTTGTTGTTGAACAGGTACGTCCAAGATCTATCCACCAACTACTGCAGGAAAAGCGGTGGCCATCCAAACAGTTTTCTAGGCAAAGAGTCAGGTTGGTTTTAATTTATGTATTTTTATTTATCAAAATACAGATCAACATTAATGTTATTTTAAAAAAAAACACTGAAGTCTTTCTTTCAGTTCCTGTCTTATCTTCTTGCATCTACATATTACAGCACATATTAGAGCCTAAAGCGCATGTATGGTCCACTTGTGGATAGGTCAAGGAAGCATATTGTCTTGACCCCACAGGGAATCTGTGCAAAAGGTTGTAAAGCTGCAGCCTAGTCTAACGTAGTTAGCTTTTTGTAAGGTTGCTGCATGCATAAATCTAGCCAGCATGCTAGACAATCTAGCTCAACTGCTTGGACAAAGTAGACACAGTGGGCTGAGTTAAGGAGAGTGCTAGCCTTTAATTGAATTTATTTTCCATTTCTGGGTTCAAACCAGAACCTTGACGTTACTTCAACTGTTTTCTCTTTACATTTCACTGCATGTCCCAGTTGTATTTGAAGATACCTACATATATACTGTTCCAACATAGTAGGCAGTTTGCTTTCCTCTGTTGAGAGCTCTTTCATGTGTGCATTGTTCTTGCAAGTCATTTGATTATTTTGTTTTTTCATCTAACAATTTCTCCTCCATTTCTGCAATGTAAATAAAGAAGCAGCTCCTTTCTGTAAGTATTTTCAAAGTAAGGTCTTTTGTAAATGTACATGTAAAAAAGCAGATGTGTAAGGTTAAATCATGCTATGTGGAGGGAAGAGAAGCCATGATCAGCTGGGACCCTCCTCTGTTACAGGAATCTTTCTAGCCTGGCAGATCCTTATTGCTGGGGGTCAGGGTAGTGTTTTGCAGTTTCTCAATATGGAGGTTGGGACAGCCCAAGCCTGACACATGCTGTAGACTGCAGCATATGCACTAGCTATCTGGTGGTGCTAGACATGTTCCTTGGGGATGCAGTGTGCATTAACCAATGCATATACCACTCACTGTCTGGAATGCCATGGAAAGGTGGTGCCAAGCTGCTTGTTTGTGGGGAAATAACTCCTGTGCAGCATAGGCCAGGACTGAATGCTGAGGGCCTGATCCAATCCCCACTGACTTCAGTCAGTAATGATTCAGGCCCTTAGCGAATTTACAGATTTTTTTTTCATGTTTTAGATTTTATTTTAATTTTGTTATGAAATCAGCAGAATCTATTCATTGCTGAAATATACTGACATGAGGTTATGAAAAGTCATAGGGGGAACAGATTTCTTTCCTCCAGATGGAAGCTTTAAAACAACAGGGAATAATTACATGGAAATGCAGGAATCCTCAGGTAACTGATCGGATTTTATCTGCCTGATCCTTGCATGATGTGAATAGAAGATCGACCTGTTCCTGAACTCTCTTTGCGGTTTCAAGGAATGACTTAAACAAGATCAGCTAAAACAATTATATTAGATGGGTTTTAATGATTGGGCAAACCAATTCATCAGCTTGTCTCCCATTGGTACTTCTATTCCATTTTCATACACAGTCTGACTTTATAGACTGGGTTCTTCTATAGTAGACAAAACCATTACAAATCATTTTAAAAGGCTTTAGAGCGCAATTTATAACTTGCCACATGAACTAAATACTTTTAGAGTAGGAGCTCCTGCATATGATGCACAAATGGTAACATTTTAACAGTGCACCATTATGAATGAGTTTCACCTGCTGGATTTTTTTTTTTTTTTTTAAGGACAGACAATGTGCTCAGCAGTGTACAAGGCAAAATTAGACCATTCCTGCCCTGAAGAGTTTCTGATTCCACCCTTCACCTGCACGCTGATTGTTTTGGACCAGACCCTGAATCCCTTGCTGGACTCCACCATGTCTGGTGTGCCTCATCCAAGGAGCCTGTAGGCGGTTGATGCAGCTACACACAGTAATGAGGAGGAATCTCGTCTAGGCCTCAGAGGCATGTTTGCATCCTTCCCTTCTATTCAGCCAGTCTGCAAGGTCTGCTGTTTATCCACATGCTGAAGGCACAAACAATTGCATCCTGAGCCCTGGCCTACACTTAGGGTGACCAGACAGCGAGTGTAAAAACTCAGGACCGGGGTGGGGGATAATAGGTGCCTATATAAGACAAAGCCCCAAATATTGGGACTGTCCCTATAAAATCAGGACACCGGGTCACCCTATCTACACTACACACTTATGTTGGTGTAACTATATCGCTCAGGGGTGTGGAAAATCCACACCTCTAAGCAACAGACTTATACTAACCTACCTGCTGGTGCAGATAGTGCTATGTTGATGGGAGGACTTCTCTTGTCAATATAGCCACCGCCTTTTGGGGAGGTGGAGTTATTACGCTGATGGAAGAAGCTCTCCTATCAGAGTAGGTAGTGTTTTCACTATGTGTTACAGCAGTGCAGCTGTGTCTCTGCAGCACTGTTAAGTGTAGACAAGCCTGGAAGGGTAGACAGAAAATTATTTGCAAATTACATCTTCAAAAGATTTAGGTATGTCTCCATCTATTGGTTGGGAAGAATTCAATAGTAGAGAAGTCCAAATAGAGATTAGTTTTTCTGGAATGGATAGGTGTTTCACTATGTAATCCAGCTGTAATAATTTATAACATTAAAAATAACTTGTTTCATATGGTGGCAATAAGGTTTTTGACTGCTGTGTATTTGGCCAGTAGGTTAAAACATGTTTAAAAAACAGTGAAACAAGCTACAACCTTTTTCAAAGCCTGAAAAACATCCACGGTATTGCAGAGAGTCACTGATAGAGAAAATCTGTAATGAAACTATTCTACAACATAGTCGTTCTATCGTTGATCATCTGGCAAGATAAGAGTAGAAGCAGGACTTCTCATTGTCTTTATCTAAACCTTTGGAGGCATGAGCAGAGGGTATTCCAGCTGAACATGATAGATCAAATTCCATAATGATTAGCATCTGTGTTGTTTAAGTAATTAGATTCCATGACAGTTAATTAAGTGATGACACATGGTCATGAGTAGTATAAATGGCTGCTTTTTGCATTTACCAGACCTGAAAGTCATTTGTTGTGACTATGCCAATGTTGCTATACTGGTAAAAAATTACACACAAATGTAGTAATGAATATAGTTCAAGTTTTTAATATTTTTAAACAGGAGAATAAACAATAAGGCCAATGATAATACATATAAGGTCAAATCGTATAGTCCTTACTCAAGCAAAATGCAAGGTTAAGGAATATATTCTGATGAATTTACACAAACATCCTCTTTGAGGTTAACACGTGTTCTCCACATGAGGAATGAGATAGCATGATCTAGCCCAGAGTCAACAGGAAATTTACCTGGATAAGGAATAGAGACTGCAGAATTTGCTGTTATTTTTTCTGTTGCTTTCATGTTATACATTAGAATAAATAATAAAGGGTGAGCAAGCACTTCTCCCAAGAGTCTGTCTTCTTGCACTCCCAAATCTGAGTTTTTAATTTTTTTTAATTACTCACCAGCGCTTATGGTTGCAAAGATAATGTGAACTATGAGTATAAATCAATGCAGAAATGTCTACCCAAGTGTGCAGAGATCTTGTAAAAATAATTCTGAGATCTTAACTCTTCTCCCATTCATTTCAATGAGTTGTTGTCTCTGAAGCCTATTGACAACATTTCAATATGTCAGGATTAGCTACTTCACTGTTGTTAATTTCACACAAGAAAGAAGAGGATAATAGCTTCAAGATCTGCACAATTTGCTGTGAGTGGCATCTAATTTTGCATCAGCAGTGTGTGGAGTGTGGCTGGTGGGTGGACTTTGAGATTGTACCACGACTTTTCTCCTAATCTGACTCCTGCGTGCAGTGCACTGCCATCTTGGAACTGGGCCCAGTTATGAATCTGCTGGGTCCAAATACTCTGCCATCTTGTATGCAATACTATAATCTTAGTTTGCTTTCCATAACCCATTATATGGTCACACTTCAGATAGCATATTTGGGCCCTGCAGAGAGAAGTCAGGAGCCTCCAAGGTGAAAAGATAGAACAGAAATGAAGTGGATGGAGAGAGAAAACCAGGCATACAAATAGGCTGTCTTGTCACCTACAGCTGCTCTTATGGGTGGGAAATGCTAGTAGGGGGCATCAACCCATGCCTGGTCGATTTGAACACCTTTTTTTCTTCCAAAGACAGATGCAGCTTCCATCCCTCCCTCCCAAACAGTAACTAGACATTATTCACCTTATCCACTTTTCATTTCTTTTCTTTTCTTTTTTTGCATTGAAAACTACAGTGTTTTGTGGAAATGTGTTTTTCTTTTTCTATTACTCCTAGCTAAAGACATACTGTATCTCCAAACTGTTTTGATAGATTGCACAGAGAAGAAAATGATTCAGAGGGGGAAAAAATCTTTGAATGTATTTTTTTAAATATATTAGTACTAAAGCTACCTTTAAACTCCCTGCAGGTTTAATGAGTGCCTGTTAAATTTTCTGGGTAGAGAAGAATAATTTGCCAAACAAAATCCTCACTGTAGTACATTGGTTGCTTAACTATCTTTTCAAAAAAAAAGTCAGAACAAATGAAAAATTGATCTGTTTGGTCACTGAAATATTAAATTGTCTTATCTGTCACTTGTTCAACATTGGTTTCTTAGAAGGGAAAACAGCAATCACAATCAAGAGTTCTCCAGTGCCCAGAAGAAAATAGAAGCTATAAATGGACAGATGAATTATGTGCTTCCAGTGGTTTTCAAGGGAAGCATTTACCAAGGGAGAAAATTGTTTTAATCTTATAACAACCAACGAGTAGATTTTGTAAAACATGGGACACCTACACATACACTTATTTTTTGTTACATAGGAACACACACAAAATAGATTTCAACAAATATGGATGCAAAACTGGCTTTTTCTTTGTTCACTGTGTTACTTTAAATCCTTAACAAATATCTGTGTAGCACACTTTGGAGACCTAAACACATTGGAGGAGCTGACTATTCAGCCTTTTACAGTATTCAAAAAACAGAGCTATTCCTGGCAGTTGCTGAACAGTCTATTCAAATGGGAAGAAGGAGTGTAAGTTTTAGACATCGGGGGTTTAATTTTTCATTACTTTCTTTATGGAAGGGTGGGGAGAGGAGAAGCTACAGCCCAAACTTGAGAATTTGGAGGTGGCTGTTATTTTTTTAACTCTTCAGCAGGGACAGGGTTTGTATGTTTATGCCTGTTTCTGGTGTGCTAGGCATCAGCTGGAGGAAAATACATAGCTGCAGTTCTGCCTCTAGGAAGCATTTACAGTCCCCAACTTTTGACTAATGAGTCCTGGCCACAGGAAAAAGATGTATAGTTCATTTTCTCTTGCACAGTTACAGCCCAGGTATATGAGAGCTGCTTTTGTATTGATGCAAAGTATGCACCAATAGTCAAAAAGTTTCCCTTTTTACAGTTGATAAAGAAATTAAACAACTTCTGGAAAAAATATCAGGATGTTTTCAATAATCAAAAGGATTTAATTCTCTTTTGGAGAAAAGTAAATAAAACCATGTAAATCTAAAATGGTGTCAATTATCAAATGTAAAAAGGGACAAAATATAATCTATAATAACCAACATATTTAAATCCATCATTGATTTCAACAGGATTTGACAGGAAAAGTAATAGAAATGGTGAGCAGTTCTATAAAGTGTTCATCTCGTTCCTGAATGGACAGTTGAGAAGACTGAATTCTTGTCAAGGAAAATGGAGTACTCCTGCTATTATTGTTGTGCTGTGCTGTGCTGCTAACGTGACAATGAAATTTACCTGCTACCGGAGTTCTCTCTGTTTGGTGTTTGTCAAAAGCCTTTAGTTTACCCAAAACTGTGTGTGTGGGGAAACAGTTTATCTTTTTATGGGTTAGAATGACCTGATGAGGTTTGGGGTTTTTCTTTAGTTCCTATGTGTGTGGAATAGAGCTCATGAAGTTGGCCTCATGCAGCTGAGGCTAGAAATCAGCTCATTGTGTATGGCTAGCAAATATTTTAAGATAATTTTCCTCCATAGAGTTATGTGGAAGTGTGTGCGCATTGCTGATGAGATAGATTGGAAATTTAGGGCCTGCTCCTGCTCCCTTTGAAGTACTTTGGTGTTGTGTAGGATCTTGCCCTTAGAGCTGTGTGAAGAAAATGTTTGAGATGGACTAAAGGAGAAGCAAATGAGTAAGGAGGTTTCTAAAGCAAGGATTCAAGACAACCAATGTGGGTTTGTCTCTGAGACATTAATCTTCGTTCCTTCAGTTCTTTTCACTTGTGCGAAGTAATTATTAAATATCAACTCAGTAACTGCTGGTCATGGATAATTCCAACTGGAATCACCACCTGACCAGTGTATCTGTTTTAAGTCTGGCCAAAGTGCCTGGGTAGCTCCCACTTCGGTTATTTTAATAAGGCCACTGATTTTGGGGTGTATGTATGGGCAGAGATTCCACTGGGTATCTTGTTCTTGGTTGTATGTGAATGCTGGTAGCAAGAGAAAGTATTCGGTGCTTTTTCTCCTGAAATCCTTTGGAATCAGGTTTAACGGATGATAAGTCAGCTTAGTGCTAGTAAGGAGCAGGACTCAGGAGCAGGTTGTATTCATGTGTAAATATTCCTACTAGAAGTTTATGAATCTTTATTCCAGGTTCTTGAATTCTGATAAATTTCAGGACTGAATTCAGGTTTTTAAAGGTCAGTGCAATACCGTTAAGGAAAGAAATTGATGTGGGCTGGGTAACATGTACAAAGAGGAAGCAGAAAAAGGTATTTGTTCCTGGAGCTTATCAATCAATTCCAAATCTAGTGGTGGACGAAGAAAGGAAAACAAATGTGAGGAATTGTGGCACTTTGGGAAACCAGACCTTGTACCTTGGAACTGATGTGAACAGCAAGTAGCAATGCCTGGTGCCCATATGATGGATATCATGTCCTTGGCACACCTGATTTTGGCTAGGATGGACTTTATTCATTTGGCCATGGACATAAGAGAAATGTGGCCACAGGGTCACTACATAGGGGTACATGTTCCACTCTACTCTGATATGGAGGAGACCAAATGGTGGAATCTGCAGGAATCTGAATTTAATTTGACGTATAAATGAGGAGCTAGTGTGCTGCAGTGGACAGGGGTTCTAGTCCAATATCTGCCATTGACATGCTGTGAAATCTTGGGCAAGTCCAGTCACCCTCTCTTTCCTTTGCTTTTCCTTTCTGCAAATCGGGGATAATTATACTTTTCTTTCTTTGCAAAGCACTTTGAGATCTATGGATGAAAATCATGCTCTGAGAGCTAAATATTCTAGATTCTGTGTTATTGTTTCAGATGTATATCTATGACATAACAGTAGGTGCTTTTTGGGCAGCACTGGCAATTTCCGAGGTGGCAACACTTATATTTAGACTTTGTTTTAAAAAAGGGTTAGTCTGAATTATTACTTTAGATTTTCAGACAGACTGGTTACTTGGAACTTCTACTGGACACTTTTTTATAATTATGAATAGGAAAATGTAATTCAGTGTTTGCTTGATTGGAGGTAAGACCATGTATAGACCCAAATCCTTATACTTCAGCATATGCAATCTCTTGACTATGAATGAAATTAAAATAATATGTGGCAGTGTCAGAAATTTTTCAGCCTGGCGAGTGCTCAGAGGGACAGCACACTACATGAGTGCGGTCAAGTGTTACTGACATAGGCCTAAGCAGTACGCAGAACTGCTTGAGGCCCAATCCTGCATTCTTTACTCAGGCAAAACTCCCCTGTTGGATGTAAGGACTGCGGGACTAGGCTTGTGTTGGTCTCATTTGATGTAAGGGGTTGTGCTTTAAATAAACATCCATCTGTATGCTGCCATCTGTGATACTCTAAGGGTTAATTAGACAGAGAAAATTACCTAATCTGTTGTTGCAGATGGGGATTCAAGTGAGGAAATTCTGCTGTTATGCTAAGACCCAAGATCTGAATTGTTTTCTTAGAGCCCTATCTATAAAAATGTTTCTCAGCACTTTTCTTACCATTTTTTGTTTTAGCTTGCAAAGAAAATCCTAAAATGTGCTAATTCATTACGCTTCTATTCATCCAGGGTGACATTACACCTTCTGCAGGAAACCCACATGGGACTCTGTGCACCACTAGAATCTCACTTAAGCCTTGAAGTGGGATGCAAATGGTGCACAGAACCATGTTGCAGGCTCTCTGCACAAGGCTGAATTTCACCCACAGTACACTGCTTTCCCTGCTTCTGCTTGGCATAACGCTAAATGGGGTGAAAAATCAGACATGAAAGGAGTGTTAGGAATGACCAGGAGCACAGATAACACACCGAAGCACGGAGTGCCTGGGGGCAGGGGAGAAAACATAGAAAAGAATCCAGAAAATTGGGATGCAGAAATAACTACAGCTCTAAGGCTTTGACAACTTAACTGCTGACCTTTTCCGCATTGAATGGCTGGGGCATTTTGCAGTGCTGCTCAGGTGGGTGGCATTAGATGCCTCAGCAATGTAGTTCTCATCTTTTCATCTTAGGTAACTATCTTCAAACACTTATTTTTAAATGTTATGATTTAATACCCATAAAGAGAAACCAATCAGCAGGCAAGAACTGGGTCACAAATACTGCCAACATAAACAAAAGAAGAAAACATATCCCATTCTGTGCAGCTTTCAATGCAAATCAGAGAATAAGAATATGAAAAGGGTCCATCAATCACAGACAGATAAAGGGGAAAGAACTCAGGTGGATGTGTCCATCTCTTGATGAAATTAATTAACCAAAGTGCTTACTAGGGAAAAACAGGCCAGATCTCCAAATCCTTTCCAGCAGCTTTGTGCTACAAAAATTGGCCGGAAACGCTAGGTAATGGGACAATGGGGGATTCCCCAGCATAAGGGGTAGAAAGGGAAGTGCACTGTGCTGTGTCAGTCCCCCTGCCAACAGAACAGACCGTAAGAAACCATTTCTGCCATTGTAACTTAGCAGCCTAATGAGAATTGCATTGTTTACTCAACAGCTAAATTTAGCCCATGGATAGTATGGGAACTATATTAGTCTAGGAAATTGTTGTTTTTTTCCCCCACCCCGTTACCTATTTATTCTGTTGGAGGCCCTTCTTAAGTGTTCGTATTTTGAGTCAATATAGAAGGTCATCAAAGCTACGTGTTTTGACAAGTCCTCGCCTCTGCATGCATTTGGGAAGGTTCTTTAGGTGCCTCCCAAGTCGAGAGATATAATTTGAGTGGAGAAAATTATGGTTCATAAAGTGCTCCTCTTAGGTGATGTGACTATGCTTAGACCACTGCAGGATGGCCTACACTGAGAAATGCATATTTCCATACAAATTACAGTATACTGCTGTCAAGAGATCAATTAGAATGTCTGAAACCAAGACCTCTCAAATATCTCCATTCAGTCTGCCATTCAAACAAGATGAGAAATACTTTCAATTGGTGTAAAGAATTTGAACTCTTTCAGAGACTGTGTAGAGACTGTTGGAAAGTAGCATTCCCTGGAGGGCGGGACTTACAGAGTTGGTAAGATCCAACAAGGGATTTTTAAGGGTTCTGCAACCTAACACTTTGTCTCCTACCAAGAGAGAATTACAGAACCTGCTGAATATTGCAGAAAGTGTGATAGATATTTTCATTGGTCACCACGGTATAAAACTCATTGTAACAGTTACCTGTAAATCAATCAACGTGATCATCTTTTATCTATAGACTCTTTCATGTGGAAAAGCACTTTACAGATTGTGTTGTACATACCAGAGGAATTGCTACACCCACTGCTGAAATGAAATATAGCAATTGTTTAATAGTGCACAGCAGCATTATACAGTTGTTGACAGGAGATGAATACTTTAACAAACTGAAACTATGGAGGGATATTTTTAAGACAGCAGAATAGAATATCCCCTTCTCCTGTGAAAATTACTATGAGATCTTTAAATGACTAAAAGTTGTCAAGACTTCTGTTTGGCATTTCATACAAAAGATAAATCATCTTGATGAAAGAGAGGTTAAGTTCCTAGAGTCACAGGGTCCAATCCTACACATACTGTAGTCAATGGCAAAAAATCCCCTGGATGTCTGTGATGCGTGATCAGAGACCCAGATTGAAGCAAGTTTAATTGAAAATCCTGTGATGTCTCAGTGGGTCACCTGGAGTGGAATTTGTGCTTCTGCTATCTCTTCCAAACTACATTAGGGTTTTGCATGCCCTTAGAAATGCCCTTGGACTGTCGGGAGAAAATAGAGAGCATGACTTGAGTGCAGAGGTTGTTTAAACTTTAGAGAAATCTGACAGGTAGGAAACTGTCAGCAGAGAAAACTGGTAGAGGTTTTGAAAGCTGCTCTATGAAGAAAAATTCTTCTTCATGAGCGACAGGCCTGTTAATTACGGATGTATACGTTTATCAAATGAAGAAGTGATTGAAACAGAATTTAATGTCTGAACTGAAAAAGCCACTAAAATAAAATGAAACTGATTTGTAGTTGAGTCCTTGTGATTGTATTTAATAAACTTAAACATACATTTTACAGATATCAGTTGCTTGAAATGCACTACTATATTTGCACCAGTAATTTTTGACCGAAGCACTGAGTAACTTAAAATATTTTTGTGCTGTTTTTAGATGAATATATACTTCTCCTAGCAGTCAGGAAAGTGTTTTTGACTAGTAAGACAATATTTATTCCCTGGCAAACCAGTGCTTTAATATTAATAAATCTGTTAATTTAACAAAATCGTTCCTTGTAATTAAAAGCATTAATTTTAAAAAAACAACCCTGATTTAAAGACAAGGTTCCTTTTCACTTTTAAATGATTTATTAGGTGTTAGCCCAAAGGCAGTATTAGAGAAGTCTCTCATAATTATTTCAAAAAGTACTGAATTCTTGGGAACTTATAACTCTTGTAAATGAGTTCCCTGGTGGAATGTTAATGCTGTCTGGGGGCACTGCATTTTCTCATTAATTTATTATACATCTTCTCGCAGCATTTGTTTGTAAAGGAACTCCTGATCTTCATGGCATCATAAAGGCCTAAGGCCTGACACTATTCTTGCATGAGGAGCAGAGTCCTGCTCCCATGGACACAGGAGTAGGCCCTAAAATAAGTGTAGGTTTGGTTTGTAATAAGGTAGGCCAAGATTTTTAAAGTGATTAATTGCTCGGTTTTGTTCAACATCTTTATTAATGATCTGGAGGATGGGGTAGATTGCACCCTCAGCAAGTTTGCGGACGACACTAAGCTGGGGGGAGTGGTAGATACCCTGCAAGGTAGGGATAGGATACAGAGTGACCTAAACAAACTGGAGGATTGGGACAAAAGAAATCTAATGAGGTTCAACAAAGATAAGTGCAGAGTCCTCCACTTAGGAAGAAAGAATCCCATGCACAGCTATAGACTGGGGACCGACGAGCTGGGCAGCAGCTCTGCAGAAAAGGACCTGGGGGTAACGGTGGATAAAAAGCTGGATATGAGTCAGCAGTGTGCCCTGGTTGGCAAGAAGGCCAATGGCATATTGGGCTGCATTAGGAGGGGCATTGCTAGCAGGTCACGGGAAGTGATTATTTCCCTCTATTCGGCATTGGTGAGGCCGCATTTAGAATATTGTGTCCAGTTTTGGGCCCCCCAATACAAAAAGGATGTGGACAAGTTGGAGAGAGTCCAGCGGAGGGCAACAAAAATGATTAGGGGGCTGGAGCACAGGACTTATGAGGAGAGGCTGAGGGAACTGGGCTTGTTTAGTCTGCAAAAGAGAAGAGTGAGGGGGGATTTGATAGCGGCCTTTAACTACCTGAAAGGGGGTTCTAGGGAGGATGGGGCTAGGCTGTTCTCGGTGGTGGCAGATGACAGAACAAGGAGCAACGGTCTCAAGTTGTAGGGAGGGAGGTCTAGGTTGGACATTAGGAAAAAGTTTTTTACTAGGAGGGTGGTGAAGCACTGGAATGGGTTACCTAGGGAGGTGGTGGAATCTCCATCCTTAGAGGTTTTTAAGCTACGGCTTGACAAAGCCCTGGTTGGGATGATATAGCAGAGGTTAGTCCTGCTTTGAGCAGGGGGTTGGACTAGATGACCTCCTGAGGTCCCTTCCAACTCTAATATTCTATGATTCTATGATTCTATGAAAATAGGCTGGGATGAGCTCTTCACCCTGTTTCAACCCCTTTACAACACTGTAGGGGCTGGAGAGGCATAAAGGGCCCTCAAAAAGTCTTGATTCCAGCCCAGGGAGGATTCCCCTAGAGCAGGCACTGAGTAGGACCGTTCTAAAACTGCCTCTAAGGACCTTTCACAAGTCCTGGCATGCTGGGGGCAGGAGAGGGAAAATAGGAACGATGTGCTGGGGGCTGAATCATGGCACCCAGCACTGCAGAGATTTGAGGCAGTGCTGTAGTCCATGGGGCTGGAGGAGGAAACTGCTGTAATTTAGCTGCTCAGTCTGTCCAAATTATTCTGGGGACACCAGAGCAGCCTAGGATCAGGAGGGTGCAAAAGCAAATTAAAGCCAATTTAGCCCATCCTCCCCCCTAGGCTGTGAGCTCTGTGCTGCACCTCTTAGAGGCACAGCACAGAATTCCCATCCCTGGGCATCACTGTGGATAGCAAACAAAATCTTAAATGGTATCAAAAAAGGAATAAAGAATAATGCTGAAAATATACAGTGCCATTATATGAAGCAATGGTATGCCTTCACTTAGAAATCTGTGTTTGCTTTCGGGTACTCTGTCGTAGAACGGACATGGCAGAAATAGGAAAGGACCAGAGAAGAGCAATGAAAATGATTAGAGGCTTTGAAGGAGTTCCATATGAAGAGATTATGAAGATTAGGATTATTCAGCAGGAAATGACTAAAAGGTGACGACGTGATACAAGTACTGATATGCAACATAATGAATGATCGTCATTTGGGCATCCCTATGTATTCTTTCTCGTAATATAAGAACAAGAGATGCAAAATGAAATTAGAAAGCAACCAATATAAAAAGAAAGCAAGGACATTTTGTTATATAACACTGTGGAACTCATTGCCACAAGGTGCTGGTTAAGGAAGAACATAGGATTTGACATTTGTATAATAATTATCTAGGATTTACAAGGAGTATCAGTCCTAATTTGTTTGAGAACATAGTGTTTGGATTAATTGTTAGGAAGAAACTTCTCCCATAGGCATGTAATTGCACTGGTGTCCATTCTGGGGTCTAAATTCCTCCTTTTCCAAAGCAAGTTTCTGGTCTCTACTACACTAAACGATAGCAGATTAACTTCCCATTGATTTGGATCTGGTATGACAATTCGTATGATCCAAAATATATTATTTTATTTTTTTAAACAAACTCTCAGGGTTTGTTCCCATTGCAACTAAGGGTGTGCTGCTGTGGCTGCACCAGTATGACAGCTTAGCACCAAATGTAATAAGAGTTCTATCTAGCTTCAGTGCCACAACTGAAAAACAAGGTATGTTTCAAGGCTGGCATTGGCTTCCCTGTGTTGCAGAAGCTGAACGAAGTTTTTACATAGTCTTGGCTCTTAAGTACAAGGCACTAAAGAACAAAATTAAATTGTGCATGGCTGTGTGCAGAGCACCTAGGACCAGATGGTGCAAGTTCCATGCACCATCTGGTCCTGAGTATGCAAAGGAGAGGAAAGGGCAAGGAGCCTTCCTGGCTGTTAAGCTCTACTCCCATGTTAGTACATTTGCTGTCCCTGCACGTCTACACAGTGGCAAGCAAAACTGATTAGGTGCACAGGGCCATGCCTGCTGCACCCTCTCTTACATTCTGTAGAGTTCAGGTACAGTGTCTACCAGATCTCCCCGATGCCAGCACATCTCTGCTCTGCCCCACAGGCTTGATATAAAACCCATTGAGATTAATGAGTCTTTCCGCTGATTTCCATGGGTAGGCCCTTTGGGTTCACGGCAGTTTCTAAAAGGTACAACCGAGTCCATTAAGTGTTAGGACAGCAAGGCGTTGTCAGCAGAGAATGGAGGTTGGATATATCTAAGAAGGACAATCACTGCCACTCAGGTTAAAAAAAAATGGTGAAACATTATTAGATAATTAAAAGCACATACATATGCATTGACTGAAACCAGTCCAATACTTAAGAACACTCATTTTGAAATAGTCATGTAATTTTTAACTCTTTCTGATTAGCCGGTGAAGTAATTAGCTTTTAATTTTTTGACAGACATACTCACTATGTGTAAATTGAAGAATTCAGTAATTTAGGTTTCCTGATGGAATATTCTTAGTCTAACATTGTATGTTTCAGCAAAGTGTATGTGGTATTACCTCAATTAAGTTATACCCAGATATTGGAGTTAGTCAAATTTAAAAAAAAAATCCTTTTTATAGACTTATTTTGCACAATTTTATAACTTTTAATATGATATTAGAAAAAAGAACATTGTGATACTATTTTTAATGGGGCAATTTTGTAAGGTAGTTTTAAAATAGAAGATTGGGAGAATTAATAGAAATTAAACATATGAGAGACCTATGAAAATATACTAAGGCGCCTGCATTAGTGTTCTATGAGAATCCTGTAATTGGTGTATCGTGCCACAGGATGGCAGTGTATTGTAGGAGATAGGCTAAGAGCCTGCTTCACAGTCTCTCTATGGGACTTTGCAAAATGTGCTTTTATTAATTTCTGAGAAACTGCAGTTCATGGCCACTCACAGTAAAGATTTGGTTAAACAGATGCACAAAGAACCTAAAAACCCAGGAAAATGAAAGCAACTTCAGGGGGATTTATTCTACAGTTTCTTTTGAAGACTAGAGTCTCTGATCACACGACCATTAGAAGGTTTTTGGTCTTGGCAAATATAGTTCCAGGTTTTTGCTTCCATTGAAGCCAACAGCAAAACACCCATTATCTTTATTGGGAGCTGGATTGGCCCATAATGGGGGAGGGAAAGGAAAGAACTCAATTATGTTGTATTTTTAAAAGAGTGTCTAAAATATCAGTGGTGGATCTAGATTTCTGCATATGGCTCTGCTTCAACAGTTGGGGATTCTGGGTGCTTCCGTGGCCACTCCAATGCTGTTCTGTTGAGGTGAAGAAAGGAAGGAGTATTGATTAAATCACAGCCAGAGGCAGGGGATAGTGATAAAAGAATGGCTGAGTGCTTGAAATATGATCTTTGTTAGTATTGATTAAATAATAAGAACTGCTGGGGAGAGCATTTCCTGACAGCTGATGTCTAGTAGGTCACCCTTTACCTTGGACATCAACTGCCAGGAAATGCCTTCTTCATTAGTCCCTACTGCTCTTCTAAACTAAGAAAATATAAACAGGGAAAGAAATTATATGGCAGATTAGCATTAGCATTTACTTATTTCTGTTTGTTTTAAAACACATCCAGTTGCAGCTCGCAGCATGGGTCCAAAACAATTAAATAGTGTCGCATACAAATTAGGACAAGGGTTTAAAATAAGTAGGATGACCATATTTCCCAAAGGGAAATGATGGGACACTGCATGGGGCTAGTCCGAGCTCTCTCCTCCCCCACTTGCACGGGACTGGCCCGAGCCAGTCACCCGGGCCACCTTCCCCGTGCAGGGCTGGCCCGAGCTGCTAGCCCAAACCCTGTCCCCCCCACCCCCTTCCCATGCTCACCGAAGCACTGCTTACTCCCCACCTGAGCCCTGCCTCTCGCCCCCGTGTAGAGCTGGCATCACCACTTGACCCCCCTAGCACATTCCACCACACCTCACTTTTTCGACAAAAGTGGGCATTGTCCTGTTTGCTTTTGCCTGCTGATCAAGTTGGCAAGAACAAATGGGACAAATGCCCACTTTGGGGGGGGGGGGGGGAGTTGGGATAGCTGGGACAGGGCTTAAAAAAGGGACCATCTCAACCAAAACGGGACATATGGTCTGTCTAAAAATGATCCTACCATCCGCACGTTCCTCAGGTCTCTTCTGCCATCCAATGGGATCCACTCAGTCCACACTCGCAGGAAAAAGTCTGGGAGAAAAGATGAGCTTTGCAGCAGGCTCCAAAGATCCAGACATTTGGGTTCTGGTAGATAGCAGGGAAGCAAATTCCAGTATTAGGAATCCTTCACTAAGAACATCATGCTCCAAACCCGTCCTGATTAAACCAAGGGGTTGTTAGAGCAAGAACCCCTGTTGATCTCAACAGGGGATGATACTAAAGAGGAGAGAAGCCATCTCTGGGGTAACCATAACCTAAGTAATTTAGGCTGAGATTTTCAAAAAGTATCTAAGGAAATTAGGCACACAATTGCCATTGAATTCCAATGGAATTTTAGAGTTTAGCTCCCTTTGCCACTAGAAAATCCCAGTTTTAGGGCTTCATAGGTTAAATGCAAGGCCTTACTCCACTATAACCCCTTTGGTAAGAGCTGAGATCATACTTCCATTTTAAGAGCCAGATCTTGGTCTCCAAGTACAACCATGCAAAGGAGACTTGCATGGAATCTGCTATGGCAGCCCACTGTGCAGCCTCTATATGCAGGTTTCACCCAAGGCCAAATTTCTTCTCCATGGGCTCGCTGAAGAGGTTGCCACTCCACAATATGCAAAGGGGGTGTTCACTCCCTTGTCTTGTCTCTCAACACCCTGCCACTTCCTGTGCAGTGGAACCCCACTGTTTCATTATCATTAGGGCCTTCTGAAGCTCTCCTCTGCCCAGGAGCGATTTGCCCCTAAAGCCCCTTTTACGTTACTGTTACCAAATATTATCATTCAGTCTCAAATTTCTAATGGTTCCTGTCAGCCAAAAAGTGATTTATTTTATTTTGAGTATTACAAGTTTTACATCCAATTTATTATTTTTCTAATATGAATTAATTTGATTCCAAGAAGGAGGTGGAACTTCTATTCACCTAATAAGCAATGTTTAATTTCCCTTCCCCCTTCAAGCATGTGACTCAAACGATATTTTCTATCTTTTCCAGAGTGCAATGGACAGAGTTAGATTCTCAAGAGAATCTGCTTAGCTCCCAGATAGTGAGTAAAATAGGTGGCCAGATTTTCAAAAGAGCTCAGTATGTTGGGTGTGGAGCACTCCAGAAAACATGGCTATTTAGCCTCAGTGAAGGCAGCTGCGTTGGAAGTGACTGAAGAAGTTTGCTATAGAGATGATGGAGTTATGAGTCATTAGAGTGCATCTCTTCTGGATGTTTGCAGATGTGGATTTTGGAAGGTGAGCAACTCTGAATATTAGTTATTTTTTCAATGTGTGCATATCAAAATATTTAGTGCCATTGTGGTTATTTATTTCTCTAGCATTAATCAGGTTATTCAAAGTGCTTTTTGTTAATCAGATGGTGAACAAAAAATAAAAACAATCCTAAAAGTTAATCCTGGGACTATTTGAGAAATACCCAGAGAGTCTGCTGCATAAACATAAGACATAGAAATTCCCACTAAAGGGAAGTTAAGCATGCAAATGGTCTGCAATTGGAAGTGCCACCAGAAGGGGCAAGGGATGTAGGTTAATTAAGGAAGAACATAAAATATGAAAAGGTATATGAATCTGAAAAATGGCCCTGAGCCACCTTCCAGTGAAATCAATGGGACTCTTTCTGTGACTTCAGTGGGTGTTGGGTCATCCATAAGGTCCCTCAGATATTTAGTATTGTTATGTTAGGATTGGGCAGTCACACACCTCATTGAAGCTGTTGGGCATAGTAGCTGAGTTCCATTTAGGCTACACTAGGGAATAATTAAATGCCCCTTTGTTTAGTAATAACTGAAACAATCAAAAACCATCGCCCAAGTATTCAACTGTATGCAAGTTAGGCCATTGTTTGGGCCATGCAGTCCAAGGAGTTTCCTAGGGTCTGATAACAAATGGAGGGGCAAGGGATTTATTTGACTGAAGCTGTGTGAGACCAAGAACCACCACAGAAGCAAAGAGAGAATGCAGCAAGGAAGCCAGACAGACAGAGAAGTATTTGTAGAGTGATGCTGAGAGAAAGAACTGTAGGGAAAAAGTGCTGGCTGAAAAGAGGCTTTGAACTGTGAGCAAAGAAACACTCATGATGTTTGATTCCCGTTATGTTCAGGGTAACAAAATTTTATGTACGTTCTCTGTAAATAAGTAGGATTGCACCAAAGAAATACCTGCATCCACTATCAATTTCTCCTCTTAATAGATATAATCCACAAGTCTCTGAAAATTGTCTGACCTCTTAGGCCTAAAAGGGTAACAATACCATAGAACCCTACAAAAAAGAAGAAAGAGACCCTTGAGGTCAATTAGTCCCCTGCTTTTGCCAGTATAAGATTGCTCCTTACAGGATATTTTCTAGTGGTTTGTTATGACAACATGTATCTGTCCAAAGTGATTGGTGCTTGCGCAATCTCCTAGATGTTACTTTCTGCAAATATTTCCTCATAGTCACCATAAATATTAATTTTTAAAATTTTACTCCATTATTCATAGTTATACCTCCTTGAATGACACTAGATAATTCCTTGGAGTTTATGGGCCAGATAAACTAATTTATACCAACCGAGAATCTGCACTGACTTCAATAAAGCTGTACTGATTTATATTAACTGAGAATCTAGCCCTACATCTCTCAAATATTTATAGGTGGTATCATATATATCTTCACACCACAACCCCACATTCTTTAGCCACTGCTTACTGAAAATAATTAAATATATGTAGTTTAATCTTTCCTGGTAAATCAATTCCTCCAACACCTTAATTGTTTTTGTTGCTCTTCTCTGAACTCCCTCCAATTTGTCATTAGACTTTGTTACAGTCCTAAAGGTTAACAAAGAGGACTTATTCCTGTTTCTCCATTTCAAAGTCATCTTAATGTAGTTGAACAAATAATGCAGTAACATGAAGAGAACAGCAGGTCCAGCAAAAGATTAAAATAGCATGATTCTGAATAAGCTATAAACTTAATAAATAATAAGCCAAAAGGGCAGCAGAAAGACCAGTAAAATAGTTATATTGAGAATCAACAAAGGCAAGTGCTAAAGCACTCAGTAGCAGAAAAAAAATCTAATCATTTTAAACGAATGAAACCTACAAGATCATACAAGGCCACTAATACGAAGAGCAAAGGATACATCTAAGTTAAACGAGAGCTAGGACTCCTTACTGTAGACACTAGGGAAGTTACTTAGTGGGAGATTTTTCAAGGGCAGTTAGACAGCTCACTCTTATTGACTTTCAGTGAGAGCTGGGGGCCTCTGCTGCCTTAGTGTCTTTGAAAATCTTTTCCTGATCCAATAATGGTGTATGAGGAGGTTTGAGTTGAGTTTTTCCTATGCACGTAGCTACATATTAGACTTAAGGCTCTTCTAGCTTGGCCTAGGGACGGGCAGGATGCTTTTTGAAAGCACTGCCCTAGGTTGGGGACTGCTGAGTCATTGCCTGCTGTTAGTGGGAGCTCCCTGAGAGATGACAAAAGCACCTTTTGGTGTGTGTCTGACTTGATACTGGACAATCAAGTGTGACAGGGAACATTTTCTATTACATCATGCAGCTGTGTCCTGTGTTGCTCCCCATGGACTAGAAACCACTGGAATGTATAATTAGGACATCAGAGTTGAATTATTGTCACGGGCATAGGAAGCAATAAAAGATTAGCACAGCTAGCATGTGAGGGAGAGGGAATGATGTATAAGAATTAGCTGTGATAAAGATGTGAGACACAGAAATATGGATAATTATCATTACTATTTAACATTTATATTGGGATAGCACATAGAGCCTCCATGAGGTCAAGCCTGTGAATGCTAGGCTTTGCGCAAATATATAACTGAATTATTTTCCCTTGTCCCAGTCACTATCATAGTTGCAAGTAAAGGTTATTATCATGTCATGTAGTGACAAGGGTTGGTATCCACAGACTCCAGCAGCTATTGTTACATCTCACAAATTAAAAAAAAATCAAATGTAAATGAAATATAAATCACCTAACATCAATCATCTCAAACTGTTTAATCAAACAGAAATTGAGAGGTCTAGATTGAAGCTAGGGTAGGCAACCTGAGACCCACTAAACAGATGAGATCATTCTGCCTCTTTGTCAGTAACTGCTATCTCTGAACCTCAAGGGTTTTCTGATCACATGGCTACTTTTTGTTCTCCAAACCTTTCTGCAGTGGCCTGGTCAGCGACTATGGTGGAGCCGTCATCTGGAGTCTGTGTTTGCTGCTCTGGGTATTTTTCATTGTCTGTGACTAAGGCAACACACATTACTTCTGCCAGCACAGGAACACTGCCAGTAGCATCTTGGATGGCCTCAAGAAACAGAGAGCCAGTGGCCTCCTTCATTTTGTTTAGACATATTCTGTTCCGCTTGTTGGCCTGAACTACTGGGATAGTTATAGTGTATGACCTTGGTGGATATGGTATAATTGTTAACTTGGCAGGTTGCAAGACACTTTCTGGTTGGAAGCTAACATTCTTTCCCACTTGCAATGGAGGTAACTGTTTGGCATTCTTCTAGCATTTCTTCTTTTCCAGTTTCCTGGCTTCATAGCGCTTTTGTAGCTGCTTCAGGCTTATTTGTCTCTGACTCAAGAAGCTTTTAGCATTAAGTTTTCCCCCTTCTGCTCACAAGTCTTTGAGCTGGTGATTCTAATAAGCCATTGAGAGCTGTGTTGTGATATTCTAACAATAGAAACCCTTTGACTCTGCCAGTGTTTGAGTTTTGTTTATAATCTTCTTTACCATTTGTACTGATCTTTTGGCTAAGTCATTTGACAAAGCAGACTGAAGGCTTGATGTGGTGTTCTTGAATTGATATAGCAAAGATGTATTTCTCTCTATAGTTCCCATCTTTACAATCTCTCTCTCATATGAAATCTTCACATCTCTAAGTATTTTGTCACACACCTCTCTACCCCACCAGTTTCTGATGTAACTTTTGAGATAGGGTGAGTAAAACCAAATAAAATATTCCAGGTGAGGGTGTCCTCTTGATTAATATAAGACTTTATAATGTTATCTGTATTATTTTTCTATCCAGTTCTTCACACTTCCGAACATTTTGTTTGTTATTTTGATGGCTGCTGACTATTCTGTTTGCTGCTTTAATGGCTGTTGCACATTTTGCTATTCACAATGACACCAAAGTCTTTTTCCTGCATGATTGAACTTAATTTAGAATTCAGCAATGTGAGTGGTTCAAATTACACTTTCTAATGTATCTTGCCTTACATTTGTTTGCCTTGGAAGATCAAACTCCTAATTGCAGTTTGTGTGCAATGTGGGGGCAAGGTTGTTTATGCAAAAATATATCCTTTTGATTATTGCAGTGCCTGCTACTTTAGTCATGCATTGCTTTAAGTCGGTATTAGTCTCGAAGATGCCAAATAGACATTCCCCCTCTAACCTGGATGACTTTTGGAAAGACTGATTGTCTTAAAATGGCTTGAAATCTCGGCAACCTGTGCAGCTCTATCTTCCAAACACTGGACCCAATTCTGTCTTCATGCTGATATAATTTTGGAGTCAGTGAAATTGCTGCTGATTTTATGTAACTGACTGCAGAATTTGGCCTATTCCTTAAATTAGCTTAACTTGCATCTTGACTTTGTCAAGGTAAAACAGCCACATCTAACAGAGCAAAATAATGGATAGCAGCAACATCATCCATCACCTCCCAGGCATATAAGGCATTGACTGCTTATCAATTTTTTGATCCTCAACTATTTCTACTGCCATCATGAGCTGTGCCCCACGTGTCATATATCATAAGTGGGGATGGTAAGAAAATGGACACTGACAACAGTATGTCATATTCAGCAGTGGATTGACTGCTTACCTGGTTTGACAGTGGCACTGAAACAAAGCTGGAGGCCACTTTGTTTGTGCATAAATGGGCCGAGGAGGTAGTGTTAGGATCCAGATTTATTATAGCGTTCACCTTTCAGGATGAATAAGGGATTCAATAATGCAGAAATCTCACATGATTTTGGGACAAATTTGCAAATATCTCACAAGGTCAGATGACCTTAGGAGACTGCAGTTAACTTGAGTGATTTAAATATAATTAAAGCAGGGATGATCACAAGAGTTTGTCTGTCTTTGTGGGTTCACAATCTTGTGAGGCAGATATTCTTGTGAGATTTTCAATGCGACTAAATTGGAACTAGAAATTAAGATGCTGGCAGTTTTGTGTCCAACAGGGAACCAAAATCATCAGGTGTGTTGGAGCTGGAGATGCAAAGTTAAATCACTCAGCACAATTGTAAACTGATTCAGATTTGACAATCAAGTTTAGGCCCATCTGCAGTCATTTGGTAATAAGTAGATTTCCATTTCTTCCTTTGCTTATGCACTTTTAATTCAATTTACAAATTGACTGTAAAGGGAGTCATGCAGGGCTTTCTGAGGGCAGAACTGGGCACTGTGTGAACAAATTAGATAGTTGGAGAAGAGTTTCTAAAGATGACATCACATTATTCTGAAGATGTCCTTGACTGCTTTGGAATGCTTAGATAGCAGCAGTAGCCAGGAATGTTTTTTATCGTCTGCGTTTGTCCAAGAGGTTGCAATCTTTCCTTTCACATCTGGACCTTGCCATAGTTTTCTGTGCCTTTGTCACTTACAGATTAGATTAGTGCAATGCACTGTATATTGGGTTGCACTTTAAGATCACCTGGAAAACTTCAGCTGGTATGGAATGTGGCTGCTCACTTGTTTAAAGATGCTGTTTTTACCCTAAAAAGCTCTAAATGATTTGAGTCTGGATTGATTCTGAGAGCACTTTTCTCCCACACTGCAGCAGTTGGGATAACCTGAGAGGCTCGGACTAACAGCTCCCTGGTTTAAACAAGAGTGAGCTGGAGATGGACTCTTTACCAAGGGGTTCCTGACTTTGGCACTTGCTTCTCCTGTTGAGCCACCAGCATCTATTGACCTTTGGATCACACCACAAAGTTTCTGTGTTCTCCCAGTTTTCCTGTGGAAATGAATGAATGAGTGAGAGGGGGTGAGGGAGAACCTTTTGTGTGGGGATTTAGCAAGGATTTTAGTTTTGAATGTTGACCCAATTGTTCAATGTGTAGATTTTAATTAATTTTGTACATATGCCCAAAGCTTTGGATGGGTGCATTTAAAATCAAATTCAATAAATAAAGACTGTGTTTGAGATGTGGTGGCCCCACAACTTCGGGTTTCTCTCCCAGTTGTTGCAAGCCTAGTCTTGGGATTTTGCCACTCAAAGTCTTACTTACATGTGTTACGCAGACTTAGGACTTGTCTACACTTACCTTGGAGATTCGGCGGCAGTCGACCGGAGTTACGCAAACTATGCAAAAAACTTGCGTAACTCCCGTCAACTTCTGTGCTTCTGTTCTGCGCTCCATCTTCAGTGCACTGCGCCGACAGGAACCATGTTCCCATCGACACAGCACTACGCCACTTGAGGAGGTGGTCTTAATACATCGATTTCTGGATCGACTGAGTGGGTCTTCATTGACCGCTCAGTCGATCCAGATAAGTTGATCTGACAGCGGCAAATTTGCTGCCGTCAGTGTAGACATAGCCCTGGTTACATGTGTCACTTAAGCTAGTGGAATTGCATTACATAGTGTTGCGAGTTTGTGTTATGTAGGAGAAGATTATGATACCCTGGCTCACGCTGAGAAATAGCTTAGTTTCAGAATAGCGTCACCGATTTCAATGGGACTACTCATGGAGTATGGTACTACTCAGCAGGACCAAGTGTATCAGAATCTGGATCTAATATTTTAATAGGCTCTGTGTATAGGTGCATTGGGATGGAGGCCATACAGGCAAGCGTGACAATTACTGTCAGACATTTTGCATTGCAATATAAAAATATAATACTAATGCATTATTCCCTTTCGGTTATGTTAGTTGTAAATCCATGTTTAGCCTCTGCTTTGCATTCTAAATGTACTCAGATCCAGGCGTATAAATTAAATCTGGCATTTCTGCAGCATCAGAGTGCATGTGTAAGATTATATTATGCTGCAGAGCCAAGGCAGGGAGAGACAGCCTGGCTGGCATTGATCATAACCTACATCAAAAGACAATAATCAGATACATATCCCTTTAAAGGCTCACATTATTGTTTCCCTCTCTTCCTACTTTACATATGTGTGTCTTGGAAAGATACCGACATCTTTCAACCAAAATCTGTGTGGGTCACCACTGCTAGCAAATGAAACACAGTTGGTAAAATTAAATGAAGGGCTAGCTAATCTGTAAGATACCTTTTTTTCCAGTTTTTCAAAACTGGAAAGATACTGTATATCCATTGTATATGTACTCTCTGATCTATCTATTGATCGATCAATAGATCTATCTATCGATCTATTGTCCCCACATCACCATAGTATCTGAGCACCTCACAATCTTTAATGTACTCACCCTCATTATATCTTTGTGAGGTAGGGAAGTACTGTTATCTCTGTTGTACAGATGGGGAACTGAGGCACAAAGAGACAAAGTGACTTGCCTGAGGTAACATGGCAGTGCAGAGAAATCCAGGTTTCCCAAGTCCCAGGCTAGTGTCCTAACCTCTGCACCATCCTTCCTCTCTAATGTTACATAGTCAGTGTAAAAACAAAACAAAACAGGGCTGGGGTGATGAGAGGAAGGTTCTCTGGGGCTCTGCCAAAGCCTTGAACATCCTTCCCAGCCAAGGCCAAACCCTAAGGTGTGCTGAGAATATGAAACTCCCACTAAAGTCATTAGGAGTCACAGGAGTTCAGTCTCTCCTAGGATTTGGCTCCCAAGACAAAGCTCTATTACGAGGACACCAGACTGGCTGATGTAAAATCCATTAGTTTCAATTTAGCCACTTCTACTTGGTGTTAGGGAGATGTATTGTACTCAAATGTATTAACTGCAATTTACTGAATTGTAGGCAAGAATTCAATTATAAATAGTTGCTGTGGGCGATTGGGAAGAAGTTGGAGGGCTCAGGTGGCCTATTTTGGACTGGGGAAAAGGAAGAGTCAGGAAAAGGGATGGTGTAGCGGGCTTCACTCGGGGCTGGCAGCCTTAGACTGCAGCCAAACAATCTCTCCAAGCCTTGAGGCGGCTCCTCCATGGAGTCTGGGGCCCAGCAGCAAGCCACAGTTTGTCTTCCCCCCAGAGTCCTCAGGGATCTCTCAGGCGGTCGGGGAGAAGAGGGAAGGACAAGGGCACCAGACCCTTTCTTTCCACTGAGTCCCAGCCCTGGGCTCCAGGGGAGAGAGGCGAGGCGTGGCTCAGTCCCTTCTGGCTACCACTCTAGATCGGCCGCCCCAGACTGCTTCCTACCTTCCTTGATTCCCTTCTGTTTGGGGTGTGGCCCCAGCCTACTGCTTACACAGTCTCAGTAGTTCAAGGTGCTGCTGGGCAGGAGAGAGGCTTCCTTGTCACTCTGAGTCCAGTTGTCTCCTCCCCTCCTTAGTCAGGGGGAAGAGGGATCCCAGCCAAGTCCTACTCACAGTCCCTGTCCTTCCCTAGTATAGAGTGTTTATGCCTCAGCAACTGCAGCCTATCTACCTTCTTGCAGCCAGGCTCTCCATAGGGTTGCTAATTTTCGTTGGACATATTCTGGGAGGTTTCATCACATGAAATTGTCTTTAATTCCTGGAGATTCCAGCACAATCCTGCAGGGTTGGCCACTTTAGTTCTCCTCCATGCTCCCCCCTCCTGGGTGCTGAAGCGCCCTTCTGAGGAGGTCCTCCATAGGTAGCATGCCTGGCAGCTGCTGAGGGGTGGGGCTTCTTGGCCCAATATTGTGCCACCTCTCCTTTTACCTTAGTGTGAGGTCTGTAAACCCCATTATACGCCCTTGCCCTCAGGCTGAGCACCACAGGGTCAATCTGCAGCTGGGCCTCCTTCGTCCCATGAAACGGAGTCCACGTTCTTGTGGTCACCTCCCTCTTGATGCGGTACCTCAAGCTTGTATGACTGCAGTGAGAGGTACCAGCACATAATCTGCAGGCAATGCTCTTTCACGGAGTTCAGCCGTTGGAGGGGTGCATGATCCGTCACAAGATGGAATGGCTGTCCCCATAAGTAATAGTGCAGTGCTTCAATGGCCCAATTTACTCAATTTACTGCCAATGCCTCTATCTCTATCACTGAGTAAGACACTTCTGAGATGGACAATTTCTAGCTGAAGTAAAGGACTGGGTGTTCTTCTCCCTCCACTTCTTGGGACAACATGACCCTTAGGCTGACATCAGAGCCATCTGTCTTCAGGACAAAAGGTTTAAAAAAAATCAGGGTGGAACAGGACAAGCTCCTAAGTCAGTTGATCTTTTAATTTCTTGAAGGCCATGGTGCTGTCCCAAGACCACCAGACTTTCCTGGGTGCTGCGTCTTTCATCAAGTCTATCAGTGGGTCCACAATCAGATAATTTGCCTGTAATAGCCCACCAATCATAGGAAGTGTCATACCTGCTTCTTCGTGGTGGGTTCAGAGCCTTTCACCAGAACTTGGACCTCTCCTATCAAGAGGAGCAGGCTTCCCCTACCCACTGTATACCCCATGTACATCACCTCTCAATTAGTTAGGCGGCATGTGCCAGGGTTAGCTGTAAATCCAGAGCTTCTGAGGGCCTGCATGACTGCTGTAACATATTTTAAATGCTCATTCCAAGACTTGCTATAGATGATGTCATTGATGTACATGGCTGCCTACTGATCATGAGGCTGAAGCACCTTGTCCATCAGCCTTTGGAAGGTGGTTGTCGTGCCATGTAGGCCAAATGGCATCCTCTTAAATTGGTATTAGCCAAATGGCATGTAGAAGACCATCTTTTCTTGGGACACCGGAGTCAAGGGTATTTGCCAATAACCCCTGGTTAGGTCGAGGGTGGTGATAAACCTGGCAGCCCCAACCTCTCTAACAATTTGTCAACTTTCAGCATTGGGTAGACATTGAATCTGGACACCACGTTGTCCTTCTGGAAGTTCCATGCAGAATCTAGTCGACCCATCTTATTTAGGTACCAGCACTACAGGGCTTCACCACTCAATATGTGACTCTTTGACCACACTGAAGTCTAACATAGCTTGCAGTTCCTTCTGTATTGTTTCCCACATATGCCTCGGCAATGGTTGAATGTTCTCTCTCACCTTTTTCCCTGTTTCAGTCTCTATGATGGAACACCAGGTGAGTCTGTCCTGGAACAGCAGAAAAGACCATCTAGAAGCATAGGTGCGCTGACTTTTGGTTTTGCCAGTGGGTGCCCCTGCCAGGCTTCTGCTGGGGCCAGTGGTCAGTTCCGGCTCCCTTCCCCCCCCCCGCATGGCTTCCCCACAGGGCTTTTCCCCCTGTCCGCCCAGCTTCTGCGGGGGTTAGGGGGTTGGGTCTAGCTCCCCCACCCTGCAGCTTGCCCAGACAGCAGCGGCCGGTGGGGCTTTTTTCCCCCACCCTCTCGACTTTTGCCAGGGGTCTCCAGGGCCGGGGTTTAGTTCCCCCCACCCATCCCTGGATGTCTGTTACTGGGGGTGCCAGCTGGTGCCCAATTTTCCAGGGGCCCCACATTGGCCACCACTGCACACTCACCCTCCTAGCCCTAGCCTAATAGTCGGGTTCCCTCTGCCGGAACTTACCTGGAAGGGTGCTGGGAGGGGAGCTGCAGCCACACATGCCATCTGCCCGCAAGGCACATTTCATGCAGGTTTGAGAGGAGGCGGTTGGAGAGAGGAATGGGATGGCCCAGTGTGTGTCCCCAGGTGAACAGCAGAAGGGGCTGGCTGGCCCTATGTGCTGATGACCTAGGACGACCACACCTAACTCTGTCCCTAAACCTTTTTTTTCATGTTACACAGTGCCAAGGGGGGACGGGGCGTGACTTGGGAGTTGGCCTCCCCTCGGTGTCCCTGGTTGGAGCAGCAGCTGCAGGGGTATGTGCTGTAATTCAGTGACTCAGCCCTTGCAGGAGCAGGGAGGCGCCAGTAAAATACATTAAACCAATTAACAGTTAATGAGTGCAATCAATAGCTAATGCGTGGACGGGATGTGCCAAACAGCATCTGCAGCTGCCTGTATGAAAGAACTGCTGGCTGCCTGCCAACAGCTATCATCCCAACCTGGGCAGATGGTCACCAGGTGGGTGCTGAGCATCCACCTTTTTTTTTCCGTGTGTGCCTGAGCCCCTCAGGACCCATGGAGTTGGCACCTATGCCTAGAAGGCTGAGAGAGTTTTTGGATCTGCCACTTCTGCTATGTTTGCAGGCCTTCTCCCACTATGACTTGGTGAGAACTGGGAGCTATGGGGGCCTGGGGCCCAAGTTCTGGTTCTGGGGGAAATGGGATTAGGAGGAGCCCTTCCCAATCTTTCCGGGCCTTTAGCGGGTTGACATAGTACATAGATGAGATGAATTGGGGCAGTAAATTATGAAATCCATCAACCTGGCATAATTTACTATCACAATTCGTCTAATCTATGTACTATGTCAACCTTCTAAAGGACCAGAAAGATCAGGAAGGACTCCTCCTAATCTCATTTCTCATTACAATCTAGCCAACAATTTGCATTCTGAGATGGGAAGCAGGAGTAACATTTGTTCCCCTATTTGAAACTCCTGGACAAGCATTCCCTTGTTGTACACTCATGCTTACCCCTGTTGTGCATTGACTAGGTTTTCTCACAAACTCGCCTAAGGTCTTTAATTTCTCTCTCAACCATAGCTCAGACTGTACTGCGTTTGTGGCCTTGGAATTTCATTCCTCCCATGTCTCCCAAAGGAGGACTAGTATTGCCCTTGGCTGCCTCCTGTATAATAATTCAAATGGGTAGAATCTTGTCAATGCATGAGGGACTTTGCAGATAGTGAATAGGTATGGTGGAAGTAATTGGTCCCAGTGGTGAGGTTCCAAGGCTCTGAACTTGTACAGCATACTTTTCAAAGTTGTATTAAATCTCTCTATGAGCCCATTGTATTGGGGGTGTTACACAGATGTTCTTAAAGCTTTTATTTTCAACAGGCTACCCAGTTCCCTCATAAATTGGGACATAAAATTGGTGCCCTGATCAGTCATTCTTTCCTGAAGGATCCCCAACCTGCGCAAATACTATCATAAGCACCAAGGCAAGGGCCATTGTCTTCATGGAGCCAAGTGGAATCACCTCAGTGTGGCATAGTCTAATATGACATGTATGGGCTAGAAACTGGCTGACTCTTTTCCAGTTGGGCCATCGAATTCGTGATGGTCCTCTCAAATGGGGTCCCTACCATAGGGAGGGGTATCTGCAGGGTCCAGGGTACCTTCTCTTGACTTGTCCACTGGCATTCCAGGCAGGAGACATAGTACTTTTGTACTTCCTGGTGGATGCCTGGCCAATAGAAATGAAGCATCACTCAGTCAAGAGTTTTCTCCTGACCAACATGTTTCCTCACAGGAAATGGCATAGTATTTCCCTGCAGTACTTCTTTAGAACAAGCAGTTGCATTTTAATCTCCCTCATCTTCTCGGCACTCTGTTTTCTTTCCTTGTAGCTCAAAGTGGGGCCATTGTTTCAGGAATTGAGGTTCCATCACTTCACTGTTGACTTGGGCGAGCTGTTTGTAGGCTCCTCCCAATGTTGGATGGTTTCTTAGTTCGTTAATGAAATCAGCGTTGTCTGAAAATGTCTGTCACTGCCAGCTCACTTAATTTCACCTGTAGTTTGTCCCCCTTGGGAAAAGTCTATCCTGCTTCAGTTGAGACGTCGTCAGTATAATGTTGATCTCCCATGTAGATCTGCATTGCAGACCTGCATTTCACCTCTTAGCAGCTGCCAGGCATGCACTCACTCAGCTATGCTGGTCAACAGTCGACACCACTAGCTGAACACAACAGCATAACAGACTGAAGAGGCTGTGCTGAGAGACTGTTATTCTTCAGTGAGCTGAAAGGGAATACCAATATGACCATCAAAGCTAGGAGTTAGTACTTCTTTACAAGCTGCACCATATCAATAAGGAATCTGAGTATGTATCCAAGTAAATTTCTCAAATATAGCCAGCAAATGGGTTTCAAATCTAAGCAAAAATACCCTCCTTTGATCCTAAATGTGGTACAAACTCTATAAATTGTTGCCTAACTCTTAACAGCTCTTGTAACTTCCTAATCCTGTATCAGGACCAGGGGTGCGCAGGGATGTAAATGCGTCTACTTTTGGAGAGCCTCTTTAAATACTGGTCCCCCCCACGCAGTGCCCCCCCCACATTGTCCCGAACTCCCTTCTGCGCATCCCAGGAGGGCTTGTTTTACCCAAATGTGTTCTTCTGGCTAATGTGCTGCTCTCTCCAAAGTGCGCCTGGCTTTAGCAAAGCATTTAATTAGCTGCCACAAACTTCTTTTCCTTCCCTGCAGATTATAGTGATCTCAGCCCAAGAAGCCCTGGAATGCGATTCCTTCCAAGGACATGCTCAATTAAGATGTCATGATATTGTCCTGGGGTGCAACAGAATGTAGTAAGAAGAGCATGGAATGGATTTTATTAACACTACTGAGTTGCTTGTGAATGATTTTGTGACTCCACAGGTTGGTGACTCCTTTCTCTGAATGGCACAGTAATCAGCAGTGAAAGTGCTAGATTTATCACCAGTCACTTTGACACTTATTTCCTCCAAAAAGTCACTAAATCTAGTGTCAAAGTAGCTAAGTGGGCAACTGGGTGAAGGTTTCCCTGTGCCCCCTCTGGTATAGCTGTGCTGTCTGCCCGGCTTCCCTGCTGCAGGCACCATCTAGTGGGGCTTGTAGTAGCTCTAGCTGCTGTGCCTTTCCCAGGCACGTTCCTTAAGCTGCGCTCCGCCTGTCTCCCGCTCTAGCAGGAAGTGGGGAGGATGGGCTCGGGGGCGGGAATCTCAGGGCAGGGGGCTGGGGTAGAAGCTGGGAGCGGTGATGGAGATGATTACTGGGGGGACCTGTGCCCCTGCTTGCCCCCCCTTGCACGCCCCGGATCAGGACACAGTTAAAGAAAACACTGTGAGGACAACTCCTAGCCATAGCCTCCACCCCCCTATAAATTCCCCCCATTTGCAAAACACAATACGGAACCTGGAAAATGCATCCAAAGGACATATCAACACTGCAAGCTAGGGGTGTGATTTCTGGCTGATGTAGAGCTAGCACACTGAAAATAGTAGAGTAGCCACAGTAGCCTGGGCAGCAGTGAGTGATGGGTCTGGTTAGCCATGCCACCCATGGGGTTCAGGTGGGTTTGTACTCTGCACAGATATCCTGTGCTGTTGCTTACCCCCTGCCCATGCACCCCCAGCTCACAGTATAGATATAGCAAAAGCATATGTTCCAAATACATATGGAGAAACGTCTAGCTCATGGGATGAGGTTGCCCAAGAGCACAAATCTCTGGGAAATGATCCAAATGCCTGCTTGGAAAAAGCCATTTTGGCCCAAACTGTTAAAAGTGGACTGATTATTATTTTGGATGCCCAACTTAATACACCTAGGGCCAGATTTTCGAAGAGATTTAGGTGCCTAAAGATGCAGATGGGCACCAAGTGGAATTTTCAAATGCCTAACCAATGGGAGTTAGGTGCCTAAGTGCTTTTGAAAATCCTACCTGGCAATTATCTGCATCTTTAGGCATCTATATACCTTTAACAATCTGGGCCCCTAGAGCCTGGTTGTCTTAGGTGCTGACTACATGGAACTCCAGCTGAAGTCAATGAGAGCAGCAGGGGCTCAGCACCTCTGAAAATCAGGTTTGTGATATCTAAAAGTGGTGGGTCCAAAATTAGCGGGTACTCTTGAAAATGTGATCCCAGTAGCCTGATTCTGAGGTGCTAAGCACCGCCAATGGCTGTAGAACCCAACGGAAACTATGAAAATCTGCTCATAAATGTCTGAGTCCCAGTCTCCACATCTGTAGAACAAAGATGATAATAGTTACAGTGGGCCATTGGGGTGCTGTGTATATTAATTACATAATGTCTGTTAAGTACTCTGGAGAGGAAAGGTCAATATAATTAGGCTTGGCAGAATTTGATTTTTATTTTTTATAATTTCAAAGGATAATATCGATGTTTATTTTTAAGCATTTTTTATTTTTATCTATTTAAATTTTCACAGTTGTGGGAAATTATGTGGGGAGGTCAGACAATAATTATTTAATGAAAGTGTACGCTCAGATTCAAAAAATTAAATCTTTATAACTGTTAAAACACAAATTTTCAACAGCAGATGTCAAAATACACAAAGTAACTATTCTTAAGTCAAACTCCAATAGGTTCTAATGCAGCGTTTTTCTTACTTTGCCTATCTGTAAATTTTGATTATTATTGATGGAAATATATTTTCATCCGTTTGTGTGTGTATGATGAAATCATTTACAGACATTTACTGATAAAAATATAATTCTTCCAAGCCTAAATATAATCACAGAAATGTAGGGCTGGAAAGACACCTTGAAAGTTCATCAAGACCAGCCCCAGCTCTGAGGCAGGACCAAGTAAGCCTTCCCAGACGGATGTTTGTCCAGCTGTTCTTAAAAACCTCCAATGATGGGGATTTCTCAACCTACTTTGGAAGCCTATTCCAGAATTTAACTACCCTTGTAGCTGGAAAGTTTTTCCTAATATCTAACCTAAATCTCCATTGCTGCAGATTAAGTCCATTACTTTTTGTTTTATCTTCAGTGGATATGAAGAATAATTGATCACTGTCCTCTTTATAACAGCACTTAAAATATTTGAAGACTGTTATTAAGTCCCCGCTCAGTCTTCTTTTCTCAGGATTAAACATATCCAGTTTTTTTTAACCTTTCCTCATAGGTTAGGTTTTCTAAATCTTTTATCATTTTTGTTGCTCTTCTTTGGACTCTCTCCAATTTGTCCACATCTTTCCTAAAGTGAGGCACCCAGAATAGGATACAGTACTCAGTCTGAAGCTTCTCCATCGAGTGGGACAATTACCTCCAATGATTTATATACAACATTCCTGTTACTCACCCCCAGAATGATATTAGCCTTCTTTGCAACTGCATCATATTGTTGATTGATATTCAATTTGTGATCCACTATAACTCCCAGATCCTTTTTAGCAGTACTACCACTTAGCCAGTTATTCCTCATTTTGTACTCATTTTTCCTTCTTAAGTGAAGTACTTTGCACTTGTCTTTATTACATTTCATCTTGTTGATTTCAGACCAATTCTCCAAGTTGTCAAGGTCATTTGGAATTCTAATCCTGTCCTCCAAAGTACTTGCATCTGCTTGGTGTCATCTGAAAATTGTGTAAGCATACTCTCCACTCCATTATCCAAGGCATTAATGAAAATGTTTAATAGTACCAGATCCAGGACTGACCCCTGTGGAACCCCACATCCTCCCAGTTTGACAAAAAAACATTGGTAACTACTTTTCCAGTTTCATCTTTCAACCAGCTGTGCACCCATATTATAGTAATTTCATCTAAATCACATATCTCTAGTTTGCTTATGAGATTGTCATGTGCGACTGTGTAAAAAGCTTTACTGAAGATATATCACATCTATTGCTTTCCCCATTCACTAGTCCAGTAATCCTGTAAAAAGAAGGAAATTAAGTAGGTTTTGCATGATTTTTTTCTTGATAAATCCATGCTGGCTATTCCTTATAATCCTATTATCCTCTAGGTGCTTATACATCGATTGTTTAATTTGTTCCAGTATCTGTCCAGATATTGAAGTTAGGCTGACTGGTTTATAATGCCCTGCATCCTCTTTATTCCCCTTTTTAAAGATAGATACTATGTTTACCCTTCTCCAATCTCACCTGTCCTCCAGGAGTTCTCAAAGATAATCACTAATAGGTTTGAAATTGGTATAGCTAGTTCTTAAATACCTAGAATAATAAGTGATAACGAGTGTTTCATTACTATTGAAACAGCTATATCACTCACTCACACACCCAGTGTCTGTATGTTCAGTTTGTAACTTGGAATATAATATATATATAGTATCATTCTAGATTTATTTATCTAAGGAAAAAGCCCTTCAGAACTCTCCAGTTAACAGAAAGCAGGATTAGACATAAGCACGCAGCTTTCTCTATAGCTATTTATTTCACGTCTCATCAACATAATGTATCCACACTGCACTTTATAGACCTTGACAGAGTATCACCTCGGGGAGCGGGGGAAAGAGAATGACAGATAAAATTTACTTTTACAGAGTCAATCCTTTTGGATCTGTTCTTGGACAGCTTGACACCAAAGGCTATAAGCACAGACTGGAATCTGAAACCTTTTCTGCAGTGACCTTGTTTTAGAAAACAGTATTCTTATCTCCCAGCACTATCTTCTCTGTGAAGTCACTTCTCTCTGTATGTTCATCAGCATGTGCTATTTCTGGTTTCTTAAACAATGACTGCTTTTGTATTTTTTTTTCTTTGCTGAACTTCTGCATTTCATTTACATGTGCTGGTAAACTCCTTCAGCTAGCAGCAGAAGGATTCTATTGAAATCACTTGATTTCTTGTTGTATTTTCTTTTTTTTTTTCTTTACTATTTATACCACAGTGGTGCCTGGAGGCCTTATCCAGGTGGGGGCCCCATTGTATTATTTGTATTCCGGGAAGTGGGTGGACGTGAGCCCGCCCACTGCTAAAGGCCCCTCACCCTTAAGTGGAGGAGTCACTGGACCCAGGACACAACTAAGTTCGTGGGACAACCAATGAAAAAAGGAGCAGGCATGGGGGTCACAGGGTCAAACGAAGGGAATCGGAAGGGGACACCGAGCAGAGAACCCCGGACAGCACCCACTGCTTCCGGAAGGTGTCAAGGGAGCCAGCAGACGCTGCCCAGAAGAACTCTGCCCGGATGCGTGAATGGATGGAGGAACGGAAGTAGGCCCCACAGCCAACGTCCTCTCCCTGGTCTTGTAGATGGCCACTTTGGCCAGGGCCAGAAGGAGGTTGACAAGGAGGTCCCGTGACTTCGTGGGACCATGGATGGGGTGTGCGTAGATGAACAGGTGCTGGGAGAAGTGCAGCCAGAACCTCAGCAGGAGGCTCTGGAGGAGCTGGAACAGGGGCTGCAGCCTGGCGCACTCAAGGTAGACGTGCGCCAGGGTCTCCCTCACGCCGCAGAAGGGGCAGGTGTCGGGAGAGGGGTGAACCACGCCAAGTACACGCATCTTTCTTAAACATGGGAGACCAGAACTGTACACAGTATTCCAGATGAGGTCTGACCAATGCCTTGTATAATGGGACTAACACCTCTCTATCTCTACTGGAAATACCTCGCCTGATGCATCCTAGGACCACATTAGCTTTTTTCACAGCCACATCACATTGGCGGCTCATAGTCATCCTTGCAAAAGCTTTGTATACTACTGAGGTCAAACTAACAGGCCTGTAATTACCTGGATTACTTTTTTTCCCTTTCTTAAAAATAGGAACTATGTTAGCAATTCTCCAGTCATACGATACAATCCCTGAGTTTACAGATTCATTAAAAATCCTTGCTAATGGGCTTGCAATTTCACGTGCTGCAGTAAGCTGAGTCACTCTATGATTCTTTCCCTGTGAATTGTGGGAGACCTTCTCCATCCTTTTGGGCCCATGACTGGAACTGTGGGAAGGTATTGGAGGACTATCAGCACTAAAGGTTTAGCCTGCACTCTCACTTTAAAGAGGACAGGTTCCAATCCATATGAAAGCTCAGGTGTTAGCCTATATCCCAGGATGGGCCAGCTAGCCCTGGTTAAAAGCACCACAAACTTGGTTCAAAGGTTGTATATGTGGATGGGCGGGAGGTTGGGGCAACACCCAAGTAAGAGCCAGAGTTAACTCTGCTGTGAAGTTCCTTCTACTGCCTGGCATTTGTTAGCAGGGGTCTCTCCTTCCTAGAGTTCTCCCACTGTTTACATTTGTACCATAAATTTGTGGCCATTATGCTCGGCAATCTAAAAACAGCCAGAGACTGATTCATAATCCTTTTTTGAGGTCGGAGGGCTCACATAGAACTGGTGTCACTGCTTTGAACTACATGGCTATAACCAGCAATAGGCTGAGAGATGTCAAATGTATTGTAAAAACTGTGTTTTTTACACACATTTAACTATTTATAAATAGTGTCAACTATACCTCTTCCGGTGAATGTTCAAGCTACTGTGCTGAGCTAGCAATTATCTTTGGAAATGATTTATTGACTGGACTTTCACCTTGTCCAAACATACATATTTTTTCCCCCAAATCAGTTTTAACAAACATGTAAACTTGCTTAAATAACACTTTCCTCCCACCACTCACCTAAATCTCCGTGCATTTGATCTGTTTGGGTTTCCAAGTGTCCTTGCTGAGATCAGCTGGGGTTACAGGAATCTGAAGTCAATCTTGTCTCTTTTTCAGCTCATGTTCCCTTTTTAACAATGACCTAGAACAGTCCCCCATCATGCAGCATACTTTAAATAAAACAAAAAACAAAAACAAAAAAAACCCCCACCCTTTGGTGAATACAAACTATATGACCATTATTCTGATGATACAAAAAATTGTAGTTACTATGAAATAATACACATTAATAAAGTGATACCTAAATAGTAGCTGTTTTGGAAACAAAGGCTCTTGTGTTAACTCCACCATATTTTGTCCAGATATCAGTGTACTTGTAACACCAGTGCCTTGGGGTCTGAGCCAAAGTTCATTGAAGTCAATTGGAGATCCTCCATTGATTTCAGTAGGCTTTGGATCAGGCCATGTATGAAAGATGTGATCACAGTCCTTCTGCCGATCTTGGACATAATGAGGCAGACAGTGTTTCTGAATAGGTCCATGAGTCCTAGTTTGATCTCAGATATGGCCATATAGAACTTATAAAATAACAAGTTGCATCTTTGCAAGATGGTAGCCCACATAGCTGAAATAGGAAACAGACCTTTTGTCTTTGTTACAGCTAGTCATGTCAAAATGATGCATTTCTCTTTTTATCAATGACGATGTAGAGGAATATGACTTCAGTGCATTTCCTGTAGGAACTTGAGCATCATCTATTTTATAGTAAGAAAAAGTAGTTAGTGGCAAACATTAAGGGGAGTTTTAGGTTTTTTTCTGAATAAATTCTTGATTTATTAAGTTAGCGGACTAAAGCAGTTTAGAGATAATTTAGGTTAAACATTAGAAGACACATCAACAACATTCTTTTCTGCTGGCCTGGATGATGGAAGTCAGAAATATTGTTTGGGAGTATTTTGAGCACACCCAATGGATTTAATAGTGGGAAAAGACATTTCTGGTCTTTAAACAGTTTAGTGCAATTTTGCTCTAGTTAAATGATGATACATAAATAACATACTTATCTTAATCATAGCGTTGCCAGCACACCTTTTGTCAAAACAAGCATTTCAGAGACAGAGTTTGATCTCGGTTATGCTTGTATAACCCCATTTAAGTCAATGGAGTTTCTCTGTATTTACACTATTATAACCAAGAACAGAATCTGTGGTTCACCTAATAATTCTTTTGCATTTAATAGTGTTAAAGAAAGAAAAAGATGTTTATTTTTTATTTGTTTTGTGTTTATGTAGCAAAAGCATCAGTAGTGTCGCATTCCAGTATTCATTTTTAGGCAGCCTTATATAAAATGATATACAAAATTACACATAGATATATAGATAAAATTATTCTGTGAAACTAATTCTAATAAGGTGAACAGTGTTCCTTAGAGAAAGGGTCATCATGCCACACTTATCTTTGACAGTACTGTTCCTGTTGCAGAATTTGGCCTTTGTATTTATTATTTGCAACCATTCATGTTAAATTCTCAAATTCATAGGAACGGACTGGCTTTCTGGTTGGTGCAAGATCTTTAGTTTTAGTTCTACACAGATATATCTAGGGATCTCTGAAAACTGGCATTGATCTGTTCTTTCAGAAAAGCAGACCATTTGAGTTAGTGATGAAGTGATCTGGTCTTCTATCACTTCATGGAATTGGCATGTCATCAAAGATTGTGCTCAAGGGAGAACAAAGCCACCAGATGATTTCAAGGGCTGGCATCTAAAGTGGGAGAATTTTAGATATTAAAAAAAGTTGCAATGTTTATTCTGGACTTGTTGAAATTGGAGTCAGTGGTGGTGGGGGGTAGGATTTCAGGAAAGGATATGTGTGGTTGCTGGAAAAGAAGACATAACAGAAAGCCATATGTTAAGGACTTTGGAGAAACTCTGGTAATAATCATCAATACATGATCCATTTCAGTACTTCAGAATAGCATTGAGCAAACTATTTGTAATCATTAATTTACTGATTATTTTAGTCCTGTAGCAAATCGTCCTCAACTTTGATTTTTACAAATTTGTTCATTATTTGAAATTGATTGAATACTTTGTGTGAACATATTTCAGTTCAAATATTCACTTTTGCTCTTAGAGAAGTCTCTATTTTGTTTTTCCTGATTCATGGGTGAGGGGTCACTTTAGTCACATGGCATTATTTCCACTCTCTGACTGGATAAATAACACTTTTTATATGAATACGATTGTCTCAGACCTTTCTGTGAACAGCTGATACTTTTGCTTTCTGCAAACATGAATGGCATGAATGTTCTTAGAAGATAAATCTAAAAGAATGCAAAGCCTGTTGACACCAACTCACAGTTTTTAGTCAAATTAATGTTCACAAATACTTCTTTGCGATATTTGCCCAGCTCTGTTTCTGACCTAGGTGTTGGCTTTTGGTTGATTAGTCCCTATCTCCATCTATAGACTACAAGAATTCCCAGAGTTGATTGGGAATTTACACTGCCGAATGTCTGTTGGAGGTCAGTAGATTCATTATAAACTCCCTCTCCTTATTCAATGCTCTTTTCAAGGAGCACTATCAGAGTTTGGATCCTATGGATGTATTTTCTTTCCACACAAAAGAGTATTCTTCATCTTTTAAGTCAGTCACTTGGGGAATTCAATGATTCAGAATTAAATGGGGGAGGTGTATCCTTCAGTGCAGTATGGAGCCTTACTCATTACAAGTTAATATAGTGCTTGTCTATGCACTCAAGATGTAAACAAAACTAATATAAGAAAGGATTAAATCATACACGAAGTTGCACTGGTTTAATTAAAATTCTGCTCACATGTTACTGGTGTAGCTCAGGGAGTGACTCTGGATGTTCACCATTGTAAATGAGAGCAACACTTAGTCCACTAGCTCTTCTCTTTCCCTCATAGGGAATCATAGAACTGTAGAGCTGGAACGCAGTTCAAGAGGTCATCAAGTCCAGCTGATACAGGACTAAGTAAACCTAGACCATCTCCTGCAGGTGTTTTGTCTATCCTGCACTTAAAAACCTCCAATGATGGGAATTCTCTAACCTTTCTTAGAAGCCTATTCCAGAGTTTAACTCCCCTTATAGTCTGAAAGCTTTCCCTAATATCTAACTTAAATATCCCTTGCTGCAGATTAAGCCCCATAACTTCTTATCTTACTTCCAGTGGACATGAAGAACAATTAATCACAGACCTCTTTATCTTATTTATCCCATGAAGCTCCTTGCTTTGAGAAACCCAGATATGTAGTTCATCCTTATAAGAAAAGCTATCCCTTTTGCTTAGCCCAAGGGATGGTGAGATACTATTCAAACCAGAAATAAACCCCAAATTCTGTTTGAGCATAAAGGGCTTGATTCACCTCTGCACTGCTCCATTTTTTTTAAATTTTTTAATTTTTTTTAAGCAGGGGGACTCCATTCCACCATCTTAAAACTGGAGTAACAGTGGTGACTCAGACCCAAAATGTTTAATTAGAAGTGTAAGTCTAGTACTTGGAGCAACCACTTTGCTAAAAAATATTTCTTCTTAGAGTGACAATATGGAAACCCTATATCAGAGCTTCTAAACTAGTTACAAACATGTTTTAATACTAGTTCAACTACAGTGACAACTAGACAAAGGGCAATCCTTATTAAGCATCATCAAATACATTCTTTCACCTTAATTAGAAGACAACCTCCATTAATTAACCAATTTGGTTAAACTTTGTTTGGTCAGAGATACAAGATTCACTGTATGGTGTAAATACTTTGGTTTTTAAAATTATCATTTTGTTTAACTTATTTGTTCAGTACCACTATTGAACATCACTTGCTTCTCTTTCAGTTTGACTTCTGATCTTATTTTATTCCTCCACACAAAATGTATATCTCACTGTGTTCTCTATCTTGCCTCCTACTCATTCAGAGAGACAGAGACAGGGAAGGTGAAATCGTAATGCACACTATAAGGCTATGATATACTATTCTCTTTTATCCTCTACTAATCTTGAGGCTCTGGGTGGATACATTCTTCTATTATTTTTGTGTATTCTAAACACATCTTCGCAGATTATTTGAAAAAAAATGTAACCAGACATATGCCCTTGGAAAACAGTTCTTGGGACCGAGATCTGGGACAGTGTTTTTCTCTCAGATTATTCAGTTTGTGGAAATTTTATATCCTCATAGTTGTAGATTTTCCAGTTTCATTTAATTTGTTTTCAGCATCATGTGAACCATGTGCTGATTAACTTGCAGCATTGCTGCCTTTTGTTCTGGTATTTAAATGAACCCTGGAGAACTGGTGCTAAAATAGAGGCTTGTGCTTTACGTATTTCTGTAATGACAGTTGTGTGCCTATGGGGAGAGAATATGCTCCTAAATGTTTGCTGATGTTACTCAGTTTCTGAATCCCTTCCCCTAACACCACCCAATGTTACCTTTTTAAAGTCAGTTCTTGCTGGGGATATTTTTAAAGGATCAAATTCTGCTTCTACTTACATGGAGTACTAGTACTTTACAACTTGAGTAGTCCTATTCAAATTGGTGAGATTATTTGCAAACTAAGATACTCCATGATGTCCCCTATTCAACACAGCACTTAAGCACAAGCTTGAGGGTTTTCTTGAATTGAGGCATTGTGAGTAAGGGTGCCAGAATCCGGCCATACTTGTCTAGTGGCCTAATTTTCAGAGGTGTTGAGCACTCATAACTCCTAATGAGTTTGGTGGGAACTACAGAGCTCAGCCTCTCTATAATCAGACTATAACTTCTTGTGTATCTTACATATCCTGTAAACAAAACTATGTTTGTCTACCGTGTACTAAAAACATGCAGCTTTGTTTTTATTAGGAGCTACAATAAGAAATGTGCTATAAAACAAGTCATGGTGGAGTCAAAATCAAGTTGACCTTTTAATGATAATATGAAATGTCTGTTGAATTTTTCACTGTATATACAGTAGTGTATATAGAATAAGATGCTCGCAGTAAGTTGTTTATGCATGTAAATTGAACTCTGATCTCTGCTTTCTTTTAATTTTTTAAGTAACTTCAGTGGCAGCAAAAAGCACTGGATTTGATATACAATCATCTTTTTCTATAGTACAGGTACAACATGATTGTAAGCTCTTTGGGACAGGGACCATCTTTTTTGTTCTGTGTTTGTACTGCACCTAGCACAGTGAGTCCATGACTAGGGCTCCTAGATGCTACCACAAAACAAATTATAAATAATAATAACTCAAATTCGAAAAATTACAGGATGGCAAAGTTGCAGTGTATCATTTTTCCTTAGGTCACTGCAACTTTTCCAAAGGTGGAGCCATTTAAAAAAGTTACTGAGTGGAAAAAAGTGAAAAAGCAATGGAATTAGTCACCTAATTACCATTTGTACCTTTGAAAATCTCCACCTAAATGAATAAAGCTTTTGACCAGAAGGTCTGTGCCGTTGCAAAAGTCCATATCGTATGAGCACTATAACCACTTATGTAATATCTGCAGCATAGTACATTTGCCCTGAAGCCCATTCTGTTAGTCTGTGCAGGGGTAAAGCAAATCTGTGCAGAGAATAAAGAATTGTACATCTTTCATACTGGCGCTCAGATACCGCAGGGATAGGCAACCTTATAGAAAACCTGGACAGATTCTGGAGAAAGGGGACTAGAGGAACCTACTTCTCTTGGAGAAACCACTTATCCATATCAATGTGCCCACCTAGTCTTTTCATCCAAGGCTTTCTTACCTCGTGCAAAGGAACAAGTAGCAATAAAAAAATGGTTTTATGAATGGAGGAAGATTCTCCAGTGCCTACTTGTTCTTGGGGAGAGAACTTATTTTAGAATTTGACCCTGTGAGAAGGAGATTGGTATGTGAACAAAAAAGAATAGAGGGAATTTTAAAAGTCTTGAGATCTGGGAATAGTATCTATGGTCAGCATAAAATATGCAATTTGAAATAGTAGTAGTGAAAAGCCAACAAAAAAAATCAGACAAAGAATGTGTCACATGTTCCAGAAAGTGTAAGGCAGAACTCTTTGGACTGTGAATCCATTGCTTACAGAATACCAATACAGCAGGTAGACAACGCCCTACGTCAGGGATAGTCAGATAGTCATTACTTTTGACAGGTTTAACGCATGCAACTTACTTTTATTTTGCTTTAAATTCAGTGTATTTTTAGGGTTTCATATACACAGCTCCCACTGACAGCAATAAGAGCTGTGTGGTGGACTTGAGGGCATTATATGGCCCTTAATGTTTGACTGTAATAACTTCTGTCAGTCTTGCTGTCAGAAACACTAAAAAGGCCATATACTGCCCTTGATTTGCTCATGCAACTTCAGTTGATGCTAACAGGAGTTGTGTGTGTGGATAGGGGGTTGTATATGGCCATTAGTGTTTGAGTGAGAGACTGACAGCACTTGTTAAAGTCATAGTTTAGAAAGAGTTGTTATTGTTACTCTTATTCCTTTCTGCCAGTGCATTCAATCCCCTCGTTTCAGTGTTATCTCTCCTGTGCTGAGCTGCTCAGCAGCTCACAGGGCTGGGCCCACAGTCAATGACTTTCCTAGGCTAGTCCCATTCTAAAGTCTTGCCTGTAATAAACTCTTTTGCTTCAAATTTCTCATGAGTGCTACTACCCATTCAGCTCCCACCTATGTTAGTAACAGTGGGAGTGTTGGTTTAAATAAGGCGCTGGCATCCTAGTGACATAAGCGTGATGCAAGCATGATGTCAGACAGATATGCTGTGAGCAGGGTTAAATCACACAGGGCATAAAATGTCAGTAGCCATCTGAATCCTGGCTGTACTAGTGCCTTCACCATTGCTATCACCAGTGGAGCTGAACTGGTGACAGTAATGGTGAAAAACGGAGGACACAAAAGTCTAGTATAAGCTTGCCCTAAAATCTCTTGCTTAAATCTGGCTTGATGCAGCAGGAGCATTGTTGAAGGTTAGATTTATTAACATTTCTGACTGAGAAATGGGTATTGAGTTGGAATTGGTAATTTATAATCCAGCTCCATTAATTAAATTCTGCTGACTTAAATTCCCTCTGCAGTTTGAATTAGTAGAATGTTCTTCCCTCTGTGCCCTGAAGTGCTGTGAGCGGTGAGAACAGTTGCCATGTTTCACCCCAGAGGTAGGTACATATCAGTATGTCTGAATTAATTGCTCTATGTATCAATTTAAGTTTGCATAGTGCTTTGGGATCATTTGGGATGAAAGGACTATGTCAATGCGAAAAAATTATGTATTAAATCACAATTCCAAGTAGGGACTAGGGATGGAACATAGCCATACACCTAGCTATTAGAATGGTGATGCATCCACTATGGTCAGGTCACTGTAAAAATAGTAACTACAGCATTTGGTGCTTAGATTCTATGCTGATGGATGCCCTGAAAATACCAATGGTCCCTCAAGTCAGAATCATGCCTCTGGCAGTGGTCAATACCTGATGCTTCAGGGACAAACAAATGTCTCCTCTCCAGCCCTCCCCATCTCTGATCCCCCATAATGCACCCAGCAATTGTTACATTATTGTACTGGAGAGGGTAAGAATTCCTTCCTAGCCCATTCAGTGATCAAATCCCATGCACCAGGACATAAACTTGTTACCTTATTTGAGTCCTCATAACTACAGAGGATATTGCCACTCATACAGTTATCCAGTCTTTTCAGAAATCTATTTACAATATTTATCTTTGTGTTTGTATTCATTTATTTAGACTAATTTCCAGTTGCGCTTATCAGAATCTCAGCCATTAAAACCACAGATTCTGAACAGCATGTCAAAATGACCATAAAAATGACAGACCTCCTAAATAAAAATAAACACATAAATTGAAACCTTCCCAGTCCTGAATCAGACTCAATGACATTATGTGGAAGTCAATTCCTCCATGTGAAATGTTTCTTTTTATTTGTTCACATGGGAGAGAAATAGCAAAGGGAAAAGATTCTTCCTTCACTCCTTTATTTTCCTATAACCTGGTTTTCTCTATATATAAAACTTCAAGAAAAAATTTAAGGTGCCACCGTCTCATGTACCCTTTTGTGCCCTGGACTGGGGACCTGTATTTTAGCTGACATAGATTTCTAACACGGTTCAACTCATTAGATTTTTAACAGTGATGCTAAGTGTCCAAGAAAAAGATTTTATTTTTGTAACCAGTTGCTACACACATTCAGATATGCTCTTTCTGCATTATTCACAACACCTACAACTGAGACTGTAACTTAGGCAACCTGGCTGGATATTGAGTAATGTAATCACTGCCTTGACATTCAAAAAAATGTTTGTATCTAGCAAATGCTATTTTTATGTGGGCATTTTGGTTGCTTCAAAGATGAAGATAAGAAAGGAAAACTAGCCTGTGTCATATTTTCCCTGCAATGCCAGAGTTTTGTTTGTTATTATTTAAATACATAATTGAAAAGCCACAGATCAGTTGCAGTTAAAGTGTATTTAATTGTCTGTGAAAGTTTTAGTTTGTCAGGAAGCCATAACATCAAATGAAAGTTGTTTTGTTTCCTATTTCCTATCCTGATTAATAGCAGTTCAAGTTTTGAGCCTGGCTGTAGATATATAATTAAATCAGAAAAAAGGCCAGGCCAGATGTTCCCCTCCGCTGCATGTGTGGAGGAGAGAAAAAGGGGAGGGAAGCAGCAACTCTATGGCATAGTGTCCTCACCTCCCTGGGAGATCCCTATGTGAACCTGGAGCAACTGGGATTCATTCACAAATGTCAGCTGGTGATGGTTAGTATAAGTGTTGGGCCAGACACTCTTCAACTCCTATCCTTTGCTCAGAAGAAAATAATGCATACTTGCTTGCTTCCTTCCCTCATTTCTTCCTGCCAATGCAGGAAATCCCTTCATACTCTTGATCTCAGAGGAGATAGGAGGCAGGGAGCAGTAACTTCACTGCATTATCTCCTGGCAACAAAGTGGATTTTTAGGTTGAAGTCTGTCTTTCTAGGTGCTTATAAAGAGCTCATCATGGTAATTTCTGAGTTAGATGCACGTTTAAAACTCTTTATCATAAATCTGTAAATCTTCTGCCACAGCTTCTCCTCCTTCAACAAGGGGAGTATGAGTACTGGGCACACAGCTAATGGCGTCAAGGCTCCAGAGACAATTGTGCTAAAAGGGAGGTGGAAACGACCTGGCAGCAGAAAGAAGGAGTGGACATGTTGCATAGGTGTCTGGCCATATGTGGGGTTTGTCTAAGGATGCTCCGTCCTCTGGGGTTTCACGAGGAGCCTGCCTTCTCTGATTGGCAGCTTTGATGGGAACATTCAGTAGAAATTTTGAGTGGGATTTTTGAAAGCACTGTCATTGACCTAAAGTCAATAGAAGGAGAATTACGCCAATGGCTAAAGTGTTTCTGCAAATCCCACTCTCTAAAATGGAGGTCATGGGGCCTGATTCCGCATTGCCTTGCCTTGCATCTTGTGTGGTCATTTAAACCAGTGCCAAGTGGATGTTACTGCTGCACAGTCAGAATTGGTAATGATAACACACAGCTTGGATTTACTTTCTATGGGTGTGAATAACCACACAGGGTACAGGAGAATTAGGTCCTTGGAGTTTCAGGAGGACTTTTTCTTCTCCTAAAAGGTTTTTTCAGAGGAGGAGATTAGCCCTAATTTTATTTTCTTGTTCCTAGGGGACTCTTATCCAATGTCAACAACTCATGATTTTAGCATGAGGCATGAAATATTTGGTGTTTTCCTTGAAGCCCCAGCTCATGTAATCATGTGATTATGAGATTCTTGGCTTTCATTCGGAAAAAAATAAAAGTAAATTTCTGGCCCTGGTGGAGAAGAGTTTAAAGATGATTTAAGTGCACCCTAAAGGCCTGAAAGACAGAAAGCAAATAAAAATAACCATTTATTTTTTTAAAAATTCCATGATGTTGGACTGTTCAGAGCTGGCAACGCTTCTGGGCACAGAAAATGCAAATACCCAATAATGCCTCTTTTGCAAATAATATTTATCCTAGCTCCCCAATCCTTCCTGCGGTCTTTTTTTTTTTTCTTTTCCTGTGCACAGAGGCCAAACCCTGCTATCAGCAACACGCTCCCGTTTCCAAGCGTTCAGCTCCGTGTAGAACCATCCTCGTCGCTCTTTCAGCTTCAGCTGCCCACCGCCAGCGAGGGCAATGACAACGACCTGCACGCTCAGAGCGGGGCTGGCTGCGGGCACCTCCCTCCTGTAGCAGCTCCACGCGCTCTTCTGTCCGTCGCAGGCAGCCCTGGGGTGCCCAGCTGGAGGGGGGCGAGCGCAGGCTTGCAGGGGAGGGGCTCTGCAGCAAACGGAGCAGTCGTCGCCCTGCGCTGCAGCCGGCAGGAAAGCAGCGGCTCGGCTCCTCGCTGGCTGAGCACAGGGGTCAGGCACAGGCGGGGGGAAGGCGCTCAGGGGGTGGGAGGAAGGAGAGCAGCCTGGCTGGGGCTCCAGCCCGTGCGGAGGGAGGAGGAGAGAAGCGGCAGCCGGCAATGGCTCCGGCTGCGGAGTGAGGGGCGCCCCGCGTGCGGCGGCGGCGGCTGGGCTCCGGCTGAAGGGCGGCGAGGGGCGCTCGGCGGGCTCCAGCCATGGCTGAGACGGAAGGCGGCAGCGCAGGTAAGCGGCACCGCCACCGCCTTCCCCTGCCGGGCAGCCCGCCGCCGGGCGCGGCGTGGGGACGAGCCCCTCCGCAATGCGCACGGGGGTGGGGGGGCTGCCTGCGGCTCGCTGCAGCGGGGCCTGCCCCGGCCGGCCCCACGCGGGAGGGACACACGCTGCGTGGGGGCAGAGCCGGCTGCGGCCCCTTCTGGCCGGCCCGGAGCTGGCTGCGGCGCACACGTGCAGCGGGACCCAGTACCCCGCAGTGGGAGGACGGGGTTCTGCCCCCCAGGCCGGGAGCTCCGCTCCGCTCCGGCAGCGCGTTGCAGCCCCCGGGTGGTTTCCCGCGGGCAGCCCTGGAGACTCTCCGGGGCGGGGTGGCCGCGCCTCTCCCTCCCCCCCCCAGCCCGCTGCAGGCCTGCTCCGGGACCGAGGAGTCTAGCCTGACGTTAGCCTGGGGGCCGCCGCGGCTCATCCCGTGCTGTCACCGCGCGGGCGGCAGGTCGGGGCTCCGGCTGGAGGCTGCTGATGGGAGCCAGGTGACAAAACAATGCGGAGGAATGTGCTGCCCCCTGATCGCCCCCGGCCCGGCCTCTCCTCCCTGGCTGCGGCTGTGGGGGAGGATGGGCCGGTGGAGAGCGGATCAGAAAGCGGCCGGCGCAGCTGTTTCCCGACCCAAAGGCGAGCGCAGCCTCCAGCGAGCCGAGACCTTCCCACCCGTGTCTCCCCCTTTCCAGGCTCCTCTCCTGCGGTGGGTTCAGACGCTCGGCCAGGGCGCGCTGTGTAGTGGCACTCAGGTGCGGCTGCTATTGAAAGAGAGGTAGGCCTGTCAGTGCATCTTTCTGCCTGCGGGTTTGTGATACAGAATCAGCTTTCCCCCTTTGGATCACACCATATCCTTCGCATCCTCGAGCGGCCTCATAACCAGGTAGCTCCTGACCTAAGGAGATGGGATAAAACCAAAGGGAGTTTTGCAAAACCTTGTACCCAGGTTTCGACTTCTTAAAATCAAAAGCAGGAGCTGTTCTGGGTCTCTCCTTTTATCCAATTCAGGAGGAGTCTAATCAGTTTTTTTTAATTGGTCTGTTTGCCATTACAGTGCATAGGAATAAAGCAGTGAAGCTTTTGGGACCAGGAACTGCATTGGGTATGCATATGTAGGTGAAGGTTGCCAGCACATTATGGGTATTACCAGAATGCAAATAATTATAGGGGAATAAAATATAGCCAGCGTGATTTATTATCCCCCTCTCCCTGTGGGTGCTGCAGAGGTTTGAAAACATTGTAACTTTGAATTCCAGTCTCTGCACAAATAAAATTCTAGATGATGATGTAGAGAGAAAAAAAAAAGCTGGGTTTAGATGGTATCAGCATATGACTTGGAGGATATTCCTGAATAAAATAGTTGAACTGCAATGCATATTTAACAGGAAAGTCCGGGAGCATCCATTTTGAAAACTGGAGAACAGAACATTGTTTGAAAAACTAGTTGAATCTTAAAGATATCTGGTTTGGTTTGGTTTGGTTTGGTTTGCCTGCTGAGGATTGCTGGGAACTCCAATAGTCTCCTTCCCCTCGTGTAAAAAAATTTTTTTTTAAATAAAAGCTTTAATGATTTGTCTGTCTGGCTTGATGAAGCTAACAATAATGTTGTTATAGCAGACGGATGACAAAGGGAAGAGTAGAAAGCAGATCATAATGTTAAAATTAAATGTGCCAAGGAAGAACCAGGCAAAAAGGATTCCACTATAAGAAGGAATATGATGTAGCAAAGTAATGATTTGTCATACCAGAAATGCTTGCATCTTTTGTAATCTGTCTGAAACAGTTGGAAAAAAAGGAATCTAAAGAAAAATACTGCTAAATGAGAGTACGTATATTGGCAGTGTTAGGGCCACAAAAATGTATCGCAGTGTAGTGTGCTGCAGAAATGACACACGCCTATGTAAAATAGCAAAATGCTGTATGCGCCAGCTGTTAATCATTTTTATGGCTCCAAGTAGCACAGCATTGCAGTATTTGCAGTTTGGCTAGTATGAGCATGACTAATTTTATTCATAGAAACTGTTGTGTTAAAGCTTTAATAATACTATCTTAAAGAAATATAAACAATTGGCTCGTGTCTGAATGACCAATTTAGCAGATAAGGTTGTTTTATGTTTAGTGGTTTTTTTTTTTTTCTTGATAAGCTTTTATCCTGAATGTATAGCACATTTTAGCCCCTGAACCAGACCCTGCCCTATGATAGAGCAACTTTTTGCTTCTCCACTGGTGCAAAATTTCCTTAGTCTACCCCCTACACTGAATTTATGGAAAATAGATCCTGTCAAATTAACTTAATTTTTTTTAAAAGGTTACAAGTTTGATTGATAAAGGTAATAGTGTTGATGTCATATATTTAGACTTCTGTAAGGCATTTGACTTAGTACAACATTTTGATTAAAAAAAACTAGAACGATACAAAATTAACATGGCATTCGTTAAGTGGATTAAAAACTGGCTAGCTGATAGGTCTCTATGTAACTGTAAATATGGAGTTGTCATCAAGTAGGTATGTTTCTAATGGGATCCCTCAGGGACCGATTCTTGGCCCTACCCTATTAAACATTTTTATCAGTGACCTGGAAGAGAATATAAAATCACCACTGATAAAGTTTGCAGATGGCACAAAGACTTGGGCGAGGTAAGTAACAAAGAGGACAAATTACTGATACAGAGCAATCAGGATTGCTTAGTAAGCTGGGCATGAACAACCTATATGCATTTGAATACAGTTAAATGTAAATGTATACATCTAGGAATGAAGAGGGGAGTCGATACTTGCAGGATGGTAAACTCTATCCTGGGAATCAATGAATCTGAAAATCATTGGGGGTTGTGGTGGATAGTCAGCTGAACATGAGCTCCCAGTGCAAAACTGGCCAGAAGGGCTAACATGATCCTTGGATGTATAAACAAGGGAATCTCGAACAGGAGTAGAGGTTATGTTACCTAAATATTGGCACTGGTCTGACTGCTTCTGGAATACTGTGTCCAGTTCTGGTGTCTGCAGTTCAAGGAAGATGTTGATAAAGAGGGTTTGGAGAAGAGCAACAGGAATGATGAAAGGATTTGAAAACATGCCTTATACTTAGGACCCTACTGATTTCACGGACGTGAAAAACGCGTCACGGACTGTGAAATTGGCCCTTCTCTGTGAAATCTGATCTCCACCATGCCGCTAGAAGCGTCCCAGCTAGGCAGCCGCTAGCTGCTAGTCTCCCATCTCGGGTACTTCCCCCTGCTGCAGGAAGCTCTGTGGCTGCCCAACTCTGAAGGCAGCCCAGAAATGAGGGTGGCAATCCTGCCACATCCCGACAACAGGTTTGTGACCTCCTTCCCCCCAACCCATTTTTCGGGACCCCCATGGTTACAACACTGTGAAATTTCAGATGAAAACATCTGAAATCGTAAAACTGACCAACTTTCAAATCCTATGGCCATGAAATTGACTGGAATGGACCATGAATTTGGTAGGGCTCCGCTTACAGTGTTAGACTCAAGGAGCTCTATCTATTTATCATAAAGAGAAGGTTAAGGGATGACTTGATCACAATCTATAAGTACGTTCATGGGGAACACGTATAGGATGATGGGCTTTTCACTGGCAATTTAAAAATCCTGATTGGATTATTTTTTTACGATGTGCTCTAATTCAAAAGACATTTTGAGGGGAAATTTTATGGCTTGTGTTATGCAGGAAGTCAGACTAGATGATCACAACGGTCGTCCCTTCTGGCTTTGGAATCTGTGACCATGGGGGCACAGTCAGGTGGCATAGAGCTGATGTTACAGCTCCTGTTCCACCACACTCCTTGAGCCAGTGTAGCAACTGTGGTTAGGGTGTTCCTCCACCACAGCTATCACCAGGAGCTGGTGGGACATGGACAGTCACTCCCCTTATGCTGCTCAGTTTTACATAGGAGGACAGAACTAGTGCCTCAGCTGCATCATATCGGGCTCTGTAAGTGTAAAAGGTGGCATTTGAATCCATTCAGTTCTCTAGCAATGTCATTTTTATTCAAGTTAGGAGAACACATTTTAGAAGATTTTAATGGACCGTGTCACCCCATCTTTTTCTGCTGAGTGCTTGCTTTGCGTGATCGCAGATTTCTGCAGATGAAGTCCTCGTGTGACTTGCCAAAGTCTGCTTCCCCTCATTTTTTTGGGCATGTTGCTGTCAACTTTGAATCCCATTATGGGCTTCACCTCTCCAGCTGCATTAAGTTCAGGCTTCTGGTCCTTTCCTTCAAGGCTGTGTACAACTCCCCTCCTGGCCGAATGTTTGATTTCATTTTCTGCAGTTCCCTATGCCATACCCAGCCTCTCTCACCACTTGTATCTTTCCCACTCTTTTTCTCATCTTGCATGCTGTTCCTTACTCCCGCTTCATGTGCACCAAATAACCTCCCTCTCCTCATTCAAAGCCACTCTTAAAACACAGTTCTTCTGCAAAGACTTTCAGAGTGACGCTAAATGGCTCCAGCACCTCCTTACTATCACACTGGTATCCAGTCTACCTCCAGTACATGTGTCTGGACTCTTCTCGTACAGCATGGGCTAAACTCATTGCTTACATTACTCTGACTTCAGAGGAGGTACACCAGGCAGGAAATCAGCCCAGTAGGTGGGATTTCCAAAAATGGTGTTAACCTAACTTCTAACAGTGGGAGTTTTACTCTTGATTTCAGTGAAAGGTAGAGTTAGAGAGGGATTTTCAAAAACACTTAATAGTAGACTGTCTATACTAGAGTGTATGTTCTGTAGAACAGGAACCATGAAAATTTGTATGTTTACATTCTGCTGAGATCACTGTTGCCTCAGTAAATAATTATGGAAAGCATGAGTAGAAACAGTTTCATGTAAGTGCACTGTTCTGAGATTAGGAGAGGAAAGAGCTTAATCAACTGTGCATCGACATACAGTTCTATAAACTATTAACAAACTTTGTGTGGAAACTGTTGGCCGTATTTCCTTTTTTAATGTAAATTTAATTTGACAATTGCTACAAGTTTGAAGGTAAGTGTCTTACACCTTTTTGTTAAATACTAAGTTTTGCTTATTTGTTTCTTTACATATTATTTTATTTACTTGTTTATTAGGCATTTGTATAGCACTCGTCAGCTTTCCATCTAACAGCCTCATTAGATTAAAGAAGTGTTTGTTTGAAATACTAGGAAAGAATCAAGGTTACTGACTGACACTCGGCTTGAATTCACCAACAGTAAAGAAGGTAGAGTGTCAGGTAGAACTAATATAAGAGAGTTCTAAAGCTCTTAAATATACAGGCCCCAATCCTGAAATGCACTATGCATCCACTTTTCACCAGTACACTGGTGTACCCTAAATAGTGGGGATATGGCCCTTGGGGGAAGGTGTCACCATCACACAGGAGAAACCTAAAGTGGTATAGAGCTTCTGTAGCATTCCTGTGGCTGGTGTAGGAGATGTCTCTGTCCCCTGCTGACTATCCACTGCCATAAGTGCCCCTTGGAGGCTCCATTCTGCTGTACCCTGTGCAAGGGGACCAGAGCAGCCTCAGGATGGGGAGAATACAGTGGGTATCTTTGAGTCTGTCCCTCAGAGTCTGTTCCTATCAGCTGTACTCATAGGTAGAGCCCTGCAGATCTGGCGGATATCGGCGGATGAGGATATGTTGCTCACCATGTTTGCGGATCCAAATTTTGTATCGGCTCAGGGCTCTGCTCATAGGATTAAATTTTACTCAGTCCCATTCAAGTGAGCTGGACTATTCACCTGATTAAGATTTACACTTATGAGCAAAATCAATGAATAGATCAGACTCATGCTTTGGTTAAAAAGGAATGATATAATATGTCTTAATGACAAGATATCAGTGCTGATAAATATGCACATTTGCAATGATGATGAATGGCATAGTAATACATAGGTAAGACAGATAAATAAATGGAAGCTTTTAATTATACCACAAGGTATTTTTAAAACAGAGGATGCAGTGTTTTAAAAGTAGGATTGCACCAGTAAACTGGTAATGGTCGATAAATAGATGTTATAACAGGAAATTCCTCCCAAGTCTGGTTCAGAGAGTTTTTAAAAAATGTTATCACATAAGAGAAAAGTAAAATGCAGTCAGTCAAAAAATAGAATGCACACCAATACTCTGTCTTTTTCCTCCTTTAGAAAATGAATCTAAAGAAAGGGAGAGAGCTCTCAGCACAGAGGGCCTTTGTTCTCGTCTCCCGAATAGCACTATTTAGGACTGCATAAGGGTGGGTCAAGGACGTATGAGAATTTCTTTTGGAAGTTGCTGGGTCTGATTCTTCACTGCCTTATACCCTGTGTACCATCTGGGTCTGGTAGTGTGTTACAGTAGCCACTTCACATTTCCTGGCCCAGATCCTTGACTTTGTTATGGCTGATTTGCACTGCTGTGGTGTCACAGCAGCTTTAAAGCCAGTTTAACTGGCAAGTGGAGGAATCCCCCTATATAGGACAATTGTCTAGAGGCAGAAGGCAGCAGTAGCAGCTTCAGTTCCCCTCCTGGCTGCTAGCACAGGGAACATGGCTGGGGAAAGGGGAGTAGTTCGATGTCCCTATACCCTGGCAATCCTGGCTGTCAGAACATCTGTTTGGGGGCCCAGGCACCTGAGAATAACTTTGAGCAACCTTGAGGCTGTGATAAATTACAGCGGGGTCTAGATTGGCGCTCTGCAGTTCCAGGACCAAGCAGCCACAAAAGTGACTTAGAACCATCTGTCCCTCCCCTAGCTCTCACCCCTATGTCCCCAGCATTGAGCACAACTTGGTCACTGCAGAGGACCTGACACTTTGCACAGGTGAACATGACTATATATAGCATGCAAAACAGTGAAGAATTAGGACCCAGGCCAGGAAGACAGCTTTATGGACCCTTTCAAGCCACTCAAAGGCTCCGGATTTGCAGCCAGAATCTGATTTCAAGTCTGTACAAAGTAGTGCTTACACAACGCTACTGGAAATTTAAGAAAGAATCCTTAACAGTAACATTCCACGTATTGAAGGTCAACTCTGGTCCTTTTGTCTCTTCTGTAGTTGACCGCACCCAATATTTCTTCCAGCAGTAATTCTCCAAAGAGCCACGACCCCAGGCTCTCATGCGCTAACGGCTTGTTCTATATAGCCTAGTGAATTTTTAAGTTATTTTAAAATTGATGGAAGGACCTTTAAAAGGTTTGGGGTTCAGATAACCATCCAGAACCGTGGCTGTTTAACTGAACCTGTGGATGCCATCATCCCACCCATGAAGACACATGCTTCTCCATCCCCAAAACTCCCTCAATGAACTACCCTACCTGCAGTTGCCTTTTTGGAAGAGAAGACCCAGAGGCCTACTATTTATTAACTTCCAGTAGAGGACCAACATAGTGAAATCTGTACCATGCCCCGTCCCCCATATCATCTTCTGGGAGCATCACTTGCATTCTCTCACCGTCTGAGGGCTTAGATCCTCTATCTCACACTCTCACACTGGGGTTTGGACACCACTCACCGATGGGGATGTGTAGAGCATGTCGTTCACCTGCTTTCTCTCCACTGGGAAGATTTCCAGTTTCTTGTACCATCCAGTGTTCCCCAGGCTGTCCTACCCTCCATGGCCTTATGTCATGTGACCCCAGATATTGGCATCCTTCATCTTGCTCCCCTATTCGATGTGGACCTGGAAGCAGGTGGAGAATTGAACCTATACCTGCTCACTGGGGACTGGGTTGGTTGTACGTAACACCAAGTAATGAGAGCTTAAATATAATAATTTCTTTAAAATGTTTTTGATGTCCCCTACTACAGGTTGGGTGGGAAATACACTTCTAGTCTGTGTGCTAACAATTTGATCTGTTGGATTTCATCTTAGCTCCCTCCACTCCTAAAACTTAAATAGCTGTGGTTGTACCAGACAGACTGGCAATTAGCCCCATTTCCCTGCGCCAAATAGAGATAACAAATCTAGCACCTCTTTCTTAAGTTTCCATGGATACCTTAGTAGAGTGCACACACTGTAATCAAAACAGTAGGGAGTACAGTTTACAAAAGCTTCCAGTATTGTCATAATGGAACAGTTACATTCAAGAAATAGCTCTTTGTAATAGCTCTCCCACTTAGTCAGTTCTGTTCCGCTTATTTTTTAGCTTTATTAAGTTCTTTGCAGAGTGTGCTATCTGCTCCCAACTGTAGAGATGCAACTTTCATCTGAGTACTCAATGTTTAGTCGATAACTTTTGCATTATGCAAAGCTCGATGCCTGATATAGCTAAGGCACTTGCATATTACAGTGATGGGAGCCGCTACAAGAACCTACTTAGGCAGTTCTTGGTCTGTAATATACAACTGCTTGGAGTTGCAACAGTTTCATGGAGTATTCTTCTGTGTGTCCTAAAGGTCTGCTGTCTTCTGCTGTTGCATCATGCATCCCTTTTCTTCTGGGATCTGGAGCTATTAATACCACTTGTTGCTAAAAAAAAAAAAAAAAAAAAAAATCCAGTTGCTTAAACGTTTTCAGTATCATAAACAGACAATAAAGAGACTATAGGGTTGTTCTTGTTTTTGCTATGAGATGCAAAATCACTAGTCGTAGTCTACAGACTCAGTGCTGGTTTTGCCAATGAATTTTGAAATTTGACACCATCCTTGTAGTTCTGCAACTGCTGAGGTTCTCTTATTTCCCTATCTGTGAGCAAATGTAGGATTTTTCGCTTTGTAGAATGTCAAGGGCTTTACTGATAACACTCATTACCATGTAACTATCTGTTGTTTATTCATTTGTTTATTGCTTTTCACAGTCAGGCTTTTCCTTATTCGCCTGTTCTCCCTTTTTCCAGTGATCTTTTTGTTTTTGTCTAGATTCAAGAGCATCTTTGGGATTCCTAAAAATTGTGAAAGGAAAAATGTTTTTCAGGAGTTTCCTGATAGAATGGACATTTAAAGAAACGGAAGTCATTTGGGTCACCTATTTTGTGAATGACAAGAGTTTTTGTGTGAATCTAACGATCATAGTGAAAGCTGAGCAAGTAAATAACCAACAAAAGATAGTAAACAATACATCCAGATTAGTTTCCTATTTGTTCACATTAGATATATTTTCTATAGCATATCTCTGAACAGTCTTGCTTAACATGTAACACGCTGTAATATAGTGAAAATTCAGAGTTACATTGTTGTCTAGATACCCTGGCTTATGGACTCGAGGGCTCTTGAGGGTTGAACTCAGGGAAAAAAAAGAGTTTATAAACTCCTACAATAGCCCTCAGGCTAATAACTGTTGAGTGTTGTACTTCCCAGGAGAGAGAGAGAGGTGGATGCTACTAACATTAAACTAACCTACCCAAACCATATCTTCCTTGTTTGAACTTTCCTTTTTAGGGGCCCAGTCCTGGAAAATTGAGCAAAGCCCCATTACTGTAAATCATGCATGTTTTTTTATTAGGGTAGAACCCCATTGTCCAACCTTCTTAAGCAACACTAAATATGACTGGGTTATGAGAATGGCAGTGGAATAGGAATCCATGCTGGCAGGAAGAAGTCTTCAGTACCTGGCACTCTGTTTTATATTTATATTAGAGAGACAAGGCGGGCGAAGTAATATCTTTTATTGGATCAACTTCTGTTAGTAAGAGAGACAAGCTTTCGAGCTATCCAGAGCTCTTCCTGATCCCTGTAGAGAAAGCTTGTTTCTCTGACCAACAGAAGTTGGTCCAGTAAAAGATATTATCTCGCCCACCTTTTGTGTCTAACATCTTTGGACCGATGTGGTTACAACAACAATGCATATATGTATATAGCAGCTTGGGTTTGCATGGCACTTTGACATGGAAAAAAACAGTCTTTGTCCTGAAAAGCTTGCAATCTAAACCATTTGGATGATATAATGGGAGATGATGAGAGATAGAATGAGGAGAATGAGACAACAGGAAACTGCACTTGGGAGAGGATAGCTTTACACAGAACCTGGATTCTGTTTGTTTGTGTTTTCTATTTTTTTGTGGGCGGGAGGGGAGAGGGAGGTTGGTTGTTCTTTATGAAGGTGCGGGAAAAGGTAGTGCCTGACAAGGGTTGTCAGAAGGAAGCAAGTTTGAGGGAGTTAACAGGAGGAAAAAGAGGTTGCTTGGTGCACAGAAAAGGTGCCAGGCGTAGAGGGCGTTCTGACAACAGGCATGGAGGTGTGAGTGGGAGACGGCAAAGGAGGAGTGTGATTGTTCTTTTTCATCCAGCCTCCAGGGTGTCACTGGCCCGATTTCTGTGTTCCTTCAAGAAAACAAGATTTTGGATAGGGTGAAATTCACCTCTGAGCAGAGGGCCAACACAAACCCAGTGGCTCACTAAAACTCTGATTAAGTTAGCTATCTGCACAGGGTTATTGCCCATATAACAATGGTTGTATGAATCCAGAGTTCTTTGACACTGTAAAACTGAAAAGATCATGAGAATGCTTGATGAAGGAGCACAGATGTGGCTTTCTGGTTGAGTCATAAAATGATTACAAGATAGCTGTAATAAACCAGGAAGGGCACTGGTCCTGGTGAGACAGATTTTATTTGTAGACGTTTACCTCAACTGTGCAGATATCTTTGTCTTTAACAAACTATTACTGTGCTCTAAATGCTATCAGTGAAATTGTACAGCAGCATTCTGGCTGGTTGATTATTATGAAACGGTAACAGAAAACCTAGATTTGGAATGGTTACTAGCTGTGTCTATATCCATGGAAGTGAAGAAATAAGGTTGGAACCCTGCTAACATTTAAAATAAAGTACATTACTCTGCTTTCATTGACGTTAATAGCAAAACTCCCATTGGCTGCACTGAGGGCAGGAGGTATTTATTTCTTATGCTCAATATGGGTTCTTTTTTTATATACATGGAAATGTTTTTAAATAAATATTTTTGATTTTTGCATTTTTCTTTTCTTTTCTCCTTTGAAAGTGTTTTTGTATCTGCACTAAACCCTCCAGGCTGTATATTGTGCGAGGTTGTCGTGGCACTTTTGGAAGCTTTGACATTTTGTTTTCATTCTTGTACTTAAGGTGAGGTGGTGTCTCAGCAATGCCTTACGTCATGCCCGACCAACCTGATTGCTTTCTGTGAAGAGGTGACGGGCTCTGTGGATGTGGGGAAAGCGGTGGACGTGATATATCTTGACTTTAGCAAAGCTTTTGGTACGGTCTCTCACAGTATTCTTATCAGCAAGTTAAAGAAGTATGGGTTGGATGAATGGACTATAAAATGGATAGAGAACTGGCTAGAACATAGGGCTCAACGAGTAGTGATCAATGGCTCCATGTCTAGCTGGCAGCCGGTCACAAGCAGAGTGCCCCAGGGGTCAGTCCTGGGACCGGTTTTGTTCAACATCTTCATTAATGATCTGAAGGATGGGGTAGATTGCACCCTCAGCAAGTTGGCAGATGGCACTAAGCTAGGGGGAGTGGTAGATACCCTGGAAGGTAGGGATAGGATACAGAAGGACCTAAACAAACTGGAGGATTGGGCCAAAAAAAATCTGATGAGGTTCAACAAGGACAAGTGCAGAGTCCTGCACTTAGGATGGAAGAATCCCATGAACAGCTACAGACTAGGGACCAACGAGCTAGGCAGCAGTTCTGCAGAAAAGGATCTGGGGGTAACAGTGGATAAGAAGCTGGATATGAGTCAGCAGTGTGCTCTGGTTGCCAAGAAGGCTAATAGCATATTGGGCTGCATTAGTAGGACCATTGCCAGCAGACCGCGGGAAATGATTATTTCCCTCTATTCGGCATTGGTGAGGCCGCATTTGGAGTATTGTATCCAGTTTTGGGCCCCCCACTACAAAAAGGATGTGGAGAAGTTGGAGAGAGTCCAGCGGAGGGCAATAAAAATGATTAGGGGGCTGGAGCACAAGACTTATGAGGAGAGGCTGAGGGAACTAGGCTTGTTTAGTCTGTAGAAGAGACGAATAAGGGGGCATTTGATAGCAGTCTTTAACTACCTGAAAGGAGGTTCCAGGGAGGATGGAACTAGGCTGTTCTCAGTGGTGGCAGATGACAGAACAAGGAGCAACGGTCTCAACTTGCAGGGGGAGAGATCTAGGTTGGACATTAGGAAAACGTTTTTCACTAGGAGGGTGGTGAAGCACTGGAATGGGTTCCGAAGAGAGGTGGTGGAATCTCCATCTTTGGAGGTTTTTAAGCTGCACCTTGACAAAACCCTCACTGGGATTATTTAGCTGAGGTTAGTCCTGCTTTGAGCAGGGGGTTAGACTAGATGACCTCCTGAGATCCCTTCCAATTCTATGATTCAATGTAACTGAATAATATTGTCTGCATCAATACAGTTTTTGCCAGCTGTTCTGCTTTCCGAACAGCCATGTAGTAAATACTGCATTTCCTGTTGTGCAGACATCACTGACAATGTGAAGTATGCAGACCATTAAGCTCTGCTTTCATGAAAATTCTCATTGATAGTTAAAATGAGTCTAAAGAGTTTTGAATTGCATTTTGTACATACTTTATTGTGAGGCCCAATGGTCTAGAGAATCGAGCACTGGACTGAGAGTCTGGGGTGACCTAGGTTCTGTTCCTGGCATGTTACTGACCTGCTGTGTGAACTCATTTGAACTCTCTGTGCTTCTGTTTCTGTTCCCACCTTTTATCTGTCTTGTCTTTTTATACCTGTCTTTTATTTGTTGGAACAACTTACCTCCATCACCTGGAGTCCTTGAATAAGAAAGGATGAGTTTCTAAAAATGTGCTCTAGCTCAGCCAGAAGTTATGGGTTTGATGCAGGAGTTATTGGGTCAAATTCTATGTCCTGGTTTATGAAGGAAGTCAGATGAGATGATCATAATGACCCCTTCAGGCTTTAAAATCCAAGAAATTTATTTGGATTGTAAATTTTTTGGGGCAAAGCTGGTCTCTCATTATATGTTTATACAGAACCTCTCATAAAGGGGCCTCGAGGTTCTAAGGCAGTGCTAATAATAATAAATAATAATAATTGTTTCAAAATCCTGTTTTTATCCCAGATAAAACCCTAGCAGGAATACAGAGGACTTTGTTAAAAAGTATATGGAATAAGAAAAGACCAAGAGTGAGTGCAGATACTTTGTACAGACCTATTAAACAGGGTGGACAAGCTGTTCCAAATACTCTGTGGTGCTATAAAGCCAGCCAGCTCCAAACAGTAATGGACTGGAGTGCTTTAACCCAGCTAAACACTGGGTCTTTATTGAACAAGAAAATTGTGGCCATGTAAACATTGCTTGGCTACCACTGATTAATAAAAAATCACTCCATCCAGAAATTTATATACCTCCTTTACCAAAAGCTGCTCTTTGTGGTTTGTGATAGAACTAAAGTAAAGTTCTTTTACTTCACCAATGACACCCATTGCAAATAATCCAGATCTTAAACCAAATTGCAAACCAGAGAGCTTTCAAAGATTGGAGAGCCATGGAATACACATGGTTAGCTAGCTATTCAGTAAAAGAACTTTTCTAACTTATTTAGAGATGAAAACTAACCTTAACTGGCCCAGTCTCCCAGTCTCCCCGGTACCAGTATTTCAAGGCAGGCATTGTGTATCTCAACTTTCCAGACAGCTTTCTGTATAAAACGAGTTAACTTCTATTAAAGTTACGGCATCTGGTCAATTAGGAAACAAAAAGTTGTAACTTATTTATATGAATCTTTGTAGACAGCTTTCCTAACAAAAAAAAGTCCATAGATGACGCTCTAGAAAAAGGATCAGGACAAATTACCCCCAGAGGAATGAGGTTTGAGTTGGAAAAGAGGACCAGCAAACTCAGTCTATAGCACAACAAAAGAAAATTTCAGGTTAAAAAATATAAAGAGATTGAATGGGGATAAATGTTGGAGAAATTATGGTGGAAAAGCAGATTTTATGCATATATGGTGGACATGTCCAGTCATTAGAGAGTACTGAGGTGCAGTCCGTAGCCAAGTATCACATATTGTTGGATATTTATTACCAAATGATCCTTTGGTAATCCTTGTAGGGCTCGCTAGCTGAAATGATCACATAAGAGAAAAAGAAGAATTAATCCTTGCTTGTAGCTACTTGGCTATTGGTAGCTTCTCATTGGAAAAAAAAATATGCTAGCTGTAGAGGAATGGCTCAAAAAACATCGGAGGTTGTGCTTATGGAAGAAGTAACACACCAATTACATATGCAGCAAAATAGACAGAGGACAGATAGATACTTAGATATTTGGTTACTTTTTATTCAATAGTCAGACAAAGCCCATTCACCTGCAACAAAACCAGCACACCTGTCCTTTTTTTTTAATATTAACATTTGCTAGACATGCCTGGTCTGTTAAATATGAGTATATAGAGATTTCATTCAGTTAAAATTAAATCTCTAGAAATGACATATAGGTGTTGCAATGATGTTCTGTCTGTAATATGGTAACATCCCTGTTAAATAGAAAAATCTGCTGAGTGTATTCCTGGATAGTGTCTCTTTAAACAAAAGTTAACTGTTTTATCTGTTTACATGGCAAGGATTTGTAAACTTGTTAAAATGTCCTAAATAAATGTATAAAATAATAACAGTGCTATAGAACATTGCAATTCTTTGTATCGTATCCAGTGGTCTGTAATAATAGATAACTTAGGAAAATACACTAGTTTACTATATGAATACAATCCTGTATACACTTGTTAATAATGTAGCTACAATTTTAAAAATGCAAAAATGAAAGTGGGAGCAGCATCGATCGTTTTATTAATTCAGAAGTGGGTGTGAGTGTGGGTTGCAGGCATTTGGTATGAGCAGCAGCCCCTGCAGAATCATGGTAGTTCCAGGTGACTTTGGGGTTGAAACACTGGGACCTAACGCCTTAGCAGGTGTTTAGGTATTAAGTTAGGTTTCATTTCATCCCTTTAGTGGGACTGTGTCACAGCAACCCGTGCCCAGATCTTTGTGCTACAATGACAGCCCTAAGAGTTCCAAACTAGCGTAAGTTCCTTGTCGTTCACCCTTCATAATGTCAGTACTAGCCTTTGTAGGCAGAGCTCCTCACAGATCAGGTTCTGGAAGAGCGTGATCCTCCCATGGCCCTAATCTTTCTTTTTGCAGAATATTTCTAAAAGGACCACAGTAAGAGCATAAACAGCTCCATGCTATTGATCTGATGGAAATCTTGTCATTGTCATTACGTAATAAAATGCCATGTTTATTTATGTTTTTAAATTGCTTCTTTACATCTGTGTAAGCTGGTGACATGAGGCATGTTTGATGATGCTCCTAAACCTGTTCTGATTCAGTACGTTGTGCTGTTTAGCAGCACGTCCCACCAGCTGAGCTGCTGCTTCCATCTGTCTGGTGAAATTCTTATTTAGAAGCTTTTATGCACTTGCAAAAACTTCAGCTTACCTATTGTCTAAATTATTTGAGGTTGTGGGGAACCTCCTGCTGGGATTGAATGCATTGTTATGGCATGCTACTTTGCTGTTGAAATGAGCAATTTCCCCGATATGTGAAAATCTGTCACTGGTGCCTTGTGTATATATATTGTGACAGGGGCTACCGGAGGGTAGTAGAAGGACGCTATGTTAGCCCAAGAATGACCAAAGCCCTGTTCCCCTAGCAGCTGCCCAAGGTTTCCTTCAGGCTGATTAGGGCCAGCTGAGGCCAAGGTCAGCTGAAACCAATTAGGGTCAGCAGAGGTCAGGATCAGCTGAGACCAATTAAGGGCTGCCTGGGAGCAGATAAAAGCTCCCTGCCAGCTGGGCGGGGTCTTCTTGGAGTCTGGGGTTTGGAGTTTTGGGAGAGTTTGGAGAGTGTGGAGAATGGGGGAAGGAGAACTGCGAGTGGCAGGAGCCAGAGAAACGCAGGGGGTTTGGCCGTTGGAGGGGCCACTTAGCCCTGACGGAAACCAGGGTAGGGAAGCAGCCCAGAGGAAAGATTTACACAGTGCCTTATAACAGCAGCCAGCCACTGCTGTCAGCCAGGGTCTCTGGGCTGGTGTCCGAAGAAGAGGGCGGGCTCGGACACCCCCTACCTCACCGTAGGATCTAAGGTCCCGAGGGCACTGCTCGGCCGGCGAAGGCCCGGAGGGAGACAGGGCAGAAGTGAGGCGGCCGCCATCTTAAGACTGGTAGGAGCCCCAGGCGGCCATTTTGTGCCCCACCGCACCAAAAGAAGCGCTTGGCTCACGGGAGCACGAAGGCCACCCTACCAAAATATAAAAAGAAAAGAGAGAGAGAAATGGAGAAACAAGAAGAAATTGAATCCAGTAAAGAAGGAAAGAATCTGTGCATTTGGTTAAAAGAATTAATACCTAGCATTAACGTCATTGCTATTACTTATGAGTGTCAAGTTATCAGTCATTTTTCTTATGGCACTTACAAACTTACTGCCTTGAACAAATTATCTAGGTGAAAATTCCTAAAGACTTCAGAGATTAAGATAAGTGGAATCCTATCATAGTAAAACAATATTCAGCCATCTAGAGTTTCATTTATGGAACACAAGAAGATTGACAGATGGCAAAGAAAGAGAATGACACAGTTATGTGTCCTCTAAAATCTAGCTTTGTGGAGAGTCCTATAGAATGTAATAGACAATTACAGCTTTTCTTTTGCATTTTATTTATATATTTATTTTTGGCTTGAACTATTCTATATAGTTTAATAGAAATCTGTTCTATAGAAAACTAAAAAAGCCAATAGAAAGGATACTATTTTCCATTACATTCTGTAGACTATTAGAATAGTTCCGATAGAACTCTTTTATATTTCCATGAGGCTTTCTTTAAAGGCAAGCACAATACGCCAGCAAGCAGGGACTTAAGGAAGGCACTGAAGAACTCAGGTACAAGAGGATGGTTAATTCTGAATTTCTTCGCTTTTGTCATTTCCTCTTAGAGCCATGTTTTTTTCTGATGTAGCTTTCATTGGACACAGTTTGAGAGACAGTGAGCAGAGATTCTAACACTGCATATCCTATGGCTATACCTGTGGTGACTAGCTATTTGGAATCAAATACTACAAATAATGAAGGTTGTAGTGAGAAGAGTAATACTAGTCCTGCTTAACCTCTGCAGCTTTCAACTCCACAAGGTGCTACTGACCCATCTGTATGACATAGCTGGAGTAGATGGCCCAGCACTGAAATTGCTCTGGTCAGTCCTCTCCAGCAGGTCCTAGAGAGTGAGAAATGTCTTTTCCTTTCAAAGAGTCCTCACCTTCAGAGTCCTGCAGGGATCCATTCCCATCTTCATTGTCGACATCCACATGAGACCTTTTGAAGAGGTGGACAGAGGCCACAGTTTCCACTGCCAATTATATACCAATAGCACCAAGTCATGTGTTTCACTTTCCACAGATGCAGGTAGTGCCATCACAGGGATATCAGAATGTCTACAAGAGATCAGTTTCTAGAAGAACAGCTGGCTTAAACCAAATCCAAGCAAGATTGAGGCGATGCTGGTAAAAAGGGGATTATCTAGCTATGATATTTTCTTCCCTGTCCATCCTGCCATTTGTCAAAGAAATAAAAGCCTCAGGGCCATGTTCAACTCACCATTGAGCCTGGATGATGAGGTATTACTAGTAGTGAAAAAGCTTTCTCCTGTGTGCAGTTTGCTAGGAAAATCTTCCTCTAACTCCCAGATGAAGATCTGGCTGTAGGGATCCATGTCTGTCACTTTCTGAGACGATTATTGGAACTTGCTGTGTTTGGGATTGAACAGGGAAGCAGTGCAGGGGGCTCCAGCTTGTGCAGAACGTGGCTGCTCATCTCTCTGGAGTGAGCTGCCGTGGACACTTTTCTCGGATGTACTGATTCCTCCGATGGCTTGGCAGAGGACTTGAGCGCCAAAGGCACCAATGGGTCAGGATCTGCCTACATCAGTGACCACAGTTCCCTTCCAGTATTATCTTTATCTGGCCAGGAGGTTATGCAGGTTTCTTTCAGATGTGGACTTTGCATTTGTCGTCTGTAGCTTTTTCGTCTCAAGATTAAACAACTTCACTGGACTGCACCTTAAGTCAAGTCTGAAACTGCTGCTTGGGCAGAATGGTGCACCACTTTATCCCATGATGTCGCTCTCCAAGGACACACACAACACTCGTGCTCTGTAATATGCATAAGCCACTTGTCGCTTTCCAGGTGGAGTGTACAGTGTTGGTTTTATCTGATAAATGACCCGAATGTCATTCTGCCACTGTTGCAGTCAGCTGAGGCTCCCTTTGGTATAAAATAGAAAATAAAGGCAAATTGTTTTTATATGCGTTACACCTCTAAAGATATAAATATGAATAGTAAAAATTTGGCTTCAGTGCAAGGGTGAAATAGTCTCCTCTTGCCATGTTCACAGCATACATACATGGGATTGTAAAGTACATTTCATCCAGTCCTCCTAAGCCATTAGAACAGTTACTGCAGCAGCAGCAGCAGAGCTCTTCATGTTTGGAGGTGAAAGTGGGCGAAAGTTAGAGTGGAAGTTCCAGAGGAATTGCAATGAGATATGAAGTCACTCTTCCCTCCCTGGAGGGGAGAAATTGCGGTGCAATCAACTAACTTTTACATTTAAAGTTCTGTTAATTTCTTACAAAGGGTAGAGCTCTTGGTCCTCAAAGCACTCCAAGACTGACCGATGGGCAAATTTCATTTTAAAAGTTAAACCGTTTGAGGGATATAAGAGCAAGCAAACTAACTTTGTGGCTTTTATAACTCAGCCACACTCAGATGCATTGCTCTCAAATTTCACAAAACAAAGATTATTCCTAGGCACAGACTTTGTGTATCAAACTTTGTCCTGGAGGGAGTTTTTATCTTAGAGTAATAATCTTTGGGAAACAGAGGTTTAAAATAGGTAAGATGCACTGGCTCCTTCCCATATGAAGTACACTCTTAAGTACTCTGGGAATTTTGGTGAAAGCGATGTGATGACTTAAATGCACTAAAAGATGGTCTGTGGTAAGAGCTCTCATTTTTGTGGGCTACAGTCATGTTTTTTTTGCTGCTTGGGTCTTCTCCTTCCAGGGATGTTTTAAACTTCCATTTTTAATTTATAGTACTGAGAGAATGTGTAGTGCTCCTTTCCTACCTTCCTTTTGCTCTTTACACAATAAAACAGTGAAGAACAGCTGAGTCCCCATTAGCCAGGTTTACTTAATATACACAAACATGCAAGGCCTAGCTACGCACCTACTGCTGCTCTGACTGGTTTCTGGTGGCTTTGAAAACATGGAACATGATGAGCACCACTAACATGTTCATTGACTATTTAAAGAAATACTACCTTATGCCTATACACCTTCCATTTTCTCTCTCCCACATGAAGAGTAGGATATTGTTGTTAATGTAATGTCAGCCATCTGCTTTTCCAGTGGGGGAATAAGGGCTTGACTGATCAGAGAAATGTATATTACCATACTGGATCACTTCCATGGTCCGTGCAGTGCAGTATTTACCAACACACAGCACTGGATGCTTCAGAAGAAGGTGGAAGCAGTAAGGCATTAGGCAGCTGTGGGATATTCTGCCCTCAGTGTTAGGTCTCCTTCTAGTCTCTAATAGTTGTAGAGATTGATTTCAACTTTGAAGCATGAGGTTTAATTCCCCTCCCAATTTTGTGAGCAATAGCTGTTATAACTCTGGATAGTCTCATCCAGCATGGGCTGTCATTTCTGTGTGGATTCTTTTTGATTAAAAAAAAGTCCACATTCTATGAGTTTTACCCAGATTTTGAAGCCGTGCAGAACAAAATGTGGAAATTATACTAAGAAGTAGATGGGCTACTGAAGTAGAGTTAATGAAGTTGCTAGGTGTTAACAAAGAACTCTGGCTTCCAAATCTTTTAACAAAATCACTTTTAGATGTTTCTGGAAACACACGGAAATTGCACTGATCCAAATCAGTTTCTAAATAGATTTAGTTAAATCAGTGCAAACCACTTGTGTTGATGTTTTTAACTCAGTTTGAAAGAGGCTAATATTGATAAAGCTAAATTGATTTCAGCCATTCTCTAACTGATGTAAGAATGTCCACACAAGAAGGTTGCAACGGTTCAACTAAATTTATTTTTATTTTAAATATTAATAGTTTGTTTCAGGGATATATAGTATACCAGATTTCACTCTCGACCTATGACCAGATCCCTGCAATTTTCTTAGCTGAACAATTTACAAACTATCAGGGATTAAATATTTGTTTGCCATATATTATTTAGCCACTAGATGTCTGTGTGCTATGTAGTTTGATAAACGATATGGTCCCTGGTAAACAAGGAAGGCGATGCTGGAACTTGAACTGTATGGAAGTCTGTTTGCTTGGGTCTATAATTTAGCATTTTCTTTTATAAATATCCCCTGTTTAAAAAGGACTGTTATTCCATTTATCATGATGACACTGTTCAGGATAAGGATTTTTAAATGGAGAAAATACTCCACAAGTTCCGGATTCATCTTTTATTGTAGCCTAGCCATGTGGACTCTAGCTCTTCTTAACCACCTCCTTTTCCTGCTCCATTTCTTTGCAAGCACTTGCAGTCAAGATTCTGTGGCTACAAAACACATTCCCAAACACTAGAATCTTCCTAAGCTTTCACTATATTTTTCGCTACTGGGGACTAGAGTTTTAAAGTTATGCCACAATCTTTTCCCCAAAAGGATACTAGTAGGTTAGCATTGTAGAAATAAAAAATGCACATCCTAGTATATTTTAAAACATTTCAGGATGGCCTTTTGCTAGATTAAAATCTTGTTCTACAAGGTTCCTACGGATAATTAATCATTCACTGGTTAACAAACCATTTCCTTACTTGTAATGAAAATACTTACCATTAATCCAAAGATGAATGGAGTGTGAGAGGCTGGATTCCTGCAGCCTCTTTCTATAAAACCTTTTCTGGCCCCCAAGTATCATAAATTGCATTCATTCACATGGCAACTCTCTGGTAATATCAATGCCACTTTGTTATGCCATAACTCAGATGTAGTAATAAAAGTTTTCCTCATCATTGCAGATAACATGTCAGTAGCATTAGGAAATGTCATCAAATTATTTATACTGCGTGTAAAAGACATAATGAAACTGCTGCTTGCAACAAAATTAAAATGGCTCTTTGTGCTGCACTTACACAATAAATAGTAAGTTTCGATTAAAAGTTCAGTTTGCTGTGTCAGAGCCGAGTCCTGCAGGGTGGTTCCGTGCTCTGGAATTCTCTCCCTCTCTTGGTCCTGGAAAGCCAAAGGCTCCTTATAAGGCTCTTCTATTTAGTCAGATATTTGCAGGCCTGGGATGCTGGTGGTATGAATCAACATGGTGATCATGGGGGACTGTGAGTTGATATTTGTCAATCTCTTTTTCTTTGTGTGTGTTTTTAAACATGCTCAGATGCACTTGTTTAAAATGACCAAGGGCCTAATTTTTCAGCAGTCTTGAGCGCTTGCAATTCCCATTTACTTTAACAGGAGTTGTGGGTACTTGACACTTCTGTAGATCAGGTCCTTACATATACGTTCTAAAGAGCATTCTGTAATTGAGCCTCCTGGACAACTGATTTCAAACATTTTGATAAATGAAAACATACAAATCCATTTCTCTCTTGTACACATTTTCTTCTATAAGATATTGCACCCCTGTGCTCTCAGCTCAGCCTTCTTTATTTATTAGATAATACTTTTATATCTGTGTAAATGTTCATCCATTTATATACTTTTAGGACCAAATTAATTCCTGCTGTAACTACATTGACTTGAATGGAGTTACATCAAGGATGAATTTGCCCCATGATGAGCGCACCAAAAGGTTACTTATTGATTGCTCCCTGGGAAACAAAGGAAGCTGCATATACTCTCACATAGGATTTTCTTTGTTTCACACAGAGTTACCAATAACCTTTCAAGGCACACACAGCAAGAGTCTGTGATCGAGCATATGCTGGAACGTAGATCTCTAAAAGTGAGGAATTTGGATAGGTAAGGAGGATAAGAGGTAGCAAAACAGAGACACGTTAGAAACACCTAGGCCAAAAGCTGAAAAGAATAAGTTGTTTCCTACAAAGTCAGCATCCTAAGGACAGTTCCCGTCAGGGAACGACTCTGACTGACTGACTTCAAAGGGTATTGGATCAGTCTTGAAGAGTTGAAAGACCTTAGGAAGAACATGAGCATTCTGCTAATTCCTTCCCACTTTTGCCAGAACATTGCCCCTTTCAGGTCTAACACAAACACCTACAAGTATGAATTGCAAAGCATACATGTTCTGGAACAAGGAGGAATTTATACAGATGAATAAAGTGGCTGATACAAACATCTAGTATGCATATATTTTAACCAGCCTGAGAGGTGCTGTACTAATCTCAGAGCAGAAATTTGGCCATTAGCCTCTTTTGTATTTTACCACAAATGGATTGACATAGTTTATTTTTAGTTCCGAGAGTGAAGGTAAGAATATATAATTGATTTTTTTAAAATAGTGTATTTCAGTATTTATGCAAAATATTTGATATTCTGCTTTTTAAGTAAGATTTTAAATGTTGTATACAAAACTAAAGAGTTCTTTTATCATTCATTAATGATGCTTTCCTGCCTCGCCACTGGGAACAGTACTGCGGCACTGCTAACAGCTGTACCATGTGTTGCACTATGGAGTGTATTGAAGAGAAGAAACTGAGCACTGGGAAAGTTTAAGAATAAATGCTCGTGACAGAGTAATTGCAACTTGCTCCTACGGAATTGTCAAATTGATTTAAAATACCTTTTTACTAGTGAAATTGTTGTTTGTTTGTTTTTTTGTATCTCACATCTTGTGTTCATTTTCTGTGTTTGCAGGAATTCTCCAATTTTAACTGTAAACTGCTAGCGGAAGTGTACATAATCCCAGCTGTTTATGTCTGTTGGGGCTTCTGAATAACGTTAGGAAACCTTCAGAAATGATGCACGATATGGGAGGGCACTCAACCAGGAAGTTCAAATAAACTTTCAAAACCAAAATCACAACATTGTACACTGTGGCATAAGTGGAGATACTAGAAGCGACTCTATACATTTATGGCTTTCCATACTAGATTACTTACGGGATTTGGATGAACTGTGTGGATTCATCAGAAAATTCAAATAATAAATTAACTGTCAGTTCAGCCCCCACCTGACTTGGAACTCTTCAAAAGAACCAGCAATATTTTTAATCGTTTATAAAAGCATAATAATGTACCATAATTTATAAGAGAGCCTGGTTTTATAGAATTTACCTTCTTTACGGTTGCTTTTGTGGTAGGATTGTCACAATTGACAAATTGTGCACCAGTGGAGAAAGCAAACTTCTCTTATACTAACCTGCTTATTCTGCTACATAGACATTTTTTGTATGTTCCAGTTGCTGAATAGTTTCCATTTTCTTTCAGATGCCGTTTCCACATCTGCTTACTCATCCCCGGCTAAAAGTTTAGGAGACCCAGGAATAACACCATTGTCTCCGTCACATATTGCGGTAAGAAATATAGGGTATATTTTGTTCAGTATATTGATATTTTTCTCCTGCCGGTCCCACCTATAAGAAGGGATTGTTCTGTAGAGTGGACTGACTTGTGCAGACCGGCTTGTATCACTTTCCTCTACATCTGTCCTTATATATCTTAGACTCAATGTAAACTCCCATTGACTTCAATGGGGCCAGGATTTCATTCTCTGTCTCTGTTTACTAGTGGAATTGTTTACTGTTGACTAGTTTACTGTTTACTAGTTTGTTTACTAGTGAGCTAGTGGAATTGCTCCTTTAGCTTTTTGTATATAGGCCATGAGTTCTGTAAGTGATGACTAGGAGACTGAGAGGTTAGGAGTCCTGAATTCTATCCCCATCTTTGTCATTCACTTGCTGTCTGATCTTGGGCAATCCCTGAAATATGCCCCGTTCTCTGAAAAGTGACTATATTATGGCATCTCAACACACGTCTCACTCTGTTTCTCCTATCTCTCTCTCTCTCTCATCACAAAGAAAAATAAAACATGTACAGTTGCCTAAGGGGAACACCCTAAGAGGTAAGGAAAAGCCCTATTAAAGGATGCTTCTTTAACCTATCTTAACTCCCCTTCCCGCCCCCCCTGCTCCACACACAAAAATCACAGACTTCTTTGACATACTCCACCCCTTATAGCTAAGTCCCATGCATCACCAACACAAGTAGCACAATGCACATACTATTCACAAAATGGTGGTGCTCAGAACATGTCACTGCCATTGTAGAATCCCTTCCCCAGCTTCTCTGGGCTTTGCACAAGTTCAAAGCTGCCTATCCTAACCTAAAGATTTTTCACAGCTCAGCCCCTGCTTAGATTTCTGCATTCATTTTCTCGTCACCTCACTCAGTCCAAGTCCCACTTGTCCCTTTGCCTCTTTCGCCTACTCATGACCTCACGCCTTCTTCTGCACTGCTCCTTAAGCTTGGAACTTCCTTTCTCTTCCTGATTGCCAAGCAACCACCTCTCTCTTTAGTAATAGCTATCCTGTAGTGCACTATTATGTTTACTCTGAATCTCTCAATGCAAGTTGTATGGTATCCTCTAAATATTCGCAATGATGGGTTTGCAAAAAAGAGAATACATGGATGGAACTGGGGCATAAGCTCAACCTAAATTTTCAAAAGTGACTGGTGATTTTGCGTGGCTCAATTTTTGGATGCTCAACTGAAGACGGTTTTAAGAGGCCTTATTTTCAGAGAGTGGATGCTTTAGGATGTCTGAAGTTAGGCACCCAAAATGACTAGTCAGTTTTGACCATTTAGGACAAGAACTTCTGTGCGTGGTCACCTTCCAGGTTTTTTAAGCTGAACAATCTAATTGATTGTGTCCCTTTAAAATGTAATAAAAACATAGGCTGTGTTTTTTTAAAGTGTTTTGACACCCCTAAAGAGAAGGCACTCATAAGTGCTGTGTGGGTGGGTGGGTGGGTGGGTGCATAGTTAAGGTCGAGTTAAGTTTTGCTTTTTGCATACAGAATAGTGGCATGGCCAAATGGTAGAACTATGTGATAAATGGTGGAAGCATGCAGTGAGTAAAACTTTAATCATGCACCTTGCTTACATTCTGCTCACTAATCTATCTCTGCCAGGATGTATTCCATCATTCCAACCCCCTGAGCAACTTCAAATAGCTGCCTTTTTCTTAAAAAATAAAAAATCAAACTGCCACAAAAATATTTTTCTTTTTCCTACAAAACGACAGTGGCCCAGGGTCCAGAACAAGCAATATTCAGTCTTACGCCAGTAACAAGTTAAAGGCCTGATATTTCATAAGCTCACAAAGCTAGAAATGGGAGCTGTATGCCAGGGGAAAGGGGACAATTCCGGTTTTCCTGTGGGACCTTCAGCACTTGTTTCTATGTATAGAAAAGCTTTTTAAAGATGTCTTTAAAGATGATTTCAGTTCATTAATTAAAAATTTTCTCTCCTCTGAGTCCTGTCAAATTAGACTGATTGTAACTAAGGCCCATGAATTTACAGGCAGAGGGGATAGGCAGCAGAATACTAGAATTAATCCCAATACAATCTCTAGAATGTTTCCAGAATAGGTTTTTTCATAAAAGATGCAGCAATATGTGATGCTGTTGTGTGGGATAAAGCTTTACTGGCAGTTATTGATTGACCTGCACACCTTACTTCTGGCTTCACCATTTCAGAGCAGTTTTATCACCCCAGACTCATGCTGATTCAACTTGGATAACCTGCCAGGTATTCCACATATCATATCACTATCACATATTCCATATATGATACACATAGATATAACCTGTTTCTCAGTCAGAAGATTTCTAAAAGTTTGGTAGCTAGCCATGTAGATCTCAGCTATTATTGGAAGTAAACATGACATGATTTCTGATTCATTTGGGTTTGTGTGAAAGGTAGTGGAATTAACTATTTATTTTGGTTGTATATTGCATTTCCATGACCATTAATGGATGCAACCGTCTGACCTTCCAGAATCTTTGGTTTTAGTCACTGCACATGGTTCTGGGGGAGCGCTCTTTTCTGCAGAGGACAGGTGAATGCTTTGCTGCGGTTCAGAGCCTCTGTAAGGTAGGGCAGATTACAATTCCTTCTCTAAACAGTGCCTCAAAATCTGTTCTGTTTCTGTCATTTTAACAGAAGGACTCTGATGCAAATGACGCTGTAGAGCAGTCATTTCTTGTTGTTGTGGCTATTGATTTTGGCACGACATCCAGTGGCTACGCGTACAGCTTCACCAAGGAGCCAGAATGTATTCATGTAATGAGGTAAGGGCTGCATTGCAGCATTGAGTTCCTGATGGTGACAGTGTGTCTTATCTGCAGTTGCTACATCTGAGGTCAGCGTGGGTTTGGAATGGTTGGATTTGTACGTAGCCGACACTGCGAAAATCCCCTTTCATGGTGTACATTTCTTTTATGTCCCCATCTTATTTTAGCTGCTTTAATAATAAACATAAACATGTTCTCTGTGTGTCTTATTGCTCAGCTTTATAAAATGGTGTGAATTAAAGGAGGAATCTTCTGGCTAAGTATTCAGAAGCATTCAGGGAGCAGTTATAACTGTGGAGGTCCTGACTTTCTTATCCACGTGAACGGAATGAACAGTGCACGTTTATAAAAGTAATAATGGCATTTTCCAAAGTGGCATAATAGAGAAATCACTGCACATGGGGTGGTGCAAGACCATGTCCTTTTGCCTCCCATGCCATACAGAATTTGGCAAGTACAAGCTGCCATATCTGCACATCTTATTTCAAAACGGTAAGTAAAAATTTCCAAGGTACCTAAGTCCCATTTTCAAAATAGACTTAGGTATCTAGGAGCTTGTCACTTAGGCTCCTAAATCACTTAGGGCCAGATTTTCCAAAGTGTTCAGCACCCACAGTTGGGGGCAGATTTTCAGAAGTGCTCAGCTCCCAATTAGGCACCTAAATTGAGAGGCCAGATTTACAGAGATGCTCAGTACCCAGCAGCTACCACTGTGAGAAATGGTGCCAGCTTCTTAATTTAGGTCCCTGCCAGGGAGCTAGATGCATTTGAAAATCTGGCCACTAGGGGCTTTTGAAAATTTTACCCCTCACTTCTCCACATTGCAGAATGGGGTGAGAAGGGCGGTTAAGAGAGCTTACTTAGAATAATGATGGTCACTGCTAAGGGTGTCCTTAAATACTTGCAAACTGAAGAGAAGCATTTAGGCTGAAATACCATTGTTTTATGATGCTCTAATTAAACGTGAAGAAATGGTGCAGTTTGCAATTCCGAGCAGTTGGTGGATTCTAGTTGGAAATCGTAGGAGAAAGTTGTGTGTATTCATTTAAAGGGGCAAAGTTTGCCTCTCCTAGCATCTCAGTAGGAGCAAGTGGAAATGGACGGAGAGAGAGAGCGGGTACCACCAGGGAAGCAGAGTTGCTGTGACCCTCCGTGATCAGCAGCAAGGAATCAACACTGTTGCAGTGACCGTTGAACACCACAACTGAGAAGTGGGGAAAGCCTGTACAAATAAGACACACCTTAAGATGCCCCTCCTGCCTGAGATGGAAGGAGGCAAGTGGCATAAAGCTAGCTATGCCAGGGATTCCCCAATATCCCTGGAATCCCTCTTCCCCTGTTATAGTAGCTTTCCATTTGGAGAATGGCAAAGGGGACCTGGCCCACAAATTGTTAGTTCAAAAACAGAGTCCAGTGTTTGAAGATTTGGGCCATTTATATTTGTTATTCCCCCCCCCCCCCCCCCCCAAACCCTTGGTAATGTAATGTTAAAGTTGTACAATTAAGCACTGAAAGTCAGAAAATGTGAAAGTGAAGGTCCACTCCACAAGCTTGTCTCTGTCACTTATATGCATGTATGCAAAAGAAAATAACTTTTTGTTATGTGATTACATATTGTTTCTCAAATAACATAATGAAATATAACATTTTCCCCTACAGATTTGATACACATGCATCAAATGATGTGATCACAAATATAAAGACTACTGTGAAAAAAGTACTGAAAAATGAGTTCCATGGGAAAAGGTTTTTGTTTTCTTTTTTCATTTCCCATAACTGAAAATTAACTTCAGTCTTATTAAAAGTATCTTTCTTTAAAGGGAGGGAAAAAAAAAAAGGTAAATTGTACCCTTGTGTAGAGACCAAATTATGGGAAATTTCAGCCCTAAAGTTAAATGATTTGGGAAGTTGAGTGTGTGAAAATATTAACTATAGCAGTCGCTTTGGGCATGGGGCAACTTACTGTTCATCCTTCTGTGAGCCTGAGAATTGGAGTAGAAAGGACTACAGTGCTGCAGACCAAATGTGACATACTGTAATTCTTCTAAGCAAAGAAGCTAGCTGACTACTATTGTTCAGCTGTCTGCAGACAGCCCTGATTAGGCAGTCAGTTTCTGTGATCAGTTTGTTTAAAAAAAAAAAAAAAAAAGCCAAGTATTCCAAAGTGGTCTGCCACAATGGGGTAGGGCTCTAAAGGGAAGTGTCTGTGATAGGCCACATTATTGTTGCAAAGATATTATTGGAAAATATATTTTGGACATTTCTAAAATTTATAAGCACCACTTCAAGTCTTCCTGGCCCATTCATCAATGGTCCTGCAAGAAACCCCCCGGGCAATTCGTGAAAAGCTACTTGATGCTACCAGCTGGGGACAGGAAGATACTAAACATCACAGATAAGTGAGGGAGGCAGAATTGGACCCATATTTAGCAGCAAGTTTGCATATCGATTTTTGACAGTAAATTGGTTTTAAAATGAAAAATGAAATTCTTAATATTAGTTGTTAAAATAGAGGATCTGGGTGAAATACTGGGGATGAGGAAGAAACAGCCTCTGTGAGATTGTTCTTCAGTTATCCCAAACTGTGCTGTCTACAATGCTGTTCCTACACAGCCTTAGCATTGTTAACTAAGTCTGCAACGAACTGTGGACATTTTAGTGATGCCATCCAAACTTTTAGACCCAAAATTTGACCTGCAGTATCTTAAGTCCTCAACCTGCATTTGGATCCACACCCTATAGTTGTGCAGAAACCAGTTGAAAGCATCAGGTCCACACAGTTGCAGGGTCTGCCGGTACAGATGTCATTGTGGGGTTAGGGTATTAAAAAGTAGTTGCTGTACAATTGATAGAGAATATTTTCCAGACCCAAAATATTACATTACCACTTTCTTGCTGAGAAATTATTATGTATAGATCCTAGACAAAACCAATGCCAACAAAGAGAACAACATGCTGTTATGGTGACATGGATTTGTGTAGACATTATGTGAGATACTTGTGGCTTCTTCCTTTATTCATTGTTTTGCACGTTTCTTTCAAGCTAGAAAGAGAAAATTTAAAAGTTACCAAATTGGTAGGACAAAATTTGAAGGAAATTAAATGTGCCCAGAATTCCAGTGTGGCATAACAAACATTTTAATAACAAGAACACTTAAAAAAAAATTACTGACTCTGGGCTTTCACCCATGAAGTTGTGTTCAGAAAGTGCATGAAATATGCTCTTAGTAAAAATCTACAGATTTATACTCTCATTGTCTCTTAATTATTATAGAGAAATTTGAGGAAAGCATTTCATGATCCTGTTCCAGCTATAACATATTTATGAAATTAGGAAGTGCAGTGAAAAAAGTAATTTTAAAAGTTTAAGAAGTTTGACAACTAGTAGTGCAGAGGGTATTAAGAAACTCAAAATATTTACATAATTAGGGTTACATGTAGGATAATTTACAAATATTTGACCAACTGAACCGTTCTTGAGAATGTTTACATTAAAATACAACACACCAGTGACACATTGTCCTCTTCCCTTGTTAAGAAATCTTGGTTCTCTGCCTGTCTAATATTGATCCTTTCCAGACATTTGAATTTCTGGCTACCTTCTAACAAAGCTGCTTTTCTGTAAAATTTCTCAAAGTAGTATCATTTTAACTTTACACTAAAGAGCCCTCCTTTGGTACAAAAGCAGACCACAAGGTTTCAGTGATACAGATTAGTAGGCTATTGAGACTCAGCAGCATTGTGGCATGCTATATGCGTGGAAAATATAATTGGCAGGCAAACCAAAATGATTATTTTGATTGCAGTTGTTGTTGTTTGCTGTAAGCCCCACTATTTGCAAACAAAGAAAAGCTTTTAGGAACTGATCCAGCAAAGCACTTTAAGCATGAGCTTAATTTTAAGTATGTAAGTAGTCCCACTGACTTCAGTGCTTTGAGTTGAGCATGTGCTTAAGTGCTTTGTGAGATCAGTGTCTAATTTCCCTTGATTGCATAGTTTTAGTTTTGGTATAAAGTTCCATTAACTCCTCAGTGTTTCTATCAAGATATTGTAAGGTCCTTACCTTAGGTTCCTGTCATGGGGAGGAAGAAATACCCTGCATATAATAAAAAGAACACCAGTGACTGCAAATATTAAAAATTCTAAATTAATATGCATGTGAGCAATCCATTCATGATGGCAGTGATACTTCGAAAAGTAATAACATACAGGAGCCATTATAATCACAGTGCCATAGATCTAGTTAATAATGTCTCCACATAAGGGTAAACCTGATGTTTTAAACAACTCTGAAGAACTCCTGTGGTTTACACGAAGCTCTAAATATTTAGGCTGTTGCTTAAATAACAGACACTTGAATTTGTCTAAGTATTTTACGGAGGAAGACACATATTCATAGGAAAATGGATGAAATTTTAAAACATATGTTAGGAACATGATCTCCCTTGGGTCCACCTATGGAACTACTCCCATTTATATCCATGGCAATTCCACACATGGGAGGAGAGGAGAATGTCCTCTTGCTCACTGTTGCCGCCATACTTGAGTCTCCTAGTTTCCTTCCTCCTCCTTTCTTCTGGACTGTGATTCCTAGGGCTCGCTCTCTCCCTCTTCCCTCCACCCACTCTCTTAGGCCTTGTCTACACTAGCACTTATGCTGACTATACTTTTATCGCTCAGGGGTGTGAAAAAACACCCTCCCCCGCACAACATAAGTTTTGCCGGCCTAAGTGCTTGTGTGGACATAGCTACCGCCACTTATTTAGGTGGTTTTATGTCGGTGGGAAAGCTCTCTCCCATCAACATAACATGGCTACACAAGCACTTAAACAGCAAAACTTATGTCATTCAGGGGGATGTTTTTTTCACACCCCTGAGTGACAAAAGTTTTGCCGGCATAAGTGCTACTGTAGACAAGAACTTTGAGGCTTCAGACTCCTTTTTGATGACCCTAGTGCTTCTGCTGTCTCTTGTTTCTTTGCTGCACTGGATCACCTCCCCACTCCCTGTCAGGGTCACTCCTTTAACTGCAACTTTGTCAGCCGTATGCATGTGTAGAGAAAAAGCAGTGGTGTGATCTTAACTATAACCCTTGTTTTCCCTTTTCCTAGCAGTCCTCCCTTTGTCTGTTATTGTCCCTTGTAACATAGGGCCAGATCCTCTGCTCCTGTAAACTGGCTCTGCTATAGTCAGTGAAGCTACACCAGGTTAGAACAGTTGAGGATCTGGCCCGTTATGTCTAAACTAAGGCCAAGATCCTGTGATGAGGTCTACATGGACGAATCTTTAACCATCCTCCAGTTCCCCTGATGTCAAGGGACATTTCATACATGCAGATAGAATACTATTACTTTGTATTTACATTGTGCTTTTCATACATGCATCTCAAAGTGTGTTATAAAGGAAGGTGAGCATTATTACCCTCACTTTACAGATGGGCTAATTTAGGTGCAAAGAGGAAAAGTGATGTGTCTAAAGGGGTGAAATCCTGGCACCACTGATAATGGCAAGCTCCCCTTACTGGCTTCAACAGAGCCAGAATGTCCCTCAGTGAATCAGTGGCAGAACCAGGAGGTGAACTCAAGTAACCTAACTCAGTCCACTGGACCACTGCTTCCCTTCCCTAGAAGAGGACAGATGCCGTAGGAGTCTTTTTAAAGGCCTGTATTATTGTGAAAACTAAAGTCAAACTTCCCATTATATTTATTTATTGCTTATGTCTGAGCAGAGATGTAAATTGAGCTTTTCAAATCTGCCTGAGGGATTTGGAGAGCAGATTTCCATTAAAAACAATTGGGAATTGGACATCTAAATCACCTAGATGGCTTTGGAAAGCTCAGCTGTAATATTGAGTAGCATGTTGTGTTGCCAGTTTAGTTGCACGTAAGCGTATTCAATTCAATTCCAAAAGAGGCATAATGCACCTGGCCATAAAGAAAATAAACAGGGCCATCATTATCTAGCTCCTGACTGCATATTCTATTAATGGAACTTTCCATAAATGACTCAGAATGAATCACTGAGGATTCTTTCTCAAAATGATACCGTTCTGCTTCCCTGCACTTATATCTGGTACGTGGGACTTTTAATGTTTTGCTTGAACAGTGTTTTCGGTTCACTTGGTCTACATCCCAGTGTTGGATTCTTATCTCTTCTATTACCTCGGACATTGGAGTCTTTTGCTTCCTCTAACATCTAATCCAAGATTTTGAAGCTCATCAGATAAGCCCCAGGTTGCAAGTCACAAAAGATAAAATGAAAAATCAGAGCAGATCCTTTCATACTTGCCATTGCTCATTATTTTCTACTGCCAGGGATGATCAGCCGCGTTGCAGGTCAAATGTATCGAGCAAAGTCTTTCCCAAAGGATGGAGACTGAAAGCATTCCTTTGACCAGCGTAACTATTCTTCTTTCAGACCAGTGGGAGTGTCCCCTGAACTTTGCAGTTCATTTAGGTACAGCGATGTTTCTCTGCTTGTCAGGGTACTGGTGAGATGAAGAATGATTCTACCTAATGTTCTCTTTGTTGCCTAAACTGCTCACAGAGTGATACTTCAATAAGAAATGAGTCGTCATTGGTCTATTTAAAAAAAAAAAAAATCTCAACTTGGAAAATGCTATTTGTTTTTTATTCATTCATTTTCCTAGGATCAGTACTGCAACTCGTCTAAAATATGCAATAGATAAAACAAAGCATGCTATATTAGATATACTATCTTTTATGTGCAGAGCAGGTAGCTCGACTTGTAGTTAACATTGTCCAAAACCTCTATTATAAGACTGTGTTCTCAGTTGCTTATAACTTTGCCAAATGCTAATCATTCAGGCTGAAATTTTCCATATTGTGTCTGCCTTAAACTGGATTTTAGCCCAATTCAACAAAAATAGTTCAGCTGCCTCTGAGGAGGAGATTAAGGGAACATATGTTGTTTTGCCATGTTAAAAAATATTGTACCACCTTTTTGTTGAAATCTCTAGTGCCCCCATGCTTTGGAGCAGGGACCTGAAAATTGGCAAGGGGGGGGGGGGGTGTGCTTTTTTCTGTCCCCATGGAAATTTGCCCAAATTTGGCTAGTTATAAAGACTCTGAAAAATCTCAGTTTGCACTTGCTCAATAGAGATGTCTTAGAATTTGGTAGCTAAATTCTCCAAAGATTCCACTACAGTCCCCTCAGCCCCTATGTGTGACTGGACTGCAGATTTGTGGGTGCTGTCTCCGTAGAGCAGGTGCTCATGCTCATCTCAGGAGTGCATGGGCTGAGCAGGACTTCCCTTGAAATCGTTCCTCTAAAGCGCTGGGGGCTGATGTGGTGCCAGGCACAGGAACTGAGAGCAAGGAGACTGTCTCTCTTGTGCTCTCAATGCTCCCTAAAGCCAACCAGCCTGTGTATCTGAGACAATCTAGTCTGGAGAGGCCTTCTTTACATAACCAGATAATTACACAGGAAAAAAGTGACACTACAGTGACAAAGTAATGCGTTCAAGATCAGGGAACGCGAGAAGTAAGGTTGCCCGTGCAATCTTAAATTGGACCCCTTGTGCATATGCATTATGATTAGGGCTGCCTGAAAATTTTCCACTTAAACTGTTTTGATTGAAAATTGAGTTTTTAGCTAAACTCAATCCAAAATATTTCGTCCCCAAACCAGAAATACTCAATTTGGAAATGTCATCACAGTGCTTCATGGGAGTTGTTTGGGGGTCTCATGTGCCAATCTCCTCTGTGGGCTTGGTTCCCCAGCAAAACTACATCTCCCACAATGCACCATGTCCAGAGACTCCCATGATGCACCATGGCAGCTCTGTAAGAGGGGAGACTGTGGTGCATCCTGAGGGAACATAGCTTGGCCAGAGAGCCAAGGCACCTGAAATACAAGTCCCTCGAGGCCCCATAGTAGCTGCAGCTGCTTGCTTCCTCCTTACTCCCCCAAAAAGTCAACATTTTCCAAAGGGGAAAATACCCTATTTTCCAGCCAGCTCTGATTATGCTGCAGTCTTTTATTACATGATCATATACGGTTTACTCACAGGTTCCCTGCCTCATTCAGTGCACAGGATAGACAGTGCTCATATATAGGTAGTTATTCAATATTTCTACTTATCCTCTTCAGTCAGTGTGTAGCCCCATGCCTTATTTTTCACACATCATCCAAATCTGCACCGAATACAAAACTATAAATTTCCTCATGGGTAAAGGGATGATTCTGTCATGGATTTGCATGACTTCTTCGGGGCAGGGCTGGAGCAGCTGTTAGCCCTGGAGCCGCCAGAGCAGCGATCTCAGGACCACTGGAGAACAGCTGGCCAGTGGCCAGCTCTGGGGATGCCAGAGCAGCGGCCCCAGGGCTGAAGGCAGTGGCTGAGGTTAGGTCAGTCCCTGTGGTAGGAGCAGCGGCAGGGCTGAAGCAGCTGCTGGAGGTCAGCCCCCAGCAGCACTCTGACTGTTAGGTTCCCCCCGCCCTCCCAGAGTATTTTTAGTAAAAGTCAGGGACAGATCACGGGCTTCTGTGAATTTTTGTTTATTGCCTGTAAGCTGTCCCTGACTTTTACTAAAAATACCCTGGACAGAACCTTACTCATTGGCTTTTCTGTGGTGGTTTCACTGTAATACGTGAATGCTTCACAAACATTAATGAATTTATCTTCACAGCCTCCTGTGGGGTAGGGTTTTTCTTCTCATTCTGCAGATGGGGAACTGAGGCACAGAGAGGAATTAATCCACTAATTTTGGTTCCCCAACTTGAGATGCCTAGGGTGTTGTTTTTCAGAGAGTATTTAGCATTTTTGTAGCACATTGTGTTTAACACATGGCTGCTGGTAACTTCAATCACAGCTGTGAGTGCTCAGCACTTTCTGTAAATCTGTCTCCTCCCCCCTCTCTCCCACAGTTTCAAGCGAAGTACCCAGAAAATGAGGAACACACAATCAGTGGCCAACTGTGAAAAGTTTGGTTAAACTGACTTGTCCAAGATCTCTGTGGCAGAGGCAGGGATAGAATCCAATTCTCCCTGGTGGCATTTAACTGGGTGGGATTTCCTTGGCAGGGGTCTTGTGGAAATGGTTGTAAATGATCATGTAGTTAAAGGCTGTATCATAATGCATGCTGATAAGAGGGATGATTTAAGGTTGCCTGGGCAATATTAACTTTGACATTTCCCAACTTTTGAGTGCTTGACTTTGCAACCTTAATGTTCTTTTAAAGTGGTTTTTTTTGGTATATAATATATATTTTATTTGTTCACTATTTTATTGACTTTCAGTGATCTTGGTAATATTGTCCCCTTGTCACTCCTGCGTAGCTCACGTTATGGGAGATATATACTTATAAGGGAAGATATAACCATACTGTTGAAAATGTCATGATCATGTGTGAAGATTGTTAAACGTTGTCTGAAACAAAATTGTGATAACTCATTTTTCTTGAAGGTGAATAAGCATTTACTTTTGGCCTAAACTGGATTCAAATCCAAGTTTTTGCATGTGAAATTATTGTGTGTAACCCTCTGCCAGATCCACCTTGCTTACACAATGCATGAATAAACATATCATTATGAATGTTAGTTATCACTAGTTTGAAATGATAACTTCACCTTTTTCATAGGCGATGGGAAGGTGGAGATCCTGGCGTATCCAATCAGAAGACTCCAACTACTATCCTTTTAACGCCAGAAAGAAAATTTCATAGCTTTGGTTATGCAGCAAGAGATTTCTACCACGACCTGGATCCCAATGAATCCAAGCATTGGTTATACTTTGAAAAGTTTAAAATGAAGCTACACACCACTGGTGTAAGTCATAACTGAACTCGGCTCTGACAGTTTTATATTTGTAACTAAAAATATCTGTGTATATGCTGTGCTAGATTTCATTAGAAATTATGAGCCAGACATGTAGCACCAGCATTCATACTTGTACAAAAAAATCGATTTGTTTATTAAGTGAAACATGTAACTTAATACCTTCTACTTTATTTTGCTTCCCTCTGCCAGCAACAGACATTCTTCAACATTTTAATTAATGCCATTCTAGACCTGGGCATTTGTCTTTCCGGACCACGCTGTCCTGTCTGTTCTCTTTGAGTGAAATTCACCCCTGAGCCAGAAGCCTGCGTAAGGCCTATGTGCCACTCAAGCCCTATTTTGAGGGTCTAAGAGGAACTTTAAAGAGCTACATAGTTCTAAGGCTGACCCTCTGCGTGGGAGTGAATTCACCCTTAATATTTGGTGGTATATTCCAAAAGGAAGCTATGTTAGTCTTTGACTGTACCTCTGATTTTATGCTCTGTCTTTAAATCTTAAAATAACCATTCTAGAGTTCTGGGGGTTGGCCAATACTTTCTTTTTCCAGTTTCATGTCTTGGTAGGAATTCAAAATATGATTTTTAGCCCTTACCTTGGATTTCATTTTCTTGCATGCAGTTTCATGGATGCAATTAATTGCAGGTGCAATTTATGCAAATGAGGTACTTAAATATTCAAGTAACAAGCTCTGCCTACAACTATTTGTAGCCACAACTGATGAGTACAAACAACCTGGCCTGTAATAAACAGCAAAATATCATAATCCAGGAAATCCCATTGGTTGGTTAGATCCTCTCCAAAAAAAAAAAAAAAAAAACACTAGGAAAAAAACCCCAAAACAATGTACATCACTTTTTCCTAAGCCGGTGGGTCCCAGAAAGGAAGAATTCCCTTCCCTCAAGCAATGGGAAATGAATTTAACATTTACCTCTTATTTTCTTCCTTTAGAATCTCACCATGGAAACGGACCTGACAGCTGCAAATGGCAAAAAAGTCAAAGCACTTGAAATATTTGCTTACGCCCTGCAGTTCTTTAAGGAACAAGCATTAAAGGTAGGGAAAATACTTCCTTATCCAGCTCTCTATATTTATAACAAGCACAAATGCTAACCCAAGAATTTTAACCGTGCCAGGCTTCAGCCTCCAGCAGTGTTTGAGGTGAACAAAGTGGGGAAACTGTAGGAAATTCAGGAAAGTTGGGGACTGTGAAAGGTCTTGGATAGCCTTAAGTGATTTCCTTCTTTACAGTGAGAACAAGAGGATGTATCGGTATCACCACGATGCAGAAACTGGATGTTCTCTCAATGGAAAGATGCTTTTATACCTGTCATTTTCTTGTCAAGGAAAATCTTCTTGCATTTGGAATTTGCCTGAATTAAATGTGATTAAAAATCTGAGTACGTGAAACTTAGCACGTGGCACTATCTGCATGTGTAATTCTCCAGAAGTAATACATCTGACAATCTCCTCTGGCTCCCTTCATTCTTATTCTCCTGCTGTTGTGGCATTCCATGTTCTGTGTCATTTAAAGGCTCTCTGCTGTCAAGGAGATTGTACTCTAACCTCTTAGGGTGAACTCCTTCTTATCTCTGTTCACACAAAACTCCCATTGCCTGCAGTGTGTAGGCTGAGGGGTGTCAGGTGAGCAGGATTTGTCCCTTAATGGAAATAAATTTCCAAATCTTTTCTCACTTTTAGCTGTAACGTTCTTATTCAGAGCACAGAGGTTTAGCTGTTTGACACCATTGGGTGAAATCTCCCCACCCCCCGTACAGATGCTGTTCAAGTCCCAGTTATTTTGGGGGATTATGTGGTGCCTTGACTTTGTGCCAGCTCTCTACATAGGTCAAACTCCACCCAGTTGTGACCAGAAAGCAGATGTTATTTTTATCCCTTCTAAACAATGCGTGTGTATAAAAAACAAAACAAAACAAAAAAAACTCACCAGCATTAGTGAGAAACAGCATAGGCAGCATCTGTTATAGCTTATTCTAGTGTCTTGCCTCCACTGCATCATTTCTATTTCAAAAGTATGTGCCCACCCTGTTTGTTTTTTCTGATAACATGGCTGATGTTTGTAGAAAAGAGAGATGAAAGTGGTCTGGTTTCTTTGCAATAAAGAAAACAAAATTCCTAACATGAGCGTCACAAATGAGAGAGAATGGAAGTGTATTTTCCCCTAACACATTCTGGAAAACTGCAACACTTCACACTTATAACATGCTTCCCAGCTGACGGTGAGAAGCTATAGAGCATTTACCGTCCTACAAAAGACATTTCTTGAGTAAACAATTCATGCTACTGTGACCCATTTCTCAGGGTGCCCAAGACTCTGAATTATTTTGTCACCCTCCTGACTCTGAGAGAGAGAGAGTTGCTTGTGCTTAATAGAGGTCAGCTCCCTAACACCACCAGGCTGTTAGCCATCAAGACAGTCTCCTCAGGGCTCTGCCAGCCCTTACTTTGCCTTGCAGGTAATAACAGGTGCACCCTAGTCCCTAAACGCCTCTGAAAGCATCCTCTGTAGTATCCAGCCTATCTCTGGACACTCACAGAAATTACCAGGTGTCCATGGACTCAGAGCAGCCTGAAAGGCCTTAGCTTTAGGAGTGGGTCTCTGGAAGCAGAGGAGTTGCCTCAGCCGAGGGGCGGGGGTGACCGAACAAGAATGCAGACAAGGTTTCAACAGAAGAAATATTGCTCATTTATTTATTCATTAGTAAAGAACAAAGTACATAGATATAACTAATACAAACACAAAATCAGAAAAAGATACAAAGGCCTAATACTCTACCATGCATGTATTAATTTCTTATGGTGCATTATTCTATTTCCTTATGTTTACAGACAGATGGTTGTTTGTAAACTCTTTTTTACCTTATACAGACAGATGATCATTTGTACAATTTCACTATTTATTGCCTTATGTTTACAGACAGATGGTCATTTGTAAACTGTGTTTACAGACAGATGGTCACTTGCAACTCTCTCTTATAGTACACAATTCTATTACTTACTACCTCGTGCTTACAGACAGATGGTTGCTTGTAAAATCCTAGTTACTCTTCACAGACAGATAGACAGATTTTCATTTGCTATCTTAAAGCAAGTGTACTTTCATACATTACCAAAAACGCTTCTCTCCTTAAGCCCCTTGGGCCGAGTCGACTCTGATAAGCGTTAGCCATCCCTTGGATGCTGTTGGTTCATAGAAGGGCTCAGTCCAGCCACCGAGGATCCCAGTGGGCTGCAGTCCAAAGTGCAACTGACTTTCTGGGTTTAAGTACCCACAGGCTGATCACCAAACTGATCAGCATGTAACCAATCAGTGAACAGTGTCACTTTTGCTATCAGTATGTAACCAACCAGTGAACAGTGTCACTTTTGTGGTCAGCTTAACCAATCGGTGAACATTTCTGCTGAGTTATCCTGACTTGTAGGCACTTTCAAGTGTTACTTAGCCAGCTGTAGTCAGTTCTGGTCAGCTTTTGTTTTTATGTCTGCCCTCTATTTGTGCCGTGCCAGCGCCCGAACAGCCCTTATCAGGTCCTTCCAGCCCTTTTCCCAAGCTATATACTTTACTATTCTATCTTAAAGTACAGAACCCATTAACTATTCTTTCTATATTCTACGGTGTCCTGTCCCTAAGGGAACAGTATACACACAGCTTGACTGGTACAACTCAGGATCGTGAATTAAAAGCTGAATTCTGGGCTCTCATACGCCAGTGCAATCTGAATAGGGATTGCTAGGGCAAAATTTGTCCCTAAAGAACCATTCAGGCAAGTATCACTTAAACAACCTCATTGTTAGATAGTTAACCTACTTTTTTCTTTGAATGGGATTAATTTATTCTCTTTGATTGATTTATCTTACTTCTTTATGGCTGCTGTGAGAGAAGACACAAGCCTATCTCTACATTTTCAAAACTGTATTTAGGACACCAACTACTTTGCTTTGCTTTGCTTTGCTTTGACTCCACAGTCAAATGTTAATGAGTCACAGAGCTGAAACCAGACACAGCTTCGGGAAATTCCAAAGCAAATGTGCATGTTATAGGCACTGCTGAACAGTGACATGTACAATTTTGCTCCATTGCATTCTCTGGACCTGAACTGGTATAAATAAGCAAAGTTTTGTGATATGTCTTTGTGTGCATATGTGCACAGTAAGCAGTATAAATGTATCATTACCTTGTGTGTGTAATAATCAGACCAAACAAAATGTCCTTGTGATACAAGAGCTCTATTTTTCTGCCACAAGTTTTGAATTGTATTATTGCTAAGTGAACACGACACCTTGGGAAATGACATATAGAAAAATGTTTTACATTCTAAAGGAGGCTGTTGTTTACCTTGTTTGGCTGGAGATTTAAATAGGACATATAATAATGACATTGCACTTGGAACCTTTCCCAAAACATGTTACAAATGTCACCTAATCAGCAAATAGAATACAAGCTCTTTTTAAACAAAACAAAAAACAAAATGCTACTATTAAATGTTTTCTCAGAGGAACTATTTTTCAAGCAGTCAACAGACAAATGTTTTCAGATTTTTAGTAAGAGGAAGTTACATTTGACTTACCTTTTAAAAAATGATTTGATTTAAAGATGGGCAACGTGCAAAGCAGCTATTGACAAACACTGATTGTAAGATACGGGGTTTGTCAGTGCCATAACAAATAATTTGCTGTATATTAATCAGGGTGAAAGTGTGAGTTCTTTAAAGTAGCTGCAAAGATCAGACTTCTGCTATGAATATACATAAATATGCTGTTATGTTCAGCAATGCTTGAGCTCCTTATTGGAAAAACTAATTCTCCCTGCTCCATGTTAACAAATGGCACCAAACCTTTCCATGGGCCTCCTGGAGAAGGCATGTTGTAACTCCCCCCCTCCCCCACCACTCCGGTGTTGGTATTGTGAACATTCTCGGCATGTCGGCTAGTGATTTAAACATTCTGACTTGTAGTGTAGACATAACATTTTTTAAAAAATGATGAAAAGGGGAAGTTACCTTCACCGGAGCCAGCTGAAAATTACATACAATTGTAAAACAGCTGGTGTCAATTTTACATCTCTCTCTCTGTTTTCATTTGGTTTAGGAGCTCAGTGATCAAGCTGGCTCGGAGTTTGAAAACTCTGAGGTAAGGTGGGTCATTACAGTGCCTGCTATCTGGAAACAGCCTGCAAAGCAGTTTATGAGGCAAGCTGCATACAAGGTAAGATTGTGAAATGAGAGAGAAAGAAATACCCCCTTAAATCCCTAGTAATTAGGCTCACTCTAAAACATTTATTAAGTATCACTAGCAAGAATGTATTCTGCATAAAAGCAGGCCAGGGGGAAATGAAATGGACTGGGTTAGAAACACTGGAGGGCTGAAGAGCCCTACAGGCAGCATGTATCAAGTCGTATGTTTTCACCCTACTAGATGCCTGAGCTATCTGTCTAGATTCCTATGTTGGCACCCATCATTGCAGCCTCTAATCCGGACATCCACTGAACTCAGTGAGAACTCTGCATATGGAACAGATGCAGAACTGAGGCCCAAGAACCAGACAATTTATATACCCAGATGCAGCTTCTTCTTAGCTGTCAACTCTGGCATCTTAAATAAAAAGATAATGTGAGAAGAGAGAGAGCAGAAATTCTCCTCTTTGGAATTCTTTCCCCTTTGCCTATATTCCCACAATAGGAGTGACCTTAGCAGCCTGGAGAGAAAATTAAATACAAATATGGATTTCATTTCAGAAACAGATTATGTGCATTTAAAACCCCCTGAAATTCCTTTAGAAAATTCATAGTGTCTACCTGTCCTTTTATTTCAGACTCAGTTTGTGTCTTTGATATGTTAGATGTACATATCCTTCCTTTCATTAGGATATTCATTTTGTATTTGATTTTTCTGGTCATTAAGAGCTACATGTCCCAATGGCAGCAGATACTTAATGCACAGTTTGTGAGATCTCCAGGGGTACGCATGTAACTCCCCCAAAGCATTACGGGGAGGCACCCAAGTTTTTTGGACTCTGTTCTTCCTATCTCTAATGTTGAGCACCATTTTTCTTAACAGTCTTTATTGTGGGATTGCTAATGATAGTGCCAGAAGCAAAACATACTTAAAGTTCTGATGGAAGAACACAGTTATAGGTAAATCTGAAACACTAGAGACCAATCTGTTATCTATGTGTATTATTGTCTGCCTGCTGTTTGTGTGCATGTGTGTTCATGAAATGGGAGCTGTGTAAGAAGGATAGAATAGCTCTATTGACATTTCTCATTTGTGGCACAGTGGAATGTTGTTGAACAGTGTCTGTGTCTGTAATTGTTGTTTTTTTTTATTAGCAAGTTTGATAAATAGTGAGGACTGATAAGGCTTTAAATGAGGATGTGTGAACAGCTGAAGAAAAATGAAAGGACATGGAGGAATAATTGAATGTGTACTTGAAACTCAAATTGACTCTTTAAAAAATGGAAATAGAACAACAAAAGAAGAAAACTGATTCTTCTGGTTTGTAACTGTCTTGCAGTTTTATATATTCCTAGTGTCAGATCCACTCTTTGCTCAAACCAGTACTTGCAAAAATATTTTTAAAAACCGAGCCCTTGCTACTAAATATTCAAACATGCAAGCAGCTGAAAAAGGAGGATCTGCTGCCAGAAGAGTAACATGGTGTAGAAATAAATAGAGGAAAGTATGAAGAGATAACAAGTGATCACTTTGTAATTGGAAATACTCTGCACTTTAGTTAGTCTAATATGGTGTGATGGTGGCTTCCATCAGTGAGTAGTGGGGGAATCTGTCTGAGGGAGCTGGGGCAGGTGGTATAACAGAAGTAGTATGAATATCTTGGGCAAAGAATAACCATATTCAGTCATTAGTTCATAGTATACAGTTTGTCTTACGAAGTTTTGAAAAGGATTTTGCAGTCTGTGGTAAAAGGCTCTTCTGCCTATCTCGGTTGGGTTTCCAAGCAGAAACTAAATATCCCCTGGAACTATGAAAACTGAATAGAGGATATAACTCTGCTATGCCACGTCCAATGTTGCTGCTTCCTGTGTCACGGGGAGTCAGTAGAGATCCCCCTATTTCCCTACCTCTGTTCATTCTCCCCTACCCAAAGATTGTGCATTGTACTGATGTGGGTATGTGTTATGGGGATTTATGGGCCCAACACTGCTGCAGCTGAAATCAGTAAGAGTTTGCTATTAACTTCAGTGGGAGCAGAGCTGGGCCTGAATCATAGGAATAACATGAAGTAGGCTTTCTCAGAACTTTGTAAAGCTTACTCTATGTATACCAGAAACAGGTCTTCCTGTTGCAGTACAGTAAAGGCATCTCTGATGAAAAGATGAATGCTGTCCAAACCATTGAATCGCATTTATGGTACATTTCTAGAAGTGTGTTGTTTGTGTATAGTTAAATGAGAAATAGTGGCCAAATCTCCTTGCAGTTTGTTGCTGTAGTAAGTTGCTTTGAGTGACACTTGTAATCTCTGATTTTGCCCTCCTATACAAATGACATTTGAATGCAGTAGCCTCTTTATTAAGAGAACAGAAGACTTAATATTTCTAGTTGGGTGTCTTTTTTGAGTAGTGGCATTCTTCCAGCTCATGTTTCACTACAGCTTCTTCAGGCACCGTAAGGAAGGAATGGGATCTGCAGATTGGAATTTCTTTAACTTGCCAATAGAAATAAGGGTTAGAGAACGAGTTGGGGTGTGACAGAAATCTGTGAATGCTGAAGCTGTAAAGTAAGGAAGTAAAGCATATCATGCGAAATATGATCAGTACAGAGCAAACTATCCTGCAAATTTATAAACATCAGTTAACTGAACAGTTATTTAGTGATGTTGTAAACATTGTTTTGTTGCGGGTTCTATGAATTTTGATACAGTGTATTCAGATCTCTCAAAATAGATTTGTAGTTTGATGACAGATAATAGGGAATACATAAATTACATGTATGACTAAATTCATATAAATATATAGAGAGGCAGCCTGATTTAAAGTACTAAGCACAGAGCCAGGAATTCTAGTGGGCTAATCCTGGCTGTAATATTCTCTCTTTTTTGAATATCATATCTGCCTCAGTTTTGCCTTCTGTAGAAAGGAGGGGGTAATATTTACCTAGCAGATTGGTTTTGAAGATGGGCGGGACCAGAGGGGACAGTCAGTGAAATTAAAATGTGAGAAATGCAGAGCTGATGAAAGGCAATTTCACACAACATGCGATGAGAGAGTGGAACTCTTTTGCGATAGGAAGTCATTGAGGCTAAGAATTTAACAAGATTCAAAAAGGGATTGGATATTTATATGGATATCAAGTATATCCAGAGTTGTGGTAATTAATTATAGTTAAAGTTAAGATTTTGTCATGGTTATTTTTAGTAAAAGTCCGGGACAGGTCACAGGTTTCCGTGATTTTTTGTTTATTGCCCATGACCGGCCTCTGACTTTTACTAAAAATAAATGTGACAAAATAGGGCTGAAGGGGGTACGACTGAAGCCCGAGTGGGAGGTGGGAAGGGGAGGGAGCCCAAGCTGTGCTGCAGGAGGGCAGGGGGATCCAGCACCTGCCGCTGCCGCGGCTGACAGCTCCGGGGTCCCCTGCTGCCCATGGTGGCTACAGGGCTGTCTGTGGTTGCTCAGAGCTGCGGGGCCCCCACCGACTGATAGCTCCTGTCCCGTCATCCTGGGGCTGAAGCAGAAAATGTCACAGAAGTCTCTGAAAATCACAGAATCCGGGACTTCCGTGACATAATCTTATCCTTAATTATAACACATTTTGTGGAAGGGATATTAAACCTTCTCCTTCAGGGCTTAAATCAATCTATAACTATAAGGGATCAGGATTAGCCCTAATGTGAGGGGCAGATTACTCCACATCAACGTATTGCAGGGTTCTTATATTTTCCTCTGAAGCATTTGGTCAGGCCGCTGTCAGAAAGAGAATACTGGACTGATCTTGGGTCTGATCCAGTCTGACAATTTTTGTTTTCCTATGTACAGCATTCTGAAGATGTAAAGTGCTGGATAATTTATTATCGATATTGATATACCATATTAGAAAAAATTAATGTTCAGGTTTCCACCATCAATAAATGGATTTTAAAAGAGAAAAGAAGAAATGGCTTTCTAATTAAATGAGACACTAACATAGACAGAACCATTTGTAGCTGTTTTACCAAGCTAGATATTTTGTAATTCTCTAGAGTGATATTTCACAATATGTCCTTTGTAATAAAATAGTGCAATATGCCATTATTTTTTTTTTTTTTGGGGTGCTGTTGCCTCAGTTGTGCACATCTGTTCTATTGTCAAACATTTTCCACCAGAAAAGAAGTCTACTTTTTGGAAGGCACTTGTTTTGTTTTTTTAAGACAGAGCAATTAAATCCTTAATCTTTTCCCAGAACATATCGTAGTCTGGGCATTCCTCTAGGATAGAGAGTGAATATTATGAGAGACAGGAAACCAAAAACAATTGAAATGTCAGGAAGCAGAATGGGACTTCCTACCGAATTTGGTTATAATTAGTGAAGACCTGCCTTAGAATAAAGCAGAACCATAACTGGAGAAACAGTCATTTCATTAAGGGTCAATAAAAATGCATACACCATCAGCACGCTAAAGCTCACAATGGAATGAAGCTTTCTAATTAACCAAACTTACCTACTTGTGTATGATATACATTATGTGGTGTCGTGACACATTCCTGTTGAACGTTAGAATAGGAGCCTGCGCTACACAGGTCTAACATCCATTTGTTTGAGTGGAAGCTATGCTGATATGAAGACAGCAGTCTTGAGCTCCATGCATGTGGGAGGAGAGTAATTTATTTTATTCAGTACTGCTGAAAACCTACAGGCAGTAAGGTTATCATTTAGGAGCTTAAGTCCCATTTTCAAAAGGGCCTTAAGGCTAGATTTTCAATTGTATAAGCACCTAAACAGCTGCCATGGTTGGAGTTAGGTGCCTTCCCTGTTTAGGTGCTTTGGAAAATCCCACTAAACATCTGCATCTTTAGGTACCTAAATACTTTTGAAAATCTGGCCCTTAGAGCCTATGTCTCATTGAAAGTCTGCTGCTGCTGTTTGTATCATTTTTTATTTGTATTATTATTTCACTATTTAATTCTCCCTTTGTTTTCTAAGAAGCCAGAGAGACGTAGACTGAGATATAATGCGCACAGTGTGGTTTATTTCCTATTGGGCTCTGCCATAATAACCTTTTTTTCCTTTTAAGTGTAGCTCTGGTGTTCGATACCTAGAGACAAAGATGATGTTTTGAACTTGTGGAGTCCTCCTAGTGCAGCCAACTGCATTGTAGCAAGCCTTTGATGTAAACTGCATAGAAAAGGAAATGGATTTAGACGTATTAGTGGCATTAGTGAGTCTGGAGACTTTTCATTAATGGTGCTTGCTAACGGAGACAGAATTGTGTTAATGAATTGATTGTCCTGATTATCGAGGCTCATGGGGTTACCTTGCTCTGCCAGTACTTTCACTTTAACATAAGCATTAAAGTGTTTATAAAGCAATGTTGTTGCATTTTGCCACCATAAATAATTAGGGAAATATTATTGGCCATGGAATGAAGATCTGCATAGTGGGAAACGTGTGCTAACAAATCTCATTTTACACCTCTTAATAACTGCAACTAGGTTTACATGAGGGGTAGCCGTGTTAGTCTGTTTTTATCAAAACAGCGAGTGTTCTGTGGGACCTTAAAGACTAACAAATGTATTTGGCTGTAAGCTTTCGAGGGCAGAAAGCCACTTCAGCAGATGCTAGGTTTACATGGAATCACCAGGCAATGGACTTGTTGAGCCATTTTATCCAGCTTTGCAGAATTCTACTCATCCGCTTGCGTAGGGCAAGGTTTGTTTGGTTTGAATTGTTACAGGCAGTAAAATGTAAGACTTTTCATTATGTTGCTGGTAAGAGCAGGTGGATATATTTTGTGCTTAGGTAGTAAATTTGCACAACAACTTTACAGGTATCTGTGTGTATGTCGCCTGCTTGAAATGCATTTGTGCATATGGACGCTCTTCCATAGTAATTGTCTCACTTCAGTGAAGTCTACCGTACTTTTATGTAGAAAGGTGAGCATCTGTACTCAGAAGGGGAATTGTTAACAAACAGCACTGATGTGAAATAGAAAGGCTTATCAGACAAGTTAAAATAATAGAGCAGATTGAAAATCGGACTGTCCGTCTTGCCAGAGGAAAGACCAGAGTACATCATAGGATACCAATCCATAGAGGAGAAAGGGGCAATCAGGCAACCAAACTATAACTTCCATAAGGCACAGCAACAGCTCAGGTCGTCTTCTTCATGTGGCATTGGTTTGATTTGCAACGATCAGCTTATAGATCAATGTCCAGGTTTGAAATTCAGTTCATTGCATCAGGGGTGAGTTGATGAATGTCAGTGAGACTATCCTTAAACGAATGCTTAGGGAAGGAGGAATATATTTGTTCCATGGTTTGAAGCACCGGTCCACAATCACAGTCCAGGCTACTTCTCATTTGCCATTGGAAGAGTTTCTGGGCACATCTTCCATGCAATGCTCTTATATATTTAAGAGTGCACCATTCTTTCCGTCGCAAGTTAAAGCCTGGCAGTTCTTCAGTAGGGTCAGTAATAAGGTGCTTATTCGGGACTGATGAGATATCCCAAATTATATGCCATTGATTATCACCATTGACATCCACTGCGAGTCCAGAGGGGGTCCTAGATTTTAATCAGTTCAGGTGGACATAGATTAATGTCAACCTGGCCCAGAACAAAACATTACGATTTGGTTCTACATGCCAAAATGTTTCAATTTGGGCTGATCCCGCCCAAAACGAAATATTTCATTTAGACTTTCCCAACAGAAAATCAAAAAATGTTGGAAAAATCAAAATCCCCCCTCCCCCCTCCCCCCCCCCCCCACACCCCCTATTTCTAACAAAGTTTGCGTAGCTCTCTTCAGAGACCTAGTTTGAACCACAAGAACCTGTGGTAGAGAAGTAAGTAGGAAGCCTGCTGAACACTGTAACATTGAGAAGGTACGTGAGTAAAGAGAAGCACTCTGGTATACCTTCAGTCTTGGCAGTTTGTGTGCATGTACAGCGTACCGAGAATATTCCTGCAAAAATATGACCTGTGAAATTGAAGAGCTAATGAGATTGTAATAGGCTATAAAACTGAGAGTGCTAGGCATATGGCTGATAGCTTCCTGCACCTTGTGAAACGTAATATCATGCAGTCTGTGATTAATGTAATGGCACTGTTTGCTATGACTTCATCTACTGCAAAAATGCGTCCTTCAGCAACAGTCATTTTGGAACTAGCTGCAGCAAAATGACCATAGCTGAAGAACAGAATCTGTACTAGTGCAGTCCTGTTTCTGCTTGAAGACCTGCCAGCACAGTCTTTCACCTTGGCAAGCTTTTCCACTGCAATGTACACATTAACCTTATCCAGACTGATGTGAATTTACTAGTGAACTTGGGTTCAGTTTTGGAGCAAGGAAGGAGAGCAGAGCAATAATGGTAAAGATCACTGGTGTTTCATGAACATGAAAGAAGAGGTATAATTAATATTACAAGGGGTGGAGTCTTCCAGTATCATTCATGGTGATGGAATGCGGTGATAAATACCTGGGATTAATTCCATCTAGCTGTTGTTTTGCTTCTACTTCTGGCCTAGATTTCTACAGAGTTTATTAACAAGAATCTTATTCTGGTTGCAAACACAGGGCCAAAATATGATGTGTCGAACTATGACATTTACCCACTGACCTGCCTATGAGTCATTCCTATGCCTATAGTCCATGGAACAGTACAGTGATCCACCTCCACCATCAACGGGTTTGCTAAGAGAGGGTCCATCTTGTTCCTCTGGTACAGTCAGGCTGCTCTCTGGACCAGTGCAGGGGAGGAGGGCGGGGTTGTGGCACTGTTTCCTCCCCACTGCTTTCCCTGGGGAGCACCGTGCGCCCTGGCGAGATAATGAGGAAACAGTCCTGTTCTTTCCGAAGCGCACAACTGCAATTGGTGTGACAGCCTGTTGTGTTGGCTGCACAACGTGTGTGTGTGTGTGTGTGAGGAGGAGCTCCTTATACCCCATCATATGCACCCCTGAATAAGGGCCTGCTACAGTCTGTGCAGCTGTAATTTATTTATTGTAACCAATATTTCAGAACAAACTATGTCGTGTTTATTGCAAACAAAAGATGTTTGCTTACATCACTATTGCCACCGCCAAACATTGAAAAATCCTGAGTCGTCATGACTTGGATTTAAAACAGGGAAGGTAAGGGTATGTCTACACTGATAGCGTCAGTCACCACCGTCAGATCGACCTTTCTGAATCGATTGAGCGGTCAGTGAAGACCTGCTCAATCAGTTCAGAAGTTAATGCTGTAAAACCACCCTCTTAAGTGGCGTAGCGCTGCGTCGACAGGAACGCGCTTCCCGTCGGCGCAGTGCAGTGAAGACACCGCAGAGAAGGGAAGCACAGCAGTTGATGGGAGTTACACAAGCTACTCTGCGTAGCTTGCGTAACTCCTGTCGACCGCCACCAAATCGCCAGGTAAGTGTAGACCAGGTCTTAGTAGTTAATTTGGCTCCTGAATCACTGAGACTGAGTATCCCTGATTTAGATGAATGTTTTTCGTACATCTTGAATTCCTGTTTTAAACTCAGCTTGTGATGAGATGCCAGTGCAATATTTGGATTGATGGTAAACTCAGTGAAAATACTTGGTATTTGCATCCATGTTGTGTTAAATTGATTTTTTTTTTCTATATTAATTCACTTTTTAAAATGTCTGATTACTGTGGATGGTGCAAGAGCGTTCTAGACGTCTCAAAACTTCTACACTTTTTACCCGCTCAGATTACATAATCAGCTAGTGTCAGGAATATTTCCCTTCAAAATCAAACAGATCAAGTGGAAATTCTAACTGAAAAGATTATTGAACTCTTTAAATAGTCCTGCGAGCACTTGAATAACTTCAGCCTTTTCACAGTGAGTCTGATGTTGCTGTCACACTGTCAGATATGATTTGGTGCTTCTCCGTGATACACCAAGGCAGGCTCTTGACACAACAGTCATAAAGGGGAGAGATTATGGACTTCATGTGGATTTGGCAGATGGAAAAGACACTGGGTAATGACGGATACCTTGTCAGCTTTTTATAAAGTATTTTGGTCCTTTTCCTTCATCTCTAATAGAGTCTGCACCATTTCAGGGTCCATTCCACAACCCTTACTTTCAGTAAATAGCACTAGTAAATACTTGCAAGCATAATTACTACCCACTATGAGTAAGGATCATCAGAGTGTACCCTAAATAATTCCAAAGACTCCTTTGTAAATACACCACAATAACAATAGTTTATACTTTGATAGCTCCTTTCATCCCAGGATCTGAGCGATATTGAAATTAGTTAAGTAAGTGTCAAGACATCCTTGTGAGGCAGCTGTGTTGCTCTGTACATGTTACAAATGGATAGGCTGAGGCATAGAGAGGCTACCTTCCTGCTCAGTATGGCAGAGCGAGTTGGTGGCACAGTAGGAAATGAAAAGCAGAAGTCCTAGCTCCCTCCCAGTTCCATACTAATCTAGATTAATTAAGATTTATTCGATTAAGCAGTCAACACTGCGTTCCAGAATTTGTCTTGTACGTCTGTCATCCTTGTATTAAGTCATAGCATTGCAAAACTTTACAAAGGTAGTAGGACACACTCCTTGCCCCAGAAAGTTATCTAAGTGTCAAGACAAGAGTCAGAACAATAGTTCAGGAAAAGGAGGGCAGGGAGACCTTACTGGGGAGGAGAAGTTAGGAAATGGTCTGTTAGAAATGGCTCTGAAAGAGAAGAGAGAGGGTATGTGGAGAAGTGGGAAGTGTTTGGCATTTAGGGGACAGCATGTTAAAAAGGCTCGCAGCCAGGATTGGCTACTTTAATCTGCAGCAGATGGTAGCAGTCCCCATGGGTCTGCCTGCCAGCTGAAAATACCTCCTGTCACGCTCCTCTGGCATGTCCCCTACACCAGGGTCAGGAGTGGAGGTAGCAGCATACGAGCCAGCTAAGGACCCCTCACACTTGCGTAATCTTTACCTAGCAAGATCCTGCCAGTTTCTGTCCCGTTTGCTCCGCCAGAGCAACACAAAGAGAATGGGAGAGGGTCAGAGGATCTGGCCCCAAAGCAGCAATAAACTGAAAGGATTGGGAGAACCCAGAGAGAGAAAGTAAGAAGAAGTGAAAGCAGGCATGTAGGATTGCGGTGGACTCACTCTAGGGGTTTGGAGTGGAAGGGGAGGAGGGAGCTCACACTAGCAAGAGGCAAGTGATACCAAGGGAAAGTTTGTTCAAGAAGGGATACTTGATGAGACCATGCTTGAAGGCTAAGGGAACGGAGTCATAGGCAGAAAGTAGGTAAAAGTCAGGAGGAGAGAGCGAATTGGAGAAAGAGCCAAGGATGAGTGAAAAGCTTAAAGGACAGGGCTCAAGGGCTTCGAGGCATACAGAAGGGAAACCTCGTCCAGGGATTGGTGTGAAGGAAGAGAGGGAGAGGGCGAAAGATGATGACAGGGAAGAAAATTCATTCCGTATGCTTTCAGATGGTGCTCTTGTGGGTTACAGTGTTGGCCTATTGGCTAAATAAAGGCACTAGACAGAGAATAATAACTGCTGAAATACCATTAGTGAACGAGAGAACTCTTAGATAGATGCTTGTCATTGATTGTTAATGATGCAAATCATCCCATCTGGACCAAATGGGATTTATCATCAGTAGAAGTTCATATGATTATACTGAGCATCTGGTCTCCATAGCATACAGTCAGTACGACAAGAAAAATCAGTCCTTTGAGCAGATGCCAAAGAGTGGGAGTTTGTGCATTCAATTCTTGACAGTTACACACAAGTTCCAACTTCTGAAATTGTATTGGTATTTTATCTCCTTCTGCTAAAGCTCAGGTCCTAGCAAACACAGTATTGTCCTGTCCCTTTACATCTTTCTTGTACTGAGTGAATCCAGTGCTCCTGGAAAATTAGGGATTTATAGCATTCAACTGCAGAGAGCAATTAGTCTGCATAGCCTCACCCCAGTCTGTGGGATGAGCAGGGTTGTGGAATGGGCAGGGGAAGTGGTTTCAAATTCAGAAGAGGCCAGAAATCCAACACAGATCCAACAGATTTCAAGGCACTCTTTAGACAAACTCTCCTTCCTTCTCATTTCTGGGTATTTGCCCCTTTCTTTAGCATGGGAGCGTGGCAGGGCCAATATCCATGCTGCCAAATGGCTCACTGTCTGAGCTGCAGTCCATGATTCCAAAGGAGAGATGCACAATGTGCAGTTGGAGATTATAGTGCCAAACACAGCATTATAACCCTCCATTGATTTCACCTTCAGATCAGCTGCAGTTTTGGTGAGGAGCATGTGTCTTTGTGCAGTTGCTTCCCCACCCGATTCTAGCTTTGGCCACTTTTTCCCCACATGGACCTGGGGTCATGCAGATATTTTGTGAAGGGAAAAGATGACTTCCTGGAAGATGAGGGCAACATTCTGTTTTACCATTGCCCTGTCTACACTGCCCCACTTATAGTTTTCTCTTCTGATTTGCATCTTCTGCAAGTAAGTAGGTTACCATATCTTTCGCTACTGCAGAATTCCTCTGGTAGTAAGCATTGTAGATTAGATTAATGAGTAATATTCTGGTTCTGGCTTCAGAAACTCCATAATCACTTGTTTTCAGAATATTTAAATGCATAATTTAATTCAACTGGAAAACATTTCTGAGAGATTATGCAAAGTGGGTGTGAAATCATTAGAGTAAAATGCCCTGAAAAACCAAGGAAAACTATTGTAATCTTGCATATTATCTATCCTGTTTTTATCCTAGTACTGGGCCTCCAATCAGTTGGGTTGTTGAACCCAGAGGGTGTTTTTTCTTGTGCTTTCAATATTTAAATGATGCGGGAGGATATACTTAATAGTTGTTGTTAAATGGTTACACTTGGATGGTGACCCACTGTTACATTATTTGTTTGTGCTATTTGTATCACTGGTTTACTAGAATTTTTGGCTCCTGTCTTGGGGACACTTTTGTGTGCTCAGTAAAGATGACTATTGAGCCACCAAGTTTGTATATGGGTTTGAACTTTCCCAGAGTTCAGAGGTGTTTGGGAGATCCCTAGTGTCTAGGTGTTGTGGGGAAACCATGCATAAGATTACAAGTGACTGTACGGCTATTAGGAATGATTTATGAAACTATTGGTTCAGTGGATGAAAGTTCAAACTGTAGGGGTGTTTAGAGCTGAAAATGAAATGATGGTAAGAGCTGTGAAGTCAAAAATATAAGAAGGCAGAGGCTATGGGGGGAACCTGTGAGCACTTAGCAAGATAATTGGGGAGCATAGCAACTGTTATCTGTGATCACCAGAAGGAGTGAGGGGAACATACCAGACACAGAGACGTTTCCTATAGGATATGGGTGTCAGAAAATAAAAGGGAAGGAACTAAGTAAACTAGCGATGGCACCAAAATGGATGCCAGGGAGGAGGACTATATTCACAGAGAGTGGAGAAGGCTAGAGGACTGGACAGCCAGCCCCAAAGCGTTCTTAAAACAATGATAAATGTTGTATAAATATATCCATCCGACGAAGTGGGTTTCTGCTCACGAAAGCTCATGCCCAAATAAATGTGTTAGTCTTTAAGGTGCCACAGGACTCTCGCCATTTTGCTATAAATATATAGCAGCAGTTTATACCCATCACTAGAAAAAGGGGAGATAAGAGAGGCCTCAAGGAAAGCTAACAGGACAGTCATAAGACTGAGGGCTATTAATCTTGCCCAAATTACACAGGGGCTAATTCTCCCATGCCTTTCACATTGTGTAGTCATTTGCTGCTATGCAGTGTGTTTAAAACACTACAAGATCAAGATTGGGAATACCACAGGGGGTCTCTTGATTCCCAGTCCTGTGCTCAGTCCACCAGACTACATTGCCTCATAGGCAAGTCAATTAAACTTTCTTAGCCTCAATTTCCCTCATCTGCAAACTGAGGCTATTGCCTTTTGCCATAAGTGAAATAAAACATTATACCTGATTACACAAACCCACAACCAAATATATAGTAGGTGAGTGAGTATCCTTGTCTTGTCACTTAATTTCACAGATGGGGAAGCTGATGCTGAGAGAAATGAGAGTAGCAATAATTATATACTATATTTATATTTGTAAATGCAAAGTGTTAAATGCAGTCAGGGCACAGATGGAAACAGAGTTTAGGACATCCTGTCTCCCAGCCCCATTCTTAATCCACTAGAGTAAATGGTTTTTAGAGGTTACCTTGTCTACGTCCTCCTCCAGATCTTTCAAAATTCACAAATGTGAATTTTCTAATAAAAGTGGCTTTTTGACCTTTCACAAATATCGAGAGCATTGGCTTGATTATTGTCTCTTGGGAAGCACTCAGGTGATGGGTGCCACTGTAAGAAGACAGATAAAAATATTTTGGGGAGGGCAAATAATTTGTTGTATGGCCTCAAGTAAAGGCAGCAATAGAAACTACGGCTATGAATATATTGTAAAAAATAACACATTATGGGGTAAGTCTTTGATCCTGCAAGGTGCTAAGTGTCTTCAACTTCTCTTGACTGCAGTGAGAGTTGAGGAGCTCATCACCTGGTAGGATCGAAGCCTGAAAACACTCAGGGTCAGATTTTCAAAAACGTTCAGCATTTCTCAGTTTCCACTGAGGCAATTACACAAAAGTGTCTGGATTTTCAAAGGAATTCAGCACCCAGCAGCTCCCATTATTATCTCACTTCATTCTGGTGCCTAAATGCAATCTGAACTCTTTGGAAAATCCAGCTCCAATTGTGGGTGCGGAGCACTTTGGAAAATCTGGCCCTAAGCAGATAAGTGGACAGAGTTAACTTGGTTATCTGACCACCTTCTGTTCCATTCATGTATTACTTACCGTACTGTGAGTGTCTGATTATTCTGAAGGCTTAAATGATAGCATGTGTGCATTTGTGTAGATGCCTCAGCGTCATGATTTTCAAATATTTTGGGAAAAGGCTTCTTAAGTATCAAACCTAAAGACTTAACAACATGGCATTAAGTGTATTGTTCAGGTAGGTTACCCCTTTAAGAGCTTCTTTGTGCTAATGCAGTGAGTTTTTTCCCTTGTTGCTCATCTTCTTTGCTGGCATGCTCAGCTGTGTAATTAGATCTCAGTTGTTTATTTGTGACATCCAAGTTTGATGCCCTGGGAGAAAGTGCTAGCTAATGTGAAAGGAGGAGGATTAAAGAGGAGTTCACTTACTGATGTACGAAGTGGGTGATGTTATCACAAATATGTTAACACAATGAAATGATTAGTTTAAACAGTGTTAATTTCACAAGTCACTTAATTTCCAGCTGCAGTTCTGCTGGTTTAGTTCAGTAACAGAATACAATCCCTACAAATGTCATGCTCTGCAGAACTTGCAATCACAGTTTTCCTGTTGTTAGTAATTATAATAAAAATTCTGGTAAATCCAGAATTTGCTGTTTATTCACAGCTGCTCTTTATTTAGAATAACAGTTGGGTGAATGATACCAGCCTGTAGAACTCAGTACCTTAATAACTACATCACCTTTCTGCAGACATTGTATAGGGCCAACTTTATGACTGGTCTCAATAGCTGCCCCTGCAGATTTTGCACACGCCAACTGGTACTTATATGCACAAATTAAATAGCTGCCTAATTAGCTGTGAGAGGAAGCTTGGGCTAGTAGCAAAGGTACTGAACTGGAACTCAGGAGTTGTGACACTAGAATTCCCAGCTCTGCCACAAATTTCTGTGTCACCTTGGGCAAGTCATTTAATCTCTCTGTCTGTTTTCCATCTGTCAAATGGGGATAATAATACTTCTTTTCTCCCATGCTTTTTCTTGTCTATCTATATTAAGTTCTTTGGGGCAGAGACTCTCTCTTACTAGGTGTGTGTACAGCATCCACAGTGGTGGCTGTACTGGAGCATTACCCTAGCTATGCCTGCAAATGCCCATGTGGATCCCCTAGCAAAGCCATTTTAGAGGCCAGAATAGAATTACTTTGTTCCATACACACTGTCCATTCCAGCTTGCAAAGAGGCTGTTCGTCCACATATTAAATATGTTATTTATCTTTATGGCCCCAGTGCAGCAAAACACCTAAGCACCTGCATTGCTTTTAAGCACACAAGCAGTCCCTTGGAAACCAATGTGACTATGTCCGTCATTCAAGCTATGCATCTGTCGTACATGAATCGGGGGCTGTATGGTTAAGAGAATGACTTTTATTGAAACAAAAACAAGCTTATACTTTATGAAGCAGAACGAAATTCTGAGCGATATCTCTCAAACTTGCATCTCTCGCTTCGTTTTCTGTCTGAGCTACTATCATCTTGGGTCACGGTACAAGGGGGAGATCAACCCTGACTTCTGTGCATATGGGTAGGGATTGGGTGATGCCTTGAGTCCGTCCCGTTCACTTCTCCCTGTGCTGGCCAGCACAGTGGAGTCAATAGGGAGTGGGAAGTAAGCTGTGCCAGGTAAACGACTGGTGGAACTTACTTTCCTTCTGGATCAAGGGGGAACCAGGGAGAAATACTGGCCTCTCTTCTGCTTCTGGGGCAGCGCAGCTACACAACTCATGGAGTTACCATGAGCCTTAACACTGATTTAGGCCCCAATTCTGCAATCTGTTCTGCAAGTTGACCCCTATACATTAGTGGGACTTTGTATAGGCATAAGGGTCCATCTGCATGGATCTGACTGCAGAAGTGGGGCTGTAGAAGGATCTGCTAGATCAATTAACTCTGCTGCCGCCACCTGCAGTTCTAAGTCATCTAAGTCCTTAGCTCATTCCCTCTTATCGAATGGCCGTTGGCTTCATCACAGCTTGAGACAACATATTTTCCCTGTATTTTTGCCAGAAGAATGATGTTGTTTCTACAGCATGTTGTTTAAATTCATGTTTTAAAATATCAAGGCATTTTCACCTGCAATAAAATGAAACTCAAGTATCAGGAGACTTCTGAAAACTGTTCTCAGAAGTAGAGAGAAGAAACTGCTCTTTTCTTCTTTTTTCCCCTCTGTGGAACTGTCATTAAGGTAGGAACGTGCTTTGAGGCCAGTGAATTTAGATCACTGTGCCTCCATTGAAGTTACCCAATTGTTTTACCAGGCAAGTTTATAAACTTTAAAATAAAATACACTAACCACTACAATCCAGGAAAAATCCCCCCCCCCCACTCCTACTCCCTAATACTCTGGTATCTCCCAGAGGAAGGGTGCTTGGAGACAGGATCCTGGATTGGTTCTAATGTAGGAATTCCCTTTATCTTCCCCAGTCTGTCACCTGAAGATGGGGATGGGTGCCAGACTCCTGGAATGGCTCAGGACAGGCTGCTCCCACCATCTTAAAAAACAATACTCATAGGAGAAGAAGGATGGTCCAGTTGTTAGGGTGTTAGCCTGGAACTCAAGAGATGCGGGTTTGATTCCCTGCTCCATCACAGACTTCCTGTATGACCTTGGGCACATTACTTAGCCTCTCTGTAACTCAGTTCCCATCTGTAAAATGGGGATAATAGCACTTCACTGGGGTATTGTGGGAATAATTACATTAAAGATTGTGAGGTGCTCAGATACATGGCCCTCATGGCCATGAAGTACCTTATCTAGACGGATGTTCAACACATGAATCTCAGTCTTGTTCTGCAGGGTCTCAAAAGTGTCTTTGTGCTGAGACAGAGTTCAAGATCTAACAAAGCTGTGTGCTACCTATATTGCTATACCAGGCACAAGCATGGACCCTCTTACAGGCAGACTTGGAGTGGCTAGAGGCATTCCATCTGCGCTTTCAGCACCAAATCTTCAGCATAATGTGGTTTGACTTTGTGTGAAATGTCCCCATCCTGCAGAGATCTGCCCTTCCTTCAGTCGCTCATTCTATTCAAAAGCGGCATTGCATGCTCTTTGACCACGTCACGAGGATGGACTGACACACCCCAGCACACCCTGCTCTCAAACCGTCCATCAACATGGCCTAACTCTGCCTGGTGCTGCCCACAGGGCCACCCCAGATATTCATGGATTTGCAGAATTGAGCCAGATCTGGGAACTCCACTAAAGGATGCTTGGTGTGACGCCGTGGTCTCAGGTTGGCATAATGGTCCTCTGTAGACTGTGCATATTTAAGGATGATGATGGTCACAAAGGTCTAGGTCAGCGGTTCTCAACCGGTGGTACGCGTACCACCGGTGGTACTTCAAAGAAGGCTGGGTGGTACGCGAGCCGTACCGCGCCGCCGAATCCGCCGCCGAAAGTTCCCCCCTGCCTCCCCCACCGCTGCGAAACCCCACCGCCGCAAGTCCCCCCACCCAGCCACCCCCGCGAAACCCTGCCGCCGAAAAGGGGCAAACGGCGGCAGGGTTTCGGCGGAGGGCATCGTTCCCCCCATGTAACCCTGCTGCCGCCGAAAGTCGTCGTCCCGTGTCCGTCCGTCCCCCCCCTGCCGCCGCCGCCACCGAAAGTCTCGTCTCGTCGGCTAATTTTTATTTAACATTTGCATGGAGCATGATGGTTTTTGTGGTACTCTACATGGAGAATAAAAGCAGAATCCATAGCAGTAGCCTGGAAGATTACAGTCTAGCTCGCTGCACAATCAAATAAGTTTTCAGAGATGAGATACTCAGAATAGAAAATAATCTATGTTACATCTTTGAGATAAATCCAGTGGTCATGAAGAAACAAACTGCCCTTGTGTTGGGACGAGTTGGTTTTTATGCATTTATAGTGCAGAGAGAACACTGGTCTGCCTCCTTGATGCTACTTACGTAGCTGAGCTTTATGCAAACTGAGTGGACTGGAGAGGGGAAGTCGATGCCTCCAATCTTGAGTCAGGATGTGAGGCTGCAGTGCAATGCGCCATAGCCTAAGCCGGAGTAGGAGCCACAGCGCTTCCACATTGATCTATGTAGAATCATATTCCAGGGCCCTTTTCCTGGACCATACCTGTTACAGCCCACTAAAACCTAAATCTCCCCTTTTATTAGTTGTATGTGTATGTGTGTGCATACGTTTGAGAGCATGAAGAAAGGCAGAAAGAAAGACACAAAGGCAAAAATTACACTTAGCCCCAGAGGCGCATTGTGACAAAGTCAGAATTTTTTTAATGTTTTGTATGACTACTCTATGTGTGCCTCAGTTTCCCCTATGTGTTGCCCAAGTATCTAGATGGTGGGACAAGGCTGTATGATCATTGCACAGACCACTAGAGGGCAGGTATGACTGGGCCCAGATAATGGCTGGACACTTTATATCCTGGCAACTGATGACGGGGGCCCATCCTCTGCAAGGAGCCACCCAGAGAAGTTGGAGAACAAAGAGAAAGGTGGAGGCAGGTGACTGGTTTGCCCTGGAAAGAGACAAAGGACGGAGGAGAGGCAACTGGGCGTGTCTGAGGGTGGGCTGCTGGAAGCTGATTAGTCTCCTAGTTTGAGACTCTGGGGGGAGAGGCTGGGGCTCTGGGTCTCCCCAAGATGGATTTTGCTGAATCTTCCTACTTTCTGAGCTAACAAGATCTGTTCTATGCTGTGTTCCAGATGACTAATAAACCCTCCTGTTTTACTACGCTGGCTGAGAGTCTCTGCTCACTGCGAAGTTAGAGGTGCATGGCCCCTTCGGGGTGTGTGTAAGGCTTTCCCAGGGCTCCCATTCAGGTGGACTCCCTTGCGGGGAACTCATGGTGTGAACAGAGGGTGCTGAATGCTCCGAGGTCAGACCCAGGAGGCTCGGAAGCCGAAGAGGCTTGCCCGAGCGAGAGTGCACCTTGAGGGATGGTCTGAACTTCAGTCAGAGTGGTTCCAGAGCACCGAGCCTGTTCACCCATCACTCCCAGGCTGTAACATCTTCCACAGCCATGTCCTTTTATTCCTGTTGTCTTTGTCCTACTCTTCCCTCCACCCAGTCCTTGACCACGCTCCTTGTGTGTGTGTTCTCAGCTGACATCATTACCTTCATGGGACAGTGACGTTGTCTTTTATGTGTCTGTGAAGTACCATTCATATTTAGGGTGCTGCGGTCAGGGAAGTTTCAGCACCACATTCCTCCCCACAAGTCCACACATTCTGTCTCTACATATTCGTGTTTGTGTGTGTTACACTGTATATTATGAGCATGTTCATATATAGACAAACGCATAATATATTATTGGGAGAGCTCGTACCGACCCCTAAAATTAGGTTGCATACCACTTTTCATGATTAAACATTCTTGTAGTTTTGTTCTGAGAAGCACTAACACCTCCATTGTTTGCAGCTACCCTTTGAAATTCAGCAGGGAGAAAGCCCTTGGGTTAGAAAAAGGCTTTTTCTTTGCCTCATGAAATTGCATTCAGGTTTAGTTGAGTTATTGACTGTTAAAATTGCCATGTACTTTCTCCTGAATGTGTTCCCCAGGATAATGGTTTGAGTTCATCAGAATGACTGGACACAAAGCATTCTAAAGAGCTGGTCTCATGTCGTCACTGCTGTGCAACACACACTGTGCTGGGAATGCCTTGGAGCAGTGAGAATGGGGGAAGAGCTAGACCAGTCTGGACTTCCATCACCAGCCACATCCCTGGGACACAGTGTGTGACCTCAGAATCCTATCTCCCCTCTAAGGGCACTGTATGGGGCAGAGCCACTCTTCCAGCTCTCAGGGGGAGGAGAGAGAGAGCGTGCCAGGGCAGGCTTCTTGCTGACTATCCATTGGATCCAACACATGGTGTCAACAGCCTACCCACCCCTCCCATCCCCTAGGGATAACAGACAACGACTGCTTGCCAATGTAGTTAGTCCTATAACTCAAATAGAACCTGTGCTGCAATGCTGAAGGTTCAGGGTTCAAACCTTGCTGGTGATCCATGGAGAGGAGAGGATGTTGTTATAGTTGTAGATAATAGAACTTGTTTTTACCTTCTTCTTTTAGAGAAAAAAAAACCTAGAAACTTACATACTAAAAACTACATTTGGTTGCAAAGTCACACTCAAAAGTTAGGAAATTCCTAATTGACAGTCGACTGTGCAACATTAATTCTGACTGCTTGTGCGGCTGCAGTCTAATATAGTTTTTAATTATATTAACACACCATTTTTTTCACATGACGCTTGCCTCCTTCAGTGCATAGGTTGGACACAAAAGGAAATAACAGTGAGGTTGCATAGGCAACTGTACACTTGTCATTTCCTAATTTTTGAGTGCTTGGCTGTGAAGTCAAAATAACTTCCTTTTAGTGTAGCTTTTTTAATATGTAATACGAGAGAGGTGCCAGATTTGACACCTGTACTCCTGTTGAACAGTGCCTAGTTCTATAAATAACTCCGTTGAATTTAGTGAGACTACTTGTGGAGTAAAATGCTACACAGCATGAGAAAAGGCCTATAGTGAACTGAGCACAGTGCACAGAGTTCATGGTTTGTGTGTTTTCAAACCAGTGAACAACTTTTGTTAGTTTAGTCTTTACTTACCTTACAATTTCTCCTTTTTCACTCTTCCCCATAGTAGTGGGGAGGGTGTAGCTTTTGTTGGAAGTGCTGGTCTCGTATGGTTGTTACAAGTGAGAGGAAAAGAACAAGGTGATGGGAAGACAAATGGTGAAAAAATCACTTTTGTTGTGCTGAGCAGTCTGTCCTGAGCACTGGCTTATGAACAAGCTTTGCTTTCGGTTATACTTTCTCATGCGAACTAGTTATTTCCCATCACGTACAAGCAGCAGTTGTCTTATTATTGTAGCACAAAGTGAGACTATGTGAACTGTTTGAGTTCCAGTTCAGATCAGCAGTTTTTCCATTTGAGCCACTTTTTTTGTTTGTTTGTTTGTTTTTTGTATTAAAGGCTTGTTCACATCTTAGGTGGTGTTGTGCCTTTGTTGGAAAGCTCTCGTGCAGTGACAGTGTATGTGCATGAATCAAAGCATCCAAAAGTTGCCTGGGAGACTGACAATGAAAGCAAATAAACCAAAAACACCATTCTCCTCTTTACCAACATGCTTTAGCAACAAGGAACTTAGCTTACCAATACACAACATTAGCAAGAAAACCTCAACTTGGGTAGGAACTAAAGGAGCTTGGAAATGTCAATGTTGCCTCTCATAAGAGAAAATCAGAGTCTAGGGGCTAAAGCAAGGAGCTTGTAGGAGAAAAGACAAGTTAAAGTGTTGCCAACTTTTGTGATATTTGGTATTTTTTTCATAAAGCCCCAACTCATGGAGTCATGTGATTAGGTTTCATGGCGGGGGTGAGCGGAGTAAATTTGTAGCCCTTACAGTTGTAGAGAAAACCTGGAAAACATGCCCCCTCTAAAGGCTCACAAACCAGAAAAGAACTGTAAATGTTGTTGTTAAAATTTTCTTGATTTTTAAACCAGTCTCATGATGGTTTTGGGGCCTGTATGATTTTGAACACATGCGTTGGCAATACTGAGCATCTTAAAATCATTGCGGAATATGGATGTGTGTAAGAGTGATAGGAATAGGAAAACTCAACTCTAAGTCAAAAGATTAGTATCTGGCAAAGGGCATCATACATACTAGTGACTTCAGAGGCCTCCTCTTGCTGGCTTTCTGCAAGAGCTACTTGTGGAACGTTCATTGCTCCAAAATTAATTTCTCAGCCCCAGCCACACGTGAACAAAATTTGCTGGGCTGATACAACGGCCACTGCATCATCCACTTGCTGTGTGTTGTGATGCAAAATAAAACAAGAGTGACACGTTAATGTTTTTGTTACAGGGAAAGGAGGGCAAAGGTATTTCTCCGTTTCTTGACAGAAGGTTGGGACTCTTGAGAAGTTTAGATTCAGCTGGGTTAACTAGGAGCGCAGATTATAGACAGTTTACCCTGGATTTCAACATGTCTCCACTAGCTGTCTCTCTCTCTCTGCCTATCGTGTGTTCACCTCATTAACTAGATACTAAGCATGGTAAGTGCATGCATCGACCCCAATTACAACCTGCAAAGTTGTGAAGATGAAAGCATAATTTTTTCCAAGCCAAGATACTTAGCCAATGATAGCAACTCTTTAGTGGCATTTAACTTAGGAAAAAATGCAGTGTTGATTTAAATGTTCGTAGTTCACCGACCAAGTGCATCTGAGGTGAAGACTGACTGGTTACATTATTTCCCACCCCACTTCTCTGAATGATTCTGTCTCACAGGCAGGAATGGCAACTCCTGAAAACCCCGAGCAGCTGATAATTGCCCTGGAACCTGAGGCTGCTTCCATCTACTGCAGAAAGCTCCGTCTTCACCAGATGATAGACCTGAGCAGCAAAGCACCTGTCAATGGTTATAACCCTAGTGACACCGTAGGAGCTGGATTTACACAGGGTACCTCTTCTACTAACCGACTTGAGATCTTGTGCCTTTGGCCTACATTAGATTTGGTCATTAGGGCAGTTTTCTTACCATTTCCTGTAGGTTATAGTTGCATCTTTGTGTTAGTGGAACATTACAGGCTAGTATAAGTAAACTTCACTATTTGCTTTAATTTGACTATCTTGGGCACTGATCCTGCAAACGCATGTGCACAATGCTGAACTTTAAGCATGCAGGTAGCACTCTTGGCTTTATTGGGACGTGAGGGACTACTCACAGGTTTGAAGTTAAGCAAAGGCATAGTGTTTGCAAGATTGGGGTCTTACTGATTTATTTTAATGTAATAGCTAATTGTTTCCTAGTGCAGATTTAAGTTTACTGTTGTGAGCCAATCATGAGTTGTTAAACTAGCGGTATTAATAAAACAACGATTACACTTGAATTCACCATCAGACCTTCTAATGTTTCTGGAATTTTTGTCACGAATTGGGCACTTGGTGATTTTTGGTTCATAATTTTGTTGGTCACTGTGAAATAGTCAGCATTCACCAGTGGTTAGCAAAACTGTGCTATGTGATATGGCACAGCATTTTGTCTGAACTTAGAACAAAAACTAAGTATTGTACTTCAGAGATCATGGTTGTTATCTATCGTTACTGTGAATGTTGAGTTTTTACTAGCTCCTGTGGGTAGGTTTGATGCAGACTCATTTACACTGAGAGGCAGACTTTGGAGTATAATTTAACTGGTTTGCAGATGGATCATCTTTTGCTGCAAAAGTTTTTTAAACCAGTCATTCTGACTGAGTCTGAAGTTACCCAGTAAAGACGGGGCAAGTTTTGATTGTAACATAAAGGTCCAAATTATCTACTAGTGTATATTGGTGCAGCTCCATTGATAGCTGTGGAGTTCTGCCAGTTTACCCAAGCAGAGAATTTGACAAAAGATCTTGTACTTTGTCATGTTTTCCAGCTTAAAATAGCAAAAGCAAATTGAAGATTCAGCTAATAAACCCATTCAAGATGTTTTATTTCTCCCTGTATTTAATGGAAGCCACTTTTTTTAGTTAACAGCATGCGATGACCTAGTTTATCCCCAGAAATGTCATGATTAGTAAAACTGATTGAGTCCTTTGTAATAAAATAACATATCTTATCCATCTAGATGAAATAATATTTAGCCACCACCATTTTAGCTTGGTTCATGCCACACAGACCCTGATGTGAGTTTATTCAATAGTATCACAGGTCAAATCCTCACCCTGTACAAAGCTGGGTAAAGAGGCTTTGCTCAGAGGTGTCTCTTAATGGGCAGGAGGACAGAAGCCTCCCCCCCTGTTCCTAGACCACAGAATTTCTTCGCAGCTGGACCTCTAGCTTAAGCAAATGTGCATCCCTAAGCAAGTGATTTTGGCTGGTGCAACCATGTATTTGTCGATGCATTGGTCATTCCTCTGCGCCTGCCCTGTTGCTGCCATCCTTATTCAGACTCATGTAGCCACTGCAGAACACAACTCTTACAGAACAGAGGGTGCAAACCCATGTGTGGATTCACACATTCTGCCTCATCCTGTTAAATTGAGCCACACCAGTTCCACAGGCTCAGGGCCTTCCATGACCCCTTACTTGGGCTTCCAGGGCATTTGTCCCTATGGAAATGAAAGCATTTTTCTTGTTTGGTTAAAGGGAGCTACAGGGCTTGCCTGGTGGGCAAAGTCTGTTCACAAAACATGGGATTCTGTCAAGTCTTTTTACAGGTAACGTCCTTGACTTAATAAGGTAAAAGTTGGTGTAGACGAAAAGGATTTAATTCAGTCAGAATTAATGGAAACGAGTAGATTGAATTAATTTGGGGTTTAATCTAAAATTCAGTAAAAGCATGGCAGGGACCTAAGCAAAGCTGAGAAGAGATCAGGAAGGAAAACCCTTTAAACATAAACAGAGAGAAGCACTTCAAGGACTATTTTAGTGCTATGCAGTCAAAACAAAAGTTGTACTCTTTATAATAGTGAGGGTAAGTTTGCATTTGGCGAGGGAGCACAATCTAATGGTTAAAGGACTGTATTTCGGGTCTGATTCAATGCCTGTTAAAGTCAGTGTGAAGACTTCCATTGACTTTAATGGGTGTTTCTGTCCCTTGCTCTGTCATTGATTCCGGTGTCACTTTACCTTTCTGTGTCTGCTTCTCATCCTGTAAAATGAGCATAATATTATTTGCTTGCATCACTGGAGAATTGAAGTTTTATGCATTGGATTTTTAGAGCCCTTTGATATCTTCAAATGGAAGGCACTATAGAAATGTAAAGTAGTGTTATCATTAGCTAGCAAAATATAGTTGGCCTCTTATATACTATCAGTGTACTTTTTTCTAGTTTTAGATGGTATTATTTCAGATAAAACAATATTTTTTGCTATACCACAGAATGTGTCTGCATTTTTCTATACTATCATATAGATGACCTGTAAAGATGAGTGAAAGTTACACTGGAAATGATTCAGCAGTCATCTAGTTGCACAAGCTAGGTTTAAAATACACTAGCAGAAACATTTAGCAAATCACATTACATATTTTATATGTCTGTGGAGATGAATTTTCATAAAATGGATAATTGCTATATCTATGTATTACAAGATTATACTTCATTTTTAAATCCTATGTACTAAAATTGACTTATGCTGGTATGTGCACATATGTAATGGGCCAAACCCTGTAGTCCTCCATCAAGCAAAACTCTAATTGGAATCCATTGGGAAGTTTGCCTGAGTAAAATGAGCTGGATTTGCTCCTGTAACTCAGGTCCATAACACAGAACTGACAAAGGCCAAGATTTTCAGAAATAACTAATGATTTTGGGTGCTCAACTGGAGATATCTTGGAGAGTCCTCATTTTCAGGAGATATTAAGCACCACCTTCTGAAAAGCAAATCCTCTGAAGGCATCTCATCTTGGGCAACCAAAAATAGGGGCAAAATCACTAATCTCTTTTGAAAATCTTGGCCTAAGTGTCTTCATTCCTAGACAAATTTTAAGCCAGTTCTTGATTATATTATGCATCAAGTACACCACCTACTGGCAAAAATGCATCTTCATTTTTTAATATAAAAATATAATAAATATGTACTACAAAGAAAGCTTTTAAAAAAATCTTAGAGAATTATTTGAAAACCAATTATTATAAGTAAAGAATAGATTACCTGATTTTTTTTCTTTCCAGAACTCAGTTTGTAAATTCCTAATTCTAATGCAGCGATTTTTATTCATCTGTTTTGTTAGAATCTTACCAAATGATACATAGAAAGCTCTCATTCTGCTTGCATTTGCTTCCTGCACTATATGCTATCACTTGTTCATGCTTTCTTATACTGAGTAATTTTTTCTCTGTCAATGACTAGCTAAGGAACACATACGTCGTAATCGGCAGAGCCGCACCTTTTTGGTGGAAAATGTCGTAGGAGAGATCTGGTCCGAATTGGAGGAAGGTAGCGTCCTTTCCTGAATGATCTTTGCTCTTGCTGGTTTTATATTGCTGGCAAAAAAAAACAAACCCAAAACTACTTCCCACGTATTTACTACGTGCTTTTGGTATCCTCAAAATGACTGTAATTTAAAGGCAAATACAAATGCATGCACTGCTCTCAGTCTACAAGGCTGAGCTAGAATTTTGCATGATCTAGAAAAGCACATATTATTAAGGTGATAATTATTAGAGGGATGAACCCATATTTTAAAGTACAAGAATACACCTTGTAGGTAAGGTGGCACTGTAACATTTCTACAGAACTGTTAATACAGTGGAATGTACACAGGTGGCATGCACAATTCTGTTTATCATAAAGGTACATTCTTCCCACAGGGGTGCTTAAATCTGTAGCATTCAGTGTACAAGTTTCACTTCCATTATAGATCACTGCAAATTATTCCATTCGGAACTACTAATTATCAAGCCAGTTATCATCAATACAGATGTTTGTAGCTTTCTGCTCGGCATGATGACAGTATTGTCCGCTAGATGCTTAAGTATTAGTAGACTATTGTGTTGATGCTGATGAAAATAATGTATGCTTGTTCCTGTTGCATAACAGGTGACCGTTACATAGTTGTTGACAGTGGAGGAGGCACAGTGGATCTCACTGTCCATCAGATCAGGCTGCCTGAAGGACACCTGAAGGAACTGTACAAGGCAACTGGTAAAATTACATTATCCCCTACTCATTTCACTTATATAGTGTTTTGGGTTTGATCTTACATTCTTACTCCCAATAAGGGTGCTGTGATCTTTTACTATTTGCTTAATTTAGTTAATAATTCATCCTATGTTAAAGTCAACATTCAAAAGGTTTTGCTAATTTCATATGATGCCTAAACTGCTAGTCAACACACAGGGTTAAATAATGTTATATATGTGTTTACTCTGAGAAAAGTAAAACTTCCTTTGAGAAGATAAAGAAGTATCAAACTCTTCTTCACTCAGGCTCAGCACCAGTGTTCGTCTGACTTCAACCACTCACACTCTAGCCATCTCCCCTCCCATTTCATCTCTCATAGATCATCTCTAAATTATGGTGACCTACACAGGCGTTTAGGTGGTCACTATAGGCTGGCTGACAGTCAGACGATTGTTGTAAAGTCCCACCAGATTATTAACTGAGTGATTTGTTAACAGAACAATATTCTCCCTCACATTCATGTAGAAGCACACATGCTCCATTAACTTCGACGGGTAAAGCACCAAGTGGGTCCGTCACCCTGATGGAAAAGTGTACTCATCTCAAATCAAATGACATGGTGATTGGTCCATGGCCAGGAAGTAAAACCCAACTCCCTAAACTACATTCCCACCCCAGACTCCAAATCCAGTTGAGCTTTGTCTTGTGAACTTTGCCATTAGCCACCTGAGACAATCCCTTAGTTTTCACAGCACCCATGAAATCCTGGGTTGGTCCTCTTCTGTATGGGTGCAGAAGTCACTCAGCACTTGGTGACTCCAGTGCCATAAAAGAGGAACAACATATGTGTTTCTGTGTGCAGCAGAGCAACCTATTCATGAACACAAGCTGTGCCTTGACCTTGTGTACAAGATGGAGCGATCAGTATCTTTTGTCTGTTCCTCACAGTGAACATACATTTATTGTGCTCTGTGTCACTGCATTTTATCATCACTAAGCAATGTCAGTATGATCTGTATTTGGATATGATGGGTTCAAGTTCTAATAAGCAATACAGTATGTTAACAATGTGCTTTGTTTCTAACGCAGGTGGGCCATATGGTTCTGTAGGTGTGGACTATGAGTTTGAAAGACTGCTGTGTAAAATATTTGGAGAGGATTTTATTGAACAATTTAAAATCAAGCGTCCTGCTGCCTGGGTGGATCTGATGATAGCATTTGAGTCCCGCAAAAGGGCGGCAGCCCCAGACAGAACCAATCCACTGAATATCACTCTGCCTTTCTCCTTCATTGACTATTATAAGAAGTTTCGAGGTCACAGCGTGGAACACGCTTTAAGAAAAAGCAAGTAAGTAGACAGTTGAACTCTGATAGATAAATAATTAACTACTCACTGCTGGAAAGAATAATAATTAAAATTTTGTAATTTCAAGTAGAGTAATAGATTGTAGTGAGAAAATGTATTCTAATGATGGGAAAATCATACTGCCTCTGATACAGTTACCAGAAAAGAAAGTTATATTAAAGCTTTTCTTAAGGGTTTTCTCCATAATACTTGCATTCTACTCTAGACTTCTTTCTGTGAGTTCCATGAGACAATCTTCATTTGTATGGCACCATTTCCTAAGGTTCCACATGGAGACATCCTCCTGTATTTCTGGCCACGTGTAGGGCTAGATTCTTAGCTGCTCTGAGTTTATATTCAATGCAGCTAAGAGTCACCTTCCCACTTACCTGGTTCTGTCTGACCAGGAGCCACAAGAGCTTCTGGTGTAATTTAAAGCAGCCTACACCAACTACAGCAGTGTTTCTTAACCTTTTAAGTAGCAGGTACCCCCTAACTTCTGAAAATGTTAATAAGTACCCCAACACTCAATTTTCCATGGGATTTTATATTTACAAACTAATGCGAGCCATATGTTGGAGGAAGGGCTGAGTATATAAGGCCGTGATATGACAGATGTCAGATCTAGTGTGGGTAGGGTTACCACTTTTACACCAGGGGTGCACAACTCAAGTATGTACCTTGGCTAGAGGTGATGTTGGCCAAAGCTAGGAGGCTTTGAGTGGCATGCCAAAAAAAGCGCTGTGCCAAATTTTATGCCATAGATTTGAGAGGAGGAAGGGGTGAGGAAGAGACAGGGAAGGAGGGTGAGAGAGAGAAACAGGAAAAGAGGGTAACTGGTGAAATCTGGGGCTGTCAAAGTTGTCAATTCACTGCTCAGCTACAGCGGTGAAGTTGACAAGTTTTCTGGGCACTGGGCTTTGAGCCAGGGAGGGGGGCTGCTACCTGGGCAAGTTGCAGGCGGCTGCTGCCTGTCTGCCAGCCCAGGAGGTGGGTGACTGTCACCCAATCTGAGCTGGGGCAGAAGAGACCCCCACGCTGGCTGGGACCCAGGGATGTGGGCAGGCGACTGCTGCCCTTGTTCAAGCCGGGGCGCTGGAGGCTGTCTCTCGGCTTGGAGCCAGGGTGCAGGTAGCTGCCACCCAGCTGCGAGGCCAGCTCGCGAGACGCAGGAGGCTGCCACTGGACTCCCACCTGGGAGCTGGGACCCAGCAGGAAGCAGGGGGCTACTGCCCGCCTCCCCCCAGAAGCTAGCGGCTGCTGCTCACCTACCAGCTGGGAGCTGTGACCTGGCAGGAAGCGGGGGCTGCCGCCCACCTTCCCCAGAAGCCAGGGGCTGCCACACGCCTCCCATCTGGGAGCTGGGACCGGGTGGGAAGAGGGCTGCTTCCTTCTGGCTTCCCCAGAAGTTGGCAGCTGCTGCCTGCCTCCCCTTCACTCTGCTTTCCCCTGGGTACCCACTGCCTGTGTCTCGCGTACCCCGTACCACAGGTTGAGAAACTATGAACTACAGCAGTTCCACAGAGAGTCCCACGCCTAACACACTTCCTCTCCAGCCCCAGCATGACCTTCATGCAGTGGGTTGCAGGAGCTGGTAGCACAGAGCTGGCTATTGGAGGAATTCTGGACAGCAGTGCAAAGCAGATGGAGTTGAGACCAAGAATCTGTTGCATTCTGTAAACGGACATACTCACACTCCTACTTCCTTTCACACAACCACATCCGTATTCATAACATTCCCACACAACTCTCTGACTTCTAAGAAGAACTGTGTATTAATTTTTTCCAAATCAAATGTTTGTTTTTCCTTAAAAAAACACAAGCAGTTTTATTTGTCAATTATTTATTTAAACTTGAGTCCCATTTTGCAGCTAGAGATGGAGTTGGAGAAAATGAGGTTCAGAAAGGTTAAGTGACTTGCCAAAGATCACACAGTAGGTATGTGGCAGACTGGAACCCATGCCTCTTTATTCCCAGTTTGTGAGTAAAATTTTCAAAACCACTTAAATCATTTAGGAGCCTAAATCCTATTGTAATTCCATCCTAAACCAAAATCACTTTTGAAAATCAGGCTTATGCTCCTAAGTCACTTAAAAAATGTACCCTTCTATCTACTACAAACCCTTTTCCCCTCCCATGAAACTATTGGAAGTGACGTGAACGCCAAAGAAATGGAGAAAGCAACAAAAGGGGGATGAAAACTGCTTCTAAAGGTGACTTCTTAAATACGTGTGAATGAAAAGGAGAAACTGATCCAGCTGTAACCAGCTCACGTGAGTGAGCAGTGGAATAATTTACTCCTGTATTCGTTTAACAAACATTTCCTTACCATCTTTCCTGCACCTCACAACCCACGGCTCAGAACAGAATTGCCTTCCAGGCAAAGTGTGGCACTATTGTTTGTGTCCCTAGAGCTCCCAAGCCCGTTAAACTTCTTTGTGTACTTGCAATGGCCTTTAGATCTACTGCTGCTTTAAATGAAAGGATCATGTCCTTTTGGGGGATGCATTAGCCTTGTTTCAGATGAGCAGACATTGGAGGGAACATAAAGTGTTTCAGGAGGGCTATGAACATTAGTGATGCTGCTGGGAGGCAGTCAGGCAAGAAAAACCCCAATTAAACAAAAAGCAGGAGAAGTGTTGTTCTCTCCAGTCCTACATTGCTGCTGGGAGGCACACTCAAGTATGCAGGTGAACAGGGACTGGCCATTTTACTTGCTCCAAGTGATGTGTGCTTAAGGTAAAGGCTATGCATCAGTGCATTTCTTTGAAAATTAGAACTCGTTTTAACAGCTGCCTTTGCTCTTTCGTTGCAGTGTGGATTTTGTCAAATGGTCCTCCCAAGGAATGCTAAGGATGAGTCCAGATGCAATGAATGCCCTTTTCAAACCTACAATTGACCAGATCATTCAACATCTTAGTATGTATCAAGTTGCAATGAATTTCTGACCGGACTTAAACTGCAGCATGATTTATTCCAGACATTCACCTAGCGCAGCCCCAGAACTGGGAATTATGTTTAATGGGGATAATTTGACCCCATGAATGCTGCGTGGGGAATTTAATTTGCCAAAATTACCCCAGAAATGACTTATCAGGGTTGCTCCAAGTCAGCAAGTGTCTTAATAGATATTTCTAGCTACTCTGTAGCTGTTGATCAGGCATTCAGAACTAAAGCTGCCTGAATTTCTTTCTTTCTTTCTTTCTTTCTTTCTTTCTTTCTTTCAGACAAGATCCGAATTAATGCTTGGGATATAATAACAGAAAGAATGACAGACATATTAGGACATTTAGTTCATTTCTCTGCCGAGCAGGACTGTCCCCCACAACATATGTTCTTCATTGTTTTGTCCAGTTCGATTTTACCACTAATAATACACAAATAAATAAGCGATGCATCTGGGTGAAAATAATTGCAAGCTAGGTTTAAACAACATTGGATTTATTAATACAGTAGTGGAAAATGACGTGGCCATTTTGAAAAATCCAATATCTAAATTCTCAGTCCAACATAAGACTATTAGGCTTGTATCAAGTGGAGTATATTATGTATAGTAAGCACAACAATATTATTTTAACCCTCCACAAAACAATTGTATTTGGAATATAATGTCCCATTTTGGGCATCCTATGTGAAAAACTGAATAATTATATTAGAGCACAGCATAATAAGGCAACTAATATAAATGCAACAAAATAGCTTATATATGAATAGAGAATGAGAGAACAAGGATTATTTCATTTTGACCTATAATTGAGGCAACGTGACTGAAGCGTTTAAACTTGCTCTGGGTAACTATAATATTAAACTTGATCTATATGAGTTTATTGGATAGACCAAAACTCGAGAACATGGGTTTAAGTCAAGAGGGAAGGTATGTAAGAAAAATTTAAGGAGGTATTATTTTGCAGGTGGAATATATTTCAGTTGAAATGGGGGAGTCAAAAGAGTTAATGTATTTTAAAATTGGGTGATTATATGAAATGTACTAAAGTGAGCATCAGTCAGTTTTGCCTGGGAATACCTGGCTGCAGTCTTGGATGTGAGGAGGGATATTACACCTAGCAGGCTTCCCTCTCTGCCCTCAGACTGGCTGTTGGATTGTTTTGCACAGAAATGCGCCACCTGCTTTCATCTAGCAGAAAATAAAAATAAAAATGTGGCTTAAAAAAATAAGTTTTAAAATGTGTATATAGACTCTGCTCCTTTAAATGTTTTATCTATTTTGAGGGATATACTCCAAACGGGCACATACAGGACACTTCTCTCTCACACCAATAGAATCCTTCAGAGCAAAAGACACTTTGGAAGCGTGACCACCATGTGCTAGCAGTGGCAGAATTCTTGGAGCCATTCCAGACATGTGATCTCTTTCTGTTCCTGTGCATGAATATATGTGATGGGGCACCCAGCATATCTCTTGTGAGATTATTCCATAGTCTAATGAATTTTGCCATTAGGAAGTTTTCCCAGCTGAGCAGGTTTTGTCTCTCTGTTTAGGTGATCTGTTTGAAAAGCCAGAAGTAACCAATGTCAAGTTTCTGTTCCTGGTGGGTGGATTTGCCGAAGCCCCTTTACTCCAACAAGCTGTCCAGAATGCTTTTGGTTCAAAATGTCGAATCATCATTCCTCAGGATGTGGGTCTCACTATCCTCAAGGGAGCTGTCCTTTTTGGCCTTGACCCTGCTGTCATCAAAGTACGACGTTCCCCTCTGACCTATGGGGTGGGGGTCCTGAATCGGTTCGTGGAAGGGAAGCACCCGCCAGAGAAGCTGCTGGTTAAGGATGGTACACGCTGGTGCACTGACGTCTTTGACAAATTTATCTCAGCCGACCAATCTGTAGCTCTTGGAGAAACAGTGTCACGCAGTTACACACCTGCCAAGCCTTCCCAGTTGGTAATAGTGATCAATATCTACAGCTCAGAGCACGATAATGTCAATTTCATCACTGAACCGGGAGTGAAAAAGTGTGGCACTCTTCGTCTGGATCTCACAGGAGCTGATACTTCGGTGCCAACTCGGAGGGAGATCAAAACACTAATGCAATTTGGGGACACTGAGATTAAAGCCATGGCCATTGATGTTGCCACATCTAAGAGTGTCAAAGCTGGTATTGATTTCTTAAATTACTAAAAGGTCCCTCCCCACCATGGCTGCGAGACTATTATTTCAATGTTCCATTTTCTGACTTTCATATATGACAAAATCCACTTGAATTTCAGCAGGCTAGATGAGAACAGCCATTAGGTAGAGATTTGTCAAGGGTATTTTTTCCTCTTAAATGATCTAGTGAGATTTTCAAAAGTCTTAAGAGATTTAGGAGCACAAATCCCATTGATAGTCAGTGTTCCTAAGTCATTTAGATATGTCTGAAAATCCCACCTCTGCTAAATAGTACAAACTGTTGTCTGGTGCTAAAGATAAAGCTGAAGATTCCAAAATGGTTACAAAAATTTACCTACAGGATTGTTGTGGGGATTGGTTATTGATCAGCACTGTCTTCTGAGTATGAGAACAAATCACTTTCCGGCAATGTTCATTTGTTCTACATGTTTTGGCCAAATTTTTCCAATCTGGATGCCTAAAGTTAGGCTCCTAAATCTGTGTTTAGGCACATACAGAATAGAGGCCTGATTTTCAAAGATGCTGACCCCCCCCCCCCCCCCAACAGCTTCCACTGACTTCACTAGAAATGGACAATACTCAGCAGTTTGGAAAATCAGGATTCTTCTATGTTAGGTACCTAACTACGGATTTAGAAGCCTCACATTAGGTACTCAAGGTTTGAAAACGTCTGCCTTTATTTTTAAAGCTCTTATTTATATACAACTGAATTGCTTTCCCTGGTTTAGATTTGAAATTTCTCTAATAACAAAGGAAAATTTCCATTTTAGGGTTTTTTATCAGTATTAATCTGAAATCTATGAAGGCATTTTGTGACCAGTTAACTCATAGTTTAATCGTTTTGGAAGAGTGCTCCGTTGGGACTTTCCCAGAAGTGAATACAAGTGAAAAAAGAAAGTTTTCTGGATCAATAATGTTATAAATTGTAAAGTAACAAACGTTTTAGTTCAACAAAATACATTTTGTGGGGTGTGCTGAACAGGCAGTAATGTGGCAGACATAAGACAAAAGCCCCAATCCAGCAATGAGCACCAACCAGACACCAGAGCTCACTGCATGATCAGGGGTCTATGTCTGTGATGCAGGTGAATTACAGTATTGCCTGTGCTGTTATTGACCTTTCCAAATGATACTGCTTTCCTGAGATGTCTTCTAACACTCTCACACCTGGAGCACCGCATCTTCAGACAGAGCAGTTTTCCTTTCATACAAATCTACAAACGAGCCACTCCTGGAAACCTGCATCACCCGTGAACTGGGAATTTCAGATTAAAATCCAAACCCACATCCAATCTCGAGGGCTTGGATAAAACTGTAGCATCAGCTGAAAAATGCTGATATTTTTAATACTTTTAGCATTTTTGTTTTAAACAAGGCTGCCTTTTTACCTGCTGCAATTTATTACACTTTCAAGACATTGAAATGTTAATTGTTTAGCTGAACCCTTGTCCTTTAGTTAAGCATAGGTTAAAACCATAGAAGCCATTAGTGACCGTTTTATCAATCACTTCAATAATTTATGCCCCAATTCTGCACTACTTACTTGAGGGTACTGCTTAATTGGGATTTTGCCTAAGAAAAGAGTGCAGGATTGGGCCCTTATATTTTGCCCTTGAATTCTTTGTCTCTCCTGCAGAATTCCCTAGTAGAATGTGAAAAAAAACCATACTGAATTAAATAAAAAAGGGACTGGAAAATGCTAGCCACATTATCTGGCTAGATATTTCTTCTATAATTACAAACTCTGCTTGCTGGCATTCTGTTTCCTGCTGCTTGCCATACATAAAATGTTAAATAGAAGGATTTTTTTTGGTTGCCTTCCCTGGTTTACAAATAAGAGAAACTTTAAGATGAGTTATGAACAATATAATTTTATGTATATACAATATTTAAATATTGTACAGACTCTTTCTTTCTACGATGCTATTTTCTTGTATAAAAATGCTCTTCACCTCTGTTGATTTCATTCAGCTGTTAATTTTAAATAGCCAAGTTTCTCAAAGCTTTTGTAATCATAGGCTTTTAAAGATGATAAGATATGGAATGTACAAGGCTGATCTTATAATAATAGGAGAGAAATGTTGGTGTGTCAAAGAACATAGCGTTCTTCCTGAAATGCGAGTCAGAACAGTTGAGCATATTATGCAGACATTCTAGTCAGTTGTTGAGATTTTTGTTTCTTGTTTCAGATGGTCACATTTCATTTTCAAGAATGCATCATCATAATAATGAATGAATTCTCCTGTAAAACATGTGAAAATGTAGAACTCATGCCCTGAGCCTTCAGATACTATGATAGGTTCTTATACTGCCTTCCCTAGGTTGATAGATATCATGACAGATCCAGGCTATGCCAGTCTACACAAGTTGAGGATCTGACCCAAGACTTTGTCTAATAGTGCCAAAAATGATTTGCATAAAGAAAAACAGGTTTAAGATCCTTACATCCAGTGTTGAATTATGGGGGTCCAATTCTCCATACACTTGTACCCTGTACAGCTCCATTGATGTTAAAGTATTTACATGGCCTTAAGTCAGTGCAGAATTTAGGCTAATAATGCCCTGTTACATGAACTGAATGGAGGTCCAGCAGTGATGAATTTGGTCCCTTATTTATGTGTAATGCTTTTTCAGCATGTTGACAGTGAATGAAGGGAGCTTCTGTGGCTCTTCAGAAATGTAGCTCCTGAACAGCAGTGATTCTCTGCACTTTTTATATTCATCTTTTAAAGATTCAAATTTGATCCAAGCTTTCTGTTTAAAAGATTCTGTTGTTGTGAAATAAGAAGAGTTTCCACACTTTTGCACCCCACCCTCCTCTTTCAGCCTAATCTGGGAGCACTGTCAAATTTATTTTCCCAGAATTGAGGATTGCTGAGCAAACAACCACGCACTCCCCAATCCATTCCCCCTCCTAGTACCACCCAAAAAATAGAAATCTAACCATTTAGAATTAAAACTTGAATATTACACTGCAACCTTTTAGAATCAGAACTAGAATATTACACTGCAACTACCTGCTGTAGTTTGTAGCCCTTTTAAACAACTTTAAAATGTAAGTGGCATATGGAAGCCCATTTTAACAACATGAATTGAACCATCTGTTTGGCTTGTAAAACTGGTAGAAACTGTAATACGACACAAACGTTTCTAATTGAGTTGTTTATGGAATAGAAATTCAAGTGCATTCTGCAGCAAATTCCCTGCAGAACACTTATCAATAGGCATTTCAGACTACATTGTGCTATTTATATTGCATGGGGACAAACCCTGCAATCCTTAGGCAAAACTCCCTGTGACTTCAGTGGAAGTTCTGCTTGGGTGACGGCTTGAGAGTTTGACCCAAACTTGCTTAGCTATAGTTTGGAAGTTAGGAGCTTGTTGTGGTTGAGTCTGATAAATGTACAATGATGGTAAAGGTAGCATGTATCAGTATTCTTATACTGATTTTTCTGTTCAGGAGATTTAATGCATTATTATGGGAAGGCCTAATTATATATTGCAGATTTAATAGCTGAGACAAGCTGCATATTTATACTACGAAGTGGCTTAAGTGGACGAATAGTATAAAAGTTGTTGGGCATAACATTACAGTACTCACCTGCTTGGAGTATTCTTGAACTATATTATAAAATATCAGTCACTGTGGTCTTGTTCACCTCTCTGTGCAAGATAAATTCAAATTTCACTGACCTTTGGAGCAGTTCACAACTTGTTAGGATTGTACCTGAGTACTCTTGTGTCTTCAAAAGTGTCAAATAAAATACAGTAACGCTCTGGATTTTGTGTGGCAGAGTGTTTTATTACTATTCATCTTTGGGTTTTATGTAAAAATTGTTATAAAAAGTCTTGCAAGTAATTTTAGAAAGTAGTGGGTTTTGGCATATATTTCAGTTTATTTCTACTGCATTTGGTTATTTCTGAACACGCACAACAGAGCAAAGATGGCATAGCGAAATATGTTGTAGATTATTAGAAGACTCATGCAGGTTGATCCAGCTCTAAATATATTGTTAGATATAGCTGAGGCACAAACAGCTTTGTAATCGTATATTTGCCAAAAAGCGTATTGTGCACTTTTGTATACTGCAAAGGTATTATGAACAATGTGAGAGAGCTGGGAAATGGTTGGCAGCACAATTAAAGAAGCAACATTGCCACTGTTTATGTATCTTAAGGTACATTAATTAGACAACCTCAAGATACTAATTTGAGTTGGTCTCAAGCCCCAGAATTTAGATCAGGATTATAAATATTCCCAAATTCAGTGGCTATTTATATCTATTTGTCTTTGTACCCAAATTCAGTGGCTACTGTTTTGGTTTGAACTATTCTAACGATAGAGTCCATTTGCAGAATTGTGATGCAGTTCTTGATTTGGAGTTTTAGTGTCTTGAAGTTCAGGTCCACTTTTTTGTTCAGGCTTTTTAAACGAGAACTTATTTTGAATATTAAGTTTCTTTGTACCAATCTGAATTTTTTGCTGTATTTGCAAAACAAGTTTGAAATGCTGATATTTATACAAGGTGACACAAATGAGTTAGAGCTCCCATAACAGAAGATACAGCCTTTGATTCTCTATTAGGGCTTAGTTGTGCTCAGACATAGTGGGGAATGGCAGCTGCAGATACCTGTTTGTAGCTCCCCTGACCCTTGGCCATCCAGCCCCACTGGAGGTTAGAGCAGCGCGGGGCTATTCTAACTTCTGCCACTGGGATAAACTCCATAATGGAGCTTACACCAACAGAGGAATAGGCACAGCCGTTCTGCCACATCTGCCTCTGACACCATCAGCTTGCCCCAGGCCTGCCTTACTTCTCCTTATGCTGAAGGATGGGGACAGCTGATCAAGGAGGTCTTGGGAGATGTAGTCCAGCCAGGGAGCTCAGTCCATAAAGGTCAATGGAGGTGACATGAGCTGCAGCAGCAGGTCAGGCAAACACAGATTAATGTCAGACTGACTTAACATTAAATGTTTCAGTTCTGTTCAACAAACGTTTCAATTCAGATCAAAACAAGGGAAATGAAAACATGTTTGCTGGTGGGCCATTCTAACAATGATTTTTCCCATCAACAATTCCAGTCTGACCGTGCTTGACACAAATTATATTCAGTCTGATTTATAGTATAAAATAATGACTTTCTTTGTTTAAATGAGTGTGACAACACTAACATTTCCAGATATTACCCAATACATTTCATGTTTTAAAATAGCTAAGCTGAGAATCTGCATTTCAGTACATCCAATAACTAAAGCAGTTCTATTACCAATTTCCATTTGTTTTTGTACAATAGCCAGGTTGTGGTATTTAACCACTGCCACATATTTCATTTTGCTTTAAGGTTTCCTAAGCTTATTTGTACCAGATCCACACTGATATATATTTGTTTACAGTGCTCATTGATTCTCTTCTGCTTAATGTAGTATACCACACAATGTTAGTAACAAGACAAACAGCATAAAACACAAAATATAATCTTTGTTGCAATAATAAATTCATGGTGGTTTTCTTCAGCTGTTTTGCTGATGCCCACTTTTCCTGAAGTTCTAAAATACAAAACGAACATTTTTCTACCCCCTTTTGGGGGTGGCAGATTATTGCTTAAAATACCTCTTCCTTTTACAAATCTTTTTTTTTTTACAAGTCTTTTTACTATCCCCTGCACTGCTTGATTTTCCCTTTCATCTTTATCTTTAGACCAGATAATTTCCTCCAATATTTTCTTTTTATTTCTCTTCTCCTGTAGGGTTTCTTGGAGGGAGTTAATTTGTTTGTGGGCACTTATGGAGGATATATGTTTCATATTCAATGTCCCTATTTACCTGGTTCAGGTTGCCTTTTAGAGACTTGATGTCTTTTGCTCAAGGGAGGCAATTGATCCCTGGTCAAGTGCAGACTGAAGGTACAGGAACAGGCTTCCCACAAAAGCCAAATCGCTGCTGCGTCGTTCTGTTTTGTTCCAGAGGGCTTGTACACTGCCAGATACTGGGTCAGTTTTCCCTCTAAGTCTGCTATGGTACAGACATTTGCTAAAGCCTTCCCTGTCCAGGGGCTTGGTCCGAATCTCTGTAATATATCACTAAAAGGGGAAATGTCTTTAACAAGGGGCAGGGATTGGGGTTTGATGTTGGGCTCATCCCCGGAGGGTGAGGAGTTCTTAGGTTGTTTTTTCTAAACATCTTGACTCGCTGGCACAGTCCCAAATCTATCCCTGCTTAATTACCAAGGTCTTTAAGCTTTAAATGCTTGCACACTGCAGTACAGTGTCTCTGGAATGCAGCTGCTGCGCCCCGCACGTGGCAATACAGTAGTGCAGCTACAGAGCCCCGCACGTGGCAAGTATAATCAATATAACAATGTTGTGGCTACAACGCCCCACAAAGGGCAAGACAATAGTGCGGCTACAACGCCCCACATGGCAAGTATTTTCTTAATCAATAGTCACAAGGTGTGCACACCGTATTCAATAATACTCGCAGCATATACCAATCTCCCCCTTTCGCAATTCTCCACCAAAATGTTATACTTATCAAATAAACAGCAGGATCTTATTCAGGGGATAAGGCAGTATGCCGTGTTTATTATGAATACAGAAAAGAGAAACATTTCAAAAGAAAACAATTACCTAAAACACACTCACATTCTCACACACACACACACAGAGTTCTGCAGGAGGGATATAATTACCAGTTCCTTGTTGCCCGTGCTGAATCACTGGCCAGGTGATTCAGGCACGAGATTGGAGCCATACCCTTGTTGGTCACAACACGATGCTCCTTGGGGTATGCAGAACGAGCCCAAAGTCCAGGTTTCTTCTTCCCATTTTTATATTAATCCACCCCATTCGGGTCTATGGATCCTGTCATGTCAGATAGTCTCCTTGTTTGATGTATCATCAATTACGTTTGAAGTTGTAAGTGTGAAAGTGTTCTCACCATTCCTTCATTCCTGTTTCACTCTTTGTCCTGGGGTGTTAACGCCTTTGTCTTCCGGGGTTATCAGATCTTCAGCAATCTGGGTTGTAAAAGTTCTTTAAACAAAGACATCTCATCTCCTCTCCCTCCTGTCTTCGAGGCTGAGAGCATTGCCTCAGCAATTATTTCCTTGCCGTCTTATCTCAACACTCAAACTGCATTCATTCCTCATTCGTACTTACTAAAAATCATTACATTCTTATTCCATTTCATTACTAACATTCTTATCTTTACCATATTCACTAACTTAATAAGAATTCTTATACCTACACCAATTTTACTAACACCATTTTACTAAAAAGAAATACATATGCAGAAATCTTATTTGTTCCCTCATTGCCCCATGATTTACACATCAACCCCATTCCTGATATGCATTGGGCATTTCACTGCACTTGTAAATTATTACAATCAGATTTCAGGATGTTCCCAAACATTCACTCAGGGATGTAACAAACAGCAGGACCCCAATGTGTCATAAATGTTAAATCACAGAATGTTTAGGCAGGATGTTCTTACTTCAGTTAATGATCATAGTGGAGCCTGGGGTGGCATGATCAAACAATCAAGGTGTCCAGAACATCCCTATCTATGATGCCTAGTTTTGTTCTTTTTCTCAGTGTAAAAATTAACCCTTAAGCTCCACATCGTATCCATGGTTCAGGCCTGCTTTGGTCCAGGCCTGTATTACAGTATCACAGTGCTGGGGTCTGCTGGGGCCTACAAGTTCATGTCAGAACTTACAGGGATTAGACAGGTAATGGAAATCTTAGAGGTTTGCACTTGGTCCAGTTATAAAACTAACTGGGTTAAAATGGAAATGTTGACATTCAAAGCTTTTATGAACGGAGGACAGTAAAGCATTTGTTCAAAACCGGAGGCGTGCACAAGAATAAAAATTTGGCTGCTCTCGTGGCCAGAGACCCTAGCTCCTACCGTGGACCCGGTGGAGCTCGCTCTCCCCTAGAAACCATGGCAACTGCCTCTCCCCCTGCAGCCAGAGGGAGCTGGCTCTCCCCACCCGTGGCCCCGGGTCCGGAGGAGCTGTCATCCCTGTCCCAGCTCAGGGCAGGGAAATTCGCTCTCCGGGCCCTGGAGTTCTGTGCGCCTGCCAGTTGTGGGGGATGGTGGGGTGCCCCTGCTTGTTCCTCCTTGCACCCGCCCCTGTTCAAAACCTTGCTTGTGGGGCTCTGTGGGTTACAGCAGCAGATGTCAGTCCCAGGTACAAATGCAACCTAGTTCTGCTGCTCTCTGTGGATCAGGGCTGGGCCCCACTGGCTCATCTCCCCAGCACAGCTGAGCTCCTGACCCCTGCCACCCTACCCCAGCCAGCTGAGGTCACAAAGCCCACTCTAGGCACAGGGGCTGCAGGCGGCAGCTGCCTCAAGGCAGAGTCCATCCAACTGCGGAGCCCAGCCGATGGCAGGAGGCAACCTGGCACGTTTGGGTCAGGGGAGAGCTCTGGGTATGGGGCTGTGGGTATTAGTGCTGATTCCCAGCCCAGCACTGCCCCAAGTCCAACCCTGCCAGCTGCCTCCTGTAATGCGGGGCCTGAACCCGCTCCCATTAGATCGCGAGGAGCGTTGCAGGGACTTCAGCGGGCAGTGGGTGTCCAATTCCAGCCAGTACTTTTTATTGGGCTCCTTAGCTGTGACTTGTTGTGTGTGGCCCAGCTGAATTTCTCTGAGCTTTTCTATGCTCACAGCATAATCGGCACTATAATAGTTTATATGGACGTCCAGAGACCACTAGCCACAGTGTACTAGATGGTAGTTAAAAAATAAATAACTAAAAGCCGTGTTATACTTAAAAACCCCCTCAAAGTAGATTCACTCCTTCTAAGTATAAAGCCATTTTTACCTGCACTCTAGTGACTTGGGAATCAAAGTCCCATTCAAGGTATTTTAATTACCTAGAAAAATCCTACATTAAAAGTTGTAGGCTGGGCTAAGACCCTGGATCCTGCAAACCAATTCCTCACATACATTCCCAATTGGTAACTCTTTCTGAGGCAAGGACATTTACTATAAGTCTGTACAGTGCTTAACACATGTCTAGCCAAGACTCCTAGGCATTACCGCAATGCTGTACTGATCACGGTAATGTGTATGAGTCTGCAGGATCAGGCCCTACACCTGCAGGCTTTCTAGATGACATATACAGACTCCTTAGAAACTTTTATTTCCCTAAATTACTCCTGTCATTTAGCTCATATGAGCTTTTGTATTTCATTGACATTTTTCATCTAAGGTACACAAAGTGATTTTCATACAATATGACTCATTACAACAAGTTATAACCCACTAACCCTCCTTTGTCCTATAATGGGAGAGGCGTTAACTGCCCACTTCAACTTGAATGGTTTCTGACAACATGTTAAATCCTTGGGCTAAAAAAATCTGTTCCACCTTGTATTTAGCTGTCAGAGGCTGTGTGCTTTCCCAGACCTGCAAAAGAGCACTGTGTAGCTCAAAACCTTGTCTCTCTCACCAACAGAAGTTGGACCAATAAAAGATATTACCTCATCCACCTTGTCTCGCTAACATCCTGGGACCAACACGGCTACAGCAACACTGGAAATTTAATACAATATCCAATTCAGTTTTATGTCCCCCTTTTATGAGGTAACTAAGACGTATATGGGGCCACTCCAGTGGAACACAGCCGCTACTCACTGTGGAAGACAGCCAGGGCTGAACATCTCACTGCAGCAGGAGTGAGGCCAGGAGAGATGAAGAATATATTATCCAATAGAAAGAACAAAGGCAGTTTTTGATATATTTAACTCTCACAGAAACTGCCTGGGGATCCTATCACCTTTCCTTCCTCAGGGTTTGTGTTGTGTTGCTGTGCCACACCGGAGCCACACTTCAGAGTTGGACAGTGGCAGTGGCTCCAGGATGCATATTTTGTCAAGTACCCTTGGGATTACAAGAACTATAAACAAGTAAGATCTTCCGCAAAGTGCGATTATCAGTCTATTTCCTTTGACTTTAATAATGTTCCTTCTGATATACACCAGAGTGAATGATGTCACAAGTAGGCCCTTCTATCTTTATAACATGTATGCACTGATGTGTACGCAGTACATTATGTGCTCACACAGCTCCGTGCTGAGGACATTGCGTTTCCAGCACAGGTACTTGTCACTGGTGTTTGAGGGAATTACTCTGGTGGTGGTGGGGTTACAGCCTGACTTTTCACTTCAACTTCCAGCCTTACTTGTGGCATAAGGTACTATTGACATTTATAAAGGTGGCAGAAACTGGCCTTTATTGAATAAGTACAGTACTGGTATTTTGTAGTCTATACCTGACCCCACTGCTCTTACTGCTAAACAGTTATTCCTAATATCTACTGATACTTTAATTTCCTTACCTTGAGGCTATTTCTCATTTTCCACCAGCTTCTCAGGGGACAGTTCCTTTTTTTCAGTTATGTTATTGCCTTAAAACTGCTTCTTACATTGTGATCATATCCTTTCCTGCACTGGATATTGTCTTTTCAAGGCTATAACACATTAGCTTCTTCCATCTCTCCTCCTGTTTTCTTCTCCAATCTTTGTGTCCTCTTTATTGCTCTTTGTGTATTTTCTTTAGCTCCTCAATATAATTGTGAATTTTGCAGACACACTATTAAAACATAAGAATGGCCATAGTGGATCAGACCATTGGTCCATTTAGCCCATTTAATCCTATCTTCTGACAATAGCCCATGCCAGACGCTTCAGAGGGAATGAACAGAACAGGGCAATTATTAAGGGCTCCATCCCATCATCCAGTTCCAGCTTCTGGCAGTCCACAGTATAAAAACATCCAAAACACGGGCTTGCAACCCTGACTGTCTTGGCTAATAGCCATTGATGGATCCATCCTCCCTGAACTTAACTCATTTGTTTTTTAATCCAGTTTTGCTTTTGGCCTTCACAACATTCCCTGGCAATGAGTTCCACAGGATAACTGCATTGTGTGAAGAAGTATTGCCTTACATTTGTTTTAAACCTGTTGCCTCTTCATTTAATTGGGTGATCCCTGGTTCTTGTGTTACATGAAGGGGTAAATAACACTTTCTTATTCACTATCTCTACATCATTCATGATTTTTATAGACCTTTACCATATTCCCCCTTCAGTTGTCTTTTTTTTCTAAACTGAATAGTCCCGCTCTTTTGATCCCTTCTCATATAGAAGCTGTTCCATACCCCTGATAATTTTTGTTGCCCTTCTCTATACCTTTTCCGATTCTCATATAGCTTTTTTGATATAGGGAGACCAGAACTGCACAGAGCAGTCAAGGTGTTAGCATACCATGGATTTATACAGTGGCATGATATTGTCTGTCTTATTATTTCTCTTTTTCCTAATGGTGCTTAACATTCTGTTATCTTTTTTGACTGTCGCTACACATTGAACAGGTGTATTCAGAGAACTACATGCTGACTGAGATCTCTTCCTTGAGTGGTAACAGCTAATTTATAACTCATCATTTTATATGTAGAATAGGAATTATGTTTTCTAGTGTGCATTACTTTCCACTTACAACACTGAATCTCATCTGCCATTTTGTTGCCCAGTCACTCGGTTTTGTGGGATCTCTTTGTAACTCTTTGCAGTCAGCTTCGGACTTAACTATTCTGAGTAATTTAGTGTTAGCTGCAAACTTTGCCACCTCACTGTTTACCCCCTTTTCCAGATTATTTATGAATGTGTTAAACAGCACTGGCCCCAGTACAGATCCTATATTGCTGGTATAGTTCCACCTGTCCCAAGATGTATGACTTTTTCCTAGTGTATCGTTTCCTCTGGCATGTCATGTCACTGCAGTTTGTTGTTCCAATTTCTTCAGGTTACTTTATAGTCAGGAACTTGATCATGGTGGACATTTCACTGTCATCTAGGTTTTCTGGAGGAGGCACTGTGGTCACCTTTAAAACCTGGCTGATTTTGCCCTATGTAAATAGATACGATTACCTCAGTGTGCAGTATTTGCAGTTATACTTGTAGGAAATACCTAGAATACTGCACATACAGAAGTAATATTAGCTGAGGCATGATCTAAAGCCTAAATATACTTTAGCTAAGGCATTATCTCAAACAGTGGAGTAGAACGTAAGAGGGCCTATATTCGTATTTCAGTAGTGTGAAACTAATGTATGCATGTCTGGCTAGTGTTTTCCCTGGTGATTACATTAATACATCATATGTACTTTAATGTTCCTTTCCAGTTGTTTTAATATAACTGTACAAAAAACCTTGTTATTTAGATGTATATTTTTAAAAATTATCTTGCATGACATTGCTTGGTAGAAAAAGTGAATATTAAAACAGAAGTATAGTACAGTCCATTCTTGATTACACTGGAGTAACGTTCTTGAGTTCAGATGACTTCAATGGAGTTGCTCTGAGTTTACACTGATGTAATAGATTAGCTGAATTTGACCCATTAGGTGAGTTTTAAGATGAGCTAATGTTTGTTCTTGGTAATATAACAGATCTGTCATGAACTGATTTACTTGATGTTAGGACATAAGTTCACATATAAATGTCCATTTTCTTTCAAACAGGTACAGAGAGAGCATGAAACCAAATCAAAAACATGTGGAAGCGTGCAACCCTCTGATACCTGGATACACAGGTAAATAATATGTTTGGGCCAAATCCTGTTCTCCTTTCTCAGCTTTAAACCCAACTTAACTGGCCAGTGGAGGATTCGCCTTCATCATAGAAAATCCTCTGGTGACAAAGAGCTGCAATAGCTGCTACTGTACCATGATCCTCTGCTCTGTTTTACCACAGGAGTCAGGCCAAAACCTGGCAGCCCCTGGGACTGGAGAAATGTAAATGTGCCTTAAAATCAACCCCTCCCTAGACTTTCACCATGCACAGCTCAGCTAGTCTGGAGAATTTGGGCCAGGTAGCTTTGCACTTGAATTTACTTTCTTGTGTTAGTTCACATTAGAGCTGGATGTGATTCACTACATTTGGATCCAGAACTAAACCACCCCAATGTTCAGAGATAGTTCAGAACCAGGATTTTGGTTTTTCCTGTTATAGAATTTGGGATCAGTTGCAAAGTTCAGACTGACAACATTCGGAGGGGAGGGGAGGTTGGAAGTGGGGTTTTGGTTCATATCCATCTGATTTCAATCAGATTCTTTAGCATTTAACATGGTCATAATATTCAGATTCAGGTTGAATGTTAAAGAAATATGCTATACACATCTATTCTTTATAATGATAATACGTTATTACATGGTGAAAGTCTGTATTGCGGCTTGGTCTCCCATATAAAAGACCTATATCTACTTCTTATAATGCAGGAGTTTGTTTTAATACAATCACAATTTCCAAGCATTCCAAAATGAAGGATCTGAAACTGCATTTTCAAAGCATCATGTAAAATGACCATCAAAAAATTATAGAGGCATTTCAAACTATCCTTCAGACTGATTCTTTGGTATAGTAGAGAGAACTGCTGTTAGCAGAATTGATATATCACAAGGGGACTGTACTTTTATAGTCCTAGTCAAAAAGTGGTTTGTTTTTAAGGTCATAGGAGATCACTATTGTTGTAGCCATCTGTATAGTTGTAGTATGTAATTTGTAGAACTAATGTGTAATGTGTAATTTGAAGAACTAAGAATATTAGATAATGTTCTATGTTTGTTTGATAATTTCATTCTGTCTGTAAATGCTGGCAGTATGATCCATTAAATCTTGTGAACTTTTATAATTTATTCTGCTAACTCTTTTAGGCTACGTCCCCCAGAGATTCTATAGAATTGGTACTACTTATGGAGATGATTCTCTGGCATGTATGATCTCGTTCCACAATGCTACTCAAAGAAGCAAAGACACGAAGGATGAGCTGAGATGCATAGCAGCCTCTACGCCCAAACTTCCATCTATTTGCTCCAATGAAGATGTTTTACAAGCACTTTATGAGTATAATTATAAACACCATCCTTATGTGCTAGGTACTGTATTTAAGTTGTAATGAACTTGATTTCAGCCAAACATTCAATTAATGTTACTAGTACAATGGGAATTATAATTACAGTCTTCAGGGACATATTAAGAACCAAATTTTACCTTCAGTTGCTAGCACATTGCTCTGATTTCAGTGGGAGTTGCACACACATTCATTCAGTGACAGAATTTAGCCCCTATGTCTTTCATTCCTATTCTAAATCTTGGGGTTTTCTCAAATTGGAGTGTTTATATTTAAGGGTACAGCCTCATCTTGATGTGAAATTGTTTACATGGATCTTGCATCAATTGTGATTGTTATCCAGAAATCCTTGCATACGTGGGGTTCTGAATAGACTCATGCAATAGCATGCTCTCAAACTGTACTGCTATCTAAAAACCTGAAGGCAATGTTTTCAAACCTGGATCACTAAACAGTGTAAAAGCAGCCTGCTCTTTAGAGGGCTGAGCACCTGCCACCCAGACTGACTGCAGTAGGAACTACAAGTGCTCACCAACCCTGAAAATCAGGCATCTTCTCAGGGTATTCAGTTTTAGGCATTCAGATTTGAAAATTTTGACCTGCCTTTCTGGGGCTTGATTCTGCCCTCTTTACTGCCACTGTATCTTGATTTACACCTTTATTGCTGATGGCTGTCTTACTCTGCAAGTACTCTCATTCTTTCAGTGGTACTATCTGCAGAGTAAAGTGTTACTCAGTGTGCATCAGGTGGGCAGTACCTGGCCTTTAGTGTTTTCTTTATTTAATGAAATCAGAGAAAGAGAGAGAGTGATTGATTGATTGATTTTATAGTGATCTTGAGGAAAAGCAAAAAAGTTTTCATTTGATCTCGTGACTCACGTGGATCTCAGGATGTCTACATATCCTGGTTTCCCCTTCAGCAATACCTTCTTTCCATGTCTTTCCTCACTCTGGGCCCCTTTTATGATTCTCCATATTCATAAACTGTTGAGTATCCACTCTTTCTTCAATAGAATCTGAACTCAAAACAGCAGGGCCCAAACGTGGCTTTGACCCAAAAGTGCTTTGATCCAGACTGAGCTCAAATCCAGTTGCCCTTCATGCCAGCTACCAACTGCGACAAGCTAGCATTTTTCACATGACCGGAAGTGTTCTAGGACCTGGACCACCTTGTAGAAGATGTTCAGAACTTCATCCTGCAGTTACCTTAGAAACCCCTCAACGTCATCAGACAGAACGTTCCTGGCTGACAGTTCTGAAGTCAGTCACTAGTACCTTTCTTCTGACATCACTTAACGCTCCACTGAATAGCAGCCCCCTCTGTTTGAACATGGTAGCACACAACAAGACCGCGTTGCAGTTTAGAATAGAAAGTTTAGCTGTGAAACTGCTGGGGTTATGTCAGCAGGTAGAATGTCATTTCCTGTGTTGGAATGTGGACAGGCCGCAGGTACTAACACACATTTTAATACGTGAGCCTATTCCCTACTTAGGGACTGATGCAAAACCCATTACGTCCAATGGAAGTATTCTGACTGCCTTCAGTGGGCTCTGTATCAGATCTTTAGTGACCACTGGCCAAATTATAAAGTCAGCCTGAAAAAGGACTGATTCAAAAGTGAGGAAGGACTTCAGAATCTGGCCCCATAAAAGAGGAAAAGTTATCTAGGCACCACTAAAGGGCATATCAAAAGTGGTGAGACCCACCCTTAGTGATATAAAGTGACTAATGAACCTTTCATCAAACATGTCAGTTAACTCAGAACATTTGTTATAAGGCAGGAACCTTCTTATCCTCTGTGGCAAATGTAAGCAAATATTTTCTTAGGCCATTCAGTGTAATTTTGAAGTGGTGTCTATGTGATCATTTTGCAGGTACTGTAGTAACTAAGAGAAGTCTATTAGAGCCACCTATTCCTGGCTGGACTGGGTTTGTGCCTAGAGCAAGGGTCACTGAACTGGGACATGGTGTTCGTTACCATGAAATGGCAAAACATTGCTACCAGGATTTTAAGGACTTAATAGATCGGGTCCACTACGATCCCGCCAGCAATTTACATGAGTAAGTTTATCCCCAAATCTATAGATTGAAAAGTGCTATATGAAATGGTGATGATGATGACGATTAATTGTATGGTGAAGTAGAGCAATAAATAAATATAACTTGACCGACCACTAAATCAATTAAAGGGAGTAGGACAGGTAACAGGCTTACACAGACTTTAGTGCTCTCATGGGACATGATTGTCAGGAACCAGTGTAGTACAGCATATGTAATATAAAGCATACGGTTTTTTTTTAGAAAGACTGCAGAATGCCATATATTTTTCATCATTGTATTTTAAAACCGTCCTTATTTACTGGAGGTACTGACCATACAAAATGGCACCTGAGAACTCTTGTGCACAGAAGCACACGGTCATGTTTTGTTTATGCTGGTATTCAGACCTTTTCTGTTCATCACTTGAGCCATAAACATTTTAAAAAAAAGTCTCATTGTATGAAACCCTGATGATAATAATCCTTTTTTCAATTATTTCCAGCACATCCTGCTGCATGCTGGATCTAAGGCCTGGCCAATGGTGATTTCAGGTACTGGTGTAGCTGAACTGGTACAAACATCTAGTAGATTTTCAACAGAACATCATGATTTGCACCAATGCAGCATATACCAGTGGCTAGAAAGGCCAATGTAGAAAAGGCCTACATTTTGCAGCTTGGATAGGACTGAAAATTCAGTGTTGATATGAGGAAACGCTCTTGGGAACCTAGCTTTTTAATCCAGCAAAGCACATAAAGTGATTGCTCATTTCAATATTTAATTTAATAGAAAAGCCCTGATTTTTATTCTTTTTCTGCTTATCTGACACTTGTATCACCAATGACATTTCAATTTGCCTCAGAATTTAGTGTCGACAAAGCCTTAGTAGCTGTCAGCAAGAGGCAATGAGGGATTAGCAGTAGGAAGACAAGTGAGTCCGAGCTTTTGTCCCAGAGGAGGTGGGAGGGAAGGAGAGTTGGTCTGTACCACTAGAAGCTGAAGGGCCAGGTCTCTTACTAACTAGGAAAGGATTTGGCAGTTGAGCAGGGAGAAGTGTGGCTATGAAGATCTGGGAGTTTAAATTGCCAGAGAGGGGTGGTCAAGGCATCGGAAACGGGGCTTTCCCTTCCCGAACTTGGCAAGAGGGACTATTTCCCTTCTTCCCTCCTCTCACTGAGTGACAGATGCTGCACCTCTGCAGGGAACTTCCTTCTGCCTCCTGCTGATAAGGGGAACGCACTGGACTCAGCACATCCCGGTATAATGCACAATCATAATTAAGACTTGGTGCTTCTTCTACACACACACACAGCACCCCACAGATTTGTCATTGTTGAGTATGTGCTAATACTTGCCAAGGCTGTAAGTGAGGTTTTGCATTATACTGTGAGGAAGGCTAATGTGCCGTGTGCTGCATGTTTACTCATCGGTTGAAAAGATTAAGGGACCTATGTTCACACTCCACCACATGCAGCCTCACCCTTGCACACCATTTTCCTCACAGGTATACCTGTGCACCCAGTGAAGTTGATGGAGTTGCATGAGTTTAGCTGAGAGCAGAAGTTGGTCCAATGGGTGAAATCCTGGCTCCACTGAAGTCTATAGGAATTTTTCCTTTGAATTCAGTGGGGTCAGGATTTCAGCCAATTATTCTAACTAAGGTTCTTGTATTCAGGGGTTGATTTCAATGGCAATGGTATAACGGTCTCCCTCTGTTGATGTCAGTTGGATCCTATATTCCATGCACATGCAAAACTCCCAGGAAAGGCAATGGGTGTTTGGTGTGTGCAGGCCACACATGAGCGTTGTTGGCATGTAGGGAATGCTAGTGAGCAGTACACATACAGTTGGAAGACAACTAAGGCCATCAGGATTAAAAATTAAGTCTGATAATTATGTAAAACACGGGTATGTGTAAGCAAATTCTGAAATGATCTAAATTAGTTTTTAAAAATGATACCTTCTGAACTGCAATTTTGTTTTATTTTAGAGGCAAAATGCATGAAGTTAAAGTTAGCAAAGTTCCCAACACATACCAAAGATTCTACAGGCCTGAAGGGATGCTGCCAAAATACAGCGGTCATATTCCACGTAAGAATTTAGAATTTCTGTCCTTTAAAAACATACAATTTGCTATTGACATGCTGCTCTCCAGCACTGATTTATTATTTATTTATGTGGACTTTTATTACTGTAGCTAATAAGAGTGCCTGTTGAATGTTTTGGGAGCATTCTTGTCTAAATAAACCTGTCATGTTGCACAAGGTTTTCAGAACCCAAAGCAGTTGTAACTGAACAGTTTTCTCCAGGTGGCATGAGGAATAAGTCACTGGGGACACAACTCCTCTGACTGATAAATGATTGATACAAACAAGCGTGCTTTTACCTAAAACCACTCTTAGTGTTTATTAGGTTTCAAGCACGCGCACACACACACATGCTGAAGCAGTAAGTTTAGAGCATCCTAAACCTTTATATTTACCAAAGTCTAAGTAGGTTTTAAGGAATCAGCAGCCAGCCTTCCACCCAGCTGCTGGAGAGTTTTTGTGTCAGATCCTTGCCCAAAGAAAAGCTTCCTCAGACTGCTCCAAAGCACTTCCTAACTAAACTCTTTATAGATTTTCTCCAAACAAAGCACATAATTCATTATAGCCTCAATAGGCTAACAATTTCCCTAGCAACAGCCAATAACAATGCATTATTCTCCTTATCAGCAAAGCACCTTTAGCAAAAAAAAAAACAAAAAAACAAAAGCAAAAACAAAACTTACAAACACAGACAGCCAAAATCAAAGTCAGTTTTCCACATTTCCCACCCTTCTCATGAATCTGTCCTTTCACTTTATCTATCCCAGTCAGGAACACTCTATAGTTGCAGCTGTTTTGTCTGGCTAAGCCAAGGCCAGATTATTCCTATGTGTTGTCCTTGCTTCCGGAGAGCGGCTAAGTGCACAAGATGGCTACGAGTTATGTCAAATCCAGTTCTCTCACAACAATCACATTGAGTTCAAATAATTCTGCAGCAACATAAATACAACAATAATCAGTTCACCACTGCACAAAGTCCCTTCTAAAGTCCCATACCGTCACCCACTGCCTCCCCCACATCATCCGTCTCCTAGCAGGCGAGGTAGAAAAGATAAGCCGTGTAGCACCAAAAAAACTTGATCTGTTGCAGACAAAGTGGGGAAATGAGTTCCAAAGGTTCAAGGCTTTAATGGAGAACAGGCTGCCACCATCCCCCCTTCTCTTGCACCAATGAGGCACAGGCAACCTCCACTGATTGCGACTACAGCAGTATTTCATGGGACTTCAGCTATTAAACAGTTGGTATTTGTTTCTTCCAGATGAACATCTTGTCATTGGGAAAACCTTTGGAAATTTGTGCCGAAGCTGCTCTGTATGCACACACACAGAGCAGTCCTACGGTGCACATCTCACTAAGAAACGTAATGCCACATTGAAGCTCCAGAAGAACCTGCAATATAACATGAAAAGTTGAAACGTGCAATGATTTGGCCTTTGGCAATTAATAATTAAAAACTACTGAAATATTGTCTGAGATGCGCATGTTCTTTAGGTTTCATCTCAACACTTAATGCTATGTTATCTGAGATCTGCAATGTTTTGCATAAATTTCACTTGTGAGGTAAACATGAAAGTATGGTTATAAACCATACTGTGATTTGGTAGTTATGAATGCATCTAGATCAGCATTGCTAAAGCATTTCTCCTAATACTCTTTAGCATAATTGCTCACAATACTCAGCATAATTCAATCCTTCTGGTTTACTGAAAGAAGGGTATTGAATTTTTGGGCTAAAGTGAAAAGCACTGAAATGAAAAATACCAAAGAGCAAAAGAAATCAGAATGACTTCCAGAATGACTAGCTGGGGAGGACGAACTGTTAAAGTGTTGTACACTTGGCTACAAGACTTTAACAGATAGGATTTAAAACACACTGAAACAGCATTTCCCTAATTTTTTAAAACTGAGCCTCTCTCCGGAAAATGAAAGCAATTACATCCTTTAATCAACACCATGTTTCTTCATTCATATACCTTCCATAACCCTCTTCAGCCTGGCACATCCTTCGTGCCCCTCTATGGAAACTCTACCTTTTAGGAAACATACCTAAAAAAAGCAAGATGAGGGACAAAATATATCAGCAGATTGGGTTAGAGTCAATCATTTAAACTTTATTGTAGTCAAAGTTGGGGGAGGGAGGGAGAATCATATGCTTTCTTGTCAAAAACTAAGAAGCCCCATTTCTCCCCAACGTCAGGCCCTAAAGAGTCACTATTTTTCTTGTTATCATCTAATCAGCATATTCTTTAAAATGGTGTCTACAACTGGTGGCCTATTTCCACTAGTGTTTTCAACCTTGCCCACACATTGGTGGAACTGAACCATTGCTAGCAACAGTAATACATTTCTGGTGAGTTTCCCTAGTGTAATCAATGGGTTGGATCCTCATACTTGTCCCACGTGTTTTGTGCTGCTCACTCAAAAATAGGCTTGGGGAGCTGTTTAGAAAAAAAATCAAAGGGGCAAAAACAAGTGGTAAAATTCCCCAACTTTATTCAACTCCATTGTCCCTTTGTGAGGCTTTGGTATCCTCAATTGGTAAGTGAGGCATATCTGTATTATAGATAATTAACTTGTGCATTATATATTGAACCTTGACAATTTGTTCCGTCAAACTTGTTAAAATCTGTGACCCAACGGGGTTTATAAGGGGAAGGTTTGGATTTAAATTTGCTAATCAATTCCATAATATCTAATTCTTTACAGCTGCATAATTTAATAGCACCAATTTCTGCTTTCAGGTCTTTGATTTCCTTGTTAAGCATTTAAGTTTCAATTCTTTTTTAAAAATCTTTTAACCTTTATCCCTTTGATTTTTTTCTCAGCCTATAATTTATTATAGTCTCCTGTCAGAGGGGGAGGTAGACTAGGTGACTTTTACTGTATTGCAAATTATAATTATTAGCGTTATTTGCATTAGTAATGGATTCATTCTTACCACTGAAAACAATTCCATTATCTGATCAGACAGTTATCTTCACACATGGTTCAGATTGTCCGTGATCATATATTTGTATTAGGCACCACTGCCTCAGTAGGTCAAAAGAAGAATTATTCTTCAATATATTAGATGGTCTTTCTGCTCCTAACACTTCCCTCAGTAAAAATGCTAACCCTACAGGAACAAGACCCTCTCTTTTGCCTCCATTGTTCCCTCATATGTGGCAAGTATAATGAGATGTGCTTTCATGACATCTCGATCCAAAGCCCAGTTCTGTCAAAGAAAGGACTCCCATTGTTATCAGTACACGTTGGATCAAGTTCATTATTCCAGTTCAGTAGGAGGCACTATGAGGATGATTCTTGCTTGACCTGCAAAAGACCTTTCAACTCCTTTTATTTTTTAATTGAAAAAAAATGTGAGAGAGGCTCTGTTGGGGCTGACCAACTGGGGAAGGATGAGTTGGCAATGGAAATGGATACTACTTTGCCTCTCCTCCTTTAAAATGGAGAAAATGCCCTCAAAAGGATACAAAGTTTTCACATTAAACCACTGTCCAAATTAACCAAGGGGAGTAGGGAGAGAGCACTAAGGGAGGAATGGTGCAGGGCCACCCACAGACCAGTCAAGCGCCTCTAGAAGTTAAGAATAACTTAGGTCAAGACTGGAGTGGAGAAGAAAGAGAAACTTCTCTCTGCCCTCTCCACGGTCCCCTTCCCAACGCATTGAGTGAGAGTCAATGTGGGACCAGAGGTGTAAAGGTATCAAGAAAAAGCTCATAAATCCAAGAACTTCTGTCAGACATCTTGGGATTCTCTTCATACCATTACAAGCTGTGTTTTAGTAAACTGAGGACAGGGCTGTGAATAAAGAGACACAGGGCCTACTCTCAACTTTGCTACTCCTTGTTGAGACCTTTTGGGCAAGTGCATTAGATTTTTGTGTGTTTTAGGGGCCTCAGATGTAAAATGATCATATTAGTACATACATGTCTGGAACACCTTTAGGCCTGTGATTGAGAGAGACGATGTAAGTGCCAAATATTGGTAAACTTCAACTATAATTAGGTTGTTAGAATGTTATCTATTTGAGCCAAGATAGTCAGAAGTTACTGTTTTTGGGCGTCCAACCTGAGTGATCTTAAAGAGGCTTTTAAAGCACTTTCTGAAAGTCAACCATGCCACACCTAGGATGATCAGATGTCCTGATTTTATAGGGACAGTCCCAATATTCAGGGCTTTGTCTTATGTAGGCACCCATTACCCTCCACATGCTAGCCTGATTTTTCTCACTTGCTATCTGGTCACCCTAACCACACCACTTTTAAGGTATTTCAAATAGTGTCCCTAAAATGGACCACCCCTAAATCACTAGTAACTGATGAACTTTTTGGGCTTTGTTCTTAATAAAGTCATGTATAATTTTAATTCAAGACTGTCTATGTGAGATCATTAGATCATGAAACAATGTGGCTTCCTTGCAGGATTGGGTCCTTCCTTTTTCTTCACTTCCTTAACTGATTTGATGTCAATAGTTATTCCCGTCATCAACAGAATTAGAGGTAAAAAGATCTTGCAATACTGTACATATATAACAATAACTGTACATCTCTTAATACAATAGAGGCTTATATGAGTGTTTGGGATACAGATTGTAAATATGTTTGTCTCTATAGTATCCACTTATTTTTACTGTATAATTGAATACATACATATACAATAATTTCCTATGTATTTTAGTTTTTTTCTGCTTAGTTTTTGTGTATAGGGATGATACAGGACTAACTTGCATAAGCCACACTTAGGATTATTCACATAAAGCTGGTCAGGAAATAACATTTCCTTCAGATTTTGTGGAGTTTTTAATCCAAAACCCCAAAACCTACAAAATGAAAAATTTCAATTTTGGGGTTTTCAATGAAAACTCAACATTTTTGATAAAAATGGACTTTTTTTGAGAAAATACTCATTTTTCCCAAAAAGCTACTTTCAGTTAAAAAAAAATGTTAATGGAAAATTTTTGACCAGCTTTATCTTCAAGACCTGCTTTACCTGAAGTTAAAATATAAATTTCTAAGGTATAGCTTTCTAATTTAAATGCTAGGCTATAGCCAAATAGCAAATGATTTATGCATCTTTTGGGATTGTAAAAACTAGATTAGTTTTAAATTCAGTTTAATAGGAAAATACATGTTGAGTAAATTTTATAAAAGCCCTATTAATTACATTTTAGAAGGTATCCAGTAAGATATGGAAAGAAATATACATATATAAAATACTATCACAGGGACAACTCTATATCAATATTGTGGCTAGCTAAAGAAAGATCTAGTATAACAAATTGGTTAAAACACCTTTAAGAGGTTCAAGAAGTAAATTCATCACTGCCAAAATATAATAAACTCATGAAATATTTCTAGAAAGGTGGGATCTGATTAGTGCATTGATTTATGAAGTAAATCAGAAAAGACATGTTCTATAGACAACACTGAACATAAATAATAATTAGAGTCAAATAGGATTTTCAATGTCTCTTGGCTGTTTTCTGATTAATTAGAATACATGATGAAAGTACAATTGTACTGTCTGTGGTAGACGCCTCCTTGCTCTCCGAAAAAGTGGTCTGGCAAGTAAAGTGACTTATAAGAGAGGGGCTGCCTAGAGCATGTGAAGAAGAAGAAGGAGGTGAGGTGAGTTCATTTTTCATGGCATGAGAGGTTTCCCCAACAACACATATATCACCTTTCTCATTTAAAAATTGCCCCTTACTAGTGACTGAACACCAAAACAATTGTTTGCAAGAACACCACCGGCAGAATTCACCCTTTGTATAAACAGGCAGAACTCCCCGGGTGCCAACAGAGAGTTGAGACCACTTATGCCAGCAGGAAAGTTGACCCCAAATGCCAATTGTTTTATATGCATTGTAAGAGCATTGCTTTTTAATTAACAATATCAATAGGGCTATACTGTCCCTTTTGCTTCTGTCAGTGGAGGGGACTGGATCCCCATGGCTCAGAGGATCAGGGAATGATTCCCCCTCATACTATCTACTGGGATCATTCCTTGGTCCCCTGAGCCTGTAGATGCCTCTGCACAGGCGTACCATGGGGTCTGGGCTTTGTGGGTTGGCAGGCAGGGGGTTGGGACAGGAGACACTTGATTCTGCAGCATCATCCCTGTTCCCTTATTAACCCTACGGGCTTTAGCAAAAATGTTAACGCTTCAGACTGCTTTGCCCCTCCCCTGTCTGTTCCTGCCCCACACATAGGAATGGAATCATGCAGGATGTGAGCCACCATTTTTCTGATTATAAAGCCCCTGCTTCAGCTAACCAGTTAAACACGTGTTTAACTTTAAGCAGGTGCTTGCGTTTTAACATCAATGGAAATTAAGCACGTGTAAGTGCTTTGCTGGATCATGGCCTCTGCATTCATATTCCCGTGCCGAGGCACATGGTCTGAAAACCTGGATGGATTGATTTAGAGTTTATTCTTTCTTCTCTTCTGAAAGAGAGCCAAGTACAACACAAAGGAAAGGATGGGCTTAATGAATGCCAGGAAACTGCATGTCACTAGAATCTTGTCTTAACACTGCTTCTGCTTCCCAAAGGACTAGCCCCTCGTTAGTATTACAGACAAGAAGATACATTCCTTAGTTTACAGCATACAATATATAGCATGAGGCTTACTCAGATCCAGTATAAAAAAAAATACCTGGCAGCTGAAAATACGGCACTATTGCATATGAGAGAGCGAGCGAGAACACACAGCCCAGAACAAGGACAATCTAAAATAATGAAAGTACATAAGCCATTTTGTCTCCAGTATTTGAAATTCTAATAATAATACTGCACATCAATAAAATAGTAGTTATTTCTAGCAGGGATTATAAAACCTGAACTACAATGTAAGGCATTGGTCATCAAATAACTCGTTCCATAACCACAGTTCTACCACATTTGTTTTCTAATGTTGATAACAAAAGAGACATTTTGAGGTCTGCGTCGTATTACTCTTTCTTTGCTGAACAAAGTCGATCTTTAAAATACAATAAAACACATCTCTAAAATGATGGAGGTAAAACCAAAACATTTCTGCATTTAAAGATTCAATCAAAGATTTGCTGCGAATGGTATGATATTAAAGTTAAAAAAATCAATCCAGTATGTATTTTGAACATGATTTGTCACAAATAGCATTTCTAATAGAGAAGAGTGATTACATGGTGAAGAGCGTAATTTATATATCCCAAGTAATATGCTTTTGTCACTGACATCGTTAAGGAATTCGACACGTTTGCAGGAGAACAATATAAGTCAGCTGAAATATATACCAATTAGTTATAAATGGGACAGTGAAATGAATGATGCATGCACATGCTATACTTAGGAGTAATAACATGTGGTTTAAAGTCACTTGCGTTTTCAAACATGAATTCTTTTTATGTTGTCATTTTAAAAATCTAATATTTCAAAAGGTCAGGAATAAATAGACCATTAGCATTAAAAGCTAGCAAAAGGGAAAGTAGTTTGTTGTTCATTTAACAATGCATTTTATGTAACAACTTTGTAAAGGGTTCATTGTTACTCTGCTAAAACAAGGCGAAAGCTTCTCCAGTTTAATAGTAAAGAAGGATTTTTTTATTATACCAGTGTCAATTTTGATTCTGTTAGGTATTTGTTAAAATTATATGGTCTGCTGGAGTGGCTATGGCAGAGTATAATGCTGAGATTATCATGACTGTCAAAACGAGAGCGTAGGCAAGGATCTCCTTATACCAAGCCAGGAGGAGTCACTGGTATCACAGAGCCACATTTTAGAAGATCACAGCCCTGCTCTGATAAAAGGGAGCAGCTGCTGCAATGTCAAGAGGTTGCAGGATGCAATGAGGCCTGATATCATGCTGCAGGGCACAATGTCCATGCAACCAGGCTGTGTCTGGCTACTGGTGATTATAGATGAGGTAGCAGCCGCTCTCTGCTGCGTGTGCTATGACTGTCCCTCACGCATACACGTCGCTCTTCCTGTTTTTTTGTGGAGACTGGCTGTGGAGATCACATGCTCAGGGGGCAAGTGAATACGAGTCCCCTGGATGGGTCCCACTGTCTTTTGACTCACCAGTATGGCCATAATGCAGCACTCCCACTACTTACGTAGCTATTGTGCCTGCCTGCAAAGCCAACTCAGTATTGGATCCTCTGTGACTATGTCTGCCCATATGGAGCAGGATTGTCAGACTCATTCAAAATTATGCTTTCAATAACATCCTTTCTCCTTTGCTTCTTCAGCCATAGCTGGCCCATGCCCTCTTGTCTCTGTTTGACCTCTCTCGACACTCAGACTCAGTCTGTCTGTTTTCAGGCACTGGGCAACGTGAGACTTATGCCAGTTTGAGGGAACACTAAATGAGCTCGAGTCTGCCCTCAGTTGTACCTGTGCAACTTCAGAGACTTTATTGGGGTCGTATGGGAGTGACTGAGACCAGGATTTATTTCAGTGTGTCCTCTGATTTGAGACAAACAACTCACCTCCTTAACAGGTAACAACCTCCCTGATCACTGTGCTAATGTATCATGTCCTTGTACCCCATATTCCATATGTTTGCATCGTTGAACATTGCGTTGAACATCTTCCACAGAGGGAGTGTGTCTTGTACATTTGGATAATGGCCAGCACCTTTTGGGTTCTCCACAGTGCAATGCTGATAAAACATTACACAACGATTGTTTCTAACAAGCGAGACAGTTATGCATTATCAACTTTTATTAATATTAACATACAGCGCTGACATTTTTGTATGTTATTAGCAAGATGTAAGAGTTTGCAGAACGTTCTCTCGCACAGTTTCGCTGCCACAGAAATTAAACCTGAGGAGAAAAATATATGTAAAAATGCTTTCAGTATGGCTAGATTTATTTATTTTTTGTAATTGTGCCAGTGACTTTGTAATAGAATAAGCCAGTCTAATTTGTTTTTTGACAAACCTATGATAGAATGTTTTTACATTGAAACAAGCAAATGCCGTGGGAGGCTAAACGTGAAATATTATTTCCTGCTAAAACAACAAGGGACTGTCTTCATCCTGATTGGTTGGCCTCTCTTTTTTGGATTCATTCCTTGGGTTTTATACCTTTCCTGTTGCATATGCATGCCACCAGCACTAGAGAGATGATAACTGCTTGGTGCACGTAAGGGCATGAATAAACAGAATAGCTGAGGGGGATGTTTATGTGAACAGTATCCCTCGGCATGTTGATCTGTTGAATGCAAAACCAGAACTGAACTTGTACGCTCTGCTGCACTGTAGTTCACTGGGCTGTGGACATTTTGGTTGGCTTGAGATTTCCCCCACCACATATCTATTTCTAGGGAATGGACTTTAGCTATGTGATTTTAATTATATCCAGGACCCATTTAATGTACCTCCCCCTTCAGAAGGGCAGAAAAGGTATTACCATTGCTGGTTAACTGATTGCATACATGCTGTTTTAAAAGAATTAATTTAACAAGCACCTTCCAATCAGTAACTGCCATGCAGTACACGGCTTTTCCAGTCTAAGGTCTTAAGGCCTGATCCAAAACCCACGGAAGTCAATGATAGTTGTTCAGTGGAGTTCAGTGGTTATGGATCAGGCCTTTAAAGCACAATTTATAACTATTAGATCTGTCTACGGGAACTGAAGACCTATTATCTTTATCTCTTAATCTTCCAGAGCCTGATCCAACATCCATTAAAAACAGTGGAGAGACTCCTGTTGACTTGAATGGACAGTGGCTCAGACCCCCTAATGTAAGTTTTAAACACCGATGGCCAATCTCTAGTATAAAACTTGCAGTACCCTGTAGACTGATGTCTGGAAACTTGAGCTGTGCTGATTACCTAAACCACAGTTAATCTAATCTTTCCTACCCAAAGCACAGAGGTTTACACAAAAACTTTGTTCTTGTTGAAGCAAAACACTGGTGTTTTTATAATTTTTCCTTGAAGATATGTAACAGAAATATTTAATGTACCAGTGAGTTACATCAATATCTTGTGGGAAAGGAAATTAAAAGTTTCCCTCTTTTTTTTTTTTTCCCCATGCTCTAAATAGCTATTCTTGTGCAAGCACTATTACCTCATATCTAAAGCTGAGCTTGTGTCCCCTAAATAATTTGAGATTTTCACAATAAGTATACATACACATTTCCATCTTCTCCAGCTTGTACTGTGACCTGTGATGCTCCAAATTTGGGTAGAGTTGGGTTTAGGACGTGGTTATTCCAAAGAAATTTAACTTTAGTAATTGTCCCAACATTATCTTCAACATCAATGAAGTGGGTATGTGTATCGCCTGATTTGAGGGTCCCCCTTCAAACAGAAAATGATATAAACAGGTGATGTCCAGTGAGGTTTAAATACTTACTAATACAATATAACTGTTTGAGTAGCTACAGTAGCATGTTGATAATGAACATGACCTTCAGCTTGTCAAACAGTAAGGGTCTTATTGTCCAGCTTACCTCAATGTAATGTAATTGTTCATGTAACATAAAAATGTGTAAATGAAATGTTCTTGTCCTCATGTGAAATCAATGTTCATTGGAATGTGTTAAACTGCTGATCAAAGGGATGTTTGCCTGCATGGTCAGATTTAGGGGCAGATGACCCATGAGACTGTCTGGGGTGTCGGGGTTGGAGGGGCGCCAGGGGACTGTCAGGGTGCGCTTTTTGTTGTTAGCGAACAAAATGGAAGATAGAATGTTTGAAGTAAAATCCTGCAGGTATTCTGTATGAGGATTCATTTTTCACTAGCCTCCTAGAATGTTCTGGACCTTTGTAGAATCCTGTGGAATCTTCCAGACTTTCTGAAAACTACATTTTAGTTATTCTTAAAATTAAAAAGTTTCTATAAGCTTAGAGGAAACTAATTTATTTTTTATTCGCTTATATATGGCATGAATAAATACAGCGTGAAAATGTATCGTCTTATATGACAGGGATAAATCATGCATGCAAATTGTGCATCAGTGGGCTAGAAATGCAATAAAAAATAAGGTATTCAAAAGCTGAACAAATGAGGGGATGGCACCGAAGACGCTCCTTGTTATGGATGCCATTTGGTCTAGGGCCGATCCTGTTTTCCTGGTTTGCCCATGCACTACAGTGCCTCACCTATATTAAAATATAGTGTCCCAGGGGACAGAGTTAAAACACAATGCCCCGAGGGTTGGCGGCAGCAAGGTTTCATGTGGTAGTGTAGGCAGGGTCTCAACCATGTTTAGCACATAGTTTAGACCTGTTTTATCTTTAGTTCAGTTGCAAAACACAGGCCTGGTGCCATATGTACTACAAAATGTCGGTGTGTAGAATCGAAGTCAGGAGACACCCACATTTGCAGTGAGTCTCTGACATGGTCGGCTTGGTAATGCAGGGAGAGCCTTAGGGCAGGGGGAGGCTCTAGCAAGAACAAAATTTTAAAAATCTACTCCTTAAACGCCAAGAAACTGCATGCATTGCTGCAAAATGTCAGGTGGAGAAGGCAAAGATACCCCAGTGACCTTTGGGATTGCAGGGGTAGTCTTTTCAGTGAATCACTTCTTCAACTGCTTTTAGTCTCCCATTAGAGACAATGGGCCAAATTCTGCTCTGACCTCGAGTGGCATAAATCCAGAGTAGTTCCATTTACAAAGAACTCATTAAAGAAGTGGGCTTTGAGAAGCGATTTAAAGAAGAAGAGGGAGATGACAAGGTGAACGGGATTAGGAAGGCAGTTCCAAGCACAGAGAACACATGGGAGTGGGCGTGGGGAAAGGATATAAAGAGAGACACAAATTGGCAAAGGATGTGTGTGGGTTGCCCATCAAGTAGAATGTACAGTACTTGGTAAGTACTTGGTACTAGAGCCATGCCTTTTGTTAGCATCCCCTGAGGTTCTAAATCCAATCTAGCTGAATATAATATATAATGAAAATGACTTAAACTGTCCCCCCATTAGATCTACTTCCTCTTGGGCTTTCCATGGCAGCATATTACTAACCAAACCAGATAAATAATAATCCAGCACTCACATATCAAATTGCAGCAGAAAATGCAATGCTTTGCAATGTATAGCTTTATTGAATGTGCATTTCAGCTGGGATTTTCAAAAGATCCTAAGGGAGCGAAGCACCTAGTTCCCACTGAATTTCAAGGGCATTTGAGCATCTTCAACTTCAACTTCAAAGGGAATTTAAGCTCTTTTAAAAAATGCAGCTTGCTTACCCTGAATCCTTTAGCAGCATACATTTAAATTTACATATAATTCATCCAAAAAATGTTAAAAGAGCATTGTTAATGTTGCAAAGTCAAGCACTCAAAAGTTAGGAAACACCAGAATTAAGGCTGCCTACACAACTTTAATTTGGCCTTTTTGTGTGTATGCATTATGATAGAGACTCAAATGACACAATTGCATACTATCTCTTTTAAATTACATGATCACATATTAACCATCTTCCTCTGTTCCTGCCCTGCCGCACCAACCTCTACCCCCTGGCTACTGCTCCCTCCCCCTTTGATTGCCAGCCTCCCCCCCACGCCCTGCACTCTGGCTCCAGCAACCTCCTCTCCCCATTAGTCTGGTTCTGAGTTCCGGTTCCTTGCACCTCCTCACATTTCTGCATGCAAACCAGGCTGTTTCTGCCTCCTCCTTGCTGCTGGGCATGGGGAAGCTTTGAGGATACAACAGAAACAGTGTCCCTATTCTAGGGTCCTGTGCCCGGTAGCCCGGTGGCCCCTGGCTGCCAAGAGCAACATTTGCAGGGAAAGTCTTGCTCAGCCCCTGCAACCATGTGATAGAGCATACTCAGTGGCTTTGTTGGGATGGTGCATGCAGTCTGGTTGCAGATAGCAGCTGTGAGGGGCTGGTGCATACTCCCTGCAGGGGAGAATTCAATACCAAACTCTAACAAGTCTCTACTAAGCATGTGCAAACTGAGATTTTTTTCAGAGGCTCATAACTTGGCCAAATGTGGGGTGAATTTTCAGGGAGATGGCAAAAGACAGGTTTTATGAAAGAAAGTGTCAGGCAATCTTAATTATAGGCAGAGCTGGTAGCACCACTTATAATAGCACCATAAATGGACACAACATTTTACAAACATGCAAAAGATAAAGGATCAGAATTATATTAGTGTAAATCCATAGTAACATGTTTTAATTCAGTTAAGTTACATGGTGTAACTGAGATGAGAATCCAGCCCCAGGTTCTTGTATCCTTACAGTTATCAAAGAAGTAGGGCTAAATTCTAACACTTCTTCTGGTATAAATCCAGAGTCAATACAGTTAATATGAATTTACACCACTGTATGTGAGAATTTGGCCTGTAGATTAAGAAGATGCATTAATGAAAAATAGATATATTTACAGTGACCAGATAGCAAGTGTAAAAAATCGGTAGGCGCCTATATAAGAAAAAACCCTGAATGTCCCTATAAAATTGAGACATCTGGTCACCCTAGATTAATTAAATATTCTAATAGCAGAGAAGCTCATTTTCCAATATAATACTGAACTTACTCAAAAATTTGATATTGCATAGTGTTTCCTCCGGTTCCATACAGGGCGATATTTACATATCCACTCACTTTACTCTTTCCAGAAAGTGCCACAGATACTTTATACCTCCATCCTACATAGCAGAAATTAAAGGAATTAGATTGTACTCATGTAAAAACAAATGCAACATGTCCAGTTTGATTTTCTAGCAGTACTTTATGTTTTAGGGCAAAACAAAGAAAAAACTTGACTGTCACTTCACTTTGAGCTCAAGATTAAATCCTGGTCTGAGTGGAATGACAAAAATAGACTAGACTAGACTAGACTAGAATAGAATGCTTTTATAGGAGAATACTAGGAGCCTGATTTTCCATGGCTTTGCACACTGTTCAGTTATATATAGAGCCATGCAAAATGACTGTAAACCCTAGCAAATCAGAATTCTCCTCTCACACTGGTAGTAGCGCTTTATTCCCAGTTTGCACAGTGTGAATGACTACACAAAGAACCAAGGCAGAGGAAATTCATGGACTTTATGTTCATTTGTGAAAAATAGTCCATAACATGACAGAAGGAACATATCGCATGGAATATTGACCAGGAAAGTATCTATTCACAACTTGGGGGTGTGGTAAGGAACAACACTGGAGTGAGAACTGGATCTTTTGATCCATAAGGAGGGCAAAGAGGACTTAAAGCATCCAAAGGCCAGAGGAGTAGTCCGTCTAGGGGGACTTTCTGTTGGTTTACAACTGGGAAAGGTGGCTATGCTGCCTCCTACTCCAGCTGCATCCCCTCCCCCAGCGTAAAGGGAAGGAGCTATGTTGGGGGCTTTCTGGTGTTGGCAAGACAGGGAGGGGAAGGGGCATGGTGGTACAGAGCTCTGCTACATTTGATCCTCAACCATGATAAGATCCTTCATCTGTTAAAACTAATGGGAAATATTTTAAATTACGTTGGCGCTTACAAGCGAGTGGGAGCAAGTAAAAAAGTAGGAACTTACGAGCAAAAGCCTTCTCACTGGCAGTATTCAGATAAAGTTTCTGGATCCCAGAGGTAACTCTGTCCTTAAACTTAATTGCATTGTGACCCATTTGGGGGCATCCATCTTTGGGACATGGGAAGCAGGTTCCCTAATCGAAATACATGTGCCCATTAATGAGGATCTAGCCCAAGACAACAGGAAAAAGGCATTTTGCCACAGCCACTCTAAAAATACAACTGTTTCTATAGCACTGCAGCAGCAAGTTGCAGACCCGCCCCATTCTCTCTCTTTCTCTTCCCCCACCAGGAAAAGCTCATGTGAATTCGTCTATTCCCTCCAATCCTCCGCACTGCCTGATTTTCAGAACCATCATCACAGACCATGACCAGACAGCAAGTAAGTGTAAAAAACCAGGACACTTTTTTTTTCCGGGGGAGGGGTACAGTTGCGTATATAAGACAAAGCCCCCTAATATGGGGTCCTGATAATATTGGGATGTCTGGTCACCCTAATCACTACTATCAAGCTGATGCCATGCAATCCTATAGCCCTGCTAGTAATATCCCTATGTGGCCATGAGTGGTGTAGAAAAATGGTGCTGAGCCATGTCTATGGGCCAACTTCAAAAAGCCAGTCAGCTTGAAATGAGCCTCCCTAGAGAGGGCAGGAGGAGGAAGGGCTCTGTCTGGCACCTCACTGATCTGGAGGCGTGAATGTCTCCTTTGTACTTCACACCAGTTTGTTGTTCACTGAGCGGAGGCGTCTTCATTCCTCTGAGTTCCCTGTCTTAAAATCAGTGCTTTAGAATGGGGGTATCAGATAGGGACTCTCATTCTCCCCGGCTCATCTAAAGAGGGTCTGTAAAGTGCTTTGAAGATGCAAAGGTTTATGTAAGGGCAAGGTATTATTGTTATTTACCCCTTGCGTGTGGAGCTCAGTTCTCTTCTAGTGGCAGCTGGGCCATAGATCTAGGTTGATGAGCCTTGGCTAACAGAGCTGGGTCATGGGTTATATGTGGAGCTATGGGACAGAAGAAAAGGCAGGGGATTTGGGCCACATCCCATCTGTATTTGTTCCCTGAAGCCATCAGGTCGTCAGGGGATTCACTGAACCGTACAGTAAATTATTTTAGTTTCCACCATTCTGAAAAAATTATATTTCATAATGCTAAAATGTGGGGGCTTTGCTAACTTCTTAGATGAGTACAGTAAATAATTACTGGGGCAGATTCTTCCCCGTGCCAGAGCCCCTCTGACACCGCGGGATGAGGGGTTGCAGGAGCAGCTCTAACTCCTGCGTAAGAGCTGCATAAGGTCTCTCAGATCAGTGTAGAACCAGGCACAGCTTTGCTCCACCATGCCCCGCCCCGGCTTCATTCCCCACTGCCGCCCCCCAGCACACCCCCTCCTTCCCCTTGTGCCTGCACTCACGCAGTGCAAAGTGGCCTGAACCACCTAGGCTCCGGTTCTATTGCATGCAGGTTCACAGACAGGAGCCGCTCTTTTTGTAACTGACCCTTTCCCTGGGATGTGAGAATGACTTACTGTCTCAAAAATATCATATGAAGCACAGGTGTATCCTAGAAAGCCATCGGGAGAGATGATGCTTTCGGAATAATATTTGTAACTTCGCAAATGATTACAAGCAACAAAGTCAATAGTTCCTGCGGAAAGAAGCGCCTATTAAATATCACACTACAAGGCGTTTGGTTTTTCTTTTCTATAAAATATTCAGCTTGGAATCATGGTATTGCACTAACCATGTCATTTGACTCATTCATAAATCCCACATTACATTGTCAGAAGTGCAGGCAGCACCTGAGTTGCAATTTGAGACTTTCAGAGTTAGTCTGTATACAGCAAAAACAACGAGAGTTCTGTAGCTGACGAAGTGGGTTGCAGCCCACGAAAGCTTATGCCTGCAGAAATTTGTTAGTCTTTAAAGTGCTACAGGACTCTCGTTTTTTTAGTTTGAGACTTATTTCGTCAGTGACTTTATTCCCGCTTTGTGAAGTGCACGAAGTACCGAATGTGTACAATGCAGATGAATAACAAACGTAGGGTCCACTTGTGTAATCCTTGTTCATGTTGGTGAACACTTACTCACACGAGTAGCTTCTGTTGTATGATTAATTGCATTAATGCTCACCAATATGAATAAAGGTCCTCTGTAGGAACAGCTCACCTTAGCATTATATAAAAGGAAACAAAATGCAGGGTGTTAAGTATTATGTCCTCCTTAACACTGAACTTCCTGGAATAATGCTGATTTATGCCACCTGAGGATCTGACCTGCTGATTATTAGGGAGGAAGGAGGGGCGTGTTATATTTTATATATGTTATTTTGTACTAAAATTCCTTAAATGTTCTGGGTTTAGGTTAAAAAAGAGGTAATGAAGAGCAAGGGTTTTTTGTGCATCATTATTAATAGCGAGCTTAATCCTGCAGTGCTTACACAGGCAAGGATTTGTGAGTAAAGATTGCAGAAACAGGCCAGTAATTGCAAAAAAAGAAATTGATAGACTCATACATTTTAAGGTGCTCATGTTGATGTAGGAAAAGAGAGGATATCTAGGAGAGAAATCAGGAAATTTTTCAGATTTTTATGTTTGATGAGCTGAAAGGGAAAATAAATTTCTGCCGTCGTTGGGGTGTTGTCCTTACAGTATGGCTTGATTTATCAAATGTGATTTCCCAAAGATGTAAAGGTTTGTGCCTGCAGAACCCTTGGCAGTTTTGGGCTCTTAGACTGCAAGTTTTTGGGGGGCTGGGTACGTGCTTTATTTATGTTCTGTCAAGCATAATGTAAATTTAGAGTACTATATACAGGTTTCTTAACAATAGCAGGGTGTATTCAGAGTGTACAAAATAAGGAACACATATGAATGTGGATGATCTCTCATACCACAAATCCTTCCAACTGCCTAATAATAGAAACAAAAATTACATTATTCCAGTGCAACCCACGTTGGTAACAGGTAACTACAGAATAGAAACACATTTAAACTTAGCTGCTATCGCTCACAAAACAATTGAAGCCAGAGATCCCATAGCAGAAATAGACACGAATGTTATTGTTCCACCCCAGCTGCCAGGTGACTTCATAAAAGAAACAAAGCTGAAGGCTGTTGTTCCAAAGCTAAACTTTCCAGCGCAGTTGGAGGAGGGTTTGTTTCTCTTAATAGATAACTGGCAGCAGTTTCGGATGAGAGAGAACAATGAATGACTGTTTGTTTCTATTGTGGAGTTATCTGGGAACAACAGTGCAAGGTGCACTGGAACAATCCCGCCAAAGATTGTTCCTGTTGTTTGGCAGCGTGATGGACTAGTTACAGTAAACAAGTTAATCTCGCTCTGATACATCCAAAGCTGGAGAGTTTGAAGAGTGGTTCAGCCCAGGTCCTGGAAAGAACATGGCTGGTGGGATCTGGGTCTTTGCAGACCCATGGAGCCCAAACACATGTGGAAAGGGAGCAGGAGCTATGGCTGTTTCTCCTCGCCCATTAACCTTGTACAGATACCCACAGCTTGACAGTGCAGGCTTTCCAGATGGTTGGAGGTGAAGCCTCCAAACCTCAGTCAACCCCAAAGCAAAGCCCTCATGCTGCTCATTCTTTAATCCCTCTACCAGAACTGTACATTTGGACCATACTAACAGTTTCACAGTTATATCTGACTGTTATTGTTGGCCTACATAAAGAAAATAATAAAAAATAGTTGAACTAAGAAGTCGGCTGCTATGTTAGGTCAAATACATTTTGATGTTGACCCTCAACAGAAGTCATCATCGGCTTAATATATTTACCTTCCCAGATTCCATCAATGTCAACAATCTGTGAAACAGGATTCTTCTTACATCCTGGCATGTACATTCCTCCATTTGGATAAAAATCAAGATGTCCTATAGCCTGGTTGATTCCAAAACCTGCAAAATTTGTAACAGGGATAAGCAAATTTTAATTTACATACAATCATGTATTTCCGAGCAGCAGCTGTACATAATAGGGCTATAGATTGTAAGCTCTTTGGAGCAAGGACTGTTTTTTTTTTCTGTGTTTGTACAGCCCCTAGCACAATAGGGCTATATTCTGTGACTGGGACTTCTATCACAGGTGCTATCACAGTACAAATTAATAATAATAATGCTGCAGCTGAAAA